>NC_141697.1:483266424-484535331 GCF_964263255.1 Lissotriton vulgaris
ATGTAAAGTGATGCAGCCTCATTGCAGGACCGCACATCACAGGCCCTAGCCCTTCGGAACTGCCACTGTGCACTGCACACTCCATGCAAAATCTCACAATGCTCTGCAACCTGAATTTAAAGTACTTTGTTCAGCTGGCCTAATTTAGCTCCTGTATCTGGCCCACGTTCCATCACGGTTGTCTTGAACTTTTGACTTTGTCCAGATTTGGCATGACCAGATTACCACAGTTAGCGCTTTTATTTTTTAAGCACGGTTGTTTTACCTAACTATTTAAAATTGCATATATCCGGTTCTACTAATTGGATTTTTGTCATTTTGGTGTCAAATAATGTAGCAATAAAATCAAATCTTCCCTTGGGAAAACTTCTTTTTCACTAAGTGCATTCACTCCATGCACTCAGCACACTTCTTCAAATAACTCACATATAAAAAAGGAACCTTCAATTAAACTAGTACCACAGCAAGAAGCTCCAAATATATTTTTTAATAATATATTTGAAATACAGCATGTAGAGTTGCAGGTAATTTCAGCCTCAATGTGCGCAGTCAAATAGTGATGAGATAACTTCCATTTGAGTGGGTATAGAACTTTCTTTACCTCAGCTGAGGGCGGCCTACATGGCCGTGCGAAGGGAGGTTTAACAACATTCCTCTCGAACAAGCTTAAATATGAGAAAGTAACTTTTAAATCTAATTCAAATTACTTCCAACTTATAACCATATGTACCAAGGGACTTATTGTAATTGTGATTAACTTTTACAATAATATCCCGAAAACTGAAATACGGATTACCTTAAAAACACTAAGAGAAAACATACAACATGAAACAGAAAAATCAAATAAGGAAACGGTAATTTTATGGGGGGGTGATTTTAACTGTTCACTTTGTACAAGGGGGAAAAAGGGGATTTGCGGCCTTATGTTAGAACAAGATACATATCTAACACATTTTGAACATTCCCTGATTGGGGACCTACTTAATGAACTAGTATTTATGTATGATTTGGGGTTTGCGAATGAAATAGCTCAGAACCCCACTTCATTTAAACCGACATTTGTTGGCAGAGGAGCAACGTCCACTATTGATTTTGTTCTCGTATCAAATAGTTGTGGTAACAAAATCAATAGCTTAACGATTTTAGAGTTGCCCCTAAGTGATCATCTGCCCTTATCACTAGAGGTCGAGAACCTTTTTTATGAATGTCCTGAATATACCCTCACTCGAGACATAGCCTCTGATTTGATTTTAGGTAGACAAAATGGGTATACTCTAAAATGGGGTAAGGTTATGCCAGAAAAGGTTCTGGCAAAATTGTTAAATACCTGTTCAGATAGTTTTTCTATTTGCCTAGGGGGATCGGCCTGCGCCAGACAGATCTTAGAGCATTTTGATAAAATAGCCCTAGAAATTAAGAAAAGTTTGTGGGTGGAGCTAGGAAATAAAACTAGGCGTACTAAAAGCTGGTTTGATACCGCCTGTACCAGGGCACTAAGTGACTTGAAAAATGCCATTCATAGATCAACCCGGGATCACTTAGTAATAAGAGGGTTAAGGAATTCCTATAATAAGACCCTGAAAGATAGGAAAAACGTTATAAAAAAGGAGGCCCTTGAAGAACTCTGCGAGGCTGCACAGTCTAAAGATGCATCTGCATTCTGGAAGGCAGTTAATGCCCCTTTTCTCTTCGACAGTCATGAGGCTCGTATTGAGACGTCGATTACCGAAGAGGAATGGGTGGAACATTTCTCAATTTTATATAGCTCGCAGGATGTCCCATGTTCGACTAATGTTCTTAAATCTGTGAATGGTGTAATGGGCGAGGAAAAGTTAGTGATATCTCTGGAGGAAGTTTTAATCGGATTAAATGCAACTAAGGGTGGAAAGGCCGCTGGCCCAGACGGGATCCCTGCAGATTTATATAAAGCAAACGTGGAGATTTGGGGTCCCATGTTGGCACAGCTTTTTAATGCCGCGCTAGCCAATGGTATGCATTCTTCCTGGTTTACTTCGATAATCGTGCCAATTTTCAAGAAGGGAGAGAGACAAAATTGTGCTTGTTATAGGCCAATTTCCCTTCTTGATTCATCTGTAAAAATTTTTGGGAGAATTATTCTGGCAAGACTTCAAAATTGGGCTGATGATAATGAAATTTTGAGTGACCTACAGTACGGCTTCCGGAAAGGTTTAGGAACCGTGGAACAATGCCTAAATTTAATGATCATCCAACAAAAATATATTAGTGTTAAAGGGGAATGGTTATATTTTACATTTGTGGATTTGTCTTCAGCATTTGATTGTGTATCGCATACCAAACTGTGGGATATTTTGCAAGGGTTGGGCGTTGACGATGCCATAATTTGCTTCCTGAGAGATTTATACTCAGGTGCTACAGCATCAGTCCGCTATGGCCGTGGGGGAGAATGTACTAGAAGATTTGGAGTGGGGCGCGGAGTACGCCAGGGCTGTGTTCTGGCCCCGTTCCTATTTCTTCTTTATATTAATGGACTTGAACATCGTCTTCTGCAAGAGTGCAGGGACATGCCTAGAGTGGGGAAGAGGTCGATCCCTGCGCTCATGTATGCGGACGATGCTGTCCTAATGGCTCGAGCCCCCTTGGCCTTACAGAAACTGTTAGTATCCTTTGAAAAGTTTATGTTAAGTTTAGATTTGAAAATTAACTGTGGTAAAACATATTCTATGAACTGCGGCACAAAATCTGGTAAAAAATCGAAAACTATGTTTTTAAATAACGTTCCCTTGGAAAATATTTCGTTTTTTTCCTAATTGGGTATTCTGTTTCATGAACGGGGAGGATGGTTAACTGCCATAAAGGTCAGAACTCTTCTGTTCCAAAAAACTTTAATGGCCGTTAGGACTTTCATGAAAAAGCTGGGGAAAAAAACAATAAAAGAAATCTTGACCATTTACAATGCCACATGTATATCCGTAGCCCTCTATGGTGCGGGACTTTGGGGCTTTTGTAATATTGATCCACTGCAAATTGCAGAAAACAACTTTCTACGGGATGTTTTATCTGTACCACAGAGTGTTTCTACTTACATTTGCCATGTGGAGTTGGGACAATCTTACTTATCAGATTTAATTAGAATACAGCCCATTCTTGTGTGGCACAGGGTGTGGACTACTAATGAATGTGTAGTTAACCGGGCTGTGATACAGGATATTTTGAATATGGAAAATTCGGCTAGGGTCGAATGGTTAGCATATATTAAACAATTTATGTTTGATATTGGTCACTACGAATACTACGAGGATCCATTATCCATGGGAACTATACCCAGAAGATCTTTGAAAAAACTGAGTCTGGAATACCTCATGGATAAAATAAGAAGAGCAGAGGCCAGTAAAAAGACAGTTGCTTGGCATAACCAGATACTGACTGGAGTAAAAGTACAGCCCTATTTGACCCTGTTAATGTCAAATTATGATAGATTTCTTTTAACCCGCTTTAAACTGAATCTTGCTTTTAGACTTTTATCTTTCCCAAAGATGAATTTATGGTCACAGACTTTATTTACCTGCCCCTGTGACGATTCCTCCTCCCAATCCGACATTCACATTTTATTTTTCTGTACATTTTATTCTATTCCCCGTCGAAAAATTTGAATCCCCTTTATCAAAGATATGAATTTAAAAAGATGTTGTTTAGCATTCCTTGAATGTCAGAGAATGGATACTGTTTTTACTGTTGTGGTTCTTTTAAACTATTTTAAACATGTCTTGAAATTAAGGAAAACTATTAGTGAAAATGAAATATAACAGTATGTCTATTTCTTTTTTAAGTCAGTTTCTTTATGTAGTATGCTGTTTACGATGTTGTTACTTTCATGGATAATGATTTTAGCCGAATAAAGTACTTTCTGATTCTGATTCTGATGAGATAACTATCATACAACTTAAAAACATTGCTATAAAATGAAACTTCTTCAATGAAGTGCAAAACGTGACCCAAAAAATAAATGTAAATTATGTAAAAATTAATAAAAAGGGAAAGGGAAGAAAGGGGAGTCTATTTAGAAAATACCAATCCACCAAAACCACCAAGCTCGATATATGATGTATTGTAAAGACCAATATCTAACATATTGAGATATTGCAACAGAATGGGAATGGGTATTGCTCCGTTGACAGAGAAGACTTCTAAGAAGCAGCCCAGACAGTTGATCTGGACAGAGGTGTGTCAGAATGCTTTTGGCACCCTGAAGAATGACACGTGCACCCACCTGTGCTTAAGCTCCATCATTTGTCCCAAGAGGTCATTGTGCAGACAAGTGCCTCATACCATGCTCTCACAGCTAAACTAAGAGGACATAGATCAATCAGTTGCCTTCATAAACAGAATTTTACTTCACAGGAAACAGAGGTGGATTGCAAAAGAGATGGCATTTTTGCAGTGGTATGGGCACAGAAGAAGTTGAGACCATGCCTGTTTGGGGCTCACTACCTGGTTCAGACAGACCCTAGACCCTTCAGATGGCTAATACAGATGAGGGGGTAAGAATCCCAAACTGTTAAATTGGTCCATCCCTACAGGGAATGGGTTTTATGGTGGAGCTTCATCCTGTAACTGACCACACCAATGCTGATGGTTTCTCTAGGTTCTTCTACCTTAGCAACAAGAACTTCCATGAAGGTGCGTAGTTCTCCCTGCTTACAGCTTGGAAAGAACAAATGTTGGACCTGACATCTTGGCATGGTTTTCCCCTAACGTGTTTGCCTTCCATTCACCTATATTTGCTGACTATGTTTTTCCTGTCCAAAGGAGTCTGCACACTTTACTACTGCTTGTGTTAAAGTGCTTGTGCACTTTCCATTAGACATAGTAAAATTGGCTTATACTCAAATGGCACATTTAATTTACTTGTAAGTCCCTAGTAAAGTGTTACTATAAGTATCTAGTGCCTCTAAATTAAATACTACTAGTGGGCCTGCAGCACTCATTGTGCCATCCCCTTACGTAGTCCTTTAAAAATTCCTCAGTCCTGCTACTGCAGCCTATGGGTGCATTTTAAACTGCCATTTCGACCAGGCCTAAATCTTCCTTTTTGTTATATATTAGTCACCCCTAGTCTAGGCCCTAAACAGACCGTGAAGCAGGGTGCAGTGTATTTAAATAGCTGGACATGTACTTGTAAGTTTTACATGTCCTAGCAGTGAATAACTCTTACATTTATTTTTCACTACTGCAAGGTCTACTCTCCCAAAGGATAATATTAGGTTACCTTATTACATATAATAAAATATACCTTTCAGTTAGGAGAAAGTAGAAGTATTGAATTTGGTGTCTAAAGAATTATAATTTAATTTAATAGTAAAGTTGTATTTTTAAGTTGCAATTCTAAAATTTACACTTTTAGAACGTTGGCATGTTCTTGTCCAAACCATTTGGTGTACTACAGCCTCTTTCATGAGATACATGACTAGGTGTAGTTGGTAGTTGGTTTGTATTGACCCACACATTGTGACAAAAGGGTAATAGGTGTTGGCATGATGAGCCATATCTGGCTTGATAGCAGGCACAGCTGTCACCTTCCATACTTACGCATCACAAAGACTGTGCCTTACCACCCTTGCAAAGGTTTTCACACTAGTTGGTTGTGCCCCGTACAAGGTGGGGCCAGGGCAGGGAGGAAGACAATTCCAAATACCTCTTGAGGTGGAACCTCTTGAAACGTGTTCTATTTCAAAACTGGGACCAAGTATAAATATTGGACCCTCAGACCCAACTCATCAGTACACCTCTGTACCTGTGCAAAACTCAGAAGGAATGGGGTGCTACTCTGCTAAAAGAAAACTGATACACTGCTGCCTCAGTGAAAGGACTGGATCTGCATCTTGAACCTAGCACCACCAGAGTGATTCCAAGGGCTAGTTGACTGGCCTCCTGACCAGAGCCTCAGTAAAGGACAGTAAACGATCCAACCACCTTTAGCCCTGCACATGGACTCTGTCTGCTGTGAGTCTTATCCCTCAAGTGGTGACACCCCAGTCTTGGACCCTGATAAGTGGATCTGAAGGTGCTCAACCAACCCAGCTGTAGTCAAAGCAGAACTGAAAGAGCGCATCGCATGGCTTCACAGCTCCACATAAGAAACATTGCTGCATGACGCATCACAGATGCAGGACCTCTTCAGAACCGCTGCTGCGCAGTGCTTCCTTGATGCAGAACACAAAAAGAGCAATTGATGGACAGTATGCAGAACAATGTCATACATTTACCCCAGTAAGGAGATCTGGGCCTGAATCCATCACTTTTTTGCTCGCCATTCCAGTTTGGACCTAACCATATGCAAATCAGTCTTGACCCTGCGTTCAGTGGGAACAGTCCAGCCCGAACTGCCAGGCCAGGTCATCCCTGGATTGGAAACAAGCATCCTAGGACTGGCTTCGGCTTCTGGGCATACTCATCCCACTCGGGGTGACACACGCAAAAAGAACAATTGATGGACAGATTGCAGAACAATGTCATACATTCACCCCTGTACAGAGATCTGGGCCTAAATCCATCATTTTTTTGTTCATCATGTCATTCAAGTTTGGACACAGCCTATGCAAATCAGTCTTGACCCTGTGCCCAAGGGGAACATTCCAGCCAGAACTGCAGGGCCAGGTACTTCCTGAACTGGAAACAAGCATCCTAGGGCCGGTTTTGGGCTTTCAGTCCTCATCAGGCAGGATAGCTTGACTCCAGTGGCATGGAGAGCACAAGACCCACATCTGGGCACACCCGTCCCGCTGGGGGCGACAAATGCAAAAAGAGCAATTGATGGACAGAATGCAGAAAATGTCATACATTCACACCAGTACAGATATCTGGGCCTAAATCCTTAGTTTTTTTTGCTCACCATGCCTTTCCAGTTTGGACCCAGCCATATGCAAATCAGTCTTGGCCCTGCACCCAATGCGAACAGCCCAGCCCGAACTGCCAGGCCAGGTCCTCCATGGAATGGAAACAAGCATCCTAGGACCGGTTTCAGGCTTTCAGCCAGGATAGCTTGACTCCAGTGGCATGGAGAGCAGGGGACCCACATCTGGGCATACCCGTCCCACTCGGGGTGACAAATGCAAAGGAACAATTGATGGACAGAATGCAGAACAATGTCATGCATTCACCCCAGTACAGAGATCTGGGCCTAAATCCATTGTTTTTTTGCTCAGCATGACAATCCAGTTTGGACCCAGCCATATGCAAATCAGTCTTCACTCTGCACCCCATGGGAACAGTCCAGCCCAAACTGCCCGGCCAGGTCCTCCCTGGACTGGAAACAAGCATCCTAGGACCGGTTTCGGGCTTTCAGCCCTAATCAGCCAGGATAGCTCGACTCCAGTGGCATGGAGAGCACAGGACCCACGTCTGGGCATACCAGCCCCACTAGAGGTGATAAAATGCAAAAAGAACAATTGATGGACAGAATGCAGAACAATGTGATACATTCACACCAGTACAGATATCTGGGCCTAAATCCTTTGTGTTTTTTTGCTCACCATGCCATTCCAGTTTGGACAAGCCATATGCAAATCAGTCTTGACCCTACACCCAATGGGATTAGTCCAGCCTAACATGCCAGGCCAGGTCCCCCCTGGACTGGAAACAAGCATCCTAGGACCGGTTTCGGGCTTTCAGCCCTCATCAGCCAGGATAGCTTGACTCTAGTGGTATGGAGAACACAGGACCCACATCTGGGCATACCCATCCCCCTTGGGGTGACTAATGCAAAAAGAAAAATTGATGGACAGAATGCAGAACAATGTCATACATTCACACCAGTTCAGACATCCGGGCCTAAATCCATCGTTTTTTGCTCACCATGCCATTCTAGTTTGGACCCAGCCATTTGCAAATCAGTTCTTACCCTGCACTCAATGGGAACAGTCCAGCCCGAACTGCCAGGCCAGGTCCCCTGGAAATCACATCGCAGCCCGCAACTCACCAGAAATGCTGCTCTGCGATGCATCCTCGACACAAAACCTCACATTGCAGCCTTGCAGCTCTTGGGAATCGTTGTGTTCAACAGATCCCTGGTGCAAGAACTCACTTCGCAGCCCATAGCCCACCAGAACCGCAGCTGTGTGACACATCCTTCAATGGGATCTCGTAATGCTCTGCAACTCATATTTAAGGAACTAACTTGATCCCCATAACTGGCCCATGCTCCATCACAGTCAGCCTGAACTTGTGAGTCTGTCCTGGTCTGACACGACCAGTTGACCACAGTTGGCTCCGTGTGTTTTTAGGTGCTATTTTTACCTATATTTGTTTTAGTTTAAAAAAAGAAACTTTATTTTGGAAGAGATACAACCAAGTATAAACCTTTGAATGAACTAAAAAAAAGTCTAAATCAATAAATAAATCAATATTATATAGTGAGGTAAAATGATGAAATATATGCAGTTGTATATGGGAAAATCATACTATAATTATAGGAAAGTAGGGAGAGGGAGGAGGGAGGGAAAAAAAGTGGGAAAACCAACAGTAATCATAATGAAATATAGAATATAAAGGTAGGAGGACCTAATACACTATAAAGATATAACAAATGTATAGAGTAATAGCTGTAATGGTGTAATGAAAGAAAAAGGGGGGAATGGATTATATGGATAAATAAACAATGATATATACACAGAGGTTGATAAAAACAATTCAGGGTGGTTTGGGAACTTTTCCAGGGAGGTTGGTGTTGAGCAGATTTTTGTGCTAATACATCTATGAAATCAGTTACAGGGAACCATATTAGTTGTTGTTTCAGATGTAAAGCTAAAGGGGAAATATTTGCATATTCGGTACGGGGATTAGAACAAACACTATACCACCAAGCTTGGAAGGAGAGCTGCACAGTTTGTTTCCAATGTTTTGGTATTTGTTGGAAGGCGATCACAATCAATAAATCCTCAACATTACTGTTAGAGGGAAAATCATGCCAATGATCAGACAAGGAACCCAGAAATATCAACAGGTGAGTAAGGGAAATGTGTATGAAAAATTGTATTGACTTGAGACAAGACCTTCAACCAGAATTTGTGAGAGGAAGGACATATGAATAGCGCTAGCTGACAGCGCGTGTGCCAGAAACTGAAGACCTCTGAGGCGGAAGCCGGAGGTGCTGTGACTCGCATTTTAAAATTGTATTTTGTGTTAGAATTCACTTTTTAAAAACTTCTGTACCTCTAAACAGAGCTCCTCTCTGTATTCACCGCCTTGCAGGCTCCATACCAAACAGCGGATCTAACGCTGCACCGTAGGAAAGTAAGATTACACGGCCGCCCTCGCTGCTCAGCGCGAGGCCACGCCCACCCGTGAGGCCACGCCCACCTCCCACCTCCCAGCCTATGAATAGCGCTAGCTGACAGCGCGTGTGCCAGAAACTGAAGACCTCTGAGGCGGAAGCCGGAGGTGCTGTGACTCGCATTTTAAAATTGTATTTTGTGTTAGAATTCACTTTTTAAAAACTTCTGTACCTCTAAACAGAGCTCCTCTCTGTGTTCACCGCCTTGCAGGCTCCATACCAAACAGCGGATCTAACGCTGCACCGTAGGAAAGTAAGATTACACGGCCGCCCTCGCTGCTCAGCGCGAGGCCACGCCCACCCGTGAGGCCACGCCCACCTCTTTGCCCTCTAAATGTGCCTCCCTCGCAAGCGCAGCGGACGAGCGCAGCGGGAGCGCCTAAGGCAAGCCCGTCTGCGCCCGTCCGCGACCGACCGGGACTAGGGACTATACCCCCTACAGGCTCCAGCTCATCCACGGCCAAACCCATCCGCTACACTCGCAAAGATTTACTAGCTCTTAACAAAACCACCACGGTTGCTGGATCGCCTCCATGCATCCAAACTGGCCCTGGCCTATCTTATGGACCTATCTCTTGCCGCTCATGTCGATGGTCAAGTCTGGATCACCTTCCAACTGATCATCACACACTCCCCACCAGTAATCAGCTGGAACTGAAATGCTATACTTTAATGCCAGATCTCTTCCTAAACATGCATTAGACATCTGGGACATATTGACATCTAGGACCCCTGACCCGGTCTTTATTACCGAAACATGGTTATCTGACGCCAGCCCTCCAGACCTGGCCAACGCCCTTCCCCCCGAATACAAAATAATCACACATAATAGACAAAGCCAAAAAAAAGGAGGTGGAGTTGCTGTGATCTTCAGAGACCACCTAACATGTCTCACGGAAACGACATCTGCCTACCCCGAACATGAGATTCTTCCATTTAAAATCCTCGTGGAAAACCTCATCATACTAGCCGGTGCAGTTGTCTATAACCCTCCAGGACAACAAACCAGCATAGGCACCAAACTACTGAATCAATTGCTTCCATCCTGCCTGAAACACAAAAATTACATGGTCATTGGTGACTTCAATGTCCACTATGAAAATACTAATGCCCCTGGATCGTCACAGTTGAAGTATGACATGGAAATACTGCAACTTAAGCAGTTGGTTGAGGGCCCCACACACTCAGCAGGACACACCCTGGATCTCCTTTTTACTAATATTGAGTCGACTACCATGAAGGAAATCCTCCCCCTGTCCTGGTCTAATCATTCCATGCTATCCTTCTCCTTTAAACTTCTCGGTAAATCCGCGAAGTCCAGATCCACCCCTCCCACCACCAACAGAGCTTGGAGACTAATCAATGACTCCAACTTTCAAAATCACTTTCTTGAGATAGATGTCATATTGCAGGATGACTCCTCCGTCTGTAATAACCTCACGTTGCTGGAAACCAGAATTCGCCAAACTTTAGACAAACTAGCACCCATGCGGGAACTAAGAAAAAAAACAACTACCAGGGAAAAATGGTACACCCCCCTCCTTAAAAGCCTCAAAAAGGAATGCCAGAAAACTGAACATCGATGGAGACAAACCAAAGACTCAGAAACCAGAGCAAACTATGTCACCAAGCGGAAAAAATATATTCTTGCCATTCGAGATGCGAAAAAAGCATTCTTCACGCAACGAATCCATGAAAACCACAACTCCGCAAAAGAACTGTTCAAAATTGTAAATCCATCCAGCACCTCACAAACCCTCACCCCCTCAACCGAGGCCTGCGAACGTATTAGCACCTTCTTTGTCGAGAAGATTAATAAAATTTACTCCACCTTCACCCCTTCACATTCCTCTTCCCTGCCCGATAACCCAGACGAAAATTCGCCAACATCAGACAAAGATAATGTCCATCCAGACGCAGGCAATTCCCCACGTCTAACCAATTTTCAACCACTTTCTGAAAACGAGGTACTATCGGTTCTAAAGACAATTAAATCAGGCTCTCCTGCAGACCCATGTCCTCATTTTGTGTTTTCTGAAATTGCACCGACACTCTGCCCTTTCATCACCAAACTTTTTAACCAGTCCCTCACCACCGCGTCCTTTCCAGAAACCTGGAAGCACGCATCTGTAACCCCCCTCCTGAAGAAAGCCGGATCCGACATCCTCAACCCGGAGAATTACAGGCCAATTTCCCAGCTCCCTTACCTTTCCAAGGCTTTGGAAAAAATGGTTAATATACAACTATCCAAATACCTGGAAGACAATTCACTTCTGGACTTCACCCAGACCGGCTTTAGAGCCAACGACAGCACCGAGGCAACGTTGCTGGCAGTGTCGGACAGTGTCAGATGCATCACAGATCAAGGGGGATCTGTGGCTCTGATACTGCTAGACCTGTCAGCGGCGTTTGACACGGTATCACACGACTGCCTAATAAACATCCTCCTGAGCAAAGGAGTGCAATCCACAGCGTTAAGATGGATTAAATCATTCCTTAGCAATCGCACCCAAGCCGTGCGCATGGGCCAATTTCACTCAAAACCCTGTCCCATCGGCTGTGGGGTCCCACAAGGGGCCTCACTAAGCCCCACTCTCTTTACGTTTCATCTCTGGCTGACATTGGAAGAAAGTGGGGCATCGGCATATGTTCCTATGCCGATGACACTCAGCTGATGGTGACAATGGAAGGGTCGGAAACAACTAAGAAAAAACTACACAGCTGTCTCTCCGAAATGGCAGAATGGATGCGCAACCACTGCCTAAAACTAAATGCCGGAAAATCGGAGATACTACTGTTCGGAGGAGCCAAACTCTCATGGAACGACACGTGGTGGCCACCGTCTCTGGGATCAGCCCCCGTCCCGAAACAGTACGCCAGAAACCTTGGCATCATGATGGACGACGCCCTGTCCATGAAAGACCACATCCGCATACTCTGGGGCAAAGGTTTTGCAATTCTCAAACTCTTGGCAAAAATTTTCTCCTGGATACCTTTGGACTGTCGACGCACAATCACCCAGGCCCTCCTGGTCAGCCGCCTAGATTACGGCAATGCCCTGTTCGAAGGGATGAACGAGCAACTGTTCTCCCGCCTACAGGTCCTACAAAACCAGGCGGCTAAACTGGTCTGTAACAAAGGCAAGCGAGATTCGGCCTCTGCATGCCTAAAAAAACTTCACTGGCTACCAATGCGTCAGAGGGCCACCTTCTAACTACTTTGCCATGCGCACAGAGCCCTTCATAAAACGGGCCCCACTAACCTTCAAGGGAAAATTGAATTCTATATCCCCAACAGGAATATAAGATCCAACAACTCAGCTCTGGCGAAATCCAAGCGCATTTACAAAGCAAGGACTGGTGGACGCGCCTTCTCATACTTGGCGGCTAAAAGATGGAATGAGTTACCTGTGGACCTCAGACACACCACCAACTACCTCCAATTCCGTCAAAAATTAAAAACTCACCTCTTTCCCAAAAACAAACCCCCCAGCACAGTTTCAGTAGTCTTCTTTTCTTACAGCGCCGTGATATCCCATGGGATGAGTGTCGCGCTTTACAAATACCAAAATAATAATAATAATAATACGAATAGCTTGGGGAATGTTACATAACCAACAGTTTGGGGAAGAAGTAAAGTTAAATTTATGTAAGGACATTGGAGTAATCAGAAGTCTATTATAGATAAAAAAAAGAGTGTTTGAGTTGTGCTAGCAGATCTTGATGTTTTACAAAGTTTTGAGCATATTTTATCCCAAAAGGTGGTAGACCACGATGAATGGAACTCATGTTCCCCTTGGAGTTCTATCTTAGTTTTAGACCTAGGACTAGGGGATGTAGCAAGAGATTTATATATGGATGAGGCTTTAGATTGAACACTTAAAATTGGAAGTATGTTACAATAAAGAGGCAAGGAAGATGGAACAGAGGCTAATGATGATAGAGAGGATGAGATGCTCTGTGTCAATAAATGAAATTTGGCAGAAAAAAAATGTTGGTTTATTTATAAAGAGTTTGTGCTTCAGGAAAAGCAATCAGACTATCATTAGAGTAAAACTGATGGATACAAAGTAACCCTTTATCTCACCTAGTTTTCCAGAATATGGATTTATTATTAATTTTAAGAAACAGAATATGCCAGATGGAGGAATTAAGAAATTGATCTTTAGAGGAAAGATGAGAAGTCAGAAAAGAATGATAGAGTCTATGAATTGTTTTGTATGTAGGGGAAGATAAAAAAGTGGTTCTTGTGAGTAAATGTAAGAGAGTCTGTGATAGAGAAAGGGGATAGGAAAGAGCATTCCATGGCTGTCCATAATGGAAGAAAGGTGGAAGAGGTTTGATTCAATGATTTAGCTAATTGCTTAAGAAAAAAAGCATTATGATAATATTGAAAATTAGGAAAATTAACCCCACCTTGTGATTTGGGGCGTTGAAGCATGTTTAAGGACAGGCAGGCTTTCTTTTTGTTCCATAGGAATGTAGATAAAAGAGAATTGATCTTTTTGAAAAAAGAAACTGGAAAACTGAGAGGAGTAGCAGAAATCATCTAAAAAATAATGGAGGCTAGCATCATTTTGATTGTGTCAAGTCTTCCCCACCAGGAAAGATGTAGGGGATGCCATTTAGATATGAATGTAGATAAAGTAGATAGAATTTGAGGCATGTTCAGAGATAATGTTTGTTTAGTAGAAGAGGCAAACTAAAGACCTAAACACTTAGGCCCCCCATTAGGATGGCGGGCGGACTTTGCCCTCCCGCCATCCTCGTGCAAAATGGGACCGCCCGCCATAGGAGCGGCGGTCCCGCCTTGGGCATTAGGATGCGCCCACCACACTCGCGGTGCATCCTGTATTTTTACCATTGCGGTGGGCGGTGCTGAAAGCGCTGCCCGTCGCAATGGTAAAAATGCACGTTGTGCATTTCAAAGCACAACATGACAGGCACTGCGCGGTGCCTGCCTTGTTGCACTTTGAAATGCGGGGGGGTCCGCAGGGAGTCTCCGCATGCCTTTCCGTGGTGGCATTGCCGCCACAGAAAAGCATGTCAGCAAGCCCATCATAATATGGCTGGCGGTGTCTCATAGACACCGCCACCATATTAAACATTTTCTGCCCCAGCCGCAAGGCGACCGGGGGCGGAAAAGCGTCGGAAGGTGTTTACGTCCGCTGTGGTCCCCCCCCACCATAGTAATATGGCGGGGGGAAATGGGTGGCAGGCGGGCAATAATGTCGGGCGGATCACCACCGCCACCATGGCGGTGGCGATCCGTCCGACATCCTAATGGGCCCCCTAATCTTCTTGGGATTCCTTGAGAAATTAGTGGTAACAAAATCTTGTTTAAAACATAAAATATTAATAGGAAGGATTTCGCATTTGTCGTGATTTAATTTATAACCACAGATGGCAGAGAAGGCCTTAACTTCTGTAATAAAAGCAGAAAAAGACTGTTCAGGGTTAGAGATATATAATAAATTGTTGTCTGCATAAACGCTCATTTTAACATGGAAATTATCATGTTGAAAATCATGTATGCTGGGGTTTTGTTTAATTTTTGCAAGAAAATGTTCTGGAACAAGGATAAATAAAAGTGGGGAAAGAGGGCAACCTTGACGGACTCCTCTCAGTAAGATAAAAGAATAAGAAATGGAGCTATTAGCAAAAATAGAAACCTTGGGTGATGCATAAAGTAAGGAAATATAAGGGATTCATTTATAACCACAGATGGCAGAGAAGGCCTTAACTTCTGTAATAAAAGCAGAAATAGACCTTTCAGGGTTAGAGATATATAATAAATTGTTGTCTGCATAAACGCTCATTTTAACATGGAAATTATCATGTTGAAAATCATGTATGCTGGGGTTTTGTTTAATTTTTGCAAGAAAATGTTCTGGAACAAGGATAAATAAAAGTGGGGAAAGAGGGCAACCTTGACGGACTCCTCTCAGTAAGATAAAAGAATAAGAAATGGAGCCTTTAGCAAAAATAGAAACCTTGGGTGATGCATAAAGTAACGAAATATAAGGGATTAATTTGGGTCCAAAACCAAACCAAGATAATGTATGAAAAATAAATGACCAATCCATGCGGTCAAAAGCTTTCTCCATATTTAGAGAGATAGCTGCCAATGAATGATGGTTTTTATTTGCTTTATGTAATAGATTAAAGAAAATTCTAGTGTTATCTGAAATGTGTGGCCCTTTGATGAAACCAGATTGTTCCTTACAAATAATGGATTGGCGAAAGGGTTCAAGATGGAGAGCAAGAATTTTGGCAAATATGTTGTAATCAGAGTTGAATAACGAGATTGGTCTGTAATTTATACAGAGGTGAAGATCTGTTCCTTCTTTAGGGATTCGACAAATGGGAGCATTTGAAATGTGCCACTAGAAGTTTTAGAATAAATAAAATGTGAGTATAAGGAAAAGAAATAAGGAAGAAGGGATTTGGAGAAAAAAGATTAAAATTCCATATGGAAACCATCTGGGCCAGTATCTTTCCCAGGTTTGAGAAGTTTCAATGCGTGAGAGATATCTTTAATGGAAATATCCTTTTCTAATGATGAAAAGCCAGTATCTATGGGTGATTATTGTGGTATGAGTGCAAGATAGGATTGAATGTCCTTAGTGTCTGCAATAGTTTCAGGGGTATAAAGAGAAATATAGTATTTCTAGTAGTCTTCTAGTATTTCTAAATTTTTAGTTACTGGGGAGGAATGTTAATTTAGCACCAATAGTATTACTATCTTTTTTAATTTTGAGGTATGATGCTAGTAATTTTCCTGCTTTATTGGGCCACCATAATACCGGGCACTACCTCGGAGGAGATATGCAGATTAGTTTTCCGTAGATTTATTATTTATTTATTTATTTGCTTGTAAAGCGCCTGAGTCAATTCCTGAAGGGATATCTCTGCGCTGTTGCTTGCATTTAGGCAGTTTACTGTATGAATTGAAGCTGAAGAGGGAGATTGGATAGAATTTATGGCAAGGTAAAGAGGTAGGTTTTCAGTTTTTTCCTAAATGGTTCTGGATTCCTGATCTGTTTCAGTTCGGTGGGTAGGGAGTTCCAGAGGATAGGTCCTTTATAAGACCGGGCTCGGCCTCCCTGTCTGGCTCTTCTTATCTTTGGGACCTGTAGCAGTAGATGGTTGCTAGAATGTAGTGTACGTCCAGGGGTGTATGGTACAAATTTTTCTTTTAGATATTTGGGACTAGTACCAAACAAGCATCTGTGTATCATGTTACAGATTTTAAATTTGATGCGCTGCTTTACAGGTAGCCAGTGAAGTTGGCGAAGTAAAGGGCGGGAAGGCGTTCTGGGGGGGCATTGAGGGCTAGTCTAGCTGCTGTATTTCGGACAACCTGAAGTTTATCTAGCTGTTCTTCATTTGCCGATAAGTATAGTCCGTTGCAATAGTCCATTCTGCTTATTATAAGAGTTTGGATGAGAGTTTTTCTGTGGTTATCTGGCAGAAATGGAAAGACACGTCTCAGAAGCCCCACCACATGGAGGCAAGCACCTGCCACTTGTGTGGTGTGCTCTTTGAGCAGGAGCGCCTGATCTAGCTTGACGCCAAGGTTTTTCGCTATTGGTTTAGGGTTAGGGACAGGGCCTAGCTCCGGGGGCCACCATTCTGGGGACCAAAGAAGAGTCGCCCCTCCAAACAGCATGACCTCGGTTTTGGACACATTGCATTGAAGAAAATTTGTAGCCATCCAATGTGCTACTGCTCTCATCCCGTTAGCAAATGATGATAGAATTGCTGGTGTGAGAGTTTGAAAAGGAAACAGAAGCTGGGTGTCATCAGCGTATGACACCGGAGTGAATCCGAAAGATCTTATCAGATAGATAGCTAGATAGATTTTTGTATTTACATTTTTCTTTTACAAGGTTATTAAGATCAGTTTTGGAATTTGTAACTGTATAAAGTGACTCCAATGATTTAATGGTTTTAAGGATTTCATCTGTTTTCCAGACATTGAGACATTTTTTGGTATCAACATAAGAAATAATAAAGTCCCAAGATAAAGCTTGAAAAATGTCCCAAACAATTGGAAAAGATGAGATGGAAGATAAGTTATATTTAAGGACATTTGAAATTAAATCTTCAAAAGAGGAAGTAAAGATGTGGTTGGTTAATAAGGATGTATTCAAACGCCATTCATTACTGGTAATATTAATTGAAAGTAACTATAAGTCCAATATTACAGGGGCGTGGTCTGAAATTAATATAGAACCAATATCAGCATGTAGTTTAGATTGTGTTAGTGCTTTGGAGACAAACAAATGGTCAATACATGACTGTGAAATATGAGTAGGTGAGAAAAAAGTATATTCAGTGAGTTGTGGGTTACAAAATCTATGAGAAATCAGATTAGTGAATTGATGATGCATTGTGGAGGAGACAAAAGGTGTTTTGGATGTACTGTCAATATATGGATCAAAAACTAAATTGCAATTGCTTCCAAAAACAACATATGGGAAAGAAATAGACATCGAAAGAGTAGAAATGTGGGGCCAAAAATTGTTATCAGGTTTCGTGGGAGCATATACATTGAACAAAGTAATAGAAATATCATTAATTTTGAGGTGAACAATTAACCAACATCCTTCATCCTCTGAATCTTGAGAAAGAAGGGTCACTTTAAGATTCTTATGACATGAAATCAGAACTCCATTTCATTTACAAGGACCAGGGGAAGAAAAAACATTTCCAGCCACTGACGTTTAAGCTTAAGTACTTCTGAAGTGACTAAATGTGATTCTTGTAAAAATATAACATCTGCTCTAAGATGAGATAAATGGGAGAAAAATCTCTGCCGTTTTATAGGTATACCAAATCTTTAACATTCCATGTAACAATACGTAATGTCATTGATTAACTATAAAGATTAATAATAATTCTTGAAGAATATTACAGCAAACAGGAAAATAGTGAAAAATGTGTAATAAACAGAAAAACAAAAAATAAGCACTCCAATCATAATAGAGTGAGATATAAGGCAGAAGATATTAGAATATAGAAGAGAAATGAGAAGAAAAGAGAACAGGGAAAGAGAGGGAGAAGAAGAAAGAAAGAGAAATAAGAAGAAAAGACAGTAATAAAGAACAAACAAAACAATAAAACATACCAAATACTCAAATATGGATGGAGGGAGTTGGAGCCACATGGGAGGGAACTAAACAGCCAACCACGATACTCCATGGGATGAGACCTCAAGGAAAATATCGATTTAAACAGACTTTATGACAATGGAGGGACCAGGAAAAGAAACCATTACCTGATGGGAAAAAACACGAGGGAAGGATAACAATTAGTAAGAAATATCATAAGGACATTGTAAAATTACAGTCATATTTAACTTCAGCAAGAAGATATAAGTGTTCAGGAAGAAGATGTTCCTGCAAATTCCATGGAATCCTCTCTGCAGCCATCAAGAAATTGTTGAAGCACAGCCGGGTCTTCATACGTCATTGTTTTGTTTTTGTAAGTCACTTTGAAAAGGCAAGGGTGCCTTAGACCAAATCTAGCATTTAGGTTACGTAGAGCTGGACGCATGCTTAGAAAACTCTTTCATTTTTCAGCAGTGGTTTTTGCATAGTTCTGGAAAAAGAATAGTTGAGATCCTTGCCAAGAAATATGATGTTTTGTTTTAGCGGCCTGTAAAACCTTTAACAAATCTATGTATTCCAAGAAATATACAATTACACCTCTTGGAATGCGTTGGGTAGACGTATTTGTTGGAGGTCGACCAAGTCTATGGGCTTGCTGTATGTTAAGTGATGGAGACTGTGGAAGTTGAAGGACCTGAGGTAGGAAATATTGGAAAAAAGTGATAGAGTTGGAGCCTTTCATTCCCTCAGGCAGACAATATATGTGTAGATTGTTATGTCTGCTCCGATTTTCAAGGTTTTCTATTTTTTTTGTAGATGCAATATATCTTTTTTCATGGGGGGATTTGCTGAGAGGATATATGTAGAGACAAAATATGATGTTCCATTGTGTTTACTTCAGTGTCCAAGGCTGTCCATTTATCCTCAATAGCTTGTAAACAAGTGTTCCAAGGAAGCTGGTGGTGGAGATATGGTTGGCGTAGGGGGATCCTGCTTTACCCTTTTCCATGAGGAGGTAGAAGAAGATGGCATTTTAGAGGTGTTCCTCCTGATTGGTGTAGATGGAAGTGATGAAGACGTATTATCTATGAGTTGGGTAGATGTGACTTGACCAGGTTCCTACATATTGGACTGTAAGACAGAAAAGGGATTTGAAGAGAAAACTGAGGTGGATTTAGGACGTGTAGAAGGAATGCACAATGAAGTTGCACCTCTACCAAGTTTAAGTTTCCCCATAGACATATATGGCATAGTAATAGAAGCATTGTTTTTTCGAGAAGAACTTTAACATTATGGAAGTCAGAAGTAAAATGTCACTTGCAGAGGAGAAAAGGCAAAAATAAAAAAGATCCAAACGATGTTCATAAGAGCATCAGACTTCTGGTCAGTGAAATAAGTTTGTGACAAGATTATCGAGTAACGTCAGGAGATAATGCACAAGGTGCATCAAAAAATGCAAAATGATGAAGCAAAATTATATTGTGCCACCCACTTTTATAGAAAAGAGTGCTATTCAAGAACGTATCAGTTATAATAGCTTACACATTGGTAGGCTGTTCTTCACATATCAGGCTATGAAGAAATGTTCAATAACTGAAGAAAATTCCATGGGAACTCATGCTGTTCTGACAGGAATGACAATAAAATTGCACGAGAACGGGGAGAACTTCAATAAAATCAATAAAAGAAGTAGTTATAGTTGCAGCATGATGCAGTTAAACAAGGATATGCAGCGGTGCCGATATCACGCTGAGTGCATTACAGTTACAAAATGGCAGCCGAGAGTCCAGTCATGGAGACTCGTCACACATTTATAGTAAAATTTGTTAATATCGAGCTTACTGCGACTGCAGAAAACCACTATTAGAGTCCAGGCATCTTTAGGAAGAAAGTCCCTGCAAGTTGAGGACTAGCAATGCGGTCCTGCCACCTGCCATGGCACGGAACACTAGGCGGCCGCCATCTCTTCCAGCTCCAAACTACGCACCCTTTACCCAACATTTTAAAAATGTAATATCTCTGGTTCTACTTAATTGGAGTTTCTGTAATTTTGGTGTCAAATTATGTATTTATTTTTATTCTATTGTTCTAAAATGGTGTGGGATTTTTCTTGTGCTGTGTTTTCACTTTATTACTGCATTTGGTGCTTTACAAATACTTTACGCATTGACACTAAGTTAACCCTGACTGCTTTGTGCCAAGCTACCAGAGTGTAAAACATTTATTGATTTAGGGGTTGCCTGTGTTTGATACGGACAATAACTGTGGCTTGAGTAGGGTTTCAGACTCCTCAACAAGTAAAAAAGCTCCTTCCTCCTTATGATTTAGATGCTAGAGGAAATAGTGTAATGGGGAGTCCTTTAGCTTTCATGGGATGATTCAAAGAGTGTAGGCCACTAATTATAACAAATTGAGCTGGTAAGACCTGCCTATTCTTGAGTAGCATATGCATATTGGGCTCCCATCATTCTGCCTACCATCCTGAGATTCTTCTTTGTTTTTTGAGGTGATGGCCAAGTAGATACATGCCTTTAGTAGGGAAGTGTGACATATCTAGGTAGGCTGGAGAATCTTTACATTGACAGCCCCGTCATCAGTCTCCCTAACTCCGTACCAGTGAACAGACTGCACAAGAAGGCCAACTGGCCGGTGCCTCTTTCCTTTTTGCTGGTGCAACAGCAAGACATCTTGATATAAGAGCCACACAACTGAATGTTTTATCATAAACTTCTACACATTTTGAGTAGAATTCAGGCAGTCCTATGAACGATACAATTTGTTCTTTCCTTTTGCTCTACTGTATTAGGACATACTTTTTGGCATGACAACACAAACCTGATTTTCACTTGTAAAGTATAACTTAATTTCCATTGCCCCCAGATTGGACTACCCTAAAATAATTTCCCCCTTGATAGACACAGCTTTAGTCAACTGCTGACAATAGAATGCACCCCACTTCTACAATCAACATTCCAAGCTGGAACAAATACATGTCACACTACCACAATATATCCACCAAAAGCACAAATACCCCTTCCTCCCCACCCTTTCATTTAAAAGGGATGGGAAGATTGACTTCCATATTGCCGAGCTGTTGCTTGCTCAGCCATCAGGAACATCATATTAACAATGGAGACATCGTCAAGGATGGATACCAGTCATCTGCCCAGTTTATGGGTTGTGGTCCACCACCATTTCAATGGTTCCTCCACATTAAAGTACAACTTCATTACCAATGGAGACTGTCCTGAAACCACACAAAATGCCCCTGATGTACACGGAGGTAGCTCTCTACATGCCAAGGACACTTTTGATTTGGAGACTTTTTAAAACCCGCTTTTGGGGAATGTATTAAGCAGCAACATTCCTGATGGCACTTTTCCCATCCTGGACTGTCTTTGTGAAATTGCCATGAGGGGCATTTTTTCCCATAGGTGTCTGATGGTGGGGGCCACCTTGAGGTTTAAAAACCCTGACACTGTAGCAAGTTCATCTGAAAGCATTAGACATTGGTTCCCTTCGCCACACCCGCGTATTCTGACGCCCACCATCAGGCCTTAAATGAACCCCTTACTCTCCCTTCATGCCACAGAATTATAGGGGCACATGCATCAAGCATGTATTTTGCGATTTCTAAATAGCGAATTTTACTCGCAAATTGTGAGTTGCAATTAAGGAATTGATTCCCATTCATTCTTATGGGCCTAGAGGCTCATAGGAATTACTGGGAATTGCAATTGCAATTTGTGAGTACTCCATAGGTACTAGCAAATTGCGCATGCAATTTTAAGGGTTCAAAGAGGATACCCTGTTGCACCCCTGCAATTCCCCTTTTTCCACATGTTGCGCACACACATGCCCCAAGGGCATGTGTGTCTGTAAAAAGTGACTTAGAAAAATGTACTTTAATGCATTTTTCAAAGCAATTGCAAATTACCATGAACTTTAGTTTGATTGTAATTTGTGATTCCTAATAGCGAAATCACAATTATTTTGCCTAATGCATTGCATTTAAGGAATCACAATATGTGATTCTTAAAATGCAATCACAATTTAAGTAATCACATTTTAGCGATTCCTTAAGTTGTGATTTTTGCATTTGGGATGATGCAGCCCAAATGCAAAAATACTGGCCGCAAAGGGGCAGATTCTGTGAATCTGCTCGTTTGCGACCGGTTTTTGGTTTGATGCATGGGGCCCCTAGTTCTTCAGATGTTAGAATTGATATTCAAACCAAACCTTCAGGAGACCTGTTAGTGTAGTTCTGGATGATCAAGCACTATAAAGCTTCATAAAGACCTGTAGTACCAAAGGATACAAAAATATGTGAAAGCTGAGAAACACCAAATGGATGGTAAAAGCATAATCAGGATGTAGGAAAGCTCCAAAATGTAATCTATAAGATGACACTATCATCTAAAAAGAGCCAAATGGTCATTTATTCACTTAGCGCACACACAGTAATTTCAAGAAGTGTCAAAGAATACATAATGAGAGATTCAGTCACCACACAAAAAGGATGGTAAAATAATACTACAGTTTGCTGTGAAAAAAGTGTCTACATGCTTTAACAAGGCCAACACAAGACTGGAGTAGTTATTAGATCCTAGTGTTTCAGCTGGGTGTAAACAACACCTTCAGAAATAAAATGGTACCACGTGCTAGACAGCTTTGTTCATGTTATTTCTTCATTTGTTAGATTCTGTACAGCCATTTATGTTACCAACAGCAACATTTTCATAAACACAATTCGCACTGCAAAAGTGACACAAAACAGTTTGCACTTGTCTCTTTGCACTACCTCTTGAGTCATAATGACCACAACATAATATTTTATGATGTACATGATTGAGTAACCAGCAGAAAGGGTAAGGGTGCTATATCACATCACTAGTCATGCTTTACCTAGAGAATTGGAACTGTTTCTTAGGAATGAATCTTTAGAAGGATAAAAGGATAAAGGCAGTTTACAAACAGTTCAGACATAAACTGTCAAATGATGTTAGGTCCTTGGATTTACCACATATTCACAGCCTGGACATGACAGAAGTATTTAAATTCCTAATTTGGATAAACTGAGTACAAAGGGAAAAAATGTATTGTGCTCATATCGCTCTTACAATTACGTTAGTAGTGGGTGTAGTTTGGATAGGCATATGAGTTTTATTTGTTCCCAAAAGGATAGTAAAATAACGCAAACCCCTCCCAAAAGAAGAGCTTGAAAATATACCAGTGATATTTAAATAATGTAATAGGGGAACAATTGCACTGACTAACACAGACTAGCATTGGAATACATGTTGAAAATGTTATGAGTAATGCACATGAGGAAAGCCGTTGCACACCTGTTCATCAATTTTCTCTTATTTAGTATTATTATTAAATGGACTAACATTATTATTCACGAGGTAGTCTCCATCTTCAAATTCTATGTATCTACCTTAAAAATCTTTGAAGAAATGTTTTAAAGAATCATTATCCCATTGTGTCTATTGTGAATACTTAACCAGAGGAACCATGGTTACAGATAAGTTCTTTTTCCTTTTAATTTGTTTTATCTTTCTGAAATTTCTAGATGAACATTTTTAGATTTATGTAATAATGTTCTTGTTGCATTTCAAAATATTACACAAAATTGATGTAAACATGGCTATATGTTTTGACAGTTTGTATGTATGTATACGTTTTTGCTATGGCGCAACCCTAGCCAGAAGGCAGCGAAGCGCTTTTCCTGTAAATCAAGTTACTTTAAAAACAAAAATACATTTCTTTTCTATACAGCTAACGTTGGGACAACTCAGCTTAAAAGTGCTCAAAGTAAGTGGATGTGACTACAATTGGAATGCACTTCTGAAACATAGGTTTGATAAATAACTACTGTGTGTATACAATTGCCAATACAGGCTTTAGTATAATGTATTTTGATTTGTAGTGTAAATATGGATTAGCATTTTCTGTAATGCAGTAAAGCAGATTAGAATTATATGCTGCATATCTGGCAAATAGTTCAATATACAGACTGCTCACATTTTTGCACATTGGCACATTGATTACCAGCAAGTTCTTTAGTCATACTAAATGCCTTAACAAAGCTCATAAAGCCCTTACAGCTTCTCTATTTTACAATATATATGGTGCCACAAGTATATCAATGGAAACAGAATAATTTTAAGTCGTCCTATTTTTTGAAATGTTAACAAATGAAATTGTAGATTTCTGGTTTTATGAAGAATGTTTCTGAAAATTAGTTTCACAGCTTTTCATTATCTTTTTTCATATGCATCAGTAAATTATTATTCTCAAAATGCTTAGTATGAAAGTCATGACATTGTTCAATACATATTGACCTCTGTTGAAAATAATGTATTAATCATTTTTACAAATGTTTTCCACCTTATTAAAAAAAACATGTTCTACCATAGGCAATTAATTGCTCCCAACAACAAAAACAAGAATTGGCAAAACCAGTAGGTTTGACGTTGGCCCCCAGCCTCTTGACTTTGACAATTCTTGTTTTGTTCTGTCATGGCTTTGCAAAACATTATTGTTGGGGAATCTGTCAGATCATCTTCAATCTAAAAAAAGAAAAGAAAAAATATTGTCTGAAGGCAAAAAGAAATGTTGGTTTCATAAAAGCACACATTACCATAGTAGTCCCTTGCACTGCAAGGAACAACCTTGTCCTTGTATGTGTTCTGTGTGAATGGGCAACCTGCCATAACTCACAGGGAAGAAAGCAAATGGCTAAAGTGGCCTGATCTCTGCCCCGATGCATGCTGGAGTGTTTGTAAGACAAATATGATTGACACAACAACAGATTAATGGATGATGTCTGGCTAAAATACCTATAACTTCTGTGTTATACACATACTTTTAGTATAATCAAAAGGTTGTGGCAAAAACTAGACCACAAAAATAAAAACCCAACCGATCTGGCATCAACGGATAAACTCTTACCTTTGCTAATGCTTTTGTTAATAATCTTTTTGTAACTCCTCATTACAGAGTGCCATGCAAAGGCAGATACATAGAAAGTCTTGACATACTACTATTTTGGTATTCACAGAAGGCACTTACTCATTTCGGTATTCACAGAAGTTAGTAGTCCTAACTTTAGGACTCCTAAATGCCTTCTGTGAGTCCTCACTTTACTACTACTTAATTGAGAAAAATCCTAATTTTAAGACTTTTGGTATTCACAGAAGGCATTTAAGAGTCCTAAAGTTAGGACTACTAACTTCTGTGAATACCGAAATGAGTAAGTGTCTTCTGTGAATACCGAAATGAGTAAGTGCATTCTGTGAATACCAAAATAGTAGTAAGTTTAGGATTGAGTCTTAAGTTCATTCTGTGAATCGGGCCCTGAGTCCTTAAATGCGAGAATTAGTGTTCATTTTTGTAAATTCAAATGTTCATTTGCTCAATTTAAACTTCATTATTTCCATAGTAGGATATGGTTCATTCAGACAGGCTTATTTTAGCATATAGAGCGTTGTGCCACGCAAGTTCAGACAGTTCAAACCTGCAGCCTCACTCAGCTGGTTAAACATTTCTCCTCCAGCTGACGATGGTGCTTCTATATTTATTTATGTATTTATTTATTTATTTATTTATATATATATATATATTTATATATATATATATATATATTTATATATATATGGGAAAGATTAATTGCATCACGTGGGGTCCTGAGTTATGTTTCCTGGTGATGGATATTGAAGCACTTTATACCAGCATCAACCATCTCCAGGGTTTGGACGCTGTTCAGTTCTTTCTTGATTCCCGGGAGGCAACTATGAGGGACCACAATTTCATGTTATTGGACATGATACGCATCTGCCTCTTTAATAACTTTTTCCAGTTTGGCTGGGGATTCTATCACCAGGAACGCGGGGTGGCAATGGGTTCATGCTTCTCCCCCAGCTATTCATGCTTGCATGTTGGCTGGTGGGAGAAGCATGTTCTTGGCGTCACTCATGCTCACTGGCTCCCCCACTTAGTAGCCTACTGGAGATTCATTGACGATATTTTTATCGTCTGGAAGGGATCACAAGCTCTGGCAGCTGATTTTGTCAATGAAATCAATGTGAACAATAGGAACCTGAAGTTCACTGCAAATATTTCAGCTACTTCCGCTGAATTTTTGGATGTTTTGATTTACATTGAAAACAACACCATACAGACCAAACTTTTCAGGAAAAGCACTGAGGGCAATTCCATCTTGCATGCCCACAGTGCTCACCCCCCTCATACTATCAACAGCATTCCACTGGGGGAATTCATCAGAATTAAACGCATATGTAGTAATCAAGATGTCACTCAACAGTGTCTATTAGAATCTAGAGACAGATTTCTCCAAAGGGGCTATAAAAGAGCCGTATTAGATCGGGCTTTAAGTAAAGTATCAGCACGTTCACGTGAAACTTTATTGACCCCCAAAATCAAACTAGACACTAATATGACCAGTGGGACATCAGCAAGATTTATCACTACATATTGCGCCCAAAGCTCCAGACTTAGCCAAATCATTAGATCTGAATGGCCGATTATACTGACAGATGTAATTCTAGCCCCATTTTTGCCCAAATCTTCGGCTATTACTTTTAGGAGAGCACCCTCTATGAAAGATTCTCTAGACCGCACACAGCCAGAACTTCAATCTAAAACCACTTGGCTTAATAAACCGGGCTTTTACAGATGTACCTCGTGCCGTGCCTGCACTTTTGCAGTCAACGGTACCCATTATACATCTGCATTTAGTGACCGTGTTATACCGATCAGGGAACATCTGACATGTCGCAGTGACTTTGTAGTCTATAAATTAACCTGCACATGTTCTTTATCATATATTGGGAGCACTAAGTTGCAAGCTTACCAACGTATTCTGCAACAGATACGGCCCATAGTTAACTCGGATATGAATTACCCAGTCGCACGCCATTTCAAATCAGTACACGACAAAAAATTGAAAGACCTTAAATATAGTTTGTTGTGTTCTGTGGCTAACCCTGGCAGGGGTGGTTATCGAGAAAAACTCCTCCCTCAAAGAGAAGCTTTTTTTATTCCTTTGCTCGACACCAGATCCCCCAATGGTCTTAATGCTTTTGATGAATTACATCACTATCTATGAAATTTGTGGGGTTTTTGTCAGAGTCATTATTGAAATGAATCATGTTTTTTACATTTGTGCGTTTTTGTCTTTAAATGTTTGAGGGTTTTTTTGTGATTCATTTTTTCTGATTGAGAAATTCTAAATGAAAGAATTGTTGATGAACTATGATGAACTTGATTCTTTAAAATCATGGATGATTTTATATGCACCTTGGATGAGTTTACAGCTTGCATATATTTCCAACATTTAAAGATTTTTTGGTAGTTTTCTTTAGGAGAGTTTCTGCTGCTATGTTCATGCCATGTATTGAACAGTTGATTTTTTGGTCTACTATTCTGTATTTGTATACACAAGCAATATCGTGATGATCATCCTTTTACCAGGCCATTATGTTATTTTTAGGAACCTCATTGTGCACTTGCAATTGACTTTCTTTCCCTTTTTTGGGGGGGTTTATATCACTTTTTCTCTGTGATGTGATGGGGGAACGTATTGTTACATCACCATTGCCTCCAATTAGATATACAAAGAGGGTTTATTTGGTTTACTATGAACTCGCTTTTGTATTTTGCAATATGTGACACTTGGCCTGTTTGAGCACTATGCTCTGATTTGTTTTCTGGTATATGTATTCACATGATATACTTTGATGTTTTGTCGCCATATTTAATTGATTGCTTGTTTACATTGTTATATTACCCTTGCGACCTGTTTCTTTAGGCGCTTGGGCTTTTAATTAAGATTTAACTCACCGCCTACTCCTGACGCGTCATGTGACCAAGCTCCGTCCGCGGAGCGAAACGCGTCAAGGAGGGCACTTGCTCTTGCACTTTCTGCAAAATAAAATGCACTGCTGATACTGAATTTCTGTGCTGGCTGGTAATTCACCATTGTATTTCGAGCGGGAGCTTTGGAGGTCTGCGCCCGTTTGAGCCGCATCTAGAGCGGTTGGGAGCCTGTTTGCTATATATATATATATATATAAGCAATAATAACACACTTGGGGCAGATGTAGGAAGCCTAATTCCGGTCGGTATTGGCCGAAATTACCGAATTTTAGCCGTTACCGACCGGAATTAGGCTTTTCATATGTAAGTGGCTTCATATCAGATTCGGTAATTTACAGAATCGGTATTTAAGAATTCGGTAAATTACCGATTCTTAAAAATACCAAATCGGTAAATTACCGAATCTGAAATGTAGGGAGCACTCAAATGAGTGCTTTTCCCATCCTAGGATTTGTTATTTACCACCAACTAGAAGTTGGTGGTAAATAATGAAAACCTTTGAAAAAGCATTTCTTTTGCTTTTCCAACAGTGCCATGTTGCAGACATACATGCCCTTAGGGCATGTATGTCTGCAACACGTGCACCCATACACAATTGAGGGGTGCAACAGGGTGTCAAAGTGACACCCTGCCAACCTTCAATGTTTCCCCCAATTACTGAATTAGTATTTACCGATTCGGTAATTGACATTCATTCCTATGGGCCTCCAGGCCCATAAGAATGACCGTCAATTACTGAATCGGTAAATACCGATTCTGTAATTACCGAAACTTACCGATTCGGTAATTTTTTCGGTAAAAATACCTACATTCCATTTGCCTATTCTTAAAAACCGAATCGGTATGATTCGGTATTTAAGAATCGGTAATCTGGGATTCCCTACATCGAGCCCTTGGTAAATGCAGCAGTTCAATGCATGAATAATACTATGAATAAACAAGCAGCAAATATTATGAGATAAGACTCAAGCTAAAATAATATGCTGGACATCCTGCAAGAGATCAGAAAGACATATATATACACTAGATACATCAAATCATTACTTTGGATCAGCACCTCACTCAGTCACACATCATAAAAAAACACCTCAAATTATTTCACAATGGCAATAATCAAAACTCAAACACCTCAAATGACCACAGCCACTGGAACCATGCATCACAATGAAACTAAGCAGAAACAAATCACCTAGCCCAATCGTTCAGTCGACATCCTTGCCAATTCTCGCTGGGGGGGGGGCATTCACAGCTGGCTTGGATTCTCGATTGGGACTCAAGTTCCGTTTGTCTTACAGCAGTAGGTCTACTCTGTAAGTGAGCACCCAAACTCAACTGTCAACAAAACCCAGCTTTAAAGTCTCAAAACTCACACTAGAAGATTCGAGGAACCTTCCCCCTGCGTCAAAGGCATCCTACCGGGACTGGCCAGCTTCCAAGCAAGCATTCCATGGCAGGAAGGAGTTCCCACGTTCTCTCTACAGTCTCACATATTCCAGCCTTTATCTTGATGAAGCTCACAAAAGCCTTTAAGGGTACATTAAACAATCTCTCACAAAAACAATCCTTGAACGTGATTAATCCAAAGAACTTGCAAGCGTGGCTGTGCACAAAGATAAAGCTCAAGCTAGGCAGAGTCAGAATTCAGGATGAAATGAGGCCATGTCAAAGCAAATAGTAAGAACTTAATAATACTTCCAATGTACAACAAAATGCACATTTGTGCACCACTGCTTATAGCATCACATATTTCATTTTTCAATGTACAGCACAGTGCACATTTGTGACCACTGCTCACAACATTGCACTTTAAGATCAAAAAGTAAATTCCACACCTCTCTCTCCCTCTCATACTTTCAAATGCACATCCCACACATTCTGTTATTGGCAAGGCTGTTCTACTCCGTGACAGCAGCCACTGAAAGACTGCAAGATTACAAGAAATAAACCTTTAATAGAAGCAAGGCATATGCAGGACGTTGTACATGCAGGCTAGGGTAAAATAACACACCAAAGTCTTTTAAAATAATGGTAGTCAAAGGTCATCACAGGGTTTCAGCCCATAATAGTGCCTCTGGCACTACACTTGCACACACAGGGAGCTTCATGTTTAGCAGCTCACTGTGTAGGGGAGAAATGCCGGCTCCTGCGGAATACTGGAAGCCAGCAGGGTCCACAGGGGGATACAGACTCTCCCTGCAGTCCCCAACAGTGCAGACTGGGTGCCCTGGGTGGACTGCAGGGCACCAAGTGTGACAAGGCTGGACCCTGAGATGGGGTCCCTAGAGCTGAAATCAGCCTATGGAGGGGGGGCCACAAGGCAACACTCCCCCACAATTTTTGGGGCCGGGTCCCAAAGGGGGGTGGTGTCTTAGAGCTGAAATCAGCCCAGGGAGGTGGGCAGCACTGCCTCCTCCCTTTCCAAAAATATAAAAAGAGCGACCATGACATTCTCTTGTAATTACCCTGCGTATGCACATGCCCCAAAGTATCTGCAAGCTCCACTCATTTAACCCTGCCTCTTTATCCTTAGTAGTAGGCAAAGGGGTTGCCATCTTTTCCCATGTTGATGGACAGCTGAACAATTGTCCCCCAAATTCCTTATTTCATGGTCACCCCGGGAAGGTGGTAGTCCTCAGGGCAGTGGGGGAGCAGGGCGGGGTCATTGAAACTTTGTTATCTGAGCCTCACGCAGAAGGCGTTCATTGGGGCTGCAGGGGAAGCTTTAGGGCCTCCCTGGAATTCTATGTAATAAAATGTGTATGTGTCCCGGGGAGGTGGTGGTCTCTGGGGCAGCAGAGGAGACGCCTGGCTCCCCTGCATATTATTACTGTGCTGGGGCAGTGGCGGGCCCTAGGGCTGCATGGGAGGCCATAGGGTCTCACCCACATTGTTTTTTATTAAATAATGAATGTGCCCCAGAGAGGATGGTGTTCACCTGGGTAGCAGGGGCGCTGAGCCATCCCCAGCATTTACACTATTCATTTCCCTGGGAAGGTGGGTGTCCTCTAGGCTTAAGAAGAACCTAGAAGGGGGGTCCCATGAGCCCCCATCCTTCAATACCCAAATGCCCTCTGGATTTGGTCAACCCGAGGAGTTTGAAAAAAAGATGCGCAGGAGCCCATGCGTCTTTTTAAAAAGAAATTGCAGCAGATTCTTGGAGTCACATGGGAGTCCACGGCAAAAGCTTTTTGCTTGGGCCTTAGGGGATGGGGTCTCCAGGGTTCAAATTGGGCCATTGATGTTGGCCACCCCCCTCCCTTTCTATAAAATATAAAGAGAGACCATGACTCTCTCTTGTAAAGACACTCTGTATGCAATACCCCAAAATCATTTGCATACATGGAGAATATTGCATAGATAGAGGGGGCTGCGTAGAGTGACAAAGACAAAAACAAATAATTAGATAGATAGATAGATAGATAGATAGATAGATAGATAGATAGATAGATAGATAGATAGATAGATAGATAGATAGATAGATAGATAGATAGATAGATAGATAGAGTTGCAAAAATAGATGAAACGAAAGATAGCGATAGAATGATGGATGGATAAATAGAAAGATTTGCAGAGAGAGAAAGAGATGCAAAGATAGATAGATAGATTCATAGACGGGGTTGCAAAGACAACGATAGATAGAGAGAGAAATATAGAGAGAGATAAACAGACAGGGAGTCGGATGGGTTGATAGATAAGTAGATGGATAGACAGGTTGATAGACAGGTAGATGGATTGAAAAACAGAAAGACTGTTTGATAGATATGCGGAAAAGTGGGCTAAGTAGACAGACAGGTCAACATATAGATAATAGATAGACAGACTATACATTTTGGAAAAAATATCACAGCTTCAATAGGGATATATTATTTAAATGTCTCTAAAAGCACTAAATAAAAGGGCACTGAAAGGAATCCAGGAAACCATACAATCAGGACATATAAACTAAACTTGTTTATAAGTATAACTGTAGTCCTCAATTATAATACATACCAGCATGACATACAAGAGTGAAGTTATAAATGCTATTCATTGTGTGCATACTAGTAAGAAGATAACTACATCAAGAACAGTTTAAAAAGGACACAATGCGGTATGATGTGTAACAACAGCATCAGATAACGAACGTCACTCCAAACAAATTTACAACAACATTAGCAAGAGAGATGAGCTGATAAAGCTGGAATGTGCACTGTGTTCAAAAGAAAAGCAGCTGGTAGAAAGCATCCTTATATCACATCAGGATTAAAGACAAGGGTAACACTAAAGTAAAGAAAAAAACTGTAAACTTCGTACTTGTATATCACACTTATACCCTGAGGCCTCTAGGCGCTGTACACATACCGCTCTGGAATAAGTAATAATCAAGTAAAAACAAAAACTCTGACACTGCAGAAAACTCATTTGTGTGCGGATGTGCGCCATGAAAAAGAGAACAAATGCAGTCACTCAAAGTTAAGCTAGCGAGTGGTTTAAGTTGGCTGTCCCACTGCCCATGATGCTTGCTGCAGTGGACGGAAGCAGAACTTGAATGACAAAACAAATTAATAAATGAAGTGAGCTGGCAGAAAGCCCCTTTAAGTAAGTACGGTACACATACATTTTAGTAAAATCAAAAGGTCTTGACTAACGCCAGACCTAATGACCACTTATGCTCCATGCCACCTATTTTTAGAATTCCCCCAAATTAGCTCAAGAGAATACAATGTACATCTAAAGAAACTCCAATAAAACATACTCTCAAGAACCCAGCATGCTGAGAAAGCCTTAACACAAGTACTAGTTTGCTTTTGTAGAGTTATACACTACCCGTCGAAAATAGGTTGATACATCAACCATACATAGTTTAATTTTTAGTACTGGCATCTTTACTCTTCAATCATTTCAATTTACAACGATTTATCAATTTTATTTACTGAACTATTTACTCTATACATGCACAAGTGTTATAAACCCAGACGCATGTACAACTTAGAAAGTTAATTTGTTTACATAAAATGTAATCACTTAGTAAAATTAATATTAACTGTTCATTGTATCACACCAGCACATGTAAAGCAATAACAAAATCAATGTAGGAATACAGTTCATGCAAGGACTTGTAAATTAGACCCCTGACACCTAACAAGACTTTGACTCAATGCAATAGACCTGTGATTACATTTCTAAAGTCGATACTAAACATTAGCTGTTCCCTTCTTACTGCTGAATTGAAACTTGTATATGCATGTTCTAACTTAGTTTGCCAATAATCACTGCAGCAGGATTTTCCATTCCGGTAGGATCAATCTGTGTGGAGCCCATACACCTCAAGATGAAAATGTTTTCATTAATGGATAGGTTTGTTTAACGATAATGTTTTATGCCACTGCTTAGCTGCAACTTTTCTTTGAAAAAGATTGCCATCCTTTTTAAATGTTTTCATAGAAATGTGTTAGTAGGTCCTAACTTCATAACTTGGGCTACAAATCCCCTGCCCTGTTCAATTACTATTTTAAGCTTCTTATCAGGTGTCCGACTGACTTGAACCCATTCTTATTATCCACATATGCTATATTTACCCCTATGCATAATCCAGGCATATGATACTTTGGCAATGAGAACAACGCAATTTGCTCTCCACTACTAGGGCATAGGGAAACCACATCTAGATACTGCAGACAACTAGTCAAGAATAGGTGAGGGGAGCAGCAGGCTCCAGTACAGAACGGGAATTTGATAAGCAGGAGCAATGCACACAATCTAGGATTAATGGGACCCGAGAGAGGAGCAAGAGAACAAAAAGGTGACAAGCGGTGAAAGGCCGAATACAAACTAGGTGAAAGTGAAAACAACCCACTAACCATGTACCTTAGTAGCCGAAGACTGAATTTCATGTGTGCTTTACATACTGCAGACCTTACAGTGACTTGGAAAGGGATAGTAACATCAACACCCACAATCTTAGGTTACGCTGGCCCCCTATTGAGGAACTTTACCATGCCTTCTATTTGGATTGGCAGTGCTAATAACTCCACAAACGTAAAAGCTGTGATGCTCCTGGTTGCAACATTTCTGCATGTCAATGATTTTGTGAGAAAAAAAAGATCCTTGGATGTCTGAAGGAAAAACTACAAGAGTTGGACAATCTACTGCTAAAATGTCCCCTATTATTGTATTATTGTGGTGTAGGAAATTGAGCTGTTTGTATTTTAATTGTGCATTTGACTACCAAAAAAGAAATTAAGGTAGGACTTGAAGCATTTTTTTTTGCGGCCGGATTTTTAAATAGAAGAATGTATTGTTAATGATATGAGGAAGAAATATACAACACACACAATGTAAAATTCAACCCTAATTTTTTTTAAAAGAAAGAAGGTGTGTGAAAAGGCTTGTCGCAAATTTAGGATCATCTTCCATATCTATGAGAGATACTACTTTTTCTGCACTCCTGGACATATACAAATGTTCTTTGCAGGATCCTGTGGGAGATATAATGGAATACCTCCACTGGCTAACAATACAAGCACACATTAGCAAAGGACTACTATAATCAAGTTAAGGGATCACTGCTGTAGCCAACATCTCTCAATAATCTTTATGGCTATCTCACTGTATCTCTCTATAATCTCTGGAATGTGGAGATTAAATAACTTGAACTCTGATGCACAGCAGAATATGATGGGTCTTCCTTCCAGAGGTAGTGTTCTGGTTTTTGGATCTCATGTAGGTGCCAAGGTGTATTACATACAAAATAAGGGAGGTAACTGAAAGGTGTTTGCCTGGGCGAGCATGAGAGTACATTGTCAGACAGCTGGTTACTAATTTGGGAGGGGCTGACCCTCCCAATTTAACAACCTCTGCCCAATCCTCTGCAGCTTTGACAAAAACATCAGGCTATTCCTCAGAGCAATATCTGACAGCTCAAGTAATGTAATGTAATGTAAAAATTATTTGTAGAGCGCTCAGACACCACTGGTTTCATGGCGCTTTAGAACAGATAAGCACGAGGTGGAGGCAGGGAGCAGGTATTCAGTCATCACATGCTTGTCGGAACAGGTGGGTTTTTAATAGTTTCCTGAAGGATATGTAACAGGAGGTTAACCGGAGTTCGTAGGGGAGAGAATTCCAAGTCTTGGGTGCAAAAAAGGAGAACCCAAGGCCGCAGTGTTTCTTCCGCTTAAAGGAAGGGACGGAAAGAAGATTGTGGTGCAAGGAGCGCAGGTTACGGGAGGGGACATAGCTATGGATCCTAGATGTTACAAAGGCAGGGCCATGGCTAGTCAATGATTTGAATATGGTGCAGCCAAGTTTAAAAATACCACGTTTTGCCACTGGCAGCCAATGAAGCTTTTTCAATAGGGGGGAGACGTGTTGATACCTAGGTTGACGGAAAACAAGTCTCGCTGCTTGATTCTGCACCAGTTGTAATTGGCGAAGTTGGTAGGCTGGGATGCCAACATAGAGAACGTTGGCATAATCAAGGCGGGAGATGACCAATGCCATAATGACTAGTACAAGGGCCTCAGTGGTCAGAAACCTGGACATTTTTCGGATTCGCCGTAGGTGGAAGAAACATGACGAAGTAACTGCCTTGATCTGGGGTGTGAGAGAAAGATCTTTGCTGATGGTAACCCCTAAACTCTTTACAGAATCAGAAGGGGAGGGAGCGGAGCCCCAAGACGGTGGCCAAAAGTTGGGGTTTGAGGGATTAAGGGAGCCTCCTGTTAAGACCAGCTCCATTTTGTTGGGATTCAATTTCAGTTGGCTTTGGCACATCCATTCACCAATAAAAGTCATATTAGACTGAAAGTCGGCGATGGATGTGGGTGTGGAGTTAAGATTAAAGACCATTTGAATGTCGTCAGCGTAATTGAAGATGGTGGCAGGATAGTTGTGTAGAGATTGAATCAGGGGTTGCATATATAGGTTGAATAAAAGTGGTGATAAGGCTGACCCTTGTGGAACCCCACAGGTAAGTTTCTCAGGGGTGGCTGAGAAGGAGGATAGGTGAACCAGACTGGGAGCGATGGTGTAAGAAGGATCTGATCCACTCTAACGATGTGCCCCGGATGCCGGCACTGTCGACACGGTCGATCAAAAGAGTGTGATCGACCGTGTTGAAAGCGGCTGACAAATCCAGAAGCACAAGGGCCTGGGGGATGTTGTTATCAGCTCCCTTCCTGAGCTCGTCCATCTCAGCCACAATAACAGCCTCAGTGGAGTGTCCCGGCCAAAAACCCGCCTGCTGGGGATCCAGAAATTGGGAAGACTCAAGGAAGGAACTGAGACAGTTGGTCACATGGGCCTCTAGAATTTTACTAAGAAAAGGGAGTAGGGAAATGGGGCGGAAGTTACTCAGTCGTAGGGGATCAGCATTGGGCTTTTTAAGAATGGGCACCACTGCGGCACATTTAAAAAAATCAGGAGCAGTGCCTGTAGTCAGAGAGCTGTTGAGTAATGAAAGTGGAGGGTCGGGGCTGACTCAAAAGGCTTCTTTTAAGACCTCAGGGGGGGGCAGCAGTCATTTGGGGAGCCAGAGTTTACTCTATTTAGGAGGGCCAAAATCTCTGGCTTGGAAACTGGGGGGATATGGTCTAGCACCAGTGGATTCCCACAAGTGCTAGCGGGGACCAGACAAGGGATAGAGGGCGGAATATTGTTTTTGATGAGAGCAATTTTTTCAATGAAAAAGGCGTTTAATGAGTCACACAATACCTGAGAGGGGACTGGCTTGGCTAGTACCTGGTCTGGTAGATTGAGCTCATTAACGATGGAGAAAACGTCTTTGGATTTGGACGAGGAATTAATGATTTTTTGAGAGCAATATGTACATTTAGTTTGTAAGATAGAATTTTTATATTGTTTTAATAGGGTGATGTAGATAGTTTTCTCCTCAGGAGTGTAGTAGCGCCGCCAGCGGCGTTCAGCCTGCCGCAGGGCTAGTTTTGCCTTTTTTAGATCCTCGGAAAACCAGCGCTGAGCGTCATGAGGACGCTTAGTTTTATTTCTTTTCATTGGAGCGACTTTATCACATGCTGATTCCAACCAGTTAACAATACTAGAAGCTTGGGCGGAGGTGGAAGACAGTTCCTTAGGGGCAGAGGAGATCAAAAGACTGTGAAATTCGCTCTGGTCAACTCGTGTCCAGTTTCGGGCTAAGAAATTATTGACAGGAGTGGGAGGGACATAAGGGGTCTGAGTGATGACAAAGGAAATAAAGGAGTGATCGGACTAGGGACATGGAGAGATAATAGGAGTAATACTAAACACCATTAAAGATAAGCAAACAACATAATAAAATTCCCCAAACCATTTAGAAATATGAATCAAGGTGCTACAAGCAAAATGACACAAAAATGTTGGTGGTGTTAAATTATATTGTGTGCATTATTCAAAAGCATCCACATGAGCTTCTCTTGCATAAAAAAAACAAAAAAAGAAAAGGCTTTGAGCAAACTGTTCTGCCTCACAGAGTCCCTGAGGACATAGGCAGTGAGCCTAATTTAGAATTGTGTGAATGGGTTAGCTGTCACAAATGTAACCGATATCTCACCCACCTTATTACAGGTGCCATAGGATTTAATCCACTTGCATTAAGGCAGATCGGATATCTGTAATGGAGTAATCTGTCTGCTGAACTCAAACTCATTTCCAGAGCCACTTACTATCCATGTTGGTAAACTCTAATGCGTTCAATATTCCTGTTGGTCTCATGGGAGACTCCAATTACATCGCCAATGGTGAAACAAGCTTTGCTGTCGCTGCTTCTTGCTGCAACCAAGAGTGAATTTCTTGAAGATGCTGCAAAAATTCACTGCTAGCTTGTTTAACCAGGAATCGGACAGGGCACAGTGCAGCTCTCTCCCAACTGAGCAACTGGTTCTCCCACGCAGCATAGAGCAGTTCTTCAGGCTTTTGTGTCCCTGATCTTAGCATGGTTTGTTGATGGCAAAGGAAAAATTATAGTCTTTGCCTCTAGGTCCCTGAAATGTTCAGAGTGTAATTACTCTACAGTAGAGAAAGAGGCACTCACTTGCTATTGGGCTATTAAACATTTTAGTTTCTTCATTTGAGGAATTCCATTTACTGTAAGAATGGATCATAAACCCCTAATTTTTGTTTTTCGTTAAAAGGAGCTGAACTTATCTAATCCAGCATTTGTGGTTTGTTACTTGGGTTGAAAGGGTACAATCTCAATCTGGAGTATCTCCCAGGTGCGCATACTCTAGCTGTAGATTGCCAATTTAGACTAGCAGTCAAAAGAATTTAATATTTAGATAACCAGCTGCAGGAAAATATGTTATCCATTTCAGCAGAGGCACTCAGTGAAGGAGAATGGAAATGTGCTATTCAAGAAGAGGAATAACTGAAGAAGGTAAAATAATAATTCATTTTTGGTGGGTGGCCTAGAGACTGTAAGGACATACCAGAAAATATCAAATGGTTCTGAGAAACCAAGAACAAACTATGTCTTGTAGGGGACAAGGAATTAAGGGGTAGAAGATAATTGGTGGCCCAGGATGGATAGCAAAAAGTCAGAGATTGTATTGAATTTGCCTCTTGTGACAAATCTAAGGGCAAATGGAATGTTCTCTTATTGAACTACCTAACAAAATGAGGCTAAAATGTGCCCCATTCAGCAACATGAATTTAGGGAGAAGTATATTGTTACTTTGGTTGATTACTGCTGTAAGTGGATAGAAGCAAAGCCTGGGCAGAGTTCGCGAAGCGAAGTGGTAAAAAACTTCTGCGAAGAATGCAGAGTTCCCGAGAGCAGGCGGAGTTGCTTGCAGCGCCTGTTAGCATTACGTTTTCAGTCAAACGTAATGCGACGTGCATTGTTGCACCAGAAATCGCATGTGAATGGCACCACACGGTTTGCATGGCCACGGCCATCTTGTTTTCAGTCTGTTTATGGTGCTGAGGCCTACTTTCTTTCTTCAGATTTATATAGAGCAAACTCGACCCAAAGATATTGGAGCGCTTTACATGAGCACCAGTTACATTACACAAGGACATATTCATTTTTTGGTAGGCAAGGGGAGATTAGGTGATTTGCCCAGAATCACAGGATGGTGAACCATCACGGAGACTTGAACCTGGTTCCCTAGCTCCAAAGTTGGCAGCTCTATCCGCTAGGCCACATCCTACCAAATCCTTCAAAAACTCATTTTTCCTGCATTTTAATTCATTATCCTACCTTTTTTCTATTTGTGTGTGTTTTTTATGATTTTAATTCTTTTGGTTACTTCCTTTTTTTAACTTCCTTCGTTCTATTTCCTGTTTCTTTTTTTCTCTCTACCCCCCAGCACCATGGCAGAACAGGGCACCAAAACTAGCAAGGTGAAAAGCAGATGCCTTCTACGAGGAAGGGGTGCAGCCCCTGCCCTATTTTCAGAGGTAGAGGTGGCAGCACTGGTATTTTATTTCCATTGCCACCTCCCCGCCACCCTGGCAGCAGGCAGCAGGTCTGGCAGTGGTTATGGACTACAGGAGCAGTAGGCATCAGTGGGAGACAGTGCGCCAGGCTGTGCACTGCTGTTCTGGGGTGCGGCACACCCTGTAGCCGATGTCCCACTGGTGGTCCGATGTCCTGGACCGAGACAGGACCTGCTAGGTGTTGAGGTCGCAGGGCTCGGTGAGTACTTATTATTAATATTATTACTTGTGCTTGGTCCTAATAATTTTTCCCAAATAGCAAGCATGATACTTACAGGCAGGTAAGTTAAGTTTACAAATATTAAGTAATTGTTTTCTAGACAGGTGCTCGGCTCTATCTTATAGTACTTGTTGGCAATGGCTTGGGCTGATTTTAAAAAAAGTAATACAGAGACTCCAGTCCATTGTCCTGTCACTAAGATAGTGGTAGTTAGTATTAGGGAGTTAGGATGTTCTCTCACTTCTTAGAGCCTTTATTTTTGTGCAGCTCATACAGTGTTGATCAATTTCCAAGTGATGTGTATGCATGTGTCCATCAATGCATTGAAAAATTCGAACTTAGTGAATTGGCCCTTCAAAGGGGGTTAAAAGATTGCAAGTGCGATGAGAAGCATAACATCATCCATTGCAATTTATTAGTAATTCTAAAATGTAGTTCAGTAAGTTTGGAATAGGATTAGGTAGGTTTAGGAAATTTGGAATAGGACGGTCCGGGATACTACAAGGCGATCTGGTTTAGAAAAGTTCACTGTTACTGTGATTGCCTTTTCCTGCTAAAAATATTTTTGGAGAGGAACTTTATTTACCACCAATCTTTTTTTATTTTCTTTTTCTTATGTCTTACATCAACATCCAGGAGAAAGAAGAGGGGTGATGAGGCCGGTGAGGGAGCTGGATGTCCCTCCCAAAGTTTGGCTGCTGAATGCTCTGCCGGCCCCAGAAAGTCCTCCTGTTTTTATTGTTAATATTTATTCCCTTAACTTTTACCGCTCCTTATTTTGAAATATTTTTGCCCATCTGCTAATTGTTTTCCAAATCCTATTCGATCTATCCATTTCTAAATTCTTGTTATATATGTATTATCCTTTTTACTTATTTTCTATATTTCAAGTTTTTGTACTTCACTTCAAACTGTCTCTGTACTAGTCTGTCTGTAGCTTCCTTTCTTCTGCTTTGACAATCAGCTTTCCTTAACTCCTTATATATCTTGTGCACTGCCTAGTGGTGGTACTGTAAGACTCAGAGAACCTATTGGTCAAGTACTTGTACTCTGTCGTGGAAGATAGCAAGCCCAATTAAGGTATTCTACGCAGGTTTGTTGAGATGAGAAGGCTTTTTTTTAATTGCTCTTGCGAATTCAGTAAAACAAGAGAGTGGCCATGGTCATGTTGGAGGCTCCAATGTTGTGTATGTATTATTTACCATAGTATACTAGCAGTGAATGCCCATGCAGTGCGTGCACCATGGCTGGAAGGAAGTATGAGGAGGTCTGCCCCATTGCATTTGCCACCCAAGAACATATGTCCAGCTGTTCACCCTTTTATTTATTTTCAAAAACTCAGATTTGTCAATAGCTCTGCCACGCCTTACCAACAAATTAATGTTTTTCTTGACTACCTGGCTTTTCAAAATTACCACCAACAAAATACCCAACTGATATTTTTGATAGAAGATTTTGTAACTGAATTGTAGTGATGTATTGTGGTTGTATTTTGCTATAAAAAAATTAATAGGGGAGGTGTATCCGGCATCTTAAAAATATGTAATGTTTTTTCTAGCCGCACCAACCACCAGTGCCTGGGCCGGCAGTGACGGCACCAGCCAAGCAGATGCAGCAGCAGTCCAAGGGAGTGAGCAAGCGGCAGTGGCGGGTGGTGGGAAGACATAAGCTTATTGACAATTAATAATATACTCACTGCAAGGGTATACTGTTGACTTATGAACACACCTCTTTAGCAGATAAAGTGGGAGTTGAGTATTTAATGGCCTCTTCTATCTGCAAGTAAACAGACAAAGTTTCATAATGAACTATAACTATGATGGGTTGATGGAAAAGGGATGGAAGGAGAAAGGAGTGAAATGTAATACGTGTGCTAAATGATGCATATTTGCACAGGTGAGTGAATGATGGACTAAAGGGTATACAGGTGAAAGAATGCCTGCCTAGGTGGGTGAAAGGGTATGGGTCAAAGGATGCCTGCCTAGGTGGGTGAAAGGAATCCACGGGTGGTTTGATTGGTAAAAGAATGCATGGGAGGTTAAGTCTATGTTGTTGAAAGGCATGGTGAGACTGAGAGCCATGGTTGGATGGACGGATTTATGAATGAATGGTTTTTAATGGTGAAGAGTCGATGAGAGAATGTAAAACTTAAATGGTGAGTAGAAAAGCCAATGGTGGAGAATAATAATATTAGAAGTTGAATTGCTAAATGCTTGGAATGAAGAAGAAGCAAGGAACTAGGAAGCTCCTTTGGAGCTTGGAATGGTTTTATCAATGCTTTGATTCAAAAGGTTGAGGTAGTATTTCTGACTACTCACTTGACTCACAGTCGTTTTCTAGAACAACATATAATTATGTATCTGCTCCCTACCCACCCATCATCAATCACCTTCCTCCCTACCTGCCAATGGCATTTCACCAGTGACACCTATGGTGACCTAACTGCTGCATGGTTTGATTCCAAGTACAAAAACAGGGAAGTGATTCAATTCAAGAATACAGAAGCTGGAATCAAATACAGCACATTAACAGCTAACCAAACCAGTGAACTCACAGTACCCTACCCGCCCACGCCACCTCCATAGTCCGATTAAGATAGCCTCATGGCAAACTGAAACCCCCGGGTGCCAATAGATGTCATGATACTAGACACAAGTCTGTAGGACATTAAGTCTTTGTGGAAATGTTTTAATGTTTAAAATATTACTAAATGCATAGTAATGTTTGATTTTGTTTTTACGTTTGTGAACATAGTCTTAGTAATTGAATAAATGTTTGCGTGTCATGTAAATACTGTTTTCTCGAATACTGCAAAGAACCTAGAGGTGTATGTTTTAATTCACTATATGGGAAAAAAACCTAGTTTACAAAAAGCAAAGTATACAAATGAATGAAGCCCAGAGTTAATAAAAAGGACTACTGAGGTACTAGTAATGTATGATATGTGGTTACATAGGTAAGCTTTGCATTGTCAGCATGGTTTAATTTAGCGGCACTGCATTGTTGGCTGTGCATTGTGCAACTGCTTCAGTTAATATGCCATTTACAATGTTCATGGCAATGCAAAACCAAGGTGTTCTACCCTCCCCTCCCAGTGCCCACTTAGTCACTTCCTAGTACATAACTCCTTTCCTAGGTTCTGTCCAAGCAATGCATAAACCACATTCTTCTGTCCAAGTGATGTTTTTTTATTATTAGTTCAATAACAGATTACGTCTGTTAAAATGTTTCCATTCAACATTTGCCAACCAGTGTCTTACTACTAGCTAAAGCTTATGCACATTATGATGATGATCAGTAAAATGTCTACCTACCCAGTCTAATCCCGATAACTTACCTGCAGTAGAGTACGTTAATAATGCATTTCTTTTCTGCCAAGGAAATCTATTTTGTTAGAAAAAAGTAATTTGAAAGTGTGGTGACGGAGTTCGAGTCCAGGGAGTAAAGTGGGACTAAGAGTTAGTGCCTTAACTTCTGCAGATGGGTTAGTCTGTGAAGAGCATGCCAAATACAATTTCCTGTTCCTTAATCCTTTCTCTGTGCCGCAGTGCATAGCTTTTCCCACTGTCTACTTACGGCAGACAGGAGGATGTCTGCATGATGATTGATTTTATAGTACCTTACGTGACGTATATCATTCCTAGTATACATCTACCTTGTAGTCAGGGTAAAATTGAAAGGCATTTTGGTCAGAACATGGCCATAGGAATAAGGTAATGGTCTATCACAGCTGCCCCGCCTGCAGACAGTAGCAAAATAACAAGACCAGGGTGCTAGCTGAGCTAGCATGCCTCCATTAATTTTCCACGAAAAGAGAGAGAATACTTTTGCTGTCCATAGTGCATAATCTCTCAAACTCTAATCACATCAAAATCAAATGGCCCGAGGATACCATCAAATGTACTGCTACTGTGCCACTACATTATGGGAGAGAGAAACTCTGTTTATTTAGACCGTGGTCTTTAAACAATGAGATCGAAATGCTTCACATCAATATCAAAACCATACAAAATTTATAAAATCAGGCTGTTACTCTCCATGCCGCTTTCTATATGTTATACAAATTTAAAAAGAAAAGGCATTCTATGGGTAGCACAGACATAAAAAATGTTAAGAGGAATTTTAAAACACATGCTATACATAATAAAACTGGAAGATATTACATTAAAAATAGGCAATTTCGATATGTTTCTCATTACAGTACTATCCGAATCTTATAGGCTTGCAATCCCTCGTAACTTAGCTTTTACTTGTGTCTATCGATATAGGTTCCTCAATTTGATTTATTTTGTTGTTCCTGTGCTATGCGATTCACCTTTTTCAGAAAGTTACCAAGTGCAATTGCTATTTCCAGATTTTCCATTCCTATCAATAAGTTTGTCGCTTGTACTCGTTGTCTTATGCCATATTTTATAAATAAAGGTCGTAAGAACCGTTTTCTCACTTCTAGACATGTCAAGCAGTCAAGTAGTATGTGCAGCATTTCACACTTGGCCCCCAGGCCACATTTACATGTACCATCTGGATATAACATTTCTGCCTTAACTCTCCCTTCCATTAGCCAAGGGATGGTGCCAATTCGGATTTTCAGTATCTCCCACCTAAATGCATAATTTGGCAGGGTTTCTAAGTATGGGTACCCAGTCTCGTTTTCCCATGATTCTATCATATTTACCACTGATTTTTTGTTTCTTAGATATCCTATATCCTGCCTTCTGGAGTACTCCCTTCCTTGTACTCTGAGTGCACTCTTCGTGAACTCTACATCTAGAGAATTTTGGTTTACTCCCACTTTTAGATTCCCGATTATTTCCTTTATTTTTCTTTTTGCGTCTAGTGCCCACCTTAGGTTACTGTGGCGGATTTCTTCACTACACCAATGTGAGACCTTTTCCCCTACCCCCTGGGATTGGCGTTTCCAGAATCTTACCATCGCCATTTTGGCCTGAGTAGTCCATCCAATCATATCTGTTTCCAGTCTAATTGCCTGTATCATAGATGACTTAGGTAGTGACAATAATGTTTTCAGGGCCTTACCTTCCTCCCGATCCCAGCCTCCCTTTCCGCTTAGAAGGAGTACTTCTGCACCATACAGTACTTGGGGCGGTATCATGGACTCGTATGCTTTTAATAACGGTTTGTGTGACATATCCCCATAGTTTTCATTGAATTTTTTCAGGCCACAAATTGAGGCAGATGCTTTTGCGTTTTGGTGTGCCAAATGTATGTCCCATTTTAAGGAGGGTTCAAACCAAAGACCAAGATATTTATATTCTTTTACCGTTTCTAATTTTATTTTATCTAGATACCAGCTAAAATTCTTGGTCCCTTTACCGAAGCACATGATCTTTGTTTTTTCCATGTTCACTGTCAGCAATTTATCCTTACAGTAATCATGGAATACATTTAGTTTTCTTTGTAGCCCGAGCTCTGTCTGGTCAGTAATCACAAGATCGTCTGCATACAGCAAGCAAGAGACCTTTCTACTATTCATTCTCGGGCTCGCGCTTCTTTCCACCTCTAGTGCTGCTGGGAGATCCGCTAGAAATATTGAAAAAAGGAGCGGAGCTAGGACGCAGCCTTGTCTCAGTCCATTCCCTATTTCAATTTTCTTTGTCAGCGCCCCTTGTATATCTTTAATGACTTGGGCCCAGTTCCCTCTGTGTAATTCTTTCAAGATTTCAAGTAAGCACACAGGGATTTCATATTTAATCAGGCACTCCCATAGTTTCCCCCGGTCCACTGAATCAAAGGCTGCCCGGAAGTCGACGAAACAGCAGAACAGGTTCCCCTTTTGTTCTATCGACTTCCGGGCAAGGGCCCACAGGGCATAACAGTGATCCACGGTGGAGTGCCCTTCTTTAAAGCCTCCCTGTTCCACCGGGATAATTGAGTTCTCTTCCACCCAGTCCTTTAATTTGCCAAGAACTATTTTTGCAAATATTTTCTCCCCGATGTCCAATAGATTAATTAATCTATAATTTTTCGGGTTGTTCATCTCCCCTTTCTTATGTATTGGCCTTATTATGGCCCCATTCCAGTTATCGGGGAGTTTGCTAGTATCTAAGATGACTTCAAACATATTTGCAAAAAATTCCGCCCACCAATCTACTTGAGTTTTGATTATTTGAGCCGGGAGGTTATCTGGGCCTGCTGCTCCTGTGAGATTCAAACCTTTTATCGTCTTTTTAACCTCTGGGGCGGAAAAAAAAGGTTTTATTTCTGCTACCAGACCGCTCCAGTCTGTGTACAGATTTTCTTCCCGGTCTTTCCCTGGGCTGTACAGATCGTGTAAATACTCCTCCCATGCGGACTCTTTTACAATGCAGTTCATTTTCCCTGGTTGGTGATCTGCTGCTGGGTGGACTAACTTCCAGAAGTTTCGTAAGTTCTTAGTTTCAATTGCCTCGAGTAATTTTTGCCAGCATCCCTCTTTAAATTCCCTTTTTGTCCTTCTGATAAGCATGTTATATTCTCTTTTTAGGCCCACTAGGGTGTTTACATTATCTTGGTCACTCTTTTGCTGAATGCGGCGGGTCATTCTCCTGACTTCCCTTTTTTTCTCCAGGCATTCTTTAGTAAACCAGCCGGTAAGTTTCTCTATCTTCTCACTTTTCGCTTTATTTTTGTTTTTGCCTCTATTTATATTTTTTAGACCTATACTAAGAGTTTGAACCACCTCCTCGATTTTTCGTACATACCAATCGAGGTTTCGACCCCTTGCTACATTCAGGTCTAGGTTCTGTTGTAATTTTATTAATCTGGCAACATATTCTTCTGTAAGCCTAGTTGTACGGCGTCTGGGATAATCCACCTCTTGTTCCATAACCTTTGGGCCAGATTCGAAGTGCACACCCGGGATCTCCAAGGCTACCATGTTATGGTCACTTCCATCTCTATTCACAATTCTGAACCCTGTGATTAATCTAAAATTCCATGGTGTGGTAAAGGCATAATCTATGGGGCAGATTTGAGAGCCTGGTTTAAATGTTTTTTTAGCGGGGCAGTCTAGCTCGCATCTTCCATTTAAACAGAACAGGTTTTTTGTTCCCAGGAGGTTTCCCAACTGCAAATCTTTAGCACTAGATATACTTTCAGGGAAAGTTGCTTGAGGTATTTCATAGGCCTCCAATATGTCTAGAAACCAGCAATCTACCTTCTCTGGGTGAAGTTTGTGATTAAAGTCGCCCACGAGAATAAGCATATCCCTGCCGTATTTTTCACTAAGGTAATCTATATCCTCCTTAAAGAGAGCCATTTCCTTTTCATATTGCTCTGTGGTGGCCCATTGCATGTACACATTTAACATTAAAATTGTATCCATTTTTATACACCCTGATAGTATTATTCTACATGCCAACAACCATTTGCATTTCACATTTATTTCAATTACTTTCTCCATGATCTTAGTCGATACCAGAGTCATAATTCCACCAGCAGCGTGCCCAAATCTACATTTCTTTGCAGGTCGGTTTAGCTGGTAGAAGCCATCAAAAATTGGGGTCTTGCCACATAGCCAAGTCTCCTGGATACACATAATGTCTGTATTTTCCCCCAATTCCCTTATATTATTTTGTTTCAAGTCATTTCCTAGGCCATTTATATTCCAGGAGATTATCCTTATGCTATGTGGCATACCTTTTCCCTATTCAATATCATCTAGCCAACCTTCCTCCCCGCAGTCATTTGTGTGTCTCGATGAGGGTCCTGCCTGGTCAGCCTCCTTACTCCAGTTTCCCCACCCATGTGCCATCTCTGAATTGTTTGCAACTATTTTTATGTTTCCTAGGGGCAATACCTCCTCGTCCTCCAGGTCACATAACTTAACCTGTCTCTTTCCTAGCCCTGCGTGGCATTTTAGAAAGTTGTTTCCCTGCCATCCCTTTCCTTCTACTTCTACTAAAACTTCGTTCTCATTTAGTAGGCGGATACCTTCTTTTTGTAACTCGTTTACTGCCTTTTCAATCGTGTCTTTTACCAGGTTTGAGTACAACGTGATTCTGGTAATCTCTTTTCCTTCTCTATTTTGTCTAAAACCCACTTCCCTAATATCGCTCGTTCTTATCGCTTTCAGCTTCTGGCATTTGGAAAAGCCTTGCAAGAGTTGAGACCTATTCAGAGGCCGCCTCTTACCTAGCTTTTTTCCCCCTAGCCTTAGCGGGATTTGTTCAAGGTATAGCCTCATATTATCGTTTTCATCTTTCCTTGACCTGCTGGGTATAGGATGTTCATTCGTATCTACCTTTTCTGACTGGATATAGGGTCTGTTTACTCTCACCTCCCGTGTTACCCAAGCCTCTAAGTTTCCTCCCAGTTTCTTCCCCCCCCCCTTCGGCTGGCCTATGTGTTTGTTATCGACTGTCTTCTTCAGGGGTTTGTGTGGGCCTACACCTTTTCCCTGAGGCTTTGTGTTGTTCGATTTTGGGATGCTCATCTGCAGGTGGGGACCCTTTATTTCCTTTCCAGTAATCCTATCTTCCTCTTGCGTCGTGACTACTTCCTCCAAGGAGGGGCACACCTTCCTTACTGGTTTAGTTCCTGCTCCTCTTACTCTATTTATTGGCCCACGTCTTGTCTGCTCTGCCCTTCTTATTATCCTCATTGGCCACTTCGAAATATATATCTGGTGGCCCTCATTGGATTGATTGTCAGATTGGGGCAGGGCCTCCCTCTGCGGGGCTGGATCAGGGTTAGGGATTTTGCCTGCCGTACTTGGTTTGTGCTCATTTCCCTTTGGATTTATTACGGTTTCACCCTGTGCCTGAATTTGGGGCTCCGGATCGGGAATTTGTCTTATCATGTTTGGCATATGTGATTTAATCCCCCGCAGCTCCCCCTCTATATTTGCAAGATATGTTTTCTGAGTTTTTAAAATAGAGTTATTAGACAGGGTGACCTCTAAGAGGCCTTGCAGGGTCCTTTGTAGCATTAACATTAGGTCCAGCATTGATGTGGCTGACAATGATGAAAGATCGCGATTAGGTTCGAGGTTTAATTCAGATGTTTTATCCAGTTCGGCACAGTGTTTTGAGCTGGTGTTTCCGGTTTCCGATGGACATTTATTTTGGCTCCTGTTCTGGCTTGTCCTTTTATTCAGGGAGGTTTCTTTCTCCGTTCCTACCCGAAGTATTGGGCTGTCCAATGGGATTGGGCTGTCCAAGGATCCTCCCTCCACTTCATAGGAGAAGGATAGACGAGGTGATGATGACAGCCGTGGCGGGATCAGGCCCCCCTGGTCTAGTAAAAGCTGTAGCGATTGATTAGCCAAATTGAGGGAGTTGGACCCATGTATCTCCAGGGGTAGGGAGGCCCCTGCGTTCTTCTTCCCCTCTTGGCTTGCATTCAGGGATGCCACTTTACTAGTTGTAATATCTTTGTCTTTTGCAGGTGAAAACACCTTTTTAAAGTGCTTCCCCATAAACTCCTTTATTGAGTTTGACGCTGCACTACCCGGGGTTTTGGCTGTCACCTTTGTTCTTTTGGCTCCTTTCTTTTTAGTTTTCGGTGTTAATTCCAAACACTCACTGCTCTCTTCCAAGCTGCCCGGGTTTGTCGCATTTATAGTGTTTACAGCGTTGAGTCTTGGTCTCAAGTTATGTTCTACCAGTTTTTTCCCTTTTTTTGAGGCCACTACATTATGGGTTTTGCTAAGAGCATTGTTTACAATTTGTATTTTTTCTTTCTTGAAGTAGCTAATCCTGCTGGTCCTAAAAGGCAGGAGATAGCAGCCCTGATGAGACAGAGGAAACTGGAGGTCATCAGGGAACAATACCAGCGGCTGGTGGTCAAGGAGGAGGAAGTGGAGAAGGTGGCAGCAGCTGCAGATGCCTTGAGGACCCCAGCCAGATCTGAGTGCCTCCAGTCCACCAGCACTGCAGTGCAATGGCCGCCACCTGCCGCTATTCCATCACTGCTGCCCCATATATTTCCTTTCCACGCATTTCAGCATTGCGCCATGCAGAGGTTGGTGCACATGGAAGCCAGGCATTAATGGATGGATAGGCACCTGAAGAAGCTCCCAGCCCACCATTAGTTCCCTCTTCTGCCCCCTTTTTAATTCTTTTTTTGGTCAGTGGGACTTGTTGAAGCGAGAGGGTGGGAATGTGAGAGTTGGGGCATTTCGATGTTTTTATGGACAATTTCATTTTGGGACATACTTCAGTTTACTATGGATGCAACTTTCTTTTGGGACATTGGTTGGGGACAAGGAAATTGGTTTGCGGAGAGGGGTGGGCCAGTTGTGGGTTTAGTTCATATTGTTAGGGAAATAAATATGTATTAATTTTACATTATGATGATATAAAACTTTTTTGGGGTGTTTTACTTCGCACTGCTGCCTTTGCTGCAGCCTATTTTTAAAATCTGCTGATAGTGTATAACAAATTAGTTATGCTGTACCCTTGTCCTACTACTATCCTCCTCCTAGTATCTGTAGTCTGCAACTATATTTACCCCTAATGAGTGGGGATGATTTTCCATTGTCTATATTGCAATCACACAAAAGAGGCCACATTTAACTATGGGTATGGGCTGATCAAACTTGCAACTGTCATGATCATCAATTCATCATCATACATCATAACAATAATATGTAACCTAACAGCACTTGCATTATGTGATGATCATTCATGACCACATGTCTGTCTCCAGTTACCTACAACAGGCCACCCACACAACCACAACTTAGCTTCAAATTTGAGGCAGACCGCACTGAGCACAAAAACCCAGCAACATTGCATTTTTCAAATTAAGTAAAATCAATGCACCGCTGTCACCACTCACCGTCACTCCACAGAGTTGAGTAGGCCACTTTAAACAAATCAGTTGGTTTCAGTAAAGTTGAAAACGTCCTTCTTCTAGTGGCATTTTTCAAAGTAGTCCTGCTTATGCCCTGAGTCCTTCCATCATCCTGATCCTCCTGACCCCAAGTAGGATGTCCAACTCTGTACTGACAGTGTCCCAACTCAAATGCAATAGATCGACCTGTTGTACAATGCTGTTGATGCACAACAGGAGAAACATTGAGTCATTTTTTGTGTAGACTAGATTTGTGTTTGTATTATCTAAAGGGGACTGGTCGGGTATGACCCTTTGCAGAAAACAAAACAGTGTGGAGTGGACCCAGCAAAATAATCTTGATAACTCTCAAAGGGTAAAGGAAAAGAAATCTCCTTCAGGCCACCAACAATTTGAATCAGCACAAACACATTTAATGTTAATAGTTACATATAAATAAAAAAATCCAATGTTAAGCACTCTTGGCTGTAGCTTTTCAAAGACCTTGTTGTTAAAGTCTTCCAAAATGCTTGCAGCAGTATCAGATTTCTCTATGGCTAACATGGCTCCTGTTGCATGTTTCAAAGCTCCAGTGAATATCTCAGCAGTGTCAACACCTGCAGAAATCTTTTCTCTAACCCCCACAAAAGAGAGCCAGTTGTGCAGTGATGCATCTGTAATCGATGGCTTGGCATCTGGTCCACATATCGGTCATCAGGTAGATAGTGTGAACAGAACTCTGCTGCAAAGCTTGTCCAAGCGATTCCAACATCGTGATGCAGGACTTGAACAGCAACTCTGGCGAAATTGGACTGGCTGAGAACCTTCCATTTCAGGCAGATGACTACCACAAACTCCAGAAAACCCAACGCTTCCACAAAAGAAACAGGGAGGAGGTTCAGTGCTAACAGTTTAGCAGGCTTCGTGTTGCACAAACATGCCGTTGGGTAGTTCAATTTGTGCTGCCCCTCCTGCATGCCAAGAATCGTAGCCTCGATTTATTTTTTTCTGGTGTCACTGATGCAGATGACGTCTTGAGATGAGACAGTGGTAGTCTCAATGTGCGTTTCAGCGGGGCAGTGACTCTACTCTCGTGCTTTGGTGGCTCAACAGGAGTTTTGAAGCATTGCGATGTTGCTGGTGCGGGGCAATACTACTGCACTGCTGGGGACAAGGCTGCTTTGTGTGACGAAAATGTCTTCCTCTTCTTCACCTTCCACCATGGTCGGATTGGATTCCTGCTCAGTCTTTAACCCCTTTCACCAACACCAGTTGCAGTTTTTTTCCTGCTAAGGTGCGCCTCCCGCTGGATTGTGTGGTATTTTCTCAAATGGGTTGTTTGGCCTCTGGTACCATAGTTTGTACCAAGCCTACCCCGAAAAACACTTGCCCTGCAAATGGAGTATAAGGCAATGTTCAGTTCCTTCTTGCTAACTGTGAAGAAGTCCTAAACTGGGGATGTTCATTTTCTGACACTGTTGGCACTGCCAATGTCCGATCAACTGGTGGAAGTACGCGTTTGGACATTTGCCTCGCTGCAGTACCTACTTCTACTGAGGTGGCTGTGGATGTCTGTCGCTGCTGCTGCTGGTGGTGGTGCCACATCCTTCACAGCAGTTTGCAATGGGATAACATTGGTCTACACTGGTGCTGGGCTAATAACCATGATGACTGGCTCATCGTATTCCTCCTCTACTACATCCACCATAAATATAAGGCTTTCAGGAAACTTCCTTTTCCCCAGCGTCTCATGGCATTTCTCACTGTCAGACTGAGGCAGGATGCAAGTAGTGTTTAGATCATCAGAAGTGGGCATGGAGAAGATAATTGGGTAACCCTCCTTTTTCTTGCTGAGATCTGGAGTACAATGGATCTTCTGAAAGAGTGTCTTCCTCTACTCCCTCAACATGAAGCTCAATCTCCTGAACTGCTTCTAATTTAAGAGGAACTACTATTGGTGGTTGCTGTTATCCACTTATCTGAGTTTCCTGCAATGACTGGGTACTACTTTGCAAAATAGATAGGTCATCTTCAATGCAACTGCTCATCTGGGTTGACATGATTATACTGGCTGCCTTTATGACAGACATGGGCTTGGGCCTAGGTTGGGGTGGGTCCGCTGATGCGGTGGTTCTGCTCTCAGCTTGCTCCCTGGAGGCCGGTGCAGCACTGTTTTTTTTCTGAATAAGATCTGGGTCGACATACCAGTGGTAGTAATCTCCTTCTTCTTCTCACTGGCCACTATCGTGATAGCACCTTTCTTTGAGGCCATCTTGAAGCTGTCAGTTGGAAGTGGCACTTAGCTTCACAAGTTGAAGGGATGTCTGTGATGTGTGCTCACTCGTCATGTCGTGCAGAGACCTTCTGTTTGGCAGTACTGTGGGTGATGTTGTCTCTTCTCTTGTGCACCTAAAAGCAAACAAGCAAGAAGAACATCAGTGAAACATGGCATTGTTGCAGTTCAATTAGTAGTACAAACAATTTCTTATAGTGCAGTCACTTGTTACTTAAGTTAATAATATTATAAATAATTAACAATACAGTTATCCATTCGTAAAACCACTCCAACATAAAATGTTATGGTGTACTGTACACCCAGGAAGGATGAGAAAGAGCAACAACATCAAAACATATAGATGTAACTGTTAGCTTTTATGACAATGGAATAATCCTTAGATTAGTTTAATGAATGATGTTGTGCACCTGTACCAGACATGGGGTTCATTCGTTGATGCCAGATGTTTTGAAAATGGCTAACGAAAATCAAAAAATTAAAAGAACCATTAACTTACAAAAATTTAATGAAACTGCTAACTCATTGCTCAACCATCCATGCAAGCATATGGCAAAGTGCCACACTGGCTGGATGCAATAATGGGTGCCAGCCATTGCCACATGGTCATTAACAACATCAACATTAAGCAAGAAGGCATTAGGAACAAAGAGAAGACATGGAGGCCTATAGCAAAAGCACACTGGCTGCCTACAGAAAGTGCCCACTGCCCACATGGTAAAATAGCAAGCAAGGAGGTATGGCCACAAAATAATGAATCTGATAGAAGGACAACACCTGCCGACCTATGGCAAAAGCTAGCACACTGGATGTCTAAGCAAAATAGACTCCAGCCACATGGTCACAACAAGAAGCAGGAGGCATGAAAAACAAAGAACACATGCGGTCCTATGGGGAAAGCACAGTGGATGGCTACACAAAATTACCACCAGCCACATGGTCACAACAACAAGGAAGAAGGCATGGGGAACAAACTAAGAAGAATGCATGTAGACCTATGGGGAAAGCACACTGGCTGGCTACACAAAATGGACGCCAGCTACATGGCACAACAACAATAAAGAAGGCATGGCATCAAACTAGGAACACATGCAGACCTATGGCAAAAGCAGACTGACTGTCTGCACAAAATGTCCACCAGCCACATTTCTCTATCTTATCCCCATGGGAAGATATACTCGTAACATGTTACAGAGTATCCCCCATTCTGTCCTATCAGACAGATAGCATTTCCACAGTGAAAAATGAATTACACTGTAGTTCACCATCAGGATATGCCGCACACACCAGGACATTTCCTACCTTTCACAAACACTGCACCCTGCCCATAGGGGTACCTTGAGCCTTCCTTAGGAGTGACTCACATGTAATGACAGGGAAGGTTAGGGCTTGGCAAGTGAGTGCGCTCGCCAAGTTGTAATGGCAGTAACAACTGCTCGCAGACACTGCAGTGACAGGTCTGGGAACCCTTTGAAAGGCTGCTGGTGTAGATGGTGCAATCAGTGCTGCAAGCCCACTAGCGGCATTTGATTCACAGGCCCTGGCACTCTTAGTGCACTTTACTAGGGACTTGCCAGTAAATCAAATATGCCAATCATGCAAATACCAATCCATAATCCAATTTACAATAGGAGCACTTGCACTTTAACACTGAATATCAGTGAGAAAGTGCACAGAGACACTAAACATGCACCAACAAGTCAAAACCGGGAGGTCAGAAAGCAAAAAGACAGGGGAAACACACCAAAAGATGCCAGGTCTAAGACATATCCCCTCCAGCTGAAAGTAGGGAAAACTACCCAACCTTCTTGGAGTTCTCTTCACTAAGGTCAAAGAACCTGGACAAACCATCAGCAATGTCAACAGTTTTAGGTTCTCACCCCTCTTTTGCATCAACCATCTGAGGAGCCTGTGGTCTGTCTGAACTCAGAAGTGAGTCCCAAACATTGGATATCTTAACTTCTTCAGTGCCCAGACCACAGCAAAGGCATATCTTTCTATGGCACTCCACCTCTGTTCTCTGGAGAGTAGTTTCCTGCTAGGGAAGACTACAGGCTGGTCTAGGCCCTCTTAGGTCAGTTGTGGCCACCCCCACACCATGCACTAAAGCGTCAGCCTGCACTATGAATCCCTTGGAGGAGTCAAGTGCCTTTAGCACGGGCGCCGTGCACATGGCAGCCTTTAGGGTATCAAAAGCTTTCTGGCAGGCATCAGTCCAGATCACCTTCCTGGGCTGTTTCCTGGAAGACAGCTATGTCAAGGGGGCAAGAATGTGTCATAGCCCTTGACAAATGTCATATAGTAGCTGGGGAGGCCTAAAAAGGCTCTCATCTCTGTCTGGGTCTTGGGAGCTCCCAAGCCAGAATGGTGTCAATCTTAGGCTATAGGGACGCCACCTGGCCGCTTCCTACCTGGTGCTCTAGGTACATCACAGAGCCCTGTCTGATCTGGCACTTACTGGCCTTGACCATGAGGCTGGAACTGAACACTGCAGTGTCGTCCAGGTAAGCGGCACTGAAATCCTCCAGCCCAGCCACCTGGTTGATGAACCTTTGAAAGGTGGCAGGGGCATTCTTCAACCAAAAGGGCATCATCCGAAACTGCCAGTACCCCTCTTGGGTTGAAAATGCTGACCTCTCCTTGGCCCCCTTAGCTAAGGTAATTTGCCAGTACCCAGAATGCCAAGTCAAATGTGCTGAGGAACTTGGCTGGTCCGAACCAATCAATGAGCTCATCAGCTTAGGGTACGGGGTGGGTGTCAATCCTGGTGACGGTATTGAGCCCTAGGTAGTCCACACAGAACCACAGTTCAGGAGTGGCACCGGGTGCAGCAGCCTTTGGGACCAAGGGCTGTTGGAGGGCTCGATCACCCCTAACGCCAACATCTTTGAGACCTCCTATTTGATGCTTGCTCTGACCTTGTCAGTCAACCTGTAAATCTTGTGTTTCACAGGAGAGCTGTCACCAGTGTCCACATCCTGGGTACAACACTGAGTAACATCTGGGATTAGGGAGAACAGTGTGGCACACTGCACTGAAAATTGGTGACAGTCACTCTGCTGCTCTTGGATCAGTGTAGGGGAGAGGATCACACCTCCCACTGACCCATCATGCCCCTTGGTAGACAAGAGGTCAGGGAGAGGTTCCCTCTCCTATTCCACCCCAACATCTGTCACCAACAGTATGCTCACCTTTCAAAGTGAAGCTTGAGGTGGTTTAAATGGAGGACCCTCAAGGGGGTTCCTGGGAGTCTTCAAATTCAACTTTTAGGTGACATTACTTTTGCCCCCACAACCTCGAAAGGCCCAGTCCACTTAAACTGGGGCCATGACCCACACTTTCTGGCCAGGCTGAAACTACCAGAGTGGCATTCTGGTCATTCCAATGTTTCATATCCCCCTGGCTTGCTTCCAGATTCGCATGAGCGAGTTTCCTGAAGCAGGCGAGTTTGGTTCCTGAAGGTCAGCATGCAGCAAAATACATCCTGGGGAGTTTTCCTGGAAGCTGTCTCCCAGCCTTCCTTGACCAAACTGAGAGGTCCTCTCACAGGGTACCCATACAGAAGCTCAAAGGGACTAAACCCTAAAGACTTGTGTGGTACCTCACTGTATTCACAGAGAAGGCATGGTTAGAGGATGTCTCACTTACACCTAATGGGTTCTTTTAGATCCTTGATCATGACCTTCAAGGTTTGGTTGAATCTCTCCACCAAACCATTACCTTGTGGGTCATAAACTTGGATATTAAATTGGTATCACAGTCAGATACCACCTCTTTGGGGAAGCCCACATTGGAAAAGATCCCCATTAATGCCAGGCTCACAACTGGTGCCGTTGTTATCCTGAGAGGGATAGCCTCTGTGTACCGGGTGGTATGGTCCACCAAGACCATGATGTACCTGTTGCCCATGGCTGTCTAGGGATCCAGTAGCCCCACAATATCCATCCCAACACTTTCAAAAGGGGCCCCTACCACTGGAAAAGTTTGGAGAGGAGCCTTACACTTCTTCCACTCTTCCCACTTGCCTGGCAAGTCTGGCATGAACTACAATGTGCATCTAAATGCCTTTGCATTTGGGGCCAAAAGAAGTGGGGGACAATCCTGTTAAAGGTATTGTCCTGCCCCAAATGTCCTGTCAAAGGCATGTCGTTACCCAGACACAGTAGGAAAGTCCTGAAGGGCAGGGTTACCACCAGTACACAGGCTTACTCATGCTCAGCGACCTTAGGCCCACTGTATAGGAGACCATTCTCTTAGTAAATCCAGTGTGATCAAGACTGATCACCAGCTGCCTGGTTTGCAGCCTGCTGTCACAAACACTCGAGAAAAGGGCATTCTTTCTTCTTCCTGCAGAGTTCTGCCCAGGTAGGACCACCTACATGCTGTCAATGTGTCAGCTCAGATAAGTCCCCCTGTTCAGCTATATGTTCCCCTGTAGGTACCAGTGCATCCCCCTCAAGTTCAGCCTCCTCCCGGACCATAGGAACCTCAGGGGTAGGTTTCCCATGCCCTTTCCCATTGTAGGAACCTAGGCCACTGTTTCAGACTCCAGGTCCTTCTAATCACCCTTATTGGCTGCCATTACCGAGTGGTCACGCATGCCTACTCTGCCAACCCAAGCATCTCCAAGTGAGACCTGAGCTCAACATCCTTCCACAAGGACTGCTCCAGGTTGTTACCTAGCGGACAATCTACAGGCATGATGGGGCTCTCAACCACCCTCAAGGGACCTGAGACCCCCCTTTTCAAAGGGAATCTGTGTCACCATACACTTTGGTTCTGGCCAACCGCATCTGTGTGGGGCGGTCGTGAAAACTGGCGCGTTTGCGATTTGAAGCATATTGGTGTGGCTTGCAGTGCCCCCAAGTTGCGGTGCAGCTCGCTAACGGTCGTCCAGCAGCATCAGTGATGCCACGGTTGGACCAGCAGTCTGACCTCCCCATTACGAGTGGGAAGTTACTCTGTCCTGGGACCACCGATTCTGCCAAGGAACTGCAGTTGGAGCAGCGATCAAAGATCTCAATATGCTTGGCAGGAGCACAACGGTTATGCCAAGCATATTCCGAATTTCCTCACCCCCGGGTCTACATGGAGCTTCTTCCTTCATGTAAACCTTGGAGGAGAAGGAACAAAGTGGGCCCTACAAGGCCCACCTGTGCTCCCTGTGCCTCAACCGAATGTGGATGCACACAGGGGGCATAACATGTGCCCCCCTGTTGTGCAGTCACACAGGTCACAGGTTCCTGTATGGCATGGACTTTCGAGTCCATGCCGTGCAAGAACCTTGTACTGCAGTCACATTGTGGTGTCTTTTTCAAAGGCAATGTGGTGTTAAATGAGGCACCGCCATGGGACCCCCATGCTGCCCATCTGCCACATTACCGAAAAGCCGTACTCTGGTAGTCGGGAGACGGCGACCTTCGGCAGAGTGGTGGCACAGCAGTTTGCACAGCTGCGCCACAGCTCTGCCAAAAAGTCGTAATTGGGCCTAAGAGTGATCCTTCTAGCACCAAATCCAAATGCAGTGACCTGGAAATGGACAAAGCACTGGGAAGTTGGAGACTTCGGCGCACTTCAATCCTGTTGGAAAAAAAGTTTTTAAAAAGGACTCCTTGCACAAAAAAACTACACCATAGGTCTATTTGAGAAGGTTTTTTGACTCCAAATCGTCACTTCAGGACGAATTTGACACCTCTCAAGGAGAGAATCTTCCCCGGATTGCAGCTGCAGTAGATCCTGCACGTTAGGGATCACGTATGTCACAAAACATCCACCGGAAGTCGCTGGCACGGCCAAATGACATGTTGGCGACCACACAAGCTCTTGGGAGCATGCGGCTCGCTATAAAATCTCGTGGCGCTCCAGAATGTCTCTGTAATTTTGTGGGTGATCGCAAGTGACCAGCAAGTTGCTCCTGTGTGCACACAATTTAAATTTGATCACACTAGCCAAAAGAATACCTCTGATATGTTGTGGAGTGCAGAGTTTATCGGTAACTCTGTGTTCTACGTGAAATACAGAGTTGCCAAACTCTGCAAACTCCGCAAGCGGAGCAGAGTTTTTACACCCGGGCATAATAGAAGCCTGTACTTCCCAACAAAAAAACCCAAGTGTCATAATTAATTTATTGTGCTCTTGCGACCAGGAGCATCAAAAACATTATTTCCTGACAATCAGGTACAATTATCCTCAGAGATCCTGCAGAGATTTCTTCAAGAATGGTCAGTGGAACATAGCAGAACTGCACAGTATTGCCCCAGTGCTAATGAACTTGTAGAAAGAGTCAACTGTATGATCAAGGAATGTATCCAATTAGCATGCACTTCAGGAATAAAAATTGAAGAAGCCATACAGGAAATGTTATGGTCTTACCACATTACCCTTCAATAGTGTCACAGGGGTTGACTGATTTGTTTCCCTGAACAGCAGGCTACCAGGTACCAAACTTGCTCCAACATGCTTTTCGGAAAGTGTGGGTTTGAGTGTGGATGTGAAATGGGATTACATTATCAATACAAAGAAGGTCCACCAAGCAAAATACAAACAACGTAATGACAGAATGCTTTGTGTTAAATCAAATGCCTGGATTAAAGGAGATTATGTGTTAATTAAGAAACTAGGTTTTCAAAAAAGGGTTCAAATTTTTCCAATACCCTGAAAATAGTGGAAGTGAATTATAATGTAGTTAACTTGGTAAGTGGGCAAATTTGGATCATGGACTGTTAGCGAATGCTAATATATCTTTTCTTCAAGGGGAGGGTCTTTGGATTTCAAGTCTCCTACAATGAAACTTATTGATTCACAAGAATTGATTACAAAGCAATGAACCTATATATGGCATAATGGCCTCTTGTTTTGGAGTTAATTCATCCACATAGAGGTCTGTCTAAAGAAGATATCATAATGTAATGTATGCTATATGACATTAGACTATGGATTTTAGAGTGTCTCTGAGGGTTCCAGACTATCAGTTGATGTGTGTCTTTTGAGAAATGCTGAAGTGCACAAAACCTCTACTGTCGGTATAGGTGTTGGTGATAACAAATATATTACAATAAACTACTGCTGTGTCTGGTGTGTTAGTGTGTGCATGGTACTGTTTTCACTGTATTTCCAGTGTGATAGTGTCTCCTTTCTTTTATGTGCATTTTTATGATTTTAATTTCCATCATCAACCGAGATCAAGGCAATAAAGGCAGAATGCCATCTTACAGCCTGGAATTATCAGGGGCTTCAAGACACGCTGAATGTTTGGCAAAGATTGAATGGGGAGGGAAATCTTAAAATGTTACACCTCTGTAAAAGGGAGATAGGAAAAAGTGAACTGAAGTGAGCTCTTCAAGTTAAATGCATGCTAGAGAAGCCTTGCATTAAATTGTCATTTGGGACAGATAGGAGGAAGATAGGGCAATCCATCCCCAAGCAGGAGTTATCTGCTATTGTAAGCAAAGGCAGAGGAGGGCCTGCTCTATTTGGGGAGCAAACATTCCACCCAGTTTTTGGTTAAAAGCTGGAGCAATGAAGATGGGTTCCCTTATATTGAGACCCTGCCAAGCCCTACTCTTAGGAAAGCTGAGCTAAAGTTTAGAGTCAGGCTAAACCCCTGTTATACAGGCATGAAGATAAAAACATCAATGAGAGATGAACAGGGCTTGTGTAAATGTGTACTGACAGTAAAATGTAGCGGGCTACATATTTTATTGAATTTTCTGTGCATGCTAGATAAACAGAAAGAGTTGTTAAAGCCTATTTGTATTACTTATAAGATTCCTAAATGGGATCAAGCCCTCAGTCTGTTGATAAATATGAGATTTCTAAACATTGTATGTGCAGAAGGGTAATTTTTAAATGCAATATGATTGGCTGTAAACAGGCTGCAAGATAAAGTGTAAGAGATCTGGGGTGGTATGAGACCCCTTATTAATTGGGCTGCTTTTAAATGCTGTTGTACATTGAGAGGCCCCTTTTTAATATTTTTTATATTCGTATAGATTTTTGGGTGTATTTAAAGTAATGTTTTTAGATCACGGTCTAAATAAACAAACTTTTGAAACTGAAAGAAAAAAAACATTGGATATGCGTTTCCTTATTCTGTATAACAGCAGCAGCGCCACTCACTTTACTTTCCTATGACTAGATTTTTATGATTTGAAGCATAGGTTTCAGAGTGGTCTGTGGTGTACACAATTAACAGATATTATGTTATTTAACATGTGTTCTGAGAATTTGGTGGGGAATTCAAGCTGAAGGGAGAATACATGTGATGTGAAGCAGCTGAAGGTTTATAGGATTGCAGGAATAAAGGTGTGGATGGGTTTGATAATTACAATGTTGGTGATGAGTTAACAGACAAGACAACCCTAGCCAACTTCACTGGAAACTCCTATTCATTTGATAACAGGAATGGGTTATCTTAATGAAAGATGCTCCAGTTGTGTGAGTGGAGTAACAATAGCATATCATAAAGCTTTAAAGTGCATAGTTGAGAAGTCATGTCTGGCAGAATATTCTTTAATACAATGTATACTATTAATACAATGGCACAAGATAGAAACCACTGTTACTGAACATATGAGAAGATGCACATGTTAATTTGTGGGCATGGTATAATGGCCGAACTTAGAGTAATTGTGCATGAACAGCTGAGCTCTGGAACCCAGCATACACTACCACATGAACGGAGAATGGTGATCCAGCAATCCAAAGTGTATACTGGAGAACTGATAAGTGACATGAAGAAATACTTATGAAGATCGAAGATGTGTCACCTGGCATACATTCTATTTTATGGTTTAGTTTTAAAAAAAGAGTCATGATCACAGAGTGCTTTGAAGAATCTGTGTAGAAGCTAAATAGGTGTGCGAGTGAGAGTATTAAGTGATTTTTACCTGGACGCCCCATCACGGATTTTGGCTGCACAGAGCAGTGCGGAGGTTGGTATAGTTACATATGGTAATAAAATATTACTTTGCATTTAAAAAAACTCCTAGTAATTCACTAAAGTAATGTTATAGTTAGGTATTGTAAAATGATATTACTTTGAATTTAAAAAACACAGACATTTGCTGAACAAAACAATGGTTAAAGTAACTTTAAATAAAAATATCAGTTTAAACGTAACATTTTAAACAAACAAAACACCGTGGAATTGACCCCTTATAATGATTTCAAGTGCCTACATCTTGCGCCCTCGCCAGGCACCACTTATGACCTCACATATTACCTTACTCATGACTTGTTCTATGACATCATTGATAACATCAGTGATGACATCTAAAATTATATAATTTATGACAAACCTATGCATGGCAGAGTCACAAGCAATACTTGAAATAACTGGTATGTTTCACAGCTTTTTAAAGATTCATATCCAAGGTCTAAACTGACATTTTTACCCAACTAGAACAATAATTTAACCTTTTCTTTTTCTGTGAATAGATAGATAGATAGATATATAGATAGATAGATAGATAGATAGATAGATAGATAGATAGATAGATAGATAGATAGATAGATAGATCACCCAGAGTAGTTATAGTTATGTCAGCTTTTCCATAGAAAGTGCATTTTTTGGTTTGCTAATAACTATGGGGCGTCCTAAGAGCAAATTTTCTCATGTGTTTTCCATACACTTCTTTAAGCAGCACTACTGCAAAAACAGCTGAATGGAATTATATCAAATTTGGCAGGAAGTTTGGTGTTTGTCTCCAGGGTGTGCTTTTTGTGATTTGGTGTAAACCCGTTTAGTAGTTTTGAAAAATAATAAGGTTAACTTTTTTTGCATATTTCGATGGTTTGGTTTGAGGTGCTCTAACCCAATTTTAAAATTTAGATCATTTTGATTGGGCCAGAGAGCTTTTTTTCCCTTAGACCAGTCGTTGTCCCATCGGAGTCAGACTCCCGCAGGAGCAAGCACTCTGATTGGCTGGCAGCATCATGAGATGAATGTTGCTGGCAGCTATCATAGGACTTGGGGATTAAGGACCATATGCATGAACACATTTTCCCATAGACACAGAATGGGCAAAACCCTTTGATGCATCTGACCCTAAGTCCCCTGTCCTGAAATAAAAAAATAAAAAAATATGTAAGAGGGTAGGGTATGGATGCCCTACCCCATAGGCCCTGTGGGGGTGGCCAGAGGGACACCCCTAGGGCCCCCCAAAAATTGCCATTTTTTGCCGCAAACCAGCAGCGGGAGTAGGGCATACTTCCCAAAGCACCTTTTGGGCCTCAGGGACCCCATCCATCAGAGCCAGTCATGTCAAGGGGAGGGAGGCACATGGTCCTACTCCTCAAGCCTTGATAGACCCTGGGGACCTCACCCCAGGGCCTAAAAATGCTGATGTACCCCAGGGGCCGAAATCGTTAAAAAAAACTGGAAATGAGGCTGCAAAGCATCCCCCTGAGCATTTGTAGCCCCGGGGACTCCATTCCTGAAGATGAATTACTTTATTGAAGGTTGGGGGACCGCACTATTTAAATAAGGTGAGCCTTTCTTTTGTTTTACATCCCACCATCTTCATGTACTGTATACGTAGATTTTAAATGTTAACACTACTTGACATTGTTATTCAAGCATGTGAATCTATGAAACATCAAATGCTAGAGAAAAAATGAGTTACCTGTAACTCTGGTGCTCCATTATTGGGATCCTTCCTAGATTCACATGCAGACCACCCTTTTCCCAGAGAAAGGCTCGCCCCCCTCAGTCATTTCTGCTATGATTCCACTACTTGTCCTACGAACTCTGAGGTGTGAACTCCTCTGTGAGGGGAGTGAGTCATAGAACACTCTCACCTCATGGGGCAAAGTTTTGGACCTATTTATAATGAAGTGTGAATATTAATAAAGTATCCACTATCTGAAGCCTTTACTTTCTCAGTGCCCTGTACTGCTATTTCAAAGTTAGAGGGACTCTCATTTCATCGATAGGGAAATATTTAAGCAAGTGAATCTATGATGGATACAAATGCTGGAGAACCACAGTTACCGGTAAGTAACTTGTTTTTCTGCTTCTTTAGACTCCTAAGCCCACCTTCAAGATTGGACGTGCTAGTCATGAACAGCCTTCTCCCCTTCAAAGATTTATTATTTTTGTGAATCTTATAAATATGCATCTGGACCTTGTAGGCATCAAGTCAAACTAATATTTGTGTTACTCAATGTCACAGTTGGGACAAAAACTTTCCAAATGTGTTGGCTTGACATTATAACTCAGCAGCTTGGTCTGCAATAAGGGAGAATAGCCATGTTCATAACCCAACTTGTGGCATACAACTATGCTGTGTCTCTATTGGTTATGTGGCTTTTATGCCATCTGTGCAGTCCTTGCACACATTGATTGTGGATATATATAAAAGTTTGATATGGCAGTAGTCACTGTCTCACAGTCGGTCACCATTCTTTAGGGGAAAAAGGTGTTCAGCAGGCCCTAACGTCCCAGACGTCCAAAAAAGCCAATTATCTAGGTTCATTAAAATGAGAATGTTTTAGGGGGAAGAGTTAGAAGCAAAGTTTCCTAAATAATGAACACATCATTTATTACAAATAGGCACAAATGTAATGAGGGAGAGGTTAATTGAATTTCAACAGTAGCCTCTATTTAGACTGCTGTCCAATGCTGGGAGCAAAACCATTGTGCTTTGGGGAAACAGTAAATTCACTGAACCCAGGGAGAGAGTCAACAAGCAAGGCAACTTGGAATAAAACAATGTGACCATTGCTCCAAACACATACAGAACTAATGGTTATTGAAACATCATCCACCTGTACTGAGCGGCCCTCATCTCCTTGAGAAAAAAGAGAAACGCAGATTCTAAATCTGCTATGGCAGTAGAGAAGAGTTGTCAAGGGAAACCTTCCCAATTCTCTCCAGTACATGACCTAGGAACAGTGTTAGAGGCAAACATTTTCCCTAAATTTCCATTCTCTTTCTCAAACCTACATGAGAGCCTGGGATGTAGAACAAAGTTATGAAGTTAACAATTTGGATTGGTTATACTTTTTGTTTTTTTATTTTTAACTCAAGCTTTAAAAACGCATATCTTTGGTTCAACCTGTTAGATTTTTGTAATTTTGGCGTCATTTTATGCATTAAAATATTCTCTATTGTTCTAAATTATTTTGGGATTTTCCTTGTTTTGTCCTTTTACTTTAAAACGGTTTCAGTACTGCTTTGTGCCACAGCTACCAGGGTGTTAAACGCAGAGTTATTTAGTGACTTGTGTAGTTCACTGACAAGGATTGTGATTATTATTTGAAGTGGGTTCTCACCCCTTCAACTAATACTCCGATTTCTTTCAACTCTAATCAAGCCAATGTTTCTCAAATGTGGGGTGTAAAAGCTGTGTGTTAGTGAGAAGTTTGTGCTGTTGTCTGACTGTTGGGGTGGGGCTGTGGAGTAGAAATCTAGTTGTAAAATGGAGAAGCATGATTTCTTACCTTGCTTTAAGTTGGTAATATATGGAACATGCAGACCACGTGACATGCCATTGTGCATGGTGGAAAGGATAGGTTAATTGACAGGGTTAATACATAAAGAATGATCCAGTTCTGCCTCCAGGAAGTGACTTTGCAAACTTAAGGGCACATTATGATGGCGGACGGACCTGAGTCCGTCCGCCACCATAGAGTAGGAGGGAACTTCCGCATGGGCTGCGGAGTTCCCTCCTGTGCAATTAGGATGTGACCGCCAGGGTGGCGGTCACATCCTAATTGCACAGGAGGGAACATTGCGGCGGGTGCGGCTTCAAGCTGCACCCGCAGCAATGTTAAAAATGCACGCATTGCATTTGTATGTAGAAAGTGGCAGGCCTGCCGCTTTCTGCATACAAATGCAGGGGGGTACCATAGGTACCCCCCCATGTGCTCCCCCCACCCCCCCCCCCTTCACCTATGGGTCCCGCAACGGGCCCCCGCAGTGAAGTTATGTTATGTTATGTTATGTTATGGTATGGTATGTTATGTTATGTTATGTTATGTTATGTTATGTTATGTTATGTTATGTTATGTTATGTTATGTTATGTTATGTTATATTGGTTTTTCTATAGCGCACGGCTACTCCATAGAGTGTCCCGGCGCTTTTAATTAACGAACCAGTAACAAAAAAGAAAACACAACACAGTAAAATAACAGACCAAGCCAAAGGAGGAGAAAGCAACCTAAAGGGCAAAAAGCCAGGTTTTAGGGTCCTTTCTAAAGTTCAACAGATTAGAGGTGCTACGCAGAGCCAAGGGTAGAGTATTCCAAAGCTGTGGCGCCAGCAGCCTGAAGGAGCGACCTCCAATCCGAGCTCTTTTTACTCGTGGAACCACAGCAAGGAAGAGTGCTTCAGATCTCAAAGATCTGGCGGGATGGTAAAAAGCAAGCCTTTTCTGAAGATATTTGGCTCCCGAGGCGTAAAGCGCCTTATGGGCCAGGGTCAGAGCCTTAAAAACTATCCGCTTACGGATAGGCAGCCAGTGCAACGACTGCAGAAGACCAGAAACTCTGGCTCGCCTGTGCAGACCGAAGATGGCCCTTGCGGCCGAGTTCTGGACCACCTGCAGCCGCTGTAAGAGATATTCTGGCAGGCCAAGATAGAGGACATTGGAATAATCCAATCTTGAGCCTATTAAGGCCTGCACCGTCATCTTCCTGTGCTCCTCAGAAAGCAGTGGCAGGAACTTCCGGAGCGTCCTGAGTAGGCCAAAGCATGTGCCCGTCAGACCAAGGATCTGAGATTTTAACGCCAGACCATTGTCAATCTTGATCCCTAAGTTCTTTGCCAGCTGGGACGAGCCTGCAGGAGGGAACATGCCTCCTGGCCACCATTCCTGCCAATCTGGATCGGATGCACAACCGAAGAAGAGTACCTCAGATTTATCTGAGTTGCACTTGAGGCAGTTACGCTGGAACAATTGGAAAACAGCCCCAAGGCACTCACGGATACTCTCTCCGTCAAAATCTTCTCCTTTTCTGCACATAAAGAGGAGCTAGGTATCATCGGCGTAGGAAACGATCTGGGCCCCAAAAGACTCAGCCAGTGCCGACAGAGGGGTCATAAAGATGTTAAAAAGAGTGGGGCTCAACACAGAGCCCTGCGGAACTCCAACTCCCAAAGGCGGCATCAAGGCAGAGCTGGGTGGGACCCAGACCGTTTGTCGGCGGTCAGCCAAAAAAGATTTAAACCAGCTGAACACCGTCCCCCTCACACCAATCTCATAAAGTCTGGCGAGGAGACCCTCATGGGGGACGGTGTCAAAAGCCGCCGACAGGTCTAGCATGACAAGCATAGCCTTGCCTCCCGAGTCCAGTACCTCTTTAATGGCTTCAGACACCTCCAAGAGCGCCGTCTCGGTGCTTAAGTTGGGGCGGAAGCCAGATTGAGTAGGGTGCAACAGATTGTACGATTCCAGAAAATTGGAGAGCACGGTGTGCACATGCTTCTCCAAAATTTTGACCAGCGCAGGAAGGAGAGATATCGGCCTGTAGTTGGCCAGAACCTCAGGATCCAGACCAGGTTTCTTAAGGCGAGGGACAACATTCGCCTGTTTCCAGACCTGTGGTACCACCCCCCGACTCAAAGACAGATTCAGAAGTGGGTTAGCCAACGGGTTCACCACTTCAGCCATTTTAGCCAAAAATTTGGACGGACAAGGGTCAAGAGGCAACCCAGATTTAAGATTGGCCATAAGTGCCAATGAGGACATGGCTGAGATAGGCGGGAAATCCGCCAGAACAGGACTCACCGGGGCCACCAAAGTAGAGCCCTCCTCAAAGCTAGGGGGTACTTCGGCCACCTTCGGAGGAAATGAATCCTGAATCAGTTGGATCTTGGTGGTAATGAAATCAGCAAGGGCAGAAACCCACGGCTCAGAAGGAATAACCTGGGTTGAATTGGATCGAGGGGCAGTAAACTCCCTGACGATCGTGAAGATCTCTTTGCAGGAGTTTGAAGCGGCCTCTATCCTCCTTGCCAAGTAGTCTTTCTTTCCAAGGAGAATGTCCCGGTGGTAGGCTTTAACCACTGTCCTATAGGCAAGCCTGGCCATAGGATCATATTGAGACCTCCATGCCCTTTCAGCCACCTTGCACTGCCGTTGAGAGGCCGACAGTGCTTCAGTGAACCAAGGGGCCGAGACCCGCTTAGATGTTAATCGGGGGGCCGTCTCAGGGGCTAGATCGTTCAGCCTGTCCAATAACCATGATTGCAAAGACTCTAGATCCCTCTCCAAGTCTCCCGTTACAGGGCAAGTTACACATGCTTTTCCACGGCGGAAAAGCCGCCGCGGAAAAGCATGTTTCAGAGCCCATCCTAATCTGGCTGACGGTGTCTGAGAGACACCGTCACCATATTAGTGCTTTTCCGCCGCAGTTGTAAGCCAACCGCGGCGGAAAAGCAGCAGACGGAAACCAGGACCCACCAGCCATCCTAATGTGGCGGTGGGTCTTTGGTGGGTCCGCAGAGGATTTTCCGCATCCTCCGGGCCGGTGGTGGCTTCCACCGGCCCGGAGGATGCGGAAAATCCTCCATCCTAATGAGGCCCTTAATTCTGAAGAACCTCTCCTTTTCCCACCTTCTCTCACCCTACAAAATCGTTTTTAGAGTCCCCACAGTGCTTAGCTCCGCCACAATGAAATAAAAAAGTATATTAATACCTGAAAAATGAGCTGCCTTCCCCATTCCACTAAGAATATCTGGAGCCAGAAAATTTAGTTTCATGTGATCATCAACAAAAAAGGTAACTACAACACCTGTTTGCTCCTCAGTGGAATTCCTCTTCAATGGGGGCTGAATGCATCCTGGTAGATGTAGCTGGTGGCCTGGGTCTCACTTGGGTAGCAAAGGCACCCAGCCCAAGGGGAAGAGCTAGAGTGTGGGCTGAATTTATGTGCTTGGTGGATTAATGTTCATAAGGTGAGTCATTGAAAACAGATGGATGCTGTTTGTCTATACTTCCCATTTAGAATTTCCATAGCAGAAGTGGATCACTTCACTTCTGCTACGAAGATATCCGCCTACCATTATGACTCAAAAATCCAGGTGCAAATTTACTAGTAGTTACTTTACAGTCATAATTTCTGGTGTATGATTCTCTACTCTCCATGCCCTCATGTAAAGGGGCGGAAACGTGTCCATTCTGCTATTAAGAGAAGATTACCTAGAATTTGTGAATATCATGTAGATTGAGCTCTGCATCCAGGCATAGGAAGAAATATATGTGGAAATGTCTCTTTGACAGTTGGGCAAATATCCCCCTATATATGTTTACATGATTAGTGTGTTGGTAGTCAAAATTGTTGCATATATGAGCAAGTTCATGATGCTGAGCTTAGTATTATTTTATGGAACCATGTGCAAATCATCGGAACACTGTTTCCTATTAGAAAAAAATGGAGGGGGTTAGTCGGTTATATTGGGTGCTAAACTACAATGGGCCTAAAATCGCAGATGAAGCTTTTGTCAAATATGTTTAAAGAAGGTACATTTATCGCACACTGTATATATTGTGGTTCAGATTTTTAAACATATTTGAGGCATTGAGTTCCACAATGAGTTGAAGTTAACAGGCGGCAGTGATTTTAATGTTTTGTTGTGTTGAAATGCCAGAGGGTCGTGTTTTTTGTTTGCCACTATGGGTATAAAAAGCTTCTAGATTCAACACATGTCGAATTCCCCAGCTCTCTGCTTTAAGAGTGAATTAGGTTGGTTTGTTTCCTTGAGTACAATCCTAGTACAGGCCAAAGTCTTCAGATATACCCCAGCATGATTGCAATGTTCACCTCTTTCTCTTCTCTCTAGATGTCAGTAACATTTAGCTATCTGGGTTCGCCTATTTTTTTCAACCACAAATGTGGACATCTAAAACTTACAAATATGAACTAATAACTAGTAATTGCAGAACTTGTGACATAATTGCGAAAAAAACACTTTCGACTTGGTATGTTTTAGAATGCTTGCAGGAGGATGATTTTAGGAATGCAAACTTATGATATACTCTTTTTAAAGGCACTTAATTTGACTAGCATATGACTGAAATTTTGGGAAAAAGCAAGTCTCACTTTATGACTTTTCTAAAGCAGGTTACATTTAAATCAGAGTGCTTGACTGTTTTAGAATCTCCATACAGCGAGAAATAATGGACTTGCAAAGTGTAAACATGCCAAGTGTCAGCAATGTGACTTAACATCTGACTGATAAACCATTAATAGCTAAGCAGTTAATAAAAATATAACGCTTACTTATCAAAATCTCAATACTCTTTGTGCCTCTAAGACGTAAGTGGTTTGGTGTTGTAATACTTTGCCGAAGAAGCACTAGATGACTAGGACAAAAAATGCAAGACATATTACAGCAGAGTTTCAAAACGAGAGTACAGAGAAGTAAGCATCAGACCTATGTGTTTCCATTAGTCAGATCGAGTCACTAACGACATCTCTAAATTCCCTCAGCCCCCAAGACTTCCTTTATTTGCAGAGTAACATGGCCAGAAATGTTTGGCCATTCTCCTTCATATCTTGTAGCAGCTACTCTTTGACTCAAGAAATGTTTCTGGCAAAGCGCTTTCCCTGAATTGGTCCACTTCATTCTGAATTCCTACCATCTTCCCATTTCTGAATTGTTTTTCTCCCAATATTCCCAAGTTATCTGATCTTGTTCTGAAGTATCCAAGCCTTGCCTGAAGTACTCATTCCTCTAATGAAGGTCTAGGCACTGGAACATATTCAGCAGAATAATAATGGTCTAAAGACAATTTGAATCCTTAATTTTGATTTTAAATACCAGATTGCACAATCTCTTACACTTTACTCTGCATTGTGGTCCATATCATAAAATACCTGTTTTACAGATATAATAGGAGTTATCAGCTCATTGGACACACTTCATCTCATGATGCATGCAGGCAGCCAATAGAAGCTGCCTCTGATGCACTGAAAAAAGTATATTGGTGCAGCTTAATGTTGTCAAGAGATTCATCAAGTTACCTTGTGCTGCGAGGGAAGCCTTCAGTCACCATTCCTTAGAGTAAAATCAGATTGCTTACATAGGATTCTTAAGAATTTTAGCTTGGCCGGTAAGAACTCAAGCCAAAAGCAATCAGCCATGTAGTCAGCCTGTCTAACATCACATGTCTAGTTCAAGCCATCATTTCGGGTTGCCTCTCCACTCTATTGTTACCAGCCACGAGAAAGACTGTAAGCCATGGTTAGCTCCAGAGAGATCAAATGCCTTCCCCCATTGCTGTGGAAATGAGCAAATTATTCTCATAGAGTGATTGCTCCATGAGCTAATTTACAGTCTTTTGCCATGGGAAGAGGATCAGTAGCGGCTCTTGCTTCAAGTATCTGTCAGGGTTGTGCACATGTAGGCCACACATCATGCATTACCTTTATTCTAATGTTATCAAATGTATGTAGAAAAACTATTAATTAATAATGTATTCGCTATATCTCTTCTGCAACTTCTCAGTGAACTTAGAATACAGGCAAACATCAGTAGTTAGTGCAAACTATCTCAGCTTCCTGTCTGTCTGAGCCAATCTCAGCATTTTGAAAACCGTGAAGATTTTCCTGGTCTGTTCATGATGCGGCAAGCTACTTTTTCAGTGGTTTTTGTCCTGATTAAAAGGATAAAAAAAAAAAAAAACGTAATGAAAGATAAAACAGTTAACTGCACATTCATGAACAGGTGTTTAGAAATCATGCACCGAAAGAGAATTTAAGTCACCGAGTAATTTCAAGAAGTAGAGAATAGAATATTTGAAGTCAGTTTCAGAGGATGTAATGTATCTGTTTCCCCCTTTATTTTTAAGGATGGACAAAGTTGGCCAGATTAACGCGTGCTCTGACAAACAACCGCGGTGTTCTGCAACATCTGACTCCTATGAACAAAGCTGAAGTTGTGCATAAACATTCCAGATTAGCAGAAGTAAGTATGTTTTTCTCTTCAGTGCATTTGATTCATGATAATTGCTTGTTGGCGGGTTCAAAGCGCAATCTAAGCTATACAGTTAACAATATTAATATAGAGGTGCGGCCCATTTAGATACGTCAATAACTTGAATGAGTAATCGCTGCAACGCACAATCAGCATAAAGCTCTGAGCAGTGTACACTGGCATTTTAGCTTTTGTTTACTTTTAAAGCTTGAACGAATTTTCCTGAAACTATATGCGTTTTAACTCAAAATAACTGAACTGCTGAACCAAAAGATCACAATTAACAGAGCCCCAATCAAAAACTTTTCATAATCATGTAAAAATATATATAATACATGAATCATGTAAAAATATTTCTGACATTCTTTTACAGAGTAGCATATTTTATTTACGAGGAGTAGATTAAGTAGATAAACGCACGATGTATTCGCTTTCTTTTTGTACCAATAAAACATTATTATGGTCTCCTACACTACGTGCCTGCACCTTCTGTATGTTTTGGAAAATACTTCAAAAATAGCAACAAAGAACTACTCTTTAATAATCAATTAATTAACAGGTAGTACATCCAAACTCAACAATACATTGTCCCACTATAGCAATGATTATTTTTATGTTATTGGTCAAAAATATATTTATTTATGTATTTTTATTTACTTACAAAATGTGTCTGTTACATAGTTTCAAAAAAAAGGAGCCCCCTGAGCATGTTATTGAAACATTTCAAAACACAGTCAGACACCACAAAGCATACAACCATAAGTTAGCTAGATATAAGAATAGTTAGCGTAGATAAGTTAGTAGGAACAAAGCGCTTTGTCTCCCGCTAACTTATCTATGAAATTAATTATGTCACATAATAATGTGTTTAGTATGTTTATGTTATTGGGTATGAGTGTGTTTTGTATGACTGTTGGTTGTATCATGCTTTGTGGTGTCTGACTGTTTTGAGATGTTTCAATAACATGCTCATGGGGCTCCATTTTTTGGAAATTATGTACAAGTTACATTTTGTAAGTAAATATATTTAAAAAATATATTGTGATAAATAACATATGAATAATCAATGCTATAGTGGGAAAATGTATTTTTGAGTTTGGATGTACTACCTTTGTATTAATTGATTGTTAAGGAGAGGTTCGTTGTTGCTATTTTTGACTTGTTCCCTGGTTTCCTCTCCTTATATACAGTATTTAAGTGACCCTCTTATGTTTCTGTTTCGAAAATACTTCGCCACCTAACAGTAAGATGCTGAGCATTAGTTTGAAGAAACAAAATAAAAAATGTGGGTCTTATCCTAGAAGCATAGGATTGGGGAACAGAACATTACATGGACCGCCACCGAGTATCCGGCAGCACTGTATTTGCAAGTTTTCCATGTTTATATTATGGTACTAACTTTTGAAATCATTGTGGAGAGCATACAGAGAGCACTTAGGATCTATTGCGGTTGAGTTGATCCAGACATTTTCATCTAATTATTTATGTATGTGCTTGTTTTGTGAAGCACTGGCTTACGATGGATTGGCATTTCAAAGCATTGATAACAATGTAGGTGCCAATCCTAGATGTCAGTGGTCATGAATGCATAACTTTTAGCTGTGATCTGCGACTGAGGTCAAACTGTGATCAGAGCAGCCCCTTCCCTTTTTGGGGAAGGGCAGTGTCAATCGATTCTTGGGCAGATCTCTTTGAAGAGACTTTATTTCAGGTAGTGTTTAGAAGTTGGCATGCTCGGTTGATTCTTGAGATTTGGGCACTGGGCAGAGCTACTACAATGCAGATTGACTTACCGCCATGGGGCTTTCGGTTCAATCTGTCAGATTTAGAAGATTTGCGTTACTGGATCTCAGATTGTAAATGTAAATGTAGTAGTACTTGTATAGCGCACAAATCGACCCATGAGGGTATCTCAGCGCTTGTACGCATACTACTGTGGAACCCTTCCTGGCTTTTCCCTGTGAAGTGCCCACTCCTGGGCACCCCCAAGGTGAAGCCAGGCATGCTAGCGTTGTTGGGGCCTTTGTGGAGATTAAGCAAGCTATTGCCCAGAGTTGAAGAGTGGGACCCATGATTAGAATAGGCCCAAGGCGAGAATTATCAGGTCCGAGGAAATTGAGCCCAAGACCCGCCGAGGCGGGAATTGAACCCTGTTCCCGGGCTAGACCTCTCCATCAGGGTCTGCCGCTCTAACTATTGAGCCACACTTCTCCATTTTGTTAGAGAGTGTCATTTTAGAAATCCAATTTAAGAAATGTTGGCCTCTTTGTGAAGCATGAACGCATGTAACAAAGGTTGGAGAAAATATATTTCCATCTGTCGAGGGATATTGCCAGACAAGAGACAAGTGTGTCTGAACGTTGATAGAGTGGTTCTCTGGGAATAACAGGCATGAGGCCGAAGATTTCTCCATATGCAAAAAATTATCTTCGCAATAACAATTTATTAAGAGATATAAAAGTGCAATCCACTGAAAGACACAGTTTCCAAAAACCACATATTTATTAAAAGTCTGAGGACTTTACCTTCTGCAGAGGGGTAAAAACTACTGGATGATGCGTCTTCCAAAAAAGGCACCTATTGATATGAATCTAGGAATATTTTCTCAAAATAGAGCAGCCTTTCAAGTGTGAAGGTATTATTAATTTAATAGGTAGTCCATCCAGGAGTCATGAAGATGCAACCCACTGACATTGTAGCTTCCCAAAACAGATATTCCTATGAATCTTTAGAGATTCTCGCACTGCTGCACCTGAAATAACCAAATATTTGGAGACTATCATCTCCAGCTAGCACATCCTAAGTTACCTTCACTTGAAATTACAGTGTATCAAATACATTATGAGTCCACCAGTAAACAGCATAGATCAAACCCATTGGAAGAAGCAACCTTCTAGCTTGAGGAAATATTCACTGCCTTTTGAGAATACATACGATGTAAAACTGAACATGATGGCACTGAGATGCACCTGTGTACAACTGCCAGAGGAAAGACACTTTTTTTAACAACGTTATTTAAAGTTTGGCAGGAATAGACCTGATCATTTGGACATTAATGGTCGAAATTTATAAAGAAGTGACTTCAAGCAACACACTATATCATCATAACAAAAATAACATATTAATAAAACCTTTACAATCCTATGAAATAAACCTTTTATTGGTAATATCATCACTACTAATTTTCTAATCGGTATCACGGACCACAAAGCTTCAGTCCCACAGTACCTATGGAGATGGAACAACCCCTGCAACTCGTAGTAATTTGAAGGTTTTGGGCACCCTCCCAGCTATTACATCTCTCTTGACATATGTTTGGAAAGTTGTCCACATTTGAATGAATCGTTAAGGTTCTCTGTTAACCTCTCTATTGTGTTATAAGATTTTCAGTGGGCACCAACCAGGAAGACAATCCCTTTTCATCATCATGTCCGTGTAAATTGACCAAGGATTCGTTTGTAGCTACATTTTAGTAATATCTTTAATAAATAGCAGGATACTCCTCCAATTTTTGTATACTTTATTTCTTTTCTTCTATTGCATTTGCAAAGACACTTATAAACTCTCTATGCTTTACCTATATACAAGCGTGGAAGTGCTTGGAGGAATGATTATGTAGGGAGGGCTAGGATTTAGGAGAAGGACTTTTTTGATGTTTGTCATATGACCATGGGATGGGGATAAAGCGGAGGGCTGACACTTCCCCTGGTAGATAAGAAAGTAGCAAGGCAGGCAATGGCAAGCAAATCCTTGTGAGGGGGCTATCACTTGACAGCTGGGTTAGAAGAAATAAAACAAAGAATGGAAAGGAAAAAAGGAGGGCAGAATAGAAGCAATAATGTGAAAGAATAGTGGGGACAAGGGTAAAAAACAGCAAGGGTGAGAAAAGATGGAGAAAGAACAATCAGATCAAGGAAATGGTCAGATGAAGACAGAAAAAGAACACAGTAGTGAGGGCTAGTAAAGGGAGAATGTAACTGATGAAAAGCTCATCAATACTTTGTTCTGTAACAAACACAAGGCAACCAAAAATGATTTTTTTAAATGCACACAGTTAGATCTGCTAGAAAATAGTAGAAATAGTTCAGCTCCACCTTACAGCCACACACAAGTCAGATGGCACGCACCATGAACCCGGGTGGCGCTGTGAAGCTCCTGCAATTTTTGGGTCAACCTGCAGGTTTTAAATAATCCGGGGACCTTAGTATGTGATACGATGCACTCTCTGCCATCCCCTGGTATCTCCAAATGCATTGGGCACCAGTCCAAAACTGGAGCAAGCTCAATTGTCGAGGTGAGCTGAACAGGAGAGCTGGGCAGTAGACTCATGTGACCAAGGGGCAGGGAGGTCCGTAGTTTTGGAACTGACCTAGATGTTCCAAAAGTGGCCGGGTTGTAACGGAAGAGCAAGACCCAGCTGTGCAGGTTCTTAAACTTCATGCCGGTTACTAAGGGGTAAAGAAGAGATTAATTGGGAGAAATAAAGGAAAAGGTAAGGCAGGGTGCAGATAAGTGGTAAGGAGAAAAGCCTGGGGAAATATTGTAGGAAGAAGGAAGAGTTAGAGAATAGAATGGAAAAAGAGGCAGAACAGAGGAGAAAACTTAAAGAAAGAGAGCGTGAGGAGGCAAAGTGAACAGGGAAGGGGGCAAGACTATGAAGAACGAGGCAGGAAGGATAAAAGAAGAAAAAAGAAAATGTGAACAAATAAAGAGGGTGACAAGTATTTGAACAGGAAGAAGAGTGAGGTCGAGCTAAGCTGCAAGGATATGTTTGTGAAACTTCAGGTTTTACCGATTTCATTGGCCATAGTACACCACACACTTTGGAATTAAGTCCTCTTGGAAACCTGTTGATGCGCCAGGTGCAAGTCTAGTCTGTTGCACCCTTTTTGCAAATACGGTGTCACACATTTCTTAGAATTGTAATTAGCTTTCTGAGAAGTGATGAATGATAGTACACACCCCATTTACAATGTGAAAGCTTGATTCCTGAGCAATTATATCTCCTATGAAAATGTATTCACCTAATGTGTCTCATTGAGGAGCTGCCCTAGATGCATAGGTAATGCCAACCAGTGACACATCACTACATAATATTAAAGGATCTACAAAAGACAGCAAATAACCCATGACCGAGAGATTGATCTATATTCTTTCAGTTTTTTAATGCTAGCTGTTGGGTGGTAACATGATAATTGCCAGCAATATTTAAATACAGTGGAGTTGCTAAAACCTGCACATTACTTCCGAAAGGAGGGTAGGTAGGTTCATACCTTTGTGATCGATCATAGTCTTAAATTGTTTTTTTTACATGTAAACAGTCAATCAATCAATCTGTAGGTTTGTAGAGTGTCTTTCACGCCACCCATGAGGGTATCCAGGTGCTGGCAAGGTCCAGTTTATTAGCCGAATAGCCTGGTCTTCAGGTACTTTAGGAACACTGAAAGAGATGGGGTGGTTCGTAGATGAAAGGGTAGCTCGGCCCATGTCATTGCTGCTAGGAAGGAGAAGGAGCGGACTCCACATCTGCTATGTCCGATGCGGGGGTGAGGGTTAGAGAAAGGGATCCAGAGCAAAGGTGTCTGTTGGGCTGATGAAAGTTTAGGCAGTAGTTCAAGTAGGTGGGTCCGCAGTTGTGTAGGGCCTTCTTCACATGGCTCAGGAGCCTGAACTGGCATCTTTTCTGTATAAGGAGCTGGAGGAGTTCCCTGAGCTAGGGGGTTATATGGGTTAGTCTAGGAAGATCCAGGATGAGTGTGGGTGTGTCATTCTGTATGGTTTGTAGTCGTCGGAGAATGTGAGCTGCGATCCCTGCTTAGAGAGGCTTGCCGTAGTCCAGTCAGCTAGAAGGGAGGACTGGGTAGCGTGTGTCTTGAACTTAGGGGTATTGATTTGAATATCTTACAAAGCATGCAGAGGATGAAGAAGCAGAAGGAGGATACAGAGTTGATCCATTTGTTTCTGAAAATATATCACTACCTCTGTCTTGTTCGAGTTAAGCTTCAGGCAGTTATCCTTCATCCAGTTGACGGCATCTGTCATAAAGATGCGGAATTTGGTCTTGATGTTAAGTGTCTCTTCAGAGAGGGAGAGGATGAGTAGTGTGTTGTCGGATTAGGATATGATGTTGAGTCCATGGGTTTTGACAATGCTGGCCGGAGTTGTCATATAAGTGTTGATGAGGGAGAGGGAAGAGCGAGGATCCTTGGGGTACCCCACAGATTACTTCCTTATGTTCGGAGGTGAAGGGGAGAGGCAGACTTTTTGCATTCACCCGGTAAGGAAAGAGGTGATCCATCTAAGAGTTGCTCCTTGGATGCCTATGTTGTGCAGCGTTGAGATGAGTGTGTGGTGGGAGACTGTATCAAAGGCTGCTGAGAGGTCCAGAAGGATCAAATCTGCAGTCTCTCCTCAGTCAAGAAGTGCTTGGATGATGTCGGTAGCTGCAATGAAGGCTGTCTCGGAGCTGCAGCTGCTGCAGAATCCAGATTGGTAGTAGTCAAGTAGGAGGTTCTGTCCCAGATTTGAGAAGAGTTGTTAGTTGATGGCTTTTCTAACACTTTGGCTGGAAATGGGTGCACAAAGCAGTGTTTTCTGAGGCCCTAAGCTCTTGGACGTATCATCCAGAAAATTGCAATAACCCGCAGAACATGATCAGTTGACGTGTGATTTTGACCATGTGTCCAGTCTGTGTCCTTCCTTACACTAGTTACCCATTAAGAAGGGCCTTTTTTCACTGAACCTTCTATAGAACCACTCCATGGTTTCTCTCATTTCCCCCTTGTGTTCCAAAACTACACAAGCTGAAGTTCTTCCACTTTAAAAGAGCTTGCTTTGGACGGAGAAATTTCAGGCTGCTTGACCCCTCAGCTTCAGAAAGCTTCCCCAGCTGAGCTGCATCAGGTTTCAAACTACTTTTGAAAAGAACTGAAACACATTTATTCTGTGGAATTTTGTTTTTTCTATTTTTGATTTCTGTCATGGAGCCTGCTGTACATCCATGATCTTAATGTGTGGCAGGAGGTTCTTTCTCTGATCTTTCATTTAATATCTCAGAATTCTTCACCTGATTTGCATAATTTGGTTGTTGCTTGGGCATTGAAACATTACCTAAAACTACTCAAGTTCTTTAGTATCTCGCATTAATTTTGTGCGTGTTTGTCTTTAGTCTCTCAAGAAAGCTTCCTTTTATCAGTTACTTTACTCTGGAAAACACAAGTACAACAGCACATTACAAATGAATGCTCCTTCATTGTGGTCTACACCCAATATGAGACATGTATCTAGCAAAGAACGTCTATGTTTTAAATCTTTTTCTGCTATATTCATCTCTGATATCCACTTCAAATCAAATGTTTTCATTATTCACTTGACAGCTGTCTTCACTGCCACACAGTACAAAAAGACATCAAAACGCAAAAGTAAATAAAAAATCTAAAACTTTCTGGCATCAAACAATTTTCGCAACCATTTAAAAAATGAAATGCATCACAGTGGCCTCTTACTTATTCTCACAAAGCTACTATCAGACGTGTGTGCTCAAAATGAAGAACATTGTCTTTTACTATTACCACTTGCACTTATAATGTTGTATTGTTACTAAATCGAGAATAACCAGATGTTTCGGTGTAAAATTACAAATTTGGATTAATAGAGAATTTTATAATCAATAAAATGACACTATAATGACAAAAAATCCAATAAGTAGAACCGGATATGCAAATTTTTAAAATTTGATGTAAAAATGGTTCCAAAACACACAAAGTGCCAATCACAGTTATCTGGTCGCCCTAGACGGAATCACAGTCAAAAGTAAAGGCCGATCGTCATGGAGTGTTGGGCGGATACAAGAACCAGGTTCATCCCAGTGGAAAGTTTAAATTCTGCCTTAGAAACTTTAATGGAGGTAAAGTGGTCATAGATAAGTCATAAGAAGTACAAGCTGAATCTGTAGCAGAGCTCAACGATGTTGCAGAGTCCCATTGACATGATGTGATTTTATTCATGTTCAATTACTCAAAACCATTACATGATACAACCAAACACAGAAGTATTGCTAAAATCATAACAGAAAGTTTAAAATCAATGGTTCTTGCAAAATCAGTAGGAGGGTGTGTAAAACTACAGAGCAGAACAAGTCTACAAACTTTCAACAGTGCTTGTATTTTTGGTACAATAGGTGACTGTATATAAAGTGCAAATGCATACTGTTAACATTTTTTTTAATATAGTGTGTCACTGAGTGCTGTGTCAGAGCAAGACGTTCGTCTGGACTGCGGGTATCCGAGATGGCTTTATGGTGACAGACAGTGCCCAGGATTAAAGGGCTTCCGGGAGAAAGATAGTTACTTTGAGGAGCAGATTTAGTAAGGTGCAAGTCATTGGCCTGCTGGGAGTGCGGCACAGGGGTCAGGTGGAATCCTGATTATTGGAACTGGCCCAAGAAAGAAGAAGTGTTGTGTGGATTGCATTGGTAAATTTTTTAAACCCTGCTAGGGTTGCAGGGGCGGATTGAGAAAAGCACAAGTTCATAGCCGCTTTGCAGGTGTGAGATCCTTGAGCCAATAATATAGGAGTTAGCAGGCAGCAGTGGTCACTTACAAGTTTGGGACAGCAACACAGGAGATGAGGCCAAGAATCAATGCGTTAGTTGCACAGCCTGCAGGATCTTTCTTTCCTTTGTCCTGCCCAAGTAGGATTAAAGTCCATGATTGGGAGGGCAAGGCGATGCATGTATGAAATTTTGCTGTGGGTGCAAGTGGCTACCTTTTTTTGTATAAATAGGGCTGCACCTTCCCAACCTCGTAAGAAGCGTCAAGTGCCCCTTGTTTCAGCAAGAATGGACGACTGCTCAGGTCCTGTAGGTATTTCTTACCTTGATGGCAGCTCCACATCAGTCCTGGTGAAACCCTCTATGCTCGAATTAGAACTAGAAGGTTTTCTGGAAGTCAGGTCTACGTCATCAGAACAACCCAGGAAGCAGAGGCCAAACGGTGATCAATGCTGATAGCTGTGACTTTGACTGCAATTCCGGTCTCTGTTGGTTATCTAGGCAGAAAGTTGGCAAAAGAAGTACCCCTTCTTGCAGTTTGGGGACAGGAGTAGTACAATCTATCAACAGGCAAGAGTCCAGGATCCTGGGGCGCCACTTGGGGATTATAACTAACTCAGACAGAGGCCAGCAGAAGGGTCCCAGGCAGATCCAGTTGATACTGATCAGTTGGGAAGTTGCAGGGAATGGGCCTCAGAAGTTGTGTTGTGTTACTACAGCTCAAACAGGAGGTCAGCCAACCAACCTTTGGAGTCACTTCTGCGGGCCTGGGTGCAAGGCAAAAAAGTCAATTTTTCCTTTAGGTTCTTCAGAAAGCAGAGCAGTCCTTTTTCTGATCACAGGTCCAAGAGTGTTCTTTGTAGGGTACTGGGGATGCCACATTTATGCCCAGTGCCAGCCTGTTTGTGTGGGAAATTCGTGGTCAATCCCTAGCCAATGGGGTAAAAGTTCCAAGAGGTGACCCATACCCACTTTTGAAGAATTTCCTGAGTATGTTACTGTAAACTATTCCATAGTATCCCTCTTTCCTTAAATCCAACATGGAAGAATAAATGAATCCATTTATTGTATAACTACTTAAAATCATTGCAAAAGATTCTAAAAACACCCACAAACCGAGCAATAGATCTCGATACTCAAGGGCCCTCCAATCCATGGCCATAATGCAGCGCTATTGATCATTCATTTATAATGCATTTTTATCTTGCGGCTTTGACATAATTACAGAGGGATAGACTGCTACCTGACTAAACCCACCCATTTCCCATTTGTCCTCCATCATATATCCTTTACCCCATGATACATATCATATACTCACCAAAGTACTATCTCTATTCAAATATTTAATTAAAAACATCTCTTTAAATAGCACAGCTGGATGGGAGTATTGATTTCTATTTTGGACCTGGCTTACCACCACTGCACCCGTCTCTCCCTGCACCAATCATGGGCATCTTTATTCTACATCTCATCTTGCAAAAGCTGGTCAGGTCTTTATAAATCTGCAACAATAACCATAGCAGAAGCACATTAAACTAAATAATATAAGTTAAAAAAAAAGCACTAGGTCAATGTTAATAAAAGAGCCCATTAAAATGATCATTTAATTAGTGCAATTTGGCTAGTTTCTTGCAGCGTCATATGCAGCACAGATTTCCCTTTGGATTGCTCACTTCACTGTGCTGCTCAGTTAGGGCTTTGTCATTTAATACTTTGATTGCATGCTTCATAAACCTTAAGAACCTCACTGTTGGGTGGCCTAAATCACACAGCAAACAAAGTTCCACAGCACATTAAAAATGTTTAGCAATCTAAATATTGACTTTAACCAAAATCTGATTTGCTCCTGAAGATTGGAGCAGATACATACAATTTATTACGGAGTTTTATATATAGCAAACTTGACCTGAAGGTATTGGGTATCGGAGCACTTTTTACAAGCACCAGTTGCCTTACATGAGGACACTTAATTTTTGTTATGCATGGGGGTCCCGATTCACAGAATGAACTTAAGACTAAATCCTAAACTTACTACTATTTGGTATTCACAGAATGTACTTACTACTTTCGGAATTCACAGAATGAACTTACCACTTTCGGTATTCACAGAATAGATTTAAGACTACTAACTTTACGTCCGCACTCGGGCTGGAAATTCCGGCCCAGAGGCGGAGCTTCCAGCTTGGGGGCAGAGCTTGCAGCATGGCTAAATTCCCACCTCTGGGCTGGAAGCTCTGCCTCCAAGCCGCAAGCTCCGCCTCTGGGCCAGAAGATCCACCTCCGGGCTGCAAGATCCGCCCCCAAACCGGAAGCTCCGCCTCCGGGCCGGAATTTCCAGACCGAGTGCGGACGTAAAGTTAGTAGTCTTAAATCTATTCTGTGAATACCGAACATAGTAAGTTCATTCTGTGAATCCCGAAAGTAGTAAGTTCACTCTGTGAATCCCAAAAGTATTAAGTGCATTCTGTGAATACCAAATAGTAGTAAGTTTAGCATTTAGTCTTAAATTCATTCTGTGAATTGGGCCGGGGAGATTAAGTGACTTGTCCAGGACCAGAGGATGTTGCCTGTCCTTGTCGAAACTCAAACAAGGTCCCCAGATTTGAGGTCGACACCTCTAGCGTAAGGCCACATCCTCTATGTAAGTTAATGATTCAAATACTGCCCTACAAAACCAACAGAATCTATCCGGGCATTTTTTCACTTTTTACCGTCCAGTGAGCTTTTAGTATAATCTAAACAAATCTGCAGTGTTAGCTCTAGTGACAAGGGTTGCTTCAGGAATGATTCAATATAGGTGGAATTGTAAAGTGCACATGCCAATTTGGAGTGAGATTTATGGCTAAATCATTTCCTGTCCAACATGACTTATAGCAGCTTTACCTGTTTATTTAATAGGTATTTATAAATTACCGAATTTTGGCCGTTACCGACCAGTATTGGGCATTTGATATGTAGGGGCTAAATTTAAAGATTCGGTAATTTACTGAATCCGTAATTTAAGGAATCAGTAAATTACTGATTCCTTAAAATAACGATTCTGTAAATTACTGAATTCTTAATGTAGGGAGCACTCAAGTGAGTGCATTTCTGAGTTAAGGATTCAGTAGTTACCACTAACTAAAAATTTGTGGTGAATTTCGAAAACCTTTGAAAAAGCAAATTTGTGCTTTTCCAAGAGTGCCATGTGGCAGACATACATGCCCTTAGGGCATGTATGTGTGCCACATGTGCACCCATGCACTATTCAGGGGTGCAACAGGGTGTCAATGTGACACCCTGCCACCCTTGTAAGTCTTCCTCCCTATTACCGAATCGGTAATTCCCATTCATTCCTATGGGCCTCTAGGCCTATAGGAATGAATGGGAATTACCGAATCGGTAAATACCGAATCGGTAATTACCGAATAATTTACCGAACTTTTATCTACATCCCATTCACTGATTCTAAAATACCGAATTGGTAAAATTCAGTATTTTACAATCGGTAAAAAAGGATTACCCACATATGGCCCTTTGTCATTTAAATGTTTTTTAATCAATGGAAGATCAATGGTTCAAAACAGGCATGAATTAGCACTTCATATTGATACCCATAATATTGATATCATGTTTATTACCAAAACATGGGCACAGAAAGCCTCTGGCCCGGACTTCATAGAAGCCGTACCGTCCGGATATAAAATGGTCCATGAGGACAGGAAATCAAAGAGGAGGTGGTTTCGCTATTATCACCAGAGACAGTATCAATATAAAGTTTACTGCAGGAATGAATACTGCTAGCTGTGAAAATATCCTCTTTCTTTTGTGTTGAAATTGTTTATTAAGAAAAGTTTATATAAATCACAAATGCAGATACAGATGCAGAGGAAAAAATGAAACATATCATAAACGAGGAAACAATTCATAAATTATAACAAAGGAGGTAGAAAATAACACATCCTCTAGAATTCATAGGGCAAAAAATAGAGGTAAAAGAAAGAAAAGAGAAGAAAAAGAAAAAAAGAAAGGAAAAAGAGAAAGAGAAAGAAAGAAAAAGAGAAGAATCCCCAGAGTAGCAAATTAATTGGGAAGAGGGATGGAAAGAAGAAGGAGAACGAGTGCAAAAGAAAGGAGTAAAAGAAAGTGAGCATGTTATGAAGAAGGTGGAATTAGGAAGAAAGAGAAGCCAGAGAAGAAGAAGAAGTAGGGACAGAGTCATTATCCACTGTGGTTTCCAGGAATGGGGACCAGACTTGGAGAAAGATGAAAGCTTGATCCTGTAAATTATAGATTATACGTTCATATGAAGCTGTTTGTATCATTGCCACCAACCACTCCTCCTTAGAAGGAGGTAATGAAGACTTCCAATGACGCAATATACAATTTTTTTCCGTGGCTAGAGCAGTATGAAGAAGACGGGTCTGGGGTTTAGTAAACTTTGAAAGGCCACGAAAATCATGTAAAATTATATTTGCTGAGGTAAAGGGTAAGGGCAAGGACATAGAATGAGCCAGAGTCTTTCGTACAAAAAGCCAAAATGACCTAGTACGTGGGCACTCACAAATAATGTGCGTTATATTACAACCGGAAGCCGAACATCTGCAACACAAAGAATGCGAAAGTAACTTAGCATGATGTAATTTGACCGGGGACCAGTGCCATTCATGAAGAATTTTAAAAATACAAAATTTAAGGCGAGCTTCTCGAACACCCTTATGTAAGCCTTCTAAAATAAGATCCCACTGAGTATCTGAGCATGTCACAGATAAACGTGATTGCCATTTCAATTGAAGAGCTTTTGAAAGGGGTTGCGAAAATAGAGGATGTAGGAAAGTCTTATAAAGACCAGAGGTGACAACATCTGGGTTCCCCATTTTAAAATATCCTCTTTCAATTAGAGTTGACAAAAAATTATTCACTCAATGGGATGCTTCTATATTGGCCTCCTAGTCGTAGAGAAACATTTCTCACTAATCTGAATAGCTTAATCAAGCACTCTGTCACAAGATCGGATTACCTAGTTTTAGGTGATTTTAACTTTCACCTAGAAAATGATAATGGCCAGGATACTGTCCATTTAGCAGAACTTATGTGGACCATAGCCCTTGATCAAACAATTGAAGCCCCTACTCATTCAGCAGGCCACACATTGGATGGTATTTTTTCGAACATTCCCTTCCTAGTTATCACCGATATTATTCCCCCAGCATGGTCTGACCATAAGGATATATGTTTTTCTATTAGCCCCCCCCCCCCAGTCACAAAATGTGGATAGAGTATCACCAGCAGAGACCCCTAATTCCAGATCTTGGAATAAGATAAATTCACAGGACCCAAATTCTATGTGGTTAGACACTTGTCCTTTAACGAATATAGGGGATGACAACGTTGACATCGCCGCTCATAAATACAATACCTGGATAAAGGAGGTCATGGACCTCCTAGCCCCTGAGAAAAAGCAGAAATTCCGGTGTAGTACCCCGTCTGAACCCTGTCTCGAAGACATTAATCTCTCAGAAACAAACCTGTAGGAGACTGAGCATAAGCGGAGAACTAATTACTACTTGAGTGACAGAGAGACCTACAAAAAAGCCATTGTGGAGCATAAATCTCCGCTACACAGGGAGGAAACGAAATTCTTTACTGAAAAGATTATGTTGGCTACAAATTCGGACAAAGAACTTTTAAAAACAATAACAAAATTATCACAAATGGCAACAAAAAAAGTCAGCACATTGAATTATACCCTCTGTAACACCCCACTAGTTTTTTCCAAGATAAAGTCAAGGACGTTTTTGATTTGTTCAATCAAAACCATAAGGAAGTATCTAGTGTCTCCGTGAACAACTCTCTCACAATCCTGGATAGGTACTCCCCCCTTGACAGAGAGCAAGTTTTGAAACTCATCATACCTTGCAAATCCGGGTCCCCACTAGACCCCTTTCCCCCTAAAATATTCATCTAGCTCCCAAGATGTTTGAGGAACAACTCACAATAATTTTAAATAAAGTGTTCACAGTCACAGTCGAACAGTCCCTGAATATGCTCCTGCTCATGGGCAAGTACGTCATAGCCAACTGAGGTTCTCTTCACTTAGCTTTCATGGACCTCTCCAGTGCTTCTGACTTGGTGGACAGGGGAAGGCTCTGTAACGTGTTGACGGAGGCAGGGGTCGAGGCCTCTCTGGTAAAACGCCTCTATTGGGACGCTACTGCTCAAGTGAGGTATGGTCAGGATGATTAATGCACTCTCCTTTTTGGGACTAAACGGGGGATTAAACTGGGCTACTTACCCGCTCCATTTTCATTTTTATTCTATATCAATTCCCTCAATCATGTACTGATGGCCTAAGGGACAAATTCTTCCAGGGTGGGTTACCGACCTGTGACTGATCTAACCTATGCGGACAGTTCAGTGCTCATTTTTAGCACCACTAATGGACTACAGCAACTACTTGATTGTTTTATTGAATTCGTGGGTGAATCAAAATTAAAGATCAACCACCAAAAATCATACAATATGGCCTGTGGGCCAAAAAATACCGACTCACTTAGTTTTACTATTTGTGAGACCCCTATTACCAAGGTCTCAAATTGTAATTATCTTGGAATCATAATGGACTCAAATATTAAGTGGCATAATCTTTCATCACTGAGAGCTTTTAAAACTGCAGGGGCTGTGGATGTTATTTTTAAATTTGTCAGAAAACTTGGCCAAAAACCTATCAAACAATTCATTTCACATTACAATGCAAATGCCTCTTGTTGGGAACCTATGGAGCGGGTGTTTAGGGCTGCACTGACCTACAGTGCTTACAAGTCATTGAAAATAAATTTCTTGGCAGATCATAACAGTCCAAAAAAGTACGGCCAGCTTTATAACTCATGCAAAAGCTGTTCTTTCATATATAGATAAAAAATACAAATTGCACCTCTCCTACTGGTTTAAAGAAATGGCATTTGCCTTACACCAATTCGCTTACTAAGTTTTAGCAGACTGTGTCAATTTATATCACAGGAATTCTATCCCTTGGCTCAGATATATCAAAAAAACATTTACAAAACTTGGTGTTCAAAATATATTTATGCCCAAATGAAATTGACAATGAATCAAGGGCCAGGGTAAAATCTCTTTTCTATGATTATAGAACTATCACAAGAAATATTAACACCCTGACACTGGACACGGTCTGCCATCATATAGAGATTACAACCACTAATGGGATTACACCTTGTTAGAAATAGGGGTCAAGTCTAACACACCTTATCTACAATGGATTTCTACTGCTGAACATAGACTTTATTTAACACATTTTAGATTGTGCAAAGTTCACTTTCCAGAGCTTTCCCACAGCAGGGCACTTGATTTTTTTAAATTGACCTGCTGTCCCTATGGTAATATTGGTTGGCTATCCCATGTTCATTTCATGTATTTTGGTGGTTTTTATACTATGCCTACAGTCTAGATTTTAAGGCCCATTTTACACTCAAATGATCAAAGATTTTGTAGACCTATCCTCTTTTCTTTACAGCGGCTCAACTCTTTATTTCTATGACACGCAAACCTTAGTTATGTTCAGCAAGCATTGAGATTTCGGAGAGAACTGAATGTTTCGACTTTTCCTGTTACATAATTTCCTTGTCTTATGAAGTTTTTAGCTGAAACTTCCATTTTCTTGATTTAGTGGACCTTTATCTATATAATGTTTTTATTTTTGTTCTAATGTACTGCATTTGATAAAATAGTTCTGTGTATATGTTATATTATTTTTTTGGCAACTATTCCAGACCTTTATTTACTATAAGCACTTTATAGATATCCCTTTGTATATTTTGTAACTTGTATTTTATCAAATGTGTTTGTCTTTTTATGCTTAAACAGCTGAATTAAAGTACTTTGACTGACTGAGTCCTTCAATCATTTTTTAGCTGCTGTCAAACTAAAATTAAGCACTATCAGTTGTTATAGTGTAACCCAGTGTTTTCCAATGGGAAAGCCAGCCTTTCCACAATGAAAAACTACTTTTGATATTTTTGCCTGCCAAGACATGTAAAAGGTTAAATATACATGACATACTATTAAATACCATGCACCCCGCCCAATGTGTGTTTAGAGCCTACCTTAGGGATGACTTTCAAATAGTAAAAAGGAAGGATTAGTACTGGTGAAAGGTTTGTTTTACCAAATCGAAATGGCGGTTTAAAACTGCATATGAATGCTGTAGTGCAGCCATGAAGATATGTTTTACTTTTAATTTTCAGGCCACGAGTACATGTGGTATGTGGTACCATTTACTGGGGGCTTGAAAGCAAATTAAATATGTGTTGACAATTCTAACATGTTTAGTGTGAAGAGTCCAAGCACTGTACTGTTGGTTACAAGGACTATAGTGTGCAGAGGCCTGCAGCCAGCACAAACAGGTTCAGCAAAATAAGGCAAACATCTGGGGGATTTCCACACAAAATATTTTAATTTCCAACACTTATCCTAACAGTGGTCTCTGCATTTAAGAAATTAAAGTGCTATGGTTTCTACCCAAAGTCCACTAGACTCTTGCACTTCGTGTCATTATACAAATGTGAATTACACAGTATGATAAAGTGGTCATCGAATCCAAGACTTAAAGTGCTAGGTTTTCAACCCATGAACCAACTATATTCATTTATATAATCAAATGTTCCCCCCCCCCAGCCAAATTAAACTCGGTATGTAAGAGAGGATGGGGAGATTGTAAAGCAGAGAAATGATAGTGATGTATAGACATTCAATCTCACTGAAAGGCATCATTAATCACATCTTTTATGACAGTTTTTGGGTAATCTTTCCAAGATAGCTGGTAAGCCCTGTTTGACTAAAAACAGGAGTTTGTACCCGAAATTGATGCGATAAGTACCAAATTTAGTTTTTTATGCCACACATGTAATGGTGTAAGAAGAGTGCTGTGGGATCTATTAACCCTTTCGTTGCTGCCGTCGGCCAACGGCCGTCACAAGCACTTCCTTTGTAGTGTTGCGCACGTCCGTTGGCCGTCACAGCCCGCCCACTTATTAGAACGCCTGCACCGCGGCAGAATTGCAGCCGCAGTTAAGGTGTTAAAAGAAATTAAAGTGGCCCCTACATCCTGGGTCAATAATAAGACAGCCATAACAGTAGTACAAGAGGCCTAATGCGCACCACCATTTGTGTGTCAATATACATGCAGCACTAATGGTAGTTTCAGTTCTCCAAGTTTCTCCTGCTATCTGACTTTTCCTCTCTCCTCCATGTCTCAATCCCTCTCTCATCTCTGTCCTACCTTCAGGGCTAAAGTGGGAAACCAAAAGCCGCCTAGGCAAACATGTTTAAACCAACACTGCTCACTTTGTCTCCTAGCACCATCTCTCTCTTTCCATCCACTGTCTAGCTTTCATTCTTTCTTTTCTTTCTCTGATCACTTTCTCTCTACCTTCCCTCTCTCTTGAAGCTTCCCTGTGCCTGCTGAAGTTACCTTCTAGAATCTGGGGAAAGTGCCAGTGACACCAGGTGGGACCTAGGCTTTCAAAACTAGTCTCCAGGCCTCTGGCCCAGTGGGGAAATGCCCGGTAGAATGAAAGCAATATCAGGACCTGTCTACATTTGCCCTTCCTTTGCCCTATCCTGTCCTCTATTTCTTCCCTACCACTCTCACTCATCCTTATCTTATTTCTTCCTTTTCTATGCTTGGTCATCTTATACTCGCTCCTCTTGTTCCCTTTCCTCTCTCCTCCAGTTCTCTTGTATCCTCTCTCTTCTATCAGCAACCTGCCCATCTCTCCCTAGCCTCATTTTATCTGTCCTCTCTATCTTCTTTCTCCCGTTTCCTCACATCAATATCTTGTCATCACTTCCCTACATTCTATCTTCTTTGCTTTCTCTTTCCTTGATCTTTATTTCTGTCCCTTTTCACCTCCTCTTCCCTGTTCCCTTTTGCTCATTCTTATCCCCTTCTCAGCTCTGTTCACCAGTGCCTTTTCTTTTTTCCTCTTTCATGCCTTTATTATGCTCTATTCTCTTCTGCATAATCCTTGCACCGTGCTGTTTCTCCCTGTTAGAACCGGCTGTCTCTAGTTGGCAGAGGTATACACTTCTGACAAATAGGGACACTCCTTTTCTAGTCAGGGCAAGGGGATCACACCCTTCGATAACCCCTGCTCACCCCCTTGGTAGCTTGGCAGAGCAGAACAGGCTTATCTCAGAGGCTGTGTGTTAAGCAATTATGACCACATACAGTAATACAGTGAATACACTACAAATGGACACGACACCGTAGTATTATAAAAATAAGTATTTTTATATAAGGCTTAGCACAAGACCAAATAACGGCAAAACTGTACACAATCGGAATAAATACGTTCGGGAAGGAAAAAGGATAGTTCAAAGGTAGTTTCTTCTTTAGCACAAAAGTCTTTTATATCAAGCAAATCTTCTTCTTGGAAACACAGTTCTTTAGCAACAGGGTAACTCACACGGGAGCTACACAACGCTGGGCAGAGATAATCCACAGGTTCGGCGTCGACCGCGAGGAGCGCTGCGTCGGGCCTGGAGTCACACGGACCCCCAACAACACAGTACCTTAGGAAAATGAAGCACACGATGATCAGCGGCGTCGAGCAATCCGGCGTCGCTTCTTCGGTGTCGATCAGGCCTCAGCAGGCGTTGTCGATGATGCAGTTGCACAGAGTGAGCAGCGCTCACGGCGTCGAAGGGCATACGGTTGATGCGATCAGCAGCGGGGCAGACACGAGGTCCTCTGGAGTTAGAGCCGTACTCCTACTCACTGGCGTTGCTGCTGGCGTCGGTTGGGCCCAGCGTCCGGTCGTCGTGATGCTGTTCTTTTCAGAGGTGCTGGATTCAAACTTCCAGCGGATAGCACTTTTTAGCAGGTGAAGTCTTTTGGCCCTGTGACTTCGGCAGGAGACTGGCACTCTTCCAGTCCTTGGAGATTTTCTTAGCAAGCGTGAGAGTACACACCCAGTTCCTCTCTCCTGGTTCCTTGGCAAAAATAAAGAAGCACTGCAGGATTCTCCAACAACAGCACACCGGCAGAAGGGGTAAGCAGTCCTTTAGATCAGCAGGCTTCTTGTCCTTGGTTACAGGGTTCCTTGTCAGAAGTGATCTAAATTCTTGGTTCAGGGGTCCTCCTCTTATACCCCTTTTCGTCTTTGATCCCTTTGTCTATGCCGGGGATTTCCCAACACCCTGGGTCTGTGGTGGGTGGAGCTAGGCAGTGGCACCTGGCCTATTCATTGCGCCGGGCTGGGTCCTCAGACGCCCCGCAGGAGGTGGAGCCAGCATTGACACCGGCAGGAGCAGAGCTATCGTCCTCCTGGCAGGAGGTGGGGCCAGGATCGTCCAGGGCAGGCACAGAGCCATCAGTCGCTTGGCAGGAGGTGGAGCCAGCATTGTATCAGGTAAGGCAGGCTATCAACAACTACTCTCCCCCTACTCTCAACGTAATGTCCCACTCATCCCACACTGACTCATCCAGACCTCTTGGAGCCACCCAGCTCCTGTCACACACACGCAAGACCAGCAGAGACCAGATATGGTTAGATAAGAAAATAGACACTTTCTAAAAGTACTATTTTCGAACCCAGAGTCCAAAAACCATCCACACCAACGGATGCGTAATTAAACCCCGAGTTCAGGGATACCAAACTCGACATTGCACCATGCTCCCCGAGCCAGCTAGGATCATAGCGTTAACAATCCCGGCGGCCCATTCTATCCAACGGAGAGCAGGCTACCTCGCAATAGTGAAGCCCTAAGATGGCGGCACTTCACTATCAGGACAGACCAACTTGGTCAGGCTTGTCCTGCCTTACACTTACAATGCACCCTGCCCATGGGCCTACCATAGGGGTGACTAACATGAAGTTAAGGGAAGGTTGGAGGGGCTGGCAAGTAGGTATACCTGCGCAGCCGACGTGACAGTGCAAGACTGCACGTGGGTCTCGCAATGACCGACCCGTAGACATTCTTTTTCAAGGCCGCTCCTGTGGGTGGCACAACACGTGCTGCAAGCCCACGAGCGGCATTTGCGTTTACAAGCCCCGGCACTCCTGGTGCACTAGACTAGGGACTGACAGTAAACCAAATAAGGCCAAACATGGATACCATAGATACATCAATTTAACATATGGAGCACTTGCGCTATGGCACTGATCAGCAGTGACACGGCGCCCAAAGCATATACCAGCAAAACATCGTAAAACAGTAGAGGCAAACAGAAAAATGGAGGAGAGACTCAAGCCAATGATGTCAGGTCTAACACGTGTCCCCTCCAGCTGAAATGTGGGGAGAACTACCCTTAACCTAGGGAGTCCTCATCACTAAGGCGGAAAAATCTGGACAGACCATCAGCATTGGCGTGATCTGTACCAGGGCGGTGTTCCACCGTAAAGTCCATCCCCTGTAGAGCAATGGACCACCTCAACAGTTTCGGATTCTCACCCCTCATTTGCATCAATCATCTGAGGGGCCTGTGGTCTGTCTGAACCCGGAAGTGAGTCCCAAACAGGTAGGGTCTTAACTTCTTCAGCGCCCAGACCACAGCAAATGCTTCTCTTTCTATCGCACTCCACCTCGTTTCCCTGGGAAGTAACCTCCTACTGATGAAGGCTACAGGCAAGTCTCGGCCCTCTTCATTCACCTGAGCTAGAACAGCCCCCACGCCATGCTCTGAAGCGTCCGTCTGAACAATGAATTCTTTTGAAAAGTCGGGTGCCTGGAGTATAGGTGCTGTGCACATTGCAGTTTTCAGGGTGTCAAAGGCCGTTTGACAGGCATCAGTCCAGATCACGTTTCGTGGCTGCTTCCTGGAAGTCAGCGAAGTCAAGGGGTGCACAATGTTACCGTAATCCTTGACAAACCTCCTGTAGTAACCCGTGAGTCCTAAGAAGGCTCTCACCTGTGTTTGGGTTTTGGGCGGTGCCCAAGCCAGGATGGTATCAATCTTGGGTTGCAGGGGGGCAACCTTGCCGCTCCCTACTTGGTGCCCCAAGTACACCACAGAACCCTGCCCAATCTGGCACTTACTGGCCTTGATTGTGAGGCCTGCTCCGCGCAGGGCCAACAACACTTCCTGGAGGTGGCGCAAGTGTTCCTCCCAGCTGGCGCTGAACACTGCGATGTCGTCCAAGTAGGCGGCGCTGAATTCCTCCAGTCCAGCCAAGACCTGGTTGACCAACCTCTGGAAGGTGGCAGGGGCATTCTTCATCCCAAAGGGCATTACCCGGAACTGGTATAGCCCATCTGGTGTGGAGAACGCCGACCTCTCTTTTGCCCCATCAGTCAAGGCGATCTGCCAGTACCCAGACGTTAAGTCAAACGTGCTAAGGTACCGGGCAGCCCCCAACCGATCGATGAGCTCATCAGCTCTGGGGATGGGGTGCGCGTCAGTCTTCGTGACCGAATTGAGTCCTCGGTAGTCCACGCAGAACCGGAGTTCCGGTGAAGCACCAGGCGCTGCAGCCTTCGGGACCAAGACCACTGGGCTGGCCCAAGGACTGCTAGAGGACTCAATCACCCCTAACGCGAACATTTTGGAGACCTCCTCCTTAATGTACGCTCGGACCTTGTCAGTCACCCTGTAAGCCTTGTGCTTCACAGGAGGGCTGTCTCCGGTGTCGACGTCATGGACACACCAATGCGTGACACCCGGAACCAAGGAAAACAGATCCGGGAATTGTCCCAACAGGTGGCGACAATCCTGTTTCTGCTCAAGGGTCAGTGTGTCAGAGAGGACCACACCATCCACTGACCCGTCTTGCTCTTTAGCATACAGGAGGTCAGGAAGAGGCTCACTCTCCTCCTCCGTTCCATCATCTGTAGCTAGGAGCATGCCCACTTCGGACCTTTCTAAGTGGGGCTTCAAACGGTTGACATGCAGGACCCGCAAGGGGTTCCTGGGAGATTTCAAGTCCACCAAGTAGGTGACATCGCTCTTCTTCTCCACAACCTTAAACGGTCCAGTCCACCTGTCCTTGAGCGCACAAGGTTCCACAGGGGACATGACCCACACTTCCTGACCAGGCTGAAGCTCTACCAGAGTGGCATTCCGGTCGTACCATCGCTTCATCTCCTCCTGGCTGGCCTCCAGATTTGCCTGAGCAAGTTCTCTGAAGCGCCGAGTCTGGTTCCGAAAGGCCAGCATGTAGCTGTATACATCCTGGGGAGGTTTCCTGGGAGATTGCTCCCAGCCTTCCTTGACCAGACTCAAAGGCCCTCTTACCGGGTGACCGTATAAGAGCTCAAAGGGGCTGAACCCTAGAGCCTTCTGCGGCACCTCACGGTAAGCAAACAACAGGCATGGCAAGAGGACGTCCCATTTCCGCCTCATTGGTTCTTCAAGACCCATGATCATGCCTTTCAGGGTCCGGTTGAATCTCTCAACCAGCCCATTTCCTTGGGGGTGGTAAGGAGTGGTGAACTTGTAGGTTACCCCACACTCCTTCCACAGAGACTTCATATAGTTCGAAATGAAGTTGGTGCCTCGGTCTGACACCACCTCTCTGGGGAACCCCATCCGGGAGAAAACACCCATCAGTGCCCGTCCCACCACGGGGGCCGTCACTGTCCTGAGAGGGATGGCTTCCGGGTACCTTGTGGCATGGTCCACCAAGACCAGGATGAACCTGTTGCCTAGGGCTGTCTTGGGGCCCAGGGGCCCAACAATGTCAATACCCACCCGGTCAAAGGGGGTGCTGACCACTGGAAAAGGTTGGAGGGGAGCCTTTTGCTTCCTTCCGCTTTTCCCACTTGCCTGGCAAGTGCGACAGGTCTTACAATGGATGTCTACATCCCTACGCATCTGAGGCCAATAAAAATGGGTGACAAGCCTGTCATAGGTCTTGTCCTGCCCCAGATGTCTAGCTAACGGTACCTCATGAGCCAAACCCAGTAGGAAGGCTCTGAAGCGCTGGGGTACCACCAGCACACGGGCTGACCCAGGCTCAGCAGCCTTAGGCTCGCTATACAGGAGGTCGTTCTCCCAGTACACAAAATGTGACCCTGACTGATCACCTGAGGATTGGGCTGAGGCCTGCTGCCTCATGCCCACAAGAGAAGGGCACACTTTCTGTTCCGCACAGAATTCCTCCCTGGAGGGACCACCATCCTGCTGCCAATGGGTCAGCTCGGGCAGATCTCCCAGTTCGGCAATTTGTTCCCCTGTGGGCTCCAGGGCATCCCCCTCAGGGTCTACCTCCTTCTGGACCACGGGAACAACGGGGGCCGGTTTCCCGCGCCTCCTGCCTCTTCTCTTCACAGCTGGGTCCTGGGCCGTACTTTCAGGCTCCGGGACCCCATCAACACCCTTACTCGCTGTCATGGATCGAGTGGTTGCACACACCCACTCTGGCACACCCAACATTTTCAAATGCGCCGCTCGCTCCACCTTAGCCCAAGGGGAGTCTTCCAAATCATTGCCCAGGAGACAGTCGACAGGCATGGCTGGCCTCACAGCAACCTGAAGAGTACCTGAAACTCCCCCCATTCAAAGGAAACCTGAGCCACCTCACACTCTTTCTGGGAGTTATCGGCAGCTATCACGGGGTAGAATGCGTGGGGAACCACCTGCTCTCTGGACACCAAGTGACACTTGACAGCTGTCACACTCGCTCCGGTGTCTCTGAGGGCTTCCACTCTATGGCCATTAATGGTCACCCACTGCCTATATTTACTAGTGTTACTAGGCAGAGGGGGTGGAGGGACCATTTGCATGTCTCCTAGCGAGACCAGGGACATTTCTGCGGGACCCCTCCCACCATGGACAACCATCTCCTCCCCTCCCAAGGCTACACTTGCCAACTGATGAGGGGGTGCACGCGGCGGTGCATTCGAATCCTTCTTGGGACACTGGGGGTCATAAAACCGGTGTCCCACCTGCCCACAACCGTAGCAGGTTAGGGGCCCCTATGAACAGGTTTACCCGTCGGGGCCCCTGGCTTCTTCTCAGGGGGAGGCTGGGAACCTTTCCCTTGGTTCCCTTGGGGATTACTTTGGGGCCCTTTCTGAGACTCCTTTTGTTTACCCTTGTCCCCCCCACTCTTCTGCTGGGGACCCTGCCCACCTTTGGCTGAGTCTCCCACTGGACCCTTGTGGACCCTGGTACTGACCCAGCGGTCCGCCTCCTCAGCAAGTTTTCTAGGGTTAGATATCTTGCTATCAATCAGGTGCTGGCGCAGCTCTGGAAAACAGTTATTAGACAAGTGCTCCCACGCAAACAAATCATAAAGAGCTTCATAACTTTCCACTTTGCTGCCCTTTACCCAACCATCCATGGCTCTGCAAAAATAAGACACATATTCAACCCACGTCGTACCAGGCAACTTCTTACATTCTCTAAAAGCTTGTCTGTACTGCTCGGGGGTTAAACCATATCGCAACATTAAAGCATCTTTCATATGAGCATACGACATCCTATCCGCAACAGGCATGTCTAACAGGGTATCTCTTCCCTCATTCACAAAGCGACCCCACAACCCCGCTCCCCAATTCTTCTCAGGGACCTGGTGGGCCAACAATGCTAACTCATATGCTTTAAACCATTGGCCAATATCTTCATTCTTATTGTAATCTTTGATCACATCTTTCGGGAAGTAAAACTTACTTTCTGCAGGCTCGGATGGAATGCTGCCACCAGAGGGATTCAACTCTAACTTTTTAGCTTGGATATCCAGTTCCCTCAACCTGGCTTCACGCTCCAAAGCTAACTTCTCTCGTTCAAACTCCAACTTTTTGATCTCTAAATCAGCTTCCCTTCTACCTCTCGCATTTTCTAACTCCAACTGCCCATTTATCTTTAGCCTTGCCATCTCCATGTTGTAAGCTCGCTCTTTCGCCCTTTCTTCTCTTTCTTCAGGGGAAAGACCTTTGGAGGAAACACTGCTTCCGGGAGAGGCCACAGGTCCATTCACTGGCACCTCCTCATCCCCTTCCTCTGTGGGTACCACCACCACATCAGAGGGATTTCTGGATTCCCACCAGGCCTGTAATGCTTTATAAAAATCATCTTTTCTCGAGAGGCCGGTGGTAGGAACTTCAAACTGGTTGCAAAAGTGTTTCAGCTCATCTTTCTTGTATCTTTTGAGCTTACTCCTCTCGAACTCTTCAACAACAACGATAGCAGGGGCAGTGACTCCGTTGTCACTCATGGTTAAAACTGGCAGTGTTCAGAAAATCAAGTTTCAGGAAAGCGGAGAACAAAAATAGGATCCTTCCGAATCAGATTGTGACTGCGTTACGGTCTGCTTTCACTACGTAGTGCACACTAATCACTGTACATGGGTCATAAATGCAAGGTCCAAATCCTTACAGCTGCATCCAATGTTAGAACCGGCTGTCTCTAGTTGGCAGAGGTATACACTTCTGACAAATAGGGACACTCCTTTTCTAGTCAGGGCAAGGGGATCACACCCTTCGATAACCCCTGCTCACCCCCTTGGTAGCTTGGCAGAGCAGAACAGGCTTATCTCAGAGGCTGTGTGTTAAGCAATTATGACCACATACAGTAATACAGTGAATACACTACAAATGGACACGACACCGTAGTATTATAAAAATAAGTATTTTTATATAAGGCTTAGCACAAGACCAAATAACGGCAAAACTGTACACAATCGGAATAAATACGTTCGGGAAGGAAAAAGGATAGTTCAAAGGTAGTTTCTTCTTTAGCACAAAAGTCTTTTATATCAAGCAAATCTTCTTCTTGGAAACACAGTTCTTTAGCAACAGGGTAACTCACACGGGAGCTACACAACGCTGGGCAGAGATAATCCACAGGTTCGGCGTCGACCGCGAGGAGCGCTGCGTCGGGCCTGGAGTCACACGGACCCCCAACAACACAGTACCTTAGGAAAATGAAGCACACGATGATCAGCGGCGTCGAGCAATCCGGCGTCGCTTCTTCGGTGTCGATCAGGCCTCAGCAGGCGTTGTCGATGATGCAGTTGCACAGAGTGAGCAGCGCTCATGGCGTCGAAGGGCATACGGTTGATGCGATCAGCAGCGGGGCAGACACGAGGTCCTCTGGAGTTAGAGCCGTACTCCTACTCACTGGCGTTGCTGCTGGCGTCGGTTGGGCCCAGCGTCCGGTCGTCGTGATGCTGTTCTTTTCAGAGGTGCTGGATTCAAACTTCCAGCGGATAGCACTTTTTAGCAGGTGAAGTCTTTTGGCCCTGTGACTTCGGCAGGAGACTGGCACTCTTCCAGTCCTTGGAGATTTTCTTAGCAAGCGTGAGAGTACACACCCAGTTCCTCTCTCCTGGTTCCTTGGCAAAAATAAAGAAGCACTGCAGGATTCCCCCAACAACAGCACACCGGCAGAAGGGGTAAGCAGCCCTTTAGATCAGCAGGCTTCTTGTCCTTGGTTACAGGGTTCCTTGTCAGAAGTGATCTAAATTCTTGGTTCAGGGGTCCTCCTCTTATACCCCTTTTCGTCTTTGATCCCTTTGTCTATGCCGGGGATTTCCCAACACCCTGGGTCTGTGGTGGGTGGAGCTAGGCAGTGGCACCTGGCCTATTCATTGCGCCGGGCCGGGTCCTCAGACGCCCCGCAGGAGGTGGAGCCAGCATTGACACCGGCAGGAGCAGAGCTATCGTCCTCCTGGCAGGAGGTGGGGCCAGGATCGTCCAGGGCAGGCACAGAGCCATCAGTCGCTTGGCAGGAGGTGGAGCCAGCATTGTATCAGGTAAGGCAGGCTATCAACAACTACTCTCCCCCTACTCTCAACGTAATGTCCCACTCATCCCACACTGACTCATCCAGACCTCTTGGAGCCACCCAGCTCCTGTCACACACACGCAAGACCAGCAGAGACCAGATATGGTTAGATAAGAAAATAGACACTTTCTAAAAGTACTATTTTCGAACCCAGAGTCCAAAAACCATCCACACCAACGGATGCGTAATTAAACCCCGAGTTCAGGGATACCAAACTCGACATTGCACCATGCTCCCCGAGCCAGCTAGGATCATAGCGTTAACAATCCCGGCGGCCCATTCTATCCAACGGAGAGCAGGCTACCTCGCAATAGTGAAGCCCTAAGATGGCGGCACTTCACTATCAGGACAGACCAACTTGGTCAGGCTTGTCCTGCCTTACACTTACAATGCACCCTGCCCATGGGCCTACCATAGGGGTGACTAACATGAAGTTAAGGGAAGGTTGGAGGGGCTGGCAAGTAGGTATACCTGCGCAGCCGACGTGACAGTGCAAGACTGCACGTGGGTCTCGCAATGACCGACCCGTAGACATTCTTTTTCAAGGCCGCTCCTGTGGGTGGCACAACACGTGCTGCAAGCCCACGAGCGGCATTTGCGTTTACAAGCCCCGGCACTCCTGGTGCACTAGACTAGGGACTGACAGTAAACCAAATAAGGCCAAACATGGATACCATAGATACATCAATTTAACATATGGAGCACTTGCGCTATGGCACTGATCAGCAGTGACACGGCGCCCAAAGCATATACCAGCAAAACATCGTAAAACAGTAGAGGCAAACAGAAAAATGGAGGAGAGACTCAAGCCAATGATGTCAGGTCTAACACTCCCTCTAATGTAAAGACAGTAGTAGGCCCCAGTATGGCTCAGTGTAAATCATTCATAGCGTGTGACCAGTAATCTGACTCCAGCAAGTACAGTGAACAAGAACAATGGTTCTGTTAGGAATCACAATTACATTAAAGACGTATTGAATACACAGGTAGAACAATATATCCGGTGAAGGATTTATTAGAGAACACAACTGAAACCAAAACAAAAACAAAAACACACTGACCACAATGGAAGATACAGGTAAATCTTTAGTATTAACCTTTTTGACGGATTATTTCAAAATGTATTTGAGAAGCTGTCCAAAACAAACAATACATGGACTGAATCTACCAACAGAACCATTGTTCTTGTTAAGTTTACTTACCCAGGTTCTGAGGGTTCCTGGGTTACCCCATTACTTTTAATGGAAGTCCAGCCAGTACAGGGCAGCTTAGAATCCACCTGCCACATCTAGCCTGAACAAAAACAGGTTTTTCTGTCATTATTTGTTGAAATACCTGAATGTACTTACAAAATTAGTGTGCTGGACCATTGTGTGCCAAAATTTCGTTTTTTAATGAAAAAAGTAATGAAACGTGACATCCTCATGTTGCATATTTAGAAACATATGTGCTGGCCCATGTGTTCAGACATGTACATAGTTGTTTAATTATACTGAGGTGGGATAGAGAAAAGTATTCAGCCTTACATGTTATTGTCATGTTTACTTTTTCGCAGGTTCTCCAGCTGGGATCAGATATCCTTCCCCAATATAAACAAGAAGCACCAAAGACTCCACCGCACATCATCTTGCATTATTGTGCGTTTAAAACCACATGGGATTGGGTTATTTTAATCCTAACATTCTACACCGCAATAATGGTTCCCTATAACGTCTCATTCAAAACCAAACAGAACAACATTGCTTGGCTGGTGCTGGACAGCGTCGTGGATGTCATCTTTCTGGTTGACATTGTTTTAAATTTTCATACAACGTTTGTGGGCCCTGGAGGAGAGGTCATCTCTGATCCCAAACTAATAAGAATGAACTACCTGAAAACTTGGTTTGTGATAGACCTGCTGTCCTGTTTACCATATGACATCATCAATGCCTTCGAAAATGTCGACGAGGTAAGCAATATTGTGTCGAGAAATGTCATCTGCTATATGTATTTATCCTTTGATTGTTCTTCTTAAAATTATCATATTTTTCGAGACATTGCTGAAACTTTAAAATAGTAATTAGGAATTCAGCTTTGGTTCTGTCAAAGTTTGCTCTTGATGTATGCTTTAATGGCCAGTTCTGTTAGATTGATATGCAGTACATAAACACGTTCCGAATGAACAGCCATAGACTTAGAATACAACAAACAGGAAGGAGATGTACCTTATTTCTACACGTAATAATGATTTGACTTTTTGTATCGAGCTTGTTACTACTGATTTTGCACACGTGTTGTGGCACTCCAACAATATTGAGGTTTCTTCATGAACAGTATAAGGTAGCTTTGATTGCTACTCTCTTTGTGATCTACAACCCAGTGTTATTTTTCTGATTCTTATTAATATTTTCTTTATCAAGAATGCACATTTATAAACTAAATGAACTATCCTGCCTATATTACATTTTTTTGTTAGAGGAATTTTATAGTTAAGTGGCTTTTTTGTTAACCCTGACATTAAAGAGTGTGAAACCTAATTAAATAGACAATAGGGTCCTGTTCTCTTACTGGGCCTCCAGTATGTTGTCTGTAAATAGGTATTTTCCAAATGAATAATGACCTAACTTTGTTGGTAACACACATCTATGATCTTATTGTAAAACTGCTTAATTGCCTTTTTATTATCTATTTTACTCATGAATGATAGTGCCACTATACCACAAAACCCGCACCTTTCTAGCTGATGCCCAGTAATTACTACCTAGACATATGCCTCAGTGAAAGTGAGGGGGAAGACTCACAGTGATTTATAAATACACTCTCTTCCCATTCTTACACTATATAGTGACCATCCCAAAATCAAGGTCACTTTCTGAGCGATATTCTTATACCATGTCCATATCATTGCATGTAATACTTTATTATCAGGACCCCTTTCATTATGTCTAAGTGGCTCACCTAAACGATTTACCTCCATTTCAATACAATAAGAAACCACCTCAGCTCCCTTTTAAGATATTTTTAAGATCCTCACATGCTGCTATTGATCTGAAAATAAGCCGACCTGATCTTTTGTACAGGATGGAACCAGTAACTGAAGTGTTTATAAACAAAGCGGCTTGCCTATGATCCGCCTTTCTTTCTATTTCAAAGTAGGCAATGCTCTTGAAGGTCTCATTCAATGTTTGGGAAATTTCCCATAAGCTAGTGTGAACACGTAAACTCGTGAATTTATGTCTGCCAGTACCTATATGAAACATCTCAGAGAATGGCAGTATCAAGTTGCTTCTTCATCAACACAGTACCTTTTATGTAGCATCTCAATATTTTAAACTTTTTTTCGTTACAGTCACAAACGGTCAGTCACACTGTAAATCCCAACATTCTAAATTTCAAAAGGAATCTTTTACCCAGTTATTTTCATCACTGACCAGGAAGTGTGAATTTGGTACAACGATGGACTCTCTCGTTTTTTTCTGGTTTTGCATTTATTTATTTATGCACAAGATAAAAAAAACAAATCTGTACTGTATGGTGTATGCATACAGTACAGTACAGTACAGTGAACGCCTGCAGGAACCAGATGAGACATGGGCACACACGATATATAAATGGACACAGCACCTCACAGCCATGCTGGGACCAGGGCCAGGACACCACGAGGACAAGCAAGCTAACAGGGATTACAGGAGGAAGAAAGGGGGTGAGCGACATGGAGAGGCCCAGCCCAGGGGAGAGAAGAGATCGGTAGCACGTCAGGGAACGGGAAAGAGTGAGAGAAAGAGACGAAGAACAGAAATGAGAAGAGGGAAGGAAGGAAGGGAAAAGTATAGTGGAGAAGGGGGAGTGGGGACAAGTGGCAAAAGCTTCTCAACGTGGAGAAGGGGGAGTGGGGACAAGAGTCAAAAACATAACAATGTTGAGCCAGAGGCGGCATAGTCAACTCAATAATTGGCCCGCAAGGTCCAAACTAGTGCTCTGGGGACCACAGAACCCCCGCGGGCCGGTCTATCGGGTGGTCAGTGGTCCAAGCCTGCCGTCCTGCAAAAAGGGCACCCAAGTATGAAGAAAGGTTTCCACCTGGTTCTGGAGATGATAAATGATTCGCTCATACAAGGCCGTTCAGTATATTCACAAGAGCCATTCCTCATGCGTGGGAGAGAGCACTTATGCCAGAGAACACAGTTTTTTGCAGTTTCACGCCCCATTTGGAGCAACCGACAGTCAAGGTGGGACAATGCAGGGGATTCCGTGAAGTCATGGAGTAGAATCAGGGGATGCACAAGTGGATGAATGTTGCAAATCAATGATCTGACCAGCCTTTTCTGGACCCGGTCCCAAGGTCCGTTGGGGTGTCCGTTGGCGCCGCTTGAATCCCGCTGGAAATCGCCGCTGCTGCTGCTGCCTGCCTTCCTCCCTTTCTCCCTTCCTCCCTGTCTACCAGCTTGCCGGTGGGGTGAACCGGCCTCCAGGCTTATCGGTGTGGTGAAGCACCCGTGTGAGGCGGGTGAGCGGCACCGTTGGAGAGATTTGTAGCGGAGAGATTCCCTGAACGCTGTGCCGTGAGTGCTTGCCAGCGCGGCAGGGGCCACAAGAGATGAGTACATATGAGTACATAAAGTAGTACTACAGAAGTTCTCTTTTACATACTCTTACACACTTCTGTGAATATTACAAAACTACTTTTGCCATCCATACCAAAATACAAAATTTAATTTGTAAAGTGCATTATTATAGAGTCCTGCACACTGACTCCTGTTTTGATTTATAGACATCTTCCTTCCTGCTACTTTACTACACTAATGGTACTTACAGATTTGTTCAGAATACTTTAACCTTACTTTAGAGAGTCTAGGTATTTCCTCTGAAAGAAAAAAAAACCTCATCAATATCAAATTCAGAGTCCAACATATAACGAATCAGAAGTATCATTTTGGCATTATCATGTAAAACAGTAGGGGGCATATCAGCAAAGGCCAAAGTTAATATTATTGCTGTTTTAGCGTCCGTTTTTGGATGAAACTCTGCGATAATTTTAACACCCTATTAACAAGCACACACTAACGCGTGAATCCATGCTTCTACACCCTTTCCCTCAATGCCCAGCTTTACATCTCTAATGAGATACAAAGTGGACGTTCCTCCCAGGATAACTGGAGAAATGTCGCTAACTGACATTTCTCCTATTATCAAGCCTCACGCAAAGAAGCATAGCGACAAGAAAAGTAGTGATAACCTCTGTTATCGCTACTTTCCTTACACCTGCTTTGAAACTGACTTAGCCATGATATCCTATGGAAGGTGGATATCATGGCTAAGTATGTGTAGCCCTATCAGCAAGCTATCCCCAAAAATTGTGCGATTATTGCTGGATTTCCAGCGACATTCGCATAGTTGGCAGCTTGCACTCTGAATTTTATCGCTTTGGAGATAAGCGTTGCTGATAGCACGCTATCTCCGCGATAAAATTCAGAGTTGGCCGGGGATAATTATCCTAGCGCTAAGTGCGCTTAACTATAATTATCGCCGACCCTTGCTGATATGCCCCATAGTGCTCCAGAGAAAATGTGAGACCGCGCAGTGCTTGGAGTCGTGACGAAGAGTGAGAAGTAACAACTCAAGATGACAACATTCTTTTGGCTCCAGTAAATTTCATAGCAACGGGGGGACAATAGCTTTACTCCTGAATTGTCCTTAACGCACAATATACATGTGAAAAAGTTCAAAAGTGAAAGTAGACTAGATTAATTTATTTCAGCAGGCTCTTCATCATGGCAAATTTATGATGCACCCATCGTTGCGGAAATATATGACACCAAATTAGAGTTATTTGAGATGCTAGTAGTTTGAATCCTACATCAAAGGCAACAGGGCTCAAAGGATCCACAAGTTCTCTTTTATACTCTACAATACAAATATATTTAGTTGACTAATTCCCAGAGACACAGGAGCTCTCCAACACCAAATAAATGACCTGATTTAGATCTTTGTGAACGGTTACTCCGTCACAGTGGTGACTGATATCCTGGCCGCCAAAATATAAATCCCATATTATATCATGGGATTTATACTTCGGCAGACGGGATATCCTTCAATGTTGTGACAGAGTAACTCATCCGCCAAGATCTAAATCAGGCCCTAAGCCTGAGATGCACCTCACTTCGTTCTCTCTGGAGCAACTTATTTGATTTTATGTATTCAATTGCACTGATTTTTTAGCAGGTCCATATGAAGCATTGTTTTTCTTACAGGTTAAGATACCCAGATTCTAAGTAGCACAGGTTTGTCCACTGTGTTACTATTGTATTATAGCGGCTATTGTTAATGCAAATATAGCATCACCAGAGTTGGTATTGGTTTTAATATTCGGACAAAAGCAAATTCAACAAACACCAATAAGTGAGTTGTTTCCCAACCTGGTAGACTCAGACCTCACTCTGGGAAAACATGTGCAAGCACACAGTATAGAACAAACTTTAGATCATCTTTTCTGCTACAAAGATTCTCTCAAGATCCATGCACTCCTCTTCCTTCTGTCATACGTCTCCACACTATTTCTCTACACTAGACTATACAGGGATGCTCCTTAAGACACCCTTGGACCACAGCAAAAAAATATTACTGGCACGAAAATACCTTGTGAAGGAGGTACTAATTAAGTAGTTAACAGTGACCAAACACTAACAAAATCTAATTATCTTTTCTTGGTGAGTTCCATCATGGATTTCCATTTCCTAGGTCAAGATTTCATTTCTATAAAGAATTAGTTGCAAAACAAATTACTTACCCCACTATTAAATGAGACCAAAGAAGAAAAACAAATTCTTGAAATAAAGTGGGGGTGCAGATACACTTCATTATCTGAAATAAAGCATTTACTAAAAAGTTATGATTGCAAACCTCAAGGAGGTTTTCTTTTTGCAGATTATATTTCTTGCATTCAGAGTTCACAAAATGAGTTTTTTAATCTAATTTATGAGTTCGGGAAACCTCTCGCTGCTTGTGCTATCTGGATACCATCATTGCTGATTTAGGAAACATGACTATCCAAAACACTAGAGACTCCATACCGAGTGCTACAATCTGTTCTCCTGCCTGGTAAAACACTTTGTAGCAATCAGTACAACTACCATACTCTGATAGATTGATGTTCAATATCTGTTCATCAGATTCAAATGTTTATGAAATCCAGTAGAGGTTCAGACTCACCAGAAAACATATCAGTACGCCTGGGCAGAGTTCGCGGACATGGAGTCCCGCGATTGGCAGAGTATTAGGGTCATGCTATTCGCTGTGATTTTAAGGGCCAGGTGTTTGTGCAATGCTGTAAAATCAACACGAACGGCACCATACGCAGCGCAAGAAGGCGCAGCTTCTTTTCTGCTGCTTAAGTAGATTTTCTACTCGAGTGGCAGCTTTCTCATCGCGAATGGAAGGTTTCTCAGGGCAAGTGCTCGCATTGAGAACTCTAAAAGTCTGCGTTGAGAAATGTGGGCAAGAGATTGATTTTCCTCTCTCGTGCTAAGCAACTAAACCATGGCGGGTGCAAGCGGGGAAAAATCTCACCGAAAAGTGGATTTCCCGCACACGCGCTCACCAACTCGAGGTCTAGTTGCCGAGCGTGAGAGAAAAAAGTATGCTCTTCTCCGTGGAGCAGAGGTTTTGCGAACTCCGCGAGCCCCGATTGCAGAAAACTCTGTGAACTGAGCGGAGTTCACCGCTCAGGGTTTATTATCAGCAAGAATCTTTAAGGGTATAATTTTCCACCTCTTGGTCAGCCCCTGTAGTACTGTCACAAATACCTTTTTAAACTCAGCCATGATATTAACAGTGGTAAAGTTGGTTTTTGTAACTTTTTTTAATGCAAACCTTCAAAGGATTCTTTAGCAGGCATGAACAACTTCTAATCCATTTCTAATCTCACCTTGTTGTGAATCTGCTACAAGCTGTTGCAGCCTTCCGACTCCACGCTCTAAAATGTACAACAACCTTTTTGATCCTGCACAGGCAGACTTCAGCCCTGCACAAGCATCTAGTTGGATGTTGTGGTCATATTGGATGATTTGAAATAAGAGGTTGTTGGTGGCTGTCATGGCTCTCATCTCTTTGGATTTGTTAGTTACCCTCAATGTCATTCTCCCTACTCATCTCTGATAAATTGGAATATATCCATCGTTTATCACATGCTCAAGTGATCTTCCTTGCTTTGATTCTTCTCATACTTTCACTGTGAAGTCCTGATTGTACATGAGTGCTAAATAATAAGATGTTTAATTAGTGTCTCACCATTATCAATAATTGCATGATTTCCAGATGTTTAAAGTTTAATCCCTGCACAGACATTGCACTGGCAATGTTATGTTATAGGTGGTACTTTGAGTCTTGGGCATCTCAAATTTTCTCTATGTATTACCCTTTTCAGTGACGAAATGTACATGAGTATTTCCAGTGTATGCTGTATGTTGTGATGTGTCTGCTCTTTGTCCTATTTTCTCTGATAGCCTAAATGCAAAGAATAGGAACTCCATGCTTTTGAGCTTACACTGCTGAGATGGTCCCTAAAATATATTTATAAATTATAAAAAATTCACATTTAGCAAACATTCTAGCGCCTTGAATAAATGAATGCAAAGTAAAACGTTAGAGACGTTTTTTGGCCTAAGAGTGAATGACAAGTGTGCACAGGACTTCGTTAAGTGGGGACCAATAATTAAAGCTTCAGTGGTATTAGATGTAGTGTTTAAAGAGGGGGAGTTGCTATTCCTGGAAATTGGGCGTCACCCAAAATCTATCCCCCGGAGGGAACAATCTTAGGAACTGGCATCAGGCAAGTTTTGGGTCTTAGTTGAAATTTTCAGGTGAATGGGTCAACTCAAGATATGTGTTCTACCTGCTCTGAAATGAAACTGGTAACAAAGCACTTTGACTTACAGTCCTATAGAATATTTAAACTGTAATATCTGTGGATCTGTACATCCTTTACAGATCCTTCATTCACAATATAGCACACGCAGGGCACTCTGACACTCAAGGACCTAGAATAGATATCAAACATCACTTATGTTTCAAGAAACCTGGGGAAACAGGGGGACTGCAGTCATACCAACGAGTGCAGTCCTCATATGCCCAAGCAGGTCCTCAACACCCAGATGAAGCACATGTTTTTGATAATGATTACCTGTGGGCGCAGATTGTCAGGGCATTCGGGTTAGGCACTGTGGCATAAGCCATGCTCCAGGCAGATCATACGATTGGGCTTTGATCTTGTTCTTTCCATTATACAGCTCCTCTCCTATGCTGGGTAGTATATCTCAAGTCGATCTCAGTCTGGAGCACAAACAGCAACTTCCAAAGCGCTGCCTGTAGACATATACCTCTCCTAGATAATGCTGGAAAGCTTTTCAAGGTGCGCAGAGCTATGCACGTCATGACAATTAGAAGAACAATACAATAGTTATACACGCACATTAAGAGCAAATATCATTTTTAATATTTCAAATTACTACATTTAGTAAGCTAATTCTACATTAAAATTCATGGATGGAATTTAAACAAGCATTGCATTTTCATTTTTTGGGAGCAGACAATCAAATACATTTTAAAAGTGCTAGAGTTGGCATGCTAAACATTCTTGAGACAGGTAGAACACGCATCCAAAGCTTGCTTTGGTAGTAGTTTATCATAAGTGGCAAAGAAAATTAAAATCCACACGCGAATACACATAAAAATTCAGGCAGACCAAAAATAGCTTTGCCGCGGACATGTATATCATTTGGCATCGGATCTAAGGCAAAGTACAAGTGTTTTGTGGCAATTTGTCATCAACAACTGCTTGAATAGTGGAGCAAGCCATTTACATCGTATGTGTCTGTTTTTGTGCAAAACAGCAGAAAGTGTAACAGTGACTTCCAACCACCAAACTCGCCGTCGCAGAGTTTGGTCATAGATTGATTGGTTGCAAATTTTGCCAGATTAAGTCTGGTAGGAAAAATATCTAGTTGGAATTTCAAATATTTGTCCATACCCAGAAATTGTTTAATTTGAAAATAATTAACAGTGTTCAAGAGGGTGCAGATTCAAATCTAGATTTGAGTTTTCAGCTCAAAAAAGCCTCTTGGGTTATACATGATGTGTCTCAATTATTATGGGCTGGATTAGACCAGAATTGACAAAGGCCAAGTTTGTTCAAACATTTTTAACATAGATTGACCAAGTATTGTGCTGTAATTTTCCTGGGGTGATACCTAAAGACCGCTTTGAGAGAAGTGATCCCATAGCAGTTTCTATTTTAACACAGCCAGTACCTCACAGGGGCCAAGGATACAGTGTCGGAGAAAGGCGCCAATCCCAACTAAAACAAGCATTTACAATGCAACAATCTCGCCTTTTCAAAACTTAGAACTATTGCCATTGTAAATGACAACATTTTTATTTATGTGTTGCTTTTGAAAACAGATAAATAAATGACATTGTCATTTACAATGCCAATAGCTTAATATCTTGCAAATCCCACACACAAACACACAGACCCACACCCACACACAAGGAGGCACACACACAACCCCACACACAGACACAGCCCCCCCCCACACACACACACAGCCACACACACACAGAGAGCCCCCCACACACACAGAGCCCCACACACAGAGCCACACACTAAGCATGGGCGAAATTTGCGCATTCGTGTTCCGCGAATTAGCGGATTTTCCAGCGAAATCGCAAAAAAATCCGCAAATTCGTGAATTTTACAGCGAAATCACGTATTTTTTTGCGATTTGCCCTGGAGTACTTTCTACTGGCTAATCCAGTAAGTGCTCCCTCATTGGGTAAATGTATAGTGCTTTTACTACACTACAGCTGCGTAAAGGGCCAGAAGATATGTCTCCAGTGACCATGTGTGCCTGTAACACAGGCACAGGCACACATGGTCACTGGAGACACATCTTCTGGCCCTTTACGCAGCTACAGTGTAGTAAAAGCACTATGAGGCAGATTTTCAAGCCTCTTGCGCCGCAGTTGCGTCAGTTTTGTGACGCAGCGGCAGCACAAAAGATGCGCCATGGTGCTGGGCATTAACAACATGACGCATCTGAGAAATGCGTCACGTTGTAAAGCCCTGCGCCATCAGGAGGCGTTCCGGCGCAGGGGAGGGCGTTCCTGTGCAGGAACGCCTCCTAAAAGTGAATCCACAAGATTTCACTCAGTCACTTTTAGGCCAATGCTGCGTCAAAACCCTGCGCCTGCTTGAAGCAGGCACAAGGCTTGACACAGCATTGGGGAGATAGGGCCCCCCAGAGCATTGCTGGAGCTGCGTCACGCTTGCGACGCAGCTCCAGCAATGCGCTGCTTTTACTGCACAGATATGTGACGCAGCTGTGCTGTTTTTGCCACATGGTGCGCCGTATTGTAAATGCGGCGCACCATGGGTGGCGGAGCTGTGGCACACAGTAACTGGCGCATCCATGGGGATGCGCCAGTTATTGTAAATGTGTCCCTATACATTTAGCCAATTAGGGAGCACTTACTGATTAGACAGTAGAAAGTACTCCAGTTGAGTAGAGATATTGCACAAAAAGGTGGCATCTTCGTGGACAGACACGCAGGGCGGGATTCATTCTGCCCCCTGTTAGACTTGTTTTTCGTGCCCTTCTGCCCTCTGTTAGACTTGTTTTTCCCTTGTTTTTCTGCCCTTTTGCCCTCTGTTAGACTCGTTTTTCCCTTGTTTTTCTGCCCTTCTGCCCCCTGTTAGACTCGTTCTTTTGTGCCCTTCTGCCCTCTGTTAGACTCATTTTTCCCTTGTTTTTCTGCCCTTCTGCCCTCTGTTAGACTCATTTTTGTGCCCTTCCGCCCTCTGTATTCCCTTGTTTTCGTGCCCTTCTGTCCTCTGTTAGACTCGTTTTTGTGCCCTTCTGCCCTCTGTTAGACTTGTTTTTGTGCCTTTCTGCCCCCTGTTAGACTCGTTTTTTGTGCCCTTCTGCCCTCTGTTAGACTCGTTTTTCCCTTGTTTTTCTGCCCTTCTGTCCTCTGTTAGACTGGGTTTTTGTGCCCTTCTGCCCTCTGTTAGGCTCGTTTTTCCCTTGTTTTTCTGCCCTTTGTTAGACTGCTTTTTGTGCCTTTCTGCCCTCTGCATCACCACATCATCACTCAGCGCTACCCCAGCATCACTCAGCACCACCACAATATCACTCAGCACCATCACATTATCACTCAGCACCACCGCAGCACCACTCAGCACCACCACAGCATCACTCAGCACCACCACAGCATCACTCAGCACTACCACAGCACCACTCTGCACCACCACAGTACCACTCACTGCCACCACAGCATCACTCAGCACCACCACAGCATCACTCACCACCACCACAGCATCACTCAGCACCACCACAGCACCACTCAGCACCACCACAGCACCACTCAGCACCACCACAGCATCACTCAGTGCCACCGCAGCATCACTCAGCGCCACCACATTATCACTCAGCACCACCACAGCACCACTCAGCACCACCACAGCATCACTCCGCACCACCACAGCATCACTCAGCACCACCACAGCACCAATCACCACCACCACAGCACCACTCAGCCACACCACAACATCCCTCAGCACCACCACAGCATAACTCAGCACCACCACAGCACGCCTCAGCACCACCCCAGCATCACTCAGCACCATCCCAGTACCATCCCAGTATTACTCAGCACCACCACAGCACCACTCAGCATCACCACAGCACCACTCAGCACCACCACAGCACCACTCAGTGCCACCCCAGCATGAATCTGCGCAACTATTCAACAACAACTGGTTCAAAGATGTCCTCTCAATGTTTCAAGCTTTATTACAAATGTCACAAAAAGATGTTAATATTTCACTTCTGTTCTTGGATTTTCGTCACAATAAAATACACTGAACATAATCTACACAAAAGTTATTTACAAAAGTTTAAGCTATTGCCATTATAAATTAAAATCACTTTTATTTAAGTAATAATTATTTAAAAAAATTAAAAGCGATTGTAATTTGTAATATCAATACATCTAAGTCACGTAAATACAAAACATGTTGCATTACAAATGCTATAGGTGTCACATTTGCGAAAGTTATAACTATTGGCATTGTAAATGACAAAGCTATTAATTTAGCTATTTTCAAAACCAACACATAAATAAAAATAATTGTCATTTACAAGACCAATAGCTCAACTTTCCTAATGTGAGACCTATTGCATTGCAAATGCTTGTTTTTATATCTGTCAGTGCTTCCTGTTGAGGTTTAATTTTCGTGACAGGCGCCTCATTGCCTACTTGTAACTATTCTCTGACCCTGCTTCAAGGGTCAGAGCAGGGTCAGAGAATAGTTGCAAGTAGGCAACGAGGCGCCAGGAAGCACTTACAGGCTTACAGCAGCAGGTGCCCAAGTTGAAGTTAATTTCTTTGTAACCCTTTTGCAAAAGGTTACAAAAAATTAGCTTCAACTTTTGCACCTGCTGCTGTAATCCTGTAAGTGCTTGGCTGAAAATACGTCCCCGCTGATTCGCGGATTTTACCGCGATTTCGCGAGATTCCCGGATCGCGAAATCGCGGAAAATCCGCAAATTCCGCTAGCGGAACGAATTTTCAGCCCATGCTTACCACACACACACAGAGCCAAACACACACACAGAGCCACAAAAACACACAGAGCCACACACACACACACACCCACAGCCACAAACACAAAGCCATACACAGAGCCCCCCACACACACAGAGCTTTGAGAGAAGTGATCCCATAGCAGTTTCCATTTAAACACGGACAGTACCTCACAGGGGCCAAGAATACAGTGTCAGAGAGAGGCGCCAATCCCAACTAAAACAAGCATTTGCAATGCAACGGTCTCGCCTTTGTTAAAGGTAGAGCTATTGTCATTGTAAATGACAACATTTTTATTTATGTGTTGCTTTTGAAAACAGATAAATAAATGGCATTGTCATTTACAATGCCAATAGCTTTGTGTGTTTGTGTGTGGAAAATGCCACACACAAACACACAGACCCACACCCACACACACAGATGCCGCCACACACACAGAGGCCCCCACACACACAGAGCCCCACACACAGATACAGAGCCGCACACACAGATACAGCCCCCCACCCACACACACAGAGCCACACACACACAGAGCCCCACACACACAAAGAGCCCCACACACACACACAGAGCCACACTCACACACAGAGCCCCACACACAGAGTCACACACACACAGAGCCCCCCCCCATACACACACAGAGCCCCACACACACAGCCACATAGAGAGCCCTCACACACACATAGCCCCACAAACACACATAGCCCAACACACACACACAAGCCCCCCCACACACACAGCCCCACACACTGAGCCACACACACACAGAGCCACAAACACACAGAGCCACACACACACACAGAGCCACACACACACACAGAGCCACACACACACACAGAGCAACACACACACACAGAGCCACACACACAGAGCCACACACACACACACACACACACAGAGCCACACACAACTGTAAGTGATATCTACTGCCTGTGCTCCCCAACCCTCCATCTTAGGTACGATTTTTATCACTCAAAATTGAAGCCATTGGGGGCCTGATCACAGGAACTACAGACAACAAACACTCTGCATCCATGCCTGCAGAGATGAGCAAAGGCCACATATGCGGGAAACTGGATGACAATTTAAAACAGGAGAGCAGCCTATTAGGCCTGCTTCTAACCAGATGAGAGGTCCAGAAAAAACATCCTTGCTATGCTGACTAAAATCAGTATCTGTGCCACCACTGTCTATTCCTTGTAGCGTATTCAAAATAAGTGTGCCCTTCTGACCTCTGGGCTTAACTCTGTGTCTCACTCAATGTTACAAAAGGCTGCCGTGCACATTCATGATTCTCATCTGTGCTGAGGTAGGGGTCAGAAATACTACAGCTTGCTAGGGTTGACTTGACGCAGGGGTGCACTCTCTCCTGAGCCATGCAGTTGTCTTTTTGCTGAAGCATTGCCCCTGCAGGAGCCACACGGGCTCTGAACACAATATGCCAAAACGGTGGAGCCACACAAGCTCTGGAATCAGATATGCCCCCTAGAACAAATTCGCATAGGCACCATTTGCCGTTGGAGCCCCCACTGGGGCACTTGAACAAAATGTGTCCCAACGTTGGAGCCATGGGCCCTTTAAAATGAAATATGCCCCCAAAATGTGGCCCAAAATGAAGTTAGCACCAGCAGGAGGGGGGCATGCACTGGCAATGTGCCCCAACAACCCCCCGAACAGTAATGAACCCCGGAGCCCCACTCACCGGACTGTATTGGCTGCTCCTCCGTTGGGGGTCCACTCGCGCTCGGGGGTCTTTGGCAGCTGCACGCGGGGCTATCTTCTCCACACTTGAGCCCCGCCAGCCCCTGCAGCACTCCTCTGTGACTCCCTCTGCACCACAGGGCTCTCCCTCACCCTCGGGGGCTCCAGGTGCAAACGCCGCTCCTTAGGAGTGCGGGGTAGGCTCCCGTCCGCTTCCTGGTGCCGGTGCAGCGCGGGGCTCTCTCCAAGCATGGGAGCCTGCCGGTCTCTTCGTGCCGCTTCTGCCCCAGAGGGCGCATAGCTCCACCCCCAGGCAGGAACACTTCCGCGTGCCCGCGGCGGGCCCTCTCTGGAACTCGGTGTCAATGCAGGGTGGGCTCCTGCTTCCTTCTCGGCACACAGAGGGATCCCCACGCCAGGGGGTTTCCTCGAAGGCCACAACAGTGGGTTGGGCACCCGAGATTTAGATAATAAATGCGGCAAGGTCCCTGGCAGGGTGGGCACCTGCTAGGGATATAAAATATGACAAATATGCTGGGTAGGCACCCGCTTCTTACGTATGATTAAGAACCGGCAAAGATTCGGGTTGGGCACCCGCGGAAGGTGCAACAATAATTGGTTTACTCAGATGATTTCCCTGGGCAAAGAATGGGAACTGGATTTAGACAGGGGACATACACATCCACGCTGCCGTAAAGCGTTTCCTGAAAACACAGATTAGATCTGTTTTGCCCACTTAAGACTATTTCGGGCGTCCTTGTTTTGCCGTTTGTAATGTTAACTAATCCCACAGATGGGCTGGTGAGGTATTGACATGTAAATTTGCATGACTCAGTGATGCCCCTCTTGAGTGTAATGTCGTTTTACAAGATTCTTTTTATTCTCTCTCCTCCTTCATGTGAACTCCGGGCGATCACACAGCCTTTTGTCTGTAAGCCCCGTCCTATTCAGACTGGGGGGCGTGTTTTTGACCTAAAAACATCAAAGAATGTAAACAACAGTAAAAGACACACCCCCCCAGTCTGAAAAGGACGGGGCTTAAAGAGAAAGAAAAACGTCACTAGGACCTCTTCTCCAATTGCTGGCCACCGTTTAGGAGGCCAGCCAATGGAGAAGAGGGGCGGGGCTTAACCCTCGCTAGTGAAGTTCTCCTTAAACATAAAATCTCATGAGCTCGACTGCGCATGTGCGCAGTACGCTAAGCGAGACCTAAAAATAGTGAGAGATGGGGCGTTCCGGGCATAGATTCAGTAAAGACCTTAAGAAGGAATTTTTAATTCTTTTCAGGTGCTTATGGTCGATATATTGTCGTAACTAAACTCATATATTGCTTCAGCCATCGCTTTTTGCCTATACAGTTGCAAGATTACACTCAGGGAATGGCAGACGCTTTTATATCTAAATTTCTAGATGGCATTTACTAAGTGCTGCTTTATCTGCAAAAATTAGGGTGAATATCTTTTTGTTATACATTATAAGGACATCAGGCTTTCCCCTACAAAATAATTCTTCAGCATCATTTAGGAAAAGGGAGAGCAATAGGGGGAAATTGAGAATGGTGAGTTAAATTTCCGTGTACTGCAATATCAATCACAGTCACTTGTTTCTTCATGCAAGATCTTTATCGCTAGAAGGAGGATTATCCGACCCCAAGTTTTTTTTAACAATTACCATAGGTTTGATCTTTTTACCAGATCAAAATCTTATTTAAGATCTATACATAAATATAAAGGAGACAACCATTCTGACATACTTGATATACACCATAAATAATTTTTCAGCTTTAAGGATGGTATCAATGCCCTTGTGAAAATGAGCCTATGCCTCAATAAGAACTGTGTTTTGGCCCACCCATGCTTGACGCCTATTTAAAAGAATGCAGCTAAGAAGTTTTCCCGTGATATGGGCTTATAATTACGGGGTAGTAACTTGCTTCCTTTCTTGTGAAGAGGTAATTTTATGGCAGTTCACCACGAGGGAGGAGTATAATTGTTACCCAATGCTGCATTGAATATATTAGCTAAAACCACTGGACCGAGTTCAGGATGGGAGAGGAACATATCATCTGGAACTTGATGGGTCATGGACCTTATTGGACTTCTGCTTTAAAAAATATTCTTTCTAACTTGGGGCATATGATATTTAATTGCTTGGGTAGTGCAAGGTTGGAAGGCACTTCTCATGGCATGTCATCATCGTTAGCTGGGTCTTGTGGCTTATTGGACTAATTTGTCTACTTTAAGGGCCCATGTTTGACCTCTTGGTCACAGGTTCAATTCCGAGCGGGTCCACACAGCCTATCATCCTTCTGAGGTCAAGAAAATGAGTGCCTCTGAGTTGGGTAACAATAAACATCTGATATTCAGTGCCTTGATACCCTTGGGTGATACGTGCGCTTTACAAATACACATATTATGTGTTATGTTATTGTTAGAATACACAACCTTGAAATGATCCACCCATGTCTGGGCACTGATGTGATGATCTTAACTATTTACTCCAGCCTTGATCACTCTTGCTATTTTGCTCCACAAGGTTCTGCTATTATTTTGAGCTGCCTTTATCAGATTTTTCCAGACTCATTGTGACGTCTTAGTTTCTTGTAACACTGTAGGGCTTTGTGTTTACTCACTGCAGTCTCATTTGATGGTGAAAAGTAATGGTCATGATATACCTTTGTAAGAGCAGCCTTTGCGATTTTACAATCCTTGTCAAACCAACCAGCATCTTCTTCATCACCATTATGCCTGACCACCCATACGGTGGACTAGACTTGTGTAAGCTTACTTGATGCTTTATATTTAACAAATATGGTGCTATATCATTATTCTCAGCAGTGCAAATATTGAGCAGAGGCCTTCTACTGAGTCGGTCAGTATATTCTTGCCTTTTAAGTATGCTTCGAAATTTCATTCTACTGCTTTAATGTTGTTTACCTGGAATGATGCCGGCGATGCATCAGATTGTGTTTTGAGCTCAAGCCAAGATTCTCCATCTAAAACAAAGAGGATCATGGCCACTCTCATACTGCCACCATATCCATCACCAATTCCCATAGATCATATGGAAACACAATATAATCAATCAAGCTAGCTCTCTTACTGCTACATTAGGTAGGGGGCGTAGGCTATATGAAGTAGTTTGTCCATTTGGGATGCTTAGTTGCAGATCTGATGGGAGACTTGCAAATAGTCTTCCTTTTCTGTGTCTGCTGAGTGGAATGGAACTTCCAATATCTAACAACGGGATGCCCCAACTACCCTCCTCGTCACTTAAGGTGTCATCCCGGAGGCCTTTTGGAGGTTTTATATTAAAGTGACCACAAACTATCATGGTATGCTTTACACCGGCATTCACCTTAGCCTTTACTCCTCAGATGGATTCTTTTAGTAATACTAGTTGGTCCACGGTCTTGCCATACTGGTTAGAAATTAAATAGACATTATTAACTTCTATTAGAATCTATGCTTTCTGTTAGACCTTAGATAATCATGTTTGCAACATGCATAGCGAAATAGTAGATAATGTGAGTTTTATTGCTGTTTTTCTAATTCAATGTGGCAATAGCGAAAGTAGAGTACCAATTAACATATGTCTTTGTTCCAATCTTGTGAATATCATCTTTTCATCAGGAATTCTACCCTAGAGGGGTAATGCACCATCATGCTAAAGGAAGAGGCCCCATACGGTCTAATGGATAGGTAGTGCAAGCTTAATGGGGTAGACATACCATCCAGGTGTTACTTATTGCTTGCCAGATATGGGATTAGAAATGCCAGCAGTCAATTTGTTTTGATCGTAGCTTTGTATGATGTAATTATGAATTATCTAAACACTGCCAGCGGACTAGCCATAGGGCCTTTCAACAGGGTTCATTGTAGAAAAAAATTTCTACAACATAAAATGTAGGCCAAGTATGAATTTTACTGCATTCAGCATCTAGAAGCCAGATCAATGCCCAATCTTGAAAAATAACACCACTATATGCAACATACACCTGAGACATGTCAGTACCCACCACAAGCTGCTCGATTTCGGAGGACTGAAATGTTGCTAAATGATATGTACAGACCAAATGGTCTGTAGTCCCTCACCCACCTAATTTAGTTAGAACATATTTAATGCTGATAAATACAAAATATAACAAATTAACTAATAACATAGAAACGGTAAATTCATATTTTTGTATAAAGGAAATATTGATTGAATAAAACAAATTAAATACTACATAAATTAAAATCATCCAGCATCTTTCAATTTCTTCATGACCGCATTCGTTAATTTTGCTGTGCTACAGAACTTTTGTGGAATGTCACTCAATAATTTACTGCTTCTTTGCAGGTTCAAATACTATTATGAAGAAATAATGTAATCAAAAACTCCTCTCTTTATCTAAAGTCTTATAGCAGCACAGAATATGTGTAATATAATATAATCTAGTCTCGATAAATACAATGTTCATGTTCCAATTGTTTGGAATATTTGTTCTAACTGCTTGTGAGCTCTGCATAAGGAAGTAGCAAAAACAAAATGATAATTCATCTTGTGTGTAATGTTCAACTCTTCTCCCAGTGGTACAGGAACAAAGCTTGACCTCCTTACCTTATGAAGTCTTCCATCAGCAACTGTTATTCTATAGCTTGGTGACAGGTGAAGAAGCAGCTGTGGGTGCACATAATTTCTAGCACAGCCTTGCATTCTCCTGGTTGAATAGCAGAACATGAAAAACCTTGTGGATTTGCAGTTTTCAACTTAAAAAAAACAATATAGGGCAAGTCTACAAAAGTAACATGGACAGGTTGGCAATGTTTTGCTTACAATTCAAGGCTTGTTATCTCTACAACAGGTTCACGAAAAGCAATATCACAGTACAGTAGAACTCACAGCTCTTACTGGTGCTCCTGTGATTAAATATATGCTAGTCTGCAACATATCAAAGGCCATTTTATAATTGCCTCTAATGTACTCTACCAAGGTATCATTATGGTTTTGTATATATGTAAGAGGATGCTAAAATCACTTGAAACAAGTGATAGGATACAAATACCTAACCTACAGTGATTGCCAGGGTACAATTATATTGCATCCTCAAGTTTTCCCGACTATATATGGAACTGGAGTAATCGTTTGGAAGGTAACTAGTTATGGATTTGCAAAAATTACATCTAGAATATGTCCAGTGATGTTTGTAGATGACCTGATGCAGGTTTGCTGTGTCTAGGCCAGTGATGATAGTTCTTGGATGGGGCACATTGGGATTGTCAAACCATATGTTGAGGCAACCAAGGAATCATATCTTGAAGTGTAGTGTCATAAAGTTTGAAACTTTGTCTAGAAAGGTGTCTGGGAATGTTTCATTGCTGCGTGGTAGTCGGTTAGGAAGGAGAAAGTTAAAGGAGGAAGGTGATGTAGAGTTGTATCTGGTCCTGAGTTCCTCACTTGCTCAGCTATGGTGGGATTAATATTTTCCGTGAATATAACAGCTAGTCCACCTCCTCTTTTGCCTACGCAATTATGCCCGACAGTTTGATAGCCTGAAGCAAGAGCTTCATGCAACACCGGAGCCATGTGACCTCCCAACCATGATTCAGTTATGAAGAGTAAGTCATGTTGGGTGTCAGTGAGTAGTTAATAAAGATGGTGCTGGTTTTTAGAGATTGATAAGGCATTTATAAGTAGGCAGTCTAGAGATTGTGTTTTGGTGGCGATGTGATTTTTTTGCTAGAAGAGTGAGTAGTACTCTTTGAATTTGTAGCAAGTGTATTATTAGTGTTGGTATTAACAGAATGAAGATAGCCATAACTTTTGACTGTATCTTAAAACTTGTTCAGAAGGTTTAGAAGGCATTCGTTTGAATTTGAGTGTGTAGGTGGAGGAGATGGTCGTTGAGAGTAAGTTGATGAGCTGTGTTGATTTGTGGAGTAGCTTTACGTAATAGACATGGAGATCCTATGTTATGAAGAGTGGCATGTTGTTTATTTTGTTTTGTATATGTTTAAGGTGGAAGGTGTATGTGGTAGGGGTATTGGTGGAGCATTTGAGTCATGTTTTAAGGCTCTAAATTGGGCAATCGATGAGAGGCGGGTGAATGAGTTTTGTTGTGTTGGGATGTTTGTGATAAGTGTTTTTTGTTGACAGAATATTTGGGAGTATAGATCACTTAGGATCTGTATTATTTGTGTACTCATGAGGGTTGGAGTGGGTGTTTATTTTTATTTTGTGACAGAATATAGTTTGAAGTTGTGCGTGTGAGTTTGTGATGTGCTGGTCTATGTAATATGTTTTGTGTTAGTGGAGGTTTGACTTGAGATATTGATGTAGTGAATTTCTGAAAATGCTTTGAATGTAAAGTGCTGTTGGTGAGTGGAAGCTGACTGGTAAAGGAGGTGGTGATGCGCATTGGAGGTGAGAGGGAATAGACAGGGGTTATGAGTGTTTTTGTTAGATTTGGCAGTAGGAAGAGCTTATTTGTGCTGTGGAGTGGCATGCTAGGATTGTTTGGCAATGTGTTTTTGGTTTAAAGACGAGAGGGTGTTGGTGGTTGATATAAGGGAGAGTTCAATTTAGGTTTGATTGTGATGGAAAAGGGTGTGTTAAGAGAAAGTAGAGGGTAGAGCTAGTGTTTTGTATTAACAGGAAGTGTCTGTTTGTAGGGATTAAAGTTAAGTATAATGTGGGTTTGTGTTGTGTTGGTGATGTTTGGACTTGATAGTAGTATAGGGAACAGAGTTGTATTTTATGTGAGAGTGAAAGTGCCATTTTGTGATATTTTGGGTAGAAGAGTGTAAAGATATGCTTTGAAGGCTTTTGTAGTGGTGGTGAGACATTGAAGTGTGGATAAGGTGTCAGGGACTGTCCAGGACTATGTGGGGAACACAGTCAGGGACTTTGGCAAGGACCGGGAACTGGGTAGAAAACGTACACAGAAAGAGGAGTACAGTGCTGCCTAGGATCATACAGAGAGTTACAGGAGGAAAAGAGATCCTAAGTGGAAGCCTTTACAAGTGAAAAAGATGGGTAATACTCAGAAAGGAAGGGCACTCAAGAGACAATTTAGCATTCAGACTAACTACACCCAGGACAGACGTGCAAGACATATATATAATACAACATTAACAATAAAGGGGAGTGTGGGGTAAAGCACTCAGGAGCTCCACACTGTAAGACGTAAGCTCAGTAAGTTTCTCACCCACACTTGCTGTTACAGACACTGACTGCAAATACCCACATATAGGATATGCATGCAAAAGTAGGGTCTGTGGAGCTTATACCTATGGTGATGTTATCAATGCAACTCAAAGACAATACTCACAGTGAACAAGAAACACCCCCTGCTAGGTAGTCAGCTGTGCCCAAGGATCCTGGTGATCAAACAGGAACACGCAAGGCAGTAACAGCAAGGGGGTAGAACTAAATACAAGCACAACAGACAAGGAGCTAGCAAGGAGGAGTGCTTAATAGGAAAGGAAGGAAATCACAGGGCACACTTGGCAGAAAGCAGGTAACAAACATACAAGGTAACAAAAGCAAGACAGCAGACTAGACACACCGGAAACTAGAACTAGAACCAAGGAAATGGGAAGATAGGCAGGGACTGGAAAAGGATATACAGAAGGGGAGGCTACAAAGGTACATTAGAATAGTGCAGGTTCAGGAATCAAGAAAACAAAGTAGCATTGAAGGCAGTACTGGGGCAGGAACAAGAATTGAGCTAAGGCTCAGGAGTCAAGGTAGCACTGCAGACAGTGCTGGTTCTGGAACTGAGAATTAATAAAGCTTCAGGAGTCAAGGGATAACTGCTAGTTCAGGAACAGGGAATTACTACAGCTCAGGAATCAAGGGACCAGGAATAAGAAATAGCTGAAGCCCAGGAAAAGGAACTAAGAATAGCTATAGCTCAGGAACCCAAGAAACAAGATAGCACTCCAGGCAGTGCTAATTCTGGGACAAGGATTAGCTATAGAAGCTCAGGAACTCATAAAACAAGGTAGCACTGCAGGCAGTGCTAATTCAGGCACAAGGAATAGCTATTGCTCAGGAACTCAGGAAACAAGGTAGCAGTGCCGGCAGTGCTAATTCAGGCACAAGGAATAGCTATAGCTAAGGAACTCAGGAAACAAGGTAGCACTGCAAGCAGTGGTAATTCAGGAGAAGGGAAACTGCTGCAGATCAGGAACACAGAATACTAAGAATCAGGGGTCAAGGTAGCACTGCAGGCAGTGCTAATTCAGGATCAAGGAAAACAGAATCAGGTCAGGAACAAGGCATACCTAGAGCTCAGGAAACACTGGAAACAAGAATAGCAAAAGCTCAGGGAGCACTGGAAACATGGATCGTTCTCATCGGTAAACAGCTACAATGACCAACCTTGGTCTGAAGGGAGCTGGGGCTTAAACAAGCTCACAGTAATCATATACATCAGGTGTGAGCAGGCTAGCAGCAGCCAACACAGGTGAGCTAAATTCCTCCACCCATCCTTGGCCTGCAGGTGTGGAGAAAAAGCAGTGAGCAGGGAATTCTGGGTAATGGAGTTTCAGGCATGAGTAGGCTGGCTTCAAGTATAATCAGGCTGGCTTTCACAACACCTGGCATGGTTTGGGAATGGATGTCAGTTCCCAATAAGCGTCCAAATGGCTGGAAGTCAGGATATGCATGCAGGGGAGGGTCTGGAAGCTTATTAGAAGACTGGAAAGTCCCACTATGTGGCCCCCTGGTGGTGGGTACGAGAGCACAGGGAGCGAATTGTGACAGTACCCACCTCCAAAGACCATCTCCCAGAGTCTGGAACTGGATCCAAAACCTTTGCTCCTAAGAATCAAGTCCATTTCTATCATAGATGCAGTGCACGCTATCAGAGGGCTGAAGGTAAATTGTGATGTTCTGGAGGGTTGGATAATAGTCTGTGAATTAACAGCAGTATTGAAGGTAGAACTTGAAGAGTCCAAATTCAGTGACAGGGGATTACAAGCCTGAATTAAAAGTGTTTGAAGTCCTGATGATGGTAGGCTAGAGTAGCACTCTGAAAACAAAGGTAGATTGACTGTAGTGTCAAAAGCAGATCACGGATTGGCAGGAGGCACAGAGGTCAAAGGCAAACTGGCTGAAAAAGAATGAGGTGACAGGAAGCAGACCTGAAGTTCGGGAACTGGAGTAAAACATACAAAAGACTCACATGCAGGAGTCTTTGGAAGCAGGTATGCAGGAGACTCAGGCCCTGGAAACTTACATGTTAAGAGTTTGGTCTCTGATGCTGGAGAATCAGTCTCTGAAGGTATACGTACTGAGACCTCAGAAGGCTGGCAAACTGGAAGCACAGGGTCAAAAAGTTGGAAAGATAGAGGCTCAAGGCCAGAAGGCAGGGAGCCTTAAAGCTCTGGTGCTGAAGGCAGGGAGCCTTGAAGCTCTGGTGCTGAAGGCAGGGAGCCTGGAAGCTCTGGTGCTGAAGGCAGGGGACCTGGAAGCTCTGGTGCTGTAGGCAGGGGGCCTGCAGGTTCTGGTGCTGAAGGCAGGCGGCCTGCAGGTTCTGGAGCCAGGCAGGCTCGAAGCTCTGGTTCTGGAATCAGGCAGGCTGGAAGCTCTGGTTCTGGAGGCACACAGGCAGGAAGTTCTGGCTCGGAAGTCAGAGAGGCTGGAGACTCTGACTTACTAGGCAGGTGAGCCGAGGGCTTGGGCTCTGAATGCAGGCAGTCTGGAGGCTCCGTTACTAATGGCAGGCAGGCTGCAGGCTCGTGCTCATGTGGCAGCAGGCCAGCTGAGGACTCTGTAGACTCTGAAAGCAGCATGCGGGCTGAGGATTCTGGAGACTCTGCAAGACGACAAGCTGATGGCAGAGAGGCACATGGATGACAAACTTTAAATTCTGGAAACGGTGATAGCCTGTGAACAGTAGATTCCCTGTTGTAAATATTGAAATCTTCACAGTTCTTTGGCTCATTAAAACACACTGAAACACTTTCTTTGGGATGGCTAAGATTAATGCTTATCTTAGAGTCTCTGATGACCAGACTCCCTTTACCATTTGGCAGTTCACATGTCTAAGTCCAAAGAAACATGTCCAAGGAAACATGTCATTACTTGATCTTTGGAAATGTTTCCAATTTTCTCTATATTACAAGGTGATACAGATGCATCAGAGCACAGAGTAATATTTCCTGACTTCTCAATATGTGGTGTACTTGAAGGCAAGAGAGCAAATAAGGGATCAGGATTTTGTTCCTTCTCAGTGAGGAGGTTGGCTTCAGTCACAGAAGTTAGACCAAGAGCATAGACTAGGTCAGAGTTCAGAAACAGGGAATTACTACAGCTCAGGAATCATGGGACCAGGAGAAAGAAATAGCTGACGCCCAGGAAAAGAATTAAGAATAGCTATCGCTCAGGAACTCAGGAAACAAGCTAGCACTCCAGGCAGTGCTAATTTAGGTACAAGGATTAGTTATAGCAGCCCAGGAACTGAGGAAACAAGGTAGCACTGCAGGCAGTGCTAATCCAGCAACAAGGAATAGCTATAGCTCAGGAACTCAGAAAACAAGGTAGCACTGCTAGCAGTGCTAATTCAGGAGAAGGGAAACTGCTGCAGATCAGGAACAAGGAATACTGAGGCTCAGGAGTCAAGGTAACACTGCAGGCAGTGCTAATTCAGGAACAAGGAAAACAGAAGCAGGTCAGCAACAAGGCATACCTAAAGCTCAGGAAACACTGGAAACAAGAATAGCAAAAGCTCAGGGAGCACTGGAAACATGGATCGGTCTCACCTTTAAACAGCTACAATGATCAACCTTGGCCTGATGGTAGCTGGGGCTTAAACATGCTCACAGTAATCATATGCATCAGGTATGAGCAGGCTAGCAGCAGCCAGCCACAGGTGAGCTGAATTCCTCAACCCATCCTTGGCCTGCGGGGGTGGAGAAAAAGCAGTGAGCAGGGAATTCTGGGTAATGGAGTTTCAGGCATGAGTAGGCCGGCTTCAAGTATAAGAAGGCTGGCTTTCACAAAACCCGGCATGGATTGGGAATAGATGTCAGTTCCCAATAAGCGTCCAAATGGCTGGAAGTCAGGATATGCATGCAGGGGACGGTCTGGAAGCTTATTAGAAGACTGGAAAGTACCACTATGTGGCCCCCTGGTGGTGGGTATGAGAGCACAGAGAGCAAATTGTGACAGTAGGTGTGTTTATAGTAAATGTGTAGTGTGCTTTTCCCTTATCCGTATGCTATGTGTCAATGTTTTGCAACCGTAAATCTGATAAAAAAAATTGAAAAGTTATCAGCACCTCTAAGGAGGTAGTACCCTTTGGGAATAATGTTGATAGCCTTGCGGGTTGTATGCAGTGGTACACTGCCTATTCTAACTGATGTTTTACCAAGTGCAAAACATAATTTTTTTAAATCAGCATTCAGCCCCTCTGTTCCTTAAAAACTGTTTTCCATTTGGTAACACAAACACAAGGATATTGGTTTGTTGTCCATTTCAGGCCACCATCCGGGTCTTTGTAGCCAATCTCAGGGGGTTACAAAATGAGACCTGCCTGATTAATATTCATTAGGCAGGTCATTCTGTGGACCCCCAGTGAATGGTGATTTTGCAGAGTGACCTATTAGTATATCAGCCATTTTACAAAATCAGTGTACGGTTGCAAAAAGCCAATGCATAATTTACTACCAATTTTGTGAACATAATCTTAGTACCCCTGGGCCTTAGTTCCTATATTTTCAATTTACAAGACAGACTACATGGATGAACTTCTCCACTGCCTATCCTTTTTGGGCAAACCTATATTTTTATTCTGCTATGACTCAAAGGCTTGTTTTGTATTGGTTTTTAATTTGTCTGGATATCTAGAATGTGCCTCTCTTTTCCAACCTTGCTGTTTATAACAGGCTTCAACAAAACAGGCATACAGGTCTCTGTGGTTGACCTGCACTACATTTCTGCTGCATGTGTGAGAAACTGACATCTGGTGAACTCGTTTGATTATAAGAGCTTGATTTCAGTAACTGAGAAACATTTTCTTATCAATGTCCCTGGATAAACTCAAACCAAAGGAGAAAGAGGAGGTCTCTTCCAGTAATGCATAAGGATCCGCAATTTTCCCCCACTCTTACACACTCTACCTCTCGTGCAGGTGAGAGACTATCAGGCACATGCATCAATGTTGGCTTTTGCGATTTCTTAATTGCGATTCTTAAGGAAAAGCCTATGCATGTAGAAATGGCTTAAAAAAAGCGATTTCTAAACATTCCTTAATTGCGACTCGCAAATTGCGAGCCGCAATTAAGGAATACTACCCCATTCCTTCCTATGGGGATAGAGGACCATAGGAATGAATGGGAAGACATTCTCAATTAGAGAATCGCAAATTGAGAATGCAATTTCAAGGGTGCCAGGGTGTCAAAAGGACACCCTGTTGCACCACTGAAATCTGCATATGAGTACATCTTACACACACTCATGCCCCAAGGGCATGTGTGTGTGTGTAAAATGGAACTTTGAAAAATGCACTTTAGTGCATTTTTCAAAGTCTTGCAAATTACAATGAAATTCAACTTCATGGTAATTGCATCCCCTATTAGCGACATCACTAATTATTTTACTTTAATGCATTGCATTTAAGGAATCTCAATTTGCGACTCCCTAAATGCAATCACAATTTGAGAACTCGCAATTAATTGCAAATTCTCAAATTGCGGGGGCCTAGACCCTTGATGCATCGCAAAAGCTAATTTTGCAATCGCAAACGGCCGATTTTTGCGAATCGCACCGTTTGCGATCGCAAAAACTTTGATGAATGTGACTGTTAGACTTAGAGACATCTGAGTTCACACACTTGTAAGCACCTCTTAGAGGGAAAGCACTCATCTGTACAGATTGGTATTCTGACTTCCAGATGACTTGTCCACTCCTGACCATCGCCCCATGGTATAGGAAGTGGGTATTTCTCGGTACAGATCTCAGTGGAATATGTGGATAGCATCTTGGGGTTGAAGAGGCGTCCAGTGTCAAATTCCTCAAAATATTTTCTAGGTCCCTGGCCAAGTCCCTTGGATCAAAGGTTGAAGCAGCGTCTCTGTAATGTCTGGACTAATGGTCTAGTACCGCAATAACCAGGGAACATCCTGTCCTACCTAAATGTTTCTAATGGTTCACCTCACCATATTTCAATACTCCCATCTTTCACAGGCAAGAATTACAGCTTTCTTTTGATCAACCTCTTCACTATATTGGTCATGTTTCAACTGTAAATTAAAAAAAGTACAACATTTAGTGCACTATTGAGAATCCAAACTTCAATGCCTAGGGGTTCTTCTACTATTTTCCCAGTATTGATTAAAGGAGGATAATTTTCAGCCTGGTAATGCCACAGCCTGAGCAAAGTGAAGAAGACAGTAAATCTGCTTTGAAGTCTTACAGTTTAGAGTTCAATAGCATGAAAGGGAGAGAGCTTATACTTCATTTACTTACACTTGGCACTGTTGCTCTCTCCACCAGCGGTAATCAACTTAAAGCTGCTTTTCTCCATGTGCAGACCCTTGCATCATAAATCAAGTGTGTCTATGCAATGTCTATCATAGTTTTTGTACTGCAAGGGTATAAAATACTATGCTTACATATACTTTAAAGTTTTTCCCATTTTGTATTTGTGCTGGACTATGCAACACTTGCAAAATTTGAAAGCTTTGGAGGAAAGAAAAACCTTTCTCCAGCTTTACATCTGCCTCAAGGAGTTGTGTTTGTTTTGCATACTTTCGACAAACTTAAGTAGATCAGGCTTTGTATTAACTTCCCTGGGTGGTTGCATGGGAATTCCCATGCACCAACTTTGGGACATATGCTTGACACAAAGCAGCACAAAGCAGCATATAGTGCTACTGTAGGGCTATGTTACAATGCAAATCGCGTTTTGTGCTGGAAATTAAATCCAAAATCAACAATTAGAGCAGGTTTTTCACTTTTGGTGACACTGCCCTGGCACGAAGTGTTGATAAATCTGTCCCAACTGTGCTTCTGCTAACATGCAAAAGATTGATATTGACACTGCTGCCCTAAGTTCTCATGGTGAACAATAACGTTTACATCCTTTTTAGAAGTATCACACTGTTATACCCATAAAGACACTGCATTTGCTTCTGTATTAGAAGAATCGTTTTCACTTCTTTTATTCAGATTGAAATCCACAAATCTATGTCATTTTCTGTTGGGTATCAAGTCATTAGTTAAGGACCATTTTTTGGCCTCAAACTAATTCTGAATCTTGAATTCTACAGTATAGAATACCCAATGATCCTCAAAAGCGCAATGGTTCTATGATAACTTTCACAAACCCTATTAGGGTAATATAAATACTCTGGCCTTACTTCTATCTATAGCTATTATTCAGCCTTTTCGCTCTGAGGTATTCTCTGGTGTCTTGTATAAGGAGTTATATTTTTCAGTCCTGTTTTCCAGCAGCCTTAGTTCTATCACTGAGCGGTGAGGCAGATATTTTTTCAGATGGATTTCTGTATGACTTGGCATCTCACTTGAAAAGTAAAATACTTGCCACTTTACTAGAGCTTTCTCTAGTTCATGATATTAGTGGGTAGGATATTTTCTGGCAAATCGATGTTGTGTTCTTGAGGAGAAGACACTAATCGTGCTTCTGCAAACAAGGAAAGTTGATACTTACATGGAGTCTTCAAATTCTGAGGGTGAACAACAATATCACACTGTTATGATAAAAGCCATAATAGCTGAACATTGGATACTAGATCAAAGAAACCTAGTTCTGTTTTTTTTGTATTGACTTCTCCAAATCAATTTCCTGTTTTCCTTTTAATGGACACTTTCTTGAGGAATAGTCAAGCATTTTATTTTGCTTGAGTACATTCTGAACTATGGATTCTATAGTACAGCTGAACCATTAACAATAATATAAAAATTTCCAATTCAATCATCTACATTTATTACTACCGTAAAAAAAGGACAGGGTCCTGAGTCTACTCCAATGTGTTAAACAAGGGTCCCAAGGCATGGTGGGTGAAGGCAAATAAGATTTCCAGCTTGCCAGAAATCTCTCCTTACTAGTAGAAAGATTAATTATGTGGCAGTTATTGCAACATATCATTCGCAAACTAAGGGAATCTGAAGTTTCTCCCTCAAAATTGCACTTTAAGTAATAAACATCTTAGTCATATGACACGAAGAGTGTTTAATGAATAGCTCTGTAGGCACAGAAATTCTGTGTCTATTCATAAAGACACAATTACTTTTTGTTGGGAACATTTTCTTCCTCACTTTCTGAAATATTTTAGAAGTGAAAACCTGGTGTGGTGAGAGTTAAATTCTAAAGTGTAATCATGCAAGCACCTTAACGACAAAGCTTTTCTCATCATCTTAGGCTTTCAAGCCTTAATGGTTAGACAACAGGCTTAAATCAAATAGCAAGTACCATCCAAGAAACACATGCCTCCCCTTTTTCAATCTCAAAGTCTTCACTTCATAGAAGCATGATAAAATATGTGTGTCTAACATTTCCTCTGTGGGAACAAATGGAATCTTTGAAACATGTGGTGCAGTGTTTCCTATAACTTTCATGTGGTGGTTCCAGAGGCTCTATGGTCTAATGATCTTTTGTACTCACATGATACCATTAGCTCATCTTTCATTGTGGATTCTAGAAATACATTTGTTCAGAAGTTGGCACTGGCTTCTCAATTCTCAGTCTATACATATTACAATTCCAAGGCAGGTTTCTGAGTCTCTTCCTTTGTTGCTACCATGGTGCAACCTTAAAAAGGGGTTTCTTATTTCAGACTCCTTCGCCTTTGGACGCCTAGACCACAGACTCCTACTGGGGTTGTTTGGCATTTTGTATAGGGACCATCCAACACTCGAACTCTAAAGTCTGTCTGGCTGACATATCCATATTACCTACCTGGAACTAAAAATTATTTTATGAGGCTGAAGTAATTTCATTTTCCACTGCAGAGAAATGTTGCTATGTTCTCAACAGCAACACCACTGCCTTGTTATCAGAACAAGCAAGGGGGAAATCTTAGTCTCTCATTCTCTTCAATCTAGCAATTCCAATATGGGACAGGTCTACATACAACTAAGTATGGGCGAATTTTGCGAATCTCGCGTTCGCGAATTTTGCGGATTTGCGAACTCGCAATCCGCAAAATCCGCGAATTCTTGCGAATTTGCGGATTTTTTTTTTTTTTTGTGTTCGCAAGGATTTCTGCCAGTTCGCGAGGGTTTCGTACCAGTTCGCAATTGTGAACTTACATTTCGTCGCGCAACGGTCGCGAATTATGTTGTTTCTACGTCTGGTTCATCATCACAGGTTCCCAGCACCCTCTGTTTCACCACTGCAACCCTCTGTTACATCAATGCCACCCCCTGGTTCATCATTACTGTAGATTATGGGGGGGAAAAGCAAGCACACCAGCCCTGCTTCAACTGAGATGAATTAATTTGGGGTTAGTTTATTAATGTGTCACTGTTTTAAAATTCCAGTCTGGCACCTGCTTCCTTATCTGTAATTTTGCTTTCTGTTGCAGTGCATTTTTTTTCCCCAGGAGTCAGGACCTTCTTTGTGGCCTACTTGTAGCTATTGTATGAGCCTGCTGTGAGGGTCAGAGCAGGGTCATACAATTGTTGCAACTAGCAACTGAATTCTGGAGGGGCCCCAGTCAGGAAGCACTACCGGGAATTGTTACTAATGATGAGTTTGAACTCTTGCCCCTGCCGAGTGCTTTCAGTTTTGAAAAACTCGTTTTTCTGCAATTTTGCGGGGTTCGCGGGGTGCGAACACGCGCGAGATCGGATTCGGAAGCCGCAAATTCGTGCGAATATGCAATTTGTTTTTTTTGCGGCGTGTTAGTTGGCAAGGTTTTGTGCGTTTTTGCGAGCCGCTCGTAGCGCAAGACGCGAAGTTACCCTCGCGGTCGTTCAAGGGCGCAGCCATCTTGTTTGCCTGACGTATTTCCGTTTCCGGGCGCGACGTGTAATCTCGCATAGTCCGCGGCTTGCCAGTACAGTCTCGCGCGTGTTCGCAAGGAAAATCTCGTGCGAACTTACCCGCGCGGTCGTGAACGGGCGCGGCCATCTTGTTTCTCATTCATTGCTATGGTTCTGGGCATGGTCTTTGTATCCTCTGTCAATCTCTGCCATCCTTTGCTTGTTTGAAGTTTTTTTTGATCTATTTTACTTATTATCTATCCCTCTATTTTTCTAGCCCTATATTTTTGTGTTTACTGCTACTTTTGGTTAATTTTAAACTACTTTTGTAAACTCTTTTCTTTTCTTCTCTTCCCTATTCTATTTTCTTTATTCCTTTCCGCCCAGACCATGGTGAAGGGAGCCGGGAAGCATCCCGAGAAGGGGAAGGGTCCCGCACCCCGTGTCCGGCTCCCGTGCGGGCGTTTGAGGGGGGAGCTAGTGATGCCACAGGAGATCTTTACCCCGGAGGAGGTGGCCCAACTCATTTTTTATGTTCAGCGCCGCCTCCCCAGGACCATCATGGGAGGCGGCAGGATCAGTGCCGGGTACGGGGCCCGGGAGCGCCGGAAGCGGTGGGAGAAGGTGTGCCAGGCCATTTACCACCACTCTCGGGTCTGGCGCAACTACAACCAGGCCACCCACCGCTGGACGGATGTCCTGACCCGTGAGCGAGATCTGCTCGACCTCCTTGGCCTTGAGATCCCCGGGCTTGGTGAGTAGTAGTAGCTATGTCTTTACTACTATGTTTTCTCCTGCTGTGTTATTATATTGCAAATTTTTGTTTTTTACCAAGAGCAATAATGCTGCTCATTACATTGTAGGTAAATTTTATTTCAAAATCTTCTGTGCATTTCAGGTACACTGCTCTCCTTCTTCTCAGTAGTGTTGCTACTATGCTTATTTGTTTTAGATTTTGTGTTCATTTCATTGGCCTGTGAAATTATGTATGAGTGTAGTTGAAAGAACTGCGTAATGCTACACACTAAGGTTCAGATTTTTAATTACCGGCGCATCCCTGCAAAGTTGCAGGGATGCGCCAGTAATTGTGCGTCACGCCACCATCACCCATGGTGCGCCGTATTTACAATGCGGCGCGCCATGGGCCCAAAACGTCACCAAAGCGTTACGCATCTGTGCCGTAAAGGCGGCGCATTGCTGGAGTTGCGTCGCAACGATGGTGCAGCTCCATCAATGCTCTGGGGTGCCCTATCTCCCCAATGCTGCGTCAAGCCGTACGTCTGCTTCAAGCAGGCGCAGGGTTTGAGTCACGCATCATTGTCCTCAAAGTGACTGATTGAAATCTTGTAGATTTCCCTCAGCCACTTTTAGGATGCGTTCCTGCGCAGGAACGCCCTCCCTTTCGCCGGAACACCCCTATTGGCGCAGGGCTTTACAACGTGATGCATCTCCCAGATGCGTCACGTTGTTAATATAAGCCGCACCATTGCGCCTCTTTTGTGCTGTCGCTGCGTCACAAAAGTCACGCAACAATGGAGCAAAAGAGCCGCAAGGGCCTTCTAAATCAGCCCCTACAGACTCAAGTCCAGTCCTTCCTTTGTACACATGGCGATAAGAAGAAATAGTGGTGGTGGATTAATAGTTTGAGTATTTTAATGACTGGTGAATGTAGTAGGAAACTTTAGTGTTGTCGCTGATCTTCAATCACGATGGACTTTGGCTGTCACTTTGCGTGCTGCGGACTGCTGCCTGCCAATCCTAGGCAAACCTTTTTAGTACTTTGTTTAGTGAGTTACATCGGGTAGTTTCCAATTCGACGGTCCGCAAATCAAGCAATACTAAAGTAATGACGTAGTCGACCACATGAGATTGGTCAATAATATATCCCGTGGAGTCATTCCCTATTTGCTATTTCGCAAAAATATTTTGTTACTTTGTTAGTTCTTTTTTAAATGTTTGATTTGGTTGAGAAATATCATCCATGTTTTCTGTTTTTCTTTCTTTCATGTTGTACATCAGCTTCCCCCAGGGGCAAGAGGAGGACACAGGAGGAGGAGGAGGAGGGTGCTGTTGTCGATGCAGGCCAGGACCGGGCAGTCGAGGGCTCCTTTGCTGGCCCCAGTAAGTTTTAATTTTAATATAGAGTACTTATTTTTTCCTAGCGTTCCTCATTCGATTTTTTCTAAATCGTCTTTGATCTTCTTGTAGACAGGATCTAAATTCTTATCCTGCCTCGACTATGACTCCGTGTGGTATTACTAGATTATTCTTATTAGTCTGTCTGTGTAGCTAACTAAGATTGCACATTTGGCATTTCCATTGGACTCCCATTCTAGTCAGCAATAGCTGTATGCACTGAGTGTAGTCCTCTGGGATTGTCCATAATGTCTTTTCAAGTATTCTAAATGTTTATGCTTTGACCATTGCCAACAATAAAAAGGTGAATGACCACCACCAAGAAATAATAAGATACTACTTTACTTTTGGTTTGGATAGGAGGACTTTCCACATACCTCAGTGATAACAGACTTTGTAGTTGAACCCCCAATCTCCTTACTGACTAGATAGTGTGGCAGAGTCATTTAGCTCCCAAAGTCACCGATGGCAGAGGCACGGACTCATGCTTGCAAAAATTCGAAAACCTTTAGCTCATCCACTCTAGTCTGGAGGACCAAAAACCACAGAGTCTACTTAAGTTTAAAAGCTTTATTAAAAGTAAACACATTTATTAAATTCAAGTTTGTCATAAAAGTGAACGTGTAACTGAAAATGGAAAAGTGCTTAGTGCTGACGATTAATTGGACACATTTCTTGTGGTCGAGCCGAGCTCTCACCTGGTTTGAACTTGATCCTGCTCGTGTTCTTAGAAGTCAAGGTTCTGTCTGTTAGGAGAAAAAGTGGTGCGTGTTAAAAAGTAAAAAGCAAACATTCATCAGTTGTGCCAAAAAGTGCAGCAAGACAACAGCCTTCCCTGGAAAAAGGGACATTTTTACTCTAGAGTACACAGTCAAAAATTATTAAATTGTACACTTTTTTTCACATTTCTTTCTTCCTCCTAGACCAAATATTATATAGTAGTTAGTGGTGAATTCTAACATTATTAAATGTACTTTGTAGGTGGAACATCTGGAGACGGGGCCAGCGCGGAGGTGGTGGTGGCATTGGACGAGGAGGACAACTCTGGGGAGGAGGCGGTGCAAGTGCCGGACAAGGGCATGCCTGTGAGGGTTCACACGGTGGTGGCGGGCAGAGGTAAGCTATACATTCCTTAGTCATTGAGATTGAAGACTGCAGAGTGTGCTTTCTGCACGGGTGTATTATAAAAAAAGCAGGTAGTAGCCTCCTCTAAATGTACTTCGACTTAGCTGTGAAGTTTTTGGCGAGAAGAATCCCAATCAGATCTGAGGTGAACTTGATGGATGGGATGAACGAAAAGCGAAAGAAGGGTGTAAGTAAGTGTGGAAGCACGAGAAATGTAATGATGACTGGCAAAGAAGAATGATATGTGTTTGCTTGGTCCCCGAGGTGGCTGGGAAGGTAAGAAAATGGTATGGTGCATGGCTGGGTGAATGATGAAGCAAGGATGGGTGGAAGGAGAACAGCCTGGGTGGGTGAGACAGAAACTGTATGTGTGCAATATACTTTGAATGGATGGATGCCTGGATCATTCATGGTACTATCTGACTCTTAGATAGCATATGTGAATCTAGAGAGAGTAGACGGTCACTGGATGAACTAAGTGTTACTTTGAAGAGCATGTAACACCGCACCCGCACGTCCGTTCCAGTGTAGGAAAGGCAAGGAAAAGAAGTTGTAACGTTGTCCAAAGACTACCATGAATAGTAGCAGTAGTTTGTATAGCAACTGCAAGCACAGCATATATCCAGTTATTACGGTGGACACTCCCTACCTCCCTTAATAACTTTAGTTTAGTAGTAGTACGTCATTCATGTGTGGGGGTATCACTGTTCACTCAATAATAAGCAAAGCATCTAAAGTCATCCCATATGTCATCAAATACATCCCATGTGAAGTGATAGATAATCAGATAATTTAGCTTCTTCATTTTCCTTTTCTAATACTCATTTGCACTGTAGGGTGAAAGCTAAATTAATTAAGCAGTAGCCCTTTTAACAGAGTATTCTCAGTGCCACCCGTAATAGAAAAGTAAGAGCTTCACCACCTGCATGTACTGGACCGGTACAGTAACGCAAGTCTGTCTCACTCACCATGGTGTGCGTCTGTTTTTCTCGGGTGCAAGTTCACTGCGCTGGCATTATGGCGGCTTGCATAAGATAACGTACCAGTTTTCCTAAACAAGAGAGAAGAAGAAGAATAAGAGTGGTGTACTGTCATAGTCGACTGTAATAGAAGTCCATAGTGCTCGTAGAATTTGTTCCTTAAACTCCCACTAATGTTAGAGCAAGGATGAAGAAGTCGGAGGTTACATAGATACTGTCCTCAATAGTTATGCACTGTGCTTTCAATTTGCTACTTGTACTGTGACAACTTTCTGCTCAATCATTTTGTGTTAATCTTAAGGAGCATTGGTTACAGACTATGTCTTTCTTTTTTCATGTAGTTGCTCCTTCCAAATCCAAGACACCATCAAGGAGGAAGGAGCTGGCTCGAATGGCCCGGCAACGGAGGCTGGATGCCACTGTTGCTGAATATCGGCGGCTGGTGGCCCTGGAGGAGGAGGAGACGCAGTCTGGTACAACAACAACGTCCACTGGGACAGCTGCATCCTCCTCCGTGCGTGCTGCCAGCCAGCGCAGTGCTCCAGCGGTACGGAGCCGGGCTACCAAAGCCAAACGCCACCGCCCAGCAGCAAAGAAAGCAGCTGCCCCTCACAGGATTTGCAAGGCACACCGGCGCCGCTTATCCCTCAGACTGTCCTACCTGGAGCAGGAGGTCCATAATTATAAGAACGTGGTGGAGGGCCTCCGCTTCGAACTTGCCACCCTCCGCAAGGAGCATGATGCCCTGGCTGCTAATTCCAACAGCTCCCTGCCATAGTGTCCCTTGCCCCTTTTTTAGAGATTTTTGGGGGGTGGGAATTGGGAGTTGTGATTTTTGGGGACTTTTGAAGGACAATCGTTGGGGTTAGGGAGGGTCTTGCGGGAGATTCTTTTGTTAGGGCTATAAAAATATACTTTTTGAAACTTTATCTGACCATACCTGTTTTTTACTGCTTTTGAGTCTGGTGGGTGGGGGTTTAACATAACAGTAAGTTTGTTTTCCTGAATAGTCCTAGGACTTTAGTAGTACTACCGTCAATCAAATCTCTCGTCTCTCCTAATACTCCATTATACTACCTCCAACCAAACGCCTATCTTACCTGTAATTTCTGTTTTCAAGTAGGGCTAGGCCCAGGGCTGGCTCCACGGGAAACAGCAAATAAGGTTGGCAATCCTGGGCGGATAAAATGTCCTCATAGCGGTGGTACTAGTGGTGTGACACAGTGGCAGTTGCTTGTCTATGAAAAAAAAGAAAATGAAATCTGGTTTGTCCTCCTGAGCAATACAAATGTACAATACAGAATATAGCAGGTGACAGAAGTACACTAGAACAGTGCCACATTGTAGCCTAACAAATGTTAAAGTATAACTAATTCGGTTGAAGTTCTTTTACATTAGCCATGGGTCTTTGTCAAGCAGAGTAAGAATATATCCTCGGATTTCTTCACCAGCCTGTTGCTATCACCTTATCCTCCCCAGCAAGTGTGTGGATTTATTGCTGTAATTTAGTCAAACATCAATCAAAACCACACAGCCCGGGGGAAGAGGGTTAGGGTTTGAAAAATGGATGGGTACGGGGGTTTTTGGGAAAGGTTTTGGGAGACAAGAAAAAGTAGCACAGCATGGACACACAATTGTGAACATAAACAAATCTTTGGGTACAAACCTATCCATCAATCTTTGAAAGTGCATACACTACTGCATGCATGTCAGTTAAAAGTAAGTAGTACTTTCGACAACTGTGGAAGAAAGAATGCGACAGTACAGGGCGTGGGTGGAAATATTGATAACTATATTCAACATAAGGTCTCTGTAGCCAGATACCTGAGAGCCTTGCTGGTCACTATAAATCCATTCACAACAACACTCAATGGGGTTGGTCTGGAAGGTATAGTAGATAGAAAAGGAGAAATTGCTTTTTTTCTAGGTGTCCCCTCACTCACCAGGGTTGCCCCTTGGTGACATGCTTCATCATTGGGGCCATCCCAGTCCTCTACGGGCTGGGGCGTGCTGCGACTTGCGAATTACGTAGGAGCACTTACAAATGACTATGTGTGGTGCAGATGTGATAGTGGAGTGGACTAAGTGATGTGTTAAGGGATCAATTTAGAAGCCGAGAGAGATCCAAGAAATGCAGTCACACTCAGAGAAAAAGGCAAGGGATACTGTATCTATGTGGCTGTAGTGGTCCTGTTGGAAGTGGTAAGTAAGTTGCCTGCAGAAAAAAAATCCTCCTTTTAGCGGCACTCCTCCATTGCAGCCGACGCTTCGTCCATCGATGTTGGTCACCAGAAGACACCCTGTAAAAAAAAGCACAGCATAGACAAACAATGGAACATAAACAATTCTTTGGGTACAAACCTATCCATCAATCTTTGAAAGTGCAGGAACTACTGCATGCATGTCAGTGAAAAGTAAGTAGTACATTCGACAACTGTGGAAGAAAGAATGCGACAGTACAGGGCCTGTGTGGAATTATTGATAACGATATTCAACATAAGGTCTCTGTACTTAGCCAGATACCCGAGAGCCTTGCTGGTCACTATAAATCCATTCACAACAACACTCAGTGGGGTTGGTCTGGAAGGTATAGTAGATAGAAAAGGAGAAATTGCTTGTTTTCTAGGTGTCCCCTCACTCACCAGGGTTGCCCCTTGGTGACATGCTTCATCATTGGGGCCATCCCAGTCCTCTACGGGCTGGGGCGTGCTGCGACTTGCGAATTACGTAGGAGCACTTACAAATGACTATGTGTGGTGCAGATGTGATAGTGGAGTGGACTAAGTGATGTGTTAAGGGATCAATTTAGAAGCCGAGAGAGATCCAAGAAATGCAGTCACACTCAGAGAAAAAGGCAAGGGATACTGTATCTATGTGGTTGTAGTGGTCCTGTTGGAAGTGGTAAGTAAGTTGCCTGCAGAAAAAAAATCCTCCTTTTAGCGGCACTCCTCCATTGCAGCCGACGCTTCGTCCATCGATGTTGGTCACCAGAAGACACCCTGTAAAAAAAAGCACAGCATAGACAAACAATGGAACATAAACAATTCTTTGGGTACAAACCTATCCATCAATCTTTGAAAGTGCAGGAACTACTGCATGCATGTCAGTGAAAAGTACGTAGTACATTCGACAACTGTGGAAGAAAGAATGCAACAGTACAGGGCCTGTGTGGAATTATTGATAACGATATTCAACATAAGGTCTCTGTACTTAGCCAGATACCCGAGAGCCTTGCTGGTCACTATAAATCCATTCACAACAACACTCAGTGGGGTTGGTCTGGAAGGTATAGTAGATAGAAAAGGAGAAATTGCTTGTTTTCTAGGTGTCCCCTCACTCACCAGGGTTGCCCCTTGGTGACATGCTTCATCATTGGGGCCATCCCAGTCCTCTACGGGCTGGGGCGTGCTGCGACTTGCGAATTACGTAGGAGCACTTACAAATGACTATGTGTGGTGCAGATGTGATAGTGGAGTGGACTAAGTGATGTGTTAAGGGATCAATTTAGAAGCCGAGAGAGAGCCAAGAAATGCAGTCACAGTCAGAGAAAAAGGCAAGGGATACTGTATCTATGTGGTTGTAGTGGTCCTGTTGGAAGTGGTAAGTAAGTTGCCTGCAGAAAAAAAATCCTCCTATTAGCGGCACTCCTCCATTGCAGCCAACGCTTCGTCCATCGATGTTGGTCACCAGAAGACACCCTGTCCACTGCCTGCCTGATGCTGAATTGTGGCTCGCTACTGTGAAGCGTGACTCCATCCTTTTTTCCCCATTGCAGAGACTGAAACCCGGCCTGTAATTATTCAACGAAAAACAGGAAGTGATATAATATTACAACACCACTGATAAATAAATATAAGGTATGTAGGCTGTGGAGTGCAAAAAGTCACAATTTGATTTTCCTAGTAGACAGTACAATATTTTTGAAAGTGCGTACTCTGAGTCACCTTTTGAAGGATAAATAAGTATGGGCAAATTAATGTAGCGGATCTTGCCCCTCAAGCTAGGTGTACTGTAAACTGTGTTTTAGAACAAAATTAGATCTTCCTAGCAGTGCTCCCACCCAGACCCTTACTAAAGCCAGTCGCAAAAATGTAGAAGACCCCCAATCAAATCTCAAAAAACGAGGCCTAGCAGAAAACTGGTGACAAAACTTACTTTGAAAGTAAAAGTAGGCCGAAGTACCCCCTTCCTAATTACCCATTACCCACCGTGGATTGCATTGAAACCACTTGCAAGCAACCAAGCAAAAGTAGCCATAGCCAGCATCGCTCCAAGACTCGAAATCCCCCCCACTCAAACACATGCAATAGAAATACTGCTAACCCTAACGAACCCTAAGTTAAGAATAGTGGCAAAGGCTTTCTTTAACTATGCCAAATCCCCCCTTTCCCACCATGGATTTTCTTCAAATGACTTGCAACCAAAATTACACATTCTCACGAGTGCTCTAAGACCCCAGAACTCAGTTGGAATAATCTAGAACACCCTGAAACACATGCAATCCTGCTGCTAGGGCTAACCCTAACGAACCCTAAGTTACAAAAAGTGCCAAAACTAAAGGCTTTTCCGCCAGGATTTTGTCCCAACCACTTCTACCCGGTATTAGACCTTCCCAGGAATGCCCCAAGACCCGCCAACCCACCCGCCAAGAAGCATAACACCCCCAAACAGGCCAAAAGCAAAATCTCATACTTGCAATATTTCTGGGCCTTCGGTCCAAACGCACTGCGTAGCTAGGCCATAAGTCGGGGTTGCCACGACGGATTTCCTGAAAAGCAAATGCAATCAAGATTAGAGTGTCCCAGCAGTGCTCCCAGACCACGAAACTCACCCACAAACAGACGGAACCCCCACTAAGAGCACCTCAAAGGCAAGCAAGTCATCAAAAACACAAAAAATTTTCCGTCTGGGATTTGGTCCAAAACACTTTTATCCGGTATTAGAGCTTCCCAGCAATGGCCCCAGAGCCGTCAACCCAGGAGAAAACGAGTAGAAGACCCCCAAACAGCCAAAGAGCAAAAGTACAAAAATGGGGACTTAGTCAATTTTTCACAAATTTCCCAAATCACTCCGCGCGCGCTCTGGAGCTAGGCCCTAACTCCCCTCTGCCACCATGGATTTGCTTCAAACCTCTTGCAAAGTAAAGTATATATAGCCAGCAGTGCTCCCAGACCACGAAACTCACCCACAAACACCAGGAAGCCCCCCAAACAGGCCCCCGAAAACGCTACATAGAGCAAAATGTCAGAAATAGCCAAAAAAAAAATCGGCCTGGATTTTGTCCCAACACTTCTACCCGGTATTAGACCTTCCCAGGAATGCCCCAAGACCCGCCAACCCACCCGCCAAGAAGCATAACACCCCCAAACAGGCCAAAAGCAAAATCTCATACTTGCAATATTTCTGGGCCTTCGGTCCAAACGCACTGCGTAGCTAGGCCATAAGTCGGGGTTGCCACGACGGATTTCCTGAAAAGCAAATGCAATCAAGATTAGAGTGTCCCAGCAGTGCTCCCAGACCACGAAACTCACCCACAAACACCAGGAAGCCCCCCAAACAGGCCCCCGAAAACGCTACATAGAGCAAAATGTCAGAAATAGCCAAAAAAAAATCGGCCTGGATTTTGTCCCAACCACTTCTACCCGGTATTAGACCTTCCCAGGAATGCCCCAAGACCCGCCAACCCACCCGCCAAGAAGCATAACACCCCCAAACAGGCCAAAAGCAAAATCTCATACTTGCAATATTTCTGGGCCTTCGGTCCAAACGCACTGCGTAGCTAGGCCATAAGTCGGGGTTGCCACGACGGATTTCCTGAAAAGCAAATGCAATCAAGATTAGAGTGTCCCAGCAGTGCTCCCAGACCACGAAACTCACCCACAAACACCAGGAAGCCCCCCAAACAGGCCCCCGAAAACGCTACATAGAGCAAAATGTCAGAAATAGCCAAAAAAAAATCGGCCTGGATTTTGTCCCAACCACTTCTACCCGGTATTAGACCTTCCCAGGAATGCCCCAAGACCCGCCAACCCACCCGCCAAGAAGCATAACACCCCCAAACAGGCCAAAAGCAAAATCTCATACTTGCAATATTTCTGGGCCTTCGGTCCAAACGCGCTGCGTAGCTAGGCCATAAGTCGGGGTTGGCACGACGGATTTCCTGAAAAGCAAATGCAATCAAGATTAGAGTGTCCCAGCAATGCTCCCAGACCACGAAACTCACCCACAAACAGACGGAACCCCCCCTAAGAGCACCTCAAAGGCAAGCAAGTCATCAAAAACACAAAAAAAATTCCGCCTCGGATTTGGTCCAAACCACTTTTAGTGCTTCCCAGCAATGGCCCCAGACCCGTCAACTCACCTGCAAAGAGGTAGAACAACACCCCCACAAGTGCTGAGTCTTTCTTCATTGGGCGTAAACCAGCCCTCTGCTTTGATGGAAATAGTCTGGAGGAGGAGGATAGAGGAGCATGTTCTTCTGAACTTGTGAACCTGAGGCATGCAGACTGCGGCACCTTCAAATCAATTAGCAAACAAGTGAAGACAGTTCTGCTGATGGGCTTGTTTTTGTGATTATCTGATTAAAGTTTGAATTATATTAACTGTGCACAACAAAGAAAGACAGACACACAGGAATAAAAGTGAATAAGGATGAAAAAGAAAGTTATTGATTCGTTGTCTCATTTTCAGGGCTCGGTATCACGGTCCAGGAATAAGAATAAGGCTTCGTCATCATACTCTGCGAATTCAGGCAGGGTCAATCAATCAATCAAAGACATTTATAGAGCGCGCTACATACCCGTGGGGTCTCAAGGCGCTGGGGGGGGGGGGGGGGGTGCCGCTACTGCTCGAACAGCCAGGTCTTCAGCTTCTTCCTGAAGGAGAGGTGGTCTTGGGTCTGGCGCAGGTCGGTCGGGAGGGAGTTCCAGGTCTTGGCGGCCAGGTAGGAGAAGGACCTTCCTCCTGTAGTCGCTCTTCGGATGCGGGGGACGTCGGCGAGGGCGTGGTTGGGTGATCGGAGGAGGCGTTTGGGAGCGTAGAAGTTGACTCGGCTGTTGAGGTAGCTCGGGCCTTGGTCGTGTAGGGCTTTGTGTGCGTGGGTGAGGAGGCGGAAGGTGATTCTTTTGTTGACGGGGAGCCAGTGGAGGTCTCTCAGATGTCCGGAGATGTGGCTGGTTCGTGGGATGTCGAGGATGAGTCTGGCTGAGGCGTTCTGGATCCGCTGGAGTCTCTTTTGGAGCTTGGCGGTGGTACCGGCGTAGAGGGCGTTGCCGTAGTCCAGTCGGCTGGTGACGAGGGCCTGGGTGATGGTCTTCCTGGTCTCCGTGGGGATCCACCAGAAGATCTTCCGTAGCATGCGGAGGATGTTGAAGCATGCCGATGAGACGTTGTTGACTTGCCTGGTCATGGAGAGGGAGGAGTCCAGGATGAAGCCCAGGTTGCGTGCATGGTCTGTCGGTTTGGGTGCGGTGCCCAGGGCGGGAGGCCACCAGGAGTCGTCCCAGGCGGAGGGTGAGGAGCCCAGGATGAGGACCTCCGTCTTGTCCGAGTTCAGTTTCAGGCGGCTGGTCGTCATCCACTCGGCTACCTCTTTCATCCCTTCGTGCAGGTTAGCTCTGGCGGCGGCGGGGTCGTTGGTCAGGGAAAGGATCAGCTGGGTGTCGTCGGCGTAGGAGATTATGTTGAGGTTGTGCTGGCGTGCGATGGCCGCGAGGGGGCTCATGTAGACGTTGAAGAGAGTGGGGCTCAGCGAGGATCCTTGAGGGACGCCGCAGATGACTTTGGTGGCCTCTGACTTGTACGGTGATAGACGGACTCTCTGTGTTCTTCCGTCGAGGAAGGAGATGATCCATTCCAGTGCCTTGTCCTGGATTCCGATATTGCTGAGGCGCTGTACTAGGGTGCGGTGGCAGACAGTGTCGAAAGCCGCGGAGAGGTCTAGGAGGATGAGGGCCGCTGTTTCTCCGTTGTCCATCAGGGCTCGGATGTCATCGGTGGCGGCGATGAGGGCGGTCTCGGTGCTGTGATTGGCTCGGAAGCCGGACTGTGAGGGGTCGAGGGATCCATTCGTCTCGAGGAAGGCGGCCATCTGCTTGTTGACGGTCTTCTCGATGACTTTGGCTGGAAACGGGAGGAGCGAGATGGGGCGGTAGTTCTTGAGTTCGGTGGGGTCCGCTGTGGGTTTCTTGAGAAGAGCGCTGAGTTCGGCGTGCTTCCAGCTCTCAGGGAAGGTGGCGGTGTTGAAGGATGTGTTGATGATGTCTCGCAGGTGGGGTGCGATGACAGCGTCGGCCTTGTTGAAGATGTGGTGAGGGCAGGGGTCGGTCGGTGATCCGGAGTGGATGGAGTTCATCGTGCGGATGGTGTCTTCGGTGCTGACCGGGGTCCAGGCGTGGAGGGTGGTGGTGGGGGGTGGTTGTTCGGTCTTGGTGTTCGTTGGTTGGTTGTTGAAGCTGTTGTGTATGTCCGCGATCTTGTTGTGGAAGTATGAAGCGAGGGAGTTGCAGAGGTCTTGCGATGGGGTGATGTCGTTGTTTCCTGCGCTGGGGTTGGAGAACTCTTTCACGATGTTGAAGAGTTCCTTGCAGTTGTGTGCGTTGTTGTCCAGCCGGTCCTTGAAAGCAGTTTTCTTGGCGGCGCGGATCAGCTGGTGGTGCTTCCGGGTGGCCAGCTTGAAGGTGGTCCTGTTGTCTGGTGTAGGATCCCTTCTCCAGACTTTCTCGAGGGCTCGGCAGTTCTTCTTGGAGCTCTTGAGTTCGTCGGTGAACCACGGGGCTTTCTTGCTGCCGGATCTGTTGGGCGGGGTTCTCAGCGGGGCGAGTTCGTCTGCGCAGTTGCTGATCCACCTCGTGAGGTTGTCGGCGGCCTGGTTGGGGTTCGCTGAGCTGGCGGGAGGGTGCTGGCTCAGGGAAGCGGCGAGCTGGTCTGCTGTGATCTTGTTCCAGCTTCTGCGGGCGGCCTGATGCTGGTGGTGGTGGGTCGTCGTTCTCTTGAAGGTGAAGTGGACGCAGCTGTGGTCCGTCCATTGAAGCTCTGGTGAGCTCAGTGTCACCTGACAGAGTAGAAATTCCCTCATCTATGTTGCTGGCCACCTCCTCTTCATCCGGCACGCTCTCTCGTACTCTGAAATCTGGTGGTATGAGGTGCTGATTCATCTTGATCATTGTTAACCTCTCCACATTTTTGGGCGAGAGGCGGCTCCGTTTGGGAGTTACAATCCCACCAGCCGCACTGAAAACCTGTTCAGAAGACACGCTTGCGAGTGGGCAAGACAAGTAGTTTAAAGCCAGGTTGGTGAGCTGTGGCCACAATTCTTTTTTCCCATGCCAATACGCCAATGGGTCAGAATTAACATAGACCTCTGTTGAGTCATTCAGATAGTCCTTCACCATCGACTCAAGGTCCTCATCCAAGGTTCCTCCACTTTGCTTAGCTCTTGCTGTGCCTCTGACCTTTTGAGAACCAAACCCACGCAGAGCTAGCCAATCCTCTTCAGCCTCCAATGTTTCTGTTGTCTTTCGTGCAGATGATCCGGTTGCCGGTGTCTTTAACGGCTGAGAGGTCACTTGTGCCACAGCCACAGGTGCAGAAGTGGATTGTTTTGACTGGGGATGGCCTGCTGATGTACTGCCATTTCCTTCAATTTCCAGCCGTTCTGTTTCAAACTTCTTGGCTGACAAGGCTAGCCAACGTTTGTACTTTGGAACATGTTCATCATCAAAAGGAAAGAATGCTTGGCCTGCCAGCGCCTTTTTGTAGCGTGGATCCAGAATAGTAGCACAAATGTAATGCTGTTCTGAGTGGATCTTTTTAAGACGTTCATCACCTTGTAGGAGCTCTAATAATTGCTCAGCCAGAAGCAAAGAGTCTTGGTTTTTGTCATCTTTTCCAAACACAGAACACACCTCCTTCAGTTGGTCCTCCAGCATGTACAACAATGGGATAGCTTTTCCCAAATTAGAGTCCTCCTTGCTGACTGCACGTGTGAAGAACTCAAAAGGACGAAGCATGCGTGTCAGGCTTTCAACTATGTTCCATTGCGGCCCACCCATCCTCAGCTCCTCTGTACCCTCTTTAAGGAAATATTGATCGAGTTCCGTATACTGCTCATACAGACGCTCAAGCATGTAGAAGGTTGAGTTCCAACGTGTTACCACCTCCTGGATGAATGCTTTCACTGGCATTTGACGTTGATATAGCAGGCTCCTCAGCTGCTTCCGGGCCTTAAAAGAATGCCTGAAATGCTTGCACATTTTTTGGCAGGTCTCCAATACACTGTACGCTGCACTGCCTTTATTACCCAAGAATTTTTGGACAACCAGGTTTATACAGTGCGCCAAACACGGCACTCTGAAATAGTAACCGTCCCTCATGGCCTTAACTATATTGGCGCCATTGTCCGTGGAAACATAACCAACCTTGCGTTTTAGTGGGGACAGCCAGTTAAGGACCTTTGTGTTAAAGACATCCAAAATGTTTTCTGCTGTGTGACGTTTCTCCAAACCAAACATGGCTAGTGTTGCATGTTTCCGAGCACCTTTAAAAACAATGTTCGTGTCAACACCTGCGTTTAGCTTTGCTTTAGCCCCTGAAAAAGAGACCCAGTGTGCAGTGATGCACATGTAATCAGCGCCTGCGCCACTGGTCCACATGTCTGTTGTCAGATGTATAGTGTGAACAGCACTCTTCTGCAAAGCTGCCCCAATCACCTTCAGAACATCTTCATGTAGTGCTGGAACCGCAACTCGGGCAAAATAGAACCGGCTAGGAACCTTCCATTTAGGGCAGAGCGCTGTCACTAATTCTAGAAAACCAACCCCTTCTACAAAAGAAAAAGGGAGAAGGTCCAGAGCTAGCATTTTAGCCAGCTTAGTGTTATACAGACGGGTCATTGGGTGGTTGCGTTCATATTGCGCTTCTGTAAACAACATCTTTTTAATGTTGCCCTGGACCAAGGATTTACGGGATGATGATGATCTCTTCGACCCAGTTACGCTCGCTGATGAACTTTTCCGCATTGATGTCTCACTCTCTCCCACACTCTTAGTGTGGCTCCCATGGGGTGTGCTGCTGACAGGGGAACTGGGTGTAAGTGAAGTGTTTGAATCGTCTTCTACCTCCGCGTCATCATCAGATGAAAAATCAACGTTTTCATTGCGTGCAATTCGGGCTTCCTTGATCGCGTGTAGGTGCGCAAACCATTGGACATCGTGCGTTCTCCTAAGATGACCTCTCTGGCCTCCGGTACCATAGTTGGAACCCAACTTACCACGACTAACTCGAAGCTTACAAAGGCTACAAATGGCTACGTTTTCCTTTTTTGGGCAAACACTAAAGAAGTCCCAAACTGGAGACTTGAAATGTCTTCGGGGGCCGGAGGAGGCGGCGATACTGGTGGTGGTGGTCCTGCTGCTAATGCCAGATGAAGTGGAGGATGTGGATTGCCGAACTTCAGTACGTTTTGCACTTTCACCACCACGAATTGAGGTCGAGGACGAGGTGGGTACCTTCTTGCGAGGAAGAAATATGGAAGCGGTAGGTTTTGGTGTACTACTTAACTCCAAATCTAATGATTCCATTTCCATTGCCTCCTCGCCGACATCATCATCACGCTCAGCAGCTTCTCGGGATAGGGTCAAAATGTCTCTTTGCTGCATGCCCGGTGGGGCTGCAGTGACCTTTGTGATGACTGGCTCGTCGTCATCGTGAGAGGCTTCATCACCAGTAGTATCTGTCACTTCTTGTTGAGCCTCATCACACTCCATAGGTTTGAGTTTTTGGACGACCTTCCTTTTACGCTTAGGTACCGGTGTCAGATCATGGTGTGCCTCACTGTCAGACCGCAGTTGTGATTCCCAAGACAGATCACTTGCATCAGAACGAGGTGGGCTTGAAGAAGATGTAGACACCCCCCTTGATCTTTTCCTTGCTAGGGATGTGGAAGACAATGAATGATCATCAGGAGGAGTGGCTTCCAATGATACCTCGGCTTCATTGTCGATTTCCTGATGTGCCCCTACTTCGGGAGGAACAACTATTGTGGGCACTTGTGAACCTCCATGCACCTTTGCTTGCGCATCTCCTTTTGCTGCCTCTCCTTCCACATGTACTTGGGCGTGTACTTGCACATGGTGTTGTTGTTGCGGCTGTGGTTGTTCAACACTTGTCAGATGAGTTACAACAACCTGTGTTGATTCAGGGACATTGCTGCTACTTTCTTGCGATGAGCCAACATCACTGGTCGATGGTGATTGGAGAAGTACACTGACTGCCTCTGAAGCACTCAAGGGCTTTGACTTAAGTTGGCGTGGTGGTGGAGGCACTGAACCCAATGGAGCAGGGGTGCTGCTCCCAGCTTGGTCCACAGCAGATCCTGCTGCTGCAGGCGTACTTTTTTTTTTGCTCCCAAAAAACGTGGCGGGTGGCACACCAGCCTCCTTGGTAACTTGCTTCTTCTGCTCCTTACTAGCAACTTTCTTGCTAGAGGAGCTACGGATAACTTTCTTTGGGGCCATATTCTTCAGAGCAGGTCAGACAGCAGGCCGCAGTTGCACGAATTGTAGAGTTGTCTGAGGCCAGACGTGACGTCGCGTGACGTTATGCTGCACACACACACCGCTGCAGGACTTCTTCCTGGCACTGGTGGTTCTCTTGAGTCTTGTGCACCTAAAAAAAATGGAAGACAGAGGAACATCAGTTCAGTTATAGAGCACAAAAAAATCGAAAAACACTGCAAAATCAGCACAATCCCAATCCATCCATGCCCTCCATAATGTTTAAATTCAAGACAACCCACAGAAAGACTAGGCCCATGCAAGACTCACTACCCCTGGGCATAAATAAAGGTTGAAAAGTAGGCAAAATGGTTGGAGGCCTAACAACAAAGCCTGCATTCAAAATGGCCACTTGCCTCCTAGCACATGGCCAGGGCCTGCCTGTACCAGCACTCAAAATGGCCCCCACCCACATGGCCTGTCCCCATGAACACCCCCAAAAATCAAAAAACACTGCAAAATCAGCACAATCCCATTCCATCCATGGCCTCCATGATGTTTAAATTCAAGACAACCCACAGAAAGACTAGGCCCATGCAAGACTCACTACCCCTGGGCATAAATAAAGGTTGAAAAGTAGGCAAAATGGTTGGAGGCCTAACAACAAAGCCTGCATTCAAAATGGCCACTTGCCTCCTAGCACATGGCCAGGGCCTGCCTGTACCAGCACTCAAAATGGCCCCCACCCACATGGCCTGTCCCCATGAACACCCCCAAAAATCGAAAAACACTGCAAAATCAGCACAATCCCATTCCATACATGCCCTCCATGATGTTTAAATTCAAGACACCCCACAGAAAGACTAGGCCCATGCACCACTCACTACCCCTGGTCAAGGCCCCAACAACAGGTCAAAAATCGAAAAACACAGAAAAATCAGCACAATCCCATTCCATCCATGCCCTCCATGATGTTTAAGTTCAAGACAGCCCACAGAAAGACTAGGCCCATGCTAGACTCAAATACCCCTGGTGAAAAGGCCACAAGTACAGGCCCAAAAAACGAAAATCACTGAAAAATCTGCACAATCCCATTCCATCCATGGCCTCCATGATGTTTAAATTCAAGACAACCCACAGAAAGACTAGGCCCATGCAAGACTCACTACCCCTGGGCATAAATAAAGGTTGAAAAGTAGGCAAAATGGTTGGAGGCCTAACAACAAAGCCTGCATTCAAAATGGCCACTTGCCTGCCAGCACATGGCCAGTGCCTGTAGCTGCACTCAAAATGGCCACCAGCCACATGGCATGTCCCTCCCCATGAACACCCCCAAAAATCGAAAAACACTGCAAAATCAGCACAATCCCATTCCATCCATGGCCTCCATGATGTTTAAATTCAAGACAACCCACAGAAAGACTAGGCCCATGCAAGACTCACTACCCCTGGGCATAAATAAAGGTTGAAAAGTAGGCAAAATGGTTGGAGGCCTAACAACAAAGCCTGCATTCAAAATGGCCACTTGCCTCCTAGCACATGGCCAGGGCCTGCCTGTACCAGCACTCAAAATGGCCCCCACCCACATGGCCTGTCCCCATGAACACCCCCAAAAATCGAAAAACACTGCAAAATCAGCACAATCCCATTCCATCCATGCCCTCCATGATGTTTAAATTCAAGACACCCCACAGAAAGACTAGGCCCATGCACCACTCACTACCCCTGGTCAAGGCCCCAACAACAGGTCAAAAATCGAAAAACACAGAAAAATCAGCACAATCCCATTCCATCCATGCCCTCCATGATGTTTAAGTTCAAGACAGCCCACAGAAAGACTAGGCCCATGCACCACTCACTACCCCTGGTCAAGGCCCCAACAACAGGTCAAAAATCGAAAAACACAGAAAAATCAGCACAATCCCAATTCATCCATGGCCTCCATGATGTTTAAGTTCAAGACAACCCACAGAAAGACTCAGTCCACCCACCACTGAGTACCCCTGGGCAAAAGGCCCCAAAACAGCCCAAAAATCGAAAATTCCAAAATTTTAATTGCAGCAACTGTAATGCCCCAAACAAACTTACTTGTAAAATTTCTAATCCAACAGTGATCCAAAGAAAGTCAAAAAGGCCTCAAATCCAAATATCCAGCAGCATCCACAAAAAGTAATCCTTCCAGCTCCAGACCCAAATGAAAAGTGACCAGGAGATGGACAAAGCACTGGGAGGAGCCTGCTGAACAGGAACAGGAAGTTGAAGACTGTGGGGCACTTCCTTCCTCCCACCCCCCTGCCCCCCTCCCCAAAATGGACTCCTCGCTAAAAAAGTGCTGGCAAATGTCAAACTAAGGAGTTATTCAGATAAAAATCATCATTTCTAGAAGGTTTATGCTGCTTGCTGGTGGATTTCTTGTGCAGAATTGCAAATTTATATTTTCGCTCGCCGCATCTCAAATCTCGCAATTGCGAAGTACCGCGAGACGTGATCTCGCCATACTCGCGTTGACAAACTATCGCTGGCAAGCCGCGATGACGTAATCGCGCTCGCCAATTCCCGCGGGATCACACAGCAAGATCCAAAATGGCGCAGCACTCGCAAACTATCGAAAAAAACAACTCGGCAAACGATGATAAACGCCGCGCGCCGCAAAAATTGTATCACCAACGCCGCGCGCCGCCAAAAAAATCCGCTGCGTGCGAATTTGCGGATTTTGCGGGAAATTCGCAAATCTCGCGGATTGCGAATTTCCCAAAAATCCGCAAAATCCGCGAGCATAACGGATTTTCCGCCCATGCTTACATACAACATTCACACTTTATTGTACCATCTTAAGGGTAAGTTAAATGTGGCTACAGATGTGCCCAGCAGACTTCAACATGTTCCTCTTGAATGGGAAATAAATCAGAATGTTCCAACATTCTGCAAGATTTGAATCACACACAGAGAGAACGTCTGCCGTGGAAATTAACACAGATAATCAGAACTTGCTTCCCATCCAGGACTAGGGAACACATTCTTAGGAGATGCTCTTGTCTTGAACCAATTGGAGTTGCCTTTGTTCAGTCTATCCATTTGGTCTGCTTCGAAAACATCTAGGTGAGTCACCAAGTCAAAGGGCCTGATTCACAAAAGTAATCTGAGACAAAATGCTAACTTTACGACTTTCGGTATTCACAAAAGGCATTGAGGAGTAGTAAAGTTAGGATTTTGTTTTAAGTTTTGGTCTTAAAACAATATCCTAACATAAGTTAAACACAAGATAAACAAGTTAAACGTAAATTAGGATTGTGTCTTAACTTTGTCTTAAAATTTGGTCTTAAGACAAAATCCTAACTTAAGTTAAACTTAGGTTAGGATTTTGTCTTAAGACCAAAATTTAAGACAAACAAGACAAAATCCTAACTTAAGTTTAATTTAAGTTAAGATTTTGTCTTAAGACCAAAACGTAAGCCAAACTTAAACCAAAATCCTAACTTTAGTACTTCTAAATGCCTTTTGTGAATACCGGAAGTCGTAAAGTTAGGATTTTGTCTCAGATTACTTTTGTGAATCGGGCCCTTAGTCATTAAAATCATGTTTTTTGCAATTCAATATATTAGAAAGCTTTAAAAATCACTTTGAAATGTCATTTTAATCTCAATACATAAACTAGAACTAGAACTAATAATTAGTCACTGCAAATGATAAAATAATCAACCACATATAAAACTGATATTACAATTCCATCATTTTATACAGCAAAGTTATACAAAATGTACAATATGTGCTAATTTGTGTTGTCTAGTCCATCAAGGCAAAGAAGGGTGTATTCACTAATAGTGCATGAACTGTGGCACAAGAGCAAAGACTTTAGCTACTTCTTCCACAGCTGTAATCTAAGTCAGAGATGTTTCTCCCTACAAAAAGTCCCAGGTCCTAGACCCTGGAAATTGACAGGAATGGAGGCCTTGTCATCCATCCCTTCGATTATTGCACTTGAGAGCCTAGATCGTGAAATTTTAATAAACACTTATTTTGGCATAGGAAAAAATTGTTTAGGAAACAGTACAGGTGCAGAATGCATAGATTTTTTCACTTGGCTCACAGGAGGTATTTGAAACAACTAAAGCATTCTTCACATGATGTTCGGACCTCGGCAGTGATAAAAATGTAATACCCATAGGGATTACTTTTGAGACTCTCAGAGTGTTTGAATAGGGTTTCGGAGATCCTTTCATTGATAAATGATGTTGTGAAATGTAATGCTGTTAGTCTCTTTTGTCTTCATCCTCGCTTTAAGAATCCTGCTCCTCAATGGTTCTTGAATCTGGTTTGTTCTGCTCAATTTCTTGCATAAATATATTAAGTAATTGCCTTCTGTGACATCAGTATATTAACTTTGGAAGATTGCTTTTAAGGCAGAGACTATGTCTGCCAGAAAGTTAAATGAGCATCAATATTTGTCAATAGAAGAGTCTTTTGTTGACTTCAAATGGCTAAGATTGTCCTTTGGGAAGTTGTCTGAGCAGCTTATTTTGGCTTAGATTGGTCTTACTACAGGTTTTACATTTGCTAAATCCACATTTGCTAGATGGATAGTCATTTATATTAACATTTTATATTTCTGGTTTTACATCAGATTTCGGTTTCATAGAAACGTCATGCGCATTCCACCAGATGAAAGACCTTATTTATGGCCTTCCACAAGCATGTTCCAATCACACGGGAGCAATGAGGGCTACTCCCTACTTGTAGAATCATTACTCTGTAGAAGTATCTTCTAGCAAAGGTATTGTGTTCAGCCAGCAAGTTCTACACCCTTATTAGCATAAAGTCTGCCTGGACAAATGCTGTCTGTCCCCTAACCATTTTTAGGTCTCGCCTACTGATCGTACACGACACACAGTATGCCTCACTGAACCTACTCATACGAATAGACATACACAGATAAAGAATGATTCTTTTGCACAGCCCCTTTCAACCATGGCTACTGTAGTGAAACTTGTTTAGACATTGTCTGACAGGGTTGTCCATCAGTGTTGGTATCAACCCATGACATTGTGTGGATGTGCACTATTTAAAGAAGCAGTACACACATGCATTGGAACTATTATCTTGCTTTTCACATTTTTTTAGTAGGGGGGATGGATATAACCTCCCATTCCAGCACTCCCTCTGGATTTTTGAATTCTGCCTCCCACCTGGCCTTTTTTATGAGTGCTTCCACGCCCCACTCTGCGTTATTGTTTTCTTTACATTTATTTCTGAGGGCCCGACTGGTGCCAAGTGCCACTGGGCCATTTGCTTCATCTTTGAATGCCTTGCTCTTTTTTTAATTTGCTGTTTTTATCAAAAGACATGTGAGAACACTTGGTGGTAGGAAAATGTGTGGATTTCTGCAGACTATGAAACTTTACCTTACAGATATATGAACAAAATGTGTGTTTGTAAGGAAAGTTAAATTTTTGCAAGGGCTTGTGGTTAAAACAAAAGTCCTCACATCCACAAAAGGCACACCATCCTGAACTCCCCTGGATGTCTAGTTTAAAACATTTCAGGGTTTGGTAGGTTTCCCTTGGTGCTGGCTGAGCTAGTCACTTTGAATCAATGTGTACTTGTATTGAATTGTGTTGAATTGTGAATTAATCAAATTAAAAGCCACAAAATATGCTGGTAGAGAGGTGTGGCTCACTGGTTAGAGGCGGCAGACCCGAAGGCTGAGAACGGCCCGGGACCAGGGTTCGATTCCCGACGCGGCAGGGTCGCGGACCAGGGTCAGCGGACTGATAATTCTCGCCTCGGTGCCCACTTTGGGCAGTGATCACACTCGGTAACTCTGGGCATTAAGCTTGCCTCATCTCTACAACGGCCCCCCACAGACGCCGGGGATGCCTGGCTTCACCTTGGAGATACCCAGCAAGGGACCATCTCACAGGGAAAGCCAGGACGGGTTCCCCAGCGGTCATTCGCGCCAGGATACTCCGGTAGTAATTGAGCGCGCTACAAAACACCTTACATTTACATTTACAAAGAAGTGAATGACCCCCATCTGTTTAAAGGTAAGCTGTGTGCAGGAAATGCCCATTAACATGTGAGAAGAAAGGGTGAAACCAGGGTGAGGAATGGGAACAAACACAAAGGAAGAGAGTAGCTGTTACAGAGATAGCAATAGTGTTGGGTGGACATGCTGATCCATTGTCCAAGATAAAAATAAAAGAAATTGCAGATACCTGCCAGTGGAGTCACCCTGCATCACAAGAAAAGTGCTGTGTTTATGTAGCACTCTTAATGGCTAGAGCAGCAGTTATGTTTTCTAACTGGAGTATGACTCTTATGTAGCTTGTGCTTGATAAAACAAATGTCACGTACAATGTTATGAAACTGTTAATATATGTACAAAATCAACTCAGTATATTCTTTTCCTAACTAATTTGAAGGTTTTTAATCAGTGTATACTTCTATTTTTACGGAGAAAACAGCTGTTTGTTAAATGTAAAAATCCCGTTTTATTTTCTAGGGAATCAGCAGTCTCTTCAGTTCTTTAAAGGTGGTGCGACTTCTGCGACTGGGCCGTGTGGCTAGGAAGCTGGATCATTACCTGGAGTATGGCGCTGCTGTGCTAGTGCTTTTGGTCTGTGTTTTCGGCCTCGTGGCTCATTGGCTAGCCTGCATATGGTACAGCATCGGGGACTATGAAGTCATAGATGAAGCAACTAATACAATCAAAACAGACAGCTGGCTCTACCAGCTGGGACTGAGCATCGGAACTCCATATCGGTACAATGCCAGCGGCTCAGGACATTGGGAAGGAGGGCCCAATAAGGACTCCTTGTATATATCTTCCCTATACTTTACCATGACAAGCCTTACTACCATAGGATTTGGAAACATTGCTCCAACCACCGATGGAGAGAAGATATTTTCTGTGGCGATGATGATGGTTGGCTGTAAGTAGAATGCTTGACCTTCATGTCATGGTTTAAAAGTAATAATGAGTAGAACAAAGAGAATTTGTACTGCTGATGTTTTAAAATAGGATGACAATTCCCTTATCATACATGCCCATTGGTAATTTTTAAACATACAGAACAACAATTTCGTATCGAAACTGGAAACCTCATAGTGATGTTCATGAAAGGTGCAGACATTGAATTGACAAACCGGGTGACTTGAATAAACGTGGTCAGTAGTACAGAAGATTGAACCACTCAGATCAATCAATCAATCAGGTGGCTTGTAAGGCAAAACTACTCACCCAAAAGGGTCTCAAGGTGCTGGTCTTGAAACCGGTCTTGAGATCAGAGAAAATTTTTACTGAGTTAATTTGTTTTCTTTTTCTGTTCTTTTGCTCTTTACTGATATGAGTATATCTATTTTTCTTTGTATTTGACGTGCAGATGACAAGGAGTGTTGTCTGCAAAAGACACACAAACGATGGACAGAATGCAGAACAAATCAAACATTCACCCCCACTCAAGAGATCTGGATCCATCGTTCTTTAGCTCACCATGCCACCCCAGTTTAGACCAAGCCATATGCAAATCAGTATTGACCCTGCTACTCATGGGAACAGTCTAGCCCTTACTGCCAGGCCAGTTACTCCCTGGATCAGAAACAAGCATCCTGGGCCTGTTTTGGTATATCACCCATTATCAGCCAGTATATCTTGAATCCAGTGGCACATAAAGCCCAGGACCCACGTCTGGGCATACCCGGTGCACTTAGGGTGAGGCAGCAAAAGGCATACAAATGATGGATGGAATGTGTAACAAATACAATACCCCCCCCCCCCCCCCCAAAGATATCTAGGCTAAAGCCATTGTTCTTTTGCTCACCATGCAACTCCCAGTTTAGACCCAGCCATGTTGTCTGAGCAATGTTTTTAAATTACAGTTCAATGTTGTTTTTAGTTTTAGCTACAGGTAGCTTTACCTATCAGGAGACCTCTTTTCATCAGGTCTTTAAAGTACAATGAGAACTACAGGGAGAGAGATGGGCTGCAGGTCAGCCCCCCTCAGCCATTGATTTTCATGTGTTTTTCATAGTTTCCCCTTGCCTGAATGGGATGTCAATCAATAAGATGTCTTAAGTGTGACTGGTATCCCCAGAAGTGGATCCCTGGCCACTGTTCTAGTAAATCAAGCAATATCTCAATGATGAGGCCTAACTAGGCCAAAACAGGCCCGGGGATTATTGTATTCCTATCTGGTGATGGCTTAGTCTGACACTTCAGACTCAAATCTTTATATTAGATGAGGACCAAGACTTATTTGCACACATGGGGTGTCTGTCAATGGTCCCAAAATAATTTAAGCATTCCCTACATCATTTGTCAGTAAACAACCACGGTAAAGTACTGAGCAGACAAAATAAATGTAAAAAAAACAAATATCTTTCCTTAAAAATATGAACAAGTTGATTACATTTTATGATATACACAGCCACTTAATATTGTCACTCATGGTGACACATGCAACAGTAACTCATCCCCCAGTGTACTGACCTTAGATCTCAGATATGTGTAAATTAAATCACAAATTTGATTGGCGACATCACATCACCTCAAGATTTACAAAATCAAATACATTGCTATGGATATGCATTATTTATTTGGGTGTGTGTTTAATTCACTAACAGCATTTGACCTTGTGGACATGATACACAGGCTTGTTTCTTTGGTGATTATGTCATCCTATGCCACTAAATGTCCCTTATGTCACATGTGAGTGGTGTTCCTCTTCTGTTCTAGTTTGACGTGTGATTTCATGCTTGTTTCAATAGTAGTGATATCTTTAGTGATATCCTGGATAATTCACTGTTGCTAATATTAGGGCTCCAGGTATGTTTGTTTATAGTGGATGGAAGATAATCTCTGCCTTACATCTTTATAAATAGTACTAAAGTGCAAAGCCATTTTCATAAAACAAAATAGAACACTGTGGAGCAAAATCCTTTGCCTAGTTTGTAAGCATTGTTATGAAAAATAAAGTGGGTTTCCCCTCCTGGAAGGGAAGTATCATAGTTCTGTTGTTCAAGAAAGGAGACTGTGATCTTTCTCCAAACTATTGTCATATTGCGCTTCCTGACGCAGTGGGTAAAGTCTCTGCTAAATGTCTTTTGACCCAAATTAGCGATTGGGCAGATGCAATAAAATTTTACCATTGGAGCAAACTGGGTTTAGGATGAAACATGGAATAATTAATAATTAGACCACCCTCCAGGTAATAAATGAAAAATATGTTAAAATTAGAGGAGGAACAGCTTTTATTGACTTCTCCACTGCTTTTGACAAAGTATATCATCCTTTGCTGTGGAGTAAGCGTCTAAAAATGGGTATGCTGGGCAACCTTTTGGAGCTAGTTTGTGCCCTCCATACGGATACCTGGTGTAGAGTCTCAATGGGAGGGGATAGACGTCTTTCTAAATCTATCCCCACCACAAATAGATTGGAACAAGGATGCTTATCGACCGTCTCTGCTTTTTTCTTCATACATCTCAGATCTCCCTCATTATCTGACCCCAAAGTGAGCGCATTGCCCCAGCTAATGGGGGAAAATCGATTGTGTGTCTACTTAATGCAGATGACATAATAATCTTGAATTTAACCCCTAGGTGATTAAATAGTCATCTGCAGGTGTTCCATAAATTCGCTTAGGCTCACCCTCTAAAGTTCAACATATCAAAAAGAAAAATTAACTGCATGCATGGAAGAAAGAAGCTGAAGTATGGAATTTTGTATGGTCTTTAGGCGGCCAAAAATGGAAACTTGTAAAACCATATACCTTCCTAGGAATAATATTGTGTGGTAACCCAAGCGATAAAGCCCATATAGAAAATAATAGCTCTAAAGCCACCTCTCAGGGAAAAAGCTTGGGTTCCATTTATAAGTCTACAGGGAAACCAAATTTTGCACTTTTGTTGGAGGTCTTTGGTGTAAAAATCCCTGCCTTATTGCTGCATAGTATAGAATTGATCGATGTGGGGAAATGGGGCTTTTTAAAGGCTGAACACTAAGAACTTTATCCTCAGTTAATTCGTCCTGTTCCGCAGCTGCCCTCAGGTTAGAATTTGGATTTAGAAGTGCCTGAGCACAGGGTCTCGCGGGGCTAGTGCATTGGGTCATAGGCTTGGCAAAGAGTAATTAAGGCACACTAAGGTTTTTGTTTCAAAAAGAAAGTGTAGAATGTCTAAAAGAACTGTCATTAATTATTAGAAATGTGGAGAAGTGTGGCTCAGGGGCTAGAGGCGGCAGACCCGGAATCTGAGATCGGTCCTGGACCAGGGTTCAATTCCCCGCCCCGGCGGGTCTTGGGCTAAAAAATCCACGGACTCGATAATTCTCGTCCCGGTGCCTCCTCGACTCACGGGTTCACACTCTGTGACTCTGGGCAATAGCTTGCTTAATCTCCACAAAGGCCCCTCGCGGCGGGATGCCTGACTTTCACCCTGTGGACACCCTGTCGGGGCTTCTCACAGGGGAATACCAGGACGGGTTCCCTAGGCAAGCGCCAGGATGCCCTTTGTGGTGACAGGTTGCGCTATATAAGTATACCTACATTTACATTTACATTTACATGAATGCGATTGATTTTATGCAACTAGACCAGTCCTTGCTCTTTACTTTATCGCCATATCAATTAAGGCCTATCCCAGAAGAGGCTCTTGGGAAACAAGTTTCTCCATGGATAGGAAAGCTTGCATTTTACAGATGGGTAACCATCCGGCTATTGACTCCTGCTTGCTAAATAAAGTACAGGCCTATATTTCTTGGAACCTGCCTCACGGAGTGCACCGTTTGTGGTTACTATTGAGGCAGGGTATGCTCCCTTTAAATTCTTTATTGGCAAAATGGTATGGTTCATCACCGATCTGTAATTTGTGCAATAATGGCCTTCTAGATGTTAATCATGTATTATTTATCTGCCCAGCTTTGCTATTGTGTCGACGAAAATTTATGAGACCAATATGTCTACTTCTATATATTCTTTCAGCTTCAGCAATAGCTCTCTTTATGATCCACCAAATGAAACGTTCTGTCATAGAATTTTGAACTTTTGTATGTGTTTTTTAAACTTATATTAAGGTACATTAGATATGTAGGGAGTAGCTGCTAACACTTGCTCTCTGTGGGTGATTTTACTCTTTATCTTGTGATGGCATTTTAAGTGTCTATATATTATCCTATGTTATTTACCTCCTAAACTTTTGCACTAAAGGCACAAAGGGCACTTTAATCACTTTGCACTGTACGTTATATTGCTATGTTTTTAATTTGAAGACTCCGCTTAGGAGTCCCTGATCTCTTGTTGGGGAGGAATATCTTTCTGTGTTAATTTTATCATCAAAATAGAATCTTTCTTATTGTGTTGGTGGTTTCTTAGTTTACGTGAACCTCATCGGAGTTTCGTAATCATAAATGAAAATAAACTTGAAACAAGTAGGTCTTTTGATATCATCTTATGTAATGTCGGGTTATAGCACCCAGTATATGCTTTGCACAAAGTACCTCAGTTCCTCTCACCCAGTTAATGGAATCTTTTTTTGGAAGATTATGCACATTATAGTGAAGGCTGCTAATTGTTGCTTTGTATACACACACCAAAGGGGTTGGGGAACTACAAACACTGCGACACCAGGACAAGATTAAGGAAAAATAAATTTTATTGAAAACACTGCCCTCACTCACACACAATGTGTGTGACATGCTTCATCATCGGGTCTGCTTACAATACGCCCCCGCGTAGCCATGCAGGGGGTGGAGCATAAGGAGGGGGAACACAAAAACACACTACTCAAAAGACACAGGTATACGAACAACATATAAGTGACATTCAGTGATCACAACAGTTAGTGTTGTCCTTCCGGACTGGGTGAGTGATAGACTTAAAGTGCAGTTAGAAAGTGCTCGTTAAAACTGGCTCATGGGTACCCACAGGTACTGCGTTCATGGGTCCCGAGGTCAGGATTAAAATTAAAGTGAAGGATGTATAAGTGTTTAGGCAGAAAGTCAAGGTCCATAAACACTACTCATTATACTGCGGTGGTCAACATGTTTCGACCGTTACTACGTGCCCTCAATTATATGGGTCACACCGGTCTTCGTCAGGACAGTCTAACTGTCCCAGTCCTTCTACACCTCTTACCTCAATGCAGTGATTGGTAGAGGAAACCACGTGGAGGGTACTTCCACACCAGTGGATCATTTTTACGAGTCTACTGATTCTAAGGGCTCGAAATGGCGTCAGCAGGTGGAGCTCCCAAGAACACAACTGTTCTGCAGGACTGCTCCAGCATAAATCGTGCCTGCATACCAGAGGACGCCGCGAAGATTGTTGCTTTGTCACTGGATACTCTTGACACATTCAGATATTATGGCCTTTAAGACTGTTGGGTCTATGGAAGTGGGGTGCATCTGTTATCAGATATTGTTCAGTGTATATGGAAGCAGTCTGGCATTCTAGCAACATTTGAACAGTATATTCTGGTATTAAAACCAGCATCTATGTGCTCTGTCTACCGAAGATGTTTGTCTTCTATCAGAACACCAGTGGTAGCTGGAGCCTGGGTACCTTAGAGTGCTGCCCCACCTACACAAGCAGGAATAGGGAGTGAAGTTGCTCATTGTTGCTTCGAAAGGCAACAAAGCAATCCTGCAAAAAACATCAGTTTTCATGGCCTGAGTGCTGACCAGTGTCGGCTGCTCTGCAATGGCGGAGGGGCCTCACCCCACTGCTTGATGCAGAGTTATCAAGCCAAAAACAAAACGATGCTCTAGCATAATTTTATTTTTCGTTTGCCAGCTTGGGCGTGGGGGGGGCGGGGCATGGGCGGGTGAAGGAGGAGTGCATGTGTACTCCCTTAGTACTAATGTGTGTTTGGCCGGCTGTCTCAGGCCGACCAAAACACACATGCACATTTAGGTTTCTCCAGCCTGGCTGCATTTAGCAGCCAGGCTGTAGAAACCCCTGCATACTCCCTTGTCCGAGCAGGGTGTCTTTTCTGCCCACTCAGACCAATCCCTGTGCTGCTCTGCAGCACAAGGATTGGCTGGGACTCTGTCCCAGGGAATGCTGGGACCCAGGAAGAGACCAGCAGGAGTGACGCAATACGGGAGGCGGCCGGCGGCATCAGATACATTTTAAAAATTATTTTAACCGATTCCGTGTCCTCCTCTCCCACACGCTCGCTCTCCCACCCCGCTTCCTCCCCCGCCCCACCACCCTTTGTTAGTGGCAGCCACCACTGATGTGGTGACAGTGCCGAATGTGTGTATTTAATAAATACACACATTCGTCATTGGTCAAGAAAGTGAGCACTGGGCTCCATTGACTGTTAATGTCCAATGGGAACTTTTGTTTTCCATGTCCTTTACCTATTCACAATTTATATACACATTGCACATGCGCAAAGCAGAACAGCACTTCTAAAAATAGGAGCCTGCTGGGGAGGATGCATTTTTAGCAAAGTTGCCCCAAGCCCTATAAGAAGCTAGCATAGAACGAGGCTGAAGAATCTTCACTCATTTCCACCTACTTTCCCTTTGCCACCCTGCAGTCCTATCCTGACTTATATATTGGATTGTCAAGCAAGAAGGGAGCCCACGTGAAGTAGCAGCAAAGCAGTCTCGAAGAGGCTGTTAAGCAGAAACAGGCCAGGCATCACAAAGCAATCAGAGAAACTCTGGAAGCCTGTCTATGACTGCAATGAACACTGTAAACTCACCACTGGGAATAGAGTACCTTACCCCTGACAACCCATTGTGGCTATTAAAAGGCAATCTACCCAGGCAGGGGACACAGCCTCCATGCAGTCACACGTATACCAGTGTTTGGCAGGATCACAGTACAGCATACATGAAATAACATTTCAGACCATTTGTTCCAGTCCTAAGTGATGCAGCACCAGTTTTCATTCCATTCTGGGACTTGCAGTTATACTTTGCATATTTCTGAAAATACATATTTTGAATGTTATTGATGAGTCAGCTAGTGCGGCTATTTCCAGTGCAGCTAATCCTGACTCCAAGCACAGTGACCCAAAATATGTGAATTGAGCAAGTATTGGCTGCCCTGGCGTTTGGAGTGGCTGTCATGGAAATCTGGAATAACTGTGCTTGGAGTTTTCTGAATCCCTTTCAGAGGGCCACATGGCAAGCAAGGGTGACGTCCCACGTCTGTTACTATGTTTCTGAAGCCACTGTACTAAGTACCACCCCATTAGAACTTGAGTCTTCATGGTAGCACAGGTCGAGCAGTCAAAGGTCCTTCGAAAGTAGGAGATGTAAGGCATACACAGGCACGAGATTCAAAATGCACATAGTAACCGCGATAACAGAGTGTCCAGTCAAATGCTGGCTTTTGTAATAAAAGTTGTATTTAATTTAAATACACAGAACATAAAAACCACACACTAAATGATATCCACAGTCTCGTTAGTGTCACCCTAGTGTCACCCTGAGAAGTATCCCTCAGTCACTCTTTCCTTTCTAGTGGGTCTGGTTATTCCCGATTCAACAATGGAAGAGACTTTTTTATATGTCCCATGCAAGTCCCCACATGATAAAGTCTGAGTTTAGCCTTAGGAGTCACCTTCAGCATCACTACACGCTTAATTCTTTAAAGTCCCAGGGAGGCCTGGCTGCTTAGAACTGTCTTACCTGACCTGTTGCCAGCCTGTAAATGCAGAATGATCAGGGTGTGTAGTTGCGGGCTCTGCCCCTCAATACTTCAGTTCCATGACCTCTTGCGGTTTTCCTGATGAAAAATCAGGGCGGCCACAGACTCCGAATGGCCCGGGCCAGATGTCTTCTCTGTGGTTCCGTTGGTTGTGGGTAAATGTTACCATGCCAATAGTCTTCTAGGGCGGGGACCTTGTGGCTGATCCCCTCCTTGGATCCTTTTGACATGGCATTCTAGGGTGTTAGTTTGGAATTGACCGTGCCCCTCACCTAGTATACAGGGGTTGCCAACTCTTGCAATTGTCCCGACTAGACCAGGCATCTCACTATTTTCTCACTAGGATCTATTCAACAAGACCCATGCTGGGACTCACTTTCTCCAGGTTCTCTCCTCTTCCTCACAGAGCCCATTGCTCTTGGCAGGCAGAAGGCAGGTGCTCCACACTCAAGTGAAGTGGTCTTGACCTCCTGGATGGTGGCCCCACGCCCAATAGGGAAACTAACAGACTTTGGTCCCTTGCCTGGTTACAGTAACTTGAAGTCTTGGTGTTCTTTTTTCCACTCTGGTGATCAGCGATGTTGAACCACTTGTGCAACTCACACTTTTAACTTTAAAGTCTATATCCAGACCAGGATGTAATTTGTGTTGCTTGTGTTAACTTCATTGAAGAACCCTCTTCTCTGTCCTGTGCTTTGTAAAAGGGCCAGTCTGTCAAAGTAAGGTCTTTGCTTTGAAAAAAAAGTGTAGAATGTCTAAAAGAACACTCATTAATTATTAGAAATTTTATGAATGCGATTGATTTGCTGCAACTAGACCAGTCCTTGCTCTTTACTTTATCGCCATATCAATTAAGGGTCATCCCAAAACAGGCTCTTGGCAAACCGTATACCTTCTTAGGAATAATATTGTGAGGTAACCCAAGCGATAAAGCCCATATAGAAAATAATATCTCTAAAGCCACTAAGCATGGGTGAATTTTGCGAATCTGGCGTTCGCGAATTTTGCGAATTTGCGAACTCGCAATCCGCAAAATCCGCGAATTCTCGCGAATTTGCGGATTTTTTTTGTGTGTTCGCAAGGATTTCTGACAGTTCGCAAGGATTTCTGCCAGTTCGCGAGGGTTTTGTTTAAGTTCTCAATTGCGAACTTACATGTCGGCTCGCAACGGTCACGATTATGTTGTTTCTACGTCTGGTTCATCATCACAGGTTCCCAGAACCCTCTGTTTCACCCCTGCCACCCTCTGTTTTACCCATGCCATCCTCTGGTGCATCAATGACACCCTCTGGTTCATCATCACTGTAGATTATGGGGGGGGAAGCAAGCACACCTGCCTGCTTCAACTGACATGAATTAATTTGGGGTTGATTTATTAATGTGTCACTGTTTTAAAATTCCAGTCTGGCACCTGCTTCCTTATCTGTAATTTGCTTTCTGTTGCAGTGCAATTTTTTTTTCCAGGACGTTTGTGGCCTACTTGTAGCTATTCTATGAGCCTGCTGTGAGGGTCAGAGCAGGGTCATATAATTGTTGCAACTAGCAACTGAACTCTGGAGGGGCCCTTGTCAGGAAGCACTACAGGGAATGGTTACTAATGATGAGTTTGAACTTTTGAACCTGCTGAATGCTTTTTTTGTGTTCGCAAGGATTTCTGCCAGTTCGCAAGGATTTCTGCCAGTTCGCGAGGGTTTTGTGTAAGTTGGCAATTGCGAACTTACATGTCGGCTCGCAACGGTCACGATTATGTTGTTTCTACGTCTGGTTCATCATCACAGGTTCCCAGAACCCTCTGTTTCACCCCTGCCACCCTCTGTTTTACCCATGCCATCCTCTGGTGCATCAATGCCACCCTCTGGTTCATCATCACTGTAGATTATGGGGGGAAAAGCAAGCACACCTGCCTGCTTCAACTGACATGAATTAATTTGGGGTTGATTTATTAATGTGTCACTGTTTTAAAATTCCAGTCTGGCACCTGCTTCCTTATCTGTAATTTGCTTTCTGTTGCAGTGCAATTTTTTTTTCCAGGACCTTTGTGGCCTACTTGTAGCTATTCTATGAGCCTGCTGTGAGGGTCAGAGCAGAGTCATATAATTGTTGCAACTAGCAACTGAACTCTGGAGGGGCCCTTGTCAGGAAGCACTACAGGGAATGGTTACTAATGATGAGTTTGAACTTTTGAACCTGCTGAATGCTTTTTTTGTGTTTGCAAGGATTTCTGCCAGTTCGCAAGGATTTCTGCCAGTTCGCGAGGGTTTTGTGTAAGTTCGCAATTGCGAACTTACATGTCGGCTCGCAGCGGTCATGATTATGTTGTTTCTACGTCTGGTTCATCATCACAGGTTCCCAGAACCCTCTGTTTCACCCCTGCCACCCTCTGTTTTACCCATGCCATCCTCTGGTGCATCAATGCCACCCTCTGGTTCATCATCACTGTAGATTATGGGGGGGGAAGCAAGCACACCTGCCTGCTTCAACTGACATGAATTAATTTGGGGTTGATTTATTAATGTGTCACTGTTTTAAAATTCCAGTCTGGCACCTGCTTCCTTATCTGTAATTTGCTTTCTGTTGCAGTGCAATTTTTTTTCCAGGACCTTTGTGGCCTACTTGTAGCTATTCTATGAGCCTGCTGTGAGGGTCAGAGCAGGGTCATATAATTGTTGCAACGAGCAACTGAACTCTGGAGGGGCCCTTGTCAGGAAGCACTACAGGGAATGGTTACTAATGATGAGTTTGAACTTTTGAACCTGCTGAATGCTTTTTTTGTTTTCGCAAGGATTTCTGCCAGTTCGCAAGGATTTCTGCCAGTTCGCGAGGGTTTTGTGTAAGTTCGCAATTGCGAACTTACACCGCACGCAGCAAAAAATCCGCTGCATGCGAATTTGCGGATTTTGCGGGAAATTCGCGGATCTCGCGGATTGCGAATTTACCAAAAATCTGCAAAATCCGCGAGCGTAACGGATTTTCCGCCCATGCTTAAAAGCCACCTCTCAGGGAAAAAGCTTGGGTTCCCATTATAGGTCTAGAGGGAAACCACATTTTGCACTTTTGTTGGAGGTCTTTGGTGTAAAAATCCCTGCCTTATTGCTGCATAGTATAGAATTGATCGATGCGGGGAAATGGGGCTTTCTAAAGGCTGAATTCTAAGAACTTTATCCTCAGTTAATTCGTCCTGTTCCGCAGCTGCCCTCAGGTTAAAATTTGGATTCAGAAGTACCTGAGCACAGGGTCTCGCGGGGGTAGTGCATTGGGTCATAGGCTTGGCAAAGAGGAATTAAGGCACACTAAGGTTTTTGCTTAAAAAAGAAAGTGTAGAATGTCTAAAAGAACAGTCATTAATTATTAGAAATGTTATGAATGCAATTGATTTTCTGCAACTAGACCAGTCCTTGTTCTTTACTTTATCGCCATATCAATTAAGGCCTATCCCAGAAGAGGCTCTTGGGAAACAAGTTTCTCTATGGATAGGAAAGCTTGCATTTTACAGATGGGTAACCATCCGGCTATTGACTCCTGCTTGATAAATAAAGTACAGGCCTATATTTCTAGGAACCTGCCTCACGGATTGCACCGTTTGTGGTTACTATTGAGGCAGGGTATGCTCCCTTTAAATCCTTTATTGGCTAAATGGTATGGTTCATCACGGATCTGTAATTTGTGCAATAATGGCCTACTAGATGTTAATCATGTATTATTTATCTGCCCAGCTTTGCTATTGTGTCGACGAAAATGTATGAGACCAATATGTCTACTTCTATATATTCTTTCAGCTTCAGCAATAGCTCTCTTTATGATCCACCAAATGAAACGTTCTGTCATAGAATTTTGAACTTTTGTATGTGCTCTCCCACCCTGCTTCCTCCCCCGCCTCACCAACCTTTGTTAGTGGCAGCCACCACTTGCGCTGACAGTGCTGAATGTGTGTATTTAAATACACACATTTGTCATTGGTCAAGAAAGTGAGCACTGGGCTCCATTGACTGTTAATGTCCAATGGGAACTTTTGTTTTCCATGTCCTTTACCTATTCACAATTTATAGACACATTGCACATGCACAAAGCAGAACAGCACTTCTAAAAATAGGAGCCTGCTGGGGAGGATGCATTTTTAGCAAAGTTGCCCCAAGCCCTATAAGATTCCAGCATAGAACGAGGCTGAAGAATCGTCACTCACTTCCACCTTCCTTTCCTTTGCCACCCTGCAGTCCTATCCTGGCTTATATATTGGATTGACAAGCAAGAAGGGAGCCCACGTGGAGTAGCATCAAAGCAGTCTCGAAGAGGCTGTGAAGCACAAACAGGCCAGGGATCACAAAGCAATCAGAGAAACTCTTGAAGCCTGTCTATGGCTGCAATTAACACTGTAAAATCACCACTGGGAATGGAGTACCTTACCCCTGACAACCCATTGTGGCTATTAAAAGGCAATCTACCCAGGCAGGGGACACAGTTTCCATGTAGTCACACATATACCAGTGTTTGGCAGGATCACAGTACAGCATAAATGAAATAACATTTCAGACTATTTGTTCCAGTCCTAAGTGATGCAGCACCGGTTTTCATTCCATTCAGGGACTTGCAGTTAGTTACACTTTGCATATTTCTGAAAATACATATTTTAAATGTTATTGATGAGTCAGCTAGTGGGACTATTTCCAGTGCAGCTGATCCTGACTCCAAGTACAGTGACCCAAAATCTGTGACTGGAGCAAGGATTGACTGCTATGGCGTTTGGAGTGGCTGTCATGGAAATCTGGAATAACTGTGCTTGGAGTTTTCTGAACCCCTTTCAGATGGCCACATGGCAAGTAAGGGTGACGTCCCACGTCTGCTACTATGTTTCTGAAACCACTGTACTAAGTACCACCCCATTAGCACTTGAATCTTCATGGTAGCACCGGTCGAGCAGTCAAAGGTCCTTTGAAAGTAGGAGGTGTAAGGCATACACAGGCACGAGATTCAAAATGCACATAGTAACCACGATAACAGAGTGTCCAGTCAAATGCTGGCTTTTGTAATAAAAGTTGTATCTAATTTAAATACACAGAACATAAAAACCACACACTAAATGATATCCACAGTCTCGTTAGTGTCACCCTAGTGTAACCCTGAAAAGTATCCCTCAGTCACTCTTTCTTTTCTAGTAGGTCTGGTTATTCTCCATTCAACAATGGAGTGAACTTTTTGATAGGTCCCATCAAGTCACCACATGATAAAGAGTTTAGCCTTAGGAGTCACCTTCAGCAGCACTACACACTTAATCCTGTTAAGTCCCAGGGAGGCCTGGCTGCTTAGAAGTGTCTTACCTGACCTGATGCCAGCCTGTAAATGCAATATAATCAGGGTGTGTTGTCCCGGGCTCTGCCCCTCAATACTTCAGTTTCATGACCTCTTCCGGTTTTTCCTGATGAAAAATCAGGGCGGCCATAGTCTCGGAATGGCCCGTGCCAGATGTCTTCTCTGTGGTTCCGTTGGTTGTGGGTAAATTGTACCATGCCAATAGTCTTGTAGGGCAGGTACCTTGTGGATGATCCCCCTCCTTGGATCCTTTTGACATGCAATTCTAGTGTGTTAGTTCGGAATTGACGGTGCCCCTCACCTAGTGAACAGGGGTTGCCAACTCTTGCAATTGTCCTGACTAGACCAGGCATCTCACAATTTGCTCACTAGGATCCATTCAACAAGATCCATGTTGGGCCTCACGTTCTCCAGATTCTCTCCTCTTCCTCACAGAGCCCATTGCTCTTGTAAGTACTGTGCCTCTTCTGGTTTTTTTTCCTCTTACTCCCTTGTGCCCATTTTCGCTTAAGCCCCTATTTTTCTTGTGCCCCCTTGCCTCTTCTGACCCCCTCCCCTCCCCATTACTGTGTTCCCACCGCTGTGTCCCCTGTAGCCACGTCCCCCTGCATTTCCATTTGCCACCCCGCTCCCGCCTTCCAGCTGCTCCTCCCTCCCTCATCCCCTCATACGGAGGCCTCGCAGCGGACGCGCGCAGCAGGCGCACCGCTGGAGCGCCGAAGGTGCCCCTAAGGCACGCCTGTCTACGCCCATCCTTGCCTGGACCGTGCCCAGCTCCAGGACCCCTGGCCCCCGCACACACCAAGATGCCACCGCTACGACTCCAGCACCCTCCACGCACTCAACACCGGAAGATCACACACCTGCTACCGGGCCACCCGAAGTGCACCCAAGGACTCTTCGCCTGCCGGAACTGCAGCTTCACCAGCATCTCGCCTGCCAACCCACCCACCGAAAGACCCAACTTCCTCAGGTATATCCTGCTCAACACCCGCTCCGCCCGCAAACACGCCGTCGAACTCTGGGACCTACTCGACACCAACGCCCCAGATATCACCTTCCTGACGGAAACCTGGCTGACCCCCGCCTCGGCACCTGACATCCCCATAGCCATCCCGGAAGGCCACAAGATCACCCACAAGGACCGCACCAACGGAATAGGAGAAGGAATTGCCATCGTCCACAGGAACACTCTCAAAATCTCGACACACACCGACAACACCCTCAACACCGCTGAACACCTGCACTTCCAGATCCACACTGACCCCAACACCACCCTCAGAGGCACCCTCATCTACAGACCCCCCCCAGACCCCGACCGCAGTTCAGCTACTCCATCAGCGACTTCATCAGCACACATGCCCTCACCTCCACAGACTATATCCTCCTCGGGGACGTAACTTCTACCTCGAGAACAACAACAACGCCAACTCCTCCACCCTGATCGATAATCCCGGCAACCTCAGACTCAGACAACTCGTCACAACACCCACTTACTCCGCTGGCCATCCACTTTACCTTCCAGAAACCCACCACACACCCCAAACCCAGCAGATGCCCCACTGCAGCTGGGGCATGATCACCGAGGACCAGCTAACTGCCACCCTCACCCATAGCCTACCCGCGGACCCAACCGACCCGACGCCGCAGCCTCAGACAATGGATCAATGAAACTGCCAACACCCTGGCCCAGCTCAAGAAGCCCCCCAACACCCACACCAGAGCCAGCTGGCCTTTAAGCAAATCTGCCGAAAATTTTAAAAAACTGGACCACAAAGAACACCAGCTGAGCTAGGTCCCAAAATCCAGAGCTACCCACTTTGCAAACAACGGGTCAGTTTTGAGTGAAAGAATGTTATGTATCCAGGTAGCAATTTGGTCCATTTCCTGTTGTGGTTCTAGCCTACCCATACAAGTGAGGTACCGCTTTTATCAAAAGGGAGCATGCAATAGTAGGATATGTATTATTACTAAGGCTCCCGGTTTTCTGTTTTTATGGATTTTTACATATAAATACAGACAGAAAACTATGTGTTCTGCATTTATCTGTAAAAGTGGATAAATACAGGAAATTGGGCTTTCTTAAGTGACTTTCCGTGCTTTCTTTCATGAATTATAGGCCAGTAGCAGATCAGATGGACAGCATGGGAAATTAAATAACAGGATGAAATGTCTTTAAATAACGGATTATGTTAACATATATTTATGATATAGTGCTAATAGCTACCCGTGTATGTATTGTGTAATATTTAGCAGCTTAAGTAGCTAAAACACAACAGACATCAAAGCATGAGTGCACGTCTTTCAGTTAAATATATATGGAAATTACAATTTTACAACTTTATTTATACGCAAACACAAACTAAATACGGATAAATACAGATAAAATGGCCAAAAAATAAATATGGATAAATACAGACGGAAATGGCCCAAAAAAAATAAAACCGAGAGCCCTAATTATTACCAATTGGGGTTCACTGCATTTGTGCCTTCTAAATGTAAGCCACTGTGCAAGAAAGGAGACATTTTGAAAAATACCCTCTAAATCATATGGTCATACGGTTCCCCACAAATTCAGAGATTTACAAATAGCCACTGCTCCCAAACTCCATATCTTGTTCCCATTTTTGAAATACATAGGTTACCTTGATACTCATTTTTCACTTTACAAACTTGACCATATGAATTGGTCCAAACTCAGGACACAATTAAAACACATTGTGTGGTGCAGCTCAGTTGTTGGCTCTGGGAACTCCAGGTTCCTGGAGAACCTGCAAACCCTATATATTCCCTCAACCAAAGGGGTCGACCATGCATAATGGTAGATAGATTTTGTAAATCAGCCATTGTGACAAAGAGTTACATATGAAAACATTGTCACAAATGGCCGTTTTTTTACTACTTGTTTTGTATATTTTTTATTATAACAGTTTAGTTTGAAAACCTTGAGGGACATACACATACAACCCCTTGCTGACTTTGGAAGTTTGTATACTTTTCAGAAATATATATCTTTCCTGCATTACTGTTAGAAATTGGGTTTCTGGTTGGCAGAGGTAAGCTACCACAATACTAGTCAGGGTAAGTCAGATACCCACCAGAAATTAACCCGTGCTCACCCTATGGTAGCTTGGCACAGAGCAAGGATGCTTAACTTAAGAGGAAATTTGTAACATATTTGCACAATACTTCAAACAGTAACAGAGTGAAAACACCACAAAAAGACTCAACACCAGTGTAGAAAAACAGCTTAGGATTTTATAAATTAAAAAAGATCAAAACAACATAAATCCAATAAGTAGAAGTCAATATATGAATTTTTAAAGATCAACAGTGAAAAATAGCAGTTGGAAGCAAAAGCGCCTCTGGGGTTATCTGGTCACGCTGGACCATGGCAAAGTCAATGGTTCAGCCTGACCAAGAAGGAGCGCAGGCCGGATACCAGAGCCACACAAGACCTGCTGAACAAAGGTACATTGGTCCTGGTCACAATAGCAAGATGCTCTGTGCTGCCTAGCAATACATCAGAGTTGATCTCGCAGTCAAGATTATGCGTCAATTTAATCCACACAACGATGGCAATGCACCACTTCTGAAGACAAAGCACTGATTCCGAGATGTGTTGGTTCAAAAGCTGATGCTCTGGGTTTCTTCACACAATCGATGGGATGTGTCAATCGTCTCTCTGCCGGGCGGTGATGTATTGGTTCTGATGCATCAGTTCCAATGGCGATGCACTGGTTCCAAGTGTAATGCACCGGCCCTGTTCCCACAATGGAGATGATTTCTTTGATTCAGCTCTGCATGTTCCTGAAAACTGGAAAGATGGAATTCCGTTCATTGGTGCTGTTTTTATGAAAAAAGCCAGACGCTTCTATCCAGAGCACTTTTTTCCTGAGTAGCTTTGGAATCCCCAGAATGTTTGAGAAAAAGGAAAGAAATTTGGTTTATATTCCTTGTGTGGAAAAAGAGTTATAAAGGCTTAAGCGCACACTACACCAAATAGCCAAAAAGGGCTCAGCACTGGGAAGGAAAGTGAACGGGTTAAATGTGGCACTGTTGTCCTTCAAAAACTATTCAGCATACAAATTAGCCTGCTCAACAATATCATCCAAAAACACATCATCAATAAGCAGTTGGAAAAAAAGTTCATTATGTTGACTCTACATCCTGCAAGACCACAAAAGGCAGGCAAAACAGGCAACCCAGGATTCAGCACTTCCAATGGGAAGTCTTCCTGCCGCTGTCTACAATCCAGCTTGCTCTTGCTGCCCTGCTGGAATTTAAGTGTACTCCTCTAAAATTGGATCTTCATCAGCACTAATAGTGGATTCATCATCAGATGACAGAAAATGCAGAGTCGGTCTCAGAGCCATGTTCAGAGGCAGATTCAAAAAGCAAACCAACAGCCTGCTGGGCAGTAATTTTACGGGCACCAATAATGCTTACTAATGAAATACAACAACAGAACAACAATAAACAATAATGTGTCAGATTAGAACTCAACAACTGTGGCTGTGTCAAACAGTAAATATAACTATTTACATATAATGATCTAGAAAAAACTATCAAGGCAAACCACAAAATAAGCTTTATACTCCAAAAATACCTCTCGCTTGCCACAGACAGCCAGCTAGACTAAGGATCAACTCAACCAACTCCGCACACACACCGCAAGCACCAATGATATCCCACCAAAAACGGAAAATCGAAGGAAATTAAACACAAGACAACAAAATATACATCTTGCACAAATCCAAAGTGAATTTGAAAGAAACACATTCGTGCAGGGCAATGATTCTCATTGAGTAAACAGTACAATTTCTTTTTTTTTATGAAATACATGCAATTACATAACCTGCAGGTCTATCCATGTTGAAACAGCAAGTAGGAGTCACCACCAGGGAAATCAAAAGCTTTAAACTACAATAAAAAGAAATAAAACATAAAGTTGACAAATGCAAATGATGACAAGAAATAAAACAGTTAACATCATAAAACACAATGAAGTCTGCTCCTGCAGACTAGCATCACAACCATACAATCTGCCCCAAGGAGGCCATAATAGAAAGGTAAAAAATTGGTACCCCAGTGCAGAGTGACCCTTATTTCAGCCGCCAGCCAAATGCTAACCAATCAGCCAGGCACATGCCAGAGCATGCATACTGCAGCCAAACACCATTTCACCAATAAAATGTGCTCCCTGATGTCTAGTGGTTTTCTTCCACCCCCATGAGCTGATAGGCCTACAAATAAATCTGATATGCTCAAAGCTGGGTACTGAAATCAAAAAAGTCATGTGGGGGCAATACTTGGAATTGCCCTGTGCCCAGGGGGCTGCTCCCCAACATCTATAAATACAAAATCCTTGGTTTCTAGATGTTTTCCACCCCCTAGGGGCAGATCATTGCTTAATTTGAGCCAGTGGTTTTCGGTGCTTGGCACTTAATTGTCTTATGACAGTCTGCCACATGATGACGCTGTATATCTAATTTAGATATGAGAGTGAGCAACAACAGTTGTTTATTCGTTCAATATACAGTAAAAATGACTAACACCTGCTGCCCAGCCATTCTTAAAGCATTGGGGACATGGAATAGTGTGAATTGTCACACTTGTAGGAGTGTGATAGTAGTTATGTTGATACTGTCATTAGCAGCGCTGGTAGGCGCAATAAGTGCCGTAAGCTGCAGTTGCCTCCTGACCAGGACCCTGGCATTGTTTATTTACAAGTTAGGCACTGGGGCAGATATGTCCGAAGGAGGGCACAATAGAGAGGTAGAAAATTGGTACCCCAGTGCAGAGTGACCCTTACTCCAGCCGCCAGGCAAATGCAAGACAAACACCAGTTTACACACACCACCAGCTAAACGCTAGCAAACAGCCAGGCACATGCCAGTGCACACATACTGCCGCCAAAAACCAGTTCACCAAATAAATGCGCTCCCTGATGTCTAGTTGTTTTCTGCCACCCACATGAGCAGATAGACCTACAAAAAATCGGATTTGCTCAAAGCTGGGTATTGAAATTAAAAAGGTAATGTGGGGGCAATACTGGGAAGTGCCCTATACCAAGGGGGCGCTCCCCAACATCTATAAATACAAAATCCTTGGTTTCTAGTGGTTTTCCACCCCCCTAGGGGGCAGATCAAAGCTTAATTTGAGCCAGTGGTTTCCGGTGCTTTGCACCGGCACCTTATTGTCAACACCGGGACTTATGACAGCCTGCCACATGGTGACGCTCTATATCTAATTTAGATACGAGAGCAACAACAGTTGTTTATTCATTCAACATACAGTAAAAATGACTAACACCTGCTGCCTAAGCCATTCTTTAAGCATTGGAGGCATGGGGTAGTGTGAATTGGCACACTGTAGGAGTGTGATTGTAGTTATGGCGATACTGTCATTAGCAGGACTGGCAGGTGAAATAGGTGTCGTAAGCTGCAGTTGCCTCCTGACCAGGGCCCTGGCACTTGTTTATTTACAAATTAGGCGCTGGGGCAGATCAGACTTAAAAATCGCCACTCTGCCCCAGGGGGTGTGGAAATGACCAAAACATGTCCCAATATTTTGGGCAAGGGGCTACTCCCAAACATACATAAATAAAACGAATCCCTGTGTCTAGTGGTGCCCACCCCCTTGGTGGCAGATTGGCCAAAAAACAAAATCGTGTTTTATTGTTGTTTGGAGAGTGATCCGTGCCCAAGGGAAGGCTCCCCAATTGCCTTATTAAATTTCCCTGGTGTCTAGTGGTTTACCGTCCCCCATGGAAGCAGATCAGCCTAAAAAATTGCAGATCTGCCACCACCCTGGGGGACGGAAACCAGCCAAAACATCTTTCCCTGAAATGGGGAGCAACCCTTGCCCAAGGGGTCATGCCCCATGAAATTTATTTTTATTTCCCTTGTGTCTCGTGGGTTTCCACCTCCCTGAGGGGAGGATCAGCCTAAAAAACAGCTGATCTGGTCCTGGGGAGAATTGTGCTCTTCAAGGGGTGTGACCCTTGCCCAAGGGGTTTCTTCACATACACTTAAATAACCAAATCCCTGATGCCTTGCGTCTTTCCAGCCCCCTCCCCGGACCCCAGGGAGCAGATCAGCCTAAAAAAATGACCTATCTGCCCCCGGGGGGTATTGACGGATGGAAAACAGCCAATAAATTGTCTTCTACAAACAGGGAGTGACCCCTGCTCAAGGGCCCGCTCCCACCACCCAAAAACAACTTCCCTGGTGTCTAGTGGTGCATTTCTGCTGCACAACCGCAGTCCCACCCGTTATCCCACAAAAACGTTCCTGTGCCCTTGTGACTTGTTGCCCTACCGTAGCGAGGACTTACCTGAAACAGGACCTCCTCCATGGACCCGCTGGAAGCAAATGGCTTCTAGCACCACCCAGTGCCTGTTGATGATGTTGATGCGCCATGCACTTGCTTGCATCATCAGATTGCCGGGGGAGGAGTTGCGTATGGCTGCAGAAGCACGTACGCTGCCATTACTGGTGGGGGCAGGTGCCTAGGGAGCCCACAGGGGAAGTGCCAGCACTTCTCCTGCAAGTTGGTGCTAGGGTATGGTGGGCACATCCTTAGCACCTCAGCACTGGCACTGAGAACGTGTCCAGCATGTCCATAGCACCCAAGGGGTTAAAACAAGCTTTCAATTGTTTTTCCTTAAAATTTGAATGTTGTCTTTATGGTGCTCCTATCTTAAATTTTATTGAATGCTTCCAGGGATTGAGCTGTTTATCTAGTAAAAGATGCACTATATGAGACCAGGGAGGACCGTAATCACTGAATTGCCCAGGTTCTCTTTGGGTTAAAGGGTGTTTTTTGTCTTCCAGAACAGAAGAGTGTACTTGTATGTCAACAGATTATTAAGTAACCTTAATTTTGTATTGAATTTTTAGAAGAAAATATTGTCTTTTTTTACAAGGAATGGATGCTACTGTACATACAGTAGCAACTTCCTCTTCCGGTCCTCAGACCTCCTCCCTGTTCTTTGTTGTTTCCAGTGATTTTGAAATCGAATCATTCATTCTTTATCTTTTATCTTTGAAGTATCATTGAATAGCCTGGATTTGTTCTATTTTTTGTAAATGCAAATTTGTATTTGCAAAATATTTGATGTTTAGGTTAGGGCAGGCAACACAAATATTTTCATCTTTTTGGATTGTATTTTACTTTGGTTAGATATTGGATCACCTGGAATTTGGATTATGGCCTGCAGGGCAAGTTCATGTGAGGATTAAGTGATATGCATACAACTCATTTCTTTGCTTTGAGAGAGATGGACTGAGTAGGAGGAGAGAAGGACAGACCGATGGAAAAAAGAACTTGGAGACCCCTTAGAAGGGGCATAGCCATCATTATTGCAACTGCTGCAGTGACACTGAAGTTCAAGGTGGCAGGGTCCTACTGCATCGCATTTATGTTTGTATTTTTAGTACTGAACCGGTGGCGTGCCTATTTTTCTTGCTGCATTAGTACTCAAATCATTCAGGATAAGCCACTGGTAATGCCGTGGAAACAATGTATTAGGCTCTAAGGATGGGACCTGGTATTAGGAAAGAGGCCTACTGCAGGAGGGTAGGTTAGACTAAGCAAAGCACTGTCCATGATTCGTGAGCAGAGGAGAACCTTCTATGAGTAAAAACACAAACACCTGATGAGGCAACATGAAGGCAATGCTATTCAGTGAAACTACAGTGCCTGGTGGATTTTCCAAATAAATAACCACAATGGAGCCTGGGCCTGTTGATCTAATGAGTTAGGAGTGGACCACTCTGCCAGTGGCTCAAGTGAACAAAAAGAAAAAGGAGACGCGGACATCTCTTACCTCCCTGACATTTTATTGTTGCTTACAACTCCCTGACTTTCTATTGTTGCCCTTGAGACGGATAATTGAGCCGTGTCTGCTATATCTATGGCTGTATCAGGGCAGGGGTATTTTCTTCTAGGCCAGTGGGTAAGAACCATATGATAACAGTATCCCTCTATTGCAGTATGTGAACTCTTCACTACCTATGCATGAAAACCGGAGCACTCCTCCTTAGTTGGTTAATCATGACTATTGGCCAATGAAAGTCTGACCTGCTATCAAGAATTTCACCAACGAAGGAGCTGACACAAAGCCCTCTCTCTAGACTCTGGTGTTACTTTTTTTTAACTTTGTTAACAAAACGTCTAGCCAAATGATAAAACTTTAGTGTTACAGTTTGTGAGATCAGATTGCATGATTAGCTACATTTTCAATTTGTAATTTACCTGACTTTGATCGTATGCGCGCTGCCAAAAGGCCATGTTCTGTGAACTGTGCTCGAAATCTTCACAGCAGGATGCCTTAAAACATGATGTTTTAATGTATACTGTAAAAGCCCTACAAAATTCAACACAGAACACTAGCAGATGGCCGTGTTGCTCATGGAACAGATGGTTCATGAGGAGTTTGGGCAGCTTTCTTCTCATTTGGCATTGCTGAACAAAAGTACAGCTGGATACCGACTGTAAACAAACAATGCGTGAAATTGCTTCTGATTTTCCAATGGTTAGATTATTTTACCATTCCTTATGGTACGCTCCTTGATTGAAGGATTAAGTCCATTGTAGGTGCTCAGTATTCCTCTTAATATGACGCTACATGCTATGCCACTAGAATATTTCAACCACCAGTGTAAAGAAGGGTGCAGGCAGGTTGTAAGGAAAAGATACTTTGATTAAGCAGATAACAAATACAGGTGAGCGCCAGGGAGCATCCACAAACTACAGCACAGCTCTCCAACTGCCCTGGCAAGGTCACCAAGGATCCACAACATACATTCCAAACATCCTACATTCCACTAACACACACGAGCCTTAAAGGGGAAAGTACAACATAACACATCCCCCTCTCCTCAATGAAAGAAGGAAATGAAACAAAAGGAAATAATAAAAAAAAAACAAAAGGAACCACACAAGGAATACAATAAACAACATTAAAACTCAGTAACGTAATCCTTTAGCCAAGTGGGAGAAGTGCGTGATCTCTTACCCAATAACTCACCACTGGCAATGTTCGAAGGACCACCAACATTTGAAAGACCGTCAGTACAGTGAGTCCCAACACTTCCCCCCTCCTCACAAACAAGCTGGTCAGTAATAACCGGGTCAACCGGCAACTCGTTGTTGTCTTCAGCCACCCCAGCAAGTTGTGCTTGCAAGAAGCTATCCTCAAAATTATCCTCCATCCAATCATACATGTTCTGACAAGGAGGCGCTTTTTCTTTTGATTCTTCATGCTGGTCATGACTAATAGCTATACTTTTTAAATTCCAGACTTTTCCATCACTTAGTCTGACCGCATTTCTCAAAACTTCCACTACTTGTTTTAGTGGTTCAAAACGGCTCTCACCCTTAGGTACTTCATAAGGCTTCTTCACACGTACCCATTCACCCACTTTAACCTCCACATCCTTTGTTCCATGGTGAGTGTCATAAAACCTTTTACTTTTGGAATGGACTAATTCCAGATTATTCTTCACTGCAACGGGTGACCATTGCATAACTTTACCATCTATCAACCAGCCAGGATTGATTTTACTTCTTGGCACCCTCCCTCGCATCATTACAAAAGGGGACAACCCTGAGCTAGTTTGTACCGTGGTTTTATAGGACCAGACTGCCTTCTGCACTTTAACTTTCCAATCTAGATTTTTACTGACAGCTGCTTGGATAACGCCTTTAATTACCCTGTTGAACCTTTCCACGGTACCATTACCGCTAGGGTTGTACAAGGCGGTTGTCTTATGTTTCACGGCACATTTCTCAAAATACGAGCGGGCTATGTGTGATAAAAACTGTACCCCATTGTCAGTGAGTATACATACCGGTAAACCTTCCATAATAAAGATTTTGTCCAAAAACTTTAAGACATTAGAAGTATCCGCTTTGTCCACAAATTTCACTATTGGCCATTTAGAGAATAAGTCAATAGTCACCAACCCAAATTCCTTATGCTCCCCAATAGGCCCAATGATGTCCATTGCAATGGTTTCCCACGGAAGCTCAGGGATCAACCCCTCACTCATGCTAGGCTTTAGGGTTTTAAGAGTTTTGTCCGCAGAACTGCAAACGTTACAACTTCTTACAAAAATTTCTGTGTCCTTGTCCACACCAGGCCACCAAAACATACCTTTCACCATGATCTTGTTTCTTCCAATACCAAAATGTCCTTCATGACAAAGCTCTAAAATTTTCCTCCTTAAGGAACTTGGAGGGATAACCCTGTCACCTCTGAATAATAAATCTTTCTCTAGTGACAACTCCATTCTTACCTCCCAAAACGCTCTAAAATTTCCTTCTAAGGAACTTTGTTTTGGCCAACCAGAACAGATGTACTCCTTAATTTTTTTGAGTTCAATATCCTTGTCTTGTTCTTCCATCCATACTTTATTGCTAATGGTAGGGGCACCAGAATCGTGAACCAAGGCAATGCTAACGTTGCCCCATGGATCGTCATCACACTCTTCTAAAGGGGACGGTAATCTGGACAGGCAATCAGCAATTATGTTATCTCTTCCAGGTAAATTAACCATTTTATAAATGAACTCACACATGCGCATCGACAACCTTGCCATTCTAGCTGAAGCCCCAGAAATGCCCTCTGACGACAAAATCTTAACTAAAGGACGATGATCTGTTCTAATGGTCACAGGTTTCCCCCACATGAAAGCCCTAAAATGCTCAAGAGCCCATGCGCATGCCAACGCCTCTCTTTCAATGATGGGGTATCTAGTTTCAGATGGAAAAGTGCTCTGGACGCAAACAGGATTATAGTCTCCTTACCTCTTTCACTTACTTGGGACAACACAGCCCCCATCCCTTTGTCACTAGCATCCATAGTTAACAAACATTCAGCATTGGGGTCAAAACTAGATAAGGCATTGACATTTTGTAGCTCAACTTTGATCCTATCAAACTCATCCTGACACTCTTTCGTCCAGACAAACTTGACATTCTTTTTTAAAAGACCCCGAATATGGAACACCTTTGATGCAAAATCTTTTATAAATTTGGCACAATACTCTGCCATTCCCAGAAAGGTCCTTATCTCTTCTTTTGTGTTCGGTGTGCATGAATTTACAATGTTTTCTATCAAGGCTGGTTTGGGTTTTACCCCCTCCTCGCTAATAATATGTCCTAAATATGACACACTTCTTTTGCAAAATTTGCACTTTGACAACTCTACCGTAAGTCCAGCATCATCCAATACTTTTAAGACCTGTCTCAACTTCTTATCATGTTCTTCTTTGTCTTTTGCAGCTACCAAAATGTCATCTTGGAAGAAAGCAATCATGTTTAATTCCCCTAGAAGTTTATACATTAACTTCTGAAATACAGCCGCAGCTGATGCCAGCCCAAAAGGCATCCGTCTAAATTGGTAACACCCAAAAGGTGTGACAAAAGCTGTTAGATGTCTTGATCTACTCTCTAACACAATCTGATGATATGCAGCAGATAGATCTATGGAGTACAACATAACAACCAGGTAGACAACTGTTCCAACTTTTTATACGGGGAGGCACGTTTCGTTTCAATTCGGATGGCACAGTGAGATACAGGCCAAGATTTACAACATTTTATTTGCCTCTGAGCATAGAGCTCCTAAGACTGGGGTGACTAGGAGCCTCAAGGTATAGAAAATAAGTGTGGGATACAAACACAGGAGTACTGTATATTACAATGTGCTTCACTTGTTGATGTATTTCCAGTCTATAATAGTGCTTTGGCATGCAAATTGCATAAGAACTCCTATTGTTCCTGCTTCCAAAGTAACTGCATTTTGAACTGTTTTAAAATAGTATTTAATGAACTGACTTGTCCAGTTCATTATTTTTAGCCTGTTCCATATGCAACTTCTTTCCAAATGCATAATTTTGCTAGTTCGATATGCATTCTCTTTAAATTCACCTTTCACGTGAAAAAAATTAACCTGAGTGCTAGGACACGCTTGCTATGGAATGATTGGAGCACATTTGTCACCGTCATGAGATTGGAATCAACCCTTTCAATTAAGATGCCTCAGTCTTGCATAAGGGCTCCCTAATTGGAAAGATCACCTTAATTATCAGATGGCATCATGTCACTGAGGTGCAGCTTTACCAGTTCTGGCCTTTGCTTTGGCAAATCGCTGTTTTCAGGTGTTTTAGTCGGATTTGTTTATTTGACCTGAACTAGGATTATAAATTGCAGAATGCACCTATTTGTTACACGAAACACAAGGCACAAACTGAGATGTTCTGATATCATGTAGCCTTTTGGTAGTCATATATCTGGCCCTGGTACATTCCCATGACTTTGAGTAAGAGTGAATACATAGATGTAGATGAGTAAACAGATGTAGCTAGACTTGCTAATGACCTAATAATCTTTATCAGTATCATTAGTCAGCAGATTTAAAGGGGTAGTTGTGTAGGAGATAGTAGCTCCATAATGGGCTCCCAAAGTTGGTGTGTTAAGGCCCTTGGTATAATGGAGTCAGTCTGCGCTATGTCTTTCAAATTGAAATAGAGACATTCAAACATTCTCTTTGATGGCTAGCAGGACATTTGAACCTTTGATCTAATGCTTTAAGGGTGCAAATTATATTTAAAGCAAGTTTAGCACTAACATGCATAAGGAGAGGGGTGCAAATTGTTTGCACTCTTTGTTTTCAGTTCTACCTGGTGGTAATTGTCTGTTTAAATAATCTCAGCTGTTCAGGCACCAGCCAGGTAAATAGTGAAGTTTTGCTGCTCTATGTAAGTCTATTGGCCATAATGTGCAGACTGTTCCAATCAAAGGAGGAAGATAGAAGCTTGCATGTGGAATCACCATGCTTCCACATTAACGTCACTTTAAACAAAAAAGGGGGGATGCCTACATACTGGAAAAGCCCATCATCCCAGTGTGGGCCACTCTAGCAACCATATTGGTTTTGTATTAGGACTCTCACGTACTGTGTTCTCACTCCAGTGGCATGCTTCATCATTGAGTTGATTCCACAAATATTTAACTTACATCTGGGCAGGCTCGACCTTGAAAGTTCAAGGGAGATCTTTGAGTGCCACCTTTTCTTTTCAGGGGAATGAGATCAACATTTTAAAATTACCTCAGGTTGTCCCTGTCTACCTGTAGTATTCTTTCATTTTTCGTGGCCCCTAGACTAGTAAAAACGAGGTGCTGATGCACTTAGGAGCTTCTGTAATGTACTATGCATCAGCTCATGTCTATAGGTTTCAGCTTTATTATGTCAAACACATAAAACGAAGGGGGATTAGGAGCAAATGGAAAGAAAGGTCCAGTACCCGGGCTTCTAAAGTTAACGTTACAATCGTTGGAGGGTAACTGTTTCTAAGAGAAAAAAGCAGCCCTACTAGGTCACTGAAAGGACTGGTGAAAGGGACTCTTTCAAAGGATAGGTCGGATATGATAGCCTCAGCGGGGGAATTCCTCCATGTTGAAGAATTGCCCTTACACACCCAAGCGGGTGTCATGCTTCATCATCAGGTGTTGCTCCTCATGGGGGTAGCTCTGCTATCCTCCACGGGCCCCACAAGAGGGCTCTTTATTGGAGATCTTTTGGAGGAATGCCACAGTGGTGAGTGCGGGTGTGTGGGGATTGGTGTGAGTGAGTTAAAAATACTGTACTTGTACCCTTAGAAAGCTTTATTCAGGGTTCTGTGTGGTATGGTGAAAAACTGGAGCCAAGAGTAATACTCTTGATATAATAGTCAAAAGTGTGGGTATTTTCCTTCTGCTAATCTTGGTTCTAGAGGTGATGAAAGTTAATGATTCTAGGTTGACATGTTTCATGCCTCTAGAGGTCCCTAGTGGATCCTACAGCATTTATTCAGGTGTGGTCAGGGCGACTCTGCACCCAGGTCTAAGACGGTGATACTCGGTACACCCTGTAATACCTATATTTAGGTGTGGTCAAGGCGACTCTACACCCGCAAGGATACGACTAAGTAAATTTCAAAATCCCCAACCCCAACAGGTAGTTTAGGTAAGCCTCATCGGCGTTGAGCGCGACATGGAGAAGTGTCCACTGACTTCAACAAGATAACAGTTCATTACCTGCCCTCTGCTGCTCAAATGCTGGCAGGTATCAAGCTGTAACCTTGATGAAGTAAATGGACACTTCCCCATGGCACGCTCAATGCCAGTGAGGCTTCCCTAAACTACCGTTTCGGGTTGGATTTAGAAATTTACGTTGTCGTATCCTTGCAGGTGCAGAGTCGCCCTGACCAAACCTGAATATAGGTATAACTGGGTGTACTGAGTGTTGCTGTCTCAGACCCCTGTACGTCTCTGCTTACACTTTGCACGGTCCTGGAAAAACACCATAGAATCCACTAGAGACCTCTAGAGGTGTGAAACATGTCGACCTAGAATCATTAAATTTCATCACCATTCGCGCCAAGAGTAGCAGAAGGAAAATACTCACACTTCTGACTACTAGATCCAGGGCATTACTCTTGGCTCCAATTTCTAACCATACCACATGGACCCCTGAGTAAAGCCTTCTAAGGGTACCAGTGCAGTATTTTTAATTCACTCACATCACTCCCCACATACCTGCACTCACCGCTGCGGCGTTCCTCCAAAAGATCTCCGATAAAGAGGCCTCTCGCTGGGCCCGTGAGGGACAGCAGCACCAGCCCACGAGTAGCAATGCCTGATGATGAAGCATGACACCTGCTTTGGTGTGTTAGGGCACTTATTCAACAAGGAGGCATTCCCCCTTTCTGAGGCTATCATATCCAACCCATCTTTTGAAAGAGTCCCTTTCACCAGTCCTTTCAGCGACCTCATAGACCTGCTTTTTTCTCTTAGGAACAGTTACCCTCCAGTGATTGTATCAGCTTTATTGTGCCCTGGTCAGGTAACATCGGTTGTCTTCAGGACCAAAGAAAAAATTAGACCCTACTAGGAGTTATATTAAACTATTAATTTTCTTATGTGCCTATTTTGGTTTTGCATTCACCCATCCATCCTTAAACGCTACATATACTTACTAAACCTTCTGAGGCATTTCCCCAGCCTGGTTCTTGTGGATAAGAAAAATACAAATTTCAGTCAATCCATATTGTTTATAACAATTATTTTTAGCAACAGAACTACTATTTGTAAGTGAATTCCACCTGATTCATACTCTGTGAAGAAAAATAAATGGACTTCCTCAGAGCATCTTAACACTCTCTGGAAAACATGCTGGGAAAATCTATACGTTTAAAGTTAAAATCATTTCCAATAGTTCTACTTGAATGTGTCAAAGATCTTCATATTTAATTACTTGTAGTTTTATATATAAAGGTAATCCATGCTTAATTGTGGCACCACTTCATCATTGATCTCTTGCACACAGACTTTGTAAGTGTCAGCTTTTTTGCTCAATAGGCCATACTCGGGAGGTCAGCCTTGTAGTCACCCTCTGAAAGTAATGTGGCAAGAACATGAGAAACCTATTTTTTATACATTGCTCAGCTTAAAATATGTGATATCCTCAATCTCGCTACTGTAAGGATAGCCGTAATTGAAGATGTGTACAGATTAAAAGGTCGAACTAATAAAGACAGCTTAACCAAAGAGGAGAGAGAAGACCTGAAAAACCTCTTGAATGATAGTAATATAGAAATTAAAATCGCAAAAAAAGGCAGGAACATCACGATTCAAGACAAGACTGCATATGTCATGGAAGCTCATCGGCAACTCTGGAATAGTGTCTACTATGAAAGGTTAAAAAAGAACCCGACAAATGAAATAAAAGAGATGTTGGATGGAAAACTCCATGAATGGACAATGAAAGGACAAATCAACGAAGAGGAACGAAAATACCTAACGGTAAATCATCCTGTGATGGCAACAATTTATTTTCTGCCCAAGTTGCATAAGGACCAAAAGAAACCTCCAGGGCGACCAATATTATCGGCGAAAGGATCTCTGCTAGAGCCAGTGGTAAATTTCATAGACTACTTTTTACAGCCCTATGTAAAACAGCTGAGCTCCTATATACAGGACACCACCGACATACTGAAGATGCTACAAAACTCACCATGGCAAGAGTCCTACCTATTGGTGACAATAAATGTTGTATCCTTATATACAACAATAGGGAATGACTTTGGCATAGAGGCATGTAGCTTCTTCTTACAGGAAAGAAACATAAAGTACCAAGAACACAACAACATGCTAAGACAGATGTTTGAGATCTGCCTGAACAAAAATGTCTTCCTTTTCGGAGAAGAAGTGTACCGGCAACGCAATGCACAGAGATGGGCTTTTCCTTTAGTCCAAACTACGCCTGCTTGACCATGGGATATTGGGAAAAGGAGGTGGCGTGGAGAGCTGAAAATGATGAATTCCTGAATAAGATCATCACATGGAAAAGATTTATAGATGATCTTTTCATCATGTGGGATGGCACGGAAGAAGAGGACCACCCAACTCAAATTCAGTGGCTACAGGGGTGGGCACTTTCTCCATGCAGGCTGAAATGCAGCCTGCATGGAGAATGGGGCAGTGCACATGACTTTTTTGGGTGGCCGAAGAGGGCCGACCAAACAGTCATTACGCACTTAGGAGTGGGCAAACCAGTCCTCCCCTGCCCTGCACTGTTAGCAGAGCAGCCCCACCCTCCCACCCGCAATTGAAACATAAAATGGTACTAACTGAAAGTTATTATCATTTAATGTTTTTGCTTCTCACAGTACGAGAAAGCAGTGGATTGACGCCCCTCCACCAAGCAGCAGAGCCGTCACTGCTTCATGTACAAGCCTTCTACCTCTGCCCTTATGCTCACATCCTAGATTGTTAGTTCTGTATTGCTGACCATATTCGTAAACTACAGGAATTTATATAGGCTATTAAGCCATGGGAATAAGGGCCTGATTGAATCTTGATCCCCTTCTCTAACAATGAGGATATCATCAATATGTCTTCTTCATATTAGAAACTTTCATGAGAGGGGTTGTCTTTGCTCAAGATGAATTTCCTTTCTCGGTTATACACATAGAGGCCTACCACACTAGGAGCAAAGGTACCACCCTTAGAAGTAACATGCATTTGTCTATATTGGTTACCCTCATACTCAAAGACGTTCTGTGAGTGAAGCCCAGGCTTATTCACACATATTGCGGTATAGTGTATGTCAAAGGTTCTTGGAACAATAAGTCCTCCACAACTTCTAATGTCATCTCCTGGGGTAGGCTAGTACACAGGCTCTCTATATCAAGACCTACCAGGATGTTATTCCCTGGATCAAATTGTACATTCTTCAGTAGTATCAGGAGGTCCTTAGTATTCCTCAGATATGTGCGGGTCTTTTGTACCAAGGGTTTAAGAGAAGTGTCACTGAATTGTGAATGGGGGTTCAAGAATAGAACCTACCCTTGAAACAATTGGTCCTCCATGTGGTGGTCTCCTTTCATTATGGATTTTGGGGAAAGTGTAGAAATATAATGTCATTGGTTTTCTGTTCTTGAGGAAATATCTTTCTTTCTGTATTATCCATCCCCCAACTTAAGCCTCCTCTACCATACTGTGCAGACTATCTACTATGTAGCCACCCACCAGATGAAAAAGTACTTGCTATTTGCATGGCTGCCGGTCAAACAGTACATTGTTACTTTTAAATAGTCAGCAGCAGTGTAAATGTTTACTTTTTGTTTTACTATTTGAAAGGTCACTTACCAAATAGTATATCATTTCAGCTATTCAGCTAGCAGACAGATCAATAATGAAACGTACTTGCTATATGCATGGCAACTGGCCAAGTTGTACATTATGTCTGATATTGTGCCAGCAGCCAGGTAAAGAGTGACGTTTTTTGGCAATTTGCCTGGTCACTGGACAAATAATGCATATTCTTTGCTATTTTGCCATGGGCTGGATAAATTCTGAAGTTCTTTTTTATTATTTGCTCAACCTCCAGCCAGACAGTACATAATCAATATTATTTAACCACAGACCAGGTAAATGGTAAAATGTCTTTATTGTTAGCTTTGCTGCTGGCCAAACAGTAATGTTGGACCTGACTTCCTTGCACTTTACCACTGCAAACCAGTGCTAAAGTGATTGTGCTCTCACCTTTAAACCTGGTAGAATTGGCTTGCATCCAAGTGGCACATTTAATTTACTACTAAGTCCCTAGTAAAATTGTACTACATGTACCCACAGCCTGTAAATTAAATGCTACTGGTAGGCCTGCACCACTGATTGCGGCACCCACTTAAGTAGCCCTTTAAAAATATCTCAGGCCTGCCATAGCAGACTGCGTGTGCAGTTTTAAAACTGCCATTTGACCTGGCAAAATAAACCTTTTAAACCTTTCTGAGTAAGGGAGTCAACACCTGCAGGTCTTTTAACCTCCTTTGGCCCCATGTGTGTTTTGCTAAAAAAAAACTTTTGCCAAGCCTAAACCTTCCTTTTTGATATATATGTCACCTCTAAGATAGGCCCTGACCATCAAGACGGCAGGATGCAGTGTATTTAAATACATAAAAAAGTTGGACATCTACTTTTAAGTTTAAGATATCTTAGTAGTGAAAAACTCACAAATTTGTTTTTCAGGACGAGGCTTACATCTCCCATAGGATAACATTGGGTTTTCTTATTAAACTAAATACGTGATAACTTTTAATTGGAACCTGGTAGACAGGTTCCGTTTGGGGTCTAAAGAATTGTAATTAAAAGCCCTCTTTAATAGTGAAGTCAAATTCTTAATCACGATTCTGAAAATACCGCTTTTTGAAAGTTTAGTACATAGTACAATGTGGTCCTACTGGCATTGATTTAGACATGAAATACAATCTATAACTTCGTATTTGTAATGTATGCATGCGAGAAACACAGTGACCAAATCACACATAGAGCTGTTTGAAATCATAAAACGTAATTTTATATTTTCTTAAACCATTTTTTTTCTCCAAATATATAAATTTTTCTTATAGTGGTTGCTCCAATGAAAGTGCAAATAAGAGTGTTTTAGAAGTGCTCATGTGCAAAGTGATCAGAAAGGGAAAGGAAGTAATACAAATTCATAAAATCTATAAATGTATTTATAATTTTCCCCAATGACTGAAAAAGATCAACATAACCAAAGTAAGTGTCCTATCTAAAGCAATGTATTACTTCGTTAAATGTCAAAAGTCTTTATACAGAGAGTGATGGTAACTGAATCATAATGTTCCACTCATGGGGACGGGTAGATTCAATCCGGGCTAAATTATTATTGTTGACGTTTCGATCCGACTGTTGCATGAGGTGAGTAAAGCCCTTGCAGGTCTTCATCAGGACAGTCAAAGAAGGAATTATAGGGCAACCTACAAAAACACACCAATAAGTTAGCAGAAATGACAGCTTAAAAATACTTACTCGCAATGCCAAATGTTCAAGAAAACAACTGACCTAAATAGGCGCAGTCGCACCTTTGGTGGGAAAAAGGCATTCAACCTAGATATACCTTTGCATAGCCGCAGGCTTATGATCCAATGTGTATACAGTTTCAATCTGAATTTTCAAAAGTATGGGAATTAATCAACGTTAATGTGATTTAAGTTAAAAAACGATTGTCAAAGGCATGTGAAGAAACCTACCTCGCCCTAAGCAGCTTATTGGAAAGATTCAGCTTACTCAGTATTTAATTTCCAAGTTAAAAAGTCCATTGATGCAAAGCTGATAAGAGCAGGCTGTAAATGAGAAAGACATGACAAAGACACCCCAGTAGTTCTACATTTATAAGGAAACTGAAAAAATGTTGTGCCCTAGTGGGTTCTCACCCCGTTACCCCCATGATGTGGAAACAAATTACAATATATCAGGGGGAAGGTGATTAAATTGTTTAAATTTGTATCGGTGAAAATGAAGACTAAAGCACCTGTCAGTATGGAGATGGCTGGTAACATAGTTGCAATTGACTGCAGAGGAGCACACTCGCTCCACTGCTCAAATCTCAAGCTCCTCTGGCCTGACTGTGAGTTCGGAAATCCAAATGCGGGGCATGCCAGGAGATATGTGAGCGTCAACATGCACACAATCGCATGCACGTCGATTCAAACACGAGTCAGCACAAGGGAAGTCTTTCTTCGAATCAGACAGGTTGTTAAACATAAAATCCAAATTACTGGCATACAAACAGAGTAACAAAAATCAAGTGGGCATTAATGTATAAAAGGGAGTGGTTAATTCTCATAGAGATAATGAAAAGTGAAAAAATTGAATCATGCAATATGCATAGAGCCGGTGGTTGGACTAAACGCTACATCTATGAACCTTTCACGTAAATAGAAATATATATCACAATAAGAAAACACAAGAACAGAATTCCACAAATATGGGTAATCACTATTTTTAAATTGGTCAATCAATTACAGAGAAATATCTTTAAGATATGTGTAGTACAGTTATATATAGACATGAATATGAAGAACAATAAGGAAACACCAACAAAATTCTAAACTATTGGTAAAAAGTTTTCAATTAGACTGTGTCAATCAATAAATGGAGAAATATAATTATGATAAATTTAGTCCAGTTACCCACTGACATGAATATGAAACATAATGAGGAAACACAAGGAATAAATGCAAATACCTGGGTAATAAATCTTTTTCAATTGAACAATATCAAACAATTATGGAAATATATTATTAAGGTTTGTTTAGTGCATTTTTTCAATGACATAGCTGGTGTTATAAAGTCAGAGGAGTGATCCCTGATTATTGATTAAATATGGGTAAGGATGGAGGCGTGTTGGATGTTGACATACATAGACATAGCAGGTGTTTTAATATCACAGGGTGGAAACCTGTCTGGAAACCTCTTCATATGCATTCAAACTCCTTGTAACTGTATCCAGATTGTGTATTCATATGCACTCTCTCAAGCTCAGAATGTGATTGAAGTTTCCTCCTACTGAGTTAGCACTGACCTTTTATATGACAAACCATTTTAAGCTTTCTGCTGGGTGTCAAAATGTGTTGAAATGTTCAACAGGTGGTGCTTTCTGAACCTTGCACCAGATTCTACAACAATGCTGTAGTATGCAAGCTTTCACTTTTTGCCTTGTTTGGCCTATGTACAAAAAATTGCAAGGTCACTGAATAATGTATATCACATTTCAAGATGCCCGCATGTGCAATATTGAAGAAAAAGGAGGCACTGTGAAATAACATATTGGCCTAAAATTGTTGCAGGGGTTTCTGCGTAGCCACAGAACTATGCTTTGGACCACAGAACCTTAGTAGGCACGGACTGAGTCATCCTACTACGTTAGTAGGAATGTGCCTGGGTCCGGCTAGCCATAGTGTCTCACCTACAGAGGAACAAATGCTTAGACACCCCAGAACACAGCACTCCCGACCCTCTTAGGAATCGCAGTTACAGGACACACCCTTTGGCTCTGACACTCGTACTAGTCCATAATAAGACCTGACAGAGACACAAGAATAGTTTAAAATGTTTATTTTAACTACTGTGCTCTAGTATGCAGTATACGGGCCACAATAAGTAAGAAAATGCCTAACACAAATACAGTCAGCATAGTAAATAGTCCCTAAGTAATAAAAGGATCTGTCATAGTATAAGACAGGGAAGGCTAACCCGCCTCCCCTTCTACTGAAGCAAATTTAATATCAGAAGATCTCTGGGTGTTGGCAGCAGACCCCTGTACCTTAGCATATACAGATGAACGTTCTAATCTCAGGTGGTGTCAGGATCTCTTCTCTGGAAAGATCCCTCTCCAAATGTTTTGTTACCTATATGACAAAAGTACGTATTCCCAAGCAACAGCTGCATTTGTGTGTTTTGTCTAGGTGCTAGGGCCTGACCAGAACAAAATACCGAGGGGCATTGTGTTTGACCTTGTCTACGGTTTTCATACTAAATCCCAGGAAGAAACAGGGTGCAAAAACAACAGTTGGTTCTGTGTCAAAATAGAGTGTGGCACAATGCAAAATAAGTTTGTATAAGAAAGTGCCCAAAGCAGAGAGCATTCTGCAATGTGCTCATGCTAACATAGGTACAATGGCAATGGGCCTCCAGGGGACACATGACAAAATCACACAGTTTGTTCATACTGGAAATCCAGAACTGATCCCAGGTTTTCTAGTTTCAGGTTGTGCTATTGAGACAGTAGATTAGTATATGTTTATTTCTCTAGTTTTGCATCAAGAGGTTCATGTGTTTTGTTCAATTCTTGGAATATGAAATAAGACCGTGGTGGCAGACAGAAACCATAAAAGTTTGACGCATAGAAGCTAGTGCCTTATAAACTGACTTCAGTCTGACTTGAGCCTTCAGTGCCTCATCCACCTCTGTTGACCAGTGTCATACAAGGCCAGTTCACCCCTGCATGACTATGCCTCTTTTTTCAATTTTGTCTCTCAGTTCAGCTTGCCAATGCACCTCCATCCTGACCCTCAACTCAAGAGCTGTTCTACCAAAACCACACTTTTTTAGTAAAAAAGGAACTTGAAACTTCTTGATTCAAGCTTGATTAATGCTTGCTGCTCCAATATTTCAAACACAAAATCTGGGACTTCCAGATCTTTTTTTCTGGCTTTAGTCAGGTTTGGTTTAAAATTAATGAAAGTCATTGGCTTTTTTTGAATGGACAAAAGACTAAATGAATTCTGACACGTCTTTTTAAATGTTTCTGGTGCATAGGAAAAGGTAGGCTTTTGGAAATCAAAATGGCCTCTGGGGTTCATGTAGTGGCATCTAAAGAGAGTTGTTAGTTTATGGTTAGTGTTGTTAAATGAATCACTCATTTAGATCAGACAATATTTAAAAATGTTGCTGCGTGAAAGGACTAGGGCACAATCCCTAGTGGCTTTTAAAAGGCAATACAAAACCCAGTCCCTTCTTTTTTGTGAATTAAGCCCTGAAAAACATTGTTAATAATTGACCCTCACCCACTCAGGCTGGGTCTTGAGAATATTGACTGAAAGGAATATCAATATCGTGACAAATTGTTGGGTTGGGAGTGTCCCCTGTATTGAAGTGTATTTTATACGTTCCTGAAGCTGAAGGTAAGAGACATAAATCGTGAAGTGATAAGAGTTGAGTCAGGGCATCTTTAGAAATTTCCCACAGGAAGCTATTGATTAGTCTTCCTGAATACTGCTATTTGGTGGGCAGACATTGGGGTGGAGAACTGGGGCTCCATACTCTGTTGTGCAGTGGTGAGGAAACCTTTAGGTTAGGCCCTTTGTCTTTCTTCCTTCAGTTGGCTGATGATAGGCAAGTGCAGAAGTCACATCTTTTTGTGCCTCTGTTGTGGTTGCTTCAGGTTGGAGAATACCAATGTCTGGAGATCAGCCTGGAATGTACATATGAAGGGGAACCACCTCAAACTGGTTCTAAGGTCGCAGGCAGTGAATGCACATCTACATTTTGATGTTGATGCACACAAATGGAACCTTATTGCCCCTCTTCTTGTTTCAAACAATTACTGGCCCTCTATGTTTAATGAATGGAGTGTTCCATAGAGTTTCAGAGGACCGCTATGCAACCAGGGCTGGTGTCTGCAATCTCCCAGAGGTGAGGAGACATCACCTGAGTCTGGATCTCTTACTTCAAGAATTGTGTACCTGTCCAAAAGAGCCTAGATTCCTCTCTGCCTGATGAGAGAGGAAGGAGACTGTTAACCCTGTAGGAGGAATATCTGCCTTAGGAGGAGAAAGGTGCAGTGAGTCCCAGGTGTCTGTGGGGCATCCAGCAGAGAAGGACTGGGTTGAGCAATATGAGGTCCTTGGTGACTGTAGAGGCACAGTCTGTCCACACTTGTTCCTGGTTGGACCACAATTGTCAAGGACCAATCAGGGTGGTGATTCTGTGCCACACCCATCCTATGCGAGGGAGAAACTGCCACTGGAAGATACAGCCTTAGCATCACTGTGCCTGCTCATGTTGATTGATTTAGAAAAGGGGGTGGTGATGAACAGAGTGTCTGAGTTAAGCAGACCACTCTTACCCAGTCCAAAGATCAGGGCTTGATCCATCACCGTTATTTATCTCACTGCCCCATCCCAGCTCAGAACCTGGCTATATGCAAATCAGTCTGTCCCTGGCCCAGTGCATCATGGGAACAGGGCAGACTAAACTACCAAGCCAATTCTTCACCAGAAAGGAGACAAGCTACCGGGGACCGGTTTCTGGCATTTCAGCCTTCTTCGGCCCGGCTTGCTTGAATCCTGATGGAGCAGTGAGAAAGGGACTCATGTCTGAGTATACCCTGCCACACCTATAGTGGCCAAAATCGATTTAGAAAAGGGGGTGGTGATGAACAGAGTGTCTGAGTTAAGCAGACCACTCTTACCCAGTCCAAAGATCAGGGCTTGATCCATCACCGTTATTTATCTCACTGCCCCATCCCAGCTCAGAACCTGGCTATATGCAAATCAGTCTGTCCCTGGCCCAGTGCATCATGGGAACAGGGCAGACTAAACTACCAAGCCAATTCTTCACCAGAAAGGAGACAAGCTACCGGGGACCGGTTTCTGGCATTTCAGCCTTCTTCGGCCCGGCTTGCTTGAATCCTGATGGAGCAGTGAGAAAGGGACTCATGTCTGAGTATACCCTGCCACACCATTAGTGGCCAAAATCGATTTAGAAAAGGGGGTGGTGATGAACAGAGTGTCTGAGTTAAGCAGACCACTCTTACCCAGTCCAAAGATCAGGGCTTGATCCATCACCGTTATTTATCTCACTGCCCCATCCCAGCTCAGAACCTGGCTATATGCAAATCAGTCTGTCCCTGGCCCAGTGCATCATGGGAACAGGGCAGACTAAACTACCAAGCCAATTCTTCACCAGAAAGGAGACAAGCTACCGGGGACCGGTTTCTGGCATTTCAGCCTTCTTCCGCCCGGCTTGCTTGAATCCTGATGGAGCAGTGAGAAAGGGACTCATGTCTGAGTATACCCTGCCACACCTATAGTGGCCAAAATCGATTTAGAAAAGGGGGTGGTGATGAACAGAGTGTCTGAGTTAAGCAGACCACTCTTACCCAGTCCAAAGATCAGGGCTTGATCCATCACCGTTATTTATCTCACTGCCCCATCCCAGCTCAGAACCTGGCTATATGCAAATCAGTCTGTCCCTGGCCCAGTGCATCATGGGAACAGGGCAGACTAAACTACCAAGCCAATTCTTCACCAGAAAGGAGACAAGCTACCGGGGACCGGTTTCTGGCATTTCAGCCTTCTTCGGCCCGGCTTGCTTGAATCCTGATGGAGCAGTGAGAAAGGGACTCATGTCTGAGTATACCCTGCCACACCTATAGTGGCCAAAATCGATTTAGAAAAGGGGGTGGTGATGAACAGAGTGTCTGAGTTAAGCAGACCACTCTTACCCAGTCCAAAGATCAGGGCTTGATCCATCACCGTTATTTATCTCACTGCCCCATCCCAGCTCAGAACCTGGCTATATGCAAATCAGTCTGTCCCTGGCCCAGTGCATCATGGGAACAGGGCAGACTAAACTACCAAGCCAATTCTTCACCAGAAAGGAGACAAGCTACCGGGGACCGGTTTCTGGCATTTCAGCCTTCTTCGGCCCGGCTTGCTTGAATCCTGATGGAGCAGTGAGAAAGCGACTCATGTCTGAGTATACCCTGCCACACCTATAGTGGCCAAAATCGATTTAGAAAAGGGGGTGGTGATGAACAGAGTGTCTGAGTTAAGCAGACCACTCTTACCCAGTCCAAAGATCAGGGCTTGATCCATCACCGTTATTTATCTCACTGCCCCATCCCAGCTCAGAACCTGGCTATATGCAAATCACTCTGTCCCTGGCCCAGTGCATCATGGGAACAGGGCAGACTAAACTACCAAGCCAATTCTTCACCAGAAAGGAGACAAGCTACCGGGGACCGGTTTCTGGCATTTCAGCCTTCTTCGGCCCGGCTTGCTTGAATCCTGATGGAGCAGTGAGAAAGGGACTCATGTATGAGTATACCCTGCCACACCTATAGTGGCCAAAATCGATTTAGAAAAGGGGGTGGTGATGAACAGAGTGTCTGAGTTAAGCAGACCACTCTTACCCAGTCCAAAGATCAGGGCTTGATCCATCACCGTTATTTATCTCACTGCCCCATCCCAGCTCAGAACCTGGCTATATGCAAATCAGTCTGTCCCTGGCCCAGTGCATCATGGGAACAGGGCAGACTAAACTACCAAGCCAATTCTTCACCAGAAAGGAGACAAGCTACCGGGGACCGGTTTCTGGCATTTCAGCCTTCTTCCGCCCGGCTTGCTTGAATCCTGATGGAGCAGTGAGAAAGGGACTCATGTCTGAGTATACCCTGCCACACCTATAGTGGCCAAAATCGATTTAGAAAAGGGGGTGGTGATGAACAGAGTGTCTGAGTTAAGCAGACCACTCTTACCCAGTCCAAAGATCAGGGCTTGATCCATCACCGTTATTTATCTCACTGCCCCATCCCAGCTCAGAACCTGGCTATATGCAAATCAGTCTGTCCCTGGCCCAGTGCATCATGGGAACAGGGCAGACTAAACTACCAAGCCAATTCTTCACCAGAAAGGAGACAAGCTACCGGGGACCGGTTTCTGGCATTTCAGCCTTCTTCGGCCCGGCTTGCTTGAATCCTGATGGAGCAGTGAGAAAGGGACTCATGTCTGAGTATACCCTGCCACACCTATAGTGGCCAAAATCGATTTAGAAAAGGGGGTGGTGATGAACAGAGTGTCTGAGTTAAGCAGACCACTCTTACCCAGTCCAAAGATCAGGGCTTGATCCATCACCGTTATTTATCTCACTGCCCCATCCCAGCTCAGAACCTGGCTATATGCAAATCAGTCTGTCCCTGGCCCAGTGCATCATGGGAACAGGGCAGACTAAACTACCAAGCCAATTCTTCACCAGAAAGGAGACAAGCTACCGGGGACCGGTTTCTGGCATTTCAGCCTTCTTCGGCCCGGCTTGCTTGAATCCTGATGGAGCAGTGAGAAAGCGACTCATGTCTGAGTATACCCTGCCACACCTATAGTGGCCAAAATCGATTTAGAAAAGGGGGTGGTGATGAACAGAGTGTCTGAGTTAAGCAGACCACTCTTACCCAGTCTAAAGATCAGGGCTTGATCCATCACCGTTATTTATCTCACTGCCCCATCCCAGCTCAGAACCTGGCTATATGCAAATCAGTCTGTCCCTGGCCCAGTGCATCATGGGAACAGGGCAGACTAAACTACCAAGCCAATTCTTCACCAGAAAGGAGACAAGCTACCGGGGACCGGTTTCTGGCATTTCAGCCTTCTTCGGCCCGGCTTGCTTGAATCCTGATGGAGCAGTGAGAAAGGGACTCATGTATGAGTATACCCTGCCACACCTATAGTGGCCAAAATCGATTTAGAAAAGGGGGTGGTGATGAACAGAGTGTCTGAGTTAAGCAGACCACTCTTACCCAGTCCAAAGATCAGGGCTTGATCCATCACCGTTATTTATCTCACTGCCCCATCCCAGCTCAGAACCGGCTATATGCAAATCAGTCTGTCCCTGGCCCAGTGCATCATGGGAACAGGGCAGACTAAACTACCAAGCCAATTCTTCACCAGAAAGGAGACAAGCTACCGGGGACCGGTTTCTGGCATTTCAGCCTTCTTCGGCCCGGCTTGCTTGAATCCTGATGGAGCAGTGAGAAAGGGACTCATGTCTGAGTATACCCTGCCACACCTATAGTGGCCAAAATCGATTTAGAAAAGGGGGTGGTGATGAACAGAGTGTCTGAGTTAAGCAGACCACTCTTACCCAGTACAAAGATCAGGGCTTGATCCATCACCGTTATTTATCTCACTGCCCCATCCCAGCTCAGAACCTGGCTATATGCAAATCAGTCTGTCCCTGGCCCAGTGCATCATGGGAACAGGGCAGACTAAACTACCAAGCCAATTCTTCACCAGAAAGGAGACAAGCTACCGGGGACCGGTTTCTGGCATTTCAGCCTTCTTCGGCCCGGCTTGCTTGAATCCTGATGGAGCAGTGAGAAAGGGACTCATGTCTGAGTATACCCTGCCACACCTATAGTGGCCAAAATCGATTTAGAAAAGGGGGTGGTGATGAACAGAGTGTCTGAGTTAAGCAGACCACTCTTACCCAGTCCAAAGATCAGGGCTTGATCCATCACCGTTATTTATCTCACTGCCCCATCCCAGCTCAGACCCTGGCTATATGCAAATCAGTCTGTCCCTGGCCCAGTGCATCATGGGAACAGGGCAGACTAAACTACCAAGCCAATTCTTCACCAGAAAGGAGACAAGCTACCGGGGACCGGTTTCTGGCATTTCAGCCTTCTTCGGCCCGGCTTGCTTGAATCCTGATGGAGCAGTGAGAAAGGGACTCATGTCTGAGTATACCCTGCCACACCTATAGTGGCCAAAATCGATTTAGAAAAGGGGGTGGTGATGAACAGAGTGTCTGAGTTAAGCAGACCACTCTTACCCAGTCCAAAGATCAGGGCTTGATCCATCACCGTTATTTATCTCACTGCCCCATCCCAGCTCAGAACCTGGCTATATGCAAATCAGTCTGTCCCTGGCCCAGTGCATCATGGGAACAGGGCAGACTAAACTACCAAGCCAATTCTTCACCAGAAAGGAGACAAGCTACCGGGGACCGGTTTCTGGCATTTCAGCCTTCTTCGGCCCGGCTTGCTTGAATCCTGATGGAGCAGTGAGAAAGCGACTCATGTCTGAGTATACCCTGCCACACCTATAGTGGCCAAAATCGATTTAGAAAAGGGGGTGGTGATGAACAGAGTGTCTGAGTTAAGCAGACCACTCTTACCCAGTCCAAAGATCAGGGCTTGATCCATCACCGTTATTTATCTCACTGCCCCATCCCAGCTCAGAACCTGGCTATATGCAAATCAGTCTGTCCCTGGCCCAGTGCATCATGGGAACAGGGCAGACTAAACTACCAAGCCAATTCTTCACCAGAAAGGAGACAAGCTACCGGGGACCGGTTTCTGGCATTTCAGCCTTCTTCGGCCCGGCTTGCTTGAATCCTGATGGAGCAGTGAGAAAGGGACTCATGTATGAGTATACCCTGCCACACCTATAGTGGCCAAAATCGATTTAGAAAAGGGGGTGGTGATGAACAGAGTGTCTGAGTTAAGCAGACCACTCTTACCCAGTCCAAAGATCAGGGCTTGATCCATCACCGTTATTTATCTCACTGCCCCATCCCAGCTCAGAACCGGCTATATGCAAATCAGTCTGTCCCTGGCCCAGTGCATCATGGGAACAGGGCAGACTAAACTACCAAGCCAATTCTTCACCAGAAAGGAGACAAGCTACCGGGGACCGGTTTCTGGCATTTCAGCCTTCTTCGGCCCGGCTTGCTTGAATCCTGATGGAGCAGTGAGAAAGGGACTCATGTCTGAGTATACCCTGCCACACCTATAGTGGCCAAAATCGATTTAGAAAAGGGGGTGGTGATGAACAGAGTGTCTGAGTTAAGCAGACCACTCTTACCCAGTCCAAAGATCAGGGCTTGATCCATCACCGTTATTTATCTCACTGCCCCATCCCAGCTCAGAACCTGGCTATATGCAAATCAGTCTGTCCCTGGCCCAGTGCATCATGGGAACAGGGCAGACTAAACTACCAAGCCAATTCTTCACCAGAAAGGAGACAAGCTACCGGGGACCGGTTTCTGGCATTTCAGCCTTCTTCGGCCCGGCTTGCTTGAATCCTGATGGAGCAGTGAGAAAGGGACTCATGTCTGAGTATACCCTGCCACACCTATAGTGGCCAAAATCGATTTAGAAAAGGGGGTGGTGATGAACAGAGTGTCTGAGTTAAGCAGACCACTCTTACCCAGTCCAAAGATCAGGGCTTGATCCATCACCGTTATTTATCTCACTGCCCCATCCCAGCTCAGACCCTGGCTATATGCAAATCAGTCTGTCCCTGGCCCAGTGCATCATGGGAACAGGGCAGACTAAACTACCAAGCCAATTCTTCACCAGAAAGGAGACAAGCTACCGGGGACCGGTTTCTGGCATTTCAGCCTTCTTCGGCCCGGCTTGCTTGAATCCTGATGGAGCAGTGAGAAAGGGACTCATGTCTGAGTATACCCTGCCACACCTATAGTGGCCAAAATCGATTTAGAAAAGGGGGTGGTGATGAACAGAGTGTCTGAGTTAAGCAGACCACTCTTACCCAGTCCAAAGATCAGGGCTTGATCCATCACCGTTATTTATCTCACTGCCCCATCCCAGCTCAGAACCTGGCTATATGCAAATCAGTCTGTCCCTGGCCCAGTGCATCATGGGAACAGGGCAGACTAAACTACCAAGCCAATTCTTCACCAGAAAGGAGACAAGCTACCGGGGACCGGTTTCTGGCATTTCAGCCTTCTTCGGCCCGGCTTGCTTGAATCCTGATGGAGCAGTGAGAAAGGGACTCATGTCTGAGTATACCCTGCCACACCTATAGTGGCCAAAATCGATTTAGAAAAGGGGTGGTGATGAACAGAGTGTCTGAGTTAAGCAGACCACTCTTACCCAGTCCAAAGATCAGGGCTTGATCCATCACCGTTATTTATCTCACTGCCCCATCCCAGCTCAGAACCTGGCTATATGCAAATCAGTCTGTCCCTGGCCCAGTGCATCATGGGAACAGGGCAGACTAAACTACCAAGCCAATTCTTCACCAGAAAGGAGACAAGCTACCGGGGACCGGTTTCTGGCATTTCAGCCTTCTTCGGCCCGGCTTGCTTGAATCCTGATGGAGCAGTGAGAAAGGGACTCATGTCTGAGTATACCCTGCCACACCTATAGTGGCCAAAATCGATTTAGAAAATGGGGTGGTGATGAACAGAGTGTCTGAGTTAAGCAGACCACTCTTACCCAGTCCAAAGATCAGGGCTTGATCCATCACCGTTATTTATCTCACTGCCCCATCCCAGCTCAGAACCTGGCTATATGCAAATCAGTCTGTCCCTGGCCCAGTGCATCATGGGAACAGGGCAGACTAAACTACCAAGCCAATTCTTCACCAGAAAGGAGACAAGCTACCGGGGACCGGTTTCTGGCATTTCAGCCTTCTTCGGCCCGGCTTGCTTGAATCCTGATGGAGCAGTGAGAAAGGGACTCATGTCTGAGTATACCCTGCCACACCTATAGTGGCCAAAATCGATTTAGAAAAGGGGGTGGTGATGAACAGAGTGTCTGAGTTAAGCAGACCACTCTTACCCAGTCCAAAGATCAGGGCTTGATCCATCACCGTTATTTATCTCACTGCCCCATCCCAGCTCAGAACCTGGCTATATGCAAATCAGTCTGTCCCTGGCCCAGTGCATCATGGGAACAGGGCAGACTAAACTACCAAGCCAATTCTTCACCAGAAAGGAGACAAGCTACCGGGGACCGGTTTCTGGCATTTCAGCCTTCTTCGGCTCGGCTTGCTTGAATCCTGATGGAGCAGTGAGAAAGGGACTCATGTCTGAGTATACCCTGCCACACCTATAGTGGCCAAAATCGATTTAGAAAAGGGGGTGGTGATGAACAGAGTGTCTGAGTTAAGCAGACCACTCTTACCCAGTCCAAAGATCAGGGCTTGATCCATCACCGTTATTTATCTCACTGCCCCATCCCAGCTCAGAACCTGGCTATATGCAAATCAGTCTGTCCCTGGCCCAGTGCATCATGGGAACAGGGCAGACTAAACTACCAAGCCAATTCTTCACCAGAAAGGAGACAAGCTACCGGGGACCAGTTTCTGGCATTTCATCCTTCTTCGGCCCGGCTTGCTTGAATCCTGATGGAGCAGTGAGAAAGGGACTCATGTCTGAGTATACCCTGCCACACCTATAGTGGCCAAAATTGATTTAGAAAAGGGGGTGGTGATGAACAGAGTGTCTGAGTTAAGCAGACCACTCTTACCCAGTCCAAAGATCAGGGCTTGATCCATCACCGTTATTTATCTCACTGCCCCATCCCAGCTCAGAACCTGGCTATATGCAAATCAGTCTGTCCCTGGCCCAGTGCATCATGGGAACAGGGCAGACTAAACTACCAAGCCAATTCTTCACCAGAAAGGAGACAAGCTACCGGGGACTGGTTTCTGGCATTTCAGCCTTCTTCGGCCCGGCTTGCTTGAATCCTGATGGAGCAGTGAGAAAGGGACTCATGTCTGAGTATATCCTGCCACACCTATAGTGGCCAAAATCGATTTAGAAAAGGGGGTGGTGATGAACAGAGTGTCTGAGTTAAGCAGACCACTCTTACCCAGTCCAAAGATCAGGGCTTGATCCATCACCGTTATTTATCTCACTGCCCCATCCCAGCTCAGAACCTGGCTATATGCAAATCAGTCTGTCCCTGGCCCAGTGCATCATGGGAACAGGGCAGACTAAACTACCAAGCCAATTCTTCACCAGAAAGGAGACAAGCTACCGGGGACCGGTCTCTGGCATTTCAGCCTTCTTCGGCCCGGCTTGCTTGAATCCTGATGGAGCAGTGAGAAAGGGACTCATGTCTGAGTATACCCTGCCACACCTATAGTGGCCAAAATCGATTTAGAAAAGGGGGTGGTGATGAACAGAGTGTCTGAGTTAAGCAGACCACTCTTACCCAGTCCAAAGATCAGGGCTTGATCCATCACCGTTATTTATCTCACTGCCCCATCCCAGCTCAGAACCTGGCTATATGCAAATCAGTCTGTCCCTGGCCCAGTGCATCATGGGAACAGGGCAGACTAAACTACCAAGCCAATTCTTCACCAGAAAGGAGACAAGCTACCGGGGACCGGTTTCTGGCATTTCAGCCTTCTTCGGCCCGGCTTGCTTGAATCCTGATGGAGCAGTGAGAAAGGGACTCATGTCTGAGTATACCCTGCCACACCTATAGTGGCCAAAATCGATTTAGAAAAGGGGGTGGTGATGAACAGAGTGTCTGAGTTAAGCAGACCACTCTTACCCAGTCCAAAGATCAGGGCTTGATCCATCACCGTTATTTATCTCACTGCCCCATCCCAGCTCAGAACCTGGCTATATGCAAATCAGTCTGTCCCTGGCCCAGTGCATCATGGGAACAGGGCAGACTAAACTACCAAGCCAATTCTTCACCAGAAAGGAGACAAGCTACCGGGGACCGGTTTCTGGCATTTCAGCCTTCTTCGGCCCGGCTTGCTTGAATCCTGATGGAGCAGTGAGAAAGGGACTCATGTCTGAGTATACCCTGCCACACCTATAGTGGCCAAAATCGATTTAGAAAAGGGGGTGGTGATGAACAGAGTGTCTGAGTTAAGCAGACCACTCTTACCCAGTCCAAAGATCAGGGCTTGATCCATCACCGTTATTTATCTCACTGTCCCATCCCAGCTCAGAACCTAGCTATATGCAAATCAGTCTGTCCCTGGCCCAGTGCATCATGGGAACAGGGCAGACTAAACTACCAAGCCAATTCTTCACCAGAAAGGAGACAAGCTACCGGGGACCGGTTTCTGGCATTTCAGCCTTCTTCGGCCTGGCTTGCTTGAATCCTGATGGAGCAGTGAGAAAGGGACTCATGTCTGAGTATACCCTGCCACACCTATAGTGGCCAAAATCGATGTAGAAAAGGGGGTGGTGATGAACAGAGTGTCTGAGTTAAGCAGACCACTCTTACCCAGTCCAAAGATCAGGGCTTGATCCATCACCGTTATTTATCTCACTGCCCCATCCCAGCTCAGAACCTGGCTATATGCAAATCAGTCTGTCCCTGGCCCAGTGCATCATGGGAACAGGGCAGACTAAACTACCAAGCCAATTCTTCACCAGACAGGAGACAAGCTACCGGGGACCGGTTTCTGGCATTTCAGCCTTCTTTGGCCCGGCTTGCTTGAATCCTGATGGAGCAGTGAGAAAGGGACTCATGTCTGAGTATACCCTGCCACACCTATAGTGGCCAAAATCGATTTAGAAAACGGGGTGGTGATGAACAGAGTGTCTGAGTTAAGCAGACCACTCTTACCCAGTCCAAAGATCAGGGCTTGATCCATCACCGTTATTTATCTCACTGCCCCATCCCAGCTCAGAACCTGGCTATATGCAAATCAGTCTGTCCCTGGCCCAGTGCATCATGGGAACAGGGCAGACTAAACTACCAAGCCAATTCTTCACCAGAAAGGAGACAAGCTACCGGGGACCGGTTTCTGGCATTTCAGCCTTCTTCGGCCCGGCTTGCTTGAATCCTGATGGAGCAGTGAGAAAGGGACTCATGTCTGAGTATACCCTGCCACACCTATAGTGGCCAAAATCGATTTAGAAAAGGGGGTGGTGATGAACAGAGTGTCTGAGTTAAGCAGACCACTCTTACCCAGTCCAAAGATCAGGGCTTGATCCATCACCGTTATTTATCTCACTGCCCCATCCCAGCTCAGAACCTGGCTATATGCAAATCAGTCTGTCCCTGGCCCAGTGCATCATGGGAACAGGGCAGACTAAACTACCAAGCCAATTCTTCACCAGAAAGGAGACAAGCTACCGCGGACCGGTTTCTGGCATTTCAGCCTTCTTCGGCCCGGCTTGCTTGAATCCTGATGGAGCAGTGAGAAAGGGACTCATGTCTGAGTATACCCTGCCACACCTATAGTGGCCAAAATCGATTTAGAAAAGGGGGTGGTGATGAACAGAGTGTCTGAGTTAAGCAGACCACTCTTACCCAGTCCAAAGATCAGGGCTTGATCCATCACCGTTATTTATCTCACTGCCCCATCCCAGCTCAGAACCTGGCTATATGCAAGTCAGTCTGTCCCTGGCCCAGTGCATCATGGGAACAGGGCAGACTAAACTACCAAGCCAATTCTTCACCAGAAAAGAGACAAGCTACCGGGGACCGGTTTCTGGCATTTCAGCCTTCTTCGGCCCGGCTTGCTTGAATCCTGATGGAGCAGTGAGAAAGGGACTCATGTCTGAGTATACCCTGCCACACCTATAGTGGCCAAAATCGATTTAGAAAAGGAGGTGGTGATGAACAGAGTGTCTGAGTTAAGCAGACCACTCTTACCCAGTCCAAAGATCAGGGCTTGATCCATCACCGTTATTTATCTCACTGCCCCATCCCAGCTCAGAACCTGGCTATATGCAAGTCAGTCTGTCCCTGGCCCAGTGCATCATGGGAACAGGGCAGACTAAACTACCAAGCCAATTCTTCACCAGAAAAGAGACAAGCTACCGGGGACCGGTTTCTGGCATTTCAGCCTTCTTCGGCCCGGCTTGCTTGAATCCTGATGGAGCAGTGAGAAAGGGACTCATGTCTGAGTATACCCTGCCACACCTATAGTGGCCAAAATCGATTTAGAAAAGGGGGTGGTGATGAACAGAGTGTCTGAGTTAAGCAGACCACTCTTACCCAGTCCAAAGATCAGGGCTTGATCCATCACCGTTATTTATCTCACTGCCCCATCCCAGCTCAGAACCTGGCTATATGCAAATCAGTCTGTCCCTGGCCCAGTGCATCATGGGAACAGGGCAGACTAAACTACCAAGCCAATTCTTCACCAGAAAGGAGACAAGCTACCGGGGACCGGTTTCTGGCATTTCAGCCCTCTTCGGCCCGGCTTGCTTGAATCCTGATGGAGCAGTGAGAAAAGGACTCATGTCTGAGTATACCCTGCCACACCTATAGTGGCCAAAATCGATTTAGAAAAGGGGGTGGTGATGAACAGAGTGTCTGAGTTAAGCAGACCACTCTTACCCAGTCCAAAGATCAGGGCTTGATCCATCACCGTTATTTATCTCACTGCCCCATCCCAGCTCAGAACCTGGCTATATGCAAATCAGTCTGTCCCTGGCCCAGTGCATCATGGGAACAGGGCCGCCTAAACTACCAAGCCAATTCTTCACCAGAAAGGAGACAAGCTACCGGGGACCGGTTTCTGGCATTTCAGCCTTCTTCGGCCCGGCTTGCTTGAATCCTGATGGAGCAGTGAGAAAGGGACTCATGTCTGAGTATACCCTGCCACACCTATAGTGGCCAAAATCGATTTAGAAAAGGGGGTGGTGATGAACAGAGTGTCTGAGTTAAGCAGACCACTCTTACCCAGTCCAAAGATCAGGGCTTGATCCATCACCGTTATTTATCTCACTGCCCCATCCCAGCTCAGAACCTGGCTATATGCAAATCAGTCTGTCCCTGGCCCAGTGCATCATTGGAACAGGGCAGACTAAACTACCAAGCCAATTCTTCACCAGAAAGGAGACAAGCTACCGGGGACCGGTTTCTGGCATTTCAGCCTTCTTCGGCCCGGCTTGCTTGAATCCTGATGGAGCAGTGAGAAAGGGACTCATGTCTGAGTATTCCCTGCCACACCTATAGTGGCCAAAATCGATTTAGAAAAGGGGGTGGTGATGAACAGAGTGTCTGAGTTAAGCAGACCACTCTTACCCAGTCCAAAGATCAGGGCTTGATCCATCACCGTTATTTATCTCACTGCCCCATCCCAGCTCAGAACCTGGCTATATGCAAATCAGTCTGTCCCTGGCCCAGTGCATCATGGGAACAGGGCAGACTAAACTACCAAGCCAATTCTTCACCAGAAAGGAGACAAGCTACCGGGGACCGGTTTCTGGCATTTCAGCCTTCTTCGGCCCGGCTTGCTTGAATCCTGATGCTCATTGCACCATCAGGATTCAAGCAAACCGGGCCGAAGACGGCTGTAATGCCAGAAACCGGTCCCTGGGAGCTTGTTTCCTTCCCAGTGTAAGAATTGGCTTTTGCAGTTTGGTTTGCCCTGTTCCCATCATGCACTGGGACAGGAACAGACTAATTTGCATACAGCCAGGTTCTGAAACTGGGATGGTGCAGTGAGCTAAAAAACGGTGTTGGATCTAGCCCTGATCTCTTGACTGGGTGAGAGCTTTCTGCTTAATTCAGAGACTCTGTCCCTCACCACCCCTTGTTGTAAATATGCTCATGTTGATTGGCATCCACATGGTCACTACTGACAAACATCACCATCAACCTGGGCTAGGCTGTAACTGCCCAGTGTTTCATTTGGCCTACTAGTGTCTGAAACTGCCCAATGTTGTGATTGTCTGGTGCATGTCTGCAGCTGCCCCAGTTTGTGATCGGCCTGTCAAGCTACTGACCCTAGGCCTGGGTAAAGTTCACAGAGTTCCATGTACTCTGTGAAGTGACCAAAACTCCAATGAGCTACGCTAAGTTTTACATGCGGCAGAGTGCATTAGGTCATCCCGTTTGCACAGATGTTTAGCTGCAGGTGTTTGTACCGAGCTGAAAAAAATTGTTCAAATGGCACCTTGTGCTATACAGGAGGGTGCTGTTTCTTTCTGCTGCTAGAGTAAATGTTCAACTTGATCGGCAGCCTCTTCAATGCGAGAGGAAGGTTTCTCAACACTAGTGGTAGCGGCCATATGCGACCGCCCGTTTTGAGCAATTTCGCAGGGAGGAGGTCTGGGATAAGATTTTCCTCGCTCGCGCTTGCAAACTTAATATTGGTCAGTGAGGAAAAACCTCTGCTCTGCTATACACTCTACGCGGAGTGGAAAATCTCCACAAACTCTGTGAATGGAATGGAATTGGAATGTCATACCCAGGACTACACAAGGCTCTACACAACCAAGGACCTGTCTACACTTACCACTGCCTGAACTTTCACCAACCATCCGGAAGATAATGCTCCGCCTCCTTTTAACTTGCACATACTCCCTTCATCTCCCAAAGCAGAAGTGGAGGATGCTCCATCTCCCACATTGCAGCAAAGACCTGGAACACCCTCCCCACTCACCTCCAGACTATCACCTCCTTTCCAAAATTCCGAATGACCCACAAGACTGGGCTGTTCGAAATGGTTATTGGCTAACAAAGAGGGTCACAGGGCTATGGCTATCAACAAAGCGGGGCTTAGGATAGGATCATAATATAGCTCAGATGAGCAGAAGAGGGGTGAAGGAAGCTCCAGATAGATGATCTAAGATGGCCTAAAGAGGGATTACTTCAGAACTAGACTAGTGGCATGTGCAACCCTATGGGCTATATGAAGGCTGCAGGAGATACATATGTGTCAGAAGTAATTGCTAGGCCAACAAAGAGGCAATGAGTGTCAAGACCAGTAGAATAGTCTGTGTAACTCCCAAACCTTTGAGTTGACATTCTAAAGGTGTAGCTCCACGCGTAGCTACGCAAAGTTCACTTTGCACTATGCGAGCAATGCATAGTATTACGCGAACTGTAGTACCCTGTTTGCGATGATTGCAGAGTGCCAGAAGCTTGTCCGCACTGTGCAATCATTGAAAACAGCATCTTGCACAGTGCGAACTGTCTTTTACTGCCGCTCAAGTAGATTTTTGCTCGCGATCAACAACTTGATGTTGCTGATGGCAAACGAGGAAAAAGTCTCACCGGGATGTCATTTTGCTTGCTCAAGGTTGCCATCTTGACGTTGAGGACCGCAAGCAAGCAAAACATGGCCGCTGCACTACGCTATGTGTGTTGCACAATGCTACGTGCAGTTCGCGTATTGCGAAGTAGCGCAAACTTTGCAAACTACGCGAGTGTAGCGTAGTGCTTTGCCCAGGGTTAGTTTATATGTGATGGATACCCAGTAAGTGTGTAGTAATAAGTCTCCATTTGCGGTGAAAGTCTATGTGCGTGGACCAGTTGGATGCCTTTTTCATGATGCAGTGTACTCACTGCATCTTTGTGGCTGGAGGGTGGAGACCCGACATTGTAGTGAAGGAGGAAGGATAAAAAGCTACCCATAGAAAGTCAGTGAGGTCCTTGTTCGCAAACAACTGCTAATTAATTTTTCCTGAGTGATGACATATGGTAGACGTTAGAGTGAGGGGTAAATTAGAGTTTTCTCTTCTTAAAGGTGACACAGTTTCTAAGCAAGGCTGCCTTTTGTCTGTGCCTGCTGACTACTCAAGAAGGCTAAAGAAACCCAGGTGCTGAGAGCTCACACTACATTGTGTCATTGTCTTAGGGGAAACATCCTTAACAACGCGGTCAGTACACCGCAATGCTGTTACATCGCGGTCGTTACAACGACTGCGATGTAACCACGCTATGCCATTACAACGCAAGTCTTTACGACGACTTGCGCTAGATGGCGTGCTAACATTAAAAATAGTGTAGTTTACTATCCCAACACCTTCCCTACTGATAAGTGGACTGGAGTTGGAATAGTAAATGACACTTTTTTAATGTTAGCATGCCACCTAGCGCAAGTCGATGTAAAGACTTTCGTTGTAAAGGCATAGCGTGGGAACATCGCAGTCGTTGTAACGAGTGCGATGTAACAGCACGCGTTGTAATAACACGCGTTGTAACATCATACAACCTTGTCTTAGATACTCCTGCTTGCAGCCAACACTATTCCTACTTCTGTAATAAGCATCACAAAGCACAAATGCTGTGTCTGAACTACAGCCATAACATGACATTTAAAAGAGAATCACCACAAATCAGTTCTGAAATCTCAATATTGGATACACATCCCCTATCTGAATGAGTATAAAAGTGGGACTGTGAAATGATCTGTAGGTCACTAGAATGGAGGTAACAAAATGTCTCTGTTTATTCAGTGTCCTATTTTCTAACTGTGAGGAAGTACTTACCGGTAAATCCCCATGGTGTTGCAGGAAACCCATCTTACACATACTGAAATGTTGGTAATAATTAAAAAGAATAGATGGATTGATTTTATGGTCACTACCACACAAACATCCCATACAAGAGGGGTTGCAATCATTTTTAAAAAGGGAGCCAAAGCTAAGCTAATATCAAAGGTTGTGGACTCTTCTGGCAGGTGGGCTATAGCGACAGTTCTTATGGCTGGGGTTTCAATTACAATAGTTGGCTACTATGGTCCGAATCAGGATGACCCCACGACATTGGAAACAATTTTTTGCAGTTACTATCAATATCAGGACCTATTATCTTAGCCGGTGATTTTAATATTGTCTTGGACCCCATCTTGGATAAGTCCCCCAACAATCGCTCCAGGGTTTTGTCTAAAACCAGATCCTTTCTACTAGATGCCATGAGACAGCAAGGGTTCGTTGACGTCTGGCGACAAAGATCAGGAAAGCAACAGGGGGTCTCTTACAGGAATTATAAGTATCACCATAAGTCAAGGATAGATTATATTTTAAAGACCCAAAGACTGGTCGATTCAGTTAGAACAATAGAATATCTCCAGTCACACCTCTCAGATCATTCTGCTGTTAAATTCGTGATGGGATTTCGCAGCAAAAAAACCTCGATTGTTTGGTCCTTTGATCGTTCCTTACTCACTAATGAAAAGGACATTTTGTTTTTAAAAACAGAGACACGTAACTTCTTCCTATCTAACGAAGGAACTGCATCTGATAAAATTATCTGGGATTCATACAAGGCAACATTGAGAGGGTTGATTGTTGCCAAAGTAGCCTTCCAGAGAAAGAGTTACAACAAAACGATTTCTTCTATAGAATCAGATATGGCTTGTGTTGAACAGGAAATTGATCTAAGCAATAGATCTTCGAGGTCAATATTAGACCCCCTACATAACAAACTGGCGACCCTGAAGGGGACCCTGGCATCGACTCTGAGTTTGAGAATCCAACAGAGGTGGGAAGCCAGCAAGTTGGCCCACTTCTAATATAGCGAAGGTGCAGGCAAACTTCTGGCTTGGAAGACCAAATTAGATCAGGTCCGGAACAACATTGCAACCATAAAAATAGGTACCACTAATCTCTCTTCAGATGATGATATCAGGGAGGCATTTAGGGAATTCTTTCAGGTAATTTATAAAGAAGACAAGTGATATCGGCTGAGTCTGTCAAGAGCTGGTCGGATAATATTACCTTACCTTCCCTCTCTCTAGAACAATCCCAATACTTGGACAGCCCCATTACAGAGAGTGAGGTGATATCAGCTATTAAGAAATCCAAGAAGGGGAAAGCATCGGGCCCCGATGGCCTTCCGGCTGAGGTATATAAGTTCTTAGACTCAGAGATTGCTCCTTTTCTTACAAAGTTGTTTAACCAAATTCTCTTAGAAGGTATGTCTCCTCCAACATCTTGGGATGGTGCCTCTATTACCCTTATCTTAAAACCAGGTAAACCGAAGGAAGAATGTGGGTCGTATAGGCCAATATCCATTCTGAACGTGGACTGTAAAATTTTTACCACGGTTTTATCATCAAGATTGGCCAATATCGCACCATCTGTCCTTCATCTGGATCAAAAGGGCTTCTTAAAGGGCAGGCAACTATATGAGCTGACCTTTGATTTAATTGGTGCCATAGATATAGCAACATCTAATAAGCTCCCATTGGCAGCCCTAACGCTGGACGCAACAAAGGCCTTCGACAGGGTTAATTGGGTTTACCTGTCGGAGGCCCTGGCCAAGTTTGGTGTAGGGGATGGTTTTCGTAGGGTGATCAGTCTCTTGTACAGGAATCCCTCTGCATCTCTTATCGTTAATGGAGAATTATCAAGCCCTTTTTCTATCACCAGGGGAACTCGACAGGGGTGTCCACTCTCCCCCTTACTTTTCGATTTTTACATCAAGCCTTTTGCGCAATATTTAAGGGAGGAGCCCGCCATTAAACCTTTTCATTATCAAGGCTGGACGAGGAAGGTGGCATTATATGCCGACGATGTACTTATTTTAACATCAGAGGCCGTTACGGCTCTCCCTGCCATAGTGAAGCTGGCTAGCGCTAGCGCTTTTGGACAGGTGTCGGAGTATGAGATAAACGCAGCCAAAACTGAAATGCTTATCTGGAATGATGAGAACCCACCTACAGAACTTCATCCCAGCACCTCTATGCGTTACTTAGGTTTAACAATTGTAAAAGACATAAATAAAATAGTCCAAGTTAATTTATCCACAGTACTTAAAGACTGTCGTAAGCTTCTTCAATCCTGGTCACATCTCCCCCTCTCATTAATAGGTAGGGTGAATCTTATCAAAATGTCTATTCTCCCAAAGATCTCTTTTTTATTTAATACCATTCCCCTATATTTTGATCAAAATATCTTAGCTAAATTTCAATCAAATGTTTCATCTTTCATTTGGCACAACCATCTTCCACGAATCGCCTGGAAAAAAATAAGACGGCGAGGTGAAAAGGGTGGGTTGGCGGCTCCAGATTTAAAAATCTATGCTTGGGCCTTTCATTTATCCCACTCAAGGATGTTGTTGAAGAATCCTGACTCCTTGGGGGTGGGTATGATGTATGCAGCAATGTTGGAGGGGGAAAATATCAATCATTCTAGTTTTCTTTTTAAGTTTGGAAATCCTACGTTTTTAAAAAAAAATAAACTGAAGCTACTACAGGGTTTTGAACGAACATGGGCAGAAATCATGAAAGCTATAAAAGTAAACTACTTTTGCGAAAAAACCCCGTTGTGGGACCTGCCTGAAAGTCCGGTTGGCTTGATGACATCCTGGCAGTCCCTTTGAGGGAGGCGGGCATGGAGGTTTGGGGGGACCTTTTCTACGAGGGAGATTTATTTTCATGGGAATATTTGCAAGCCAAGATTGGCCCTAACTGTTCACGCTTCAAATATATCCAGATTTATAGTTGGACAGCAGCCTATAAAACATCTCCTGCTAATAAAAATAAGTTCAAACTTGGTGGACATAGCCCCTTTATCTCCGACCTACTAAACAGAGGGCCAGAAAAGAAAGAAATATCTAGATGGTACAACTCTATTATGGAGGAGGTAGATGGAGACTTTGTCTTACCAGAGTCAGTATGGGGTTCTGTTCTGGTGGATGTGAACTTACAAACGCTTTGGAAATCTTCTTTTGAGCTCTTGTGGAGTATCGTCAAGCCATCATGGCTTCACAGAAATCACATCTTTACCCTCTATAGGGCGTATCACTCCCCCTCAAGACTCTCTAAATTTACAGGAGGTCAGACAGTGTCTTGCGCAAAATGTGGTTTAATTGCTGCTTCGGATACTCATATGTTCTTGGAATGCCCGATACTAACAGCATTTTGGCAGGATATCAGCGACTGCCTCAGTCTCTAGGAAGACCTGTCACAATGGATTTGTCTCTGATTATTTTTGGAGTGTTGGAAGGAGTACAACATCTACCTAAATGTCTAGTTTTTTATTCCATCCTGCTCGCAAGAAGAGAGATCTGCAGGAAATGGAAAGACTCCTCACCTCCTACCTTTAGAGACTGGCAAGACTCTGTATTGCGGACCTCAGTCATGGATTTGGCTAGATCTGGATATCGCAGAAAAAGGGCATTTTGGCACCTGCTAAAGTGACCTCAGTGATGTATTCGTTTTTTTTTTTTTCCAGAGTCCAATGATTGATCTCCTAAGGTGCTCTTTGTGTTCAGCACCATTGGAACAGCTGCTACCCGGTTCATGCCCGGCTCCTATATGGCTGCTAAAACTACTCCGAGATTTGCTGCGGGATGGCAAATTAAGATTTAGTGCCTCTTTGGATTACGGTGGAAGACTGTGGGATAGACGGCCTTCAAGATATATGTCCCCTCCAGTTTAAACTGAGACAGTTATTCTCCGTTGATTCCTTCTTGGCACTGGTCTACACGGTGGTTATGAGGACAAAAAAAATAAAAAATTTAAAAAAAATAACAAAAAAAAAAAATCCCCATGGGCGGAGGTTCCCTGTGGTCAGCCTGCTAATCATGGGATTCGGGACATCGGAAGGAATCCCGATCCAAAACACCGATGTCCATGCCATCTTTCTGTGTCACCACAGAGAGCCGGCGACCAGAACCCTGAAGGGTTTGGGACTAGCCCCGGAGGCAGTTGCGAGAGGCCAATGAAAAGAAACGGATTGTGAGACGGACGGGGGTCACTCAGATGGAGATGAACACGAGGAGAGGACGCCAGAAGGAGAAGCGGTGACGGAGTATCGAGGAGAAAGGACCAGCACAAAGAAATCCAGGGTCGGAGACGTCGCGGAAGAAGAACCGGACGAGCCGTGGTGTGAGGACAGGTGGAGTCCCCCGGAGGAGGCAGGAGAGCGGTTGTAACTCAGGAGAGTTATGGCAGAGCCGGTGAGTGGGTTGTGCCATGGGTCTTGGGGGGAGGGGGTGGGTAAGAACGGGGCACGGGGAGAGGAAAACCAGAACACTTAATCCCTCGTATGGAGCGCTGTGTATAGCAACCCCTTAAGCTGAGCGCGCATCTTTTACTTTATCCCTTTAACCACTACTGTCGTAAGGTGCCTGGTTTTGTTTGGAAATAACGGAAGGTGCTTCTTTAAACTGCAGACATTCCATCCTACTCCTTTACTTTCTCCCACACTATTACTATTACTTCTTGCCCAATCACTGTCCACTCCCACAACTAGTTATCCGATACCTCAGAAATTCTAGAACACTGCACGGTGTGGTGACGGATTAGCCTTACTACTTCCCCAAGGAACCCTTTGAACTGACAGCTCTTCTTTTCCTCTTTTATGAGCCTCCGGGGAAAACCCTTGGACTCCGACGACGAGGAGCCTGGAACATCGCCCTCCACAAGATCCGAAGAAGAGGAAAGAACCGAAGAAGAAAAGTGTGACCCTGGGACAATTGTTTCCCCTGACTTTATACCTGTTGCACATAAACCATCACTTATTCGCACCTATATACAGCCTCCTTGCCTGTATATCAAACCTGCGCTCCCACACTAACATATTTGTAATCGGCAATAAATAATAATCTCTGCAAGTTTCTCTTCTTCTGTGTCATTGACGTCTATACATGTCTGTCTCTGATTTACTGATTATATTCATTCATATTCCAATGACATTTGGTACAATTAGGTATTGTGCTATTCCTTCTCTCGTGGCTCGTCGATGAAATACTTTCTCTAGTGGCCTGACTGAATTAGGGTCATTCAAGGATGGACTTTATAGCGTCTAACCTATTTAGGGTAAAATCTGGCTGTAAAGTACTGGAAAAAATAATGACCCCTACTCTTTATGAGAAAACATTCAGAGTGTAGGGTCCATTCGTTTTTTTGTTTTGCAAAAGCAAACTTGTGAGTTTGTTTTTAAAAAACAAAAACAATTAAATATTTGCTGGCCAGCTGGCCATCATGTGTGATAGTATTGCCCATCAAATGTTGCCTGCCATGACTGCAATTTATATGAATGTAGAGAGTTGTCCATAGGGCTGTGGAATGATCTCAATTTGGATTGTGACGGTCTCTCAGGATGGTTGTGGTATTCTCCTCTGCCATCCTGATGGAGTTAACTCTGTTCCTCAAACTCAAAATCAGGATTTTCCTCCTTTCAGGAGATTGTAATGAAGCTATTCAATTATACTGTGCTGATGACTTCATAAGAGACGATATGCAACTGTTTCTATTATGATAAGATCACCCTAAATATTATATGGCACTATGTCACTGGGATACAACATCGTCAGATATGGCCTTTACTTTTACAAATCTTTCCATTTACAAATCATTGTTTCAGGTGTTTTAGTGTGATTTGTTTCAATGAAATGAACCAGAATAAATAATTACAGAATGCACCGCTCTGCTATGAGAAAAGGAGGTGTTCTAAGAACTTGTAGAAATTTGGTAATCTTTTATCTGGCCCTGGTACATTCCCATGGCTTTGTTAGTAAGAATGAGTACATAGCTGTAGGAGAGTAAACAAATTCAACTAGTCTTCCAAAAATTCTAATCATATTTATCATTAGCCACCTCTACGGATAACCTTAAAGGAAAAGGAACATGTGTGGAGAATTTGACAGATCCATAAAGGCCCCCCCTGAGAAACAGAGTATTTTAACCCATGTTGCAACAGAGTTGCATTCTGTTCCATGTCTTTCAAAACAACTTAGAAACATTTGGGACCTTTATAGGTGGTGGATGTAAACTCTAATCTTACGGTATAACAGCAAAATGACTTGAAATTATGTGAGCGTAACCCACTCTTTTGAGCTATTTTCCTAGCTAAAATCATGCACCCCCTCATGTCACAGAATTACAGGGTTTTTATCACAAAATTGCTTACCAATATGATCGAATCATAAAGGGACTTTCATGATTGTGTTTGAATTGCAAATAGGAGGGTTTTTTAAAGGTATGACCCCTCCTCAATTTAGAAAGGAATTTAATAGTAGTTTATGACTGCAATTGCTGTCACAAATCATTGAGAAGATAACAACCCCTAAATAGGGAAGGTAACTAATTTGCAAAGGGAAAGGTTTTCCCTTAGGAGCCTTTTTCCTTTGGGAATCATGTTGGCAACCTCAGGGGGAAGACATTTTCCAAAACTGAAAACCTATTTTTTTTAAAGCAGCACTTGTTTCTTTAGCGAACACATGCTTCTTGTAAAGAGTTTTTCATTTTAGAATGCAATCTTAGGGATGATGGTGAGTCATCCCTTGCTGACCGCCATCTCTGTGATTACAGCCAATCACAAAAGGTTGCAAATTGGCACCTGCCTAAAAAATAAATTAATTAGGCATGGCATTCTGGAACCCCCTGCAATTAAGCATTTTGTCACCTAACAGTTCATAGGTCAGTTTGTGGAGAATGTATCCATTTCCAAACACTATGTTTGCAATTTGCAACCACATTTAGCGGATGAAACAACAGCATATCAGTATCTCCTAACTTTCATAAGAAGGTGGATGCCAATTATATGCACTCCTTGTTTGTAGTTCTACCTTGTGGCAAGCACCTCTTGAAATCTGCAAAAGCTATATGAATATGATATTTAAGTTGTTTAGATATTTACCAGCCAGGTAAGGGGTAAGGTTCTTATGCTTTCTCCAGGTCTACTGGCAAAGGTCTGCATACTATCTGATATTTTACAAGCCACCAGGTGAATATTGGTATTTCTTTTTCCATTTGCAAGGCCACTGGCCAAACAAGTACATACTTTCTACTATTTAGCCAGCAGCCAGGTATTTGATTGTGTATATTTGCCAGGCTACCGGGAAATATTATATAATATCTGGTATTTAACCACCAGCCAGGAAATTATGTTTATTTGCTATTTGTATGACTGCAGCCACATTTCAAATAATGTCTGCTGTTTTGCCAGCAGCCAGGTAATGAGTGAAGTTTCTCTGCTGTTTGCTTGACTGCTGGCCAGATAGTTAATAACCTCTGCTAATTAGCCAGTGGTCACATAAATAGTGAAGTATCCTGGTTATTTGCAAGGCTGATGGCCCAATAGAGCAGAATCTCTACTATTAAACCAGCCGCTGTTTAAATGACAAAGTGTTGTTGCTATTTTCAAGGCTGTTGGCTACATGATACATAATTTCTACTGTTTGGCCAGCAGCCAAGTAACTAACATAGAAAATTCACTACTTCCCCGTGGATAGCTAAATAGCTGCCACTAAATATTTTACATAGCTAGTGTTACTACCAAGCCCAGTTGAACAATCTGGATGAATGAATGGCTGATGCAGTTTTCTTGGCCATCATCCGGCCTGCAGTGATAGCCATATTCTACTTCACCCACCCACTCTCACCACAAAGACCGTTAGTCCAAGTATGAGGTTTGGTAGCAGACGCAATTTGGAACAGTCACAAAACTGAGGTGGCCTGTGCTTGTGAAAAAAGGTATCATATGCAGAGACGGCATGGGACAGTCTTGGATGGTAAGGAGCCAACAGAAGTCCAAAACTACTGTAGTATTGCAGTGAGCAAACACTGAAAATGTATTTAGGGGAACAGTCTGTATAGGAGTGTAGGTGAAACAGAAACAAAAGATAGATTGAGTCATTGTGAAGCAGTGCAGGGATGTCAAGAGGCTGATGGGAACAGAGGCTGACAAAGGCCTCCAGAGGAAGAGTAGGTACTCAAACAGGAACTAACAGCCCAAGACTGCCAGTTATATGAATCATGACTCAGCATGGTAAGAACCATCCCTGTATGACTTCCACAACATTTCTCCTCCCCCCAATTAATTTTATTGTCATCACCAAGTGCATCTAATCACAGTGAAACTTTGGTCATTATCAGGCAACAGGCTTACTAGTTCAGATTGTCTGCTATTTAATGGGTGGCAGCATAAACTCTAAGGTTAATTCACCAAATGGTACCTAATCTCTGCTATTTTATCCATGTATGGGTAAATAGTAAAGCTTATTTGCTATTTGCATGTCTGATAGCTAAATAATACATGATCTCTTACATTAGTCGGTGGTCAGATAAATTGTCAATTATCTTTGCTATTTGTTCAGTCATTGGACAGATTGTACATAATATCTGCTATTTAGTCAGCAGTAGGATAAATAGTGAAATGTCCTTCCTATTTGCACGGCTGTGGGCAAATAGTACAATATTTCTGATATTTAGTCTGAAGACAGGAAAATTGTGAAGTTCTGAACCGTTTACATGTTTGCTGATGAAATACTGCATGGTCTCCACTATTTTAATTGGAAACCAGATAAATAGTGAAGTCTTGTTTCAAATCTTGAATTGTTTGCATGGTCATTGGCTAAATACTACATAATCACTTCTGTGTAGAAAGCAGCTCAAATAGTACATGTTCTCGGCTATTTAGTTGACAGCTGGGTAAATGTTGAGGTTTTTGTGGTATTCTTATGGCTACTGGCCAAATAGTACTTAAGATCTGCTATTTGGTAAGTGGCTGGGTGAATAGTAAAGTTTCTCTGCTGTTTGCATGGCCGCCGGCCAAATAGTACACAATCGCTGCTATTTAGTTGGCGGACGGGTAAATAATGACATTTGCTACCTATTTACTGGGTCACTGGTAAAATGCTGCATAATCTTTGGTATCTAGCCAGCAGCCTTGCACATAGCAGAGTAAATTCACCATTTACTTGTGACTACGTAAATATCTACTACCATTCCTTTCTATTCCTGGTGTGAATCCACTTTTATCCCACAGAGATGTGAATAGTTAGGTGAAAAGGTTTGGTCTCTCCTGGATCCAAGCTGACTGAAACTTTCTGAGTGGCTTTGTTATATAAGATATATACAGTATGATGTATCTTTGGGCTTTTAGCTGCCACAGGCCTTCTAACAGTTGTCATCCCCAAAGGTATGGCCATCATGCACCACACTTTTTCAATTTCCCTTTTAGTCCAGCTAACGAGATACCACAGAAGTGTTGTAGAAAATGTGAATGTCTATTCCAGCTGGGTTATCATCTACTAATTCTCTCTTTCCTCACTAAATAAAGTTCTCACAAGCCTGAATTTCTATTAGGTAGTTTTTGTGTTCATGCACTGTCAGTGTTTGGAATATGTATAAAACACTGGAGAGATTATTAATTTTAATGTTAGCAATTTATTCTATAATAGATAGCAGTTTATGTTTCTAAATCTCTAAATCTACCTTCACTTCCCTTTTTGACTTTTTAAGGTTGACGTCCCTCATTTTTATTGGAGAACTTGCCAAGTCTATCCTAGGTATACAATATAGGTGTCTTCCAACCAGAAACGGGTCACATCTGATTGCCTTTGAATTTGATGTTTGGGGACTGAAATGTTCGACATTTCTGACATGTGCAAATGTATCTTGAATCAAGACACTTATCAGTTTTCTGAAGCTCTTTCATTAGATGGGTTAGAGACTTAAGGTGTTCTATCAGCAAAGTATCGTCTGTTGTGAGTGTAGATTTCTGGGCCCCCAAAAGAATACTTTTGATCAGTTTATTGTGTTGGATGCTTTGAATCGACGCCTCCATGTTTAGTGTGAGTAAGACCGGTGGGAGTGGACATCCTGCCTCATGCACCTCTGAATTCACACACAGTGGGAAAGAGAGCTATCAACTCTGATTCTGGCCCTAGGGGATTAATAATCAGATAGCACCTAACCACAGTATCCTTCACCAAAACCCATTGTTTACAGGGTGTCTGCTAAAAGTCCCAGTCAACCCACCCAAGTGCATTCTCATTGTTCAGGGAGACTATGACTGCTCATCTACTACAGTTACTCATACATGCCAATAGTCTGGATTAAAGTGGGAGACAAAATAAGCTCTATTTAGGGTGTCTTCCACTTAAAAGTGCCATTTATTCAATAAAAGCCAATGGGGAAAATACATTTCCCAATGGTTTTTCAAGATTTCCGACTTTCCGCTCTAAAATGTTGGCATGTATGCTTACTCTATGTCTAATAGATGGAGTGCTTTTTTCAGTGTTCTCCCTGGCTTTTCACTCCTGAATGAATCCAAACCAACCAGGATCCTGCTTACAAGTGCAGTGCTGCACTTTTTGTGAATATTTTAACACCAACCTTCAATATTAGAATCAGCCTATATGAGGTGCAACAATCAAGCCACATGCCCAGTTTGGGGATTTAGGGAAAAGAAATTGTGGAGGTCAACCTCTCAATTTGTATGATTTGATTTCTTTATATACCATGTATGAAATGGACAGCAATGATGTGCTAAAGACCTGATTAAAAAGCATCTGAGAACTCATCTAGACCCAGTGCCTCAGATAGGTGTAATCTGGCGATAGCTTTAACAATCTCTTCTTTTCTGATCAGTTCCTATAATTTATACCTTTCAGTTGATGGTACCTTTGGTATATGTGGTTCTTGTAGGTATATTTTCCGCACCTGGGAATTTACATCTCCTTTGCATGAAGATGTTTATAGAAATATTGTAAGCATTTGACCTTATCACTCTTATTTGTATGTAGTTTTCCCTCTACTCCTTTTTCGCTATGATATTACTTTTCGTTTAATATGTTCTCAGCCCATTCACTAGTAGCCTTCCTGCCTTGTTACCTCAGTCTTAAAACATCTGTCTAGTTTTGATAGCAAGCTGGTTACCCCATCAATTTATATGGTTCTGATCTGACCCTGCGCTGTACATATCTTTCTCCAAAGCTTTTACGATTGTGCGTATTTATCCACAATTTCCAGGAACTCATTTTGAAGTTGAGTTATCAGGGTTTCTTTAATCTTTTTAAGACTGGTTTCCTTAGCTAAGAATTTCACCCTCAGGACCACTTTCAGTGCCTCTCATAGTGACACAGCCTTAACGTCTTCCATGTCACTGTGTGGTATGTAGTCTGGATTGCTTTATCTTATATTATTTAGACAATTTTACTTTTTAATAAGAAATCCTAAAGGTTCCAAAATTCTCCCCCTTGTGTTGGGTCTCCCTAGGGCAATACAAGACACAGGTCACCAGTCCGTGATCCGAAACCACAATAGGTTCCTGAATCATGTCCTGCAGATGTGGGAGCAATTGTTTTTTTCTAACAGAGTGTAATATATTCATGCATAACTCTTGTGTGCAGATAAGTAATGAGAGGACCAACACATATTGGGTGCCTGGTTCTTCAGTCTTCTACCAATCCCAGCTCTTCTATTTGGTCACTGCCCAATGCTGAGATGACTGGTTTCCCCCCCTTTCTATCCTGGGTCTGATCTATTCTTCCATTCATAACGATGTTGGGGCCCCACCCGATCATTATAGAAACTGCAGCCCAATGCCATCAGTCTTTGTATTGTTCATCATAGGAACTGTTCCTGGCTTTCATTAGTGCCATATATAGATGCTATTGCAAGGGGCTCTTCACTGCAAATGCCCTTTATTGCCACCCACCTGCCCTCCATATATGTGAATTGCACTTCTACCTGAAAGGGTAAGTTGTAGCAAATCTGGATTCCCACTCCTGCTTTCTTTTTCTCGTTCCCCAGTGAAAGATACAGTTTGGGGAACTATTTGGACCCAGGGTGTTTCTGGTCTTGTTGCATTAGATGAGTATCCTGATTGAGCCCTAATTTATGTTTAACATTCCTATTTAGTGTGGTATGCCCTACTACTTTCTGTGACTGTCCAGACCAAAAACGTGGTGTGATTAACAAAATCGTCCTATCCATGTCTGTTTTTACAAGTTTCATTCTGAGATGGAGCATTAATGCTCAGAGAATTGTTGTTACCTACCATGTTTGACCTCAACCCCTTCCCCTTCTCTCCCTCTCCAATCTGTTTTTTCTTTAACTCCCACTAATATCCATTTCAACCAACAAATAAACAAAAATATACTCAAACAATTTATCACAGCTGGTATCACAGATATTTGTAATTTCTGCAAAGCTGTTCGAAAGATTAGAAAAGAATATTGGGGGAAATGCCTCTGTCAGGTGTCCATTTTCATTCACAGTCTTTCTCTCCTATGCAAGTGAGTAATGGATCCCCCTGGTGATCCATCTACCGAGCACTAGTCCTTCCTTCCCTACATCTGTGATTACCTAGAAGTCATCTCTCAGATCTTCAGTGTCTTCCACGTCTATGCTGTTTTGCATTGACACTTTACTAACCTTTTGGAGGTGTTCAGCTGTCACTTTGCATCTTGTAATAATTTTGTCTCTTTTTGATGTTTGTTGGCTGTTGTACCTGTCAGCCTTAGGGTGACCTTCCCTTCAACATTTTGCCTTCCTCCTCCACTTTTTCTGACCTCATTGTTGCTGGTTTTAGGACTTTATGCACTTCACCGCTGCTAACCAGTAGGAAAGTGATCATGCTATCTCCTCTAAGCATGGTAATTTTTTTTATACCCAATTTGCCTGTAAATTAAATGCTATTAGTGGCCCTGCAGCACTGTTTGTGCCACCCACTTAAGTAGCCTTTTAAACATGCCTCAGGCCTTCCATTGCAGAGACTGTGTGTTCAGTTCAAACTGCCATCTTGACCTGTCAAAATACAACTTTTACCAGGCCCCGACCTTCATTTTTATACACATCACCCCTCAGGTATGCCTTTGACAGCCCATAGGGCAGTGTGCAATGTATTTAAAAAGCAGCACAAGTTCTTTCAAGTTTTACATGTCCTGGTACTGAAAAATTCTTAAATCCATTTTTCACTACTGCAAGGCTCTTATATCTCATAGAATAACATAGGGATTACCTTATTACATTTTAGCTGTGTATTTGACAAATGAGAAGGTATTGCAGGTTCATGTTTGGTGTCTCTTGAATCTTATTTTAACATTCTAACTTATGGTTGAATCAGACTTTTATTTACAATTATGAAAATGCTTTTCGTTTAGAAAGTTGTCATTTTCTTCTTGCCGCAGTCATTTGGTGGCTGCGGCCTTTCTCTGGTCACAAGAGTGTATTTGTATAACAACAGTGGTCCTGTCAGTTTCGAACAAGCTTTTTATCACATTCTACTCAATAGTCAATACTGTACTTCTTTCCCAAAGGTTCAATCAGAGTCAAAAAGAGCCAAAAGCCAAGAGGTTAAACAAATTAAACAAATAAACAAATCCAAACCATATTGGGTATTTCCAGTTATTTTATATGAATAATTTGCATTCATAAATACCCTATTTGCATTGTAAAAACAGTAGAAGTAATTCATATGGTGCATCAGTTGTGAGAACAGTGATGTTCAAGTGCTCAGTGATGTATAGTGCAGTGATAGAATTGTGATATATACAGTGAGGAGGGAAGGGGAGGTGTTTGGTCAGTCAAATCCACATTAGGTAATTTATGCTGTGGGCCACATCCGTTGGCTGTTCCACAGAGTCTATAAGGCTGATCCAAATATCTTTGTCGACGTTTCAACCCAATTATGGCCCTAGTCATGGGTCACCGTGGGTCTTCATCAGGACTGTGGGGTAGGGAGGGTGGGGTCTGGTGGGCCAGACCCCACCAGATCCTAAGCAAGCTTCCAGTAGGAGACCCGGCAGAGACGTATGGAGAAGAAATACCCGACGCTTCCCCTCCGACCATTTCATTGTGAAGAGATTTAATCCACACTGAAATCCACCCTGTGATTCGAATCTGAAGCTTGCTGTACAAACATTGTGACAGCAGAACTAGAACCAAAGGAATTCGCATCCCTGACCTCCTCACCAGATGAGGGATACGGCATACACGCTGGGAGGACCCGCTCTGGGCACCCAGAAGTGGCCCACAAGACCCCACCCTCCCTACCCCACAGTCCTGATGAAGACCCGCGGTGACCCATAACTAGGGCCATAATTGGTTTGAAAGGTCGAGGAAGAGATTTGGATCAGCCTTATAGACTCTGTGGAACAGCCAACGGATGTGGCCCACAGTATAAATTACCTAATGTGGATAAGTTACAATTCTATCACTGCACAATACATCACTGAGCACTTGAACTTCATTTTTCTCACAACTGATGCGCCGTTTGAATTATTTCTACTGTTTTTTCAATGGAAATAGGTTATTTATGAATGCAAATAAATCATATAAAATAACTGCAAATACCCAATATGGTTTGGATTTGTTTTATTTGTTTAATTTGTTTAACCTTTTGGCTTTTGGCTCTTTTTGACTCTGATTGAAACTTTGGGAAAGAAATAGAGTATTGACTATTGAGTAGAATGTGATAAAAAGCTTGTTCGAACCCGACAGGACCACTGTTGTTATACATTATCATTGCCCAGGTTCTGAGGGATACTGGGTTACCCCATTGTGACTTACTATATAACAAGAGTGTAGTTGGCTGTCGGGCTTTCCTTATTCCTCCTAGGCAACCACACACAATGGAGCTTAGGTGTGACTGAATGGGCCATCACTGGCAGGATGGGAGGAAGGAGCTAGGCCCAGCCTCACTTGTACCTGAATTGGCTGTGTCTTGCCCCCGCACAAAGGGCTGAATATCCTAGTCTGGAGCCAGGGCAAGGAAAGTAGGCCATCTGTGCACCTCAAAGGCATAGCTCTAGAAGCACCTACTCACATCAAAGGCACAACTGTTTAAGAAAGACCCCAGACACCATCAGTACACTTCTGGACCTGTGGGTACTCTGCCAGTAAGAAGGACTGATGTGCTGCTGAAGAACTGCCACTCTGCTGGACTGCACTCTCCTAGACTCCTGCTTTGCTGATCCGCAGTCTGCTGCTCTCTTACTTGAGTGAGAAAGACTGGACCTGCATCTCTTGAGCCCAGAACCCAACTCCAAAAGCTAGTTGCCTGGCCTCCTGATCTGAAGCCTATGGGACATGTTCAGCATCACCCACCATAGTCCTCGGAAACAATGCATTAGGTCCTTGCATATCTCGTTGATAGCAGCCTGGATGACGATGCCGGACTCGACAGTGCAGCCTTGCAGCTCCTTGAAACTGATGCATTGCCAGCTGTGTGCTGAATCTCTAATGCTGTACTTACGTCACAAGCCCTGTCAAAGGGCTCTTTGATGATGATGCAGAAGGACCTCGCACCACAGACTTGCCTCATCTCAGATTCAACTCATTGCTTCGGTTATGCGATGCATTTTTTTGTAGAACCACGCAATGCTCCTCAACCAGGATTTAAGGTACTCTGTTCAGTGAACCTAACTGGGTACCTTTAGCCACCCCGTACTCCATCATGTTGGGCTTGAACTTGTGACTTTATTCAGATCCGGCACAACCAGGTATCCACAATAGTGCTTTGTGCTTTTTGGTGCTATTTTTAATAATATGAAATATCTCCAGTTTCACTAATTGGATTTTTGTGGTTTTGATCTTGTTTTATTTATAAAAACTTACTCTGTTTTTCTAAATGTGTGGTAGGCTCCATTTGTGCTGTGTTTTCACTGTCTGTTTGAAGTGTTGCACAAATCCTCTACAGATTGCTTCTAAGTTAATTCTGACTGCTTTGTCCCTAGCTACCAAGTGGGTGGTCACAGGTTAATTTGGGGTTTGCTTGTACCTTAACGTGACAGGAATTATGGTTGCTGCTTGACCATGACTTACACCCCAGTCAACCCACTAACCCAGTCACTTGGCTTAGTGGGGCCTCCTTTCTCTTTACAAACTTACACCCCAGTCATCCAACAACCCAACTTCTTACAGCTGCCATGGTGCCTCAAGACTTTTTATTATGCAGTGCTCTTTGGGTCAGGACGATATCACGGTTGAATGTCACCCATTTCATCTCCAGTATGACTTACCCCATGGATTTCACAAGCCTTGCTCAGTAACTTTATTGACTACTGTTTCCCCTGCCTACCTGCATTTAATGCCTTTTCTCACAGGAGGAGGTCACAGGACTTAAATTCTCATTTCATTAGCTGGATAATAGGGGTCAGGTCTTGATTTATCTAAATCTCAGCTCAATTTTAGAGGGTTTGTGATGCCTTTAAAAAGGTATAGAACTTCCTACCACATTTTTCTTACACATTTGCATGTCAACCACAAATGGTAATATGAACCTATTTTCTCACATCCCCTCCAGCAGATAATGGAGTTGTTGAACCATGCCTTCAGCCTCAATGTGGTTAGGAACCACCATGGCATTACTTTAATCATGTTTTCTATGCACTGCATACCGATAGCATAATTATCTGCTCCTTGTCAAATAATCTCTGAAATCTCTAACTGAAACATTTTAGCACATTTTCTAACATAGGTGATTGTCTCATAGGAGCGTCCAGCCTCCAGTATGCAGTACAAATAGGATACTGCACATGTGGCTCGTCCCTCAGAAAATAAGTATTCAAAGTTTGTGGTGTTTTCTTACTATCTTGTTCACCATATCTTTATGCCCTTTGAAACAGTTAATCCAACCTGCATATGTCTCTCAGGCTAATTGAAAATTGAGGACACATTGTTTGCTATTGTTCAGGGTGCCATTATCGCATGAAGTGCTGTTGTGGGAGGGGAGGCACTCAGTCCATCTCAAGTAATATGTCACGGGAAGCCGAAAATACAATTTTTTCATGATTGGTGTTAGAGGAGATGGGTAGCTGTTTATTTGGCAAGTCCACACTGCCATATTCCAATGTGAATCGCGAGCTGTGATGTTTAAGTGTTTTAAGGCCACATCTACTAGTCTGATCTGTGACAGGGCATATCGGAGACCAGAGAGCACCATGCCAGCAGGCAGAAGTTGACTCAATAGAATATATCTGCTAACCTCTTCAACCCCCTCAAACCACCCTCCTTATATGTATTACAGATTTGGCCACTGACAATGAGTTATTGTTCCATGAGAATATCCAGAGTTTTTTGGGGGATGGCCCTTACTGCCTCAGTCTAGCAATATATATATAGAGCAAGTGAGGCATGGAATTAGATGATTCTTCAAGTCCATGTATTTTTTAATTTACCCCAGCTATAAAGATAATCTGTTTGGACAAGACATCCATCAATGATAGGATGTTGCATTCATAATCTGAAACATATTTGGTGTGGAGAACCATTTCTAAATATTCTATACCTGACTGAGCATAATGAAAGCTATGGTTTTGCAACATCTCAATATTATTGTCTTGGTTTGCAGAAATTTCCGTGCCCCTAGAATATACATTGGTGATTTTTTGTAAATGCTTTTAATACATCTACATTAGGTGCTTCTCTGGATCCACCTTCCCATTTAGGGACCCTTACTTCTATAACTTTAGACACATTGAGGCCTATTTACAAACTGCATTTCTAGTCCGTTTAGTAGTTCTAAAAAAAATACTACTCAAGTTCTGCAAAACACTATTCATAAAACCGCTCGCATAGTTCTGTGCATCACCTCACATGGTTTTTCAATGCCACTGTTGCAGACATCTATGCCTACTTTTCTTATTTAATATGGGAGGAATGGCTTGTAAAATGGGGAATATTTACTACCAATATTTCCTCTGCTTATGTTTGACTGTGTTCATCAACCGTGTGCTTGCGGCCATTCTCTTCTCAACTGTTTGTGCAATCAAGAGTAGTGAGGAACTATTATATGAGAATTGGTGGTGAATCAGCTCTCATGTCTGAAGGTTGTTAGAGTTTCAGAGGGGAGAGACTAAAGAGTGCCTGTCAAGATCAAGATCCCTATTAAAAACTGTTTCTAGGGGAGGAGCTACGCTAGCAAACAAGATGGCTGCTTGGGCTCCCTGCTCCGCCGACCTCCGCATCCTGCCAGATGATCCTGTCGATAATCCTGATTTTACGCCCGACCTCCGTGTAGATGAACTGATGCACACTCCGATGGTGCAATCCCGAAAACTTAATCGGCTTGCTAGACGGCGTTGAATCGAGTTGAAGTTTGCGGCCTAGTCCAGCAGGAGAGCCGGGGCCTCGAGTTTTAACCCAGCCGGGTTGCAGTTGAACAACATCGGCCGTGAGAATTAAACAGGGTCCGGTCTATCACAGCGGACTTTTTTTTTGCCCGAATTTGACTGCGGTCTTTCTGATTGAGTAACGTCGAGGGAGTAGTGACGTGGCACGACAGTGGCTGTGGGTGGAGGTCCCTGTCCCGTGGACCCGGTTTGCCGCCGCCGGGGTTCGGTGTGTCGGGGTCTTCACTCGCGGCACCGGAGTGCAGATTGCTGTAGCTGAAACTGATCAGTCACCCTCCGACGCCGTCCGTTCTGCTCCTGTCTGCTGCCCCGGAGAAACCGGGCTCTCTGGGGGAAGTGAATATGGTTGGTACTGAGCGAGGAGGAATGGACCAGACGGAGCGTGCGCCGTCGCTGAAGACCGTATTGGCAGCCATCGGGGCATTTTATTCACATATGGATGCCCTGGTCCACAAAATGATCACAGGCCTATTTGAGACGGGGTGTGTGGAACCAAACCCTGCTCCACTGAAGGAACTGCAACCAGCTACGATTCACATGATGACCATTTTGATTCTGGACGAGGACCCCGTGTGACAAGAGGCGCTGAAGGTCAGTACTCTGGAGAATCATGAGCCCGGTGTTTCGAACGTATTGCTACGCCTATCATCATTGTGGACTTTGGGAGAATCGATTGGCGTTCCCTTCCCGGAGACTCCTGTTGGTGATTGTTCTTGGACCTCAGTTTCATCCTTTCCCTCTTTGGTGACTATACGATTGTGGAGAAAACAACATTGGGACTATCCGTCCATGAGGGAGCGTTTCTGTCCGGATGGGGTTCTTGAGTACTTACTGACTTTGATTTGTTTTGGACTGAATTTTTTCGGACTCTTTTTGCACTTTGATTCTCCTGTAGACGTAGTGGTCCTACCGGGAAGGGTTCGCATGATGTTTCGGAAGGGCCAAGGCTGAGATCGATTGACCGGAGTTGGTACTATGGCCTTAATGGATGTGGGATTTGTAACTGTTGGACTCACGGGAGGCTCGGCGGTGTATCACAGCTCCCCCTAATTTACTTTTTCTGTGATCTCAGATAAAGTTGTATTTTCATCATAGGGGGTGCTTGTCTCTGGCGGGGGAAGGGGACCAGGAGCCCATACGGAAATGCCCTCCCCCATTTTCTCTCTTTTCTACTTTTAGAACTTAGTTAGTTAGGGTGACAGGCACACTGCTAGTTGGGGTTAGGCGATAGCCATATGCAGGGGTGCAGGGTGGGGGGATGGGTTTATTGTTTTATTATTGTTTTTTGTTCTTACGGTTTTCTTTTTCCTCAATCTTTTCTTTAGTCTCTCCCTTATTAGTAATATTGGTGAAATATCCTGATTTTGTTTAAATTCCAGTGTCTGGTTGCCATGTTTCTTCTACTATTCTGATTTCATGGGTGGACGGACTCTGAGGGCCTGCGCTTAGTTGTTTGTTGTTTGTAATGCTGCAAATCCTGCTTCGTACTCACTAGCGCAGGCGTCTCAGCGATTCTTTCGTTGTTCCACGTCTATCCTGTCATTGAACCTGTCCACCCTATTATTATGTATGAATGTATGGCACCGGATATGTCTATTCTTTTTCCATGTTTTTAAAATAATAAAAAGATTTATAAAAAAAAAAACTGTTTCTAATCAAGCATGTCCTCTGCTGTTTCTTGCAGTGATCCAGGTGTACAATGTGGGTCATTATTTGGGCAAAGTCTTACTGTAAAAGAGTTTGGGCCTCATTATGAGTACAGCATTCCCAAGACTGCCGTCCCTGACAAGATTTTCGATCCCGGGGAGGTCCTAACTGCGTCGGCCCATGGAAGGAGGGCCGTGGCAATTGCCAGCTGCCTTTCATGGCGAGGACCCCACCTTGAATAGGTAGACGGAAAGGTAGTGAAAGGGCCCAAAACAGGGCCCCAGGTATTTTAGCACATTCAACATTGTTGCTGAGAGCTCATGTGTGCCCCTTTGCGCCTGCACTATCATGCACACATTGTGTGCCATGCACAATATAGTGCATGGCAACTGTGCACACATGACACTGCTGCTGCTGCGGAACATCAGCATTGCCTTCACTCTCCTGTGACCCAAAGCATGCCGCTACCACAAGACCGCCGCAGTCCCACCATTAGCCCGTCGGTCATCTTGTAATGCAGCGGTCGGGATGCTGCTGACTTGGCTACATTCTTCCGACTGCTGATGCAGCATGCTAGCGATGGGACCGATAAGGTCGTAATCGGGCCCTTAGTGTTCCCACTACCTCAAATATGTGCAGATACGTTCTACCTATAAGTCAGGGCAAGCTTCACACTCACACATAAACACATGCCATACACAAGCACAAATGCACAGAATACAATAGTAACTATAAAGGCCGCAACAGTGCAAGCCTACCTTGGGCACAAACAACATATAATACCAATGGGAAAAGGTCCTCCCCACACATACATACACAAAGTGTTACAAAACAAGTACAGGGAAGGCACCACGAGTGCAAGTCAGACTCGCACACACAAAAAGGAAAGCACTGTCAGCAGCAGTGTAAGCTTCCCTCGTGCACACAGGCATAGGTGTGAAAAGACCAAGCCTAACTTTATTCAAGAAATTGATGCAAAGTTCACGCACAGAAGATAAATCACAGATAGTATCAATTTACACTTCACACTTTTTTTACTTACACACACAAACACACACACTTAATAGGAACGGCTTAGGCATCGTCATTGCACACACTTTCTTGCACAATCTCCTGTCCAGATTACCTTGCAATTTGTTTGCAGAAGTTCTTACACATAATGGTTCACAAAGTTTCTCTCATGACTTTATGGTGTATGTTTTACACACACGTTGTCAATTGTCTTTTATGTATAATGTGTATAAAGTGTAATGCAGACTTTGCAGTGCACATACTATAGTGCAAGTATTTGTGCAAAGATTTATCTGAACATTTTTTTTTTAGAATTAGCACAAGCTCCACCAATCACATCTCTTTGCGTTCATATTTCTTGGCATGCGCCATCGTTTACGCATTTAAAACTTAGAGAAAAGATTACTTGTATGCATTTTGTTACTGTCTGCCTAAAGTAAATTAACACAAAGTAGGCTTTTTCTTAACCTGAAGTAAAAGGTTAGAGTCTATGTAGTTCATTGAAGGATATATTTTGCATCATGTAATTTTGCATGTACTTTAAGACACCAGTGCCAAGTAGCACTGTGGTCCTGCTGATTGTACTGAAGTTTTTCTTGGGCTACATCTTTACTTTTAGGGGATTCATCTGTTTTGAAATGTGTAGATCCAGGTGTTTGAATAAAGTTTAGATGTCATTTTTTTAGGTCTCGCTCTGGAGACCTATTGTCGCCGAGATCGCTCTCAAGGGAAGATAGAGCGGTGCACGAGCCAACCAGCGTCTGTGGACGTGCTTATGCAGGCCGGCCGAAGGCAGGCACACACACACACGCAGACACACACACACGCAGACACACACACGCGCAGACACACACACACACACACTCACACACGCGCAGACACACACACACACACGTGCCAAGCCCCCCAAGCCCCACTTACCGCATCAGCGGCCTCAGCCGCCACTCCTGACTTCTGCTCTCACCGGTCCTCTGGGCCATCCACTCCGTGCACATCCCGAAACCGGAAGTTCTTGGAGTGTGCACGCTCACGGCTTGTCATTGACTTGCAGCGCCGAGACACACGTATTTCTAGTTTAGATTAGGACGCTGGTGTCTATAATACTTACTCATATTGATGTTTTTTTCATTGCTGTTTTAAGTGGCTGTAAAAATATGTTCAGTTTCATTACATTTAAGTAAATAGAAGAAAAGAAGAACGTTTTTCATTGGCTGATATTTGAATACCTGTAGAACTCCTGAGGCGTGAGCCGGGAGAGATAGAGTCAGCTGGTGACTTAGCCTGTTTTTAAACCCTCACCTAGCACGTCGCTCGAGTCAAGAGCACCATTAAGCTGGAGAAAATATTTACGCGCCGTTTTTTAAATAATACTGATTGTGTGTGTTATTTCCTCTATTTGACACTTAGATCTCTTACCTGGGGCAGAGCGTGACGAGGGCTCTCTGGTGTAATTAGACACCAAAGGGAGGCATTTCCAACCGAGCAGCTACCCGGACGGACGTCATCTTGGTGGTCCAGGGTTAGTGCTCGAGACTTTGTTCTTGGAATCAGATTTAAACAGGGCTGGCGTGATCGCGCAACCCTGTAGAACTCCTGAGGCATGAGCCGGGAGAGATAGAGTCAGCTGGTGACTTAGCCTGTTTTTAAACCCTCACCTAGCACGTAGCTCGAGTCAGGAGCACCATTAAGCTGGAGAAAATATTTTTTATGCACCGTTTTTTAAATAATACTGATTGTGTGTGTTATTTCCTCTATTTGACACTCAGATCTCTTACCTGGGGCAGAGAGTGACGAGGGCTCCCTGGTGTGATTAGACACCAAAGGGTGGCATTTCCAAAGGGAGGTCCAAGGTTAGCGCTCTAGACTTTGTTCTTGGAGTCAGATTTGAACAGGGCTGGCGAGAATGCGCAGCGGACGTGTGCAGCAGGCGCGCCAAAGGCAAGCCCATCTGCGCCTGTCCGCGCCTGGCCCACGCCTAGTGCCACGAACCCTGCCGGTCACATTAGGGGGGAACTAAATAAGGTGGCATATAGCGCAGATACACTGAAAAAATTGAATGGGCCAGGGAGAAAACCCAATTGTATAGTTTTAAATCTGGATAAGGACCTATCATCAAGCTTGTGTGCCTGCTCAGACTGTATGAGTGCGATCCCAGCCGTGCTAATGTCCCCCATTGAGGCCTTATCTATAAATACATCGAGGACAATATAAGTAGAGGTGCACAACTTTGATTGCCTCCTTTTGAATGCCAGGTCACTGGTAAAGCACAGCCTGGAATGCGCTATGCTAATACAGGAAGAAAATATCAAAATCGCTTTTGTGACCGAATCATGGAGGGATGCGGCCTAAGGCCCAGACTTAGTTAATGCCACTCCCCCCGGTTACCTTAGTTTCATGAGAGATCGCCCACTGAGAAAAGGTGGGGGGGTTGGCAGTAATATATCATAATTCCCTCAACGCCTTCTTTCACCCTTTAATTGTGGATGGATGTGAAGCAGTAGCATTTAACTTTACTCTGGACAATCATCACTCATTTAATGGCTGTTTAGTTTATAGACCCCCTGGTCCTAAAAATATCTTTCTGAGCTCGGTGGGAAGTATACTGGAGGAGGGACTCTGCTCTAGGAACTTTACGGTCCTGGGGGATTTTAATTTCCATTTAGAAAACCTCCTGGACACGGACACTAACGCACTTATCGATCTGATGGATGGTGCCGAGCTTAAACAACTGGTTAGGGGTCCCACGCATAAGGCTGGTCACACCCTGGACGGGCTTTTTTCAAACCACCCTACTCTAGTCTTTACTAAATCTATACCGGTCACCTGGACTGGATCTGGCCAAATTCTTTCTAGGCAAGGTGGAGACCATTTTCAAAGCCTTCCCTAGTCAGGAGAGGGTGAATCGCCAGGCGACTACCCCAGAATATGTAATGGAGCTTACCTCAGGGCAAAAATTGGATTGTTTTTCACCAGTAAATATCGAAGAAATTATGCAGCTACTATTAGCGGCAAAATTAGGCGCTTCATCAGACCCTTGCCTGGTGGCTGTGATAAAAATGGCCCCAGAACCGATAGTCACATCGTTGGTGACCGTCTTTAACAACACACTTACGACAGGAGTTTTTCCAGCTTGCTGGAAACATGCCTCTATTTTGCCCTTACTTAAAAAACCCAACTTGGATATCAGGGACTCAAATAACTACCGCCCAATAGCAAGGTTACCTTTACTAGCTAAACTAATAGAAAAGGCCCTTAATACTCAATTAAGCTCCTTCCTTACGACCACGCAAACTTTCGACCCCTCCCAACATGGTTTTAGACCTTACCATAGCACGGAATCCGCCCTCATTAAAACAACTGAGGAGATCAGAGCAGTAACTGATGCGGGAGGGAGGGCTACCCTGGTGCTGTTGGACCTCTCCGGGGCCTTCGATACGGTCCACCATGGGATCTTACTTGACCGTTTGAAGGACTGCGGAGTACAAGGGAAGGCGTTTGACATACTTAAAGCCTTCCTCTCCGGCAGAGTCCAGAGTGTGTCCTTAGGAGATTATGAATCAAAGCCTTTCATCCTGCCCTGTGGAGCTTCTCAGGGCTCGTCCCTGAGCCCCACGTTATTTAATGTTTATGTCAGCTCATTGGCACCAGTAATCCGGGCCTTTGCCTTTGATCTTACATCATATGCTGATGACACCCAGATTGTGGTGTCTTTACTACCAGGGATGGAAGAAGGAGTAGCAAGGAATTTTCAGGACTGTATGCTGGCGGTTGGTAACTGGATGGCAGTTAACTACCTAAAATTAAATTCAGCTAAAACTGAAGTCATAGTGTTTGGGTCAAACACTAACTTTTGGAGCCCAAACTGGTGGCCAGAGCAGATGGTCAAGGTCCCTACCCCAGTGGCTAAGGTGAAAAATCTGGGGTTGTTGATCGATGATCAACTCACCTTTCATCCCCAGGTCAATGCACTATCTTCTTCTGTGGCCTATTTGCTCAAATCCATCCATTTATCCAGGCAGTGACAGAAAAACAGTGGTCACGACGCTGGTCATGGCAAGGATGGATTACTGCAATAGTTTATTTCTTGGTGCCCAACAGATGTACTTAATAAATTGCAGGTATTACAAAATGCGGCTACCAGGCTCATTTTGGGGATCCCAAAATGTGCCCCTGGGTCCCAGGAGCTGGCTAAACTCCATTGGCTCCCAATGCGAAAGAGGATACTATTCAAAGCACTATGCCTAGTATTTAAGACCTTACAAGGCAAGGGACCCTTATTCTTTCTGCAGTACTTTCACTGGTATCGTCCGACTAGAAATCTTAGATCAGCTGACCTGGGGCTGATCACTGTGCCTCGTATTAGGAGAGCACGCTGGGGAGGCAGAAGCGTTGTGCTGGGCGCAGCCAAAGCTTGGAATGCCTTGCCCCACACCTTCAGAAAAATGACGGACCTTATGGCCTTTAGAAGAGCATTAAAGACATGGCTGTTTACCAACTGATTCCCGATCTGCCTCTAATTCAGGAGTGACACTTAGCGCCAGGACACCTATGGGTAACAGAGCGCTGTACAAATGTCAAAAATAAATAAATAAATAAATACATGGGAGCAGCAGCTGCAGTACGAAGGTCTCATACAGTTAGGCATCAGTTTTTCTTTAGAGATGCTAATGCCTCAAATGTGATGGCCTGCAGGGCATGAAAATGGCACGAAAATATTTGGGATCCCCCCGAATTTCTTAACTTGATGCTTGGGTATTATTGATCCCAGCCCTGGAGGGAGGTGATCGATGCCTTTGTTTTTCCAGGCATATGTGTGCAAGCCTTCGGAGTCTTTGTGCGCAGCATTGAGACAAATGCTGAGCAGGCTTTCAAGTGCGCAGATTAGAGGGAACATTGCTTACTAAATCGTAGGGGCTTGGGTAGGGTATGGCAGGGTTAAAGGAGTGTTCAGAAAGAATGTTGGGAAGGCAAACACCGACTCACAAAAGAGCAAGCCTATTGCTATTCACAAACTGCATTTCTGTAGCTCCAACAGCCAAAAAGGACGCACATAAGTGGAAAATGTAATGCAGCTCACGTGACCAACCAATGGTACTTCAACAGGCTGACTTAAAATAACAAACCATAGTAAATAATGTTAAAATTAATTAATTTAGATTTTTTTAAATGTAATATACATTTAATTTAACTATTGTATTGTACAACATTTTAATAATCTTTTATAAAATAATGCATGCAACTTTTAATTGCATTAGTTTACATTCTATATTAAATAAGTACATTTTTATTTGCATATTTCATTAAAACCGTTGCAATACAGAAAAATATATACATATTCAATAAAAATAATTGTCATACACATGCATAAAACATATTCCTTCATAATGCTTATGTCTTAAAACCATGCTAATAAAGCTTGCTAGTTTTGAACAACTATAGCAGCATAATAACTTACCAATTTTATCTCCTTAAATTATAGGTTAAAAATGTTTTGAGAGCTACCTTGCACATTAGCTTATACTTTTTCCGGCTAGGTTCTTGATGTCTCCATTTCTGGCATTTTGCTTCAGCACAGTCTTTGAAACTTTACTGCTCTGGAGTTCAATTATGGATCGCTAGGTGCAAAGCATGCCAACAGGGCTTCCCTCCTTGTTCGAATCCCTCGTAGATTAAACAATTGTTTCAACAATTTATTTCGTTCTTTGAGGAGTTCTTTCCAGGAGCATAGTAAATGCAGCAGGTCTTCCTGAGCTGTTCTGCATAATCGGCACACAGAGACTGCTTTATTGCGTAGCCAAGGTGGAAGATGCTGGACGCAGGGGAGCAGGCCAAATCGATATTTCATGAATGCAATTTTTATATTTTTGTCATATCCCAGGTTGAAATGAGGTTGAGCACCCGGCTTCGTGTATGTATTCAAAGTCATCCATCCATTGGCTCTCTTTGGAAGTGCGGCCTTGTCCTCCAGCCATGACAGTAATTTCCCCATCTTCCACACTATTTAAAAAAAAATTAGGGTGGTTGTTGTTTCCCAAAGTTGATTTAGCCCTAATTTATGTAAGCTGCTGTGAAGTTATTTCGCAGCTGGTGATGTAGTGTGCGTTTATAGCTCTTCCACAGCTGTTCGTTTAACGTTCCCCGTGGAGTTTTTCACACTTTATCCCATGCAGTGACAAAGGCCTCTTGTCTGGCAATTGTTTGTTTCAGGATGCCAAACTCAAGTCTGATTTGCGTGGGTGAGGTGCATTTCGGCAGCCCAAAAGTGAACCTGTATGTTGTTGTTACTGTGGCATCAAGTATTTCCTCATCCCTGCCTCTCTGTACCTCGCTACCGTAGGTCATTGCTGGTAAGAGTTTTGCACCAACCACCTCAGTTTCAATGGGTCAGATAATTTAGTGTTTAAGGTTTTTAGGGAAATTGCTATTATTAAACCTTTATACCTTATACTGTTCTTCTGTTCTGAGAAGTGACCGCCAGAATCAAGCTTCACGCCAAGATATTTATATTCTGTTGAATATAGTGAGCAGTGCCAAGCCTGTCAAAATGAACTCGGCTACCAAACGGGACTCAAGGCCTGGGTCGAAATCAATCTCAACGACTCTGGGAAATCAGGGCCAAACCCACCAACTGTTGGCCATCAAACGATCCAAATTGACGCCATCAAAAGGCAGATAGGAACAGGGAGAAAAGGTGCTCCTGGCCCAAACGGAATTCCACCAGTACTTTACAAACAGGAGGAAACTTTCTGGGCAGAAGCACTGGACCCACTCTTCATAGAAATTAGAACGTTGAACATCTTGCCCAGCTCATGGAGAGGCTCAATCATTTCCCCAATCCATAAATCTGGTGACAAGTTGGAACCACAAAAATATCGTTTAGTGGCTCTACTAGACAACAAAGCAACATTTTTTGCAGGCTTTTTATTGGAGGACCTCCAGGCATGGGTGAAAGAAAAATCTGCAATTCCTCTACAACAGACCGGCTTCACAAAATCAGTTGGGACAACAACTAACATATTAATCATGGCTATGCTTATGGACAAGGCTGCAGCTACACAATTGTCTCTACACCTTTGCTTCATCGACTACAAGGCCGCTTTGGATCATGTTAATCGCATCAGACTTTGGTCCAAACTACATCATTGGGGGCTTCCTCAGCCCCTACTCAACTTGATCATAAACCTGCATACGGATACGTGGCTTCAGGTGAAGCTGGGTAATGGAACCTTCCTGTCAAGACACATTCCTAGGAAAAAGGCCTGAAACAGGGCTGTGTTTTAGCACCCACCCTCTTTAATCTGTACATAGCCAATTTAGTTCCGCTACTTATTGGCTGTAATTCACACGCCCCAAAATTAGGAGGCACTGCACTTACGGCACCTCCCTGTCTTCTTTATGCAGATGACATAGTCCTGATCAGCAGAACAAAAGTAGGGCTACAACCAAAGCAAAGCTAAAACAAAGCAGGACTTCTCCCAAGCAAATGATCTAACGATCAATCTGGACAAAACAAGAACAATGATAATCGAGAAAAAAAGGCGTCAAACTGCAGCCTGGTTTTGGGGAGAGACCAGAATAGAAGAAAGTGTTGAAAGTAGTTGTTGAAAGTGAGACCTGAGGTGTTTTACCCAGACTTCCTCTGTGATGTTTGTGGAAACGCCGTCGTGATTGTGGTGAATGAACTGGTTTATGGTTCCCCAGAATCTGGTGCTATTGTTATGTTTGACATCGACATGTAGTTTAACCCATAGATCCTCCTCCATAGCTCTGTTCGCATCCCTTTTTAGTTTTTTGAGGCCTGCCCTTTGTTTCCGTAATACTTGTAAATGTGTTTCATCACTGGGCTAGTGTCAAAGGTGTCTCAGTAATTGTTGAATCCTTTTTTTTGCAAGCTTAATTTCTTGCTTTGCGCTATATGATATTGGTTTAGTGCCGGTGAATCTTTGGAGGCTTGGTGGTTTGGTCTTAGTCGCATATGCTTCTATCGATGAAAGGAAGTTTCTCCATTTCTCCACTTCACCTTCTTCAACCCTTGCAGCTGTCTCTGTGCCACCAGCCTCCTACCCTAGGCTTAGGTATTCGAGGGGGGTACTTTTGGAGCTGGGGAGGAGGACCCTTCCGTGCTGTGGTGGGATTTTTAACACCGAAAAGATGAACAGAAAGGGGCCCTCTGCTTGTAGGAATTGTGGCTTATGTTGCATAGGAGGAGAAGTGAGTAGCCATTTGGTTAAAGTAACTAGAGAAACCCCCATTAAAAGTAGCAAGCCACTACAGGGTTTTCTCATTAACACCAGGTCCCTGACTAAAAATAATGTGGTGTTTAAAGACTTTGTTCTTCAACATTCCTTTGATTGGGCATTCCTAACTGAGACCTGGACTAACCAGTCCTCCGGTCCGGAGCTTGTAGAAGCTATTCCAGATGGCTTCCGATTTTCTAGACTGTATAGGGAGGGTGAGTCAGGGGAGGGGACTTAGGGATCATGCTCAGGGACACTTTTACTTTTAGGTCCTTGTTTAGTCAAGACCTATGTCGTAACTTGGAGAGACCTAACTTTACTCTTCTTGGGGACTTTAACTTTCATTTAGAAAATAAAGTGAACCCGGATACGCAAACGTTCATGGACTGCATGAATGGTTGACGATGTACACAAATGGTTGAACTCCCTACTCACTCGGCGGGTCACACCTTGGATGGGATTTTCTCCAATGATCAACGGGTAGTGGTGGGAGTGCTCCTCCCATTAGCATGGTCTGATCATTATGCTATCTCATTTCAGCTAAGGGGCACTAGATCATTATCTTCCAGCTTTGCTAATAAGGAGGTGGGTGTTAGACGAAGGTTTAATCTGGTCTCTAACGAAGAGGTTCCCACCGCTTTCGCTGACTTTCAGTCTTTGGATCATATAAGTGCTACTGTGGCGGCTGATATCTTCTCTAAGACGATATCAGCTGTGATGGACACCCTGGCCCCTATAAAAACATATTACTCTGCAAGAAAGAAGCCTTCTGCACCCTGGTTCTCTGACCATTTACGTAGGATGAGACAAGAGTGCAGAAGAAAGGAAAGGCTTTGGCGAAGGGATTTGACACCTCGGGGCAGAGATTCGCACAAGCATTCTTTGAAAGCTTAAAGAGCAGCCAACATTGATGAAAAGGAAAACTTATATTCTACATTATTCTTATTATTATACCTGGATGTTTTTTAGTAACCTCTGCTGGTGACGGCCCAAGAAAGGTGATTTCAGCGAATCTCTCTGCCTTTCCAATTTTCACATCAGAATTAGTCGAGAATTTACTTGAGGGAGTTAAGTTGGGGTCGTCCCTGGACCCCTGCCCCCTCAAGAACCTGAAAGTAGCCAAGGCGGCTCTTATTCCCCACCTTACTGGGGTCCTGAACCTAGCCATTTCACAGGGCCAGTACCCCTTGAGTTGGAAGGGGACAGTGGTTAGGCCTCTCTTGAAAAAGCCTTCCCTAGACCCGTCAAACATGAAAAATTTCCGCCCCATCTCCCTTCTGCCGGTCCCAGCAAAAATCTTCGAAGTTCACAACATGGCTTTAGGAGGTTCCATATCACTGAGACAGCCCTTAATGCGGTGGTGGATAACATTCGAGTGCAGGTGGATGCAGGTTATACCACCCTCCTGATTCTAGTTGACCTCACTGCAGAATTTGATACCCAGTCTCCCCAAAGACTGGTGGAGCATCTCAGGGAGATAGGGGATGGGGGTTTGGCTTTGGATCTCCTTACCTCTTTTCTGGAGGAGCGGTCCCAAATAGTTAAATTGGGAAGCTTCCACTCGGAGTCCTGCCCCTTAGTCTGTGGGGTTCCTCAGGGCTCTTCCCTGAGACCCACTTTATTTACTATGTATGTGGCCCCACTGGCAGGGGTGGTGAAGTCCTTTGGGCTGGAAGTTCTGTCCTATACGGACGACACCCAAATTATGGTGCTAATTACGTATATTGTTAGGGATTCTGCGCAGAACTTTAAAAACTGTATGTTTGCTGTCTCTTCCTGGATGGTACAAAACTATCTTAAACTGAACGGGGAGAAGACAGAAGTCTTGGTCTTTGGAGACAGCCCTAACGTCTGGTCGCGGGAGTGGTGGCCCGATGTCCTGGGTGCCTGTCCTATCCCGGTATCTCATTGGAAGAATCTGGGAGTTGGGGTTGATGTCTCCCTCTCCATGAATCTGCAGGTCTCCAGGACAGTGTCCACCTGCTTCGGGCTTATCCGGATCATAAGGAAAATCTCACGAATCTTCTCACTGGAAGCTCGGAAAAAAGTGGTGGTTGCTTTAATACGGTCCAGACTGGACTATTGCAACGCCCTTTATTTAGGCATCAATAAAGGCCAGCTGCGACGTCTACAACTGGTGCAAAATGCTGCTGCCAGGTTGGTGATGGAAATTCCGAAACATCATTCGGTTTCGTCCTCCCTTAGGGCGCTACACTGGCTCCCGGTGGATCGTAGAATCATGTACAAAACTCTCTGCCTCACCCACAACGCATACTATGGCCGGGGCCTTTTGGGCTTAAAGACCATTTTTAAACAGTATGGGGCAGATTTATGAGTTCTGGCGCATCTCTGCAAATCAGCAGGGATGCGCCAGAACTGATGCGTCGCGCAATTCCCTCCTTGCGGCACCACAGATGCGCCGCATTTACAATGCGGCGCACCATGGTGCAAGGAAGGGCAGATGCGTGACATCTTGTGGTGTACCGGCGGCGCATTGCTGGAGTAGAGTCGCAAGTGCGACGCAACTCCTGCAATGTACAGAGGCCACCCATACATAACGTGGTGCGTCACTCCTTACGCCTGCTTCAAGCAGGCATAAGGATTTGACACAGCAGCCTCGTAAAACTACGTCAGTTTTACGGGGCTTTCCTACAAGGGAACGCCCACCCTGTGACAGTACGCCCACATGAAACCTGACGCAGGTTTCATGTGGCGCAGGGCTTTACAACGCGAAGCATCTGCCTAGATGCGTCACATTGTAAATAGGGCGCAGGGTTGCGCCACGTTTCCGCGCCGTTGCGTCACGCAACGGTGGCGTAAACATGGTGCAAGTCCATCATAAATCTGCCCCTATGTGCCCCCCAGAAACTTGTGGCCTTCAACAAAGAATTTCCTTGTTGTTCCTCGGGTTAAAAATATCAGATGGGGCGGGATGGCCTTTTCATTTGCTGCTGCAGGTGCTTGGAACTCTCTTCCGAACTCTCTCTCCGGGCAACAGGAACACTCACTTTTTTGTAAAGCCCTCAAGGCATGGCTGTTCCCCCGAGGATCGGTTTGAGTGGGAATCGGTCTTGCCTGCATGATGTCTGTTCTTAGCGCCTTGATGCCCTTGGGCTACGTTCGCGCTTTAAAAGTTGCACATTCATTCATTCATTCATTCAAATGTTGGGGTAACTGTTCTCAGTTCTATTTCTTGGGGCTGATGATCACTATTGCCTTTATTACCCAGCTGGAACGATGCACTTTGTTGAAAGAGACCTAGGGAGATGAAGGTATAGTCCAGAATCGAGCTTGTTTTTGTGGAACTATATGTCGTCACCGGAGTGTTGTCTTTTGGTGATCTGCATTTAATGCCCTCAGTTTAAGATGTTCCAAAACCTCCACAGTCGTTTGTCCTATTTTTTTGCACGCATAAGGTTTTCCTTGCTGCGGAATGTTCCAGATTGCATTTTTCAAAAGCACTTCTTTGTCCACGGAGGATCCCGTTAGATTATGATTTAAGTCCCCGGTTAGGACAAGATCAGTTGTGGGCCCCTCACTTATACATGTTTCCACAAAGTTGCACATTTCCTTGACTTGTTTGGTTTTATTTTTAGGTTGGTTATACACATTTAGCAACCTGATGTTAGAATCCCTTTTATTTAGCGATGGTGATGAAAAGGAAATAGTGACTGCTAGAGTTGACTGTATTGTGGAACCAAATATGCGAGAAGAATAAGCGACTGTATTAGCAACATATGTGACCAAGCCTCTTTGCATATGGCCGTTTTTTGCTGCCCTCGTGGCATTTACAAAGAAGCACAGAAATCCTTGGAGATGAGGCAGGTCTGTTAACCACGTTTCTTGTAGTGCCACTATGTCGAAGGCCCTGACATAGGTGACAACATCCAAATCCGCTAGTTTGTTGGCAAGCCCATTTACATTCCGGGAACAGATCTGTACTGTCCCTATTGTGTTTGCTGTGTTTAGCGGGCAATCGTCTTGTCAGTCTCTTGGGTTATTTATTATTCTCCCAAACCATCTTGTGTCTTCTTCCTGAGCTTGCGGTAGGAAGGGGTCATTGCGGCTTCTTAATTCCTCATGTTGCTGCCTCTTGTCACTATTACAGTGCTCTATGGCTCCTCTCAGCACTGATGTAGCTGGTCTACTGGCGGCCATCTCAGGGGCCCTCAGGGGTTCTGGAATTAACAGATCTGGATATCCTGGCTTAAAGTACAGGGTGATGGTTATCCCCAAGACTTTAGGATGTCACTTTCTTTAAGTATTTCATGTTGCTCTTATTTTTTTGCCTGCCTTTAAGTCCCCGCAATTATTAAATTCTATTGACTCCAATTCTGTTGTTGTTATGTCTGCCAATGAGGTTAGGTGAGATAGTAAACGTAGTATGTTGCCTCGGTTCAGAATTCCGTGCCTTCCTTTAGAGGTGTATTCAGGCCCGAACCATGTTGCAGTTGTTTCCCTCACCCCTGCCCAGATAGAGACGTCATTATGATTTTTTAAGGTGGGCCGACTGGCCTCATTTTGTGGGCATCCCAGTGCAATTTGGGTCACTTCTGTGCGGCCTAGACTTTCTTGACGTATTGGGCTGAGGCTGGTTCGGTTTTGCTTTTGAGATATCGTACAGTTTTTGTTTATTGTTTGTGTAGCTGATATACCTAAGGGCAAGAGCTGGCTATTCTGTAACAACTCTAACTCCCTTTTAGCTATGTGTTCACTGAGAGGAATATCCAGGTTCCCTTGGTTTGTTTCCCTCCCAGCATTGACATTGTCGTTTATAATTGATACCCATGGGATGTCGAAATTTCGAGAATCCTGGTTGGTCTCCGAGGTTTGGGTTCTCATCCTTTTATCTCCATCAATTCTGGTTGTGATTTTGTTTGAAGTGTGATTTTCCACCAGGCACAGTTGAGGGGGGTCAACTCCCGCTATCTCATGTGCGTCCTCAGGTACACTAGTTTCTTGCTTTCTGCTTTGTAGAGCTTGGGCGTAGCTAGACATGTTTGCAATGCTATCAATTCCTTCTGGTGAAGGGATGTTCTGTTGCGTTTTCCCATTGGACACTGGTGGTGTCCTGATGGGCTGTTGCTTTGTCCTTTCTTGCACTAATGGTGTCCCAAAGGGTCGTTGAAATCCAGTCCTGGTGAGGCTTTGTGTCTGGGGTCCCGGACTTTCCGTTTTTGTGCATGTCCTAGTTTTGCATTTAATTTCAAATCCTCTTTGGCTGCCTCCGCTTGTTCTGGCGTGTGGCTGTAGCTAGGTAACAATGCTATTGTTTGCTTACTGTTGTCGATGTTGGTATTATCTTCTGGTTGTTCAATTAAAATTGGTATTTGCTCCTCATTGACCTGTCCAAGCTGGTGGATTACTACGTCTTCACCATATCCAAGCATGGTTTGCCCATTTGAAGGCTGCAAATTTTCTGTATTTGATGCCTTTTTATTACGTGTGCGCATAAATGCATCAGCATCGCTGGAAGGGTTGCCAGTTTGTCCACTATTGGGCTGCATCCGCAGGTTCGAAGATTAGCTAGGGTATGGTCCTAAGTACTTTCCAGCATTGTATTCAAATTTCCCAATTTGCCTTTGATCGATACCACATAGACTGCCAGGGTGTTCAATAGGGATAATTGCAAGTCCATTTTGTCTGCCTGGAATTGCAAGGCCTCAACCAGGAGCTGCACAGTTTTAAACAGGCTTGCCCATGCATCCCCTTCAGCAGTTCCTTGCCTGTCCTCTTTAAGGTTGCCAGCCTCACTGCCGGTTTTGTTGCCATTATCTTTTTTTTGCAATTTCCCATGGTGTACTCTAATTTCACTGATTCTGCAAATGGGCAGCGCAAACGACCCCTCCACGGTCTCCTTGCATCCATCAGTTTTTAGGTTTCTGCTGATTCGCTCCTGTGCGTGTCCCCCCCGTAGGCTGCCAGGAGTGCTTCCCACTCCTCCTTATCTAGGTATGAGTGTTGGTCTAGTTCTTCTGAATCATCCAGCAGCAAGCTGGATGGAGACAACACTAGCTTGCATTGGGGTCGTGTAGGGGCAGAGCGTACTTCTTTTTCTGTATCCAGCTTGTCCCTTAGGGTTTCAGGTGTTGATCCCCCTTTTTACTTTGTCCCCTCTGTATTATTTTCCAGGTTGCCCTCTAGAGGGGCGGCTTTGCTTCCCAGCCGGAGGATAGCTGTTGGATTATCTAACTCGTAGATGGACAGTGGCTCTAGTGATACGCAGATACCTCCGTAATTTTTGTGTTGGTTGGGGGGCCTGGACGATATTGCCACAGGGATGTTATGGGTATATGCAGGGTTGAAATTGCCTGAGACAGCAGCATTTCTGGCCCATTGTTGCCTTTGCGCTGTTAAACTCAATCCTAGCCCCCCTAACTTGAGGCAAATTTCGTGGCGCCTCTGGGTATTGTTCGTTAAACTTTATCTCCGGGGTCTTCTCCGGGGTTTTACGATTCCAACTTGCGGCGGGTGCTGGCCCGTATAAAGATGTTGTTGAGCTGGCTCCCTTCCTCCTTGGGATTTAGGCCCTTCGTTCCCTTCCACCTTTCCTTTGTCCTCTAGGCAAGAGGGTAGGAGTGGTGTTTGAAGACCTGCAGGTAACGGTGGGGCGTGAAAGCAGGTTATCACCTGCATTTTTTTTAAAACAAAATTTAGTGACGATTTTCGGCTGAAGAAGGCGGTGTTTTGGCGTTTTAGACTCTGGCGTCAAGTTGCTAAGCCTCCTTGTGTCTGATGTTTTTTCAATTATGGAGCCCTCTACCTGCATTGCCAGTCTGATCTTGACCTACACCTCACTCTCTGTGCAATCCAGTGATTTCATCTTCCTTTTCCGCTTAGTTGTATTGCTTGAGTTGCTGCTGACATTTCCTACTCTGCTGGCAGATTTGAGCACCCCGCGGTCCCGCACTGATCTCATACTCCCAAGTCTGAGGGATCTAATAAGATATTTATCTTGGGCTTAAATGGGCTTTTGTAAACTGCTGCATAGTTTAATCCTGGCTCAGTCCAGTGAAAATTTTGGGGTGATGCACAGTGCTCTGTGCACTCCATGCACTGCCGGGGTACTACTGGCAGCTGGCCCCCACCGAGCTGAGTGTGCCGATGATACTGTACTGCTTTCTTGCTTTCTTTGCTGCTTTCTTTTTCTTAAGATTGTCATTGGCCCTGGGCCCCCTTTTATGAAGGAAGGAGCCACAAGGGTCAGCGAAGATCAGCAGGGGGACTGGAGTGCTGGAGCACTGGACGTTAACCACGAAGGAAAAAGCAGTTCCTGCTGTGACGGGTGGGCTTTTTCAGGAAAGATTTTCACACTCCCTGCAGCCTCCCATGGCTGTGCGGCCTCCCGCGGCTCTTGCCTGCTGCCGCACAGCTTTCGCGACCCCCCCCCCGCTGCTCCAGCCACATTCGTGCTTCGTTTTCTCCTCGTTTAATTTTTCCCTTGCTGGGCACTGAGGCCGGAGCCAGTAGGAGAGGCCCTCAGGTAGGGCGTGTGAGCCAGTCGGCTGGTTTGCACGACCCGCTGACCTCCTCCTCCACTCGGCCTCCGTCTGCCTCCCTGCGCTGCTGCTTACTCTCCTCTGCACCTCCTGGCCTCCTGGCGGCTGTGGCAAAATGCGGACCGGACCAGCAGCAACATTGAGCAGTCAATAACCACCGGTGCACATTTCAGGGGGAATCATTCTATATATAGATAACTATTAGAATTTTTTCTACTAAAATGTAAACATTTTCTTTATGTTCGATTTTTGTATAGTAAATGTTAAGAAAAATATTTTAATTTGAATTTTATGTATTTAAATTGGTTAATTCTAAATTAAGTTGATAATGCTGTAGCATTTTTTAGATTTTGTTCTGCATTAAAGATAATACATACATTAATGTACATTAATAATTTGCATATATATATATATATATATTCACTGAAAAAAGCATAGGTTTCAGGCCTGATATAGTTAGGAATTAGCATTTAAAAAAACCTTAGAAATTCACTGAAAAACCATAGGTTTTAGGGGTGTTATAGTTAGCTGGACCTTTTACTCGTACAAAACCATTGAAATTAGTTGTACTCACTATATCTCGCTCGCCCGCAATCCACTGCTGATGATGTCACATATTATATCATTCATGACTTGGTCAGTGACATCACTGATGACATCTCAAATGACATCACTGATGACATCATCCATGTGACAATCAGATACACCTCACCATACACTAGTATAACCCTTCATCACTCACTGTAAAATACAGAGTACCATATTTGAATCCATTGACACATACAAGTTTCTAAAAACCCACTCAGTTATTCCTAGATCTATACACACATCTAATCACTTACCATAATTTGCCCCGGGGACCCCATCCCCCGGGGCATGGCCATTTTAAAAAAAATATATATATTTTTGAGGGGGGCTGCCTTGCCCTCCTCCTATAGCCAGTTCTAGCCTGGGGACCCCATCCCCCGGGCCGTTTCTTTTTTTTAAATGTTATTATTTTATTTTTTTAGAGGGGGGCTGCGTGGCCCCCCTCCCGGGCCACTGCTAGCCCCAGGGACCCCATCCCCCGGGGCTGGCCCTCTTCGTTGGGGACCGTGTGGGGTCCCCAATCCCCCAGCGTCCCGCCTGCTTCCCACCTCCTGCGGGAGCCGGCTTTGCTTTTCCATATGGGGATCATCTAACATGCTGCTCCCCATATGGAAAAGCAATTTTCCCTGCTCTTGCTTCAATGAAGCAAAGCAGTTTGCAATGGCAGGGTGGGAGCCGTGAGGTTCCCGCCCTGCCATTGCAAACAGCAGTGTCCCGGCAGTGGGCACCCCGGGACACTGCAGGAGCTGGCCTTGGAGGGTGGCGGTTCCCAGGCCCATCGAGGGCTCCAGGGGGGGGGGGCCCACATGGCCCCTACCACATTTTTGAGAAGCCCCGGGGGTGGTGGTTCCTGGGGCTGGGGGGCTTCAGAGCCCTCCACCCGATTTTCTTAGGCCCTAGTGGTCTCCGGGGCTGGGGGGCCTGAGAGCCCCCCAGCCCTATGGAAAATTGCATGGGGAAAACACGTTTTGGGACCCCCCTTTTTTCTCGGCCCCCACTGGACCAATCATCCCCAAGGGAAGGAGCGGAACTGAGCTGGCCAAAAGTTTGGAAAACTTTGCATAGATTCATCAACCAGCTCCAACGTTATTGCCAATAGAATGTTGCGGATTTCCTATGGATAATAGGTCCTAACTATATCTACCTACTGGCGACCGACAGTAGGTAATATATATATATATATATATATATATATAGAGAGAGAAACTTTAATGAAGACAAATGTTGTCATGATGCATTTCTCTTTTTACTGAATTCATTCGTGAAGCATATAGTATTTAAACCACCTGTGTCTCTGGGTAGGTCATGTGATCAAGTCCGGATCTTCCGGACGAAACGCGTCATGCTGCTGCCCATTTTGGAATAAAGCACTTTTTCACTCTTCGTTGTGGTCTGTACCTGCTTTTGTGCTGGTGTGCTGGTGTTCGCTGGGACTCCTGTGCTGCAGGATTGTGGATTTTTTATATATATATATATATATATATATACACAAAGTTCTTTCTTTATAATAGTAGTATAGATATATATATATATATATCTATACTACTATTATAAAGGAAGAACTTTGCACCTTTGAGGCGGGTAAACTCAGGAACCACAGTGCCAATCCACACACCCGATACATCATTGTAATTGTCAGGGTGTGCAGATGGGCATAGGCTATATAAAGTACAAAAATATGCGTTATTTAAAAAATTAACATTAAAAAAAAAGTAGTCCTTTCAAAGTAGCGCCGGCCGCGACCTGCGTGCTGATGTCAGGAGCGCGGGGAGGAGCGGCGTCCAGGAACGCGAAGAGGAGTGGCGGACATGGCGCGGGGGAGGAGCGGTGACAAACGGCGGAATGGCGGTGAGGATCGGCGGACAGGTGGGAGGAGCGGTAAGCGGCGGAGCGGTAAAATGAGGAGCAAGGGGGAGGAGTGGCGGCTGAGGTAAGGCTCCGGGCAGGCGGGGATCGCGGCAGGCGGGGGGCGGGCGGGGGACAGGACGGGGCATGCAGGGGCCCAGGCTGTTTGACAATGTCGGGGCCGGAGGGGGACGGGGCAGGCGGGGGACGGGACGGGGCGGGCGGGGGATGGGACGGGGTGGGCGGGGGCCCGGGCTGCTTGACAATGTCGGGGCGGGCGGGGGGCCGGGCTGCTGCTGCACAATGTCAGGGCGGGCGGGGGTCCGGGAAGCCTGATTACTCCCGGACAAGGTCGGGACGGGCTGCTAGTATATTATAAAGTTGAGTAAACTTATTACATTTTCCTTATGGTTTACCAAAGGTAGATCTCTGCTGGAAAAGTTACTAGTAGTAACTTTACACTCGCAAATTTGGCTCCACCCTCTATTTAAGGGTATGGAGACATGTAAATCTACACTTTGTAGTAAATTTACACTTGTAAATGGAGAATAGCCAAAGTAGTATATTTACTACAAAAAGTTTAAGTACATTTACAGAGTTAGATTTATTCATGTTTTAAATAACCTTTGCCATGTTTTCACTCAACGACTAAATATGTAATAAGTAATCCACTTTTGTACACTGAAAGGATATTACAAATTCCATTATCATATAGAGGGACATGGTAAAAAACATTGGGCCTCAATTAGAGTTTGACCGACTGGATACTCTGTCACAAAGGCGATGGATGTCCTGCTTATCATATTACAATAGCATTATAGCCTATGCTACTTATGGTGGATGGGATAGCTATTATGTTTTGTTGGAGTTTGCAATCCATCAAATACGACCCTAAGTTTGTTCATCAGTAAATGGAACTCCGAGGTGACTTACCTTATAACATATGTCATGGTTTATTATTTCTTTTACACCTTGGTCACACCACCATCTTTCCCCCACTTCAACTCTTTTTACATTCTTGATTTCTTCGTCCTTCATATGACAGTGATAGTACAGTTGTAGATATGTATAATAACTGTGGAGTTTGTAGTCAGAAAATAACTAGATTAAAAGGGAGATTGTAATTGCAAAATATATGTCAAGCAATTTAAAACTTGTCAATTTTACTGGGTGGTTTCAATTATAATAGGTGATAGATATTGCTCTTGTCTCTCCTGAGGCAAATGATAAACATGATACCATAATGATTCTAAATTTTCAGCAAAAGTAAGTTCAGAAGAAAGAACTGTAAAACTAGCATTCCCTCTCGTTGTTTTAAGAGCATTTCTAATTCTGTTCACTGGCCTGCTCGTAACTTCTTCATCTGCTGGCAACAAGCAGGGTCAGACTGGACGTAGTGGTCAGTGGGTGTTTTCCCAGTGGGCCAGAAGGGTGGGGGCCAGGTTTGTACCAGTGGGGACCGTTTTGTTACTGCAGGCCGGTTTTGCAGCAGTGCTGCAAAATCAGCCCCTCTGTTATAAAAGCAGCTGTGTAGCAGCAGCAGTGTTTCCACCAGCCCCCGCCCCCCACCCCCCCTCCGGGCCAGTCCAAGTTAATTGCCTGGGCTAGTTTACATTCCCAGTCCGGCCATGGCAACAAGATATGTCAAACACAACAAGATGATAGACGGAGTGCTGAAACTTTTCAACCACTTACCCCCAGTCAAGAGATCTAGGTTGAATCTATCGTTCTTTTGCTCAATATGCCATGCCAGTTTGGACCCAGCCATAAGCAAATCAGTCTTGACTCTGTTCCTCATGGGAACAGTCTAGGCCGACCTGCCAGGCCAGGTCCTCCCTGGGCCAGAAACAAGCCTCCTGGGCCCGGTTTCTGGGTATTACCCTTCATCTGCCAGGCTAGCTTGAATCCAGTGGCACAGCAAGCAATACCTTTGGCACTTAAGCCAAACATAGCTACTGGGGTGGCGAAGTGAGCTAAAGAACGATGATGGATAAGACCCAGATCTAATAGTACTTGGGATGAGTGTCTTAAAAGTTTCAGCGCTCCGTCCATCATCTTCTTGTGTTTGCAAGAGATGTCGCATTACATATCAACTATAGATCCTATTCTGATTAAAGTTAAGTAGTGATGTAAGAACCAAACTTTTATAGTTAAGTTAAATTCATGTTTTTTAACACTTGTTAAAGGCTTCCATGCATTATAATGTGGATGCTTGCACCTCTCCTTTGAACCTTTACCCACTTCCCTCTCAATCTAAATCTACATTTGACTGAGTGAATTTCCAGACAAAAGGTATTCTTTTACTTTATTTTGTCTCCCAAATCAATATCTTCAAACACAGACCACCTGTTGTTGGCCCACATGGAATGTTTTCTGCTTTCTGTCATGCTGTTGTTCTCTTGTATCTGGATACATTTTGCTTTAAGCATGAACATCTCTTTTCTGGTCTTAATCTCCTTAATTATAAGAATAGTGTATTAGAAGGAATTGTTTACATATTCAGCCCTACAAAATTAAGTATATCCTGGCAGGGGTATAGAAAATTCTAATCTTTCACTGAAGTCAACAAAGAAATTATACAAGGTAAATCTAATTTTAATTCCCAGACATCCCTGCTACCTCTCTGCAGGGGTAATAAAACTAAGGGCTTGATTTAAAGTTTGGTGGGCATTCGTTGAATGGCCCAGGAATAGAAATAAGATCCTTGTAATTGAATGACCATCCACCGAAATTAAATATGTATTGATTTGCTGTTATTATTAAGAATGTATAAGTCATGCTATGATGTAATGAACATTTGTTAATAAAAATAATTTTTAAAAAGTTTGATGGACAGGGCACTCTGTTACAAACATGAATGAATATTCTGTCAGCCCAACTCTCAGTTAGTCTACCTCAATAGACACTGGTGGACTCCATGTTTTTTGTTGATGGAGCCAATGTTTTCTCTATTGATGGAACGTTTTCTTCGGTGGCATAACAGAGTAGTTGATGTCAGAGGAAATACATCACACCTCCCACCCTATTTAGGGTGGACTGGTTAATGTCTTTCTTTCTGCCCATCACTGCCAAGAAAAACCTTCTGGTGAGGAACAGAAAAAACAATAATGACCCTCATGCTCAGAGAGAAAACTCCCAGGATGGGGAGATCATTAATTTTATTTGTTTTTCAGAAACAAACTCCTGCTTTAGGAGTTTGTTTCTGACAGCCACAAACTTTGGAAAGGTTTGGTGAATGGCCATGAAAACACATAGCAGCCATCCACTAACTTTTTTGTACATTGAAAGCAACCACCATTGAGGCGGTTGTTTTAAATGTTCAGAGATGGTTGCTGGGCCAGCAGTAATTTCTAAATTTGGTGGACAGTATTTCATTAGAGTAGCAGAGGAAATATGCTCTGCCACCGTGATGCAAGAGTACTGGCCAATCAATCAGGCCCTAAGAAGGTTAGGGTGGTCTATTTCTAAGGGAGAAAACAGAAACACCTCACCAGCTTGTAGAATCATCCATAAAGACAAAGCAAGTAAAGGAATTCCAAGGTGTGATCTATTAATCTGCCAAACTTTTATCAAAGGCAAAATACCTGCAGAACCTGTGACCAACTGCCCATGCTGAGTTGATGATGTTTGATGATGCTACCCTTTTTACTGTCCCTCTTCCTCAGGATGTATTCAAATGTTTCTAAGGAAACAATATAGCAATCATCTGATTGAATTTGTCTTTTGGTGCAGTGGCGTAAGATTAGCCCCAGCAGTCCCCGGGTGTGGGGGGAGGCCCAAGCTCCAGGTAGGCCTTAAGGCACTGTGCACCACTGGTGGACCCCTGTCTGAGAGCTCTGGACTGGGTCCAGGGGGAGGGGCCTCCATATACATTGCAACAGACTTCTTCAAGTTTTGTTACACCAATGAGGTGATGTGATATGTACAAACAAATGAAATAACCTATTACATCATTTATAATGTTGACTGTGAGGACACAGGCAGTCAGAATAGGGGGAGTTATTTTTGTATCACAACAAATACATATAAGTGAATGCATTTGATTGATTTTCTCAGGAAATGCGTCCCCTTTGCCCAAAATACCCAAAGAGTACAGCCTGAATCCTTTGGTGGTGCTGAATGGGCTCTAAGAACAGGGCCTTGCTTGTAGCTACACCACACGCTTAATCAATCCATCTCATGAGCCCTCAGGACAGGACTTGTGCTGAACCCTATGCCCAGTCTTCAGGCCACAGAGCCCACAGTGCATGGTATCAATCATGTTCAATTGGCTCATGGGACTGAATGTTGCTTTTGGCCAAGCCTATCCCCCAATCCTTTGGCTGCATGAGGCTTTTTCAAGAGTGCTCTAAGTACAACACCTCCTAATCTATACTTCTTACTTATTGGATAAAAGACCTAGGGATTGGCCTCTGGGTTACATCCGGCGGAAAAAGTTCACAATCGAGTAACTAGACAGAATATATCCTACAGGTATGCTGTATGTACCTCGGGTAGGTCACTTCCCCACCGTTGCTGCTCCGCCTGCCAGTCTTCTGCCTCCTGCCCCCCCCTCCAGATCGACGTTCTCCTACCCTGCAGGAGCGCCGCCTGGACTGCCTGCGCCTGGACTGAGTGCCCTGTGTGCCTGCCTGCCCCATTTTCCTATTCTGTACCCCTGCCTGAGTGCCTGTGTGCCTGTCTGCCCGATTTTCCTACTCTGTACCCCTGCCTGAGTGTCCGTGTGCCTGCCTGCCCCAATCTTTATTTTTTTACCCCTGTGTGCGTTTCTTCGCCCGCCGGGCTCCTCAGCCCCGTTTTCCCGCTGCTGCCTCCCGTGAGGACCCGCCCCCCCACACCCATTGGTTTCTTCCCCCCGCCTCCCAGCTGACCCCTTCTCCCCTCCTCCCCTCTTATGACGCCCCCAGAGCGACCGTGCAGCGGATTCACGCAGTGGGCGCGCCGATTGTGCATCGAAGGCGCACCAAAGGCAAGCCCGTCTGCGCCCGTCCGCGCCTGGACCGTGCCCAGTGCCAGGACCCCTGGCTCCCGAGAACGCCAGCCCACATGCCAGACTTACGACCCCACCACCCTCAACGCACTCAATTACGTCCGGAACCCTGCCTGCTATCGAGCCACCCCGAAACTTACCCACGGACCCTTCACCTTCCAAACATGCCGATTCACCTGCCTTTGCACCTGCACCACCCCCGTCAAGTCGAGCACCAGCAGCAACCACCTGGAGTGCATCCTGCTGAACACCCGCTCCGTCCACAGGCACGCCGTGGAACTCTGGGACCTGCTCGACGCGACAGCACCGGACAACGCCTTCCTCACCGAAACCTGGATGAACGTCTCCTCAGCGCCCCACATCGCCACAGCCATCCCGGACGGATACAAGATCACCCGGAAGGACCGCGTCAACCAGACGGGAGGAGGCATCGCCATCGTACACAAGAACACCATCCACATCTCGACTAACTCCGACGATACCTTCACCACCGCTGAACACCTGCACTTCCAGATACACACTGACCCCAAGACCACCCTCCGAGGCACCCTCATCTACAGACCCCCGGGACCACGCACACAATTCAGCGAAGACATCGCAGACTTCACCAGCCCGCACGCCCTTCCCTCCGCCGACTACATCCTCCTAGGGGACCTCAACTTCCACCTGGAGAACAACAACAACAGAAAAACCACCGCCCTGCTGGACAACCTCGCCAACCTCGGACTCAAGCAACTGTTGAACACTCCCACCCACTACGCCAGCCACACGCTTGACCCTGTCTTCTCATCCAGCAAACACATCTCCTTCAGCCACGCCACTGGACTCCACTGGACCAACCACAGCTGCGTCCACTTCAGCTTCAGAAAAACTACGACCCACCACTACCCGCAACAGGTTCCCCGCCGGAGCTGGAGCAAGATCACCGCCGAGCAGCTCACCGCCTCCATCAGCCACAACACTCCCACCAACACAACGGACCCCAACGAAGCAGCCAGCAACCTCACAAAGTGGCTGACCGCCTGCGCCGACGACCTTGCACCACTAAAGAACCCTCCCAGCAGACCCGGTAGCAAGAAAACCCCCTGGTTCACTGATGAACTCAAGGAATCCAAGAAGAACTGCCGCACCCTCGAGAAAGCCTGGCGGCTCGACCAGACCACAGACAACATGACTGCCCTCAAGCATGCCACCCGCAAACACCATCAGCTGATCCGCGCCACCAAGAAGTCGGCACTCAAAGAACGACTGGACAACAACGCCCACGACAGCAAGGAACTCTTCAGCATCGTCAAAGAGTTCTCCAACCCCAGCGCCGGAAACAACAACATCACTCCCTCGCAAGACCTCTGCAACTCACTCGCCGCGTTCTTCCACCGCAAGATCGCCGACATACACAACAGCTTCGATGCACAGACCAGGCACCCCATCACCGAACCAACGCCCGCCACCACCACCCTCTGCAACTGGACCCCAATCAGCACCGAAGACACCGCCCGCACGATGAACTCCATCCACTCCGGATCACCAACCGACCCCTGCCCGCACCACGTTTTCAACAAAGCCGACGCCATCATCGCACCCCATCTCCGGGACATCATCAACTCCTCCTTCCACACCGCCACCTTCCCGGAGAGCTGGAAGCACGCCGAGCTTACCGCCCTCCTGAAGAGCCCAACGGCGGACCCCACCGACCTCAAGAACTACTGTCCCATCTCGCTCCTCCCTTTTCCGGCCAAAGTCATCGAGAAGACTGTCAACAGACAGCTTGCCTCCTTCCTCGAGACGAACGGATCCCTCGACCCCTCGCAGTCCGGGTTTCGGGCCAACCACAGCACCGAGACCGCCCTAATCGCTGCCACCGACGACATCAGAACCCTGATCGACAACGGTGAAACAGCGGCCCTCATCCTCTTGGACCTCTCTGCGGCGTTCGACACCGTCTGCCACCGCACCCTAGTGAAGCGCCTCAGCAACATCGGAATCCGAGAGAAAGCTCTGGAGTGGATCATCTCGTTCCTCGCCGGAAGAACCCAGAGAGTCCGTCTCCCCCGTTCAGATCCAAGGCCACCGAAGTCATCTGCGGCGTACCACAAGGATCTTCACTCAGCCCAACCCTCCTTAATGTCTACATGAGCCCCCTCGCATCCATCGCACGCCAGCACAACCTCAACATCATCTCCTACGCCGACGACACCCAGCTGATCCTCTCCCTCACCAACGACCCCACCTCCGCCAGAGCCAACCTGCACGAAGGGATGAAAGACGTCTCCGACTGGATGAGGAACAGCCGCCTTAAACTGAACTCAGACAAGACGGAAGTCCTCATCCTGGGATCATCACCCTCCGCCTGGGACGACTCCTGGTGGCCCCCGGCCCTGGGCACCGCTCCCAAGCCAACGGACCACGCACGCAACCTGGGCTTCATCCTGGACTCCTCCCTGTCGATGACCAGACAAGTCAACGCTGTCTCATCTTCGTGCTTCAACACCCTGCGCATGCTCCGCAAGATCTTCAGATGGATCCCCACTGAAACCAGGAAGACCGTTACCCAGGCACTCGTCACCAGCCGACTGGACCACGGGAACACCCTCTACGCCGGAACCACAGCCAAAGTTCAAAAAAGACTCCAGCGCATCCAGATCGCCTCCGCACGACTCATCCTGGACATCCCCCGACACAGCCACATCACCGGACACCTGAGAGACCTGCAGTGGCTCCCCGTCAACAAGAGAATCACGTTCAGACTCCTCACCCACGCACACAAGGCTCTCCACGACCTGGGCCCCAAGTACCTCAACAACCACATGACCTTCTACACGCCCACCCGCCAGCTACGATCGACCAGCCAAGCCCTCGCCACCGTACCACGAATCCGCAGAACCACCGCCAGAGGAAGATACTTCTCCTACCTGGCTGCCAAGACCTGGAACTCCCTCCCCACCCACCTTCGGCGAACCCAGGACCATCTCTCCTTCAGAAAGCAGCTCAAGACCTGGCTATTCGAGCAGTAACATACCCCCTCCCCCAGCGCCTTGAGACCCTCCCGGGTGAGTAGCGCGCTATATAAATGCCTTGATTGATTGATTGAATGTGCCGACCAGCGGCTCCTGTTCAATCAAGTTGGACTGGAGGTGAATTTTTTTGGCCAAGCATGGTGTTCAGTCACATCACCCCAAGGACAGCTGGGCATGGGTATTAGCCTTACCTAATGCATACTGACTATAAGGGAGGGCTTTTGGCCACAACCTATGAGTACCACCAGTACTGACTGTGCAAAGTCCTCAGACAAAACGTTTTTACATTATTCCTTATCAATAATTACCTATACTATATTGAATACACATATTCAACATTTGTTACTCTCCTTTAACTTACTCCCCACCCTCCTTGACTAGTCTGCATGGAACTTTTCAATACTAACTTAAGTAAATACATCTTGGTTTGGAAGCTTTTGCTCAGAACAGCAATACACAGGTGCTAAGTGTTATTTGTGGAGCAGTGATAAAGAATATTGCCTTAATTTTCTGACAATGAGTCCTAATTTCAAGTCATTTATAACACGTTTCCTCTATCAATTGTTTTGTAAGGAACAGCTTACGCTTATGTCAGGATGATGAGCAATTAAGTTTTAAGGGGAGACACAATCTTACTTTGCAAAAAGGTGGTGAGCTTTTTGTATAATTCAGCCTTTGCACTGAGGAGTGCTCCTCATTGGACACACACTTCTGTTCAACATTCTTGAATTTTGTGTCTGAGCTAAGCTGCCTACATGTTTAAGTGAAAGTCTGTGCATAATGTGTATTTAATCTGGTGGTGATTACCCATTGTTTTAGAGTTTGTTCAGGGCTCCCTGGGCTAACAAGGACAGCCTAATCATTGTGCTTGTTTAAGAAGTCTTAATAATTCAAGGTTAAATTGCGATTTTTATCCAAAGGTGATTTTTAATCAATTGTATTCATCGTGTTAATAATATGGTATACTGCAAATGCCAATCAAGATTCTTCTTCTTCTTGAGATAAGCCATGAGGGGCCTAATTTGAACACAATCCGCAAAATGCTTTTACTTTGGCTGCATGCAGTGCCAATGTGTTTCAGTAATATCTGGTAAAGATGACAGAGCTGGACAATGTGCACAACACATAGTGATACCAGGATAGAGATTTTACTAAGGTTACTTGTAAGGTTAGATTGAAATTTATCTTTAAGGTCTGGGTTAGGTATCGGGTTAAAGGACAGAGCTCTACTCTATGCTATTTCAACCATAGTTTGATTAGAAAAAAGTGTGCGTATTCTCTAATAATATTTGCAAACATCATTTAACTTCTCAAAATGGCGCACAGAGTAAAGTGTAAAACTCAGAAACGCCAATGAGATTGGATGCCATACTTTGTGATTTTTCAACCATGAACATTTTGCATGGATAATGGTCAAATCTAAGTAAAGGTATACCCTTCAATACCTTATTGCATATTGTTAAAACATTTCTGCTGAACAAATGTAGATCAAATTTAGTAATGCAATGAAAACTGTTTGTCTCTTTGCATATGCCTCTTTTGGGTCTGTCTTTCCATTTCTTTTTGGAGATCATACCAAAAACTCCAGATGAACAAGTCACATTATGGGGTTTACTATAAGTTTGTCTATTCTCTCAGTGAACAAACTGTATAATACTTTCATAGATTCGATTGGTTGTTTGGGGGGCAGGCCACCACAGGGTGGTCTGCCCCCCAGGGACTGTGGGGTATTATGAAACCCAATATAGCCTAATGGGTTATATAGGGGCTCTTTTTGACCTGGCTAGTTTTACAGGAGGTTATAAAAGTTTGAGTGGTGTTGCCATTGGTGAAACACAGGGAAAGGGCGGGTAAAGCAGGAAATTCACAGTTAAGGATAGGAGGTTTAGTTGCTTAGAGGTAATGCTTGCAGTCATAGGCATTAAGGGAAAGATCAGGTTGAAAATTTTGAAATGTGCTTTAATAGCAAGACAATACCTGTTGGCTGGGGTATGTGGATGGGATAGTAGGAATGGGGGTTACGATATTGGATGGTTTATTTGATGTTTAGCAAGGTTTTCATTTTGCCCAGGATTAAGTTATAATGTGCACTTTTTTAATAAAGCTGCCCTTTTCACACTATACACAAGGTCCGTGGTCTGTTCTGGGCCCCTCTCCCCAAAAACTATTTTTTGAGGACTTGAATGATTCGCACAACTTTTTCAGATTGTTTTAGAAGTATATACAGGTATAATTTTTATTGAAGTAATTTGCAAGAAATATTTGTTGATCAAATGATAATGAAGTAAATAGTACTAGTTTTCATGGTTGACCATGTTTGTACTACACCAAACAAAAACTACAAATTGTGTCCCTTCCCCTCTCATTTTGATCAGGTTTAAAAAGTAGCTAAAGCTTTCCCCGAGTTAAAAAAAAAAGTAATTAACGTCTGAAACATACAAACATAGGATGAGTGCTGGGTCCCAAAAGCAATTAGGAGCTGCTATACACATTTGTCCACATTTGCAGTGCACCATTTGTGTACAGTCTCGGAATGCGATGATACTTTTTATTGGAGCAATACAAGCAAACTCTATAAATGTTATCAGATGAAATCAGTTTCCAGATGATTCGTATGCCCTTTATGTCCTCCTCAAGCTATGGGCAGCCTCATTAAGACAACATTGAAGGGAGGAGTTCTAACTTCTAGCTGGAAGAAGTTTCATGCTTATGGTAATTGAGGGATATATTTGCAGTATGTTTTATATTTATTTTTTAGATATACTGGTCTGGTCAGTATAAAACGCCTGCATAGAAGTGTCTATAAGAGCATAGCTTTTCTACCAGAAAAACGCTACATAAATGTTAAAATAAAACACAATGTTAACAAACGTGTAGAATTTAGTGCGGAGAGCACTACTACTGAGATTCAGCAGAGGTGAAAATAAGGTATAAACATTCCTGGGAATGTAGCTTACAATTTGTGGCAATTTTCTCATTGACAGAAAAGAAGGAAATTAAAACAATATTCCATTTATGAATGACAGATTATAAACAAAAATCTATTAACAACTAAAGCCCTCGAAGAGAGAGGAACATTTGTTGAAGCATGTAATACTTATTAAAACATCCACATTACACTCTATGGTAAGGTACGGCTGAAGCACATCAAGACGTAATTTTTTACAACAATGCATAATGAAAAAAAGATGCATGAAAAAGTAAATGGTTCTCCATAAAATATTTTATAAATTGTCCGAAATATAAGTACATATTAAAATAAAATGTATGCTCGCTTAATTGGCAAGCTAACTGCATTTTCTTTTATAGTTGACATTTAAGTTTGAGTGAGCTAATTAATTTTTTGCAATATTATCGCAAAATGGCAAGTGAAGTGAAGATGGCTCATTGAGTCACATGCTTAATGTTGATATTTGTGTGAGACCTGCGCGTTTGGTTCACCCAAGGTCAACTCAGCTTTTCATCTTTTGTGTTTGTTATACTGAGTGCCAACAAAACGAGAACAGTAGTGACACCAGCCATTTGCAGTGCTTATTACTAACTGTAAAACCGCATAATGAAGGTATTAAGCACGTTAATTATTCCCTTAATTGTTAAGTCAAAGAATGTGTATTTTTTTCCAAGTTATAACAGCTTAAAAGTATACATAGTTACAAAAGCACCTAGGCATAAAGCACATTATATTTAAAGTATTGAAAGTATCCATATCCAGAAACACCTTCGACTATTAAACAAGAATATTACTTGCTAAAGTGTGTGAAATGTTTGTATATATAGTGCGGTCAGCGGGGCATATTATCAAGGGGGTTTATCTCCTCTTTTTTGGCTTTAAAAGCAAAGAAAGCGGAGATAAAATGATCTCCCTATTACCTAGCTGTCGCTAACACCAGTTAGCGACAGCTAGTAGGAGATAGCGACCATCTTTGGCCCCACTTTGCATATCAGTGATATTTATCACTAATGACATGCAAAGTGGGCGTGCCAAGATGTTAGCGCCTGGAAACAGTCGCTAACATCGCTATCTCCTATTACCAACTTTTGAAGATATTCGCGCTAAGCGCGATTATCTCCAAAAGCTAACACCTGCCCTGAGCAGTTCTTAGCCATGTTACCCAATGGGAGGTGGATAACATGGATAAGAGCATTTACTCGGTAATGCATGAATATAGCTGACTTTTCAGCGATATTCATGCATTTCGGCCGATTTTTATCGCTTAGGAGATAAACCTTGATAATATCAAGGCTCCTAAGCGATAAAAATTGCCGCAGCTCAGCGGTAAAAATATTGCCGCTAAGCCAACCTAGCGATAATTATCGCTAGTTGTTGGTAATATGCCCCCAGCGTTTCCTTAGGAAACGCCTTTTTTGTTTTTCTAAATACTTAGGAGCAGTTGGACGAATCACCACAAAACTATCCCCCAAAAGTTTCTCTGGCATCAACTTTGTGCATGGAAGGTTCCGGGTTCAGCCATCAATCAGGGGCTGAGAAAAAAGGGCGGCCCCAAAACTCAAAATCCCCATACATTTTCCATAGACCATTTTAAGAAGCACTACAGCAAACATGCAAAGAACGCTGAATGGAATGACACCAAGTTTGGCAGGAAGCTGGAGCTTGGTCTAGAAAGTATGCTTTAAATGATTTGGCATTTATCTGTTCAGTAGTTTTTGAGATATTAAGTCTAAATTAAATTGAATACCTGGATGGTTGGGTTCAAAGGACTCTTGCGAGAGCCTTCTGATTGGCCCATGGAGCAGTTTTACCCTTGGGCCAACTTGCTGCCTTTGGAATCAGACTCTCGCTGGAGCAAGCACTCTGGCAGCTGCTAGAAACATTAAGAAAAATATTACTGGCAGCAACTGCAGGACTCGGGGACGTAGTCCCCTGTTCTGCAATTTTTCCTAAAAATAAATATATTAAAGGCAAGGTAGAGATATGCTGCCTCCATATCCCTTGTCGGTAGGGGGCCTAAGAGGGACCCTCCTGGGCTCAAAATATTAAAAATCGTGGCATTTTTTCTCTGATCTCACAGGATTCTGCAGTATTGTTTGAAAAAAAAAGAAAATGTCAGCTCACCTTTTTTCTTTAAACATTTGAGGTGGGGTGTGAGTGGAATCCCTCTCCCTGAGCCTTTGTAGGCACCGGGGATCATATTCCAGAGGCTGATTTTCCTATTAGAGGGTGAGGACAGCATGGCCCCTACACCGCAGCCTTAAAAGGTCCTGGGAAACCCATCCCCCGGGCTAATTTTTGCAAAAAAAGGAGAAAGGACTGTGTGGCCCAATCCCTGAGCCTAAAAATGGCTCCAGCGACCTGATCCCCCAGGAGCCAAAATTAACTTAAAAGGGGGGATGCTCGCAGACTGTATTACGGGAAGATCATCCCTGAGAACACAGTTGTTTCTCCGCCTCCATCAGCGCAGGCAATAGAACATATATTTGCTCCCACCCAGTCGGAGCATTATTAAATCTGCCACTGGGTGGTAGCACATATGCCTTCTCTGCTTGTAGGAGTGGGTAGGAAGGGCATGTCTGCTCTTACTTGCCGATAGGTTTGAAAATGCTTCCGCCAGGTGGGAGCAGAGTGGTGGGGGCGTAAATTATAGTTTCCTTAGTTCATAGAGATAACTGTAACTGGTGAATTTCAGTGTTTTTTTATTGAAACATTAAGGGCCTAATTACGATGTTGGTGGGACCGAAACCGATGTGCTGTCGGTGTAGTTCTCACTGACATCTATGTCCGTTGCTTGCCCGCCGCATTACAATATGGCGGGCGGAGACTTTAGAAGGAGGGACAGTCCGCAGCGCTTCCAATGGTTTCAATGAGCCCAGCAACGCATTGGAAAATACCTTAATTCCATAATGATGACAGAACCTGGCTTGGCTCTGGTGTCTGGATTAAGATGCCACTTTCCGACAGCCTTTTCATGTCATACTTTCCAACATGGAAAAGCTATCAGAAGGTGTCTTTTGGGGCCCTTAGAAGGGCCCTCTTACCCCTGGCCCTCTGCTATGGGGTCTTGGGGGCACCTACTGTACCCCCTTAAACATCCCTGAACCGTGTGGTGCCTGCCACACAGTGTATGGCTGTTTCCAAACATCCATTCTGCAATTTAACCTTGTGCTGCATGCCTTTTCTGCCCACCACACAACTTTCCATTGTAGAATGGATGTTTCCGACTGCCCTCCTAATTGTGCGATCATAACTGCCGACACCATGTCTGGCAGATGCAAGTACGCGCTGACATGGTAATCAGTCCATTAGTCACTATAATGTCACTTTAACCTTTGTTTATTTCAGTGATTATATATTTTCATATATACTAATAAATAATATTACAAAATTATATATATATTTATATTATTTATATAGAATATCTTATACAGTCGTGGTAGCCACTATATAGTTAGATGTGGGTCACAGTTTCCTTAGGATATTCTTTGTTTTGCTAAAAACCTTGGATCCATTTCATGAGTCTTCATGAAACTTTAAAAAAAGTAAGTTCTCCACCTCATATCATCTGCAAAGTGAGGGCGAGAAAAAGGTGGATCCCAAAATATGTTTTCGCTATGCATTTTCCATTGGAAATAATAGACAACAATAATGAAAAAATTATCTTTACTCAGAAAGTGTGCTTTTTGTAATTTGTGTAAATCTGTACAGTAGTTTTTGAAAAATATAGGCTAAAAATGTATAGGTATACAGACAATTGGTTTGCAAATTCATAAAATATAGCATTCTGATTGGCCGAGAGAAAGCTCATACTGTGACTAGCTGGCCATGTTGCTCAGCTGTTACAGGACTCTTGGACTCAATCCTCGTGACCTGCAAATTTAACCAGCAATTGCAATGCAATAGAGCTTGCATTTAAGCTATTGGCATTGTAAATGACAATGCGCTTTATTTATGTTTTAAAAACCAAAATATAAATAAAAGGCATTGTGATTTACAATGCCAATACCTCAAACTTACGTAAATGCGAGACCTATTGCATTGCAAATGGTACGCATCACGGGCAACGGGAGGGGGGAGGAAGAAGGCACAGACAATGGGACGGAGGGACGTAAAGAAGGCATGGAAGGAGGGGCAAAGAAAGCACTAACAACACGAGGGAGGGCAGGTTTGAAAAGAAGTCACCAAAGCATGTCGTGCCTACTGTAAGGGAAACTCGATAAAGAATATAGGGCCCGATGTAGGTAAAATTGATTTACCGATTTTTAATTACCGAATTTTACCGATTCGGTAATTGAAAATCAGTAAATCAATGTGGTGGACATGTAGGTATTTCCAGATGTGGAAATACCGATTCTGTAACATTCGGTATTTACCGATTCTGTAAATACAGAATCGGTATTTCCCATTGATTCCTATGGGCTTCAAAGCCCATAGGAATCAATGGGAAATACCGATTCTGTATTTACAGAATCAGTAAATACCGAATTTTGCAAGGGTGCAGGGGGTGTCACTTTGACACCCTCTGGCACCCCACAAATAGGCATGTGTGCCATGTGGCACACAGACATGCCCTAAGGGCATGTCTGTCTGTCACATGGCTAGGTGTGCATGCACACATGTGCATGCACACCTGAAATTGGTATTTTACCACACATACCGATTTTGTAGGGCCTTTGGGACTCAGAAGAGTCCCACCTACATCTGAGATTTACCGAATCGGTAAAAATACCGATTTGGTATTTTACAGAATCGGTAACTTTACCGAATCGGTAAAGTTACCGATTCTGTAAAATTGTGCCCCTACATGCCAAATCATGTATACCGGTCGGTAACGGCCGAAAATACAGATTTTCGGCCGTTACCGACCGACCTACATCTAGCCCATAGTGCTTAAATACTAAACAACAGGTACTGTGTAACAGCTGAAGTAAAAGGTCCAGTCGCCATGGGAGGTGACAAATGAATACGAGGCGTTACTAAGGAGGGACTAACACGCCTATTTACGAATCAGAAGCCAGCATTTAGGAAGGACAATGACACAAACCAATGGCAAATATGGGCAGAGAGTGGGTAGGGCTTCTATTGCCTACTCCACAACAAGAAGTCTCAGAGATGACCCTAGGCTCGAAAAAAAGAAATAACAGTATAACAGGGCATTGTAGGGGTACCCTGACCTCCCTGGGCCTTGTGGGGGGCAGTCCCCTGGGGTTGAATTAAAAAATAATAAACTTTGGGAGCTGCCACAACCCTGCAGGAGCCAGCACAGTCGCCTATGTGCTCCCATGAGTAAGCATGGGTGGAAAATCCGTTCCGCTCGTGGATTTTGCGGATTTTCGGTAAATTCGCAATCCGCGAGATTCACGAATTTCCCGCAAAATCCGCGAGCGGAACGGATTGGGTCAAAAGTTCAAGCTGACTTTTGTAACTCTTTTAGAATGGCGCCGACAAGCTGCCAGAGCCATTCTAAAATAGTTAAAAAAGTCAGCTTCAACAGGAAGCTCTACTAGATAAAGTAAAGCAGGTGCTCGAGTTGATGGTCAAATTCAGTTACATAATCATTAATCACCCCAAACTTGGGGTGATTAATGATTTTGTAACTTAATTTGACCTTCAACTCGAGCACCTGCTTTACTTTATCTATTAGAGCTTCCTGTTGAAGCTCTTTGTAGCTATGTTAGAATGGTGCTGGCAGCTTGCCGTCGCCATTCTAAGCGGGGCTGAGGGCAGAAGGGCACAAAAGTGGGACAGAGGGCAGAAGGGGATAAAAAATGAGTGGGGCAGAGGGCAGAAGGGCACAGAAACGAGTGGTACAGAGGGCAGAAAGGCATAAAAAACGAGAGAGTGGAAGTGATTAACCAGGCAAAAAAAAAAAACCCCGCGAACACGCAGAGCGCCCCGCGAACACCCGCGAACACGCAAAGTGCCCCGCGAACACGCAAACATTTTAAAAAACGCAAATTCGCGAATTTTGCGGACTGCGAATTCACAAATCCGCAAATTCACGGATCGCGAATTCGCAAAATTCGCCCATGCTTTCCCATGAGCTCCAAAGGGCACAAAAAATTCTTTTTTAAAAAGTGTGGGGTGGGGCTATGTGGTGATAGGCCACTCATGGGGGTGTTGGCCGCCCTGTGGAAGTGATGCACTGCTTATGACCTCACATAGTACATTACCGATGACGTCTGAAATCTATTGCAGGGGAAGATATATTCATGCAAGTTACATATAATTGGCGAATTGCAGTGTGTTTTTGTTTTTTAAACTGTAGTGCTTTTTCAGTCAATTTCTAAGGTTGTTTTGTGATGTTGAAGGTTTATACCGAAATAGAAGAAACTGCTGCTGAGTAAAATTGTAAATTGTGGAAGTTAAAGAATGTGTTCATCATCGCTTTATTAAAATGAAGTGTGTGGCGGGCAGCAGACATTTGAATGACATAGAATGAGTATTTACCTTTACGTTCATAAAAATCAATAAAACATTGTCAATGGCTGCCAGTACCTGGATGCAGTTATGTGAAGGAAACTGCGATAGTATTGATGGTTTCACAAGGAAATTGAAGGACACACTATGGCCGGGATGCCCGCCACCCCCTCCCAACACCAATTCCCCAAGGGGAGGAGACAAACACTGGTTTGAGCTATTGGAAGGCGGGGGGGAGTTACCCCCCCGGCCGTATTTATTAAAATATGAAACAAAATTTAAAACATTAAATTAAAACGTTTCATGAATTATGTACAAAAGTACTTTCGTTACATTTTTGATGAAGACATGTTCTTTGGCTAACCTTAACAGCTCTCTAATACAAAGGTTTCCTAGCCGAGTCTAGCATCCTGAAAATGTATACATTCTAAATTAAAATTGTACATCCTAGCATTAAGGGCCAACGGCAAGGTCTTAACCGGTGTCAGATCCCTACTACCAAACTCCCGCCCTCACGGTGTGAGTGGCGCATGCGCAGAGGACTTTACCCTCGTTGCCAACCGTAACTTCCCTTGTCGTGGGGGCCCCCTCTCACTCGACGCCATCTTAAAGGTCGTCCGAGTCCCCGTGTGAGGTATCTGTAAGAAGGACAGCGTGGACTCCCCCCCTTTCCCACAATCTCTTCCGCTGTCGCGGATATCCGGCCCCCGGGAAATTCGTAGGAGGGGCATCTAGCCGTCTCCCCCTGGGAGGGGCCTATGGCCATCTCCCCCTAGGCGACCCATCCGTAGTGGGTGCCGCCTACCCGTGGGAGGGGCCAATGGCTGCCTCCCCCCGGGCGCTCCCATCCATTCTGGGTGGCGCCCCCCCTAGGGACCTTGAAATTACTGCTCACCGATCATGACCTTACCGCCCGACCAAAAAATAAATACGACAGTTGTTTTACCTACTAAGGGAAGAAAATTCACCTAACGTGAAACAGCTTGATGATTCATCAACTTTTCATTTCTACAAAGGGAAAAAGGTCCTAAGCACAAGACAATTACATTACTTGATACATTCCTTTACTTTTCTACAAAGAAAGAAATGCCTATACACATTTATTCAATGCTGAAACAACTTGACTGCATCTCTTTATTACAGTCTGATATCATCAACAAATCACTTTATTCAAAAACATTGCAATAGGGGCTGGTGGGTGGGTCAAAATTGCCGCTTGTTCCGTGGAGGGCTCATGAGCAACGAGTGGTGCAGCCTTCAGAGCACTGGAACAAGAGGACGCTTCTTTGGATTCCCGCTCTTTTATCCGTCTGCGGGAGGGCGGGGACCCTCCTCAGGTACGCCCACGGGGCGCGGTCTTCCGGGTGGGTGTCTAGGACAACCCCTTCTGGGCGGGAAGGGCGTGCTCCAGCTACGCCGCTTTGGGCATACCAGCCGAACCACGCCCCCCGCCCAAAATGGTTTCCCGGGGGGATCGGGGCACCCATCCATACGTTCGGGGGGACCGAGTGGTCTTCCCTTTCCATATGGCCGGGATGCCCGCCACCCCCTCCCAACACCAATTCCCCAAGGGGAGGAGACAGACACTGGTTTGAGCTTTTGGAAGGCGGGGGGGAGTTACCCCCCTGGCCGTATTTATTAAAATATGAAACAAAATTTAAAACATTAAATTAAAACGTTTCATGAATTATGTACAATGTTACTTTCGGTACATTTTTGATGAAGACATGTTCTTTGGCTAACCTTAACAGCTCTCTAATACAAAGGTTTCCTAGCCGAGTCTAGCATCCTGAAAATGTATACATTCTAAATTAAAATTGTACATCCTAGCATTAAGGGCCAACAGCAAGATCTTAACCGGTGTCAGATCCCTACTACCAAACTCCCGCCCTCACGGTGTGAGTGGCGCATGCGCAGAGGACTTTACCCTCGTTGCCAACTGTAACTTCCCTTGTCGTGGGGGCCCCCTCTCACTCGACGCCATCTTAAAGGTCGTCCGAGTTCCCGTGTGAGGTATCTGTAAGAAGGACAGCGTGGACTCCTCCCCCTTCCCCACACTCTCTTTCGCCGTCGCGGATATCCGGCCACCGGGAAATTCGTAGGAGGGGCATCTAGCCGTCTCCCCCCTGGGAGGGGCCTATGGCCGTCTCCCCCTAGGCGACCCATCCGTAGTGGGTGCCGCCTACCCGTGGGAGGGGCCAATGGCCGCCTCCCCCGGGCGCTCCCATCCATTCCGGGTGGCGCCCCCCCTAGGGACCTTGAAATTACTGCGCACCGATCATGACCTTACCGCCAGCATTAACGTTTTGGAAGTTTTTTTTAACATTGCAAGAACTGCAGAACAAATGTAGATGGTTTTAATTTTGCTTTACTACAAGGTGATTGCTAGACAATAGCTACAGTAAAGTGTGTCACATCAATGGCTGCGCCTTCCATCAGACAAGCAAATTCATTGACCTTCCTCTTGCACTACGACAGGCAAATGTAATCCAATAATGCACCATGTATAAATATTTTCCATTATAATAAAATCAAGATGCTAAAGCTATAATATGGGAGAGATGGAGAGAGCATAATCTGCTGTTTAAGATACATCCATGGGCATTGGCAGTGTCAGATTTTACAAAATGGTTGGAGATACAATGTTGCACCAACAATAGTGGTTGGACTGTACATCATTTAGACTTGAAGTTCCGATCAAATTTTGGAAATGCATTTTGATAGTGAGTCTCTCTTTGCATTACATGTGCTGTTACAGCACATTATAGTGAACTCATGCCAAGCAAGTTTTCTATTTTCCTGCAGTAATGACAATCACCCTTGTGTAAAGCATGAGTAAGAAGCAAGATCTCTCACTAGGGAGGATATCTATCATAGGGATTCAAACCTTATCATCTACTGCAGGCACATTCTATTAACCGTCCTACTAACAAAGAAAGCAGTATAGAGCTATCCCAGCAGCTGCCTACCGTAGGTCTCTTGTATGAAGAAGTGGTGGGCTATACATAAAGTCCCAGAAATAGAATAAAGACACTGGCTCCTCACTGGCACTCATCGATATATTTGTCTAAACAAAACCAGTTCCAAAAAGTCTCAGAACTCATATCAATTGATCCTGGACCTGTTGATATTTGCCCATGCTTCCAAATGAACTCAAAATCCCCCCATTACACCACCACCCAAAGTCAAGCACCCGTAACTCCAAGTACTAAATACTAAGACTGAAACCATGCTAAGGAAAGGAATGATAAAGGTTGTCCACAAGGCACAGAGAAATGTGGGAGTTTACTTCAGGTTCCTCATGGTGAGAAAGAAGACAGAAAATTGGAAACAGATCTATGATCTTGAATGTGAACATTTATATGGGAAAGCAATCTCTCTGCATGGTGAACAAGTTTGTGAGCACTTCATGAGAGTCGGGGTTAGGCCATCATTGGATCTACAAGATGCTAATTATACCAACTCACTACAAGCATCACAAAGTTCCTCTGAATAAATTAATTAATTTATTTATTTATTTTGGCAGTTTTGTATAGCGCGAACAAGACCCATGTGGGTATCAGAGCGCTTTACAGATCAAGTATAGGTAATGGTATAAAAACACATATAAATAAATATAGGTACAGTGGCATATATGAATACAGTAAGCAATGGGAACAAATAAAGATTAGTACATAGCTACAGTAATGTATAGGACAAGTTCAAGTGAATTTGGCCATGAGAATTGATTTCACTTCTTTTTTTAAATAGGCCGTAGATGGGTTAAGTCTCGTTTCTGGGGGTAGAGCGTTCCAAATCCTGGGTGCCATTCCTGAGAAGGTACGATTGTATGTTTTGTTCTTGGAGAAGCGATGAGGTTTCAGAAGAAGATTGTTAGAGCTCCTGGTAGACCTGTTGCCGCCGAAAAGAACTAGTTTCTCCACTAGGTATCTCAGGGTTTTGTGATGAAGTGCCTTATGTGTCATACAGGCGATTTTTAACTGGATCCTGGCCTCAAAACGGTAGCCAGTTGAGGGCCTGAAGGTCAGGGGAGATGTGGCAGTTGCGTTTGGTGCCTGTGACGAGTCTAGCGGCTGTATTGATAGAGGCTCTGAGAGGAGCGGTTGTTGATTTGTGTAGACCACAGAGTGCGCCACTCCCATAGTTAATTCTGGGAATTACTAGAGATTGGACTGCCTGTTTGAAGTTATTTGTGGGAATGAAGGGTTTCAGTTTTCTTAGTGTGTTAATCTGAAAATGTGCACCTTTTGTTGCAGGGCTGATGTGTTTCAGCATATTTAGTTTTCCATCTAGGGTTATTCCCAGAGATTTAGTGGAATCAATGATGAGGGGTTGACCGTCTAGTGCCGTTAGGTGTTCCATCCACTCGCGGATGATCGTTGATTGGTTGGGAGGTGCGATCAAGAGGAATTTTGTTTTTTGTGTGTTCAGTTTTAAATGGTTCTTGGCTAGCCAGATCTTTGTATCTTTGAGTGTTGAGTTAAGGGACTTGATGTCTTCGAGCATTCGTATGTATAAGACTTTTCTAAAACCTGTGTCTTAACTTTAGTTTACAAAAATCTTGCCTTACACCACCTGTTACTCCAATTATCAAAGCACATCATTGGATACAAAAGTAGCCAAAGGTTTTCCTTCTCAAGAATATTTAACCAGCCTAGCAGCGCTTGCAGTCAAAACCCAGAAACTACACATTCTCTAGGTGCATATTTTCAAATCACTAACGGGGATGAAGTTATCTGCAATTACTAATTTAATCTTGCTGCCTACAAATGTGCCCATTACAGAAGGAGTTAGACTTGCAATGATTCCATGTCACATATTCATTCGACAATATAATCAGGGTCACATTCAGAATGGGATAAAGTCTGCCATCGTAGAATTTAAGTCACTATGCAGTTATAAGTCTCTGTGTCATGGTAGATTAGGTTATTACAACAGATGCATTATTGGAAGGGGGGCAGTGCATTTCCAAGTACTAACCCCCAGATGCATCAAAGTTATGTTTTGCGAGTCCTTAATAGCGAATTTGAAGGAATCGCTATTAAAGACTCGCAAAACGGGATGCATGTAGGAATCGCAATGTTATTTGCGATTCCTACCGATTCATTATTTGCGATTCGCTAATTGCTAATCGCAAATAAGGAATGGCTTTCCCATTCATTCCCATGGGCTAATTAGCGAATCACAAATGTGCCACAATTTCAAGGGTGCCAGGGTGTCCAAAGAACACCCTGTTGCGCCCCTGAAATGGTAATGTTCACTGGTGTTGCGCGCACACATGTCCCAAGGACATGTGTGTGTGTGTAATATACAACTTAGAAAAATGCACTAAAGTGCATATTTCTAAGTTTTTGCTTTTTACCACGTAGTTTGGATTCGCGGTAAATAGCGACCCCAGATTGCGATTTCACAATCTTGGAATGGTTCATGCATTGCATTTAAGGAATCATAAATTACGATTCCTTAAATGGAATCGCAATTTGAGAACTCGCTATTGTTTGCGAATACTTAAATTGTGGGCGCATGAACCCTTGATGCATCTCAAAGGCCATTTTTGCGGGTGCAAATGGACGAATTTTGCGATTCGCACAGTTTGCGCTCGCAAAAATGCTTGATGCATCTACCGGTAAGGGCCTTATTTACTAAAGCATTTTCCCATAGACACAGAATGGGTAAAAACGTTTGATACATCTGGCCCAACTCACCCTTGGTTGCTGGTCTTCAGTGAAATCTACATTGCAAGTTCTGGATGTCAGGGCTATCCTGTGAGGCCTTTAGTTCTTCCTGTTGAGAGTCAAGGGCTTCACCATAGTCATCCCAACAGACATGAGAGCCTCAATGCCTTATGTAAAGATGCAGGAAGGAACACAATTGTAAGCATTATCAATGTAGGCCATTTTGTCATGGAAATGGGCAATCCACTTTAAGCTACCTTTAGAAGAAGAACATGTGCAAGGAGTTCACAAAAAATGGGGGGACACTTTCAGTTGGATAATGATGGCAGGCCAATTGTGGCAACTCAATGACATGATATTGAAAATGTGATTGAAGCCTAAGGGAAATCCCAGCTAAAACTATTTGTGGCTTGTACCCACAACAAATAGGAAATCTACATAAGTAGATCTGTCCAGAAAGGGTAAGGAGGGAATGCATTTTCAATGTCAATGTCTGCAGCCTCTGCGAATGGTTTTGCACTACTTGGTCTTGAGAGTGATTTTAATATTTTCTGGAATTGGCAAAAACATGGCTCAAACATTTGTCCCTTAAAGTTCACTTAGCACTTATCTGAATATTTAATCTCTTTTCAAACAAATTAAGCCCATAATTTGTGCAGTAGGGTAGCACCGCATTAAAGGTTTATTCAGAATGTTTTCATCTGTGCTCTACCCTTCATTGCAGTATGAATTTAAGATAGTCCTGTTGCACCTTTTGAAGAACCCCTTTGAACCAATCTACTGATGCTGCAATCACTTTGCATCATGTACATTTGTGGTGCAAACTCACAGTCCTCACAAGGACGGCATGGAGTATTCAATTTGCAAATCATCAATGTTTATTAAAAGATTGGCAAATCAATGGTCAGTGCTTGAACACATTAGTCAACACATTTCAAAGCAATTTTTAATCACAAATGCAAAGACAATCTATTAAAAGTTAACTCAGTTAACAGGAATCAGACTCAATTTCCATTGAAGGGAAAAGACTACCCTTCTAAGGTGGGAAAAAGACAGGAAAGTTAGGTAGAAGTCAGGCAGAAGAAGTCAGCATGAAAACCCTCTAGATTCAACTTGCAAGTGAGGAAGAGGTCTGCCCAAGTGTGTAACTCCTTCGGGATAGAGAAAATAGCACCTGATGTAAAGGGAGCTGGAAAGATGTCTCAATATAACATTGGATATCTCAATATAACATGCTAAATATTCATTCTTAAAACAACAGAATTCCAATGTTTCGGGTAACACATCATTTCTCCCCACAAAAAAAACATCAAGTGAAGACAGAAAAGAGACAGTTTCTATCTCATTAAAATATACAAAACTTTCTCACAAGCAAATTTCGAATGTGGTTTTCATACTAACAAGTAAGACAAATGGGCTGCTTGTACTCACAGGTGCAGTTAAAAGGCCTCTATTCAATTAGGAAATTTCATCACAATCTCAAAGAACAAAACTTTCTTTTCTACATGAGATATTATAAAAATAAGCATTACATGTTTTCAATGTTGCTTCAGCTTTTCTACTAGGGAAACCTACTTGGAGTGCGGGAGTACCTGTTCCTTTGCCGCCTCCGCCAAGCCTCATATCGCCCTGAATTAAAGTGCAGAAGTGCCACAGACCCTGCTGGACGCCACTGCCATCTGCGTCGCCGCCCCGGGACTACGAATCCCGCAACCCTCTGCGGCGGCGCGCACCACCGACGCAGCTGGAGCGCCAGGAGGCGCATATAGTCGTCCAGCCCTCGGTGGAGCGGGGGAGACCTACTTGGAGTGCGGGAGTACCTGTTCCTTTGCCGCCACCGCCAAGACTCATATTGCCCTGAATTAAAGCGCAGAAGTGCCACAGACACTGCTGGACGCCACTGCCATCTGCGCCGCTGCCCCGGGACTACGAATCCCCGCAGCCTCAACTGCGGCGCGCACCACTGACACGGCTGGAGCGCTAGGAGGCGCATATAGTCGCCCAGCCCTCGGTGGAGCAGGGAGACCTACTTGGAGTGCGGGACTACCTCTTCCTTTGCCACCACCGCCAAGACTCGTATCGCCCTGATTTAAAGCGCAGAAGTGCCACAGACAGTGCCGGACACCACTGCCATCTGCGCCGCCGCCCCGGGACTACGAATCCCGGCAGCCTCAGTGGCGGCAGGCACCACTGGCGCGGCTGGAGCGCCAGGAGGCGCATATAGTCACCCAGCCCTCCACGTTGCGGGACGCACGCGGGATGCGCCGGGCTAAGTCCAGGACAAGGGCGTGGCCGTCGGAGGCTTGCGTAGGCCGGGCTGGGCCACCCCTCTAACCACTGGTATAACTTATGGACTCCTGAAAGGTATTTGGACGATTTGTATTGACTCTTGCATTATATCATATTGCTGCATTATCAGGACTTTTGTGCCTTATCTTGACAAAAGTATTGCCCATCCCAATGTCCACCCGCTGTGGAAAGGGAAGGCGGGTGGGGGGAGGTTGCGTCAGTGGCACGCTTGACCAGTTTATCACCCGAGCATACTCGGTCCTTTAAAAGGAAATTGCTATCACAGAGCATCGCCTCTCGCTTGAGCCACTCAATCGCAAGCGTTCCTCTCTGGGGCCACTAGCATTGGCCGTCTCCCCTGCTAACACTGACGAGCCAACCGAAGGTGCTACGTCTGGTAAAGCATTGCTAAATTCAATCACCATAAGGGCTAGCCTGGAGAGGCCTAATGCACTTGAATCTCCCAAGCAGTCGGATTTTCCAACTGTATTAGGGCCAGACACATCGAACGAGGGACACAACTGTATTAGCAACCCCATAAACCCCGAGGGCACTCCCGTGCAATCAAATCCAGCAACTGTTGCAGGCACTAGAATAGCACCCATTAAAAGGAAAAGAGCTGCAAGTGGACGAAGGGGGGGATGCCTCAAGACCTCTAAGAAGTTTAAGACAAAAACCTTTAAAGGAAGCGAGAAATCATTGGGTCTAGGGAGGACTGAGAAACTAACGCCAACAAGAGAAAGAGGTGAATTCCTGACCGGCAGTCAGACTTTGCGAAATCCAACTGAGCTGGCAAATCTTAGCCCAAAGTTAACCCCCATAATAGGCACCTCATCCCAGATTCCCCCATTGCCCAGATTGAGCAAATTGTGAAATCCCTGATACTCCCTGTACTTGAGAGGGTGAAGGTATTGACGTAGAGGCTGGATAGATTTGAGCAAGCCACACTCGATAATTTCTTTTCCCTCAAGACACTAATCAAACTAAATTCCAAGAACAGGCAGGATATGTGTGAACCGAAGGAAAATCCACTGGTGAATCTTACATCCACAGAGGCGGGGGTACCCAAAACGCCAGAGGTAGCCTCTGGGCCCACGTCCGGTATAAATACAGTAGTATCAGTTACGCCAACCCACTGTGCCCAGCAACTAGAACAATCTTCAATCCGAACATGGCCAATGGGGCAAAAGGACCCCGGTATAGTGTACCCATGCAGAGACAGGAAACTAACACCATCTCAAGTAAAACAGCGGGACATAGTAGTAATTTCTCTGTATTAGCCCAAAATTCCACCATGGCTATGAATGATGATACCAACCTACCACACATTAATCTACCGCCCAAATGCCTGCCTTATATAGTTGTGCTTACAGGAGTCCCACAGCTCAAGGCCGGCAATTTAGAATCATACCATGAGCTCAAAAATAAAACCACACATTGGTTAAATGAGAATAGACCCCTTCCAAACCAACTTGATGGCAAGGTTCTCCATGTAAGAAGGATCAGTTGGGTTGGCAATAGGACTAAAGATGTTCCAGGGGATTGCAATTTGGTTAATTTCAGGGACGCCCGGGTCGCAAGGTTCATTTGTAACCAACAGTATGACCATGATAGCAGAGGAATTGGTACATACGATCTAAGCTATTTCCATTTGCATTCTGTACATCCCCAGAATGCTTGCCACCCATTTCGGGGTGGGAGACAAAGCGATTTTTAACCTAACAAATATTACACCAGTATGGCCTTTGCTCCTATCGGAGGCCCAGAAGTATATGGGATGGGCCGTGCCTATTTACATGGTGACCATCCCCTAGATAAAACGCCAACAATTGTAGTGGATAGGATTTGGTTTAGTGAATTGAGGAAGTCTAGCAAATCACCCAGGGTCACCCATACCCTTGACACTGCTCTTTCCACAAATGTCTCTAGCTCCAGAAACAGGCCAGTGTCTGATATTCCATCTACCCAGAATAATCTCATAGTGACCAGCCTGGCCCCAATGGAGCAATCTAAGAGGTTGGTAGTTATTCCGGGCCTTCATGCTGCCAACTTGTCGTATTCGACAACAGAGTCCATCGGGGATCGAGGCGGCCCTCCCTTAGTACCAACTCAGCCTTTCCTGGAGCCAACTGTAACTGACATTGCTCTTAGGATCCTCAGCTGAAATATAGCGGGTATTTCCAGGAAATTAGATCTACTCGAATGGAATACCCTGATCTAGTCTTTTGCGATTTGTGTCTTCCAAGAGACCTGGAGCATGGAGCCTTGCTACAAGGTCGGCTATACCACCCACTTTGTACCAGCAGTGTCCGCACCACAGGGAAAGGCCGTCCCCTAGGAGGTCTTCTCATATGGGTTAGTATCTCTTTGGGTTGTCAGACCTTTCAAAAGCAAACTAATTCTCCAGATATACTACGAATCTCAGTCAGGGGGCCATGGAGAGGGCGAACCCTAGAAATATTCAATATTTACGCCAGGGGCACTAAAGGTGGTTCTCCATCTCCCACAGTTACTATCCTTGAAAACGAACTCAGGCAGTGTCACAACAGCATGCATGTCCTGGTCACGAGGGACTTCAACTGTACATTTGAGCCCCTCGCGGCAGAGGACATCCTGGATATCTCCGAAGAGGACACTAGGAGGGGCATACCAACATTAACAATCCAACCGATAAGGAGGTGGTCACAACGGGCCACACAGCTGATCTCCCTAGCCATTGAATTTGGCCTAAGGGCGGCAAATGGTAGAACCATCTCGGACCCATCTGGAGCCCATACGTTCAATAGGGTAAATCACTCCTCACGGATTGACTATATCCTCTTGGACTTCAAGTTTTGGAGCTTCATGCATGATATGGAAGTCTTGGCCACTGTGGACTGTGATCACAATCTGCTCTCTCTGACCCTACACCCCTTGTGGCCGTGTGTAACCGGACCGGTCGAACCAACTAAAACATTGTCAACCCTAGAAGTTTGTCCATCAAACTGCGGGAGACGCCTTAAATGGTGTAAAGTTGTTCTGGACGAGGGGAAAGTAGAGCGCATAGGGGCCATTCTGGCAGCTGCCCAGTCAAAGTTGGACACTATTACCTTGGACTATTCGGAGGTACCTGTAGTTTTTTGTGACACAATCAAGGCATTGAGAAGCTTATTCTTAGTACAAAACAGAGGTACTGCACAAAAGGAGCACAAAAAGACTAAAGGTAACCCGGGTTGTTACTCAAAAATATGCCGCCAAAAGAAATCTGCATTATTAAAGCTGTCAAATGCAAGTCCCCCGAGCTGATCAAGGTGGCTAGGAAAGAATATAAGCTGACTATTGCGGAAGCAAAGAAAGAGTGGGACGACCAGTATTGGCAAGCTTTAAAGTAGGCCAGTTCTGGGAGGGATCCTAGTGGTTTCTGGAATCTTATAAGAGCTAGGAATAGGCCTGTTAATACCCTTATCACGTGCAATATCACTGGTCAAATGTGGTTTAACCACTTCTCAACTTTATACATGAATCATTTGGATGAAAGACAGGGGCCGACCACACCTACCTCAATGGATCCCATAGGGGAGTGTGAAGGCCACTCTTTTACAGCAAAGGAAGTGGAAAGCGTGATTAAATCTATAGTGCCACATAAAGCAGCAGGCCCAGGTGGGATCCTGGGGGATTTGCTCTGTCTTGATTGCATCCAATGGGGGAGGCGTATTTCAACTTTACTTAATGCCATCAGTAATGGCGCTGAAATCCCAGACTCATGGAAGGGGGCAGAGGACGTCCCAATTTTTAAGAAGGGGCTTCCGTGTCAACTACCGCCAAATAAGTCTAATTGACTCTACCAGAAGGCCGTTGGCAAGGTGATACTTGGGAGACTGTTGCAGTGGGTTGATGATAATAAAATCTTATCGGATTACCAAGCTGGATTTAGGACTGGCACAGGGACCATCGAACAGGCATTTAGATTACTGCTCATATATTGGAAGGTGGTCTTTCCTCGCGTTTATCGACCTAAAGACTGCCTTTGACCTTGTCCCCCGGGACCGACTTTGGGGGGTTTCGTCCGAAATGGGGATCCCCGCGTATATCTTGTCATTACTAGTGAGGCTCCATGTTGGGAATTTTGCACAGGTGAGGTGGGGTACACAGGGCCAGAAATCAAATAGAATTCCAGTGAATAGGGGTGTCTGCCAGGGATGCGTCCTTGCCCCCACTCTGTTCTCATTATATGTGAATGGAGTGGTGGAGCAATTGCTGAAAAATTCATCTGATGCACCTTCCCTGGCGGGAAGGCAAATTCCAACCCTCCTATTCGCTGATGACACCCTCCTCATCCCTAAGTCCCCTGTGGCCTTACAGAGCCTCCTGGACAGCTTTCAGTCCTTCTGTACTTGCAGAGGACTCATAATTAATACTGTTATGACCAAATACCTGGTGTTGAACCCCCCCAAAAAATCCGGAAGACCGCCAGCTCTGAACCTTGTGCCCCTGGAAAGGGTTGCGGAATTTGACTATCTAGGTATCCGCATATCAGATACAATGCAGTGGAAGCCACACTTACAAAAGATGTTACTAAGCCACAAAAGGGTAGTGGGGGCACTCCTTAAGGAACAGCGTTCTTCTTCAATCAAACCTATCGCTCCGGTTATTGATATTTATAAGGCGAGAGGAGTCAGTTCAGCCCTTTATGGGGCAGAACTGTGGGGTACATGCAATATAGATCAGCTCTCTAGATCTTAGAACAAATTCTTTAAGGACTTAATGGCACTTCCACAGAGTACCCCTACAATACCTCTTCTACTTGATTTGGGGTGCCGCTCGATTAAAGAGCAGGCACAAATCCAACCGCTCCTACTATGGGCTTGGTTATGGCGAGTTCCAGAATTAGCTAAATATGCGGATGGGTTAATGAAAGTAATTTCGATGTTGGGTTCGTCCAAAATCCGGTGGCTAAAAGATGTCAAATTTTTGCTTGGTGAGCTGGGCCTTGGGGATGCATGGGAAACTAGGTCCGCTCCCCTCAAAGCAGTTTTGAAGAATCTTTATTGGAGTTGAGTATCCAGTAAAAACAGTTCCGACTCTAAACATGGCAGAGCAACTGTTGACTTTCTGAGGATCAAGGATGTGGCAGTTCTGGAACCTTACCTCGATATTATTTTGAAGCCCACTGACAGGGCTTTGTATTTTAAATTCAGGGTTGGAATCCTCCCAGTATGTGAATTAACCGCACGCTGGAAGGTTCCGTTCCAAACCTTACCCTTTTGTCCAATCTGTAAAACCAGAGTAGAGTCTGTTGCTCATATTGTGTTCGCATGCCCGGCATACAAATCACAGAGGAACTGCTGGTTAAAACCAATATGTAGAGAACTGGGCACTAGATATCATACTGTAGCATTGCGAATCCTGATGTCAGATACTCGGTCACTGTATGTATGTGGACTCTCAAAATTTTTAAGATGGGCTTGGTCCATCAGATCTAAAAGGCTTAATGAAATTATTTAATTAGTGATTTTATATCTAATTTTATGTAGTCTTTTCACTCTAATTGTATAGTATTTTTTACCAAATTGTAAATTGAGTATTGCATCATCTGTTGATATCAAATTACTGTATAATGTCATGTTTCAAGATATGTTTTTTATCGAAATAAAGCCTTATACCTACCTACCTACTTAAAACAATGTGCTTATGTTTAACAAATCAAAGTAACAACTAACATGACCTATTTTAAAATGCAATTCTTAAATTACAAACCTAACTAGAATCAGTGTAAATGTGTAAAATGTGCAAAAAATACATTTGCATGAAGCAGGTTAATGTTGATATATGTGCAGAGTGTTCAATGGTGAAAAAAATCTTCAGTACCACTAAGTAGATCTGGAACTGTATTGCATATGTGGCACATTTTCCTGGTAAGCGCTGGGCGCACCTTTCAAAGGGTGCACCCAGCTCTAACCAGGAAAATGTTCCCCATTATAGTGAATGCGCTACCCCCGGCGAAGCTGCGTCCTGGGGGCATCGCATTCAGGTAAAAAACAGAGCTGCTGCATTGAAGCTACTCTGTGTTTCACAGTGCAGGCGGCAACCCGCCTGCACTTTTAAAGGAGATTAAATATCCACTTGCAGGCTGGTGCAGTCAGTGATTCCACCCACCTGCAAGAGGATGTCTGGTTCCTCCCTCGAGAGGGCTGCTATTAGTGAGTGCATTTACAGTGCAACACCTTTTAGGTGGCGCACTGTTAGTGTGCCCCCTGCAGTTTCTTTGCCTCTGCGCCCATGTCTGTAATAAGGCAAAGGCGCAGAGGCAAAGGTATTTCCTCATTTGCATAGAGCCACACCTCCATCAAATAACGGAAAACCCTCTGATGTCTTTACAACCAGCAAGTGCTGGCAATATTTCAGTGCTTGTACCTTGAATGCCAAGGACTGCAACCTTTTCTTGAATGAGATCACCAATTTGGAATCCAGTCACAATGTGCTGGCTGATCCTTGATTCTGGTAGACGCAGACTACGTAGTCAACTGTTCGTTAACCTGGCCGTCATGAAAGTGTTGCAGAGCCTGTAACACACCAAATGATCATTTAAGTCAAAAGATGTGGCTGCTGCCATGATGTCTGGGCCAAGGTCCTGAACATAAATTTTGTTGCAAAAAAGAACCTTGTGTGAGGACCGGCCACTCAGGGATCATTTAGGGATATTTGTAAGTGCATGTTGTATGCCATATAGGTGATGAAGTAATCTATGCCCGAACCTAATACGCTATCTGTTAAGGATTGCCTTAAGTCATGGTTCAGCCTCTCCACTACTGAATTTCGCTCAGAGTGATAGGGGGAGAGTAATGGACCTCTACACCCAGGGTTGTCTTATAACCCCTATATGCTTTCAAAATGAAAGCAGGCCCTGGCCCAAGAGGAATGTAGTGCATGCATATGTTCTGATAAAGACTTGCAAATCTGTGCAAGCATCAGCCAAACATTGTGGCCACACCCAAAGAAATCTTGAGCAAGAATCAACTGCAAATAGGATACATTTAAATGCACCATCTGAATTAAGAGGTCTAGAATGGTCCAAAAAAAAGCAGCTGAAAGGATTGTTGGAATTCAACCGGTGTGTCTGCATTGGACTTGCCAATGTAGAGTCATTAATTGGTTGACAAATGTCACAATAAAGAACATATTTCTAGGCCTGTTTATATAAGCGATGCCACCAGTAGCGTTTGTTGATGTAGTAACACAATTGTGGCTGCCACACATGCATGTGCAGAAGCAACACCTCACTATTGCTAGCCTGCAGTCTTGGTTAAGAATCAAATGATCACCAACATCTGTAATCGTACAAAGGGAACATTCTGTTAGCTTAAATGGAAAATATACTTTTCTGGAAAGACCCTAGGTAAAGAAGTGCCATTGCATGTAGGATTAGTGGCAGCCAGTATATTGTCATCTACCATCGTATGAGTATAAATAATCATAGGAACTGTTGCAGTCGAATCTGCAGATTTGGACGGTTCATTTGCCCAAAAATTCCCTAAAACATGTGCTCCCATATGCTGATTACTCAATGTATGCATAACATGACTCTGTGGAAACCTATTTGTAGGTCTGCCACCTTCACCCATAGTGATTTATACTTTATATTGTTGCCTTTAGAATCTTTGAATCCATTCCGGTGCCACTAATTTTCATTAAAAGACTGCACACAATAATATGAAGCAAACACTATCAGTGAGTGAAATTCAGGATTTGTATATTCTAGTGGAAGAAGCAAGGTTTTTTAATTCAGCCAAGTGTACAATACAGCCACCTATGGACTTTGTGCAACGTTTTTGTATTTGGAGTTGACCATCATCACACCAAGAATGGTGGCCTATGCTGAATATTGGTGTTTGGTCTCTATAGCAGGCTGGGCAGAACATCAGGATAAATATTGTATATATAGTTCTCAAGAGGCAAAACATTTCTGGGCATGGGATAAACATGCTCATATTGTAGAAATTCTTGTGTATGTAAAGACAAGTCAAAAACGAAGTCTATATCTATAGCTGTTAAGGATGTTTCCCATTGTATCCAACTGGGATGGAGGGATTAAGCATTTGCAATGCTGGGTTTGGTGAGGGCGGAATTGGAATAACAACAATAATGCTTTTCCCTTGTGCAAGTGGCCTTTCCTTAATTATAGCCATCTGCACCACAGTTGGTATTTTTTCAGTGGATGCAAAACACATTGAAATAGAAATGTGAATTATATGCAATCAGCTCTGGTTCACCTTCAGTAAAGGTGACAAGTAAAGTCAATGGCACCTGCAACTATACGGATGACCAGGTTTGTTATATTTACATGTGCATGTAAGTGACGTCTAGCAAGCAAGTCAGAGGATGTATGACGGTACAACGCATACTATTACAACACATGCTTTTACAACACATTTTTTACAACACAAGTACCTTTACAACGCCTGACTTTACAACGCATACTTTTACAACGCGAAATAGTAAAAGTAATATAAAAGTACCATTACAACGAAATCACATATAACGCATACCTTTTGAACGCATAAAAAAACGATTTTTTTTTTTAATTTTGTAAAATAAACCCTGGCACGGGATGCAGGAAAAATAGGGGGTTTGGGTGGGGAAGTGTATTAAAATGTGGGAAGAAACTGAACGTAAATATAACGAAACGCAAAGCTTTTTAAACAAAATTACATTTAAAAAAGTACTCGCTGATTTAAAAAAAAATACATTTATAAACAAATTAATATTGATTAAAAAAAACATAACCAATACAAGTAGCAGAATAATACAATTACTATTGGTAATAACAAACAATCTTCATTTGAAAAGTCGCCATTTTGAAAAGTCAACAGGAAATAATTGTCCTACTACTGTTTTCATGAAAATAAAACCACAACACGAATTACAAAATGGATGCAAAAACGGAACGTGAAAGTTAAAACAACATTTTAAATTGTAAGTTTCCACATTAAATAAAAGGATTTAAAAAGCACATAAAAATGCTGTATTTCTCAAAATTATAATGACACTAAGAAAAAGTTATAAATACGAGCAAGACACCATTTTGAAACCAGTTGATTATCAACTCCCAGAGTGACCAGACGCCAAAACCTGACCCTCTGACCTATTGTCATTGTTTTCAATAATGTAATTATTTTAAATATGTTTTTATATTAAATGTAATGACATAGAAAATATTGATAAATGCTACTTACCTCTATACTGATGCCATTTCCATCCAAAACTTGTCACAAGTACCTTTTTTACAGCTTGCAAAGTAGTTCCGCGGGACTCTTAACTTCAACTATGGAAATAAATAAAGGACAAAACTCTCCATTGAATTCAATGGAAAAGCGTGGGAAAATGTCATTCTTTAATATTTACACATATATTAGTAACATTTATAAAATACACAACAATATAGAAATGTTTATTTACATTTATATATATTTTTAAAAGTTTTATTTTTGCCATAATATTTTTTCAACTAATTTAAAAAAATAAAAAAATCACTAATCTCTAATTAAAAATGATTATGAAATATATTATACATTTTTCATATTTTATCATATATTATTCAATATTATTTAAAGATATTATTTTTTAAAAACATTACATTAATAAATAAAATATAAATTTATTGATTATGATTTTTTGAAAAATATATTAAAATATATTTTAAATTCAAAAATATTATTTATTCTAATATTTTAATAGGCTCCAATAAAAGTAATAATCTTGACCCATTATTTAATTTTTTTTTAATTACTTCATGATTAAATTTAATCCATCATTTTCAATTAATAAAACAGTACTATTTTCAAAAATTCCATAAACATTCCCATCAAAATTTTAAAGAAATTGAGTAATTGTATTTCAAAACTAACATTCAATAAATATATATTTTAACATTTACTCATTACTCTTAATTTAAATATTACTAAAGTATTATTTTTTAAAATATTTTTTAATAAAACCATTAATCTTTTAATTATAAATTTATTAATGTAAAAAAAAATTAAGCAATTACTCATTACTCATAATTTAATTATTACTTAAATATTATTATCAAATAAATATTTTAAAGATTACAATTTTATTTTAAAAAACGTACCAAAAACATACTTACGTTGTAATGGCATGCGTTGTAATGACATCTGCGTTATAATGGCATGCATTGTAAATACATGCGTTGTAAAAGCACTTGCGTTGTAAAAGTTGTATTGTAATGGTAGTGCGTTGTAAAAGTTGCGTTGTAAAGGATGTTTCCCAAGTCAGATTGTGATGTTCTGAGTAACTCCGTATGGTCTGATGGCAAATGTAAACTGGAAAAATCAGGATTAATTCATTCTTATTATGATTTAATGCGCTGTTAGTAATCAGGTATGTACGTTCTGCCAAAATTAAGGAATCCAAATAAAGACTGTGGTTTCTTAGTAGTATTTGGTGGTTGTAGCAGAGCACACATCTCTAAGAAGTGTCTCGCAAGGCTTTTCTCTCATGGTAAGTATGTATCCTAAGAATAGGACACAAGTTAAATTTGTAGCCTGATTCTGTGAAAAAACAGTATTACGCAATCAACCCTCTCCAAATGTGGGTTTAACAAATTTTCGGTCGGGTAGATGTCATCTATGTGTGGAGAGGTGTGGTGCAGCGGACAGGGCGCTGACTTCGGAGCACAGAGTTCACATTTCGATCCCTGGCTTTGGCGGCAGCTCAGCTCAGGACCATGTGACTCCGGGCAATAGCTCACTTAATTTCCACAATGGCCCCCAGCGCCTTGAGACCCGTAAGGGTGAGTAGTTTGCGCTTAACAAATACGGATTTATGTACATAGACCAATTCTTCTGGGTCAGTACCATGTAGAATTGACACAATACGGCCGTCAAACAGTCCTGGACTGTTCTTATACCCCATGAAGAGTCGAGTAAAGCAATATGGAAAGCCTAGCACTGAGAAAGTAGTCCAATCCTGCTTTTTGGTGCTATATTCTGTAAGAAAAATCCACTGAAAATATCCATGGTTGTGTTACATTTTTTATAGACTATATTTTTTACAAGTACTGTACGGTGTTTATTTTTTGTTGAAAATGTGCGTGTATGACTACTTAAATGTCTGTAGTTCAAGACTATATGATACAAATGATCAGGTTTTAAGCATGAAAAAGGGGGTTATTCATTTGGTAGACACAGGGTTCAATTACTACCAGGTACTCGAATTGTGACAGAATTTCTATAGCAGGTGTCTTAGCATCCTGTTTTATTGGGCTTTGTGGATGCACTTGTGGGCCGGACTGTATGGTTATTATATGATAAGGAGAGTCCCTATTCACCTCGACATGATTGCAATATAAAGGTGGGAATTGTGAAAGAGCCTATTCCTGCAGCATAGGCTAGTTTCACTACATCAGTGATAAGCACAGAAAATAATGGTATTAGAACATGCTCATCTTGTGGGGATATTTGTACAAATTCTGAGGCCAATTTACCACTGCTAAGAGAATGTCACATGATAATTATTAGACCTGACACCATTGGCATGGGTCTCCCTTCCATTTTTTGCTGTTGCCTCGTGTGTTTTTGCTGGTGTTGTATGCTTTGGGCACTGTGCCACTGCTATCCAGTGCTGCAGTGCAAGTGCTCCCTATTGTAAATTGATGTATGGATTAGTGATTCCATGTTTGGCTACTTTGGTTTACTTGTCAGACCCTGGTCTAGTGCACTGAGTGTGCCAGGGCGTGTAATCCAAATACTGCTGGTGGGCCTGCAGCACTGGTTGTGCCACCCACAGAAGCAGCCTTGTAAAATATGTCTAAGGTCTGCCATTTCAAAGCCTGCATGCAGTCTGGTACGGTCATGCTGACTGGGCAAGTGCACCCACTTGCCAGTCCCTAAACCTTCCCTTTTCTTCATATCAGTCACCACTTTGGTAGGCTCAAAGGCAGGGTGCATTGTAAGTATAAGGTAGGACAAGCCCTGATGTGTGTGGCATGTCCTAATAGTGAATTACAGCCATTTTTGTTTTTCACTATTGCAAGTCTACCTGCTCTCCATAGGCCAGAATGGGCTGTTAGAATTGTTACTTTTTATAATCCTAACAGGCTCAGAGAACATGGTAGAAATTTGAGTTTAGTATGCCTGAAATAAAATAAAATACATCTTTTAGTAAAGTTTATTTTTATATTCTGTCTTTGCAAATAACACTTTTAGAAAGTAGGTATTTGCTTGTCTAACCATTCAAACCTGCCTCTGCTAGGATGTGTATTCCTATGTCTGGTTTCTGTGAGTGACAGGGCTGGGGAATTCCAGGAGACAGGCTGAGTCACCCAGTGGTGAATAGAGAGATCTGCATTCAGATGGGAGGAAGGAGTGCACCTGAACTCTGAATAGGGCTATGCCTGCCTTCCACAATGTTGACACCACCCCCTGGGGAGCGGCTGATGTCAGTGCCCTGCACATTGAAAGAAGAAGAAGGAGTCCTGTCGACAGAGTGCTCCAGAACTGTACTTCCCTTCCACAATGCTTGCTCCACCTCCTGTGGGGAGTATGATGTGCATGCCCTGCATTGTGAAAGGAAAGGAGAAGTCTGGTAAACAGAGTGCTTCAGAACTGGTTTGGACTGGGCAAAGGCCCTTCTCCCCTCAGAGAACAAAGGATTTCTGGGTATAAATATTGGGACCCTGATCCCATGAAATTAGATCACTTTGGACTACAAGAAGAAACCTTTACTGAGGAGAGGAACCTGAAGAAACTGAGGAGAGACTATTCCCAAGCTGAAGTGCTGCTTGGGGGATTGGCCTGCATTAGTTGCCTTACTGCCAAAGGAAGGAGAAAGGAACTTTGTGTACTTTGCTTTCAACTTGTGAAGGATCTCCAAGGGCTTGGAAAAGAGCTTGCCTCCTGCTGAAGTCTCAGGTACAACATACTTCACCCCCAGCTCCCCAGAGTTCTTTTGGAAGCGCCTGCTGCTGTTTTGGGCCTTCTGAGGAACTGCCAGTCTCAAGGAGCTGGAAGCACGACTCAACGAGAAGAAGCGTGTCGCCGTCGTTGTGCCTGCCATCGCAATTCCGGAGAAAGGAGGGTGTCGCCGCTGGAACTGTCGCACTGCACCGCATCAGAGGGAAGCATGTCGCAACGAAGAGGAAGCGTGTCGCCGTCGCTGCTGCTGCCGTCGCAACTCAGAAGAAGGAGGGTGTCGCCGCTGGAGCTGTCGCACTGCACCGCATCAGAAGAAGAGTCTCGCAACAAGGTTGGAGCGTGTCGCTGTGCCTGCCGTCGCAACTCCGGAGAAGGAGGGTGTCGCCGCTGGAACTGTCGCATTGCACCACATCGACCAAGAGCACCTCACAACCCCGAGAAGCGCGCCGCTGTCGGAGCTGCTGCTGTCGCATCTTGGATGTCACCGCTGTAGTTGTCACATCGAGTGGAAGCTTCACGCATCGTGGAGAAGAGTGTCGCCGCTGGAGCTGTTGCTGTCGCATCGTAAGGGTGTCCCCACTGCAGTCCACCCATCGGACCGAGAACTTCTTGCATCCCAGAGAAGCGTGCCGCATCTGGAAGATCTTCACGTCTTTATTTCTTTGTATCTGAACTTTGCCGCATTTCCCATTGCTGCGACATTGCTTGTCGTGGAAGCGCAACGCAACTTAAGGTACATTGACGCAGAGTGTCGCATCTAAGAACTGAACTAAGCTTAATCTACCATCTTAAAGTAATCATAGTGTGTATTTTTGTTGTTGATGGTCTTGTGGTAACTCTATATAAAGTCTACCTATTTTTGATATACAACCTGTGTGGTGTACATTTGTAGTGTTGTCACTGGGTTACTGTATGTGGTCACAACTGCTTAACTTACAACGTCTCTGAAAATAGGCCTTGACTGCTCACGCCACGCAACCTAGAGGGTGAGCAGGGGTTATTTTAGGTGTGTAATCCACTTTCCCTGACTAGAGGAGAGGGTCCCTGTTTGTCAGAAGTACCTACCTGTGCCAACCAGAGACCCCCAAATCTAACAACAATGTTACACTTTCCCTGAATATTACCCAAATGGTGCACTGCACGCCATCCTCAATTTGTATATAGAAATAATATAATCTGGAGGGGCTGTGCGCTTGTCTGGGGATTCAACTGCAACATATTGATCATTTACTTTCACTGCCAGAAACTCCTGGAGATTCTGGCACACTATAGTGACTTCTGCAGTGCTGTCGAGGAGAGTCACCGCCTACCTCCTGTTTCTCAGTGTTTGTGGCATATTTTGAAGTAATAGCCTCAACTTTTTTTCTGAAATTGGGGCTTAAATTGTGGAGGTTTATCTTCATTTCAGACAAGCTTTGTGAGTCCTTGTTCTGTGTTACATACTATTGCTGCCTGCACCCATAATGCATTCCTTTTCTTATTGTTTTTCAGATGAGTCCTTAAAGGTACAAGAAGGAAGAGTATCAGAATGCTGATACCTATCAGGTGGTTTCAGCTGTGTGAGATCAAGTAGGTTCTAGTGTCGGTTAGTGGGCTGAGATAGCGGAGAACCTCCTTGCAATCTAGCTTTTTCTTTAGGTTTGGGTTTGTCCCATTGTTTTTTAGCAAACCCAGGATCTGCTTGACACTGTCCTTATTGGAACCAGGCTTGCCAAGTTGTGGTTTATAGGGTCTGGCTCCCATAATTTTGCAATCAGTAGAAGTATATACATCTGCAATAATTGTAGGTAGCTCACGTTCCTGGTTGACTAATGCAACCTGCTTGAGCCACTGGTGTATAGCTAAAGATGCTATAGAAGGCTATATTGAAATACATATTGCTCCCTTTTAGGCTTCTACATCCCATTAATTGCTCAATCCATGTCTGGAAGACTGGAACTCTTTTTACCATTTAAAAAATGAAACGTTTTGGTTCATTGTAATACCTATGCTGAATTTATTATTCAGGAAAAAAGGTTGCCTGCCTGTCTGTGTTCCTGAAAATAAGACCGTATTACACAGCTATAAGCTAGACTATCATGACTACCCAAGTTTCTGTTTTCATTTTATTTTCTTCCCGAAGATGTTCTCTTATCCACAACAGGTAGTACAGGGGGACAGGAGTGTAGGGAAGTGGCATTGCAGTGCTGAACCTTTACTGGAATGGGGTTGGTGCGTTACCCTTTGCAAATGAGTTTACATTCAGCACTAATGACCTTTCGGGTTGGATCGATGATGTTAATTACTCTCTTTTTTATTTGGTTGAGAGCTCTTAAAAAGAACTGGTGATTGCAGGTTTTGTGGTCACCTTTCCTCATTTTCATTAGTCTGCTGGAATTCAGACAATATCATGGATTGTTGTGTGGGTTTCAAGGTTATTTCTATTGATAGCTTCCACCCCCACTTCATGGCTTGTACTACCAGAAATATTAACCTCTGGGCAAGTTGTTTATCATTGTATTTACTTCCAGGTATTCCCTCTATTTGGGAGCTGGAATTGTGGACTTCCACGAAATTATTTTTAGATTTCAAAGGGTTTTGCAGCTAATAATTTACCAGAGGCGTAGCTTCAGGTGGGTGTTTGGGGTGGGACAGCCTCCAAATAAATGTATTCTTGACTAATTAGTTGGATGTGGAGGGCCGTGAGTCGGATCTTCTGTGTCTGTGTTGGTTTTTCACTGTGCCCTGAGAATAAAAGACAAACTGCGATCCGTGGTGTAAAACTGAAGTGAAAGCAGAGACAGAGATACCCATCTGCTGGCAGTAGTGTAAAACGTGTAACCAGATAACCCGGAATCCTGGAGCGGCCTGTGCAGGTAAAATGGAAAGGGGCGACCACTCGGTCCCCCCGCACGTATGGCAGAGTACCACGATCCCCCCGGGAAGCCATCTTGGGCGGGAGGCGTGTCTCGGCTGGTATGCCCGAAGCGGCGTAGCCGGGGCGCGCTTTTTCCCGCCCTAGAGTGGGCTGGCCTAGACACTGACGTGGCTGGCCACGCCCTCGGGGCAGGCAGGGGCGGGTTTACGCCCGCCCTGAAGACGGATAAAAGGGGGCGCAAGACCGGAAGGCATCCTCTTGTTCCTGTGCTCTGAAGCTGCACCTCCTCGCTGCACGTGAGCTCGAGACGGAACGAAGAGCCAATTTTGAGCGTTGTAATCTCTCTTTTGTCTTACAGATACTCTGTCGGAGAAATGCCCAAGAAAGGTGGGAAGAGAATGACGACTGAACAGATGGTTCGGGTCCTCATGAAGGAGATGACCGAGCTGAAGAAGCGGGTGGCGGAGAGAGACGGGGAAGGGGGGCCGGAACGTCCGCCGGCTGGAGCAGCCCCAGGAGGGAGAGCCAAGAGGCCAAGGAGGGGACCGGCTGGGGGAGACGTCCCGGTTCCCTGTACCCCGCTTGAAGCGCCAACCCCAGTACCGGCGGAGGGGAACCCAATTCCCGTGGTGGTCACCCCGGTGTCCAATGAGGATATGCCGCCCGAGCTGGCAGCACAACTTGCAGCGTGGTTGGGCGAAAGTAGTGAGGGCGCCACGGCTGCCGAGGCGCAGACGCTGATGAAGCAATTGCGCGAGAAACGGGATGCAGCCAAGGTGTCTACACCGGTTGCAGTAGTTGACAAGCCACAAGGGACGATTGCGACCGCAGAGGCAGCGTCCGGTGCAGGTAAGCGGCCATTGCCGATTGCGAGGGATGAGTCAGCACCCTCTCGTAGAGAAAGGTTAGGTCAACATGTGCCTTTGGCAATTAAGGAGAAGATCTGGGCGGGGGAATATGTGAACATCTTCTCTTTGCTTGTTGATCATTATGAGGTGGAGCATGTTAAGGGTCAGAAGGACCTCATGCATCCGAGTGTTTGGCGCGTAAAAATGGCCGCCTTTAAAGTGAATGAAAATATTGGCAATTGGGGCAATGCATGGGGAATCTTTACGTCGATCTTGGGGGAACGTAGGCCCGAGTTGCTTGCCGAGTTGCCGACCTATCAGTCGCGAATCATGGGGTACTCGACATCATACCAGGGTAACCATTGGTTTTGCTACGATAATCTTTTTAGAAAGGCTAAAGAGCATAATAAAAGCTTAACCTGGGATTGTTACGATTCTTTGACATGGGATAAAATGAAGGAGACAGGTATGTTGAAAATGCCATTGGTAGGAAGTAATGTTGGCGAATCCTCCCGCCAATATGGGGGGACGCCCTTTCGTTCAGGTACGGGTACCGACGATTACTCGAGACCTGCCGGCAATACAGGAAAAAAGGGGTTATGCTTTAATTTCAACAGAGGTAAATGTACTAGGCCCCAGGGATCGTGTAAATTTAAACATGAATGTAGTGGGTGCGGGTCGCCCCATCCTGAGTCCACGTGCAGAGCCAAAACGGGTGATAACGGGGGGAGAGGAGGCGCCAAACAGGTCTAACATAGTCCGAGGGGCGCCTTTACCTACCCCGATTGATACCTTGGCGATGATTCCCTGGCTCAGTGAATACCCGGATCGTACTTCTGCTGGGGTGCTGCGGAACGGTTTTTCGTATGGTTTCCGCATCCCGGTAGGGGACTTTCAGGGTGTGGAGAAGTGTAAAAATCAACTGTCGGTCCTGCAGCATACGACCGTGGTACAGGATAAGATCCGGAAAGAGGTTACTCGAGGTCGGGTCGCCGGCCCGTTTAGTGTACCCCCGGTGCAGGATTTTGTTTGTTCTCCTTTAGGGGTAGTCCCCAAGAAGGACCCGGGTGAGTTCCGATTGATTCACAATTTATCAGCTCCACGTGGTTTTTCTGTAAACGATGCAATAGACCCGGATGTATGTTCGGTGCGGTACGCATCCTTCGATGAGGCCGTAGCCATTTTGAATCGCCTGGGGCCCGGGGCGCTGATGGCGAAGTCAGATATCGAGTCAGCGTTCCGATTGCTCCCGGTACACCCAGACGACCAGCGTCTCCTGGGTTTCATGTTTCAGGGTTATTATTACATGGATAGGTGTATGCCGATGGGGTGCTCTATATCTTGTGCCTATTTCGAGAAATTCAGTAGTTTTCTACAATGGGTCTTCACAAAGAAGACGGGTTTCCAACATGTAATGCATTACCTTGATGATTTTCTGTTCCTTGGGGCAGCCGGGGATCTTGAATGTGGCCGGGCCTTGGCCGAATTTTGTATGTTAATGAAGCAGTTTGGTGTGCCATTGGCACCAGGTAAGACGGTGGGTCCTGCGACTTGCCTCGAGTTTCTGGGGATCGAGTTAGACTCCAGTGAGGGTTGTTTTCGTTTGCCAGCTGACAAAGTGTTGAAGTTCAGGGCAGCCCTGCGAGTGTGTATAAATGGATCTAAAGTTACGCTGCAGCAACTACAGCAGTTGGTGGGACAGTTAAATGTTGCCCTGAGGGTTATACCAATGGCCCGCCCCTTCTCCCGTTCAATTGCCCAAGCTATGGTCGGCTTAAAAGAGGGCCATCATCGCACGAGACTATCGGCTGAGGTCCGCCAGGACATGCGCATTTGGCTAGCATTCCTGGCGGACTTTAATGGTCGAGTCGTCTGGAACAAACCAGCCGTGTCCTCGGAAGAGCTGGGGCTATGGACAGATTCAGCAGGTAGCATAGGTTTTGGTGCCATCTTCGGCACAAAATGGTCGGCACAAAGGTGGCCGACATGGTGGCATGACAATGGTCTGACAAGTAATATTGCTTTCCTTGAACTTTTCCCCATTTTGGTGGCCCTGAGAACCTGGCCAGAAGGGTTCAAAGATCACTCTGTGATATTTTGGTCTGACAATATGACCGTGGTCGAGTGCATCAATAGCCAGGCTGCACGATGTAAACTGATTTTAAGACTGCTCAAAGAAATTGTGTTGCTGTGTATGCAACTGAATGTGCTATTCAGAGCAAAACATGTCCCGGGGGTAATGAATCAGGCGGCTGATGCACTGTCTCGTTTTCATATGCAGGCTTTCTCGGGTTTCCTTCCCACAGCGGACCCAGAGCCGGCACCCTTTCCCGAAGCTCTCTGGTCTCTCGGTGCCCCGAACTTCGTCACCTCGTGGGAGAGAGTCTAGCACCAAGGACGAGGAAGGCATATGAAGGGGCGTTTCGGTCCTATTTAGCCTTTTTGGGGACCGATAGAGAGGGGCTTTGGGGCCACGAAGAATGGGTAGTGAATTTTCTGATGTCCTTACGTAGGGCTGGGAAATCAGTGGCTACGGCCCAGAGGCATCGTGCTGCCATTTCCTTTGTTGCCAGGGCTCATGGTATCCAGGACCCGACAGCGTCTTTCGTGGTACAGAAAGCGCTGCGTGGGTGGCAACGCCTTGAGGGTCGCAGAGTAGATGAGAGGCGCCCGATAGGTTTGGATAGGTTGGCCCAGTTGTTGGCCACACTCCCTTCCACATGTTCATCTCAGTTTGAGACAGTGTTGTTCCGAGCCGCTTTTACGCTGGCATTTCATGGGGCGATGCGGGTAAGCGAACTAGTGGCAAGGAACAAACAGGATGTGACAGGGGGTTTGTGCCAGGAACACGTTCAGATCAGAGGAGAGACAATGACTGTCTCCTTTGTCAGGTCCAAGACCGACCAGAGTGGAATGGGTGACTGCATAATCATACGCAGGATTCCCGGGTCCTCCATGTGTCCGGTAAAGTGTTTAGATGACTACCTAGCACGAAGGGTGGCATCATGGGGGGGGACCTTGTTGAGACACGCGGACGCCACCCCACTGACGAAATTTCAGTTTCAGCGGGTGCTTGCGATGTCAATTGCCGCTGCGGGCTTGAACCCGGGCGACTTTGGGACCCATTCCTTTCGGATAGGGGCTGCTACAGAAGCTACAGCTAGGGGTCTTAATGTTGAACAAGTAAAAAGAGTGGGGCGTTGGTCCTCCAATTGTTATAAGAGGTATGTGCGGTTGCACATGTTGTGAAGCTGTAATGATGTACTCACGCCTCTTGTTTTTGTTTGATTTTCAGTTGCGCAAGCCTACGAGGCGGGGCGGACTATGCAGTCGACCCAACACCGGGCCAGCGGTCAGACATCACCGGCTGTGAAAAAGGAGGTGTGGGTCGTGGGCCACTCATACGTGAGGCGTGCCGCGGACGTATTCAAAGCAGGTGACATGATTCACGTAGCTGGGGAATACGGGTACAGGGTGTCCTTCTACGGAAGAGGCGGTCTCTGTATTGACCAGTTTCAAACATTTTTCGAGGGTTTGTTAGGGCGGACGAGGTCACCGCCGTCTATAGTCATAGTACATCTAGGGGGCAATGATTTAGTCACCACCGGTAGACGACTTCTCCTGGAGGCAATGCTTTCCACTGTAAGTTGGTTGGCGAGGAGAGTTCCGGGGTGCATAATTGCGTGGTCCCATATGATCCCACGAAAGGTATGGCGAGGGGCTATTTCTATTCCTGCTTTGAATCATTCTGTTAGAAAGCTTAATAACAAAGTGAGTAGGTTGTTCCGTTCCAGGACATTGCATTCTATTTCGCATGGCTGTATTAATGATGACAGTATGTATTTGGGGGATGGTGTGCATTTGTCTCGGGTGGGGAATGAGTTACTCATAGGAGACTTCTTAGCATGGTTAAAAACGTTAGAACATGACCTTTAGGTAGGAGCTTTGTGGGGGGTCCGGATAGCCGGTCAACTATCCGGCCTGTGGCGGTAAGGTCATGATCGGTGAGCACTAATTGGAAGATCCCTATGAGTGGGCGTCACCCAACACGGATGGGAGCGCTCGGGAGAGGTGGCCATTGGCCCCTCAACGGGGAGGCGGTCCCTTCTAAGGATGGGTCGCCGAAAGAAAAGGAAAGGCGGTCAAGGCCCCTTCCTGTGTAGGAGGGGTTACAGCCCCCTCCTGGGGAATTTCCCGGGGCCAGTGACGTCTGCGACGGCAGATGTGGTAAGTTGTGCGGGGTTTTTGGGGGGGGGTCTACGCTACCTTCTAGATACCTCACACGAGTCCTCGAACGACCTTTAAGTGGCGTCGAGTTTTATTGGTGCCCCCGTCAAGTCAAAGGGAAATTGGTAGTTGCACTTGAGGTACGCCTCAGTGCTGTCGCCCCTCACAAGTGGGGGGGGTATTTCTGGTTAGGGATCTTGACACCGGTTACGACCTTGCCGTTGGCCCTTAAACGTTAGGATGTACAATTTCATAATTTCAAGTCAATGTGTGTAGGATGTTAGTTCGGCTAGGAGAACCTCTGTATTAGAGAATCTGTTAAGGTTAGCCAAACATCGCAATGTGGTAATGAAATTGTACATAATATAAAATGTTGATTTAATGTTTTAATTTTGTTTTAATAAATACGGCCGATAGGGTTACTCCCTCCCTCTTCCAAAAACTTCAAGAACTGTTTCCGGTTTCCCTCCTTTGGGGATTGTGTTGAGAGGGGGTGGCGGGTATCTCAGCCATATGGAAAGGGGCGACCACTCGGTCCCCCCGCACGTATGGCAGAGTACCACGATCCCCCCGGGAAGCCATCTTGGGCGGGAGGCGTGTCTCGGCTGGTATGCCCGAAGCGGCGTAGCCGGGGCGCGCTTTTTCCCGCCCTAGAGTGGGCTGGCCTAGACACTGACGCGGCTGGCCACGCCCTCGGGGCAGGCAGGGGTGGGTTTACGCCCGCCCTGAAGACGGATAAAAGGGGGCGCAAGACCGGAAGGCATCCTCTTGTTCCTGTGCTCTGAAGCTGCACCTCCTCGCTGCACGTGAGCTCGAGACGGAACGAAGAGCCAATTTTGACCCACCCACCAGCCCCTGATGACAGCAAGTGGTTTTGAATAAAGTTGATGGATAACTCTGATTTTCGTTTACAGGTTGTGGTATTATCGTGATGTTTTTGAGTATGTAATAAAGAATGTCGATTTGTGGTACGTTTTGCAAATAAAGAAATTCTGCTTTGGTGTTCATTGGTAGCATGCTTTTAATGAAAGTATAGTTGCTACTGTGATTTTAGTTTAGTCATTTAGTTAGCATTGTCGTATTTATTTTGGTCGGGCGGTAAGGTCATGATCGGTGAGCACTAATTGGAAGATCCCTATGAGTGGGCGTCACCCAACACGGATGGGAGCGCTCGGGAGAGGTGGCCATTGGCCCCTCAACGGGGAGGCGGTCCCTTCTAAGGATGGGTCGCCGAAAGAAAAGGAAAGGCGGTCAAGGCCCCTTCCTGTGTAGGAGGGGTTACAGCCCCCTCCTGGGGAATTTCCCGGGGGCCAGTGACGTCTGCGACGGCAGATGTGGTAAGTTGTGCGGGGTTTTTGGGGGGGGGGGTCTACGCTACCTTCTAGATACCTCACACGAGTCCTCGAACGACCTTTAAGTGGCGTCGAGTTTTATTGGTGCCCCCGTCAAGTCAAAGGGAAATTGGTAGTTGCACTTGAGGTACGCCTCAGTGCTGTCGCCCCTCACAAGTGGGGGGGGTATTTCTGGTTAGGGATCTTGACACCGGTTACGACCTTGCCGTTGGCCCTTAAACGTTAGGATGTACAATTTCATAATTTCAAGTCAATGTGTGTAGGATGTTAGTTCGGCTAGGAGAACCTCTGTATTAGAGAATCTGTTAAGGTTAGCCAAACATCGCAATGTGGTAATGAAATTGTACATAATATAAAATGTTGATTTAATGTTTTAATTTTGTTTTAATAAATACGGCCGGGAGGGTTACTCCCTCCCTCTTCCAAAAACTTCAAGAACTGTTTCCGGTTTCCCTCCTTTGGGGATTGTGTTGAGAGGGGGTGGCGGGTATCTCAGCCATAACGGTGAGGCAGGTTTGGGGTGATTCCACAGATGACAACAAGGGGAAATTATTTAAATAAATATTGTTCCCCTTATCGTCGTCTGTCGAGTCTCCTCCCCACACCCCTCCCCACCGATCTCACCTGCACGGGCCGCTTCTGTTGGAATCAATACCAGCTTCACTGCTTGTCCAAGTTATGTGATCCTGGGCATAAGGTTTTTTTAACAGTGACTCCTTTCTTTAATATAACATATGAGAACACCTTTAAATGCTTGAGTTCAGGATGTGTAATGTACGAGCACCTCATGGCTGAGTTTTAAGACTATAATGTTTACTCGTCTATTCTAAGTATTCAGGCACATTTATGGTTTACAGTTTACATTACTATTTGTGGGATGAGGCAATATTGTTTCCAAGTTCTGATTTAAAAACTTTTAATAAATGTTTGTCTATGCAGTTATATATTCAGATGCGCTAAAGTGAAACGCTCATGCATGGTATAGTAAAAGCAATTCCGTTTTTTTTTAATATTGAAGAGACTGCACCATGTTTTTGCATTCGGCTTGCCTGATGTAGAGGCCAAACTTTCTCATGGATCGACTCATGCATATATTCTTAGAGCCAAGCCAAGGCCCTTGGCTAAACTCTGGCTCAGCTCGACCTGTTAACTTGCTTGTGCGTACACCTCTATTTTCAAATTGAGCTTAGTACATAAGGTAGTCAGTTACTTGATAAAATATTCTGAAAAAGGCGATAACTGGAAACATGAAGTCCTGCCAACATTTAATGATTTGTGTAAATATGAGCCCAAGGAAAACCCTGAGCTACTAGAGGCACTGCTGTAGGGCAATCAGCCTTTTAAAAGTGTAAACACATACTTATCATTTGTTTGTTCAAGTATTCTGTATTTATTCTGGTAACATAAGATATTCTTTAAGAGGAAAATAACATTGTTAAGTGCAAAATTTACATTACATAATTTCTTACACATACATTCTTGTGTGAATAGAAGCTATTCATGAGGTCACGATAACCATTTACATAGCTTATTTCATTACTGCTAATAACAAAAAATCGTAACTTTCTGTCAAAAATCCCAATGCATTTCGGGTTTAAACACAACCCTTCGTCAGGGAATATAGAGGTTGAAGAGATGAAATATGTAAACTTGAGATGTAGACTTTCAATATTGTAGAATCTTCAGGACCTACAGAAACAGCAACAAAAGGGTCTGTTTTTCACATCTATCGAGAATTATATGTTTTTAATTAAGAAGCTGAGGAGTGTCGCTGGGAGAATAGGACCCGTAGAAATAGAGTGGTGGATCTGGTGTATTAAGAAATGCAACCGTCTGGTATGTAAATAAATGTATGTGCTTACACCGCACACCGTGAATAACAGAAAAAAACATATCTTCACCACATAAAGTGATTGACTGTGAAGTGGGTGAAACCCCTGAAAATAAGACCGAAAAATGTCAGCTAACGGCTATCAAACCATAGTGCATTTAAAAGTAAAGACCCCTTTAAGTGAATAGTGCTTGTTACTAAATAAAGAAAGCCAAAATACTATCTGCTTACTAACCACTGTATAAAATGCTGTGCGTCCCGGTCGTTACACAGAGCGCAAAATTAACCTTCTGAGAAGCAACTGTTCCTAGTGTCCTGAAATAAAAGAAAAAAGAATCGAAAACTTGATCCCGTGTCCTTTTCGCATAAGGAAGTGATAACTTAAAACAGGCATGCAGCTTACCCGAAACTAAGGGGATTAACTCAGTAGTTCAATCCTCGCTCTTCAAAAAGTGCTGCAAAGAATCAAATCATTTTGTGAGCACAGGCTATGGGTGACTAAGTTCTGACAGTGCTGAGAGTTTAATAATACAACAAACTAAACCTCCGTGGCATACCTGGATGTTCGAACGTCGCCAAATCGTGATGTGAACCCGATCCGAATCCGCCCATTGTGTCACATGGTGCGGAACTAGAGAGTTACTTGTACTACGTCGCAACTAAAAATAAAAATAAAAATAAAAAAACGGACTGTAACAAAAAGAATAGACTCACCTAACTGCGCCGAAACGTAAAATAATGGACTCACAGGTCCTGTTTAAAGATAGACACTCACTCATTTTTAATAATTCCCTACTAATCTATTTAAGATCAGAACTAGGGAGAGTAGGAAGCATAAAGAAGATGTAAGCTTACTGAGACTCAAAAAAGGCATTTATTTATTTATTTATTTATTGGCATTTTTAAAGCGCGGTGAATACCCGTAGGCGTCTCGGCGCTGGAATCACCAGCGAGTTCATTTTTTCACATTTCTCTGCGCTCTTCCTTGCTCCTTTGTGACTTTTGGTTTTTCCACGCCTGACGCTTCGTCAGGGGTTGTTACGTTCTTGTCCGGTGGGATTTTGGTCATGGGGCCTTCAACTAAAAAAGACACACTGCTAGTTGAAGTTGTTGCTGTTACCTCCGTTGCTGACATAGTGACTTGTACAGAAGATGGCGCCGGCCTCTGTAATGATAGATCCTGGTCTGTGACAATGCTCTCCTCTGATGATGTTGTTCCAGTTTTTTAAAAAACTCTCCTCTGAGCATATTTCTCGTCCCACGTATAAACTTCGTCTAGTTTTTAATCAATCGTGTCCCGACGGAACTTGAGGTTTTCCTTTAATGTACTTCTTTTGCATGAGCGTCCAGGTTCTTATTGATCTTCTCAAGTACTTGATTCCAGTCTTCTTGTTCCATACAGTGACTGATTTATTCTTTTAGTTTGTTAATGTCGAACGTCAGTTCCCCCAGTAAAGACCAGGATCTATAATTACAGAGGCCGGCGGCATCTTCTGTACAAGTCACTATGACGAAGCGTCAGGCGTGGAAAAACCAAAAGTCACAAAAGAGCAAGGAAGACCACAGAGAAATGTGAAAAAATTAACTCGCTGGTGATTAACAGCTCTAACCGACAACTTACCAATGAAGAAGAACATATACTCAACAAAGGAATATCATTTGTTCCCTCTTACACTTCGAATGTTCTGGAGACGGAGGTTTCCCTTTTTAAGTTCATGAGAAAACTTAGATTAAGGTGGTTTTTCACCATTAATCCCAGTACAGAAGAATCGACACAGGAAGAACGAAAATTCAGACCGAAAAGTAAGTTCCTATCACCAATTTCACACAAGACACTGGACACTTTTGAAACATTGGTTAAAAAAGATCTGGAGAGCATTAAATATGGTCCCCCACAACACCCGAATCTCACCACCAAAGAAAGACGCACGTTGAATAAACTGAGACAAGACAAGTTGATTATATTTCATCAGGCTGACAAGGGAGGGGCCCTTGTAGTGCTTGACACTGACTTTTACAATCAAAGAGTTAATGAACATGTTCAGAATGAGGACACTTATATACTTTTGGAACAGGACCCCACTAAAGAATTGATTGGAGCATTGGAAGACCTATTACAGAATGCCTTTGAATGTGGTGTGATTGATGAAAACACCAAGAAATTTTTGTTAAATCCTACACCTAAGGTCCCTACCTTGTATATGTTACCAAAGGTACATAAACACAGAACTGCACCACCATTCCGTCCCAAAGTGGCAGGGTGCGGATCGATTCACGAACCACTGGGTTACTACTTGGATTTTTATCTACAACCTTTAGTACAATCTTGGGTTACCTATGTTAAGGACACAACTGATTGTCTAAAAAAGCTTGAAACCAAATGTCATCTGTTTCAAGAGGAGATCTGGCTATGCACCATCGACGTGGTGGCATTGTATACGTCCATCGCACATGATGAAGGATTGGAGGCCACTGAATGGCGTTTACTGAAGTCAGAAATTGACCAACATAAAGTCACTTTTCTTCTCGAACTACTGCATTTCGCACTGTACCACGTTTATTTTTCTTGGCAGGATAAGTTTCATCTTCAACGCACGGGAACCGCGATGGGATTTCCGGGAGCGCCTTCCTATGCTAACACCTTTATGTCCCACTTTGAGGAACAATTCATAACAACAAACCCTCAATGGCAAGCACATGCAGCGTTATTTGTACGCTACATTGATGACATCCTGGTCATCTGGACAGGGACCAGAGAGTTATTAGAAGAGAGCATTAACATATTGAACATCTGCAACCCCAGAATTAAGTTCACTCACGTGATTGACAAGGAAAAGATTCATTTCTTGGACATTGAGATACAAAAAACTAGCATGGGACTGGAGACAACAGTGTACAGAAAACCCACAGATGTCAACAACGCTCTTCTGTTTTCAAGCGCACACCCATACAGCTTAAAAAGACATTTGCCTATTTCTCAAATAATGCGCACCAAGAAAATCACATCAAATACCCATCATTGTCAAGAACTGATTCTAAAGCAAACTCAGGAATACAAGGATCGTGCTTATCCAGATGACATACTAGGGGAGGCAACCCTCATAACATCACAAAAAACACGCAAGGAGCTTTTGACACCTACTATTAAAACTCCTTTGAAACGTGAAGTATATGTCTTGAAGAACCTGGTACAAGCATCTCAGGCCTTACACCCTGCCCAAACATTCCTGTATTCTTCTGCGGATTTATGTTCCCTCCAACATGCTGTCCCTTTGCCGCCTGAGGCTATTAGAAGGGCCCATGCGTGTGGTATTTTTTGCCCACCGAGCATGTTTTCTCCTCTTCTGCCCGGTCCTGCCTCCTCTTCCGTACCCTCCAATATCCCCCCTCCCACTCCTCTCACCCGTGCCCTAACTATTCTTTATCTAAATACACGCTCCTTGGTGAAAGACCAATTAGAGATTTTCCGTCTACTAGATGACACTAATATAGATATCCTCTTCCTGTCCGAGACCTGGCTAACAGAGGACTCCGTGCCTGATATCCTAGCCGCTATCCCAAACGGCTACTATATTCTACACGTTAACCGCCCTATGGGGCAAGTTGGTGGTGGAGTCACTGCCATCATCCGTAAAGAATATGTTTTTTCAATCTTGGACTGCTCTCCCATCCCCAATACTCAAACCCTCGTTATACAGTTCCGCTCCATCACTACCTCCCTTATCTGCGTTCTTATGTACAGACCTCCCTCCTACATGCCTTCCTTCGCTCAATCAGTTGGGGAGTTGGTCTCTCAGCTTTTTATTAATCACTCCAGGATCCTTATCCTGGGCGATTTCAATTATTGGCCTAATGACCCGCAAGAAAGCCGATTGTCTGAGCTGTTCTCAGAAACCCTTACCAGCCTGAACTACCAGCAATTGATTTCCACCCCTACCCACTGTAAGGGACATATACTTGATCAGGTCTGGATGGCTAATCATGACATCGACCCTCCACTGATCACCCCTTGCACCTGGTCAGACCACTACCTTATCTCCTTCTCTGTTGATCTTCCCAGCTTCCACCGCCCTCCTCGCCCGGCTAACATCACGGCCCGTAATTGGAAAAATGCCGATTTGCCAAAACTTCACTCTCTATTGGCAGCCTCAGTTCCCCCAGTTTCTGAATCTGTTTCTTACCAAGCCGCTATTCTTGAGCACTGGCTGAAGGCAGCAGCCGACACTGTAGCTCCTCTAAAAACTATAAAAGTCCAGCGCCCCCATGACGGCCAGCGATGGTTTAATGACCAGCTCAAACTTGACAAATTAGCCCTTCGCCAAGCTGAACGTCGTTGGCACCACAAGTACGATCCTTTACTCAAGACAGAGTTTACCACTCTACTTAACAAATATAAATCCTCGATACTTGAGGCTAAGACTTCCTACTTTTCCTGTAAAATCTTGGAGTCGGCTTCTAAAGCTAAAGACATCTTCTCGATAGTCAATGAGCTCTCCCTTCCCGATCGCATCACTCTCCCTCCCGTGCCCACCCAGGCACTGTGTGATGAGCTTAATGCCTTCTTTCGAGATAAAATCTCCTCTATTAAAAACAACATCCTTCCACCTTCCTCTTCCAAATCATTTCCCCTCCCCTCCGAAAACTCTCAGAAATTTCACACTTTTCCTCCCATTACCATTACCGACTTCTACAGTCTTCTTCATAAAGTCTGTTCCGGTTCTCCTAAGGACTGCTGCCCCCCACATATTCTTAAAGAAATATTCATGGCCTGTCCTGAGCCTGCCCTGGCTCTTCTCAACTCCTCCCTAACATCAGGAGTTGTTCCAGAAGCTTTTAAGCAAGCGGTGGTATTACCCATTCTGAAAAAACCCAACGCAGACCCACTTGTGCTGAGCAATTACAGACCCATCTCCCTTCTCCCTTTTCTTGGAAAGATCCTAGAAACTTATGTTACTAGGTGTCTGAGCACGTTTGTTGAGACTTCCCTTTTCCTGGATCCCCTACAGGCTGGTTTACGCCCCCTCCACTCCACAGAGATGGTGATCGCGGCTGTCATGGGCACTCTTAGAGCCGGAGCTGACAATAACATCTCCCAAACCCTTGTACTGTTGTATCTTTCGGCGGCTTTTGACACGGTCGATCATACTATCTTGAACGACCGTGTCAAGAACGCCGGCATCCAGGGCTTTGCCCTTGACTGTGTTCGATCCTTCCTGCAAGGCCGCTCCCAGGCAGTCCACCTTTCTACCTTCTCTGCTTCTTTCTCCCCCCTCACTTGTGGTGTCCCCCAGGGTTCAGCTCTTTCCCCGCTCCTTTTTAATTTATATATGCAACCACTTATGGTCGCCCTTCGTCACTCCCCTGCCACTATATATAATTACGCAGATGACCTGCAGTTGGTCTTCCCTCTAGACACTTCACCATCATCCCGTTCTAATTTTCAAACAACAATGTTGTTCATCTCTGACTGGATGGCTCACAGCCAGCTCAAGCTGAACCCGTCTAAGACGGAACTTGTTCTGGTGGGTGGTCCTACCTATCCATGGGATGACAATTACTGGCCCCCTTCTCTCTGCACCCCCCCTTGCCCGGTCAGCTCTGTGAAAAGCCTTGGAGTGGTCATCTCTGAGGACCTATCTATGAAATCCCAGATCTCGGCTGTTACATCATTCTGCTTTTTTCAACTGCGTAGGATCCGTAAGATCTGCCGATTTCTTACCAGAGAGGCACTCATACTAGTCATACTGGCTTTGGTCATCTCCAGGATTGACTTTGCTAGCATCTTGTATGTGGGGATACCTGCCTATCAGCTTCAAAAACTCCAGCTAATTCAGAACCAGGCCGCCCGCTTGGTGTTCCACCAACCTAAACACCAGCATGTCTCTCCCCTTTTAAGGAGCCTCCATTGGCTTCCAGTGGCCAAACGGTGCTCCTTCAAACTTGGATGCACCATATTCAAATCTCTCCATAACCGCGCCCCTGAATTCATCTCCTCCAAGCTAAAGAGATACCTTCCTACCCGTAATCTCAGATCTTCTGCTGATAACCTTCTCTGCATCCCATCTAACCGCCGCAAAAAACACGGCGGAACGCGTTTTTCTTTTTTAGGCCCTTCCTTCTGGAATTCCCTTCCTCCTTCTTTTCGCCACTGCCTCTCTTATGAGTCATTCAGAAAAACCTTTAAAAACATTCCTCTTCAAAGCAGTCTCAGAATAATAAACTTTGCCCTGGCTCGTTATGTCTGTTATGAGCGCCAAGAAACCGTCTCGGTGTACGTGCGCGGTATAAACTTTTTAACATAACATAACATAACATAAATCAAAACCATCATTAGAGACCGATGGGAACTAATAGAGAATGAACCTGATTTCAAACAAGTATTCCATGGTACTCCACTGTTTGCACACACAAGAACCAAAAACTTAAGAGAATTTTTTAAACCAACAAAATCCGCAATTAAATCCAAGGAAAGGGGCATGATGAAATGCTTTAATTGTGGCCAATGTGGCAATGTCATCACTGGAAATCAGTTTACACCTCCACACACAGGCAAAAACATAAAATTGAGATACAATGCGGATTGTACAACCGAGGGAGTAATATATGCCATTAAATGCCCATGCAGGCTAGTGTATGTGGGGAGAAATAGCAGAAAAATAAAAACACGTATAATTGAGCACAAAAGCCGCATAAGAAATCAGAACATCAACTCGTCATTAGCCAGAAACGGGGCAGATGCAAAACACACTATTCCCCAACTCAGATACACAGTTTTGGAATGTATCAAACAAAGATCTGGAATAGATTTTAACACACTCTTAGCCAGAAGAGAAACCCATTGGATAAAAACTTTAGGCACAGTTATTCCAGCTGGTCTTAACGATCATTATGAACTATTGTGTTTTCTAGACTAACGTGGAATTAAGATATAGACTGTACAGGAGTACGCTGGGATCTTTTTTACTTACTTCCTATTTGTTTTCTACCTACACACCTTTACTTTCTCAGTTAAACACCTCAAGTCTATAGTTCTTAATACAAATCACGTTCTGTTCCTCTCTTCCTTTCCATTTAGTGGTGCTTTTCCTTCTTTTGTGCTCCAGGACACATTTTCTCCATGCATTTTTTGAGTCTCAGTAAGCTTACATCTTCTTTACGCTTCCTACTCTCCCTAGTTCTGATCTTAAATAGATTAGTAGGGAATTATTAAAAACGAGTGAGTGTCTGTCTTTAAACAGGACCTGTGAGTCCATTTTTTTAACTTTTCGGCGCAGTTAGGTGAGTCTATTCTTTTTGTCACAGTCCGTTTTTTATTTATATTTTTATTTTTAGTTGCGGCGTAGTACAAGTAACTCTCTAGTTGTAAGCCTCTAAAACCATAACATTTCAGGGCAGGGTGACCAGCAAACTGCAGAACCCACAATCGAGCGGGAAGCGATACCGACTAAACCGGTACCCCTGCAACCTGCATGTGATCGGATCCCCGATTCGGGTGACCGTATCCCCTTGAATACCCTGCCCTGAAATTGTATGGTTTTAGAGGCTTACAATTGTTAGGCATGTACTTAAATGTCCTGATGATGATCCTTTTGAATTAAAAGTGGGATCGAAACGCCGTCGACCAATTGACGTGCCTTATACAGTGTGTGTATATATTGTACTAATATGGACTGTAAAGGCATAATTGAAAATACTTGTTCACATTGTGATTTGTAGAACAACTTGAGCTTTATTTCCTAAAAGCCATTTTTCCTCTCTTTTCACTTTGATTGTACTAAAGTGTTTTGTGTTTAAATGAGGTACAGGCTTGTGCCCCACAACGTGAGTTTGTTGAAGGATATTTTCCCTCTATCTTTTGATATAAGTAAATACACTCTGACCTCTATCCGGCTGGATAAGTCATTCAAATACAGAATCCATTGTGTCTGTATTTATTTGTTTGCATGGGACCACTGTTGTTTTAATAATACCTATCTGAAGCATCATGTCTGGTCTCCTATGATATCCCAACCCCCTACCTCCATACTTATCCTTGTTATTGCAGGCTCTTATGCAGTTGGGATAGTTGGCACACCTAACTGCAGCAGAAAAGGTTAGTGGTTTGTCATTCTATTATTTTAGATTGGAACAATCAAACCGCCTGGTTTTACTAATTCCAGCCCCAATAGGATTGTACAACCCTGATATTGGTACTACAGACACTGATGGTAATTTTGATGTGTATGTTTTTAAGGATTAGAAGCATGGCACCTTTCATCTGAACTTGTAATGACAGTCCTATGTAAGACTATCATTTTTTCGTTGAAGTTCCAGTCACTGATCGTGATTTCCCAGAATGCAGTTCTAGAGCAGACTTAGTCATCATATATGAACTTCCCATTTCTTGTACCCTTCTACAGGACCAACTATTGGATGGTGTTGTCTTGCTATTGCAGCCATAGTTAGTTTCAGGTGCTATTTGCTTTCCCTGGTCTCTGGTAGTTCACTGGGTCTACAGGCAAATTTATAGTAATCCCCGCTTCTCATGCTCCCTTGACTTTGGTTGTGGGCCAAGTTTCATAACTCTGATTATGTCTACCTATTGCATGCTGTGTGTTTGGTTGCTTTATGCTCCGCATGTACTGGTCTCAACTGTTAATATATATTTGAGGTACAGCACTGATGCTGGGTGTGATGTGGTCATGCTGTGGCCACTGCACTTCAAGCACCAGCTTGGATTATATTTTTTGTTGCTTCATATGCTTGATTTTATCACTTTTTATTCTTGCCAATTAGTGAGGCTAGGTAGCTACCCAGCAGATGAATATGTTCCTCTGTCATTTAACTATCTCCATAAGTTCCTGAGCTGTAGTTGCGACTCTGGCAGCAATCACGTGGGGCAAAAGAAGTCGTAAAAAATGCATCCTACTACTTGGGGCCTTGCAGTAGCAGCCTTACAGGCCATGTGTCTTTGTTGAATTTGAGTCCAGAGTAAAGTATTACCCCCCCCCACCCCCCCCCCCCCCCGTTGGATAGTTATAAGGTGCTGCTATTTTCCAGAATGTTTGCTAGTTCCAGCTTACAGTGCGTTGGGTCAGGGAATTGTGATATTTCATGCTATTTTTTTTACAAAGCTATCTTCCTTGTATGCTCATCTGACTCTCTTTCTACACAGGCTGCTGGGCAGGTGGATTGGGATTGAATTCATGTGTTCTTCCTGGGGGTTTATAGTCCTAATGTTGCTTTCGTGTATCACTTTGTCAGTATTACTGTTTATTATTGATTGGCTCGTTCCATTTATTTGTTATGGACGCTGTTTGAATGGGTGATGGCAATATTACTAGGAGACCTCTATGCAAGTGTGGCAGCTGCTACTCTTGTATTGGATTAAAGAGCAATTGCAATGTGCTCCATTATAGTTGGACCTTAGAGTATTAATATATGCAGATGGGACGGTACATCAGCCTCTCTGTCATTTCCACCCTGGACTGGTGAGTTGTACCATTTGGGCACTGGTTGGCTTGGGCTGGGGTTTTTGGTTTGATGAAGATCAGTTCTACCTCTTGATTTGGAATATGTTCAGCTCATATTCCTGTGGACGATTTTCCAATGTCTCTTCTGAATGGGTTTATAGAAGCTGATTTCCTGCTCTGACCTTATTGAGCCTTGTGTGTGAGTTCTTTCTAACCCAAGTACACCCTTGGTTTCATGGGTGCTGTGTTAGCTTTTGTAATAAAGCAAAAGTTAAACGGCCATCTTTTCCTTTTGCCTGGTTGTTTTGCTCTTGTTGGGGTTTGTGTTCTCCAGGTTTGGCCATAGTTGTTCATCTAAATCACTGTTACATTTTTTACTGTTTGATAATGTATATCCGTAAGAGTTGGTGCACAGGAATGTGGTGTTGCCTTTAAGGATGTCTAGTGCCACCCGCCTTACTGTGCACATTTTACATTTCTTGTAAGCAACAAAGGAGGTTCTGTTATGTTTAGGCAGTAAAGTTTTCTTTCATATCAGGCTGCCCAAATCCTCAGGATCTGTATATTCATTCCAACCACAGGAAGCTGCAGCTCACAAATGTTCTCTGCTCACATGAGCTGTTAAACAGACAGGATGCAAGTGCCACAGGGAAATCCACATTCGTTTAGATTAAATTTATTTTTGCTTCACACAAATAGCATCATAAGAATATTTCATAATTAAGTAGCAATTGTGCTCCCCTTATGCTTCCAGTTCTCATTCGACTTTGTTGTGATCTGGTGTGAGTGGGTTGTGGCTGTCCAGACAAGCTGCATGGACGTTGCATATGTAACCGAATTACTTTTGTGGGATAACTCCAAAACGTATTAGTGAAATTGCCCTGTGAAGTGTAGAAGATTAGGCAACAGAGGCTGGTCTGGAACAGTGCGTCAGTCTGGAGCTTGTTTTAAGCTTTCTAGGAGATCTGTTCGTGGGAAGGCCCTAACTGGTGCTTGTAGACTGCAGCTGATTTTCAGCCAATATATCTCACTGTATAGGAAAGGAACTAGCAGCCCATCCCGACGTTGTCCGGGTACGAATTGCTGGCGGCCAGTAGTATATTGTTTTGTAGGATTTTGTTTTGATAGCATTTCATAACTGTGACAGGCCTGTGAAATGCTCCGATTCACAGTGCACTGCTGATGCACTTAAGAGTGCGCGTTCAGTAGTGTGTGAACTCGAGTTTCCCTACTTTATTTTTTCTTGCAATATTATATAGCGCGAACTCGACAACATGGCATGAGCACAATTTACATTACAGAAGAACACATTCATTTGTGGTAGGCACGGGGAGACAAAGCGATTTGCCTGGAATCACATGATGTTTAGCTGATGCCGAGATTCGAACGTAGCTCCCCAGCTCTAAAGTTCGCAATTCTAGAACTTGTGGCGGGAGGTGTGTCTAAAAGTGTATGTCGGTGCTGGCCATCAATGAGAGAGACCTGTGCATTTTTCAAATCAGTGGTGAAAAAATATGAGCATGTTGCTGAAGATGTGGGCGCCGTGCCACCAATGTACTTACCCGGGGAGGGTAAACACCCATTATTCCGCATACCATCACTCCGCATACTTTCATTACCCAGCACAGGGCCCACAGCACACGATATGAGACATGGCATGAAGGGCGGAACGTACCACACGCCCCCAGCGTTTGTCACGCACCCAGCACACGCCCACAGCACAACGCAGACATGCCCACAAGGGACTACTTTGCTGGCACGGTTCTTTTACCTTTTAAATGTATATGGTGGGCATCTGCATAACCTATGTCCTTTTGCTGCAACTGCCCTTTCCAACGCTGTATTGGGTGTTGTGATTGGTGCTGTGGTTCCTGAGATTACCTGCCTCAAAGGTTTGGGCTCTCTCTTTATTATATTAGTATAGATGACATCTGAAGCGTCTCTGGTGCTAGCTGTTTGCCCATACAGACTCTGAAAGCCCCCCCCCCTTAATTCCATGGCCTGCAGTCAGAGGGTACCAACAGGTGTCCATGTAATAGTTCATGGAGTTGGGAATCCCAATTTGTGCAGCTCCGAGGGAGTAGATCATATGACACCTAGTTGAGCAGAAATTCACTTAAGTCAGTCAATATTGTTACAGCAGGAGTTCAGAGAATTGAAAAGTGGGCAAAATGATGAAAACTCAGGGGAGCCTTCACACATTTTAAATACTGAGGAATATAATCGAAGCTGGTGCTTGAAGGGCAAGGACCACAACATCACCACATCACACCCCGCATTAGTGCTACACCCTGCCATCTGGTGAAGAAGAGGCCACAATTTCAGACTTTGCATTGACCAAGAAAGGCATCAAACTACATCACTAAATTCTTCCATCCCCGCAACTCTTGCAGGTACATGATAATGGCTTTCCTCAGACTGCTTGCAGTTTATCTTCACAAACTAAAAAAACTTGGTGAAAAAAAAACCTTCGGTGCTCAATATTCACCCGTAAAGAACTCACTGCCTTAAAATAATTTTCTATAGTGTAGGAAAAAATGTAAAACTCACATTTTCACTTGCCCTTTATCTCTCAGCTTTGAGATAGGCAGTCATAATCATATCATTGCCTCTAGTCTTTTCCACTATCAACTTTGACTTTTTTCAGAGTTTACTCTGTCCAGCCTTTTCTTCTCTTTTTTCTTCAGTTGAGTTACGGAGCTAAGGGACTTCCTCACATCCTGTCCCAACTCTCTAGACGGTTCAGAACAGAGCATATTCAAGAATTTCACATACTTGTTCGTGAAGTCATACTGTCTTTATACCAAGATTCCTTAACTAGTTACAATTTCCCCAATTTATACTTGAAGATTCTCTGCTTAGCTGAGTGTTCACTAGATGTTTTCTGTGACTTCATACTGATAGGTAACCATATTCATGTTTCTCTCTGGCGCCCTATGCTTAAGTACCTCAAATAAAATTAATTCTCCTCATTCAGTGCCAAACAGACCAATCTTCACACAAATAATAAATATTTCTCATGTAGAAAACATTTTTTTCCTTATTTTTATTTCTTTCCTTAAGCCGTGCTTGCAGGCAAGTCCTCTTATCTAATTACTGATTTGTGCATGCTAGATTCAATAGATATTCCAGTCAACCTATTATTAATTGGTATTTAACCAGTCTTTCCATAAGAAAATGTACACTTCTTGGTCTTGGTTTTGAGATCTGCTCATTGTCCACCTAATTTCCCTAGGATTAATTTATTTAGATGGATTTCTCAGTCAACTGGAACATGATGCAGCATGAAGTTGACGTATGCAAGATATATGTAACACTTATTCAATAAAATACTCATTAAGAAGAAAGTAATCAATGAGTGAGTGGTGGAAATTACTGTGTGACAAAAACCTGAGTACTTTCCAATCCTTGTAGAGATCACTCCTTTCCATTCTGAGACCACCGAGCACCAGCATTTCCTAGTGCTTCACATTGCCTCGGTTAATCAATTCTGTGCAATGTTTGTTGTCTGGTTTAATGATTATCCAAGGGAACTTTAAAATAGCCGTTCAGAAAAGGCAGTTCTGAAAATTCATCAAATACCATACTATCATTTAAATATGGATTGCACAGCTCTACCCATAAAAACTTCCTTTCAGTAATTGTGGTCTCAGACAGAAGCTCTCATCCTATTTGTTCAAGGACAGAATGCAATTGAATTGCAGAAGTCCAGGCCATTAAAATTGCTGCAGTTATGGAACTTACTTTGGTTAGGATATGAAAAGTCAGCACACCAGCTCCCTTATGTACCTTCATCCTGACAGCCTATGTCAATTGCAGAGAAAATGTGTCATCATTTTGATCCTTTAACCATTCATAAATCAGCTGCTTTTTGTTAATATTTGAATATATTTACCTTCCAATAGAGCTTTGTTCTGTTCTTAATCTCCATTTCCCTCTCTTTGTACTTTCAGCCACCCAATCGTATCTTTATTTTCTCTGTAACCAGTGAAGAGTCCCTTTGACATTTTCTCCATACTCCCCTTACTTTCACTATTAACATAAAAGTAAAGTCATCATTGTGACTCGGTCCTGTCAGCTAATGCATGCCAAACTCAGAGCGCTGTTTTAGTTGTGGTGATGGGATACCTGTCATTCCTATACAGTGATGCTCTATACTAGGCATAGATCTCCTTCAGTGACCCTATTCCTGTTGCATGTGGAAGCCAACCCATGGAAACAGGCTGCGCGTTACGAAGATGTTAGATGAAGCACTACCTCAATGACCCTGCAAAGTCCATTCTGCTGGTGAGGAGTAAGAGCAGAAGCATGCGTAGTGGAATACTAGACATCAGAGAAGCATAGAGTGGTAGTGAGGAAAACAGGGGAGTAACATGCAACAAACTGAAGAGGGACAAGGCAAGAGCAGCAGAGAGAAGTGAGGAAGAGATGCGCAGTGGAGAATTGAACAGAGGAGAGTGTTGAGCAGCAAATGGAGGAGACACAAGAAAAGGTGGAGAGGGGTAGAGAGGATAGTTGGAAAGAGATTGGAGGGGTGAAGAGCAGAATAAAGAACACCTATTGATGAGGAACCCACATTTCATTACAACCAATTGGCAACCTGGAGTGGGGTGTGACAGTCCTAGGTGTCTTAGACAAATGTTGTGCTTGTGGTGATCGATGTTCTTTAACAAAAACTTAATATTAGGACAGAACCAATGAGAGAGAAAAGGTGTGAATTGGCTGGAGACCAAATAACAGTACTAATGACCTCATGCAACCTACTGCTCCTCAAATTACTCAATTAAGTTCAAGACCATTTTAGAATACTAAGTAGGTCGTAAAGAGCTCACAAACATATAGTGCATAGAATGACTATGTGTCCAGGGAGGACCTGGCTTGGCAGTTAGGTCTGGACTGTTCCCGTGAGGCACAGGGTTAAGACTGATTTGCATATGGCGGGTCCAACCTGGGGTAATGTAGTGGGCAAAAGAACGATGGGTTTAACCCAGATCTTTTGACTGGGGGAAAATGTTTGCATTGTCAGCATTTCGTCCACCATTTGTTTGCTGTACAATGACTATGTGCACATGTGTGCATATATGAATTAGAAATAATGTAGTAATGGAGGTAAGTCTGATTCACTATGGTAAAAGTTATATGATGCAAACTTTAACTACTAGTAAAGTTGTAAGTGGACACAGTACTTCATTTAAACAAGGTATAAACAGAGTGCAACTAGTGTGATTTGCATACATATGGTATGTTTTACCACTTGACATCCTTGGCATATTCCTCCAGACCTTTGCCTTCACTCCCATACTTTACTGAACTCATTTTAAGTCTCCATTTGGACTCTCTGTACTTTACCCCTGCTAACAAGTGTTAAAGTGCCTGAGCACTTGCCTTAACACTAGGTAAAATTGGCCTAAACCTAGTTGGGACTGTAAGCCCCTAGTAAATGGTACTGCCTGTTCCCAGGGGCTATAAATTAAATGCTAGTAGTGGGCCTGCAACACTCAGTGTTCCACCCACTAAAGTAGGCTTTTAACACATGTTTCAGGCCTTGCACTGCAGCCTCTAGTACAGTCTTAAACTGCCATTTCAACTTGGCAAAACTTATAAGTGACCAATAAGATGAGCACTAAAGGCTCATAGGCTAGGGTGCATGGTATTTAAAATATAGGATGTGTGTTTAACTTTTACATGTGGTAACAGTGAAAAACTCCTAAAACTGTTTTTAACGGTGGTAAAACGAGTTAACACTGGGTCACCTTATTACACTGAATAAGTGCTGAGTTCATTTTGGGAACAGATATAGAAGTGACGTTTACACTCAAATTTATTATAATTTATATTCCTCTTTATGGTAAAGTTAAAATGTAAGTTACAATTTGAATATCGCACTTGTAGAAAGTTATACTGGGGGTTGGGTCTGCCTAATCAGCAAGGTTGAACCACTTTCAACACAAAAGAACAAAAATATACCTTGATATATAATTATTTGACCAACACTGTAATTACATTTTTTATAATCCAGAAATTTAATTTGCTTGACCTCGCTTTTGCCAACATGAGAGCTTATACATTTATTTGTTTGAATTCATTTTGCATTCAACAAACCATAAACATTTGATAACATAACCAAAAATGTGTATGAGCTTTATTTGGCCCACACTAGAATAGCAAATAAAAAACGATACTTGTACATACATAAACAGTTTTTCATTGCAAAACATCTACAATGTACCAGTCTCCAGTTTTCAACAAGAGTAGTTTTCTATTGTTTCCCATTTGTCCAAACTCTTGAAATTATAGCATATAATGGAGTTGTAGCCACTATTTATTGAAACCAAAAATTCAAGGGACATGATATTATTTAAAAGGTTGCCTTAATGTAGTTTCAAATTCCAGCAACTCCCTAATTTATACAGGTCAATATTTTTCGAACCCCATGGTTTGGGGTCTCCTCAGACCCAAGACTGGGTACAACTAAAAAGAAAGTGAATGAGAAAAATATTTGTGAGAATCATTATATGCATGTGCTGATAATTCAACTAGTGCCCCTCACTTTTGATGCAAAACTGCCTCTCTTACTGTCTATGTTCCATCTATGTCCAGTGTGGTTGAGAATAAAACTGCAGATAATGATTCAAAAAAGCAATAAGTAGCACATGGTTAGAGCCAGTCTTGTCTTCCAATGTATTTTGAAAAATGGACATTTAGTTAGTTATGCAACTTACAGAATGTTTTGTGTGTCTGCTCTAACTGAGGGCTTTTTCTGACTGAAGCATGCGATGTACACAGTATGTTTTTAGCTGGTGAAAGTATATTCAATTACTTCAGATTTTTCAGGATCAAGAATTCTACTTTAAATTTCAAACAGACAAAACACATTGAAGGAGAAATCTTTCCAATTGTTCAGGAGGCATTTGACAATGGCTACATCAATCCCACATAATTTTACCTCCTTGAAAAATCGAATCCTCGAATTCCAGCAAAGTACTTTCTTCGGAAGAACACAAAGATGAAAATAACCCTTGGAGTTTGACTCGGTTCTTGAAACTTATTCACAATAGGATGACACCTTTCTAAAACCTTACATCAATGAAGTTCCATTATATCTTCAGGACACAATATTAATAAAATAGAGGCGTGCATAGTTGGTTCCAACACACAGTGACTAGTCACATTTGATGTAGTCTCCCTTTACACACAAATCCCTCAAGATGACGGCCTGGAGGCCATAGAACTTTACTTAGAGGCAAGCCAAATGCCACACAGAGTCCCTACATGATTTATACTTCAACTGGCACAATTAGCACTCAAAATTAAGTACTTCAAATTCAAGGAAGATTTCTTCTTTCAGATCAAAGGGACTGCTATGGGATGTTCCTTTGCTCCAGAGATGGCAATACCGTACACAGCCCTGTTTGAAGACAAATTTGTGTACAATAATAAACCCTTTAAGACAATGTGACAAAGTAGCTTAGGTTTGTAAATTATTTTTTTGTGTATCTGGACTGGAAAATAAGAAGCCCTGAATCAATTCCACACCTGGTTGAACAACAGATTACCAGACATTAAGTTCAGCAAGAACAAGAATATCAAAGCTGTACATTTTTTAAAATGTAGAATTGAAGGCTGTTAATGACCAGTTGATAACAACACTTTACAGGAAAATGACAAATAAAAAAAAGGCCCTTCATCAGCGCAGTCTTAAAGAAAACCTACCCTCCGGGCAATGTGTAACGATAGAATGACTATATCCAAAATACAGCCATTCTCCTTGACAAATTGATGGAAAAAAGAGATCCTCATAAGATGGTTAAAACACTTGCACAAGAGAGCTTGGCTCACTGCAAGAGAATGTAACTTGGAAAAGAGATATCTAGAAATGTTTGATCAATTGGTGAGTGTCTTCAAATAATGCCCCCAAACAAACAACTTCAAAACAATCATTCTTAAAAATTGGTGTCTAATATCCAAATTGTACAGCATGTTCGAGCGCTGGCAGTTTGCACTCAAGAAGAATGTCAAAATAGGAAAACATCTTGATCTAGCCTACACTCCTTCGAGGCCCCCTAAATGTAATCTGAGGCAACATTTGAAGCTATTTGCCATTGAAGGCCTCCACAAACATGGGATGCAACCCAACACTGGAAGTGACTGAATTTCAATTGGAGAGTATCAAATGAGACACGCCGTATTTTGGCCTGGGCGGTGAACTCCGATCCGCTCGCGGAGTTTGCAGAGTTTTCTGCACTCCGTGGAAGCTCGCGGATTGCAGAAAACCCTGCTTTGCGTATTGCAGCAGAGTTTTTTCCCTGCTCGCTCTTATGAATGGTAAGTTTCCGAGCACGAGCTGCTGCTCGGGTAGAATTCCTACCCAAGCGGCAGGAAGAACAGCGCAAACGGCAGTTCTCACTGCACTCCACCACTTGCAGAACTAAACTGAGTTTTTTTGTAACTTAACAAAGTTCAACTTAGCAAAACTCTGCGACTTTGCCCAGGCCTGGCCGTATTCTCAAACTGCAGATCGAGGAATGTAGTTTAAGGCATTATTTGTCCATACAATGAAAAAAACAATCAGCCAATACAACAAATTATCATCCAGCACAAATCCATCATTCGTTGCAAGATTACCTCAGCACTGCTGGCCAATCAGTTTGAAGAGATGAGACACATGGAAAATGATTTCAAGTGGAAAGTCTTACCGGCCATCCAGCCCAACCCGAGAGGTGGAGATGACTCTCCGAAGAAGCTTATCTAATTCTGCGTTTCAGCAGGACCATGAGAGCCTTGAATGAAATGTAAGAACTATAAAGGATCTAATTTTTAGGAAGAATTTACATCAGCTCCACCAAGTTAACATCAAGTAAAGTTCAAAAGAATGATCACCATATTTAAACCTCAGTTCGATATGGCTGTGAACAAATCAAGCTTTGACTATTGCAGATCTGCACTCGTGCAAAAATACAATAGTAATTCTAGAATCATTACAACCTAAATTGATTAGACTCAATGCCCAGCAGGGCACTTTCATACTCCAAAATACTTGCAGTGGAGTATGTCCAAACCAACAAAAAATACAATATAATATGTGCATTTCAAATAGGATACCCATGAAGAAAACAAAGATGGACAGAACTACATTGATCAGGATTCTGCTGGTTTAATTTCAGTCAATTGCTCAAGACCTTGCTTCAATCTACACGAAGCATGAAGGTACCAGCACAGTTGAACTAAAAGCTATTTAAATCAGTAAACTACAGACCTACAATCATACAACCGCAGGTGAGCCTGCGGCCTAAGCTTTGGTTGAAAGAATCTGATTGAAGAGAACCCGCGGACTTAACCAAGACTAAGTAAGTCTAGTTTGCGAATCAGGCGTCTAGATATAAGCAATATTTAACTTAAATTTGATAAATTGATAACATTGAATCGTGTGCAAATAGCACCAGTCAAAAGCCCTATTGTTTCTTGACTTCTCCTGGTGATGACATTAGTTCTGTGTCTGCCTTTTTCCTCTTAAAGATACAATAGAAATCCTAATGGAAAAACAAGGCAACAATTAGGCTGTGATGGGTTTAACCACATCGCATACATCGATGAAGTAAGTCAGCATTCAAATCTAATGAGCAGAGGAGTGCGTAGTAAGTGGCAAGACATAGTTGTCTCCTAAAATTATGATTCTATTCAAATGTGATATAAATCAATACTAACAAAGTGCCTGCATTTAGTTCTAATATGTGAAATGCCCAAAAAACTAAAATTGAAAAATCTGAACTAATTGAATGTTCTTTTGGCAGCTATAAACCAATAAATATACATTTTGAATGTACTGTATACATCACATGCTTCTGTCAGAAAACACCAGCAATTAGAGCTGACATACAAAACATTCGGCAAGTTGCATAACTAACTACATGTCCATTTTTCAAAATACATTGGAAATCAAGACTGGCTCAAGCCAAAAGCTTCGGTTTGCTTTTTTCAACCATTATCTACAGTGTTACTCTCAACTACACTGGATACAAATGGAACACACACCATAAGAGAGGTAATTTCATATCAAATATGAGGGACACTAGTAGAGTTACAGGCCCATGCATTTAATGATTCTAAGAAATATTTTTCTCATTCACTTTCTTTTTAGTTGTACCCAGTCTTGGGCATGAGGATACCCCAAAACTACGGGGTTTGAAACGCATCACCCTTTACTCATTGCAACTACATTAAGGCAACCTTTAAAGTAATGTTAGGTGCCTTGTTTTTTGGCTTTAATAACTATTTGCCACAACCACTTTATATGCTATTATTCAGGAGACACAATAGCAAACTCCTATTTTGTATATGTTGCGTAATGAAAAGCTTTTCATGTATGTACAAGTAATATTTTTTACATGTAACTCCAGTAAGGGCTAAAAAAAAGCTCCTACAACTTTTTGGTTATGTTATCCAATGTTTATGATTTGTTGCATGCTAAATCAATTCAAACACATTAATGTATAAACAATAATGTGGTCTTGGTGTTGGCGATTCTGGGCTGGTTGGCCGGGTGCATGCTGAAGCAAATTGGGGAGTGGTCTGTTCAGGTGAACATTGTGGGTTGGAGAAGTTGTTGAAGATGGTGTCGAGGAGGTGTCTGGCCCCATCTGTGGGATGATTTACCCACTGGGTGAATGCAAGAATGCTGAGGTCTTCCAAGAGGGTGGTGAAGTTAGGATCAGTCTCATCCTCTAAAATTAAATTAACGTTGCCGGGTAGTGTGTAGTTTGATTTTAGGGTTAAGGGGCAATCAGGTCTGGGAGAGAGGAGATGAACTTGGGTCTGGGTCTTGGGGTGGTAAAATAGAGCTTCTCATAGGTTTAAGGTGTGCGTGGCCCTGATTTTGAATCGCAGGTATTCCAATCAGTTGGTGGTGTTAGCCCAAGTGATAGAGCAGTTGATTTACACAAGGAAGTTGATGTCTAGACCACCTCTGTGCCCATTTATTCTGTCTTGTCTCAGGATTTTGCACGCTGTTATGTCAGGGTAGATGCTGTATTATGCCAGGTTTCTGTGAGGAATATTAGGTCTAGAGAGAAGTCACGCAGGAGGTCCCAGACTTCTGAGGTGTGCTTAGTGAGGGATCAACAGAGGAAGAGCTAGTAGTTGAGAGTGGGATGAATGTTGTGCAGGGTGGTATTGGAGGTTTTGCAGCTGAGACACAAACAAAAAGACAAGCAAAGTCTGAAATAAAGATTGACCAGAGAAGTGGGATTGCCTCCTTGAGGACCATGGGGATGAAGAATACTACACATTCTCAAGGGCTGGATCATCTAGATCAGAGTATCGGGACATGGGGTCAGAGAGTGACAAAGCATCATCAGGCAGAGGGTCAGGCAGGAGCCAGGCAATACTTCAATGGCTGTCCGCTCTGTGGCTGCCATTAGGAAGCACTCGTGGAGTGGCCAGAGATTCGGAGAGTGGTGTACAGGGCTAGTATCCCTTGAGAGGAGCACGAAGGGAGGGCAAAGAGCACAGCAGGGCAAAAAAAGAAAAAAGAGTAAAAAGAATAAAATGCACATAGCAAAAGAGCACAAACAAGCAAAAAAGAAAAAAGAGTAAAAAAGAATAAAATGCTCATAGCAAAAGAGCACAAATGAGGAAAGAGAGCAAAAATTAAAAAGAAAAAGAGAGCAAAATAGACACAGAGACACAAAAAGAGTACATAAAAATCGAGAAAGGAAAGACAGACCAAAGAAAGATGATGTAACTCTGAAGGGGTGGTATGGCAGGCTGATGTAATGAGATATAATATGTGAGCTAATATGTGAGAACATGAGGAGTGCATGACGGGGGCTAAAGTTCTAGTTATCTCACTGAACTAAATCTGGTGAAATGCAATTGTTTTTCAATTATTAAAATTAGATTGTGTGTGACGTTTTCACCAACGATAACGTCACTTTAAACATTGGCTTTTGGAAGTGAATTTCTGTTTTTTTTTTACGTAAGGTAAGACCTCTTTTCTATTCCAAACCATAATGTTGTTATATCCTTTGTTTTTGTCAGTGAATTTCTGTTTCTTTTTGTGTAAGTTAAGGAGTTTTCTTTAATACCTAAGTATAACATCAGTTTAATCTTTGTTTTTTTTTTCAGTGAAATTCTGGAAAAATATTTAATGTAAGGTGAGCTGTTTTCCCATCTATAGCTATAACATCAAATTAACCTATGTTTTGCTTTCTGTAATATATATGTATATATATATATATATATATATATATATATATATTTTTTTTTTTTTGCAACCAAAGATACACCACACTCAGGATTTTTTGGTGCACATTTATTTTATACAAACAGACTCAGTCCTTAATCATACTGACGCGTTTCAGCCACACAAGGCCTTGCTCCTGATTGGTAGACATTACTCACAATTCAGTATATATATACTTTGTGCTCCCGGCTCTTTAAAAAATCAATGAAGAACTGGACAGAAACGAGGAAGCAGATATCAAAACTTTGATTGAAAAAAGTCGTAAAGAAATTGGTGAAAGATTAACAAAACACGAGGAGAAAATAAAATTACGGAAAATCAATAAATTCCAAAGAGACCTTGAGGACTATGAAACAGGTCGGATTTATACTTTCTCACGAAAATTCGACCAGGCAAGAAAACAGTGCCAATTATCTAACAAGCTAAAATGATGCAACAATCCAGTGTTAGAAATGAACAAGGAGTTTCGAATGCCTCAGACCAAGACACTGTGTCTCTTTCCAGCTCCTGCAGTACAAATGGTTCAACAGCCAGTCTAAACCAGGATAGTGATTTACAAGCAGTTTTGGACCGGGGGGAGGAGGTCGATTTTTTAGTCGAGGACCGACTCAGAACCCTTCGACCCAGAACGCGCAACAATGGCACAGGAAGCGACGCAACCTCAGGCGCAAAGCAAGGCGGCAACGCGCCAAATCAGCCGCAAAACAAAACGAAGTCCTGGTACAAAAGAAGAACAACAACAAAAAACAATAGACATGGCAGGCACCATCACTAATTTATCGAATCTAACTTTATCAACGGCAGAACAACAGCTGTTGTCCCTTGGTCTAAATTACTGTCCGGAAAGTTCTTTTAACTACACTGGGACCAGAGCGGACGTTTTCCTCTTCATCAGGAAACTCAAACTCAAAAAATTCTTTGCAATCAAACCACAAGTCAAAGAAACTAACCGCAGTGGGACCATTCATTTGCCCGGCGAGGCCACATTAACTACTGCAAGTGACGCAAGAACTCTTTTAACCTTATGTGACTTGGGATCAGGTTCTATTCCTAACACAAATGACGATGATGCAACCAATACCCAGGATCAGCTTTGTGCTGTTGACGTGGCACAAAGGGGAGCAGGGGAAAGTCCTTTCAAGGCAGCCAGCAAATTTGTCCCAGTCATGCCGAAGGATGCCGTGGATATATTCCACGAATGTGTGGTGGAGGATTTAAAAACACTCAATCGGCAAATACACAGGCTGAAAAATGCAAAGGAGAAAAAACATAGCTCCCAACTAGTTCAGTACAACAGACTAATGGCAAAACTTAGCAAGAACCAGGACATAGTGATCAATTCTTCGGACAAGGGAGGAAACATCGTTCTTTGGCCTAGAAAAGATTATATAACGGAGGCAGCCAGACAATTAAGTGACAATGAATGCTATACAATCAGCAGCGGGATCGAATATAAACGAGCCCGGGACACTTTAAAAAGAATGCTACTGTCATATAAACGGGAACAACTGATATCTTCTGAGGAATTTGCATTTCTACATGAGGAAAACCCGGTGATGCCGCATTTATACCTAATTCCAAAGATCCATAAAATGCGCCACCCAAGTCCAGGCAGACCGATCATCTCTGCAATTGGAAGCATGGGTGAGAACGTTTCCTGTTATATTGATTATTTTTTGCAGAGTCATGTCAAAGGTCTTGCCAGTTACATCAAAGACACCGGCGACTTTCTGTCCAAGCTCAATACGATACAATGGCAAACTGAGGGATTGGTGTCAGTACAACGCGGATTTTTACAACGTATTCCGTTACAACGGAATTTTTACAACGCAGGATCCATTACATCGGATGCCATTACAACGCATGGCATTACATAGCAGATGGTATTACAACGCATGGCATTACATCGTAAATATAGGTAAGTATACCTTTTTTAAAAAAATGTTATTAAGTTAATTTAATTAATTTAATATAAATAATTTAATTAAAATACATTTTAAAATAGCCATTAATTTAATTTAATAAAATAATATCTATTTAATAAATGTAATTTTAATAAAAAATGGAAATAATTTAATTTAATTAAAATAATAAAATTAACTTAATGTACATATTTTTATAATTGAAATTAAATTAAATTAAATGAAATAAATTATTTAATTTAATTAATTTAATTAAAAAATGTAATTAATGTAATAAAATTAATTTTAATTTATTGAATATATTTTAATTAATTTAAAAAAGGTAAATATAATTTAATTAACCCAAAACACAAACCTACCCCTGAACCCTAAAAACACCCCTGTACCCCAAAACCCAAACCCTGCCCTAAAACCTAAAAACACCCCTGTACCCCAAAACCCAAACCCTGCCCTGAAACCTAAAAACACCCCTGTACCCCAAAACTCAAAACCCTGCCCTAAAACCTAAAAACACCCCTGTACCCCAAAACCCAAACCCTGCCCTAAAACCTAAAAACACCCCTGTACCCCAAAACCCAAACCCTGCCCTAAAACCTAAAAACACCCCTGTACCCCATAACCCAAACCCTGCCCTAAAACCTAAAAACACCCCTGTACCCCAAAACCCAAACCTTGCCCTAAAACCTAAAAACACCCCTGTACCCCAAAACCCAAACCCTGCCCTAAAACCTAAAAACACCCCTGTACCCCAAAACCCAAACCTTGCCCTAAAACCTAAAAACACCCCTGTACCCCAAAACCCAAACCCTGCCCTAAAACCTAAAAACACCCCTGTACCCCAAAACCCAAACCCTGCCCTAAAACCTAAAAACACCCCTGTACCCCAAAACCCAAACCTTGCCCTAAAACCTAAAAACACCCCTGTACCCCAAAACCCAAACCCTGCCCTAAAACCTAAAAACACCCCTGTACCCCAAAACCCAAACCCTGCCCTAAAACCTAAAAACACCCCTGTACCCCAAAACCCAAACCTTGCCCTAAAACCTAAAAACACCCCTGTACCCCAAAACCCAAACCCTGCCCTAAAACCTAAAAACACCCCTGTACCCCAAAACCCAAATCCTGCCCTAAAACCTAAAAACACCCCTGTACCCCAAAACCCAAACCCTGCCCTAAAACCTAAAAACACCCCTGTACCCCAAAACCCAAACCCTGCCCTAAAACCTAAAAACACCCCTGTACCCCAAAACCCAAACCCTGCCCTAAAACCTAAAAACACCCCTGTACCCCAAAACCCAAACCCTGCCCTAAAACCTAAAAATACCCAAACACCCCAAAACAAATACCTCAGTACCCCAAAACATATACTCCTATACTCATACTTATTTAAAAAAATTACTTAAATTAATAAATTTAATTTATAATATTTAAAAACATAAATAAATATTTGTATTTATTTTTATTTATAATTAATAATAATTAAATCAATTATATAATATTAACAAATATAAAAAAAATTATATACTTACCAATACTTACGATGTAATGGTATGCGTTGTAATACCATCTGCTATGTAATGCCATGCGTTGTAATGGCATCCGATGTAATGGATCCTGCGTTGTAATAGCTGCGTTGTAACAGCATTACGACGTAAAAGTTGCGTTGTAAGTGGTACACACCAAACTGAGTCGTGTATTATTACATTAGACATTGAATCATTGTACACATGCATTGAACACTGCAAGGGTATTGAGGCGATCAAATACTATTTAGGACAGAGAACATGTGAGTATTATGGACACAACAAAATGTTAAGTGATCTAGTGAGCTGGTGTCTAAATAACAATTTTTTCCTGTATGGCAAAGATATCTGGAGGCAGACCAGAGGTGTTGCCATGAGTTCCTGCTTCTCCCCCAGCTACGCGTGTTTACACGTGGGCTGGTGGGAGGAGCGGGATCTTGTGGCCACACCGGGCTATAATAATGTCCTGTACTGGATGAGGTTTATTGATGATGTTTTCTGTGTTTATCAGGGTGACACCACCAGTGCACAGCAGTTTGTCGATGCTCTTAACACCAACACCAGCAATCTTTTCTTCACTTCCAACATAAGCAGACACTCAGCCCAATTTTTGGATGTTCAGATTGATATCATGGGGAATACCATTGTAACCTCTTTACATCGAAAACCCACTGCTGGCAACAGTATTCTACGTGCCAGCAGTGGCCATCCCCGGCATGTAATTGAGAGTATTCCCTTGGGGGAACTTCTGAGATTAAAACGAATTTGCAACTGTGAGGAAAAGTTTAAAGAAGGAGCATTAGCTATGCTGGAACGTCTGAGGGCCAGAGGCTACAACGAAACCATCCTTTCAAGAGCATTAACAAAAGCTCAGGAAAGGTCCAGATCGTCTCTTCTGTCACCAAAATCTCCAGAGGTTGACAATAGTGATCAATCGCCCAGGCTCATTATCTCATACAGCCGTCAGCAAAGACAAATCAAAGCAATCATCAATAGGCATTGGCCTATTCTGAAAACTGATGGTGTTTTAAATTCTAGAGTATCTGAAAAACCTGTTGTTACCTTTAAAAGAGCCTACAGCATGCACAGCAAATTAGTTAGATCCAGCCCGGAGCTAGTCAGTGGCAGTGACTGGCTCACCAAAAAGTGCTTCTTTAAGTGCAGCTCTTGCTGTGCATGCAAATTTGGGCAAAATACCACCCACTATGACAATCCTTTTTCAGGCACCAAGGTGGCAATTAAGGGTAACTTTAATTGCCGCACGGAGTTTGCTGTGTATGTCCTGACCTGCACCTGTGGCCTGAGCTATGTAGGTAGCACCAGGTCGCGGGTGCATGTGAGGATATTGCAGCATCTCCGTGCAATCATGACTCCGCTTACCCCGTGGCACGACACTTCGACATGGTACACGCCAGGGACCTGGCGTGTTTAAAATATTATGTCATCGATGCAGTGCCCAACTTGAGACGGGGGGGGACAGGGACAAAATCCTTAGAAGGTTAGAGACTCAGTATATTGTGGCGTTGGATAGTAAACAACCAAATGGACTCAACGCGACTGAGGACTTACACAACTTCTTATAAGAAAAGGTTCCTTTAGTTAAGGAAACAACCCCTTTTTCTCATATATGTCTCCCCTAGCGAAGCCTATGTGGGCGGAGCTTTCCTGGTTATTGGATTACTGACAACTCTGGCTACTTATATTGATTTCGGAATTCATTGATGATTCCAAGGTCGGGCAGCCCACTGAGCTATTGAATTTACCACACACGTCGAATATTCGAAATTTTGGTATATTTTATATACACTGACAATACGTGTGTTTTATGAACACTGCAATTTCTCTCTTTTTTAGTCTGCTTTTTGGGGACTGTACATAATGTTACATATATCATTTTTCCCAATTTGTTATTTTCGTTACTCACAATGGCACAAACACATAGGAGCACACATTTAGAGGTGATTATGTTACACCATGTGTAAAAATTTAGTCACATATTTCTTGTAAATATTTGTATATAGGTCTTAATATTTATGAAATGTGTAAATTCATGAATTATGAATTTTTAATAAATATTACAGACATTAGCTCGTGGGCATTACACAATACAGTTGTCACCCATATGTAACATCGCATGATTTTAGGCCTCTATGCTCAATTTTGATACTGGATTGCAATTTGCACAATTTGCATTAGGCACTTTATATCTGTCTTTTGGATTATTGCATTTAGGCAGGGAACATCTAGCACCAGTCACTTTAATAGCCCGCAGTTCGGGCATTTCTGCATTCAAGCAGTTACAATATTCATTTAGGCCTTTTAAGAAATCAGTGCGATACCGTTATGATAGGAAAAGGATAATGTTCAAAAATGTTATAAAGTACATTTTTGGTTTTTAACATTATGACTGATATTAAATGAATTTATAATATGAATTATTGTATATACTGTATTATACACTATATGCATATGCATTATCTTTGTAATATAATGTTGTGATTTAGTGATTACACTAAGAATCAGTCGTCTGTATTTTCCATCTCAAGATTTGCCAGTAGCGGTCGGCAGTAGGTGTTTCTATAGGGCGGTGACGTGGGCAGGAGGAGGGGCAGGGTGGGGGGAAATAATGTATGGATTACGGAGTTTTACAGGTAAGTAAACATTTAAATACATAAAACGAATTTCGTTGCGCACACTGCATCACCAAATGTGATGCAGTGCGCGCAACGAAATTCGTTTTATGTATTTAAATGTTTACTTACCTGTAAAACTCCGTAATCCATACATTATTTCCCCCCACCCTTCCCCTCCTCCTGCCCACGTCACCGCCCTATAGAAACACCTACTGCCGACCGCTACTGAGATTTGCACCTATTTCTATGTTTGTTAACACAGTCATGTGATGCACGACAGGAGGTGTGGCCCTTGGGAAAGGTCAGGGAAAAAAGCATATAAATCTAAAGTCTGACTGGTTCAACGGTGTGTGAACAAGAGTACAACGTACTCGAAACGTGTCATTTGAAGGGTCCTAAATAAATATAACATCCTGCCTGATAAACGTGGGGTCTGCCTTCTTCTTTCGCCGCGCTGCCTGCGTGGAGGTTCGAGGATTTGCACTGCATATATATACATATATATTTATATATAAATTAAATGGAGCTGCCTTTCATCCCCGCTGAGGTTTCTGCTTCTTTTTATTATGAGAGGAGATTGCTGTTTTCATTACTTCACGCGTTCCCTAGAAGTGCGTTTCAGAAGCCCCCTCTTCCAAAGTGGCTTGGAGACTCTGGACTATGCTTCGGCATTTTGCTTTTTTTCTGGTAAAGGAATCTCTCCGAGCCCGCCTGCGATCCGGAATATTTGGGTGCAGTTCATCGAGGCATTCCGTCAACTTGGACGGGTTGCATTGCCCTCCCGCCCCTGCTCACCTCCAAAATCCGGACTGCCGACTGAAGAGTCCATGGGGACCCGAGGCAGCACCATCATCTGAGGGGTCCCGGAACGTTCCTGCAGAGTGCCCAACCCTCAGCTATTTTCGTGGATTCATCCGTGAACGACCCCAAGCACTACTCACCTGGGAGCCACTGCTGCTTTCTGGGACACTGAGTCTTTGAGTTGCACTGACCAGCTGAACTGAGGTTATTGATGCTTGGGGGCGGAGCTATTATCTGCACCTATCGTAGTGCGGTTGGGCTCATTTACACTGCAGAAGCGAGGGACTCTTCATTCATTTTATTGTTGGCGCAGACGAAGGCCACACCGGCCGAAATGCATTCGCCTTTGAAAATGTTAATTAAATGGAGCTGCCTTTCATCCCCGCTGAGGTTTCTGCTTCTTTTTATTATGAGAGGAGATTGCTGTTTTCATATATATATATATATATATATATATATTATATATATATATATATATTTTTTTTTATTTTTTTATTTTTTTGCAACCAAAGATACGCCACACTCAGGTTTTTTTGATGCACATTTATTTTATACAAACAGACTCAGTCCTTAATCATACTGACGCGTTTCAGCCACACAAGGCCTTGCTCCCGATTGGTAGACATTACTCACAATTCAGTATATATATACTTTGTGCTCCCGGCTCAGCCTACAATGAAGCCTTTTGGGAGATGTAGTTTGTAACAATTATCAGTCCCCTTAGCAAAACGGACAGTAATACCATTGTAAGGGCTGCATTTTACACTCTAACCAATTTAACCTCTTGATCATATATTCAGTGACATACTTCCAAAGTTTCCATAATGTGCATGTTTTGTATAGTACATTTGAGTGCATATCAAATACTTTTACTGCTCAGTACAAGGACCTGCATGGAGGTTTCTAGGTGATAGTTACTTTGTAGTAAAAATATCTGCATACAGGTTTATAAGTGACAACAGTAGTGCATACAACCTACCTTAATTAGATTGGTCCTTCCAAAACATATGCTCGAATTGTATAGATGCTGATTACTTTGTAGTAAAACAAATTACGTAAAAACTAAAGAGAAGGAAAGGATAAAAATATCAAAACATAGAGGTCATTTCAAGAGGCAACGGGACATTTCTTCCATAGATTTTACATGCCTCAGTGAGTCATCACAGGTCAAAGACCTAGTAAATACACATATTACTTTGTAGTGAAACACATTATGTGAAAACTAGAAGGAAATAGAGGATAAGAATATCAGAACCATAAGAAATATACAATACTCATTTCAGAAGGCAACAGCACATTTCTTCCATGAATTTTACATATCTCAATGAACCATCACAGTTCAGAGGTCTTAAAAGTGCACATAAAATTCTTCATCCTTATTAAGACCTCTCAGGGTGCATAGCTTTATAATGTACCACGATTCCAATTGTCTCAACTTTTGCTTCCTATAGCGAGCTCTTTCACTTGGTGGAATGGTGTCCAAACAAAAAACTGCCTGCATCTCCAATCATTCTTTTGGCATGTAGCTATTTGTCTCGCTGTTGCATAATTAGGATCTTTATTTTTAATAGCACGGATGTGCTCCGGAATACGTTTCTTAAGCATACAAATCGTGCTTCCAATGTACGTCATACCACAGGCACATTGAATGACGTTTACTACGAAATGAGTTGTGCAAGTAATCTTTTGGTTGATTTTGATGGTATTTCCCTCCAAATCATTAATTTCAGTTGTATTAACCTCAATTTTGCTCGCTTTACACTTGTTGGCATTTCAAGGCCAACTAGCCCACCAGGTCCCTCCAGTATGCGCCAGGAGGCTGCGTTGCAGAGAGGTGTTCAGAGGCCATACCCCTTTATACAACACTCTGCAACGCAGCTCCCTGGAGCTTACTAGAGGTACCTGGTGGGCTAGTTGGCCCTCAGGGACCTTCAGTATTGACAAGGAATTAATTCCCCTACTTAAACTGCACCACAGGGCGTGTTTGCACACATGTGAACTCAGGCCCGCCCCCTCCCTTCACCACTGTGCAAACGCGCACCGTGGCACCTTTTAAGTTGGGGAATTAAGTCCCTTTGAATTATGGGGGTCCCTGGGGTCCAACTAGCCCACCAGGAACCTCCAGTTAGTGCCACAAGGCTGCTTCGCAAAGAGGTGTAAAAAGGGGCGTGGCCTCAGAACACCTCTCTGCAATGCAGCCCCTTGGCGCATACTGGAGGTTCCTTGTGGGCTAGTTGGCCCCCAGGGACCCCCAGTATTTAAAGGAAATTCTTTCCTCCTCTGCAAACGCACCATGGGGCGCGTTTGCGGAGTGGTACAAGGAGGGGGCGTGGTCTCCGGCGCGATGCTTGATCTTCTTTTTATGTATTTTTTTAAGAAGGGGGCTGTGTAGCCCCCCTACTTTTTTAATTTTTTGGACTCTGGGGACGCCATTTTTTTTATTATGACGGGAGCTACCTTGCCCCCCTGCTTTGGCCACTTTTGGCCCCGGGGCCCCCATCCCCCGGGGCTGGCAATTTTCCCCAGGAAATTGCCGGCCCCGGGGGAATTGCAGGCTACAAGTGTCCCAGGACACTTGTAGCCCCGGGGACCCCATACCCCGGGAATGGCCCACTCCGTTGGGGACTATGGGGGTCCCCAATTCCCCCACGATCCCTGCCGGCTCACCTCTTCCTGCGGGAGCCGGCAATGCTTTTCTACATGGGGAGCATCTAACATGCTGCTCCCCATGTAGAAAAGCAATAGTCTTTGGGTTTTGGAAGAGAGAGCAGCTTTTCTGCTCTCGCTTCCAAAAACCAAAGTAGTTTGCTATGGTAGGGCGGGAGCCTCGAGGCTACCGCCCTACCATAGCAAACTACAGTGTCCCGGGGGTAGGAACTCAGGGACACTGCAGGAGCTGGGGGTGGCCCGGGGGGGGGGTGGCAGTCCCCAGGGCCACCACAAGGCTTCAGGAGGGGGGCAGCGCGCCCCCCTCCCAACATTTAAAAGCTCCGGGGGTGGTGGTCCCCAGGGCTGGGGGGTTCGTCACGGACCCCCCAATTTAAAAATGCAGTGCCCCAGGGAGGTGGTGGTCCCCAGGCATGTGGGGGGGCTTGAGCCCCCCACACAGGTTTTTTTATAATTAAAATAAAAAGAAGCCCCGGGGGTGGCGGTCCCCAGGGCTGGGGGGTCCCTCTGCCCCCCCCCCCATTATTATAAAAAAGGAAGCCTCAGGGAGTGGCATTCCACAGGGCTGTGGGGGGCCATGAGCCCCCCTCCATACATATTGTTAAAACCCCAGGGCGTGGTGGTCCCCGGGTCTGGGGGCATTATAATAAATCACATTGCCCCTGGGGCCTAGTTACGACTAAAGCGGGCTTTGGCTTTTTTTTTCATGGGATAGGCGTATCTCGCAATTTAAAAAAAAGAAATTTGTTTTGGGGGCCTTGGGGGTACTTGTGGGACCCCCTGAGCAGGCCTAGGGGGTCAGGGTGTTTCTACCCTGCCCCCTTTGCGTCTTTTGCGCTCTTGTTTTTCAGTTTTCATGTGCCTCGGTTCTACCAAGACACAAAAGGCTGCCAACACATCCTGATTTGGAGTGTTGACAGACAGTTGACAGCCAATTAGCATGCAGTTCGTGCTCGTAAAGGCGCGCAAATGATCCTCGGAGGATACGCGTACCCTACTTCGTCCATAGATATATATATGATTTTACTTTTAATTTTCTCAGGAACTACTGCATGGATTTACACCATTTAACAAAAAGCGTGATCTGTAAACCAAACTCTACCTTCCAAATTTGGTGTAATTCCGTTCAGCAGTTTGGGCTGTAGCCATGTCTAAATGTCCCTATGGAAAATTGCATGAGGAAAACATGTTTTGGGACCCCACTTTTTTCTCGGTCCCCGCTTTACGAATTACCCCAAAACTTTCAGGATAGGAGCGGAGCGGAGCGCCCCATCTTCTTGGAGAATTTCGCGAAGATTCATCAACTGGTGCCAAAGTTATTCCAAATAGAATGTTGTGGATTTCCTATGGAAACTAGTTCCTAACAATAACTACCTACTGGCGACCGCCAGTAGATAATATATATATGTGTGTGTGTGTAACACTTATATATATATGTCTGGTAAAATGTCAATTGGTTGACTGAGTAAACAGATGTGAAAAGGGGTGCAGTATGTATACAGATGTCTCTGTCTTAATCTTAGACCCTTCAAAAATACATTGTCCCTCAGATTACTAAACACCCGCAACTCTCCTCATATTTTTACCCTCTGTTTCATACCTGTATTAACTTCTGAATCCATATTTACTTCAGTTTTCTTTAAATTTAAAAATTGCATTCAGGGCTCTACATGTCAGCATGTTTTGCAGAAATTGATGCATTTATGTGACAACAAGACCCTCCTTATTATGTTAATTTCTAAAGCAAACGCCTTAGGTTTTCCAGCTTGCATTCTATTAAGATGGCTTCACAGTTTTGTCTTAAATACAGAACGTTAGTGCTCTAGTTGTTCATTAGAATACTATGAGAAGCAACAGTATAGCAGTGGGGAATCAACTGACAGCTACTGTTGGAAGTGCATATTTTACTCAGAATATCAGATATTTTCTCACGTGGCTGTGGAAGATAGTATGACCTTACATAATTGGTTGACTCCCAACAGGCCGGTTTTAGACCCGCCCATTCTACGAAGTCAGTTATACTCTCAGTTATGGAAGAACTGCGGAGAGGAGCGGACTCTAACACCAGCCAGGTTTTGGTGCTCCTGGATCTGTCGGCCGCCTTTGACACGGTCGACCACAATATTTTGGTCGACCGTGTCAAGGAGGCTGGCATCCGGGGCACCGCTCTGGACTGGGTTCGCTCCTTCTTGTCCAATCGCCAGCAGGCTGTTCGGCTCTCCCAGTTCACCGCTGACAGGGTAGGTTTAACTTGTGGAGTCCCGCAGGGTTCTTCGTTATCTCCTCTTCTTTATAATTTATATCTGACCCCTCTCATCCGGTCTTTACGAGGCAACCATGACACCGCGTTTAATTACGCGGATGACATTCAATTGATTTTTAACATCGATGGTTCGGCGGAGTCTATTCTCACCTTCCATTCCACCCTCTGCCGCATCAGCGATTGGATGGGGGTTAACCATCTGAAGCTCAACCCCGACAAGACTGAATTGGTCCTTATCGGGGGTGCCGCCAACCCGTGGAAATCCACCTTCTGGCCGGCGAGCCTGGGCTCTCCCCCTAATCCAGTCGACTCAGCAAAAAATCTGAGTGTTATCATCAGTAGCGATCTCACGATGCGGCCCCAGATTAATGCTGTGGTTTCTTCTAGTTTTTTTCAGCTCCGGAAGATCCTGAAGATAGCCCGCTTTTGACCACTGAAGCACTTACTTTAGTTCTGCTGGCGTTAGTCATTTCAAGAATTGACTATGCCAATTCACTTTATGTAGGCATTCCGTCCTATTTGATGAAGAGGCTTCAGCTTATTCAGAACCAAGCTGCATGCCTCATTTACCATCAGCCCAGACACTGTCATGTCAGCCCCTTGTTAAAGTCTCTTCACTGGCTTCCCGTGTCCGAAATTCAAGCTAGGTTGCATCATTTTTAAGTCCCTTGCTGGTCTGAGCCCTTCTTTCATTCTTCACTATTGCACCCCTATGTTCCTGCCCGCAATCTACGTTCCTCCCACCTTGCCTTACTCAAGGTCCCTGTTTTTAAACGTAAGAAGCATGGAGGTTCAAGATTCTCCTTTCTTACTCCTTTTTTTTGGAACTCACTTCCTCTGAACATTAGACTCGTTTCTCCCTATGCACGTTTTAGATCTCTTCTTAAAACCTATTTGTTTTGTAATGCCTTCGGCTAATGCCTATGTGTGGTGAGTTGTCTCCCCCCTGTTTGCTCGAGCGCCAAGAAACCGCTAGGTGTTAGCTGCGCTTTAAAAGTAATTTTTACATTACATTACATTACATTTTACATAATATGTGCTCTTATTTTAACTTCTGGAGTACATTCCACAACCTCTAGTAGAAAATCATGAGAGAAAACCGTTTTCTCTCAAATATTGTTCATCATATTTTCCGTAACTCACTATACAATTGGCATGATAAAAGAAAGTGCGTAGTGCTCTGCTCTGCATTATTATCACAGGCACAGGGTCCAGTAGGGCGTATTTTTACATTGGGGCACGCAACCAGATGGTGTACTGTTCCCATCCTCATTCTAGTCAGCACAAACTGGTGCAAAGCTCTGGTCACTTGTGTCAAGTATGGATGGAATCCGATAAAATCATTCATGCTATTGTACAGCTTACAAGTAGAAAGTTTTGATTCCTCCAAAGCACGCCTCTCTGCACAATACTTCAAAAAAGTAATTTTCAAATTAGACTTGGAAATGTCAGAGGCACAATATCGATCATTAGTCATATTAAACCCAAAAACCTTTTGAAAGCAATCGATAATATTTTTGATCCAAGGGATCTTTAAGTGCTGGTCCATAGTGAGGCAATCCTCGATAATGGCTCTGTTCAGAGAGGTACCTTCATTCAGCCATACCGAGCGCCACAATAGTAAGGGTCTTAACATAATCATATCATTCAGGAATTGAATCCCTGTTTCCTTATGAACCAAGTTGTTGGAGGTAGATTTGGGTAAGCACAGGAGCCTTTTCAGAAAAGACTCCCGGCTGGTGACACACCCCAAACTCTAGCCCCTTAAAGGGCCGTAGAAAGACATCTAGATTGAAATTTTTTTAACATGTCCTTAATGCGTCTATTCCCCAACTTCTTGGCAAATACAAATACCCCATTGGCACTCCTAATCATCTTTGTTTTGACAGCTTTATGTTCAGTATCCCAGCTGCCATTTTTAGAAAATGTGATCCCTAGATAACAAAAGTTATCAACTTTTTGAACCGGTTCGCCTTCTATGGAATAGTGGGAATTGACTTTTGTTTTAGCTTGTCCAGACCCGCACTCCATCACATAAGTTTTCGACTTATTAATCACCAGTTTCCTACTTTTGATGAACTGTACAAACCTGTCCATCAAGCGTTGGAGACCCAGAGGGGTCCTGGACAGCAGCACGGCATCGTCCGCATAGAGTAACACAGGGATGTTAAGGTTGTTAACTCTTGGGACGTCTGCCGTAACTGTCTGCAGAACAGAATCCACCTCATTAATGAAGTGTGTAAAGAGCAGGGGTGCTAAAACACACCCCTGCCTAATTCCCCTCCCAATCCTAAACTTGCTCGTACACTCCCCATTAGGTCCATACCGAACACTGGTGCAAAGTTTTTTGTACAGGCGGGCCAAAAAGTAAACTATACCTTCGGGAGCTCCCATTTCGATCAGTTTATCCCATAGTATAGCGTGGTCTACCATAACCATATCAAAAGCGCTGCTTAGGTCAGCAAAGCATAAGTAAATTGACCCTTTTTTGGCCTGGGTATATTTCCCTACCAGAAGTTCTAAATTCAGGCACTGCTCAATGGTGCCACGACCTTTTCTGAACCCAAACTGACTGTTAGTTAAGATCTCATTGGTCTCTGCCCATTCCTCTAATCTGACTAAAAGGACCCGACTCATAACTTTTACAGATGAGTCCTGTAAGGATATTGGCCGGTAATTTTTTGCGTCACCCGGGTCACCTTTCTTAAAGATGGGGACGATTATTGAATCTGCCCATGTTGACGGTATCTTGCAACTAACTGCGGCATTGAAGATCTTGACCAGCAATGGGCCTCAAATCTCCGGGGCAGTCTTGTACACATCTATGGGTACCCCATCAGGTCCCTGGGCCTTCCCTTCCTTAGTGGCTCTTATACTGTCCATGACCTCAGCTGTAGTAATATTTAAAGCAACGATGGGCCAGCCATCTTTAGAGGGGGCCGGTCTATTACCAGAGTCAAAAATAATGGAAAAATGTTGAGTCCATGATTCCATGCTCACATTTGATGTAAACTCTGGCACCTTCTCGTCCTTAAGGAATGGGCTATTCACAGTGGTCCAAAACAGAGTGCAGTTCTTCAATTATGCTGCTTGGCTAAGGTTATCCCACGCTTCCTGCTGGAGTTCAGCCTTTCTGCGTTTAAGGATCAAATTATAATCCTGCTTAAGTTGAATCACCAGACTCTTATCCCTAGGTTTAACTGCTAAGGCCTCTTTGAGGTCTCCCCGGGCGGTAGAACAAGCATGGTCAAACAATCCCCTTTTCTGTCTGCTCTTGTGCCCCGCTACTCTAGTGAACTTCCTATTGATGATTGCGTTAATTTTAACAAAGTGATCAATAATGACAGCCACGGTTTCATCCTGTTCGAGGATCGCCGTAATTTCTGTCAAACAATTATTGATGATGGAATCAGATGTTATTTCAGCGTTATCTCCTTTCCACCTCAACCTAAAGCCATTTGGTCTATAGGGTTCGATATTAACGATAGTACCCAGATCGAGAGTGGGGACAGGTTTCCAGATCATGGCTTCAGTATTTAAGCAGTTATGGTCACTTAGCATAACATCAACCACCTTGGGCTCTGAGCACAGAGGGATTAGGTTAGAGGACATGCACATAAAATCAATAACAGTATTAGCCCCCCTCCCTTTGAAAGTCGGTAAACTTTCTCCCAGATCAGTCTTTTCATTTTCCATGATTTCCTTGTCATAATCTATCAGAAAGTTATTCAGGGTTTCTCCATACAAGTTATGGGGAAAATGAACATCAGCATCCCCTGAACGATTATAGACACCACATAGCTTCTGAGACGATAAGGGGCAAACTGAGATATTAAAATCCTCCACAAAAATAAATTCATAAACACCATTAAAATTATTCACAATATTTCTAATTTCTAGGTTTGGTGAAGCGCAACAGCTACCCCAGCAATGGGGTGTCCCGGTGCTGGGAGACAAGCTAACTCCTACAAGACGGGGGGGGGAGAATGAAGGCCCTAGAGAGCGGGAAAGAGGTGGGTCTTGATAGCTTTGCGAAAGACTGGGAGACAGTCTATGGAGCGGATGCTGAGGGGGAGATCATTCCATAGTTTGGGACCCAGAACGCTAAAGGAGCGACCTCCAGTGCGACAAAGTCTAATTCTGGGAACTGTCAGGAGAAGTTGATTAGAGGAGCGAAGTTCACGGCCAGGAACATAGGGTCGGGCCAGGTTTCGCAACAGAGGGGGGTTTCCCTGTTTGACGATCTTAAAGATCGTAATAAGAGCTTTGAATTTAACTCTGTGTTCCACCGGCAGCCAGTGCAGTTTGCGGATGGTAGCTCTGGCTGAGCATCTGCGTGGGAGACCGACCAGCGTTCTGGCCGCCGCATTCTGGATTCGTTGGAACCTAGCCGTTTCCGCTTTGTTTGCTCCCAGTAGGAGGACGTTAGCATAGTCCAGGCGAGACAAGATGGTTGCCTGGATAATTAGCTGGCGAGCTTTGGCGTCAAAGAGTCCAAGTATAGGCCGGAGGTTCCTTAGGAGACCTATGCAGGTGGCTGCCACCTTTTTAGTGTGTGACTGGAAGCTGAGGTTGGCATCCATCCAGACTCCCAGATTTTTGACACAGTTTTTAGGGGATGGAGTGGTACCCAGGGATGACGGCCACCAGTGCTCGTTCCATAGGCTGGTGTTTCGGCCAAGGAGGAGCACCTCGGTTTTCCCGGCATTAAGTTGGAGGTAGTTGTCCGTCATCCATTGTGCCACTGCTGCCATGCCCTCTCTAAACTTGGATGCCGCGGTGGACGGGCTTTCCGTGAGGGTGACGACCAACTGGGTGTCGTCGGCGTATGAGACCAGCGTGAGTCCCCACTCTTTGGCCACATTCGCAAGCGGCTGGACATATAAGTTAAAGAGGGAGGGACTCAACGCTGAGCCCTGGGGGACTCCTTGAGCTATGGGATGGGAATTAGAGAGAAATGGGGGGGCTGACACCTTGAAGGTTCTGTCCTTAAGAAAGGATTGGAACCATGAAAGAGCGAGGCCAGTCACACCGGCCATCTCCAGATGTTTCAGAAGGATGTCATGGGATACCGTGTCAAAGGCTGCGCTGAGATCTAGGAGAATCAGCGCAGCACTTTGACCGGAGTCTAAGATCGTCCGGAGATGTTCGGTGGTGGCCAGTAAGGCAGACTCAGTACTATGGCCCGCTCGAAAGCCATTTTGGGATGGATCCAGGATTCCGTGACGGTCCACATGTTTCGAGAGGATGCCGTTGACATGGGCCTCTGCTATCTTGGATATCCAGGGTAGGAGGGATATTGGCCGGAAGTTTTCCGGTTTGGAAGGGTCGAAGGTGGGTTTTTTGATTATTGGTGAAACCCACGCTTGTTTCCAAGCGATAGGTACAGATCCAGAGGTAAAGGAGAGATTGAGGATATTCAGCATGGGGGTAGAAAAAAATCCATAGAGTCCAGGAAATGAGAGGGGCTCATAGGATCAGCTGGAGAGCCAGACTTCACTTTCTTGCATAGTTTGGTCAGGTCAGCGGCCGTGATGGCAGGGATTTGGGTAAGAGGGATAAGGGTGGAAACTGGGATCTTAGGTTCTCCGGAGTGAGGAGGGTTCTGCAAAAAGGTCGCATACATTTTTTGGACTTTTTCAACGAAGTATGTAGCTAGCTGCTCACATTGTTCGTTGGATGAGATTTTTGGAGATGGCGCCCTAGGGTTTTGGAGTTCTTTGACTAGCTTAAAAATCACTTTAGATGGGTTAGGGTTGGAGCTAATTTTGTTAGCATAAAAAGAAGCGCGGGAAGATCTGATGGCTTTGTGATAGATTTTAAGCCTTGATAAATAGTTTGCCTTATCCTGGTTGTCAAAGTTTTTCCTCCATTGGCACTCGGCTTTTTTACAATCCTTACGTAGCGCTTTAAGGGTATCATCATACCACGGATTAGAGGGTGTGTTGCGTCCTTTAGTCAGCTTAGCTGGGATGAGAGTGTCGAGGCCATTAGTAATCCAGGTAGTGAACGAGTTGTAGGTCCTATCTATCTCCTGATTGGCTTCGCAGTGTAAGTCTCCTAAGGTTTCCTGAAGAGCGAGAGTGGAGAGCTTGTGCCAAGGTCTTTTTAAGCGCTGGTTGGATTCAGTTTTATACTGCCGATGTGGTGCAGGAACCATAAGTTTGACGAGGTAGTGGTCCGTCCATCCCATTGGAGTGGGGATCTCCGTGACTGCCTCTTGGATGTTAGTGAAAATCGGGTCTAGGGTATGGCCTGCTGTGTGGGTAGGAGCATGGACTAGAGAGTTAAGTTGTAGTGCCGAGAGATCTGCAAGAAGATTAGTGATTGTATGGTCATTAGTTAAGTCAAAATGCAGGTTGAGATCACCTAGTATGGTGAAGTTGGCGGATTTGGTGATGAGCGCAGTGGACGTTTCGAGGAGGGCGTCAATGAACCTTGAGGCCTGGCCTGGTGGGCGATATATGTATAGGCCGGATAGCGTAGACTGAGGACTAATGCTGATTTTAAATTGGGCGCATTCACAGTCTGGGAGAGATTCTTTGATAAAAGAGCAGGTGAGGTGCTTTTTGTAGATGACTGCGATGCCGCCGCCCCGAGTTTCACGGTTAATGGTGACCAGGTGAAACTCATCTGGGAGCGTCAGGTTAGGGATGGTAGTTACGCCGTCTTGTAGCCATGTTTCGCACAGAAACAGGACGTCAGGATTTTCTTCCTGTAAGAGTGAATTTACCTCAAGGTGGTGTTTAGAGAGGGATCTGACATTGAGCTGTAGTATCGTCAGAGGCGGGGTTGTGGTTGTGGTACGGCCACCCCACACTCGAGTGGGCATGCTGGTGGAGAAATGGTATCGATTGCAGTAAAGTGGCGAGTGGCCCAGGATGCCAGTAGCATCAGAGCATCTTTGGTTAGGGTTCATGCTAAGGAGTTCCTTACGTCATATCGTATGAGCGGGTGGGGCCTGGTTAGACCAGGGGGACTGGCGAGAGGCGATGGTCTGGCGATGACGGGCGCAGACGGGCTTGCCTTAGGCGCGCCTTCGGCGCGCAAACGGCGCTCCCGCTGCGCTCGTCCGCTGCGCTTCCGGTGACAGCACATGATGTAGGGGGTAGAGGGGTGTGGCCTTCAGGGGGCGTGGCCTCAGTCCTCGCCGAGATTGGCGTTTTGTCCGAGAAAGGTTCGGTTACGAGTCAGCGCTAGTTCCGCTGCTCGCTGTGATTTTAGAAAAGGTGAGTTCCCTGGCGCTTTGCTAGCGCGTGGTGAGTTTTAAAATCAACAGGTTATTTTCGTGACACAAAAGAAGTTTAACAGTTCTAAAAGCTCCCGGCTTCCGCCTCAGGAGTGCGCGATTGTCTGACTTAGGCGCTAGTGGTCAGCGCTTTAAGTACTGCGACAGGGGGGCGTGGCCTTCAGGGGGCGTGGCCTCAGTCCTCGCCGAGATTGGCGTTTTGTCCGAGAAAGGTTAATATTACTTAGTGCATTTTCTAAGTCATTAATTACTGTGTGCCTTGTACCATCAAATATATTATTGTAAAAATTAATCAGAAGTATATTTCTACCCGCTTCTTGTGCTAGCCATAAAATTTGGGAGTGAGCCCCCACTACTACATGCTTTTTCACAGAAATTGGTAACTTGACTGAAATCAAAACCAACAGCCCTCCTTTTGCTCTGCCAAAGGGCGATGCCAAGGCAGGGTGTTCATAGGATACAAAGCCATCACTGCCCTTAAAATGTTTGCACCAGGTTTCCTGTAGGCAAATGATATCAAATAAACTAATAAAATCATTCCATCCTAACATGTTCTCTGTGGCCATCAGGCCTGCAATATTCCAGCTGGCAATATAACAAGTTTCCCTTTTCCTAGGATGGCTAACAATAGGCGGTCCATCACTAAATACGGACATGTTCTCATCTTAATTAAAAAGCTCTATATTGTACATAAAATTCTCATTATCTCCTCCAACAGGCATACATTCTACAGTCACATTATTAACCAGTTCGATTTCCGGAGTAGGTAACTCTCCGATATTATTTTTGTTTACATCCCTCCCGTTTCCCGGACCCATCTGATGTCAATCATTTTGGTCCAGAAAACTCAATGTCTGGTACCTATTCTGGATTGGGACTTGGTAGACCATCCCATTAGCAGGTGAAAAAATACTGTCACAACTGGGTACTAGGTTGGGGGTGTATGTTATAAATCTATTCCCGCCAGGGGCAGAGTTCGGCATGTGCATCGGCAGAATAGGTCTGCCATCCGGAATACCAGGCAGAAGGTGGGTGACACAGGTCTATTTCCAATAGATGGGAAATTGATATTATTCTTTGCCCCCTCCCTACAATTAGCAGAAGGCAACCTGTTTAGGTGGTTATAGAAATAGCCCAATGGTCTTGCAACAACATCTGTCTCTGACTGCGTGAGTGCGGCTGCTCTAAGCAGAACCGTTGCAACATGTTGCGGATGTTTAACATTTATAATCACACAGTCACCCCCACATGTCTTCCTGGTATTACCAATCCAATTGACTCTTCTGATAGAAATAATTTGATCAGAGTAGCCAACTGGGTAACCACAGTGGCCGTTTAACCATGAGGTTGTTTTGTTTTTTAGGGAATCCGCCGACTCCTGGGTATATGGGACCTGAGTTAGAGTCGGGACATTAGTTAAGACCACAACATAGGGTACACATTCAGGGGGAAGGTCTACTGGGCGCCTACATATCCTTACAGGTACCCCATCATTTCCTCCTGTGGCAGCAGGCGTAGCTGACACAACTGGCACCGAAACAGTCTTGTCTCTAGTTGGTGCTGGTATTGTTCTTACATCAGGATGTGAACCACCCGACACTACGCTTGTTGACCCAGCTGCCGGTACCTGCAAAGGTCGGCCCGTATTCTGTACTAATGGGCGTGCCAATACAGGTAACTCTTTAGGTAGTTGTTTCCCTACATTGGCTGTAGGGAGAGCACTTTTTGTATGGCGTGGTTGTGCCTTATCCTGTTTAGGTGCTGCGTGTGGGCACGTAGTATCTTTAATATTTGATATGGATTTATCCAGATTAACTGCATGCTGGTCCACCACGGCCCTCAGTCTTAATACTTCTGCCCATAAATCATCAATTTTAACTAACAAAGGTTCTACAGCCGTTTTCAATTTATTGTCGATAGTACTCACTAACAAGTCAATTTGGGTGGTATTAATGGAAACACAGCTGTCTTTAGATGGAGCCCCTTTTTCCTCAATGTTCTCTTTGTGTATGGTGTCTTTTTTATTTTTTCTTGCAGAATGGTTTCCCCGTTTAAGAGCTGTTTTCCTGCATGCTCTCATAAATTTTGTAGCCCTAGTGGACTGCTGAGGAGTGCCTTCAAGGGTCTCAGATGGGTTCAATATATCTTCCACCACAGTCAAGTCATCAGGGGCCTCAGTGGATTCAACATTGATACCGATATTATCAGTCTGAACTGCTGTAACAGTATCGTTGGTAGTATTTATATCAGTATTATTGGGATCCGAAAATGAAGTCAGAGGGAGGTCTGGTAAAGTGCATTTACCTAGCGATTTCCTTCTATCGCTATTAATTCTGGTGACTACTTTCAACAAATAGTTGTCCGGTAGGGTAGACTGGATAGACATAATGGGGGCAGGTCAGAAGTCACAGACAGTTATGAGGTCACAAACAAAGTTTTAAACACAATTAGCCACTGGCGCGTACTCACAAGTGAAGCCAAGGGGGGTGGCCCGTCCCGTCCCTGGTCGTCCCCGGACGGCCACAGATGGCCCCGCCTTTGTCCCGGGCTTCTCCCGCGCGCGACTCGCGAGGTGAGAGGGAGGTCAGCGTTTATCTAGCGCCTCCGAGCGCTCCAAGCGCGTCACAGGCGCGCCGCCCCTGAGGCTGCTGGGGGCTGTGGTTCAGCGAGTCTCCCAGCGCTCCACTGTCGGAAAGGCAAAGTGCCGCCGTTCACCTCACAGCCCTGCCCGTTGGCATGCCAGGTAAGTTGTCTGCTCCTGGTGTTCCCCCCTGGGCTCCTGGGAGGTCAGCGTTTATCTAGCGCCTCCGGGCGCTTCAAGCGCGTCACAGGCGCGCCGCCCCTGAGGCTGCTGGGGGCTGTGGTTCAGCGAGTCTCCCAGCGCTCCACCACCGGAAAGGCAAAGTGCCGCCGTTCACCTCACAGCCCTGCCCGTTGGCGTGGCAGGTAAGTTGTCTGCTCCTGGTGTCCCTGAGTCCTTTAATGACTGACACAACTTATGCTGGTTATGTACAGCCAATCATGATTGACTAGTTCCCCATAAAGTGGCCAATCAAAGCACATCTGAACACCGATTGTCCAGATATACCTAACATTTTAACTCCTGCATACACAACCAGCAAGCTTCTTTAAATGAAAATTCCTCAAAAATGTCTGAATGGATGTACATCAGATAAGCATGCTGTCTAAGAAGAGTTGTAGCTTTCTGCAAAAGTTGGTGGAATTCACTCAAGTCATTCTTTCTGTATTGCTTCCCAAAATTTCCTGTGGGAATGAACATGGCAAATTAACATTTTGTGAACTCCTCCTCTTCTTGGCTCCCACTTCAGAAATCACACCAGGAAGCTGCTCAGGTGGATGTACTTTTTTTAGGTTTTGTGTAGAGATGGCGAACAGTATTAAATCCGGTTAACTGCAAGCTTATTTAGGTTTTGTGTAGAGATGGCGAACAGTATTTAATCCGGTTAACTGCTAGATTATTCAACTAAGGTCTGGCATGCCAATTTATGTACTGTCCCAAACAGACTTTTCCTCCAATTAGCGGACATTCCTGATAATTTAGTACCATCCTGATGCCTATGGAGCTAATTCATCGCCACCCCTCCTCTCAATGTGTCTTTTTGCAAATCTGCACAATTCAACACTGTAATATTTGGTGTCTCCAGTGTGGCTTCCTCACACCACTTAACACCGTTACAACCTGCTGAGAGGCATAAGAACATCCCAAACCTATCCTTTCTCTTAGGTAAAATGAGTAACAGACATTAAAATGCACAGGTCCACATCCACTAATGTGACACATGCAAAGAGTCATATTTTACTTTCGAAATAGACCACCTTGTGTGCATTTCAATGAATAAAAATAAGTAACATTCTAGCAGCTTCTATTTAAAAAACAGCAGATCATTGTTAAGACATCAGCCTCATTTTAATTTAACAGATTGAACCTACATGGTGTTTGATGGTGTGCCCAAATATTTCCTTTTTACTAAATATATAAGAGTGAGAAAAGATATGCATTTGTGGCTGCTGTTCTCCTATGAAGCATACCATGGACCGAAGTAAACACTAACCTTTCTGTACTGCTGCTGGAAGTATTTGCTGCAATATGTTGTTTTGTAATTCAAAATGCCTTGGCATAAAGACATCCATGAATGTAATGTACAAAAGATTATTACAATAAATATCATTGCACAACATGGAAAATATGCTTTAAATTCTGTATTACTTTTACTATAAAATCATATTCAATAGAGATGTTTAATTGCTGCAAAAATGTTCAATTGCCCGATGACTCTCTTTATGCACCTAAGGACATCTGGCGTATTAATTTATTATTTCAAGCAAATGTATAACAATCACTTCTGAGTACTGCACACATCCTAATTTTTTCTTTCACCGCTTGCCTTTCAGCTCTTCTTTATGCAACTATTTTTGGAAATGTTACCACAATTTTCCAGCAAATGTATGCCAACACCAACAGGTACCACGAGGTGCTAAACAATGTGCGGGACTTTCTCAAACTATATCAAGTCCCAAAAGGCCTAAGTGAACGAGTTATGGACTATATTGTTTCTACCTGGTCCATGTCCAAAGGCATTGACACAGAGAAGGTACGAGTGCATGAGGTAAAAATCCAGACATTATACATTTCAATTCATTCTTTATTCATGAAATTATTAGAAGAAAACTGTCCTTAGAACGCTTTCTTAATGAAATGCTATCTACGTATTTTATTCAAGATATGCGGCAAGAGGAGGAGTGGTGTATGATAGTAGTTGCAAAAGGTTCACAGCTTAATAAAAGTGCTATTAATACCGCAACTAAAATGGATTTGTTCATGAATTTTTTTTATGTTATTTTATTACAGATAGCTAATGTTTTCACTGTGGCCCTTAGATTAAAATGTTTCACCAAGGTCACCAGTGTATGTTTTGTTTATATGATCTTTTGTTCACACGTCATCCAAAAATCACCTTCTGATAACAAAAGAACCATTATTGGATTTCTGGCCAAAGTACAATAAATTGTTATAGGGAGGCTTTAGATTGTTATGACACTTCTTAACAAGTTCAGCATCTCATGGGACCGCTTACATAGATTGTAATAAGGTAGAATGTGCTTTAAAGCAGTTGAAATCAAACCATCTGATGGGTTACTCAGGGCAGTTCACATCCTGAATGGTAACCATCTCCCCAATTGATGTACACAGAGTATCAAACCATATTATATTCTTGGCAGGGCCTCTATCAACCTCCAGACACATAAACAGTGCCTCCCTATTGTATGTAACAGTGCTATTAAACAACTTCCATTAATCAATCAATACTCAAGGGAGCTGGTGCCCTACAGGATTGTGGGTATGGTGTGTGACATGAGAGGAGAGTTGCAAGTAGGTTATGATCGTTAAATACATTTTCCAGAAATGTAAACCCAGAGAAGAGCCCTAACATATCCTCTGTAAAGAAAATAAAATCTATAATGCCACAGCAGCCTCTGCCTGTGGATGTTGGCTTTAAAATAGGAGGATCATCAAGTGAGTCAAAAGCAAAATGCAGTTGGTGCTTAACAACAACTTCATTAAGAGTCTACCCATAGGGGTTGTGGCTAAAGTGCATTAAAGGTTCAGCATGAATATCGCTTAGATCAATAATCACCACACCTACTTGGTCACAGCAACGAATGTTAAAATCGCCCTTCTATAAAATGGAAAAACACTCCTGTAAGTGGGTCAAGAAACTCTCTAACTCTACTTATAATATTGATGATACTATACTTGTTGGTATCACAACATTTGTTATAATATTTTATAAGCTAAAGCTTTTTGGAGCAGTTTGTCAGCCAGAGGAAATGAAAGTTACAAAATCTCATGTCCACTGTGGTAAAACACCTGGTAAATGAGTTGGATATCAAGGTTAATAGCCCACCCTTCACCCTCCTCTAAAGCTGGAGTAAAGTATGACAAACAGCCTTGTATATGACACAGATTAACACCTTGGGTGCTAAAGGCAATTCCGGCTGGGTGCTGTTACTCCAGATTCGCCATTGTTTGTGACAAGGTCAACTCGCCATAAGCACAGCCCAGGTAAAACCCATGACGAGTTGACCTTGTCATGAGCACTGAAGAGGTTAACTAACCATGTGTCTTGAAGTGTGAATGTGTTGTAGCTGTTTATAAGATCTTGCCATTGTGAATTTCACATTTTGGAACCCAAACCAGACATATTCCATATTCCTGTTTTCCTGACTATCTGATACAAAACTCACATTATGGCCAGAGGTTATACAAGAGTGCCCAGGAGAAGTTTAGACACATTAATCATTGCTTCCATCAACACGGCTATTGAAGGCATTGCATGACCCAAACATAAAAGAAGCAGTGCAAATTATTATTTGTCATTCCACGAGAGTGTCAAATCTATTATGGAGTGGGAGATGATGTACTAAGGTAGCAGCTCCCTGCTGCCCTGCCCTTGGGCCCTAGGATAAACCTACAAGTCATAGATAGTTTTTGGTCTATAGAAAAATTCCAGAGAGACGCCTACTATTCCGCTTTGGGTCTCCATGTGATTGAGGAGTCTCGAAAAGTTTCTTCTAACTAGAGACTCACTCCTAAACTTAACAATGACACAATCGCTGTCATCCAATTTATGACTATTGTCCATCAATGCAACTCTTTCCACCATATTAATGTCCCTGGGTAAGGCAGTACCCTCTTTCAACCATAGGTTAAATCAATGAGTGACCTTATTGTTGATTATGCATTGATACTTTGCCGGGGGCCAGGGAATGAATACCTTTCAAAATTATATATATAGGGTGTAGCAGTAGGTGGAAGGTCCAAAACGTGCTGATTCTCAGCTCTCAGAGAGTGACTCGCAGTTTGCTGCCCTGTGTGGGAACGGTGCTGGCCATAGGCTCCTGCTAGGGGGCACAGTCTTTCTTTTTATGGGAACAATGACCGGGGCAGAATTTCAATGTGGAAATGAAAATTTCTTCTTAGAGTGCATTTGTCTTTTTTAGACAGGTCCAATCTGTGATACGCATTGAGGGGAAGTTTTGTCAGCAAGTTTTCTATTGTCCCAAGATGGCTTGATATGATTTCCATAAAGCTAACCAGACGTTCCTCCAGTTTTTTGAGCAGAAGATGAGCGGGGTTGAGATCCACTTGAGACGTAACTGCTGTAGTGGGGTTTTTGCTCCTAGAAATATGCTGTAACAAGTATAAGCTTGACCCTTTTTGGCATCACCATTAGATGAATCTCCCATACCCTTTTTTTTCTTTGCTTGGGGTGAAATACACAGTGAGTCCGAACTCTTAGTAAAGCTCTGGATATAGGCCTCTTCAACAATCGCCGGCACAACAGAGACGCAAGGGTTAGCCCTACTTTCACCCTGCAGTCAGATCTACCAGCATGTGATTCAGTTGGCAGCGAAGCAAGAGATGGTCTTCAATCTGTGAAGTAATTTTGTATAGTGGCCCAGGTTTTCCTAGATTGGCCCCTGTGGCATTGTTTACCTGCATTGTACCTGCATCAAGTTCATGTTCAACAACCCCCATGGCATTAGATAATAACTTGGCTATTGAGTTAAATGTAAGTTTCTACTACTACCTGACAGGTTGCATTGACTTCCTTTTACCGATATTTCCTTTAGTTTAGAAGGGGGTTATGAGCACGATCAATTACCTGGATGATATGGAGGCTAGGGCCAAAGGAGTGGACAACTTTGATACCTGAACAATGAGTTGTTCCAACAGTGTTCAATTAGTGACACATTTGCTAAAAATATTGACAAGCCATTTAGTGACACTTCTTCTCTAAATGAGGTGGGGTAGGGAAAGCAAGTTTTTATGGGAAAGTAAGCAGAATCTTTTGCCATTTTGCCTAACTTTTAATTACCCCTTAGTGTTTTGTTTTTGTCACTATTTTGAAAATCACACCCCACAGGGACCCTGATCTAGTTTTGTGGGTTTTTCTAAAACCGCATTCTAGAAGATTTATCTCGGAGCATTTTCACCTAGATCATTTGCTTAAAGGTGCCACCTAACGTGATCCAATGCTAAAGGTTTGGTTGTAAGCTTTAGGAGCCATATTGCTCTGTATAAGAAAGCATCATTGCTGTGATCCATTTAGAATAAAAACTGAAACACACATAAAGGCATATCACCAAACCTGATATATATACATCAGTTTAAAAACATAACTTGAGTGTGATAAACTAGTTACTGAACGAGCTAATCAGTGGGTCTAGAATAGTTGGACAAATGTTTTTCCAAAAGCAAAGACAGTGACGCCTTTGCAAACATCCTAAACATCACAAAACAGTTAACAGGATTAGTGTCTCTCAGGATACTGATGGTGCAGCTATAAAAGACTGCCGACTTTTAATTTAACACTTTTAGAATGTCTACTATAAGCTATATACTAGCCCCGCTTTGTTACAGTTTCTACAATTACCTAATTCTTTGATACAATCAAAGGTTCAAAAATTGACAAAGGAAACACATTATTACTCTACTCCCCATTACCAAGATTCAAAAGAATTTAGAATAGGATAGATGATAACCTAGACAGAGAAGTGCTGTCTGTTATTTTTCTGCAAGCAGTGTATAGATTTCATAAAGTGCAAATCATTAACCCAGTTTCGTTTTGTATTGTGGTGAGGTTCTGTAGCAAGGACTGCGACTAGTGCCAATATCATTGTTATATGTTGATAATATGGCCCAATGTTCTGAAACTAGATATGGAGCTGTTACATTACTTCGCATAGATTGCTTATTTGATAAGGTTTGTTGGGTCTTGCTTTTCAAAGCTGTAGATTGATTTGATCATGCCAGGACTTAGTCCATGCGTTACCGACCCTTTCTACAGGCTCTTAAGAGTGGCGATTGTAATAAATGGCGCACCCCTACCTGTGCTCCTGCGATCTGAAGGTACTCAGCAATGATGTCCGTGTTTTCCACAGCCTCTTCCTTGGTACATGAGCATATGACCTTAAGGATGAAATCATTTTTTATCCAGATGATATTGCCTTCTTATCTCTCCAACTGCCAAACCTCGATATGAAAGCACTCGCTAAAATTGTGTTTAGGTTTTACCCCTTATAAGGATTGTGGTGTTTTATATGGTATGCTTGTGAGACCTTACTGAGTAATACACTTGCCAAATTGTCTTGGGTCCAGTTAGGCGCACCTTTAAAACCTTTAGCTCAAGCCTGGCTATCTATGGCTTCAAACGGCAAGGCATAAACAAAGGAAGTAGTGTAAAGCATTTAGAAGCATCAAACATCGGAAAAAGAAAGTCAAACAAAACAAAATAAATCCTACACCAGTTTCTATAAAAAGATTATATTTTTATGACATTTTGACACCAAGATGAGCAAAATTCACCAGAGCGCTCTGCAGATTTAGATTTTATGTAAAATGTAAATCTCAGCTTTTTGGTCCAAAGCTCAAACAAGCATTGGTAACTGAAAAGTTTAGACAGGTTTGAAAAGTTTGAAAGATGTGTGTCCGGCTACTCCGGCACAAGAGGGGAGACCAATTCCAGCAGGGAGAAGGCCAGGGGGACCAGTAAGGAGTACTTGAACAGTTACCTTGTCACCAAAGCAGTCTCAAGTCCAGTTCCGCTCTTTACATCAAGACCACCGTAGACTTCAGTAGATTGGTCCTGATGCAAGGGATGCTCTGGGGCAGTGTGGGTATTCCTCAGTCCACGAGTAAGGTGGGGTGGGGTGAGTTTGACCACAAGGGCCAGTGTCCCTTGTAGTCCTCTTTGAGCCAGTAGAAGACCAGCTGCAGCAAGACTACTCACCTCTGTACACAGTGGCCCAGATGTGTCCTTTGGAGAATACTGGTGTCCCTCTTTAGCTACCAATCTGGACTCAGATGACACACCCAGGTCTAGCAGACTAGATTGCAACTTTTGACCATCGAGGATCGGTCTGTTGGGTTGCCCAGCTGCAGTCAATGACGATTTAAAAATGTGACTACAGACTTGCAGAAGTGAGCTTTATCTGATGGCCCTGGTGCTGGTTCCTGGAGGACAGACGACTGAACCACGGTTCATTCAGCGTCCAAGAGGTACTTGTGATCTATTAGAAAGGGAATGGGGGAGTGAACCACATAAGTCTCAGTGACAGAGTTTCAAAACGTTTTTTTCCCGGAGAACCTCAACCACACATTCACAGACTAAGGTGTATGTAATCTCCAGTTAGTGTGGTTTGGTGAATCATTGTCATCATCGGTTCTTGTCACTTGAGTGTCCCGTTCTACAAGTGACATCAAAACCTCCACAAGGAGCAAGACTGTCTGGATGTTGACAGTGTTGAGTGGATTGAAATTATCTCCTAACCTTTAGGGGAATCTTTATTGGGGGGAAAAGAGGAGGATAGGGATAAGTCTAAAAACAAATGGGTGTTTATTGGATGAGCCACTGCTCCACGACACCTAGTAGTCAGGTCGATATGTGTTGGCTTGGAACAGCTCCTATGGGTCTATAGCCTTTGTCAGAACCAAAGGAATATATATAGACATTATACTTCATGGCTTCCCGGATAGTGTGTTAAAAGTGAGTGGAAGCACTCACCCATCTTTGTCAGTGAGACCACTTTGCTGAAGAAGGAATGAGGTTATAGGTACAGTCTTTAGGCCTGTAACTTAAATATGAATTTCATTTGCATCATCATGTGGATAAATGTAGGAAAGGGATTTAAGCTTGGCTTTACACTATCCTGCACAGTGATCCTGTATGCATCTCTCTCCAACCGAATGTTGAAAGTGGTCTGGAGGGACGCAGTTTTTATAGCTTGCTCTGTGCCGCACCTACGTCATTGAGCACACTTTGCTCCAGATGGAACACGGTCATAGGTTCAGTCTTTAGACCTATAGCTTAAATATGCATTTAATTTGCTTCATTATGTGGAGAAATGTAGGACAGGGGTTTAAGCTTGGCTTTAAACCATCCTGTGCAGTGCTCCTGTATGCAACTCTTCCTGAGCGAATGTTGAGACCGAACTACTCTAAGCAGTGATTATATACAACGCAGTCTGTAAACATGTGGTTGATGGTCTCCGAGACAAAAAACTTTGAGACTCTGGCACTGAGACTTATGTGACAGCTGTGTATCAGGTGTCCTCTGATTGGGCTAAGCTTTGGGCTACCTGACCTCTGCTTTTCTTGCCACAACATCCCTGATTGGTCGCGATGAAACTAGCCAGCTAGGATCATTGTTAAGGAGTTCAGGCTGAGGCGGCAAGTGGCAATGCCTATGCACTCATAAACATATTCTAAATGCTTCAATGTCTCCTCCCCTAGCTCTACTCTCTTTCTCCTCATCCTACCCAAACTAATTCCTACTGCAACATTTTCCTCCTAACTGACATCTATCCTTCTGGGTGCAGCAGGGATAAATTAGAGTTTGCACACACTCCACCCTGGGCGGATTCCGGTGAGTTCCAAAGCTATATTTATCCTTGGAATGCTTCTCTATTGTATCGGATAGACACTATAAACCATAGCATTATGGTTAGTTGTATAATACCCATTCTAAGGGGGCTCCGTAGTACTACAGTGTGGACTTGTTAGGCCATATATTGTGGCTTATTGTATAATGCTCATTCTCATGTGTCAGTCATTGTCCAGACCATGGAGAACAGCTCAGGCATGGAGGCCTAAGAGCATACTTTTACTGTGGCTGGTTGTATGCCAATTCATATAAATTGATTTTTTCTAATCGAAATCAATGTCCATTTTTAGCTGAAATTGTAAGAAAATGTTTTTGTAAGAAATGTAGCTCAAAATAAACATGTAATATAAAAATACATAATGAGTAATGTGTAATATGCGTCTTTATTGGCAGCTCAGCATTCTGGTGACATTTACAAACCACTACGCCTCCGGCCTTGGGGCTTATTTCACCAAAACCCCTTGATAACAATATTGGACCCTACTGTACCATTACTTTTGTCTATCTATCTATCTATCTATCTATCTATCTATCTATCTATCTATCTATCTATCTATCTATCTATCTATCTATCTATCTATCTATCTATCTATCTATCTATCTATTCTATCTATCTATCTATCTATCTATCTATCTATCTATCTATCTATCTATCTATCTATCTATCTATCTATCTATCCATCCATCTGTCTTTTTGTTTATTTTCTAAATCTTTTTACTTTGTTTCTCTTTTTTATTTATTCTAACTACTCAAATGTTTAGGAATTGTAACAAGTTCTTTATAGAGACAAATTTTCACAATTCTTAAAACATTAGCAATTCTTATAATGCATTTAGAGAAGCAAACAGGGGGAAAGCAGGCCACAGTAGGTTTTCTTCTAATACCAGCACAAGGAACAGAGGAGAACAGGGAGGAGAAAAGGAGAGAAACAATGATAAACATGAAATCATGAGGTGGGGACTAGTGAAGGAGCAAGTAAATAGGTAGACAGAAGAAAAGACAGAGCCACATCACCAATCGTGGGATCAAGAGGAGTTAGGAAGGTGAAGAGATGGGGCTGGTCCTTATGCAAGGAAATTAGGAGGAGAGAGGAACTGAGGAAGTACAGGGATGGAGGGTTTAAGGAGGCGAACGCCCTTCTTTATCAAGATGTGGAAGAGTGGAAGAAGGAGCAAAAGGGATTCTAGAAAAAATGATTTGTCCTCTAAAAATGCATTCACCAGTTTGTTTTAATCAGTCCGGTGAATTCCATTTTAGGTGAAAAACATCTCAAAAAATAGTTGACAATAATGGATTGTCAGCACAAATTTTGTCAGGCTGGCTTTACATGCAGAACCGGCACAGGTAGATGGACTTGTCAGAGAACATACTGCAGTTGATAGAAGATTCCACCTGCCAAGGGTAGCACCTTTCATCCTTTGATAGTTTTTATCTGTCCCAATTTATTGTGTTCAAACTGTATGATACAGCCCACCCCAACAGATGATAGATATCTCCATGTAGAACCATATCTATTCTCACACATTTCTCCAGCACCAACGCTTAATCATAGTTACATTTACTCTAGGACCATATGAGCCCTTTCTGCAGTACACTTTGAAACAAATTGCCATTACATCTTAAAAGTCAGTTGAATCTTTCTAGCTTCGGTAAACAGCTGAAACCCTGGCTTTTTCTTCATCATTTTAACCCCTCAAGCCCCCGCTCAGTTTGTCTTAGATTCTTAGTGCCAAAACGTCATCGGTTATTATTCGCATGTTAAAAAAATTAAATGAATTCATTCACACACAGCATCAAAGTATTTCCCATGCAACCTACCCTGCACTCACATACTTTGGATCTGCCCTTAGGCAAGCCTCTAGTGTATTACCAACATGTATCTCTCATTCATTTTTACATCAATAAATGAATCAAAAACAAGCCTCAACAACCTCGAAAAACCACCCATATTGACCACATGACTGATACTCATTCTTCAATTAACCACTTCTAAGGACCAGCTTGATAACCATCTGTAAATGCTCTCCAGTACCTCATCAGTGTTGTTAAGTGCTGTATACATGGAATAAAATATCCTGCATTATAAATGCTACATTTAGAATTTCATAATACTTAATAAAGTATAGTTAACAGCAATCGTCCTGTATGGTTTCCAAAACCACCTGCATGTGTGGATAAATGTCAGCCTCACCTCATACTTTCCTTGGTGTAATTTAAATTCAGCCTAATGGATTATGATTTTGTAGAGCTAGAGAAGGTGTGGTATTTTTTCTGTAGACTCACTTCACAAGATCATGTGCACATGCAGATACATGTAAAGTGGTCCAGAGATCTCCTTTTCTTACCCTCTCTCCAATAACAGAGGAGAGAGAAAAAGAAATGCCACAAGATCTAGGAACTCCTGATTTACTAAATACACTCTCGAGGTTACAGTTCCCTGTTTTGCTTGGAGGGGCAAAGTGAAAAACTGACCGAAGTGGGGGAAAATGAAGAACTATAAAAATGCTATGGAATCTTCTTAGAAGAAGGAATTATGATTGACACCGGTTGTGGTTGATGCTTGTTGAGCACTGAAACTTCCTTTGCCATTTTGCCCTTATTTAATAGTTACGTGTTTTGATGGCTGATATCACTTATGTTTCTGGTTCACATGGAAATGTTGGGAGTTTAGGACATGGACAGTTTTCTTCTATGAATGGTATAATATGAAAGCATTTCTCATAAATGTTAACTAATCTGCATGCTCTTTCTAGGAAGAGTTATGCCGTTGTTTGTTTGAACTAACCCATTTCTTTAAGCATCTGCAGAATACAATTAATCACAAGCAAATGCATTTATTACCTCTTCAAACATCAAATAGAAATAAAAAAACAATTGACCGATTTTAAATATGCGTATATGTTCCTACACTTTGAAGAATATATATTTCTTTATTGATTTTTTAGATCTTTTCCTATTTAATTATGCAAGTAACTAAATAACCCCCACTATACCTTCTTGTGCAAACTGAAATATTTTTTACATTTTATTTTCCATTCACTACATTTTCCAAATCTTAAATGACAAAAGTATAAGGTGTTTAATTGTAAAACAAAAACTCATCCTTAATATCAAACAAGTCCATTCCTACTAATGTACTAATCCTTAACAAACTTCTTCTAATATATTCACATTGGAGGCATGATGTTTAATTTATTTAAAAATAGGAAATGTATTTATCTAACCTATTAACTGCTTTCAATTCAGTAATATGTGAGAAAATTGAACTCGCCATGTAGACACATACTTTGAATGATTATCTTTGTAATTTTCATTGAATAAGTGTATTGTTATCGATTTATGAGTGCAAGACTTCAGTAATGTTCCTTTTTCCACAGGCGTTACAGTAGTTGATTATGTGGGGACATCCTTTAACGTATTGCTACCCTAGCCTCTCTCTCTGGCAGTGATAAAACACACAAGATGCATTTAGTAGCGCAACGTACAAACCGTTAGTGAATGTCAGAGTGCTAGCAGGCATTCACTCGTTATGCATAAAATTACAAATAGAGTAGTTAGAGCATTTACACTTCCAGCTTAACATTATTGTAAACTGCTGCTTCAGATATTGTAAATACCGACTCTTCAATATGTGCCTTGCAATTTTTCAAGGAGTATACTTCTATAATTGAATTAATACTTATTGTGCCCGTGGTGTAGTACTGTGAGGGTGGTCATGGAACTGTCAATTATGCATAATGAAGTAGCTTCACTGTTAATGTAATCACAATTTGATTGTCACCACAAGATGAGGGTTAAACACTTTTATAAAACAATACACAGATGGTTGAGTGGGCCATGGAGTTTGTGTTTCTAATGGAGAGGATTGCACACTCGTCCCCTCCTTTTGCTATGTCACTAGTGGTACTTGGACTAATCTGTTTACACTATTATGCCTCTATACCAAAGTGAATATGTTTATTGTTGATTGCTTAAAATCTTTACAACAAATACACAGAATATAACCTTGTGATAAATATATTATGCAAATGTAAATAGCCGCTGTACTCTTAACTTCTGTTTTACCCAGTGCTCCTTGACCTTCTGGATTCGTGCAAAACCAACCAAAGAAAACATATACATAAGAACCTGTGTCTACTTAACTTACCTAAGGGGTTGGTAAATACCACATACTGGAGCAATGTTGTCTCCTCTGTGACCTCTTGGAAGTTATTGGGTATTTCTTTATTGCCACCATTGTCTATAGCTTTTTGATCACTGGCAATTGTAGCCGACAACTCATTTCTATTTAGGGCCACTTTCACTTTCACTAGTATTCCTCATGCACTGAACTCCCACATGTTGCAAATAGCCACTTTTGGATTTATATGTTGCATATACCATCATTGCTTTTGCATTGTGTTTAGGTGTTCTATTTGAGATAAGAAGGGGTTAGCATAACATAGTATTGAAATGATGCCGTAAATAGCCACTTGGCTGGTAGTCTGCGCATGTCACTTTTGCAGTTGCATTGCTGCATTGTCATTAGGCTCTATACAGCCACTTGGCTTATAGTTTGTCATTGTCATCATTACATTAGCAGTGTTACTTTGATATTAGGCTCTATTTATAAGCCATTAAATCCATTTAGGTGGCCACTGGGTTTGTATAATGTTTGTCTTGTTACACTTGTGATTTACACTCTGACTAATGACATCTTTATTTTGATACCTCAGACAAGCAATTCCCCACTTTGGCCTTCTCCACTGATTTCCTATTTTGTGCATCACATCCTCTCTTGTATTCATTTTATATCACCTTACTATTCAAATAATTCATGGCTTCTTTAGGGTGTTACAATTGTTTTTTCAAATGTGCAACAGACCAAAAATCATTTCCTTATCTGTGTGTAACATGTACATTGGCCAATTAGGCACTTGCTTAGTATATACAATTGCTTCTTCTAAGATGGCCACAAAAAAGTATTAATTTCTTTGGGAATTTTATGAGTAGTCCTTTGTCTCTGTCAAACAGAATATGTATGGTATATGTATAGTTTGTTCACATTACAATTTATTGTTTGATCAAGACTGGTGACAGTCAGAATGTGTAACAGGACTGAATAAACTTGTTCTTCACTGAAAGTTGACTACCTGAGTGTGCGCTCTCTAGTTGGATTCTCTCTAGTTGGATTCTCCCACCCCATGTATCCGCCCTCAGCGCCAAATATTCCTCAATGCACATTATCGGGCACATGGGGTCCCTCGCAAGCGCTGGACAACAACACTGTCTCCCATAGCTCTCTGATCAGTCTTGGATTTAGCTATTGTGATTACCATGGAATCACCCCTGATCAGGATGTGATCCCGACATAGACCCCCCTCCACATCCTTCTTATTTTTTGCAACCAGTTCGCTCATCCGCATAGCCCCATGAAACGCTAATGCGAAAGCGGCCCGGAACAGAATTGCTTCGAAATGGGAGGAACATGTCGTGGGTAGTATCGACATAAGCAGGGACAACCTTTCTAAGCCAATCGGGCACCTCTCGTCTACTCTACGACCTTCAAGGCGTTGCCAGCCGCGAAGAGCTTTCTTTACCAAAAAGGAAGATGTCGGGTCTTTGATGCCATGCACCTGTGCCATGAATGAAATGGCCGCCCGGTGCCTATTGGCCGTTGCGACCGATCAGCCTTCCCTGTGCAAGGCTACCATAAACTTTAGGAAGCAATCCTCCTGCCCCCATTTCTGATCCCCAGTCAGATCCAAAAATGCACAATAGGAACGAAACGCTCCTTCGTATGCCTTCCTCGTCCTGGGGGCTAAGCTTGCTGCCACGAGGTCTTGTAATCCGGGGCACCGAGTAGCCAGAGTGCTTCGGGGAACGGTGCCGCCGCTAGGTCCGCAGTCGGTTGATAACCCCTGAACGCCTGCATATGTGAACGAGAGAGGGCATCAGCCGCATGATTCAGTACACCCGGCACATGTTTAGCCCTGAACTGTACATTCAGTCTCATGCAAAGTAGTACAATTTAATTCAACAATCTCAAGATCCACTTGCAGCGTGCTGCCTGATTGTTAATACATTCAACAACAGTCATATTGTCGGACCAAAATACCACAGAGCGATCTCTGAACTCGTCCGGCCATGCCATCAGAGCCACAAAAATTGGGAATAGCTCGAGGAACCCAATGTTACCTGTGAGACCGCTGGTGTGCCACCATGTCGGCCACGTCTGCGCCGACCATCGGTTACCAAAAATGGTGCCAAATCCCACGCTCCCTGCCGAGTCAGTCCACAAACCCAGCTCGTCTGAAGACGCTGGCGGCTTGTTCCATACTACTCGACCGTTGAAGTCCGCCAGAAATGTCAACCAGATGCGCATGTCCTGGCGAACCTCAGCAGACAGTCTTGTGCGGTGATGTCCTTCCTTGAGACCGACCATAGCTTGTGCGATAGAGCGGGAAAAGGGGCGGGCCATTGGTATCACTCTCAGGGCAAAGTTAAGCTGACCCACTGCTTGTTGTAACTGATGCAGAGTCACTTTCTCCTTACCAAGGCACAGTTCCAGGGAAGCCCTGAATTTCGCTACCTTCCCTACTGGCAGACGGAAACAACCCTCCACAGAATCGAGTTCAATTCCCAGAAACTCCAGTGAAGTAGCTGGTCCCACCGTCTTACCTGGTGCCAATGGCACTCCGAATTCCTTCATGAGGATACAAAATTCCTGTAACGCCTGCGCACACTCTGTGTCGCCAGCTGCCCCCAAGAACAGAAAATCATCTAAGTAATGCATCACATGACTATGCCCAGTGGCTTCGGTGAATGCCCATTCCAAAAAACAGCTGAATTTCTCAAAATAAGCACAAGAGATGGAGCAACCCATTGGCATACATCTATCCATGTAGTAACGCCCTTGGAAAACAAAACCTAAGAGACGTTGATCCCGTGGGTGTACCGGGAGCAACCGGAACTCCGACTCGATATCTGACTTCGCCATCAGCGCTCCGGGCCCCAGGCGATTCAACATGGTGACGGCTTCATCGAAGGATGCGTACCGCACCGAACATACTTCCGGGTCAATCGCATCGTTCACCGAGAGACCCTTCGGAGCCGACAAGTTATGGATCAGCCTAAATTCCCCTGGGTCTTTCTTGGGGACCACTCCTAACGGGGAACAAATAAAGTTTGATACTGGCGGGTGCCCATATGGGCCCGCAACCCGGCCCAGGGTAACCTCTTTTGCCAGCTTTCTCTCCACCACCGCTGGGTTCTGCTGAGCCAATAGTTGGTTTCTACACAGTGATTCCCCCCGAAAATCCCCCGCCGGGATGTGGAAACTATATAAGAATCCATTCCTCAACACCCCAGCAGAGACATGATCAGGGTATTTGTTTAGCCAGGGGATCATTGCCATGATATCAACGGGGGTCGGTAACGGTACACAGTGGTCCCACTCAATCTTGTTTGGACCCTCTCCTACCTCCCGACCCGCCATTCTTGGATCTGCACGAACTCTCGGGGTGTGAGGAATTCCCGCAACCCGCACACGCATGTCTGAACTTGCATGTCCCCTGTGGTCTTGTGCAGTTGCCCCTGTTAAAGCTCCAACAGACCCCTCTCTTTCCCCCATTCCCACCAGTCTTTGCTTGGTGGTCGCCACCGGGGCCCGCTCGAAAGGGCACTGCGGGCTGTTGGCGGGAAAACCCCGACCCATTCCCGCCTGGCGAGGACGTCTTCGTCGCTCCCGGCAGGAGCTGCTTCTGCCAAGAAATCGAGTCGAGACAATCTCACGTCAGAGATGAATCGTACTCTTTGGCCTTGCGGAATTTCATATCGTAACCCATCCACTCATTGCCCTCATATGTTTCATAAAAATCCATTATTCGTGCCTGATAGCAAGACAATTCAGGCAAAACCTCAGGCTTACGCTCCCCAATAATTGCAGTAAACATCGCAAAGGCCTTGGCCCAATTTGTGATTGTCTCATCAACCCTGAATCCCGCCATCTTGGCTCGCCATACACTCGGTTGCCACAAATCTTTCTGCTTCTTAGCGTACTCCATCTCGCGATGGTCAGTCAGCAGGGAAAACATATTTACATACTTGTCAGCCCATATCAATTCTTTTGTGGCCAACGGGATATGTTGAACCACTTGCTCCCGTCTTGAGGGCAAAGAGCCCTCCCCCGCCATTGGCAATGCCTGCTTACCCGGCATCGTTGTCGTTCCCGCTGTTTTTTCCACGCCAGCTGCCGGTCCTTCCGGGGTCACCTGTGGGGGGACAAGAGGGAGAATCGCCTTTGCGGCATCTCGCGACTGCCGCAACTGCTGTATTAGTAACCTGGCCTCTTCGGCCGTGTCTCCAGGTGCCGTAGCACCCCCTGCTTTTCTGCCGAGCCATGCGGCCAACTGGGTGGCTAATTCAGGAGGCATGTCCTCCTCGTTAGCGGTTGTAACCACAACCGGAATCGGCTGACCCGCGTCTGGGATTGGTACCGGGGTCTCGACTGGAGTGGCAGGGATCGCCGAAGGTACTTCGGGGACCGGAACCTCCCCTCCTGCTGCCCTATTCCTGACCCGTTTACCCCTACCCTCGGGGATAACTCCCGGCAGTGCCGGGCCTATCACCTTCTTTGGTTTACCCGGATTGTTCATCGCAGCCATCTGCTTCTTCATGTTTGCCATATCTCGGCCAAGCGCCGGGACCATAACGACGTTTCGTTCGATCTTCGTCATTCTGCTTACCAGCATGCGAAGCACCTGGTCAGTCTCAAGCTTCTTTCCTGCCTTCTTGCCAGACATTGTTTTCGAGTATTCGATCCAAGTTGACCAACGCAGTCCTGGATCCGTAGCCTCGAAGTCGCTGAAAGAGAAACACAAGAATTACAAGTTCTCAAAATTGCTCCTTGTTCCGTCGAGGGCTCACGTGCATCGAGTGGGTGCAGCTTCCAAGCACAGGAACAAGAGGATGCTTCCTCGGATTCCTGCTCCTTTTATTCCTCTTCGGGAGGGCGTGAACCCTCCGCCGGTACGCCTACTGGGCGTGGCCATCGATGTAGGTGTCTAGGACAACCCCTCTTGGGCGGGAAAAAGCGCGCCCCGGCTACGCCGCTTCGGGCATACCAGCCGAGACACGCCCCCAGCCCAAAATGGTTTCCCGGGAGGATCCGGGCCCCCAACCATACGTTCGGGGGGACCTAGTGGTCGCCCCTTTCCATTTGATCAAGACTGGTGACAGTCAAAATGTGTAACATGACTGAATAAACTTGTTCTTCACTGAAAGTTGACTACCTGAGTGTGCACTCTCTAGTTGGATTCTCTTTTGATATATATATATATTGGTAAGACAGTGGCCCAACATCCCAGCATCACCTATAGGTAGAACACATCATTAAAAGATCTATTAGTACATAGCCATTTTTTTAAAAAAAGACAGGAATCCAACGCAGTTGAAGGGCTTTTACCCGTGCTTGAACTGCAAAGCTTGCAAAAAATGTACTAAGGTTAAAGACTATACAGTCCTGAGTAGGGACTCCAAGAAAGAGATTATAAAATTACTAAACTGTAATTCAGATTATGTAGTCTACTGTCTGGTGTGCCCATGCAATATAATGTATATGGGTGTCTATCGCATGCTACTGCCGCGTTGTGAATTCCACATTGACACAGGGTTATTTTCCCGCGATAGGCTGCGATGTTGCAGGTTGCGTTACGCTGCTCTTGCGATAGTTATCACGCTTTCTTGTGAATATACCTCTATGTTTTATAGCTTTTTCTTGTTTGTTGTTTGTTTTTATGAAAGTTTGAGATTACATGTAATTGAGACACATTTGAGAAAGTGGAATATTCTGTCTTCAACATGTGTCAGATGTAATCCTAAAGAATACTTCAAAAATAGGAGCTAAATGCACGATCTGGAGTTCACCTTGCCAGCATGAACATTTGTTTATCGACTTTGTGAAGGATTATTTAGCTGCAAACATTGTTTTTTCTCAAGATTTACATTTGATTCATAATTATTAACATGCTACTATAAAGCATTCTCCAAATTGTGTATGCATATTTAATGCAAGAACACTTTCTTTAAAAAATTTGTGTTGTTCTACAGCTACTACTTCTGCTTCAAACATTTGCAAAATACCTTCCTCAGCACAGCTTAAAATCTGAGGTATAAAGGCTACTTGTGGTTCCTAATTTTAGTGGGTCGAGTTCTGAGGCAGCAGCTCACATTCTGCCAACAGCTATCTGTATGTCAGCACCTATACACATCTATCTTAACATTTTTAGAGTGCTTTGGAAACCATTGTCTTCAATCCATATGAACCAACCTTTGTTCCTGTGATTTCAGTTACCTTTTGAAAGCTTTTACACTTCTGACAGAGTTGCTTGACACTTTGTATCCAGCAACCCTGTCAGTAGTGTAAAAGCCCTCATAGAACCTGTTAATATAAAGTAAAATGATATAATATACTCTTACATATCAAGGCATTGGGCTGGAACAAGATGGAATGTATTGATAAATAAGCAATAAAAGGATGGCAAATGATGTAATGGGCCCTTAGCCAACCAGTGAATGTCTCAATGTATTTCACTGGGTTCGTGTTCTGCACCAATATACTATGACCCATAATATAAAGGGACCACTGACATCTCATGAATTTAGGTGTTAGGGGAATAAACAATCTGGTGAATGGCCTACCCAGGCAATAAGCAGAACATTATCAACCTAATCGTCACCTAGAACATGACCAAAGAAGGGCAATTGCTGGAAATATCTGATCTGTCAACAGCAATGAACAGTGGGAGACAGGAGCTCTTCTCCCATGAAATCAGATGGTGTCTGGTCTCTGACCAGGAAAACACAGTGATAATACATAAAAGGGATACACCTCATAGTATATATTGATTCAGGTGAAACCTTGAAAGTGGAAAAGCGGACAGGAGTAACTACATAATGGGTCTTTATAACGATGCAATTTTTAACTGCAAATAAAGCTACAAAAAAGTTAACTGATGGGGTAGAAATCTATAACACAACACTCTCTCTTATGAGCCTTCCTAATCCCTACATATAGTTCACACTTAATCATAAACATATAACATTTCTGCTATGTATTATAACTCCCCAAAGGAGTTATAAAAATCCACATTTACTATAATAACATTGTTCTGTTAAAAATATAACCTTCATCTGTTCACCATTAACAAATGCTATGCATTGATAAATTGTAAGTAAAGATGTGTGCATAGTGGAATGTACATACTATTTTGTATCCTCAGCACCATGGTTACTTAGGATCTGCAGTTGTTGTTGTTTGAATGCAACAGCTATGTATTCAGCGGTCATATTCCCTATAATTATTATTTATCATCAGAATACCTAAACCTCCTTTTACAATTACTAGGTGACTAGATATTGTTTTACTCAGTGAGGTGCTCCTAAGTCACAGTGGTATTTAGTGGAAACAACCATTATTGAAGGCAGCTCTTATATGTGTTCCAATGGGACAAGAGAGAACTCTATCTTGTGTTCTTTTGGGATTTGTTCAGCCGCGCCCGTGGAGGGAGTTCGGTGGGGCAGGGAGGCAGTGCGGGGGAGGGGCATTTCACTAGTATAAGTCTTTTCAAGCCATGCACTCACATGAACAAATTTAGCATGTAGCTTCCTGGCAAAGAGGCTGCTTCTGATAGAATAGAAGATTAGTTGTTCTTCGCCCCAAGATTTCCTTGATGTTTTGTTTCCACTGCATACTTATCTACAATTTTTCTGATTCTTCACAGTTTGCCTGCCATACGCTTTTGACCTTTCTCTTTTAAGATACCCAGATGTGGTAAAGGGCCTCATTTAAAATTAGTCATAATGGAAACACTGCCATAAGTTAGCATTGCTCCTGCCCCACCAAGCTCGCAGCTCAAGGACACTATTTAGGGTCGTGGCAAGCACTGTGTTTACATTAGCAGAATGTCTGCTGCCTCCACCACCTCAATGCCTTGATTTGGCTGCCTGTCTGGCACATGACAATCAGGGCAAAGTGGTGGTCACCCCACTCTATTTAGCGCAGGGCGAGGCATGGTGGTCCTAGGTAGAGAAATATACAATGGCCTCCATTATTGGTAATGAAAATCCCCGTACATCGGACTATTTAGTTTTTTGATTAAAAAAAACAGACTCTTCTTTTGGGAGTTTGTTTCTTGAAATTTTTGCTGACCGCACATATCCAAAGTGGCACCAACTTGGCAAATGTCCAGTGCCTCCATCAGAGCGTGCCTGCTGCTGATCTCTAATTATAGCTCTCTCTAATTATGGCAGGCAGCCCTCCTCCAGAGGGGTCATAACTGCAGCAGATCTGGCAGCCACCAGCAAGGGTCTAAACGGCAGCTTGGTCTACTGCACGGTGGTATACATTATGATGATCAGGGAAAAATAGAAACTCAATTTAAATACTTACGAAATGTAGTGAACTTGCATCTCAGTCAGTCTGTTACCACCCCCCCACTCCAAACAAACTACCCACATTGGACCGATTTCGCCTCATAACTTAAGTATTCAATTCCCAGGTGATTCGTTTGGTTGTCAGCTGTATACATTTCTCAGTTACTAAAAAATTTCGTTGGTTGCGCTCAAATTTGAATTCAGTGCTTTTATTGTGGTACACTTGTGAAGAATATTCTCCATAAGTTCCCACCTCTTTTACTGTTCCTATGCTTTCCTGTGTCACACTCTCGGTCGGGCTTTATTAGGTAGAAATGCAGACTAACAGCCTGATTCATGTAGCTAAATTGCACTCGCAAAGGGCCAGATTCTCAGAATCTGGCCCTTTGCGAGCGCAATTTTTGCATTTGGTATTCATGATACCAAATGCAAAAATCGCTATTTAAGAATTCGCATATTTGCGTGGAATGGCATTTAAGGAATCTCTAATAGAGATTCCTTAAATGCTATTCATGACACACAACAAAATAGCGATATTGGACTTTGGGGCCGCTATTTACCGACAGGTCAGACCTGTCGGTAAATAGCAAAAACTCAGAAAAATGCTTTTAAAAGCATTTTTCAAAGTTGCATGTAGCACACACACATGTCCTTTGGACATGTGTGTGCGCAACACCTGTCCAAAAGTGCATTTTAGGGGTGCTACAGGGCGTCCTTTGGACACCCCTGTCACCCTTAAAATCGCTATCTCAGTTGCGAGTAGCAAATTGCTACTCGCAAATAAAGAACATGTAGGAATCGCTATTTAAGTAGCAATTCCTACATGAATGCCGTTTTGCGTGTCCTCAATAGCGAATCGCTATGATTCGCTATTAGGGACACGCAAAACGGCCCGTACATGAATCAGGCAGTAATTGCTTTACCGTGCGCTTGTCTCCATTGAACTTCACGTGGCACAGGCCACTTAGCTTAGAGTGCTTTTCAGTTTTCTTTGTTTAACATTGATGGAAAATTTGGACGCCTAAAATGCCATTCTAAATAATGTATGAATGTCAAAAAGTAATGGGTCCCTTCCAGGTCCATGAACAACAGCCCTACATACAATACATCCAGCAAAAGATGCACAATTAATCATTACTCTCCGAAGGCTGCCTCGGAACAGTGTTCAATTCATGCGTGCATTTATGCTCCATTTCCGATCTGATGTGATTTAAAAAGAAATTGTTCACACTGTATTAAACTCTTTTGGAAGTGCAAGTATATAGCACATGAATGTCATTTCCTACATGCACCCTTTTGATTAGCAATGGCTAATGAAGAAGACTCATAAAACTTTGACAAGATTAACAATCTTCGAATCAATGCTAATCCATGCTAAATACCTATAACGTATCCATATGCCCTGTATTGTGTTTGCTAAAATCGAACTAACGAACCGTCCATAAAAGTACATCACTTCGGTATATTCTTACACAATACGTTCCTTTTATACCAGTTATCAGCCCCTGAACCGAGTAAATTGCTGTTTTACATTTTAAATAAGGAGGTCTCCAAATCTATGTTTAGACAGGTAGGGGATGTGACTGGTTAGCAGTGGGAGAGAGAAGTCATGTTATTGGTATGAGGTGTGAGTGAGCTTCCCACACTGCCTAAACCGAAGTGCGCAAAAAGACAAACACATTTTCACAATGGGAAGCGTTGGCTCTTCCCTGGCATTCTGACCTCAGCAGCAAGTCAGCCTCAAGAGAAAAAAAAATGATGTCTTGTATGAAACAAACACAGAAAACAAAACTACAGTCACCATATTTGAGATATCTGCCATAACGTGTTGGATGTCCCATCCACCCTTTGTAGAGTGTGTGGGCCTCTGTGCACTCATATTGGGCGAAGGGACCTTTTTGACAGATGTTCTGCATCCGCGAAACTCTAACTGAGCCCCTAATTGTTTATAAGAAAAGCAGTCAGCTCTGGTACGTTTTGCTATTTTTTTCACTTTATTTATTCATTTGCAATACAAAACATAAAAAAGCAAGTACAAAACAGGACATACTGATGGCACTGGTCTGGTTTAGAAGTTCAGTCATATATCATAATGTTAATTAAATCCCAATTTATTTATACAGAAAGTTACCAGTATAAAAACACATTACATAGCGGGTTATGTCATTTAGGGATAGCCACACAGATTATATAGTTACAATGTCAGGCTCTATTTATATCTGTGCAGTATTCCTCAATTGGACAGCCCGGTATTCCACCCTGCCCAGTTAGTACATCATTTTTAAATGGAACCCAAATATATTTAGGTTTAGACTCAGGATATAGCATTCCATAGTATGTATCCATTATATCACTGCAGTAGCTAACATCTTGTAATCCATCACTAACCCTAGGCTGAGGAACTCAGAGCAAATGTATATCCATCCTTTGCTTTATAAGCATCTGTGCCACAGCAATACATCTCCTATAGCCTTTTGGCATTTCTGCTGCAAACCCCATTCAAAGCAATCAATGGGGTAAAAGAAACATCTTTGATTGTCATATTATTCAATGCATCAATGAGTGCTTTCTAGGGTGGAGTTGGAAAATTTTGAGAAATTACAAAGTTACCAAAAGTAAAATACATTAAAGTACAGATGCAAAAAGATAATTGCCTTGAAGGCTCCCTGTATAGGGCATTATAGGATAATAAATGAAACCAAGAGTAGTTATAAGACACAGTTAGCAGCAAAATCAGCAAGACAACAGAAGGAATCCCAAGTAATATTGGATTGTCTTCTGATTCACTACTAAATCTGAGTGTTTATATGGGAAATGTTCTCATAGAACTTCGTATAACTTTAAATTCATCATGGTGTGAGCAAATCAAATACAATTTTAGGAAATCAGAACACTTAATTCTTGAACATCATATTGCCTTGCCTTCTAAGCACTATCCCACTATATGATTGATTCAGTCCCTTTATGTTATTCGGAGATGGTGGAACAAACAAGTTACAAAAACAACAAACTATTGTGAATGCATGCAATACAGCAAGCTAATGGAAGAGACCTTGAGTGGTTGCATCATTACTGAGCCATGTTGAAATGTTTTCTTCGAGAACAAATTCAATGAAAATAAACAAACATGACTTTGCATGACTGTGTGCTGCATAAATAATAAAAAGTGCACATGCATTGTAAGACATCCATTTTGAACAAGATACATTAACCGCATGCGCGCTAGCGGTTTTCCCGCTGAGCGCTGCGATTTTAAAAATCCCGCGTTACGTGACAAGGTCAACTCGTCACACGCACAGCGCAGGTAACGCCCATGACGAGTTGACCTTGTCACACGCATCGAAGGGGTTAAGGCCTAACTGAAGCCGGGTTAGTGTGAGGACTTGGGTGTATTGTATGATATGGTCTTGCAACCTTATCCTGTAATGCACTTGAAAAAACTGTCTGGAGTCCAATCAAGCTCATTTGCAAAACAAAAGATTTTAAAAGTAAATGTAATCTCAGTTCTTTTAGTCACAGCTGCAAACAAGCATTGGCAACTGCAAAATCTATAAACTTTTGAAAGAGTTGTGTTTGGCTATGCCAGCCCATCTAGGATGATCAATTCCGATAGGGAGAGGTTCATGGGACCACTAAGGAGTATTTGGACAGTTACGTGGTCACCAAAGTGTTCTCCAGTCATGTTCTGAACTTTACATCAGAGCTGCCATAGACTTCAACAGAGTGGTCCTGATGCTGGTGATGAAGGAGATGGAGGATACTCAAAAATGCTCTGGGGATGTACGGTCGACAGGTATGGCTTTGTGGCTACTTCTTGGTGCACGGGTCAGGTGGAGTGACTTTGGCCACAGAAGTTGAGGTTCCCTAAATTCTTCTTTGAGCCAGTAGAGGGTCGGCTGCTACTTGGCTTCTGGTCTTCTCTCCACAGCTGGTCCAGTGGTATCCTTTGGTTAAGGCTAGCATCCCTCTTGGGCAACCAATCTGGACTAAGATGACACTGTTGGGTCTGGCAGACACAGGTACAACTTTCAGCCATCAGGGATCGGTCTCTTGGGGCGCTGAACGGTGGTCAGTGGAAATTTTCCAAAAGTGACTCCTGAATTGCAGATTAGGGCTACTTCAGTATAGATGGCCCTTCTGCTGGCTCCAGGTGATCAAGCAACATTGACCCTTGGAGTCACTTCTTTGGACTGGGGCTTGGGAGGGACTTTATCTCAAACCAGGAGGGACAGGCACAGTCCTCTCTTTGCTAGCCCAAGGTGCGGCAGGTGCAGTCCAGCAGACAGTGGGGCCTCACTTTGCAAGATCCAGGGGTCAGCAGGGCAGTCCTTCTTTGGTTTTTCCTCCAGGTCAATAGTGATCTGAAGTTCAGAGTGCCATGGGTGTCACATTTATGCCCAGGAAGTGGCCTGAGGAGATGATACGGTCTCTAGTCAATGGGCTACCACAAACCCTCTCATCCTGTGACAACTTCCTCCTATGTGTGTAATCCAGCAATCCAATGGTGAGCTCTTATGCTCACGCTCAAGATATCTGCACCCTTTCTTGGATGTTTGGAGATTGGTAGCCCACCCTAGAGGTGTGGCTACCTGTGGGCTACACACCCACGGGAAATCCTTTTTAGGTACTGGTCTCAGCTCTCTGCTTCTGACATCTGCCTGTCTACCTTAACAAAGGGAAAACCTCTTAGGAGTGTGATCGCAGTTTGCCCACCAAAGGCAGCTTCGCCTTTGAAGTTCGCCTTTTGGGCAAAAACCCTGAGTGGCTTCCTGCAAGTGGGAGATAACACCTCCCTCTGTAGCATGCTACCATTGCTCCTAAGTCTAGGAGTGAATCACACTAATCCCCAGGAAAGCAGAAAGCTGTCTGGTGGCCAACAACCGTGTGAGGGCACTGGACAAACTGGACTGCAGTGGTAATTTTCTAAACTTGGTTTTCCATAAAAGTGACATTAAAGTCGACTTGGTCATCACGCCCGGTTTAACGCCACAATTAATTTCATATCTTGAAGTACCCATTTTAGTAGTTCCATTTACAAGTTAGCCGGGCTGAGGTGCCACTCTGTGTTAGCCAATAGGGCTACTAACATTTTCCAGCAAAACAACAATTTGGCAGTTTTGCTGTCAGAAAGGATCACTTAATGATATATGGTTCCCTGCTTCAGGGCTCAATAGGCCTTCATAAGGAGAGACATATATATATTGTTAAGAGAAGTGGGAGCTTTGCCATTAGTTTAAATGGCAGAGCTGAATTAGAAGTTTAAAACTACTCTTCCAGGCTGCAGTGGCAGGCTGGGAGCCATTTTGTACTTTGCCAAATACAAGGTGGCACAGCCAGTGCTGCAGCCATGGAGGCAGTCTGTCTTACATGCCCTGGGTACCCTTGGTACTATATACAATGGATATATATGGAAGTTGGCTTATGCCATTTGGGGGTAGCTAATTCAACATACATTTTGTAAGGGGTTGGACTACTAGCACTGAGGTCTGTTTAGCAGGCCTCTGTGCAGTCTCAGAGCAGAAAAACCAGCAGCATCAGTCCAAAACGTTGGGGATGATCATGCAAAATGAGGAATTTTCTTACGGTTAGCATAAGCCATTATCAATTGCCCGTATCTTGTATTTGCCAAATAACACTGACCCACAAAATGCTCCTTTGCAACCAAAGAATATATATAGCCTAAACTCTGGCACTCTCAGGTCGCGTAAGTCAAAAGGACTTGTCAATATCTTACAGCTCACTCGCTCTGGTTTACTTGTTCAGATTAGTAAAAGCAGCATGGAATTAAATTTGCCACAAAAAGTATTAAATGTTATAATTATCAGAATTTGGAAAATGTACAAAAGCTTAGGTAGGGCTTTCATTTCTACCAAGGCAAATCTGACATTCATTGGCAATGACAGTTTAATCCATCTGGTGACATGCACATCAAATTCAGCTCTTGCAACTCCATCTGTCATAAATTCTATATTCAGAAGTACTGGTTACCTAGAAATTTCACTGATTCAATGTGCCGTTTTAATGGGAGTTTCCTGCATCATGCTCATGTAGTGTTTCATACCTGCTCCTATTTACTTTTAAATCGTAAACCCCTTAGTTATTTTGCACAAAAGTGGTGGGAAGTTATATTGAAGGTGTTGAACGTATAGTAAATACATTGTCTATATGCATTAAATTATCAACATATGTCCCCTCCTGTAAATCCCATTATTAGAGGGATATTCTTTGCTATGCAGCCAGTATTTTCGTAGTGTTAGCAAATCTCAAAGGTGGTAGCAGGCAGAGAGATTGGCAGCATCTCAAACTGTATTCCATTACCATGCATACAAGCAATTGAGGAAGAGTGCAACAGTCATACAAATTTTACGGAAAATGGACCAACCACACATCTAATAAGTGTTTTGATCAGAAAATCTCATTCTAATGAACTGAACAATTTTTCAGCATCCACAAACAGTGCAATGGGAGACTAACATCTATATGATGAGGAAAAGATATCAGAACTCGTAACATATATGGTGTAGATTGACCCAAAATAAAACTAGATTGGTTGAGGTGTTTCAAATAAGTCATAAGGGGAATCTTTCAGTTAGTTCTATTTTTATGAGGTGCTAGTTGTTTAAATCAGTTAAGTAAACAGGACCACACGATTAGCAGTGTCCACTTTTTTCCATGTTTCAAGATAGTAGTAATAACTACTTCCCTAGTAGAAACATAGTATAGGCTCTGGGCAAGGAAGTACCCATAGCTTTCCATAAACCATGGTCTTCTAATGTCTGTGTACTCTTTACATAATTCTGCTGATATGCCATTAGTTCTCGGGGTCATTCCACTCAGCAGTTTAATAGCATTTCTTATCTCCACCTCAGCAAGTGGTGCATGAAGAGGCAGCCTTCGTTGATCCATACCATTGCTATCTGAACTAAATGTTAAGACATTTTCTATCTTTTACAAGATTGGGAAATTTTCAAAAAGACACCTCTTTGGGGAATCTTACCTTTCTGCAGAGTAACCGTGGATTTTTCACCTTTTGTTGGACTGTAAACCTTTGCTAGCTATAGGCCGCTGTGCACTGTATCGCACTAAACAGTGATAAAGGGCCTGTGCAGCCCATCTTAACATGATGGATTTAACATACCTCCATTTGGCATATTTAATATTCCTGTAGGTCCCTTGTACATGGGACAATGTGTACCCAAGGCCTATATTTTAAATGCCACTAGGAGATTGTGGCACCCAGTGTGCTACCCACTACAGTGAAAATGCAAACATGGCTACAGATTCACAATTTGGAGTCTGGCTGTTGTAAATAAAAACTGTAAATTCAACCTGTAATAAAAACGTTCTTTCTGGCAGGTCAAAAACCTTCCTTTTAAATAATTGTCAGTAACCCATGGAGACTTTATTGCCCTGTGTGCAGTGTGCATGGTATTTAAATGTAGTAGGAAATGTAGGAATATGATGTTGAAAATGCATGCCCTTACAGTGACAAAGCCCCAACAGCTAGTTTCATAGTGGCAATATTGGCTGTTCCATAGGTAAAATCTGAATTACAGCGTTACAATAAATAATGGCACTTTAGGGCAGAAAATAGCAAGAAAAAAACAACTATGCTTACATGTTATTAAAAATCACATTCAAAGGTGAAGTCATATTTTTGATAAGTATTAAGTAAACTGTACTTTTAGAAACATAACCTTTTCCCTAAAGCTTCCGAAGGGCCGTTTGTTCCCAAACTTCTGGCATCCAGTCATTTGTATTTCAAGAGGTATGAAAACTGCGCCCAGGGCAGAGAACATAGGCTTGAGTGTGGGGGGTGTTGTTGTTCCCTTAACAACATGGCTAGTTGAGTTAGGCCCAGGAGCTGCATTAACTTCAGAGGTACTTCAACTGTCACAGGCAAATGTTAGCTGACACCTGGGCAGGGTATTTCCTTTTTACCCCAGCCAAACAGGCTTGAATTATAGCAGGCCTCTGTTTGACATTACAGCAAATACTGCTTGAGTGACACATCCTGCTTGACAGGTCTTTTGGAGGTATTACCTAAAACATTTTGGGTGAATCTCAGAGCAGAAACAGGATGACAAAAAATTCGTATTTATTTACTGACTGGCTGCTGGAAAACTCTGCTTTGTTCTACCAGACTTCCTTCTTGGGGTCTATTGTGGGTACAGTGGCTGCTCCAAACTGGATTTTAGTGTTGAATGTGGGAGGACAGTAAGATTATCATAGTACACCCCCCAAACATGCACACCCAACACTCAGAGCCCAGGTCAGTGTGGTTAATGACTTCTTGAAAATCCACAAAGTGGTTAGGGTTGGCCAAGGAAACTTGTATCCCATTGGTTAGAGCACGCCCCAGAGTTAATCTCACCCACTAGTTTGTGCCAGGTATAAATGTGGCATCTCCAGCCACCAACTTCAGAATATTCCTGGACCTGAGGAAAATCAGAAGAGGGCTGAACCTGCTCACTGTGGCCGTATAAGAGGTATGGAGGACTAGACCTGCTCTCTCTTGGACCCAGAGCAAAGGAAGTGGTCATCAAGGGTCATAAGTTTAATGTCTTGTTAAAGCTACAGGGATACAACAAGCTACAGAAGACGTTTTGATCAACTGCCCAGATGATCACTGGCAACTAGATCTGAACTGGAACCTGGTATTTGGTCTCTGACTGCACCCTGTGAGTCTCCGAGTGCCTCGCCTGAGATCCTGGTAGAGCGGGGGGAATTTAAAGGTGTACTACTGTGGTGGATTGGGACTTAAGTTAAACTTGCTTGCTCTGTGCTATAGCTACCATAGGATTGAGCTCAGGTTAATTTAGTGCCTTTGAGGATTTACCGTGACAATGATTGTGATTATTCTTAGAGGTGTGTAGTCACCCATCCCAGATAATAATCCAATTTCTTGCAACCTCCCATTAGAGTAATTTTCCATCTTTGTATACCACCATGATAGATAAATCACAATGATTTGCCCCTTTGGCCTAAAATAGCCATGACCATGTCTATCATTCTCGATATAATACTGTGCATTTGTTCATTTTTAAAGTTCAATTTCATCTCTTCAGCCGCACTAAAATGTTCTAGCTTCTCACAAACCTGGCCTAGTATACCTTCTGTATGCATGAGATTGTACTGAGCCTCCAGCCCAGCCAGTCCCTCTTCAAAAGTATCTAGATGTTTATACAAAGATTTGAGCACTTGTCTTTTGTAGTACACCTTCTTGCTAGATATACTTCAAATGCTTCTCACTATATGTTCTTTGAAATCTTCCAGAACTACGCTTACACTACTACCTGCCCCAGAGTTGATTTTAAGAAAGTCAATTATAAGTTTACACATACCAGTTGTAAAAACTAATTCACTTAAGTTGGCAGAACAAAAGTGTAATAAATGTTGCTTTGGATAATTAACAGAAATGTCAGTAAGAGAGTTAGAAGGGAGTGATCAGAAAGGATGCTGGGAAGTACCCCTTACCCACATGTCAGCAAGTCCCAGTGACAAGGAATCAATAATCAGGACAAGGTGCCAGTTGCTTTCATATTATCTGCCTTGTCAACACCCCTTCTCTGTACACTGGCACGTCTGTATTTACAGTGTGATTCAAGGAGGAATTTGGCAATAATTTCTAGTGTTAAAAATATATGTTTATTTCTCATCAAGTTCTTTTCAGAGCTCAGAAGGGTACATCATTGCACATTTGAAGTCAAGTAGCAACATATTTCTTTTAACACTGACACATAAGTGTCGGGCCTTCTCCAGTCTCCTCATAAAATCCCAAAATAACAATGTTCTGGCGCCTCCTGTGCTCCTTGCGGTCTTCTAGTTTCTAGAACGTTATCTAATCTTGCAATAAAATGTCATGGAGCCTGACCAGGAGCCGGATGTGCCAGCAGGGCTTTGTGTACTCATTACAGTAGAAACTGTTGAGTCAAAAAAATTAATTAGGCGTTTTTTTATGAAAGTATTCCATCTTTTCAATTCGCATTGATTTAGAAACACCAGTCATCCTGATAAAGTTACTGCAAGAGTGCTCCACGCAGTTCTCAATTTTAGTCTTAATAAAAGCTGGGAACTTTAAATGTTTTAGTAATTTTTTATTAGATATCTTATCGTTATCCTCAACACATGAGGGCATAGGTACAAGCCCCTATCACCACCACAACATCACTTTTTCTGATGCTATAGTGGCGATAGGGGCTTAGCCTTATTTACAAGGCAGCGTTAAGCCACTTAACCTGGCTTAACTCTGCCTTGTAAATAAGGCCCCCTTTCACGCTAAGCACTGGGTGTTGCGGTGGGCGTTACACTGCAACACCCATTGATTTTGCCGATGCCCCCTATGTACAAGGGCAGCGTACATAGGAGGCAGCGCCAAAATTAAGACTAGGGAAAACCTGATCATTAACTTGGCGAAATGAGGAGAAATGCATTATTTCTGCTCGTTTTTGCTTTTTCCATGTGTGCTGCCTTGTGCAGACATAGAAAAATCAATCTGCATGGATTGTTTATGTACAGTAAGGTCCCCCGTCCTGTACATAAACAATCTGTAAAAAAAATGCCATGTTGTGACTTTCATGTGCGCTGCATAAAGCAGCACACATAAAAGTGACAAAATGGCATTTTAGGATTGTTTACGTGCAGGAAGGGGCTCCTTCCTACACATAAATAATCTTCCCCTGCACGCAGACACCCTTGCACTATGGTGCCAAGCTGTCTTTTGTACACTTAATATCAATGAGAAGGTATGTAAAGGTGGTATCACATTGTAATTATTATTGCATTTATATAGCGCTTATGAATCTTGATGAGGAGTTTAAGTGCTTTACACAGGGCAGAATGCTGCTCCTGAACCCAAGGCAAGTGGTTAGTCTAGTGTTGTTGGTTACTGTCGGTTTTAAGGATTAGGTTTGTGCACTGGAGCAGTCAATCAACCAATTAATAAATCTTTATTCGATCAATTTTATAGACAGATTATAAAAGCACAGTTTAATGAAATGAGCCATAAGGTACACAGACAAAATATCGATTTTTAAATATCGATATACAAAAATATCGAAGTTTAAATATCGATATACAAAAATATCAAAGGTAAGTAATATCGACAGTCTAAATATCGATATTGGTATGATATCAGTAATATAGAAATTGTAAATATCGATGTCAATAATATCGAAATTAATAACTTTGATGTTACTAATATCAATATTTAAATAAATTTAGTGTATATTATATTGTATTTATTATGTTTTATTACCTATTTTTAATGTAAATTAATTAAATATTGTCTTTTACTACTGTAGCGGGTTGTGGGTTTATAGGGGAATAGAGTGGGAAGTAATTTTATTATGTTAAATTAATTATTAATTAGTAGGAATTATTAATTAATTAATTGAGAATTAATTTTAATTTTTTTTAAATTAATTGATTAATTGATAAATATGTTCTGTAGCGGGTTATGGGTTTATAGGGGAATAGGGTGGGAAGTAATTTAATAATAATTAATTAATTGATATGTTTGTACATATTTTAATTAATAATTAATTGGTAATTAATTTCTATTAATTAGTTAATTAATTATTATATTTTTTACATATTTATAATTATTAATTAGTTGGTAATTAATTAATATTAATTATTTAATTACATTAATTATAGTAATTTTTTTATATATAATTTATTGTTATTTTTAATTAATTAATTGGGCAAAATAATATTAATTATTAAATTACATTAATTACAGCAAATGTGCTAATATATTAACTTTATTGTTATTGTTAATTAATAATTAATTGGTAATTAAATAATATTAATTAATTTTGGGCACAGGGGTATTTTTAGGGTTCAGGGTCAGTTTTTAGTTCATGGGTAAAGGGGAATTTTTAGGGTTCAGGGTCAGTTTTCAGTTTTTGGGTAAAGGGGTATTTTTAGGGTTCTAGGTCAGTTTTCAGTTTTTGGGTAAAGGGGTATTTTTAGGGTTCAGGGTCAGTTTTCAGTTTTTGGGTAAAGGGGTATTTTTAGGGTTCAGGGTCAGTTTTCAGTTTTTGGGTAAAGGGGTATTTTTAGGGTTCTGAGTCAGTTTTCAGTTTTTGGGTAAAGGGGTATTTTTAGGGTTCTGGGTCAGTTTTCAGTTCATGGGTAAAGGGGTATTTTTAGGGTTCGGGTTCAGGGTCAGTTTTCAGTTTTTGGGTAAAGGGGTATTTTTAGGGTTTAGGGTCAGTTTTCAGTTTTTGGGTAAAGGTGTATTTTTAGGGTTCAGGGTCAGTTTTCAGTATTTGGGTAAAGGGGTATTTTTAGGGTTCTGGGTCAGTTTTGGGTTTTTGGGGTACAGGGATATTTTTAGGGTTCAGGGTCAGTTTTGGGTTTTTGGGGTACAGGCGTACAGGGTAAAAACAAAAAAATATTACATTAAATCAAATAAATTAGATGAAAAAAATTACAATTACTTTACATTTTTAAGTGTTTTATTTATTTTAAATGTATATGTATTAGTTTTAATTTTGTTTTAATATTTTTATTTAATAGTTGTAAAATTATATGTATTTAAATATTATTTTTACATTATTATTAATACATTTAAAAAAACGATATTTTTGATTCCGATATTTTTGTACTATGATATTATTTTTTCGATATTTTTGTACTTACCTTAATGAAGATAGGATTCCGATATTTTTGCTGTCGATATTTTTGCTCCGATATTTTTGCAGGTCGATATTCTGTCTGTCGATATTATGTCAGACATTCGAGCCATAATCAATAAAGGCAATGTTATAAAACCATAGTAAAACATGTAAGATCTTAGTGGGCTTTAGGTGGCTCTTGACCCAGGGTCACTTAATATGTATACATTATAGTCATCATTGCAACGGTTTAACACAGCAAACCCCACCCATTCCTCTTTCTCAAGCAAGCCCACAGAAAAGTTGCTACAGAGAAGCAAACAAAGGGGTCAGAGTGGGCTTTTAAAAATACAATGCCACCCTACATTGAATGAAATTATAATGCCTTAAAATTGGGAGAATGAAAGCTTTTCTTTCAGTATGATAGAGCTTGCATAATGATACTAAATGTAAATCCGACTGAGGGGAGTGGTTGTCGCACGGGCATGGAGACAGATCTGAGTGTTTGAATTTCCTCTCTGGGCACCCTAGCATCAGTGGAATGAGGCTCAAACGGAAACGCAATAGAATAAATCTATGCTGTGCAATGGTAATACGGGAGAGGAATGAGAATCCTTTTAGTCTTGTCGGAATGAGATCGTATGCAAGGGATGCTTTTTTGTCATTGATTCTTTTCCCTCCTGGAAAAGTTAGCCCTCTGCAAATATAGCTCAGTAACTTTCTGGTTAGAGACCCTCCTATAAGAGACGTGATCCCTAAATAGGTCTCCCTGCCTAATTGCAGTGAATTCTGCCTCTATGTATCTGAGCCAACCAATCTTATTTTAGTGATCCAGCTTCAGACAGTCGCCAGTTATGCGTTGTGTTAGATTGACGGTGGTCTTACGCCAAATTGAAAACCATAATAAGATTGGAGCCAATCTGATGGAATCGAGCAAGTAAGGTAGCCCTAATTCAAGGTGTAAGATGTAGTTGGAGAATTAATGTTGTAACAATACTCGTTTTTTGAAGAAGCTGTCTTCCAATCTCTGGAGTTGGTCCCCAGACGCCCGCCCGATAAGTTGCAGCAGCCTTTGCTTTTGCACAATAGATATTTTTAATTGTGTCCAGGGGGCTGGCTCCTAGTTTCCCAGAAAAGCCCTCAATAGCTTAGAGACTCCTTTCCATCCCTACAGGTCTTGCCAACACCAAGTTTGCCCAAGAGTTTTTTTTTTTTTGTCGAATAAGTCTCCAAAGTATGAAAAGGAGTCTACCACTTTGATTTTCTTTGAGGTCAGGTGGAAATAAGGGGGGTTCCCTCCACTGCCAGCTCCCGCTATGATGATGAAAAATGTTGATTCATTTACTCCCCGGTCCAATGAAGCCATAAATGAGTCATACAATGTTATAAGGCTTTGTAGGGCTACCCCTGCCCTAGCAATTAGGACTGGATCATCAGCATACACCAGTATTGGGAGGGGGATGTTATAAAATTAGGGCACGTCCAGAGGTGAGCCAGTCCGGGCCACCTCCACCTCATTTGTGTAGATGGAAAAAAGGAAGGGGGCGAGGATGCATCCCTGCCTGACTCCTTTCTCTGTCTTAAATGAACATGTACATTCCCCATTTATGCCATACCGAACGCAGTAGGAGGCATTGGTGTATAGCTGACTAGTTAGCATATTATCAGGGGTCAATCCCTATCCCCTCCATCATGGGCCACAACTGTTGATGGGATACACAATCGAAGGCCACTGACAGGTCCATGAAGGCCATATAGATATTCCCGCCTTTTACGTTAGTGTATTTGTCTATACAAAGTGAGAGATTAAGGTATTGATCCACTGTCCCCTTCCCCCTCTGGAAACCATATTGCGCCTGCATCAAGATGTTGTGTTCTAGGGCCCATTCCTCCAATCTGGCTAGTAAAAGCCGGCCCATGAGCTTGGCAGTGGTGTCCAGAAGGGAGATGGGTCTGTGGTTCTTCGGACTGCCCCTATTTCCTTCCTTGTAAATTGGGACTATTACACTCTGATTCCAGGATGGTGGGGGACCCCCTGCCGCTATGCTATTAAGATTGTTATAAAACAGGGGGGAACCCAATTGGAGTCAAAGGACCTGGGTATCAAGTGTTTTAGTCAGAAATTGGTCCTCGACATTGATTCAACATATACAATGTAAAAATATATTTCATCCCGGGTGTAACGGCTTCAGTTGCAGCGGTGTGGAAACGGAGACAGGCTGACGATTCGCGGTCTTTTCTAAGTTAATTGAGTTATAATTCAAATCTACTGTTTGGATTCATTACATGGAACATCTTGTGTTGCTAACTAAGCACACTGGAACAGCTTGAGTTATAACCTTTTTGGGTGCAGATTAAAGTCGCACAGGAGGCACACCAGTGAAGGGTGCCCAACTGACTTTGGGGTTACTTTGTCTTTGTGTGCATTGAGCCCCCACCCTCCCCCCATCCTGATGAAGACCCGTCCCTGAGGAAACCAGTCACCCTGTTTGCTTGTTTTGGGTCGAAACGTCAACAATTTCCTTTCCCCCTGAGCCTGTACCTGTATTTTCCCGGCCCTCCCCCTTGTCTTTGTGCTATTTAAAAATACGGAGGACTATTCAATCACGTGCCAGCAAGAAAGAGTAACATTTTTTGTGACCTAAGGATCCTGGGTAGGCTCACCCATGGTTTCACATTAAAAATCTCAGTTTTTCCTTTTTAAGAATTTATATTCCCTTATAGACCTTCTTGGTCACTCTATTCACACGAGCACTTACTATCACTCTTTTCTGTGCACACGAATTGACAGTGAACCCCATTTGTAAATAAATTGTATTTTATATCTGTTATTTCTCTAAACATATATTAAATAAGTAAGTCTCTTGGACTTTGAAGAGACACAATTGTTTTGCTCTAAGTGTGTTTTCTTGTACCAATTGGTATTTCGGGCTAATATATCTGTTGTGTTCTGCTTTATACCAACCATAACGGATTTAATCGGATGGTGACCAAAAGAATAATTGCAATATATTTTTACATCGTATATGTTGAATCAATGTCGAGGACCAATTTCTGTCTATAACGCTATGCTATTAAGGACATTTATTAATAGGGGTTCCCACATATCTAAGTTATCCTGGAAGAGGTCAATCAGCATCCTATTGGGGCACTGGCCTTCCATGGGGCGCAAGCCTCTAGCCCTCTTCTGACTTCGCGTAATGAAAATGTCGTACTACCTTGGAGTGAGGAGACTAGCTCAGGAGGCGGAGCACAGGGGAGATATTGGATACAAAGATGCTTTCAAAGTGTCCCACCCTTTTGTCCTCCTCTACTTGTGTATCCAGGCATGGGTCCTTGGAGTAAAGGAAGGGGCATTTATAACTTTGCAGAACTCACTGCTGTTGCCTGAGCTAGCAGCTTGTTCAAGGTCATCTCAGGCCTGCTCCCTGATGTCCTTCTCTCTTCTTCTTCTAGCATGCTTGTAGTCACTGCATAGCAATCTTATCAATGCTGGGTCTCTGGGGTGGGCTTTTAAAGCATTGACAAGAGCTTTTCTAGCTATAGAACATGGGGAATCGGCTTAGGGCGGGTAAGGGCCACTTTTAGTTTCGTTAGATGGGCTCTAAACTGGATGTCTTATAGCGAAGAGGAAGACCCCCCTTGGCCAGGCAATTTAAGATGTCATCCCTTACTTGTGCTATTATTTCAGGAGCCAGATTCAGCTTCTCTACCTCTGCCCACTTTAATTGATAACCATTTTTCCTAGTTAGCGATATATTATATGTTGCTTGTTGATGTTTTGTCGCCTTGCAGGGAATACTTAGATGGATAAGTAGAATGGCGTGATCGCTATAACATATGAATAGGTTGTCTATGTGGGCCACTGTCCCACTTATTGTGGAGGAAGCTAGGATGAAATCAATTGGGGACTCATGTTTATTTGGTGAGCTAACCTGCCTTACTTGTAGGGTTATGGTATTGGAGGTTAGAGTTATTAGTCCCACCTTCAGTCTACCTGATGCTGAGGACACTACAGCTGTGTGTATAGTGCGGAACCCTGGGAAAAAACTGGCTCCTTGGCCCATGTTTCCTGGAAGCAAATAATCTCCAGCGATTGCCAAAGATTGTGCCATTGATTATTGCCTATCTTGGAAGCAATTCCTGCCACATTCTAAGATTGCTAGGCTAATCTTATTTTTGTCAGCTATGCTCCAGGGTAAGGGAATCATAGGGGTCTCCTGCATTTCAGGCACTGGGCTGACTGATATGGCTGCTCTCCCGACAAGTGAAAGAATAGGTGGTGGTAGTCAGTCGCAGGGTTCCAGATCTGAGAGTGCAGCAAATCTGTTATGCTACCTTACCCCCAAAGTAGTGATGTGGCCCTCCACATATCTCAAAATTGGTTGGCCTGACCTTGTCCTGACCCTCTGTCCAATACCTGGCACTGCACCCTGTTTGTAGAAGTGCTCCTGTGATTACGCAATAATCTGAGTACTCCTAAGTGAAGTTCTATGGAGGTTACTTAGGAGAAAGTTACCCATATTTTCATTATTTAAATGTATCACCACACACTCTCCAGCAATAGATTTAGTTAAGCTATCCAACCAACCCACTCTCACGGGCCATGATAATTTTATTAGCCAGCTGATTGTGCCTAATTTCCGAGACGTTAAGATGATGTGAAAGCCAATACAAGCATTTGTCCATTAACTGCGATGTTGATTCAAACTGCTTGTCCCGGAGAGAAGGAACATTGGCCACGACCAGTTCTAAGGGGGATGCTGCCAGTGGAAAGTGGAGGATTTGTTGCGGTCACCATGAGGGTATCTTGTGTTGCTGTTTTTCGAAAGACCCCTCTTATTTCCTCCAGCGCTGATGGTACCTGGTGTACTATGTTCCTTACGCCCATAGATTGAGAAGTTGGAGCCTCCAGCTGTGTGTTGGAGTGGCCGGGAGTTATAAGGAACTGTCCACAGGCCCGAGAAGTGCCCAGAGTCGATGGGGCAAGCAAACCCCGGTTAACACGGGTATAAGCTCGAATTTTCTCTGCTGGTAAATGTGCAGGGTGAATGCCTGGGGGCTCCGTCGGGCATGGGACAGGTGCATTCTGTATCTCTAGACCTGCTAATCGCTGTTCAATCTTTGTTAGTTTTGTTAGAATAGGATCCAATAGGGTGGACATCATTTTGCTTATTTCTGCCCACAGTAGATCATCAAAAACTACATTGGGGGTGAAATATTTGCAATTGGTGACATTGCTGGTGTTGATGGACTCTATGTGGCTGCCTTGGAATGAACACCCTTGGGTTTGTGGACACATTTGGGTTTAGTTAGCTTGGGCTTTGAGACCCCGCCAGCCTTGCACTGCTTTGCTGGGGGGTAATGTGTAGGGACATTTGCTGAGTCAATTTCAATTCAATTCAATTCATACGTCTTTATTTCGAAATATTTCATCATAAAAGACAATCATAAAAATAGCTCAGTCAACATGCTTTTGCACTAATTGCCATATCTAATAAAATCCGTCAGCATAACATTAGGTATTAAACATGAAAAATTAAATAAAATAAAACCTACAACACGATTTACATCTGTAAAAAGCTACAAAAAGTATCATACATGTAGGATTATATTACAACAAGTAAGACATGTATAAAATTAAAGACGTGCTAAGGTATATATAAAAGCAGATTTAAAACAATTATCAGCTATCTATTGGGTGCTTAGCTCTAATTATCCACGCCCAACCCAAGAACTTTGCTACGGCTATGACCACCAGTTCTGTTGTGTCAACCCTCATAATCCGTAAGGCCTCCAACCCCACCCGTGTTCTCATATTATTACAGATAGGTTTTAACCATTTACTCCGGGGGGCTGAGTATGCAGGGCAGACAAAGAAGATATGGCCTAGTGACTCATTTTGGTCCCTACACCATGGGCAGAACTCGTTTGTCTGACCTCGCCATTTAATGGTAAATGATCTCAGCGGAAGCGACCCAACCCTAAACTGGTGATATAACTTCCTATCACCGCTAATAGTGATGATATCCCAGTAATCCTCTAAAAAAGGGTCGATTTTATGTTCCAAAAACCTACCAGACAGAGAGGTGGTGTCTGTCTAGACAATGAGTTGTTGTCTTACTGTAGCCCAATAAAGTGCTTTAAATTCCTTTTTCGAATGAAAAGCATTAATATTTGGTGCTGACCACAGGTGACTTAGTCCCATACTTTCCAATAGTGATCTTAATTTTCTAAATCAGGGAATATTACCCGAGCCCACACCAGATCTTAGGTCAAAAATGTGCCAGTTCAGGGGTTGTACATATTCTCCACCATAGGATACTGTTGTAAAACGTGCTACATCGTCAATAGAGTGACATCCCAGGTCAAGTAGCAGGGGCTTCATGGGGCTGGATTGGGGAAGGCCTACAAGGTTTCGGAGAAATTTATTTTGGACTCTAACTAGCGATTATAGGTCCGAAAAAGCCCATAACTCTGCGCCGTACAAAATCGCTGAACTTATTTTAGCATTGTAGATTTTTAAAGCAGGACCTATCCTTTTTGTCAGAGCAGTTCTCTGTTCCATGATTAAACACCCTGTCAGCTGTGCAAACTTCAGGGAGAGTATATCGAGCTGGGGTTTCCATCTAAGTCTATTTTCCAACATAACTTTTACCTGCTCTAACTCACATCCATTCATACTAACGTGACTCTGAAGTGGCCTGTTTTTGGTTAACACCATAAATTTTGTCTTTGTTACATTGACCTGTAGATCATTATTTTGACAAAATTTCTCAAACTTGTTTAAGGCGGACTGAAGACCCTTCTGGGTTTTGGATAAGATTAGGGCGTCATCCGCGAAAATAAGAAGTGGGAACTTGGTACCTCCTAAGACAGAGGCATCTGTTGGGAATACTGCAAAGTACTGCAAGATCCTATTGATGAACAACAAAAACAGGGTCGGTGCGAGTACACACCCTTGACGTACACCACGGGAGATGGGAAATCTCTCTGTAACCTGCCCCTGTTTACCCCATCTAACCTGTGCAAAGTTTGACTCGTGTAGTCTAATTACTATTTCAAGAAGTTCACGTGGCATCCCCATAGTTCCTAATGCATTCCATAACTTAGCTCTAGAAAGTAAATCAAAGGCAGACTTTAGATCTACAAATGCTGCATAAATAGATCCACCAAACAAGATGACAACCTTCCAATAAATTAATGTAAATCTAAACACCTGATCGAACGTGCTGACACAGGAGCTAAAGCCTGCTTGTAGCGGGGACAGAACATTCTCTTGATCCATCCAGACCTGAATCTTGGCCACCACCATCCTGGCTAATATTTTCTGGATATGGCATCCATTAAACTGATGGGACGATAGTTCCCCAGGGCAGAACGATCCCCCTTTTTAAATATAGGCAATATCTCAGCACCCCACCACGAATCCGGGATTGGTGCACCCTTCACTATAGCATTGGCTAGGAAGGTGATATAAGGCACCCAATTATGAGAGTCATATTCATATAGGTCGGCCGGAATACAATCCATACCTGGTGCTTTTCCGCCTTGTACCAACCTAAGTGCATTCTCAGCGTCTTTACTGTCAAACACTAGCGGATGGCACAGGGTCAGTGACTGTGATAAAGAATCAGCCGGAGCAAGAGCTATTTCTGTTTCCAGGCCCCGAAACTGGGACCCAAAGTGTTCAACCCTATCTGCGGCAGACACGTGGTTTGCCGGAACTTGCAAATCCACTGAGTTTCCCCATTTAACTACCTGCCAGAACTTGATCTGGTTTCTCGACCTACTGGCCTCAAGTAAATCCTGCCAGTGTTGATAGTCCCAATCCTTCTTGGCCTGCCTTTGGGTTTTTCTATACACAAACCTTGCTAACCTAATGTTCTCGGTAGTTCTTGATTTTATAGCTTTAACCAGGGAGCCATATGCCATACGGCACGATTTGTTATACCATGAATTCCCTGTTTTTTTGGATGGGAGTTTACTGGAATTGCCACTTTTGGAGAAAAGAGATTTCAAAACCCTAAAAGCTGCTCATGAAGTACACTAGTGATCGCAACCTGTTCTTCGTGTTCGCCCGGTGCCTGTAAGGCACTCAGAGTAGTAGAGACCTCATGAGAGATCCTAACTAGAATTTGGGGATCATCAACTACCCTATCCCACCGCACTCTACGCCTATCGTTGGTAAGGAGGGCCTCTGCTGTGACAATCTCGATGGCTCTAACGCTCTCCAAACAGCCCTCAGTTTTTAAGCTAAGTAGGAGCGGGTTGTAGTCACTCTCTGGATGAGCAGATATTATCATGTCCTCAAGAAGGGACCAATACTCAACTTTTATTAGAATATAGTCAATTCGACTAGAATGGATCCCATTATCAAAAGTTACCCGTCCAATTTTGTCAGAGCTAGAACGACCATTAACAGCTCTCAAACCCCACTCAAGGCACAAACCCAGCCACTGTAGGGCAGCCTCTGTCCACTTTTTTATTGGATTTAAGTCGAGGTGGGGGATATCCCATTGTGCATTTTCTTCTGCTAGAATATCTTCCCCCTCAAGAATTAGGGGTTTGAATGTACAATTCAAATCCCCTGCCACAATCACAAAGCCTTCCAACCCTAAGGAGTTAAAGATGAGATCTAGCTCATTTGTAATTCCCGAGCTCCGCCCTCCTGGCTGACCTCTAGCATAGATGTTAATAATAATGATCTCCAATTGATTGGGCCGAGTCATCTTGATCACAAGAATATCAGGGTTATCCACTATTAGTTCGGTGGACCTACAGCTAAGTGACTGCCTTACCCAAATGGTTAGGCCGCCTGAAGATCTACCTCTTTTGCCTCTCTTAGTGGGTTTATAAAAGTTTAAATACCCCAGGCGGTGGATGGGGTCGGGAGCCCAGCTTTCTTGGAAGATCAGAATGTCGTGGTCCTCCACAAAATCAGACCATTCTGCTATAGCAATTTTACTCTTCAACCCTGCAATACTCCACAAGACAATTTTTAACAAATTGTCCCGATTAGTAGGCTGGGTTTGTTCAATCGCCATCAAGTTTGACCCTGGTATCCTCCTTCCTGCTATGGGGGCCCCTCTAACTGGAAGGCTGTTACAATCGTATATTCCATTCTTCTGTTGCATCATATTATATGTGTACACTTTGGTATTTTCCAAACACCCCATGTAGATAGGGCACTTGGTAGCTTCTATGATGGAGCTGACCTTAGAATGTTCATGTGAGGAGAGTAAATGCTGGAGAGCGGAGCAGCCGTTCATGTGTTCCAACCAATCCTTTGAAGAAATTGCCGATTGTTCTATTTGAAAGATTGGGTACTCATTTCCATCAAATGGTTCTTCTTTACTGATTGGGCTCCTTGAAAGGTAATCTGCTGCAGAATTTTGTGTACCTGACACATATTCTATTCTAAAGCAAAACCCTTCCAACCCTAAAATCCACTTAGCAATGCGTGGGGTGTTACAAGAATTGTTCTTTGGATTGAACATGAAAACCAAGGGCTTATGATCAGTACGAATGCAAAACTGTATGCCCCACAAGAAGAATTTAAAGTGTTTTACCCCCCAAAAGCAAGCCAAAGCTTCTCTTTCCACCACTGAGTAGTTAAATTCAGCTTTGCTTAAGGTGCGCGAGGCAAACGCCATCATTCTTTCTTTGCCATCAATCACTTGTGACAGAGTTGCACCAAGCCCTTTCTCGCTTGCATCTGTGGTGAGGATAGTTTTCCTGTTATGCTCAAAATTGCATAGATATGGGGCGGAAATAATGCACTCCTTTATTTCTGAAAAGGTGCGTAGGTGTTCTTCCAGCCATTGATTGAAATCGATCATTCCTTTTAGTCAATTCTCTTAGGTTAGCGGAGATCTCTGCAAAACGATCGCCATACTTTGCCATGTATTCTTCCTTGTTGGTCGGTGCAGGTGCTTCCTTTACAGCCTCAACTAGGCAGAGCTTAGGCTTGAACCCATCTCTGGAAATGCAATGCTCCAGATACTCAACAGATTCCACGCCCAATTAGCATTTTTTCTTGTTTGAGGGTGAGTCCTGCCTCCTTGAATTTGGACAGGACCTGTCTTAGGATACGGTCATGTTCTTCTTCATTCGCACCATAGATTAGGACATCGTCCTGGAAGCAAAGCGTCTTCGGTATCCCATCAAGAATGCGCTGCATAATTTTCTGAAACACAGCAGCCGCTGATGCTAGCCCAAACTGCATGCAGGAGAACTGGAAAGTTCCCAAACGGGTGGTGAACGCTGTGAGTCTTCTAGATTCTTGATGTAGCTCCACCTGATGATACGCCATGGATAGGTCCAGAACGCTGAAACGAGTGGCCTTCCCCATGGTGCTTAGCATTTCGTGGATGCGTGGCAAGGGATGTCTCTCAACTAGGGTGCTGTAATTCAGATCCCGCAGGTCGATGCACATCCTAATGTCTTGACCATTATTCTTCCTTGCGATCACGATGGGGGCTACCCATTCAGTGCAATCCACCGGTTCAATAATGTTCAAATCTTCTAACCTATTTAGTTCTTTCTTTAGTGGTTCCCACATCAAGTGGGGAATAGGTCTAGTTTTGTGCACTACTGGTTTGGCGTTGTGTTTCAATTTGATTTTATGTTGATAGTCCTTAAGCAATCTCAGCTTTTCCAAGAAGACTTCTCTGAATTTTTTAACAAAATGCTCATAGTCACTTCCTAGATAGGTGCACAGTACTTGTTCCGGATGATTAGGATCCAATTTGATTCCCAGTTCTCTCTGATGTTGCCACCCTAATAAGTTAGACCCCCTCTCCACAATGTATACTTTGCCTACTGTAGTGCGGTCTTTGAATTCAATTATGGACTTGAGCATTCTCTGCATAGGAATAGGGTCTTTATTATAATCACTCGGATTAATGGCTGCTTTAGTCAATTTCATTTCCTCTTGTCCCATAACTGATACGAAATCTGAATAGTTCACTAGGGTGAAAGGGGAACAGGAATCAGCAAACATCTTAAAACTCTTCCCATCAATGTTGACTTCTCACTCCGGATAATCATGTTTTTCCATACCCACTTCATTGACTTGTAGAATTATTTTCTTCACTTGAGTTTTGTCTTCTCCCGGTCTATTGCTCCATGTTTTCTTTGGGAAGCATCCACATAACCTTGCTAGGTGCCCTTTCTTATTACACTTCCTGCACCACGCCGATCTGGCTTGACAATTGATGTCATTCGCTAAGTGCTTGTTGCTTCCACAGCGGAAGCACTTTAACTTATAATTATCTTGATTTCCCGCATGGTTTTTTTCCACATCCTTCTTATACTGATTTCTGTGTGCTTCGCCTTTGATCTTGCATACTTCAATTTCCTCCTCTATGTCTTTTATTTCTGCAACTTTGCTATCTACGTTATTCATTTCTTTGATGCACATGGCGGTGTGTTCAATGGATTTTGTGATTTTTACTGCTTCCTGCAGATCTGGTTGTGTTTGTAAGAGTTTCTTCTGAATTTCTTTGTTATTTGTACAACCTACGAGTTGATCTCTAATTAATGAGTCATTTAAGTCCTTGAAATCACACAATTTACTGAGACCACTCAGTATAGCTACATAGGTTGAAACACCTTATTGTTTTCCTTGAGCACGACTGAAGAACTTATGTCTCTCTAAGACTATGTTTATCTTATCGCCAAAATGATTTCGTAATTTGACTAGTGCGATGTTATAGACTGCTTCATCCTCATCATCGTCATCGTCCTCCTCCTGTTCTGGGAGTGACTCAAACACCTTTCTTCCTGTGGGACCCAAATTGTGCAACAAAATATGTTGTTTCCTAAACTCACTGAATTTCTCCCCCCCAATTGCCACCAGATATGATTCAAAAACGTTTTCCCATTCTTCCCAAGGCATGTTGGGTTCCCCACATTCATTCAAGAATGATGCAGGTTGAGTCATACTCGCGGCTGCCATCAAGAAAATACACAATTTCTTAATTATACTAGGACTCACAAAGGAACCTCCAATTACAACTAGGACTGTTAACAGAAGTTATGGACCAATAATGCACAGTAGAAAGCTAACCTGGTTACTTAGCACAATGACTGATGATCAAGTATCTATATAATGGTACACCTATATCCTATTTTCTTCCAACCCAAGGTTAGGATAGCTAAACTAGGGGGGAAAAAAAAAGTTCACATATTAATTGTTCTTATTGTATAACACTTAGCAATTTATGACAGAAGAAACAGTATGCTTTATGTATATAACTTATAAGTGGCAGAATTATTCAAATTAGAATGTCCAGTAAGACACTAGTTTCCAGACTAGCACAGATGACTTCAAATTTATGCTAGTGATGCTATAATGACACGAAATTCGTTGTATTCTAAATGTGATTTAAACTCAGTTCACTGTAAGACAAGGTGCACAATATGGTGTGTGTGTCACCGTGGTGGAACTCCAGTCCACCCGAAGTTCTGACAGACACACAGGTGTGTATATCTCCGTTGTTTAATTACTGTTTACTTTGGTGTGTGTGTCACAGTGAGGGGATTCACTTCCACTCTCAGTTTGATACACAGAGGAGAGCGTATCTCCGTTGTTTATTTATTGATTATTTTGGTGTGCGTGTCACCGTGAGAGGATTCAATACCACCCTCAGTTTGACACATACTGGAGTGCGTATCTCCGTCGTTTGAGGAGGCACTGCCGTGTTCCCTACCGGCCCTGAAAGGCTGCTGCGTAGGAAGAGGCAGCTGTGGTGTGCACTGGGGGCGTTCCTGACAGGAATTCCGCCGGCTGAGCGATCTCTCCGGTGGTAGCTGCTCGCCACGCCATATCTGAAGCCCTCTCTCATAGAATTTCAATTGATGCCGTCATGGGTCAACGCCTATGACACTGAGAGTCCTCGGAATGCCTAAGCTCGCTGTACGCCTCAACCGAGAGTCTCCGCCTCAAGTTCGCTGTGTGCCTGTAGCCCTGTCTCCGTGTCTCCACAGCGCCACCAGCCAAACTGCAGCCCGGGCGCTGCGACCACACACACGCTGACAGATGGGCGCCTCGATCACCAAAGTCAAATCTTCCCTGCCGGATGACAAAGGCGGAATTGCGATACACCCCCGAAGTTGCCCCACGGCCACAAGATCAGCACCGCATTTACGCGTATGCCTCGCAGGGTGATTCCTTCCTCACAACCCCCCAGGTAAGCCGGGTCAAATTGTTACTTCCGAGCATTGCTTAAAGGCATTATGTTGGGGGCGTGGCTAGCAGCCAACGATGGCGGCCGCAGCGTAGAGAGGCTCCCGTGCAGAGGCGGCCTCCCACTACTATCCGGCTCACTTATCCTGCATTGAACGGTGTCTGACGGGGTGGACCGGACCCGGAGTCCCTGCAGCACCCGACGGAAAAGCCTCAAGGCAGCGACGACCTCGGCGCAACCCAAAATTGGGAGGCTCAGAGCGGAGGGGGGGAGGGGCCTGCCGCCCTCCGGGAAGCAGCGGAGCTGCGGGCTGGTCGGACCCGGCCGGAAATACACTCTGGGCGGCTGTGGTGGACCGGAAGTGTCGGTCTCTGGGACGCACTGCCCAAAGAGTCTCTGACCATCCTCTGGCAGCCCGGCGAAGCGGGCGGGACCCAGCGGCACCCAGCGGACACAGACGCGATTGTGAAGCCACGTCCAGAGGAGTTGCGGACGGCGCCGGCGGTTCAAGGACCGTAGCCGCCGTCCTGGGCGCCGGAGGCGCATCGCGCCCGGGGCTCCCGCTGTGACAGGCTGCTCTCCGGGGCAGCAATACTGAGACTTGCTGCCCTTGCTGTGCTGCGCCTGTGGGAGTAGGAGGTGCGGACAAAAAGACTATCCTGAGCGGCGGAGGCGGTGAGTTGGGGCCCCCCCTCCCCCCCTCCCCAGGGGACGTACATCACACTATCGCACAGGGGACAGAGCTGGCACACCTGCTGAGGGGGCACAATACCGCAGCGAAAGGCGGGGACGCGACCTAGCGCCTGCCGTGGCACCCAGTTCCCAACCTTCCCTGATAATGGACGCTCTGCAGGCATATGGGCTCAGTGGGCCAAGTCAATAAGCGGCGACGTCAGTGGGGGGGATTACCACGTCTTGTGCCTGAAACACAGTGAGTGACCTGCTGGACCTCGTCTTTCCATTGGGCAGAGGCCCTGCACTTAAAGTCCGGCGAAAAGGCCACAACTCAAACGACGTGAATAACTAACTGCGCAGTAACCTCGCAGGCGGACGCAGAAGGACGAGGGGTAGCCCTGGGCCCAGACAGTGTCCCTCTACACCGCACTGTAACACCCCTAGGGTCATAATCATGTCCAACAGAGGCCCCAAACATAACACTACCCAGGCTAAACTAGATAAGTTTGCCTATGAGAGGCATACTCCTCCACCCGAGCAACGCAAGACCGCCGGGAAAGAGACAGAGACTGAGGGGGCGAAGAAGGCCACGCTCGAAGATGTCCTGGCAGCTCTGGCCCAGGTGCAAGCGACGGTGGGTGCTACGGCCACGGAGGTCACCCTGATCCGGGCGGACCTCCAGAAAATGAACGAAAGGGTCAAACAAGTTGAAGTTGTCACTAAATCCCTGGTTGAAGATGTGTCCGAGTTGCAGACGGCGATGGAGCGACTACAAACTGACAACAAACTACTCAGAGACAAGCTGGACGATCAGGAAGGACGCTCCCGGCGCAACAACGTACGAATTTTAGGGGTGCCGGAATCGGAAGACAGGAGAGCAATGGACATCTATGTGGAGGATCTCATCAAGACCAAACTCCAGCCCAAGGGCCTTTCGAACTTCTTTTCGGTGGAGCGGGCCCACAGGGTGCCAGGGGGCAAACCAAAGACAGGAGGACCGCCTAGGCCAATCTTGGCAAGGCTGTTCAATTTCAGGGACCGCGACGCCATTCTACAGGCCGCAAGAGTAGCACCGGCCATCCAAATTCAGAACTCGAGAATAGCCTTCTTCCCGGACTACACGGCTGAGGTCTCCAGGAGGAGGAAGACGTTTCTGGAGGTGAAAAAGACTTTAAGGGAGAAGGAACTGCCGTACTCGATGATCTTCCCGGCGCGGCTGCGAGTCGTGGCAGATAAGAAGGTGGGGTTTTTCGATTCCCCGGACACCGCCCGGGACTGGCTGGACGGATGGCACACCGTAGACCGACAGCGGAGAACACACAGATCTAATCATGACCGCCGAGGGGACAGCAGAGCAGGCTCGCAGACGTCTGGCCGGGGAGGAGCGGAGGGCTCTCCGACATGTGGACATGCAGGGGCGGGCGGAGATCAATGAACCCCCCCCCACACTGGACTCTACGATCGAGGCGATCGCTGACCGTTCCTACATAATTTAGCAGCTGCATGTGGACACTGGCATGGACACCCCGGATGCACGCAGGGATGCCGCCTACTCGGGGAGACACTCTCCCCCCTACACGCAAGTACTCTGGTTATGGGTTGGGTGAAGCGCTCTGCTCAGTTGGGGGGGCGGACAGTTGAAGGTCCGTTAGGCAGGGTAGCAGGGAGGGGGGTTGGGGAAAGGGTTACACTGTTATAGTTAGGAATATGTATCTATGGTCAAGGACACACACTAGGCTTTCACTTGAGTCAATACGGGGTGGGCAGAGAGGAAGTTGGGTTGAGAGCCCCCGCGGGGACCCTCCGCATTGTGTTACACTACTACACCACTGGCGCGCATGCCAGCCGCTCTATTGTGATCCCCATAGTACCTAATGGCTAACGTCCCAGTTCCTGAAGGAGGTGAAAAGGACGCTGTAACACAGTGCCCCTCCTTACGCCTACTGACTTGGAACGTGAGAGGCCTGGGGGACAAGGTCAAACGGGGTCTGGTACTCACTGCACTTAAGAGACAGAAACCCACCATAGCATTACTGCAGGAGACGCACCTGACAGGGGGGGCCGCCAAGGCTTTGGATAGACGAGGCTATAAAATGGTTGTCCACTCTGAGTTCACGTCCGGCTCCAGGGGGACAGGCATCCTGATGCAAAAACAAACGCGGTTTATCCCTCTACAGACTAAGACCGATGACCAAGGCTGCTTTGCGGCACTACAGGGACAGTGGGAGGGACGGCTGCTCAACCTGGTTTCAGTTTACATCCCGCCGGCATTACACTCGGTCCACCTCCCGAAACTAGGAGACTTCATTCTGGCTCTCCCGTAGGGGGAGATCATCCTTGGGGGGGACTTCAATGCTATTCTAGATACACAACTCGACAGATTTCCCACACCGATTCCCACGGGAGGAGTCCCCCACCTCCAACGGTTCCTGACCGCCATGGGATTGACCGATGTTTGGAGACACGTTCACCCCGGTGCGAAGCAATACACGTTTCACTCTGCAGTACACGGCAGTCTATCTAGAATCGACCACTTCCTGACCCTAGGAGACGGCCTCCGATATATAGATAAGATTGCAATTCACCCCCGAGGGATTTCAGACCACTCCCCACTTACCTTGACGCTTTCCTCCCAGGAACGAGCACGTAAACGCATCTACCCCATACACGCTACCTATCTCAAGGTCCCCCAGGTTCGCAAGGCCCTTAAGAAAGCGACGACACAGTACTTTAACGAAAATGTCAACTCAGTGCGATCCTCTGAGACACTCTGGGAGGCTTATAAAACGGTCTTGAGAGGGCAAGCCATACACTCTATCACGGGACATAAAAGGGAACAGACTCAGGAACTAGTTAATTTAGAATTGGCTTTGTAAAACCTGACCACTGCACACGAACAACATCCCACCCCGTCCACCCGACATGCACTTGCTCTTCAGCAACAACTATATAACGATCACTTGCGTATCCAGGTAAAAGGGCGCCTTACTGACACCTACAATAGGATCTACGAGGTGGGAGACAAGGCCAGGAGAATGCTGGCGTGGCTTGATAGAAAGGAAGGGAACCCTAAGGGAATCCTACGTCTAAAGGACGAGCACGGGGACATACAAACGAATCCGGGTCGTATCTCCGAACTGCTCGCAAACCACTTTGAACGGGTGTATACCCCTGAACGAGTGATTACACCCGAGATGGCCAGAGAAGTCATAGCACCGATCGAGTCCCAAACACTGTCCCCGGAAGTGTCGAGTGAGTTGGAAGCGGACATCACCGCTGATGAAATCCAACTGGCTATTCGGGCTTTGAACCCGGGTAAAGCGATGGGACCCAATGGCATACCTATAGAATGGTATCAAACAGTTCCTGAGACCCTCAGTAAACATCTATTGGGGATGTTTAGGGAATGTCTGGAAAGGGGCGCACTTCCACCTGACCAGAGAGCGGCGACTATAGTACCCATAGCTAAGCCAGGCAAACCGCCTGAGGAATGCTTGTCTTATCGACCCATATCTTTGCTTAATGCAGAGGCCAAAATTCTGACCAAACTCCTTGCAATGAGAATCCTGCCTATCTATCGTCAATCATACACCCGGATCAGTCCGGATTTATGCCCCACAGAAACACTGCATTGAACCTGCGCAGATTGCACGGAGTGCTGGCCAGAGCAGACTCGATCGACACGCAGGCAGTGATCTTAGCCCTTGACGCTAAGATGGCATTCGATCTAGTGGAATGGGCATATCTATTTGAGGCACTGTCGCACTTGGGATTCGGGCCCCGCTTTATTGCCTGGGTCAAACTGTTATACGCTGACCCAGTGGCTCAGGTGGTGACTAACGGGCATATATCAAGAGTGTTCCCACTGGGGAGGGGTACGAGGCAGGGATGCCCTCTATCGCCCTTATTGTTTGCGATTTCCTTGGAACCCCTGGCCACACTTATAAGGACCTCGCCCCTACTCAGGGGCATATGCTGGAGGGATGGGTGGGAGGACAGACTGTCTCTGTACGCAGATGACATGCTGATCTATTTAACGAACCCGGAAAGCGGAATACCGGCCCTATTGCACCTCTGTGATGCGCACAGCAGGCTGTCCGGGTATACGTTGAATTGGAGTAAATCAGAACTGGATGTACTGACGGGACAGGTCCCGACCCTCGACGCGGGGTGTCCTTTGAGGTTAGCGGGTTCGTCATTTAAATACTTGGGCATTCAAGTTACAAGGGACCCCACGGAGTTTATTGACAAGAATCTGAAGCCCCACCTAGACAGACTCAAACAAAATATTGCATTCTGGTCGGAACTTCCACTTACGCTCCTGGGGAGAGCTGCGCTTTACAAAATGATGGCACTACCCCGTTTTCTATATGTCCTTGAAAACACACCTTATCCAGTAGCCCCGTGGTTTTTTCAAAAAGTCGCAGCCTTGCTCTCCAACCTCATGTGGGGGAACCTCCCGGCGCGTATAGCGCAGTCCAAATTACACAGAGGGTGGTACGATGGTGGGATCGCCCTGCCTAACTTAAAACTGTACTACTGGGCGGCACACCTTAAACCCATCAATCAGTGGTTACATGCCTCACAGACCGAGCCAGCTTTTCAAGCCGACAGGGCGCAACTGGGCACTGACAGCATACTGCGCCCATTGTACGATCAACGCAAACTTCGCACCCTACTTGGGCCCACCAGGCTCACGGTGCAGCTTTGGCATACAGCGACGGCAGCCCTGGGTTGGAAGAGGAAGGTCACCAAAATGACCCCACTGTGGGACTCTCGAATACTCGGTAACCTGAGGAATAGTAAGGGTTTCTCGCACTGGGACACAATAGGGATCTCCACGGTGGGTATCTGGGAGAGGAACGGGGTGATTCCCTTCGGTCGCCTGAGAGACCTATATGACCTTAGTGAGAGAGAGCTATATAGGTACATCCAGATACAACACGCTTTGCTCTCGGCACTCCCCCCTGACACAGTCCTGCCCGAATCCTCCCCGCTGGAAGACCGCCTCCTCACCGATTTCATGATTGAGCGCGAAACATCGCTCACATATCGCAAATTACTCAACAACTTAGCGGATCCAACATTGTCTTTAAAAGCAAAATGGGAGGGAGACACTAGTGAAATGGATGAACATGAGTGGAATGAGGCACTCGGGTCGCCCAAGGAAGTGGGCATCTCTGCACGTTTAAGGCTAGTGCAACTGAAAATACTGCAGAGAGTGTACTACACCAGGACTATGCTACATCGCATCAACAGGGTACAACATCCTTACTGCCTTCGTGGGTGCGGGGAGGAGGGCACATTTTTCCACACCATATGGGACTGCCCCCGGATTCAGGAATACTGGAGACAAATACTACGTACAATCTCACAAACATTAGAACAGTCGCTGTTACCTGAACCGAAAAGATGCCTCTTGAATGTCTGGGAGTCTACAGACCTCTCTAGACATGGACAACTCTGGGCCACGGTGGGTCTGATGGTGGCCAAGCGGGATATCGCACAACACTGGGGAGTAGCCGATATGCCAACCAAGACACAATGGTGTCTAAATATGGATAAAGTAATGATAACTGAACGCGCGGTCTATTCCAACCGTGCCTGCCCGGGGAAATGGAATAAGATCTGGACCAATTGGAACGTGTATAGAGGGGAGATATGTGATCCCCTACCGGAGGATGACCAAGATGAGTCAGATAAGGAAGAAGAAGTGGGCTGACACTGTTGTTGACGAGTTGGGGGGTGAGACAGCCAGGGGCAGGTTGTATGACACTTCACCTTGATACAGGTAGGCGTAACAGAGGGGGGGTTGTGGGGTACACTAGTTACGAGGGGTAGATATTCATGTCCACACATGCCCCCAGAATTCCTTGGCATCGGTGGGTGAGGGAACACCGTGGAATGCTCTCATAGAATACTGGACATTCGAATTGTATTGCCCAACACGAGACCACATGACTATTCCTACAGTTTATTTTATTCCATTGTTGTTTTGTTTACAAAATGAAAAATCAAAAACCGTTTACGATCTGAAACATTGCGAAGTATGATGCACCTCTGATTTCACTGCAGCACCTTACTTATGTATTACAATGACTGTTCACCTCCAGAATTTGCAATGCTGCTACTTACTTCACTAATCGCTATAGCGGCCAGCCCGATGGGTTGTAGGCGTTCCGCTGTGTAACTTAATGGTGCAATAAAGGTTTTTGGAAAAAAAAAAAAAAAAAAAAAAGAAGGGCATTATGTTAAACACCATTTGTCAATCATTATGCGTCCGCTGCACAGTTCTTCTTATTGCTCAGCAGGAGCCGCTCATAACGTTATATAAATGTTTATACCAGCCAAGTGCCCCTTCGATGATCACTTATTAGTAGGGCTCCCGGTTTTATGGTATTTATTTTTTTGCCATTTCCGTCTGTATTTATCCATATTTATTTTTGTAGCATTTTATCTGTATTTATCCATATTTATTTTTGCCTCAAGCAAAAGACGAAGCTACAGCTAGTATTTTTCCACATTTAATTAAATTGTTGCTTATTTATTTTATGCACATAATTCAGCCTAACTCTGCTAAATGTGCCAATGTAGATTTTGTAATTCTCCTAAAGAATTTGTCACAAAGTATTTAAAAGGGCATGAGTGAAAGGAGGCTCAGCCCTTCAAACCTCTATTAGCGTCATTTCCTATCCTCATGAGTATTGTGAATTTTGTCTGCTCACGTACCACACTTCTCAACCCAGCACAGCTATGCAAAACATGTATGGAGTTTACTTGTCTGGATTGATAATGTTGTGAAATCTCTACATTCTGAATCACTACTGAGGCCACACTGTAGTTGGTCATCCACACGCAGTCAACTCGTGCATTAGGAAATTTCAAATCAGTATTCACACAACTCAGAATCCTAATTAAGACCACATAAATCTGTCAGTATAACTGACCACCTTCATCCAAAATGCTTTCAGTGGTGTGTTCATCGTACCAGAATGCGTTCAGGGTGCTTGAGATCGGAGATAAGCCCTGCACGAGTAAATAAACAAGCATGTGCACCAAATATGTAACACAAGGACAGATTCATTTTTGGTAGGCACGGGGAGATACAGTGACATGTACACAGTTTACACAATGTACTTGCACTGAAACAACAACCTGGCCACAAACTCAGCCAACACTCCGGCCCTAACTGTGAAGCTGCCATTAAGCTTCGCTTGGTTTTAAAGACGCAGTGGCTGGAGTGTTTGTGACCTGATTGTTCTTGCAGCCACATGTTGCTGATTTAAATAATATAGCGCGAACTCGGCACTGAGGAATTGGAGCGCTTTACATTTTCCCACCAATTATATAAGGACACATGAATTTTTGGTTTTCACGTGTACTGCACTTAAAGAACAACCCTGCCACAAACTCGGCAAACATTCCGGCCCTGACTGTGAAGCTGCCATTAAGCTTCACTTGGCTTTAAAGACGCAGTGGCCGGAGTGTTTACAAAGTTTGGGGCTGGATTGTTCTTCCGCCGCATGTTGTTGTATATTTAAATACTATAGCGCGAAATCGGCACGGAGGTATTGGAGCGCTTTACCTTTCTGCACCAATTATGTAAGGACCGCCATTTATCTGTCCCCGATACGTCGGATGCATAAACTTACCTTTACCTTGAAATGGCAATGGGCTGGCACAGAGCTCACTCGAGTGGCGGAGCCCTGGAGATGGCGGGAGAAGGGTTGGGGCAGTGACAAAAATGGCGACAGGGAGGCTCTTTCTGCACTCAGGGTGGTCCCTGTGAAGGTAAAAGGAGGAGGAAGTAGGGGTTGAACCCAAAATAAAGGGCTAAAGGTATGAGGCTGTGGCCGAATAAATGATGACACGCCCACACAGTGACGCCTGGATCGAACCACGATTGGCTCAGGGGCTCAGCAGCAAGTCAAAAAAGACCCTAATTGGAAGATATCTCCAGCAAAACACAAACTGTAAGGCCCTGCAGGTGAGGGGTGTGGCAAGTCAACTCAGCTGGAGCACGGTAGCACGCTAAGTTTGCTAGTATTTTACCGCTTCTAAATATAAATACAGACAAAGGAAAAATAGTTTCCCGTCTGTATTTATATGTAAATATCCGTTTAAACGGAAAACCGGGAGCCCTACTTATTAGGCATATCCCATTTACTTAACAAACAAGACCTCACCAGGGACGTTGTTCGTAGACCAAAGATGGTGTACTTCAAGACTGATCGTTATCCTTCTGCCAGGAATTCGTTTTTTTATCCTTCCTTTAATGTCATGCTGCCAGAGTTCATTCAAAAGGGGAGGAGCAGAGACATCTGTCCCCTTCCACAGATCGTCGCCACTGTTATAAAAATGAAAGTACACGAACGGCTGGAAAGAGATTGCCTTTATTCTCACTGCTCCACTCTCCAGCAATTACTCTCCTCACATGAACATTCTAAGGTCAGCTCCATCATAGAAGCTACCAAGTGCCCTATCTACATGGGGTGTTTGGAACATATAATATGATGCAACAGAAGAATGGAATATTAGATTGTAACACATCTTCCCCCCTTGGAACCAATGCAATAAACAACTTCATTGATACAGTATCAACTAATATGTCTTCCGGGGGAGATTCACCTGTACACAATAAAGTTTTTAAGCCAACCAGGTGTTTTGCGTTATCTTTGGATAGGGGTAAGGTTGGATGGGTGTTCAGAACTAGGATGGTTTTGGATCTGTTTATCTTCCACTTGTTGAGCCTTGACTAGTCTGTCCAAGCTCCACAATTGGTCATCATCTAACTCTGAAAACTCTGATAGCACAATGTCACAAATCAAATCATACACGTTACAGGGATGGCCTGAGTCTAAAGAACAGTTAAACAATGACATTAGGAAATTTTGGGAGGTACGTAATGAACTTTGCATAGATAAGGGACTGTTTTTTAGAAAAGACAAGGTAATCCCTACTGAAAAGTTAAGAAACAAAATCATAGACCTAGTACACAAAGGTCATTTGGGAAGAAGCTTAACTAAGGCAAGGTTACGGGAGAGCTACTGGTTTCCCAATATGGATACTGTAGTAGAGGGAAAAGTTAAGAGTTGCCAAGCATGCGGGAATAGTGATAAGACAAAAGTACCCAGGAAGGTCCCAATTTTCCCGCTTCCCATACCAAGCAAACCATGGGAAAAGATCGCTCTCTACATAATTGGTCCACTGAATCTACTGAGATTGCTTAAGAAGTTTGCAATAGTCTTAACAGATTACCACTCACATTGGACGGTTGTTAAAATGGTTAACCAAATAACCACCGCCACAGTGATTCAATTTCTAAGAGACACCTTTGCTACAGAAGGCATACCTGCATCCATGGTCACAGACAATGGGGTCCAGTTTGTTTCCCATAGTATGACGGAGTTTCTAAGCATACTGAACATAAAAAACATTACTACACCACTGTACTGTCCCAGGGCAAACGGGCTGGTGGAAAGGATGAACCGCATGATAAAAGGAGGTATCCAATTAGCCAGTAGCAACAACATTCCTATCGAGCAAGGCCTTCAAGAAATGTTATGGGCTTATCACACCACGCCCAACCAAATCACAGGAGTCTCTCCTTTCTCAGCATTAAGAGGGAGAAAACCCTGTACCAAGTTCTTTCCCAATTGGTTAGGGGGAGGATCTCTCATCACCAGGGACATGAGTAGTTGCAGTGACAGAGCTCAAAACCATCAAAACAAATACAAAGAGCGTTATGACTCAAAACACGGTACTAAGAGCCCCAAATGGAAGGTGGGGGAGTGGGTTTGCATAAAAAATCCCAGATGTAGCAATTCTGAAAGTACATTTTCAAAACCTATGTGTATAACAGCAGTCAAAAGAAACATGGTCATCTTAAATGATGACCAATTGTGGAGCATGGACAGACTAGTCAAGGCTCAACAATTGGAAGATAAACAGACCCAAAACCATCCTAGTTCTGAACACCCATCCAACCTTATCCCTATCCAAAGATCACGCAAGACACCTGGTTGGCATAAAGACTTTATTGTGTACAGGTGAATCTCCTCCGGAAGACATATTAGTTTATACTGTATCAATTGAAGTTTTTTATTGCATTGGTTCCAAGGGGGGAAGATGTGTTACAATCTTATATTCCATTCTTTTGTTGCATCATATTATATGTGTGCACTTTGCTATTTTCCAAACACCCCATGTAGTGTAGATAGGGCACTTGGTAGCTTCTATGATGGAGCTGACCTTAGAATGTTCATGTGAGGAGAGTAATTGCTGGAGAGCGGAGCAGTGAGAATAAAGGCAATTTCTTTCCAACCGTTTTTGTTCTTTCATCTTTATAACAAAGGTCTAAGTTCGAGCCCTCCATACCTTGACCAGCCACCTGGCCACCCCCCGACTTCACCATTTCAGTCACCCCATGATGTATTAAATTCACCCTGGAAGGAGCACAACATGCGAAGTCACTACCAGCGGTATCACCATCCACTAAGTGGACCTCCGCCCTACTATATTGACTATCTTTTTGTACCTCAACCGTTGCCTGGGCCACAATAATACCACTAGAAATGCTCTTGAGTCAATCCACCCCCTCTAGACCTGTTAGTGACTCAAATCGATTTGACATGGGGAGATAGTACTCAGCCCTGTCAAGCGGATTGATGCCATATGATCTCCCCCTACGAATGTAGTGCGGTGGCATGGACCTCGGTTCGCACTACCATAAAAGTAGCTTAGACCTAGGGATTGGATATCTCCCACTCTACCCAACCTTGGTTCGCTACAAATGTACTCAACCACCCACGGATCTCTAAAATTAACAATTACGCAATCGTCCTCTATGTCCTTTTCTCTAGGGCCCACCCAACTCACCCGTCTCATGTTTAAAATCTCTGCATTTGAGGAGGGTGGGAGTGTTTTATTCATGTTGAGCCAATGCGTAACTTTGTTTTTCAGCTCCCTGAGCGATTCCAGTTTCTCAGCACTAATCCCAGGGACTCCCACAAATATAACCGTATACGGTACAGACTCTGGGGGGAGGTTAATACAGGGCAGCGGCTGTTTAGTACCTACGTTTCCCAGTAATGGGGGGCCGTTTGACTGTCTCTCCTCGATCTGCACAAGCGGTGTGAGCTGGGATCTTACCACCTCACCAGCTCCCGTACCCCGCACCCTGGTAGTGCACAATGAGTTACTCTCTACTGGGCACTTCTCAACACAGGGTTGGGGATTCTGACTATCAACCCTATCATTATTAACTTGCTGGGCTGCTCTTCCACTGCTTCTAGCCCCTGGATCTTGGTAGACGGAGGCTTCTACACTTGGGCTCTTCATACCTATGCTAGGATATCCAGCGTGCTGGCATTAGCTGATACTAGCTTTTCAAGTTGCTCAAGTTTGGTATTAATCATTTTTGTTCTCTCTAAAAGGGGAAGCATCAGTGATTTAACTAGTTTTTCTATTTTTACTAAAAGCCCCTCATTTGCACTACATTGAGTAGACAATTGATTTGTATCGAGGAAGGCTGTGGTCGGACAAGGGGGCTGTACTGTGTGAGGTGAAACCTGGTTTAAACTAATTTTTTTCAAAATTTTAGCAGAGCCACCCTTCTGAGGACCACAACCCTCTTTTCCTTTTACCTGATAAGAAATTAACCTTAGTGTTTTTACTCTCTGGAATCACCGGATTTTGAGTTTTAGGTGGGGGGCTGTGTGGCAGAGGGGATTTAGAGTCCCTTCGTCGCAAACTACTAGAGGCGGTACTGCCTCCATTTAAATTTAATGAGGAACATACCACGGAGTTGTCAGACCCCACCAACAAAGGACTGGATCTTGAACTCTGGGCAACTAGAGGATCCTTTAATGTAGGTTGTTCAGGGGTGACCGCTGACCCAATCGTGCCCAATGATGAGCGTTTCCAATACCACTGTAACCCTTTTGATGAATTGATCGATAGTACCATAAACCGCCCCCTCGGTGGTGGAAAGAGTAACTTTTCTTCCCTTCCCAGAATGTAATGCCATTGGAGATAAATACTGGAGGACACAACCACAAAGAAAAATATGGTCAGTGTACGCAGGAAATTAAAAACCGTTAGAGGAAGATAAAATAACCTGCCATACAAACAAAAACAAAAAGGACTCTCTACACAAACCCAAAACTTAGGGGAGTGGCCCGGTCCGGCCTCGATCGACCTCGGACGGCCTCTGACGGGCCCGCCCTTGACCCGGGCTTTGCCCGGGCACGTCCTGCGCGTGTCCCGTGTTACGTGGGAGGGGCTTATGTATATAGAGCAGGTGGCGGGCTAATCACGGGAAGAGGCACCAGCTGGGAACAAACTGAGAATGCTGGTCCTCGCAGTCCTGTGAGCCCGTGTCCGCGCACAAACAGTCCCGGTATCATCAGACACCACTGGCCCTCCACAAGTAGTGAGCAACAATGTCCCAGCACAATCCAAGGTCCGATTGGCAGCAAACAAGCAGCGAGCGGCTGAGTCAGTGTGGGATGAAGGCTCGGTCCCCTCCTAGTTGTGACTGGTGGGGCTGTAATAGCAGGCGAGGATTCCCGTTGACCAGGTGGGAGGTCGCCAGGTATTATCAATTGTGGCGACTGAGTATGTGAAGTGTCTGTAATGTCCTCCGGTTGGGTTGCGGTTCAATCTACCCTCGCCATGGGGTCACGCAGGAGCGCTGGCGCTTGACGCCAGGCACGTATATAAAATAAAGAGGCGTGGCCCGGCTCCGGCAGTTGGGACCACGCGGCGAAACTAACCACCCGCCTTGAGTCATAATGACGGCTGCTGCAGCGTGCTGATTACCGGTGCCGCAGCCCCATTACAGCGTCCTCAAGGGCATTTCCTATGGGCAACCCCACAGGGAAAAGAAAGGGTGCCATGGATAAGCGCTTCTCATTTATTTCAATTTCATCAGTAAGGACGTTCGCAGCTCTGTCAAGCTTTGCTACAGTCCCTCCGCCCGCTCTCTCTAAAGGACCTTTTTGCTTCATCATATTAAAAGGACAAAAACAAAACTAGGAACAGTACCTTAAGTCAGATGCAGGACGTTAGGGGGGCCCAGCCCAGCCTCCTCCGGGCTCTGACAGGCATGGACAGGCCTACCCTTAGCCCGGGCTCTTCCCGGGCGGCGTCCTGCGCCGTGGGTCGTCCTCTGGTTTTATGCACTGCCGCACGCTGTGCAGGTCGGGAAATGCAGCTCCAGTGCATGTTTAAGCCCAGGGTCTGGAATCCAAGAGCAGGAAAGTGGCAACGAAGGGCCGCGGGTCGGCGTCTGGTTCTTATGCACGTTCACGCACAGTACAGGTTGGGAAATGCAGCTCCAGTGTGTGTTTGTGCCAGGGTTCGGAATATAAGAGCAGGAAAGCAAGAAAGCGGCTACGAAGGGCAGTGGGTCGGCATCAGGTTTTTATGTGCGTCCACGAGCAGTTCAGTTCTGGAAATGCAGCACCAGTGTGTGTTTGTGCCCAGGGTCTGGAATCCAAGAGCAGGAAACCAGTTACAAAGGGTCACAGGTTGGTGTCAGGTTTTTATGCGGGTCCAGGCACAGTTCAGGTTGAGAAATGCAGCACCAGTGTGTGTTTGTGCCCAGGGTCTGGAATCCAAGAGCAGGAAACCAGTTACGAAGGGCCACGGGTCGGCGTCAGGTTTTTATGCCGGTCCGCCCACAGTTCAGGTCGGGAAATGCAGCACCAGTGTGTGTTTGTGCCCAGGGTGTGGAATCCAAGAGCAGGAAACCAGTTACGAAGGGCCACGGGTCAGGGTCAGGTTTATATGTGGGTCCGCGCACAGTGAAGGTCTGGAAATGCAGCTCCAGTGCGTGTTTTTGCCCAGGGTCTGGAATCCAAGTGCAGGAAAGAGCAGTCCATTCTATTCATTCACTCCACAGACACCCCTCACATGCACCGGGCACTCATTAACACATATTAATAAAAAGAATTTAGACATCTCAGAATTAGGGTCGTGGGCTGCTAGGTCATGCACAAGTCAACAACCGGTCAGAGTCTGCAGGAATTACAACTGTTGTGTTGCTAAACATCCTGGGACACAATAATTATCGACTTATTGGTCCTATAATGTCATATGAACAGAAAGGATCTGCAAGTTTATTCATGACTCGAACGGGAAGCACAGTTTTTTAGGTCTCGGCGTCAACGCGCGTAAGCGCGTCTCCGCCGAGATCTTTTGTCAGCGACTATCATTCCCAGGAGACAGTCCTGGCCACGCGCATCCTTCCAGGCGATTTGTAACTGGAACGCGCGCTGTGGCCAGGCGCTGTCTCCTGGGAAGCGCAAGCACCACACACGCATGCGCATACACACACACACGCGCCCATGCACGCACGCACATACATACATACAGAGACACCACCCCTGACTCATACACACACGCGCGCACACACACAAGTGCACCGAGGCCCCCCCTCCCCCTCCCCCGCCGTCACCGTCGCACACATACATACACACACGCACACACGAGCATACACACACACAAGTGCACCAATCGCGCTCCAGCCTTTTGGAACTTACCTTACCTCAGCACGCGGCGCCCAACCTCCTGCTGGCGCGGCCCCGGGGCTTTACACCGCTCACAGGAGCCCCGGGCCGCGAGACGCTACGACTCCGCCTGCCTCCTCTTCCGGTGTGAACGTGGCCCCGCCCCCGTCACAGGCGACCGTGCCTGACTTCCGGGGCGGCCGCGAAATGAGTAGGCTTGTTTTTTTTTAGCAGTCGCATAATATGTTTCACATTCTGTTCACATACTTTTTACAGAAAATGTTAACAACATTGCTATTTAACTAATGCATGTTACATTGCCAGTATTTACAAGGCAGCTTGCCTAATTTATTTTTTAATACAGCTGTCTATTAATTGTAATGCACCAAATTGTAATAGTAATTGTTTTTTCTACCTTATTTTATTTTGTGACACACCTATTGACATTGTACAATGTACATTAAAGCCTTTTGATTGTGTTTTACTGAAATGCAAGTTTAATAACTGAAACACTTTGCTCTGATCCGTGGGTGTTAGCTGTGTGGGAATGCTTGCTTCGACCACAATGCTGCCTGTTTCAAGCACATAGGTGAGGTGGCTGCTTCTTTACCTCTTCAAATGCTCCCCTTTATTACCAGTATTTATGAACCGCTACACGCACGCCGGAGTCGATGCAGCAGCACTCCTGGCCACATACGCTCGCTAAAGCCCTGCAAGGAAGGGACTGAGGGCTTCATGGCTGCTAGCAGCACCCACTGCTATCTACCAGCAAATGTCGTGTGTGGAGTCACAAGTGACAACTTTCACATCCTATCTTCAAGACTTTTGGCCCTTAAAGACTCGCTCAAGCCCTTCTATAGATAAAATCGAACCGCCTTTAGCCTCACGGCTACATGTTGTAATAGCGAACACTATAAAAGAAATTAAATTTTTTGAGGAGCATAGTCAAGGACAATTGTGGCACTATTTGTCGGCTGTTTGACATTACCTCGTGTATGGAACCAGGCACGCTCTTACTTTTGTGAAAGAAAGTGTCAGTGAGCAGACAGAGGGCCATAAACAAAAGGAAACAAAGAAATAAACAAGCATTGACAAAACGGGAACAGTTTTTCGTGCAAGCGAAAACTTTTGCTATTATTGGGGTCTTACAGTGTTGCACAGAAGCGCAGAGTAGTGAGTGGAGAGTAGTGAGTAGTGAGTGGAGAGTAGTGAGTAGTGAGTGCAGAGTAGTGAGTGCAGAGTAGTGAGTGCAGAGTGGTGAGTGCAGAGTAGTGAGTGCAGAGTAGTGAGTGCAGAGCAGTGAGTAGTGAGTGCAGAGCAGTGAGTAGTGAGTGCAGAGTAGTGAGTGCAGAGTAGTGAGTAGTGAGTGCAGAGTAGTGAGTGCAGAGTAGTGAGTGCAGAGTAGTGAGCGCAGAGTAGTGAGTAGTGAGCGCAGAGTAGTGAGTGCAGAGTAGTGAGTGCAGAGTAGTGAGTGCAGAGTAGTGAGTGCAGAGTAGTGAGTAGTGAGTGCAGAGTAGTGAGTGCAGAGTAGTGAGTAGTGAGTGCAGAGTAGTGAGTGTGCAGAGTAGTGAGTGTGCAGAGTAGTGAGTGTGCAGAGTTGAGTGTGCAGAGTAGTGAGTGCAGAGTAGTGATTGCAGAGTAGTGAGTGCAGAGTAGTGAGTGCAGAGTAGTGAGTGCAGAGTAGTGAGTGCGGAGTAGTGAGTGTGCAGAGTAGTGAGTGTGCAGAGTAGTGAGTGTGCAGAGTTGAGTGTGCAGAGTAGTGAGTGCAGAGTAGTGAGTGCAGAGTAGTGGGTGCAGAGTAGTGGGTGCAGAGTAGTGAGTGCAGAGTAGTGAGTGGAGAGTAGTGAGTGCAGAGTAGTGAGTGCAGAGTAGTGAGTGCAGAGTAGTGAGTGCAGAGTAGTGAGTGCAGAGTGAGTGTGCAGAGTAGTGAGTGCAGAGTAGTGAGTGCAGAGTAGTGAGTGCAGAGTAGTGAGTGCAGAGTGAGTGTGCAGAGTGAGTGTGCAGAGTGAGTGTGCAGAGTGAGTGTGCAGAGTGAGTGTGCAGAGTGAGTGTGCAGAGCATTGTGTGCAGAGCATTGTGTGCTGTTGAGTGCAGAGTGCTGTGTATTGGCAATGTTAATGACAATGCCGATTATTTGTGATTTAAAGAAAAAAAAATGTCATGAGCAATGCCAATAGCTCTACCTTTAATGATGCCGAGACCATTGCATTGCAAATGCTTGTATTTTCCTGCGAGGGTCTTTTTAAAACAAGACAGCGAAACACCAGAAATATAAAACAAAGGGTAAAAGATAAACTGAAAGTGCTTCAGCGCGGTATCCGCTTTGACACTGCTTTAAATAGACATATACTTAGTAGTTGAAAAGACGAAAGCCTATATAACCTGTGCAGATTCTGAAAGCAGAGCAGTTCAGGAATTTGCGAAGCCTGCCCCCAAATAACTCAAAAGAACTAAAATATGAGTTGATAAACCAAAACAAGTGTGAAGAAAAAAACGGTAGTAAATGAAACTGTAATCAACGGTAGGCTAAGGCTTGACTTAGTGGCAACAATAACTGGACTATAAAGCTCCAAAATCGAAAAACAAGGACAGTGGACTTTCTGAATATGAGGTTTAATTTATCTCGACACTCTTCTGCAGTAAACTTCTAATGAATTATGTGAACTCCAGCAAAGCAAAGTGCATGTCTTTTGTTCTTTATCCTTTTGCGTAAATGCAGTAAATTTCTAAACAATTATGTGAACTCCAGCAAAGCAAAGTGCATGTCTTTGGTTCTTTATCCGTTTTCCTAAATGAACTGATTAACAAGTGGCCTCCTCCCGTTTCAGTATGAAAGGGCCGGGCCCATAAGTTCTAGATCTGTTTTAGAGTCACAATCCATGGTTCTTTTTCGCAGCATGAAAGTGCAAAGGGGAGAAAAGTTGATAGAAAATAATCAACTAACTGACAGCTCATTTTGACACATAATAACCCACAGACAACTGCTTAAGGAAAGCTAGGTTTATTACAAAGATAAAAAATAAGGACATAAAGACACCTCAATATGAGAGTGTACAAATACAAAGGATTTAGCATGAAGCTAAATCGGTGCATCAAGTTTAGATGGTGCAGCATAAGCAATACAATTAGTTCAAGAAGTAAAATACAGAAAATCAGGAAGCATGGGTCCAAATCCCCCTGCATCAAGGGTTGGTGAGTGAAAAGCATTACATCATTCCCCACTCTAACACTAAGGTGATATCTCTAAATAAGCATTTTCAGAAAGAAGAATGCAAGGTGTCAGTTCGCGGAGTCTTCTTAAGAAGTCTTTCCGCGATTAATGTGTCAAGTAGCATAAAGCTACCAAAGACAGAGCTTGTTCTAGGATGTTCTCTCTCTGAAGGCAAGAAAGAGGTGGCCCACTAGCCCTAATTCCTAGACCAGTTATCCACAGGTAGCATTCCCATGGTGCCGTGCGAGTCACACTATCTGCCCTGGATACAATCCTGAAGGAGATTTTCCATGTTGTTGACAGTTTACTGTTACAGTTTGTCCTTTGTTCCCGGGTCTTCTTCTGTGTGAAGCAAAGCAACCCTCCCTTATCTACTCAAGCCCCACAATTGTAACTTCTCTCCTTGCCTAACTAGTAAAACAAAGACATTATTCTTACTAACAAGAGTGCTTATTTTATCTACAACAGAAAACTGATTCCTCAGCTTACATGAAATTCAAACTGTTAATTCTAAAGCAAGAGTTTTCAGGGAATTGCAATTCAGACCTATGAAATTCAACTAACATAAGAAAGCATCATATAAACTTTACAAATTCACATAATATTAAAGGGCTTTCTCTAATGCATTTACCTACGTGCAAAATGACATGATCAATATGCACATTTGATTACATCTATATTTCTCAGTTGCTCAACACAAGTTCTTCACGTTAATGTTTTCTGCTAGTTACATTCATTTTCTACGTTGATTCTCCATGCTACTTTTCAATTGCCTAAAATACATCACGTTTCCAACACTTCATGTTACTACAACATATGATTATATGCAGGTTCGCTACGCTTGAGATTAAAATGCATCCCTGTAAATAAAATAAGATCTCCTCTCCACATGACCCACACAGGTTCTTGCCTCCTCATTCAGCAGACAGCTGAGTAGGAAGAGTTAACAAGGGTAAAGGGCACAGAGCTCTACAGCCAGCAACAACAGTCAAGGTAAAAGTATGGAGGTACATCATGCAAAAGATGGTCATTACTACAATAATGTTGCAATGTAATGTGGAACTTTGCAAAGAAGTCAACATCAGGATAGTGCTATTGGTATTATGTATCCCAACGACCTATGATCTTTATCTATTGTAAATGAAACCCTAGTCATGTACTGGTTAAAATGTTCATCTTGGCAACCTATATACTAAAAGCCTGTGGGAGACAGAGACCACTCAGCACCTTATTGCAATAGAATAGCAACAAATCCAGATTGGAAGGACTCCATCTGTTAGACTGTTTATTTCTCATTCAATATTAGTATTGTCCCTTAATGTTCAACAGTCATTGTATTGATTTGGTCAACGTACTCTGCATATTACCAAAACACTAGATAAGTGACATCATTTCGCAATAAATGTAGGGGTACAGCTTGTTCATCCAGTTCTTTCAAGAATTTTGCCAGGTATTTGAGGAATGTTATAAATGTTTCATCTTTCCGATTGAAGATATTGCCTACACATTCTTAACAGTTGCTGTTATTTTCATTGCTGATCCTTTTTGATTAAATGCCCGAATGGGTCATTTGCATTCACCTCAGCAGTGTGTTACAGGATTTTTTTCTCAACACTGTTTAAGAACGGAAATTAGGTATATTTGTATATTTGTGGGGTATTTGTAGAGCGCGACGTTCGCTCCGGAGGGAGCATCTTGGCGCTGGTGAACTTAGGAAAGCCGGTCCAGGAGGAATTAGATGGAAGCCTTAGAGTGGTCATCCGGGAGTTTAAAAATCCATGTTTTCAAGAGCTTTCTGAAGGGTTTTTCCTGGGTTTGTTGTCTGAGGGTTTTGGGCAGTTTGTTCCAAGCTTTGGTCGCGAGGAAGCTGAGGGTTTTCGCGCCCTTCGTTTTCAGGTTGTATTTCGGAAGAATGATAAGATTGCCATCGCTTGAACGAAGGTGACGGCTGGGCAAGTAGTGGGGAAAACGTCTTGTGAGGTATTTAGGGCCTGTCTTATTGTAGGCACGAAATGCCATAATCAGGATTTTAAAAAGAATCCTTTTGTGGAGGGGGAGCCAGTGAAGCGAACGAAGCGCTGCAGAAATAGAGGACCTGCGGGGGAGACCTAGGACTAGACGGGCGGCTGTGTGAAGTACGCTCTGCAGTTTAAGGATGGTGCTCTTCTTGACTCCTGCGAGCAAGCCGTTGCAGTAATCCAGTCGCGAGATTATGAGTGCGACTGTCACCGTCTTTCTGGCATCGATGGGGAGAAAGTCGAAGAACTTTCTCAAGGATCTAATGGTTCCAAAGCATTTGCCAGCGACGGTTCTGGCATGCTGATCGAAGGAGAGTTCGGAGTCAAAGATTACACCAAGATTCCTAGCTGACGACACTGTCTGGGGGGGGGCAGCAGAGTTGTCTGGCCACCAAAGTGCTGGACAAAAGGTATTATTGGTGCCAATCGGGAGGATCTCCGTTTTACTTGAATTACATTTCAAGTGGTTATTTTCCATCCATAAAAATACTTCGGTCAAACAGAGTTTCAGGTTGAGTTCAGCTTTGGTAGATAGTTTGTCCAGGGGTACAATGAGTTGTGTATCATCGGCATACGAGGTGACAGGTATGCCAAATGATTCTATCAGATTAAGGAGAGGAATGAGATAGATATTAAAAAGGAGAGGGCTCAGGATAGATCCCTGCGGGACACCTGAGGGGACAGGTTTGTCTTTGGAGTGGAATGGGCCCAGAGTAATGGATTGGGAACGGTCGGACAGGAAAGACGTAATCCAGGAAAGGGCGGAGTCGGAGAAACCAATGTCCCTGAGTCTACTGATGAGGATGGTGTGGGAGACGGTGTCAAACGCCGCAGTTAGGTCGAGCAGGATTAGGATGGAGTTTTTTCTCTGGTCTTGTAGAGTTTTTATGGTATCAGAGAGTTCGATGAGGGCAGTTTCTGTCGAGTGTTTAGGGCGAAAACCAGATTGTTGAGGGTGAAGAAGGTTGTAATCATCCAGATAGCGTTTCAGCTCGCAGTGTACTAGATGTTCCGTGATTTTTCCCAGAGCCGGGAGCAATGAAATAGGGCGGAGATTGGTAAGATCCGTCGGGGGTTTATTTGCCTTCTTCATAAGGGGCTTGACAATACCTTTTTTCCAACGGCTGGGTACTGTACCTGACCTAAGCGAGGAATTGATCAAGTGGTTAATGGTAGGGTTAACCTCATCGATTAATTGGTGAAGGATCTTGGGGGGGCAAGGGTCGGAAGGGGCGCCAGATCTGCAGGCCAGGATGGCTTTTTTCGACTGCTCGAGAGTGACAGAGGAAAAGCAACTGAGCGTGCAGTCTAGGGGGGCCAATGAGGGGGGCGCTGGGGAAGTGGCGGGGGGAGGGAAAGTACTTTGGATCGAGGCAATTTTTTCCTCGAAGTAATCAGAGATTTGATCGCAAAGATTCTGGGAAGGGGGGATTTCAGGCTGAAGTGCTTTTGGATGCGTAAATGATTTAACAATCGTGAACAGGGCCTTCTGTTTTTGGCCTGCATTTTTTATAGCATTGACGTAATAGTTTTTTTTAGCCAGTTTGATTATTGAAAGGTAGTTTTTCCTTGTCGCGATATAGGAGGTGCGATTAGTGACTTCATAGGTCTTCCGCCATTTTCCTTCTGCCTTTTTACATAGCCGATGCGCATTTGCAAGATCTGGAGTGAACCAGGGGGCATTGGTTTTGGTTTTGCCTCGTGAAGTGCGGGGACGTGAGGGTGGAATTCTGGATTTGATTTCTTGAGTAATCCAATTGTGAAAAAGATCGGCGTCGGTCTTGACGTTGCCGGAAAGGATGGGGGCTTGAGTTTGCATTGTAGGATTAAGAGTGATGTTATCCTGAATCTTTTTCCAATTAATGTGATTGTCGAGGTTTGAAACAGCTTTATTTCGCCTGGATAGGTTTTCGCTAGGAATGTGAAATGGGATCAGGAAGTGGTCAGACCAGATCTGAGGTAAGGGGGATAGAGTGATCAGGAGGGGGGAATTTGTGCAGACTCCATCAAGGGTATGACCAAGGGAGTGGGTGCTTTCTTTACCAGTTTGAGCATTCTTGTCCTTCATTATCACCTGCACACCCTATAAAACATCATACAGCCTTTTATGCTAGATCACCTAAAGCCTAAAGTTCAGTATTATGTAACACACTTAAGCAAGTTTGTTTGTACACACCAAAAGTGAGCTTGACAGGCACACAACAAAGAAGCGATTCGGGGAATAAAAATACAAGTCTCCAGTTTAATGGCTTGAATGAATTTGTGTGAAGTGTGTAGATTGCTGAAATGAGGTGATACTGGTAACAGATAAAAAGACGTGATGTAAATGAAAAACAACAGCAGTAAGAAGTGCTGTCTACGGTAAAACAAAGAAGTGGAGAATACAGGCAACATCATTGCCTGGAAACACAGGTGGGAAAAAAGAAAGATCTGCTCAACTGGCCAGCAAATACCTGAATTCTGACAAATGGCATAGATTAATGGATATAAGAGAGGAGTAAAAACAAGAAGTTATTGTTCCTAGAAAGTTTAGGGAAAGACAGAAAAGCATAGACTAGAGCCTAATTGCATAATAATTTAACAGAAACGTGAGGTGGGCATCTGTAATGAAGGACATAAAGGAAGGGGGGAGGAAAGAACAATCAAGTTGAACAAATTCCAATGCAGATGTTTTCAGAAGCTTTCGGGACCAATTAGCAACACTCCAGGTGATTGCTGGTACGAGAGAGAAAAAGTTAAGATTTCAATCCTATTTTTTGTTCCTGCTACCAATGAGATCAATGGCAATCTTACTGTTTGATTTTTGTCCCACTGTTCTCACTTACTTCATAATTTGTTGGTGTGTTCTCTTACCAGCAAAGATACAGTCAGTTTGATTGTCCAGCTTCTTGATGTTTGGAGTTCTTAATCACTTCAAAGCTTGAGTTAACATTCAGACAAACATTTGGACAGAAGACAGGGGTGTCACATTAAATGGTCTATGTGTATTGGCAGCATTTGCAATATTTGTGCTAGCATGGAGATTTGGTCTGTTTTTGTGTTCAGGGAAGATATGTTATATTCTGCATCTTGGGACTTAGGATGGGCAGGATGTTGGTGGAATTGTGTGGGTGGGATGGTGTGGAAGAGAAGGTTGCATTAATAAAATTACCTCTGAATCATTGTACCGGAGTACTTTGTTCCCACATATTGGCTACAACTGGGAGCAGAAGCAGTCACAAGGTCTTTGCTACATCCAGCTTTGCTATCCATTACCAACAAACAAGAAATCGCCAGAACAAGAGATCACCAGTTTTGTGCCAACGCCACACTGAGAGTTCTTCGGTGCCTTTATTATCTTAAAAAAAATAGAAGGTGATTGTAGACTTTTGACTAGGCTGGCAACAAATTGAGCACTGAGTGGCGTAGGGGGGTTTGGGTTGCAAGTAGAGCCATGTAGGGGAGATGGATCGCAAGCGATTGCCCGAACACTTATTCAGGTCAAGCTGTGCAGACTGCCTCAAGCACATCTTGCCAGGAAGTGTGATATTAGTTGCCAAGAACACATCAAGCTCGGGAGAGTGACGAATGCAGCAACATAGTACGACACACAGCAGCAATCTTAAATTTGGTCCATACAAAGAAAATGAATAACAAGTGTACAGTGAAAGGCTCACCATTTTAAATTGGGCTGCATACAACATGAGCAAAGCGAGCATTCTGTGATACACTCACCGTTTTAATTGGTGCTGCATACAGAGGCGTGTGCATGGTGATACACTCACCATTTTAAATTGGGCCACATACTGGACCATGCGCAGGTTGATACGCTCACAGCTGGGCTGTAAACAGGAGAGACTGTATGGGGATACGCTCTCCATTTTAAATTGGGCCGCATACAGAAGCAAGTGTACGCTCACGCTTGAGGAGTTGATTAATAGCATCTAGTATGATGAAGCTGCCGTTTTGAAATGGGCTAATATTAAAATTGATATTAGTGAGCAACATATGACTGGTACTGATTACTTTGCACATGTGGAAACTTTTGACATTACTCGCATCAATAATTTTCCTTTCGACCTGTTAGTTTAGTTTAGCCATCATTACAATTAATGTTTAAAAATGTCTAGTATTTTGCCACCACCTTTGTTCTTGCAAACCAAGGTTAACCCTCCTATGGAGTGGGAACTCTGGTATCCCATGTTTTTGGCGCATGTGGGGGTTTTGGAATGGGAGGATGTACTCCTGAATGAAAACTAACTTTACTACAATACATATTAAATGGATGGGACCTCAAAGAAATCAAAACTTTACCACCAGTGTAAAATTCATGAAATTTTAATGTTTTTGAATATGCTGCAAAACAACTGACCAATAGATATGGTAAAAAGGTTAATTTAACACTATAATGGAAAGATTCAAAGTGTATTCAAGAGCATAAAGAGAAGGAGAAAGTATTGAAGAGTTTGTATCTTTCCAGGCCACATTATTGTCATATTACAGAATGCATAATTCTATTACAGTTTGCTCGTCTTTTGAATTTCTTCTTGGCAGGAAACTAGGAACCAAGTTGGCTCTCTGGTAGTTTAAGGATTATGATGGAGATTCAGATGTGTTTCTTCATTATAAGAAAATCAGAGAGCAGATGGAAGCTACCAAGACAAAATGGGGAAAGTTATGAATAAGAGCAGTGGAAAACCTTCTGGTGTTAAGATATGTCCTGACAACTGGGTATGTGTCAGAAAGCCGAAAGTATTGGGAAAAGAGTTATCCAAATGGTTGGATACCATCAAGGTTATGGAGGTTTATAATAGAGCCGTGAAGGTCCAAGGTGGAAAAATGTGGAATATGAGCAGGGTTTCTGTTTATAGGAGTTCCTTTGTGCTGGTTTGACTGGTATAGAGCAGCTTCCTAAAAAGTGGATGAAAGTAATATCTTCAGGGATGTGCCACTGTGTGATAATGTTGTGGGGTTGAGTGATTCGGAAAGCCTTCGTCAGTGTGCCACTCGTGACATACAAACAGCAAGTTAAATAAAGTTGTTAACAAGTATTGACACTGACGTAGGACTTCACCCCTTTGCACCACTTCGGGCACCATTTTAGAATGGTGTTCTATCCATTGCAAGGGTATAAATCATATTAAGTCCGTAAATTATAACGTTTCAATAAAGCCGTGGATCGGCTAGAGTCCTATGTACAAATAGTCAAAACATGATTAACAAACCAATACAAGGAAAAAGAAGAGTAACAAAGCAGTTCATCAAAAAAGATATGTCATGACATGTATCATACATTTTCAAATTATAGAAATTATCTGCAATCTCAAGGGTTCTCAGAATTCATCAAGCTTATCAACTGATACCATCATTTTTCGTCCATGATGAAGGTAATTACTAAGCAAAATCACTTTCCCTTGAAACCAGATTCTATCTATATATACATATTTACATGTCCTAAACCCCACAAGCACTACATAGGTGATGAATTTAGTGCAGGGGGGGAGGTATGGGGGGGGGTGGGGGAAAGTGGGGAAGAGGGGTAAAGGGTACATGGGGGATGTGAAAAGGGGTTGGGGAAGGTGTTATGTGTAATGGAATGTCCTCAATAGATCCTAACATCAGAGAAAAGGACAACGTCAAAGCTACTTGACCGAAACGCGTAGGGCATGGCAAATACTTAATAAATCCGCCTCAAATTCCTGAGAACGAGTGAGTGCGTTCTTCACCTTGCAAAATATGCTCCATTTATACCGGCTTGGCTCTGCCGGAAAGAAAAGCACCGCCCCTATAGAAAGCAGCGCCAACGTCAAACCTGTAGGCCAAACAAATCTTGACAATTTGTATATATTATATATATATATATATATATATATATATATATATATATATATATATATATATATATATATATATATATATATATATATATGAGACATTGTGGTGGAGGATTTGAAAGGACTACAACATACAATTACACGAAGAAGGAAACAAATCAAATACATGGAAAAACAGTACAGTAATCTAATTAAAAAACTAAGAAGCACCTCCAACCTGATAATTAACAAGGCGGATGAGGGGGGTACAGTCATCTGGCCCCGGAATCTGTATATGAAAGAGGCGGAAAATCATTTAAATGACACCACGTGTTACAGGAAAGGCAGTTTTAATAATATCAAGTGCCTTAAAGACACCATACACAAGGAATTAAATCAATGGAAGCGCAAAGGATTATTGAGTGAACAAGAACATGCATTTTTTAAAAATGACTTCCCGGTTATACCCTTCTTCTATCTGATTCCTAAGATCCATAAGCAAATTTCCCCTGTACCGGGGCGACCAATCATCTCCGCTCAGGGAAGCTTATAGGAATCCATTTCTAGATATGTGGATCATTTTTTGCATGAATATGTGGAAGCCTTACCATCCTTCATCAAAGACACTGGAAATTTCCTCTCTAAAATCAATGGTATAAAATGGGAAAGTGAATTTGTGCTTATTGCTTTAAATATACCAGTATATCTCATGTGGATGGACTCAATGCCGTCAAGTTTTATTTTGGGAAACGTAGCATAGCATATAGTCAACATAGCACTATGCTACTTAGAATGCTAGAACTGTGTTTGAATAACAACTACTTTTTATTCAACAGAGAGATTTATCAACAGTTGAGGGGAGTGGCTATGGGGGCATGCTTCTCCCCCATCAATGCTTGTTTACATGTAGGGTGGTGGGAGGAGCATGTAATCATGGGTGCACTTGCCAGTTTAGTCCCCAATTGTATAGTGTATTTCTGGCGCTTCATTGATGATATCTGTATGGTGTGGAGGGGTTCGGTAGAATCGGCTACTGCATTTGTCAACAAAATCAATGAGAACCAACTTAATTTACAATTCACCTCCCAAATTAGCACTAATCAGATTCAATTCTTAGATGTAGAAATGTACATCTCTGAATGCACATTGCAGACCCGACTTCATAGAAAACCTACAGCGGGCAATGCGATATTGCACGCCAGTAGTTCGCATCCTAATCATCTTGTCAGAAGCATCCCCTATGGGGAGTTTCTGAGGATGCGGAGGATCTGCAGCTCGGAGGCAGAATTGGAGAGGTGCCAGAATGAAGCTTTCATGAGATTTTGTGCTCGGGCTATGATGCCTCGCTGTTACAAGAAGCCAAAGAAAAGGCTAATAGATTTAATAGAGAGGAACATCTTACCTCTGTAAATGTGAATTCCACCCACACAATACCGAAGAATGAAAAAGAGGAATCTAGTGACAAAATCAGCCTGATAACAACTTTCAATGGTGAAGAGAGGAAGGTGAGGGGGATATTGAAGAAACATTGGCCGCTACTTTAAACCGATATCAGTTTGGCTCCACTGTTACCAGATGAACCATCTATTGTCTTTAGAAGAGCGCCTTCAATGAGGGATGCTCTTGTAAAATCTAGCCCTGAGGTAGTGATTAAGACAAACTGGTTATCAGATAAATGTGATTTTTTTAAATGTATCTCTTGCAGAGCATGTAAGTTTGGTATCAATACCAGTGAATACCACTCTGCATTTGATCCTAAACCCATTCAGATTAGGGGTCATTTCACCAGCTGCACTGATTTTGTGGTCTATGTGCTCCAATGTACTTGTGGACTCAAGTACATTGGGAGCACTAAATTGCAGTCTTTTAATCGTATCCTCCAACACCTCAGAGCAATTGTCAATTCAGATGTGAATTATCCAGTAGCGCGCCACTTTGAATTGGTCCACAAAAAGTACTTAAATGACCTTAAGTACTTTATCATAGATGCAGTACCCAAAAACATCAGGGGGGCAATAGGGAGAAGACCCTAGGACAATTGGAAAGTAAATATATATTACTTTTAGACACCAGGATCCCTAATGGGATGAACATAGGGGAAGACTTGCACTGTTTTTTATGAATCTTTAAAAGAATACTAGTGTAATTAGCTTCCTCTGACTGTGTATTATTCATTTATTAATCAACTGTTTTAGCCTGGTTATTTTAGTAATCCAGTACTGGGCACCGTTGGTAACTTTGTATTGTCTTTGAGAGATCTTTTTGCCTCCTGAGTTATGATTTCCCATCAGATAAGGGTGAGAGTGTCATCAATTTCACCATTATTTAAGCCAACTTTTGCTGAATGTTTATAAGGGATTGTTTATTTGTCTCTGTTGACAGCATCTTTTTAACGGGATAAGGGCACTGTGCCATAATGTTCTGAATATAGTAGGCTGTCACGACTACATCCTGTGTCATTATCCAAATGCCATGTATACTAACTAAGGGTAGTAGATAACATGTAATCCTCCATAATAGGGGTTCCAACGTGCTTTACCCCCTTGCTTCCGTTGCTATTATGAATCTATTTTAAATCATTTATCTGATAAAACGATAGATATATTTTTCTTTTTAAGTTAACAAGGAATTTTGCACTTTGCACGTTTTTTGCACTTTATAAATTGTTTGCACTAGCACTTTCTTCACCAGATTGAATTGTTAGTACATCTATTGTCAACATTATGTATATAGACTATTTTAAACAGACTCACTTTAGTTTTAATACACCATCCGAGGTGATTAGCCATGGTAGGACACGTATATTGAATTTAGACATGTTGTCCATTAATTTTATTAATATGACATTTTTCTATTGTACCAGGTCTTACAAATAGTTTTATCCTCGGATTGTGATTTTAAAGTATGTTTCCTATGTCTCTTTATTGTTGACGCCCTTTCAATCTGATAGTGCACAGTATTTAAATCAGAGTTATTGGTTCCTACTGTCATGTGATCAAGGCTACCGTGACGTCGTGACGTAGCTGAAACGTGTCATGCTGGCGACAAGGGAGCAATAAACCACCTTTGAAAGCATCTTCAGCGCTGTTGTGTGGTCTGTAGCTGCACTTTGCTGTGTCGGAATCCAGAGCCGATCTGCAGGAGTTTGGAACGGATATATATATATATATATATATATATATATATATATATATATATATATATATCCATACTACTATTATAAAGAGAGAACTTGCACCTTTTGGCAAGGTAAACTCGGGAACCACAGCGCCAATCTACACACCCGATACATCTATGAAAATGTCAGGGTGTGTAGATGGACATAGGCTATATAAATTTTAAAAAAAAGTAAATAAAAAAATAAAATTGTAAACAAAGTAGTCCCCTGAAAGTAGCGCTGGCCGGGACCTAGCGCTGGCCGTGACGCGACGCGATGACGTGCGTGATGACGACGTGTTGGAGCGGTGGACATGGAGCTGAGGAGCATAATGTAAACATTGAAATTGCGGCGGACATGGAGCCTGAGGAGCGTGGGCGCGTCATGGCGAAGAGGAGCGGAGCGGCAGCTCAGGTAATGTAAACATTGAGAGAGAACTTGCACCTTGGCGCGTCATGGCGAAGAGGAGCGGAGCGGCGCAGCAGCTCAGGTAATGTAAACAAACATTGAAATCAGGGCGGGAGGGAGTCCGGGCGGGAGGGAGTCGGAGCGGGAGGAAGTCAGGACCGGTGGAAGTCGGGACGGGAGGGGAGCGGGTGTGCACAGAGGGGCAGGCGGGAGGAGTGGGGGCGGGAGGGAGTTGGGACGGGACGGGAGGGGGTCGGGCGGGAGTGGGTGTACTGCCCCCAGCCCCTTTCTGCCCCAGGCAACGCTGGGGCGGGCTGCTAGTATATATATATATATATATATATATATATATATATATATATATATATATATATATATATATATATATATATATATATATATATTACCTACTGGCGTCTCGCCAGTAGGTATATATAGTTAGGATTAATTCCCTATGGGATTTCTGAAAATTCTATGCCTAATAACTTTGGCGTTTGGGGACGGAATCGGCTGAAATTTTCAGGAAAATGGCACATTTTGTTTCTGAGCAGCCCCTGAAAATTTGGTGGAGTTTCGTCAAGGGGGGGCTGAGAAAAAAGGGGGGTCCCAAAACGCGTTTTTTCCATTCATTTTTCCATAGGGCGGTTGGACTCACTTTTAGCTCGAACGGCTGAATGGATTTGCACGAAACTTGGCAAAATTGTAGGGACTGTTAGCCCGATGTGCCTTTGCTAGGTCTCAATATATGTGCTCCAGTAGTTTTTGAGAAATTAACGTTCAAACCAAGATATATATCTGTAACAGCGCTCTGGGCAGCGATCCGGTCCGCTTACTTTTTGCGAAACGGAACTTTGCGCGCAGAAAGCTGATTGGCTCTCCGGTGTCTGTCAACATTCTAAACAGTCCGGAGCGGCCGCCATCTTATCTCTCGGTAGGATCGAGAGAGAAGAGGTGAAAAACGAAGGGGGAATTTATTGAAAGGGTGCAAGGTATACCCCTCTTGACCCCCTAGGATTGTTGTTGGGGTTATTAAAGGGTCCCGTGGGGAAAATAAAAAAGAATGATTTTTCACGGTAGAAGCGTTTCCCGGGCCGCGAACTGGGCCGCAAACTGGTAGCGAAACGGGAATTCGCCATTTTGTGCTTCGTTTTAATTGTTTAGAGACAAAAATTATCGCCGCACATCGGCCACAATGCATGAATATCGTTGAAAAGTCAGCGATATTCATGCATTATCGAGCAAATGCTCTTAGCCATGTTATCCACCTTCCATTGGATAACAGAAAGCTGATTGGCTCTCCGGTGTCTGTCAACATTCTAAATAGTCCGGAGCGGCCGCCATCTTATCTGTCGGTAGGATCGAGAGAGAAGAAGAGGTGAAAAACGAAGGGGGAATTTATTGAAAGGGGGCAAGGTATACCCCTCTTGACCCCCTAGGAATGTTGTTGGGGTTATTAAAGGGTCCCGTGGGGAAAATAAAAAAAAAATTATTTTTCACGGTAGAAGCGCTTCACGGGCCGCGAACTGGGCCGCAAACTGGTAGCGAAACGGGAATTTGCCATTTTGTGCTTCGTTTTAATTGTTTAGAGTCAAAAATTATCGCCGCACATCGGCCACAATGCATGAATATCGCTGAAAAGTCAGCGATATTCATGCATTATCCAGCAAATGCTCTTAGCCATGTTATCCACCTTCCATTGGATAACATGGCTAAAAACCGCTCTGTGCGTGGTTTTTTTTTTTTTTTTTTTTTTTTGCTGCGTGACGTTTGTTAACGTTCGATTCGATGGAAATCAGGAAGTGTTGAACACCATTTTGTCACTGCGAGTAAATATTTTGTTATAAATGAATCCTTATTGATAAACATTGTCTGCGCCATCTTGCGTTTTTGTCCAATGCCACAATTTTGTCGTGCACGGCAGCTATTTTAGATGCCTTGACCAGACCCACTCTCTGCACGCCGTCGATTCTCAGCATGGCTCCCCACCCTCGCACGCATCTCCCCCACGCAATGGTCACCCCCGCTCTCTCTCTCATGCATGGGCCATATACTTCCCCCATCTGCGCTGCTCTTCTCTGAGAATCACACCCTGTGCCCGTTCGACACTTCCCTTTCACCCTATTCACTACCGCACCCTCTGACACTTCTCTTCCTCTGTGTCCGATTGTCCAGGCCGGACCTAGGCTATCACCTAGCCCTGCGGATGTAGTGTATGGCTCCAGCTGTAGAGTATCCAGACATGCCAACCCTCCCGATTCAGGTGTGAGACTACTGATTTCAGTGCTAGTCTTTCGCTTCTCGATTCCTGCAAGGAAAAACCCGGGGGCATATTTCGAACAACTAGCGGTAATTTTTGTCTCTAACTTGTTTAGAGACAATAATTATCGCCGCACTTCGGCGAATTTTATCGCACATAAACCTTGCTATTAGCAAGGTTTATCGCAAATGCGATAAAAAACGGCCGCAATGCATGAATATCGCTGAGAAGTCAGCGATATTCATGCATTAGTCAGCAAATGCTCTTAGCCATGTTATCCACTTCCCATTGAACAAGCGCATGGTCTTTTAAAGATTTGTGAAGTACTCGGGGCGGGGGGGGCACTGGCACAATTTGCAGGCCAGGCAGTGTTCAACACGTGCATCACCCTTTCTCTGCCTGCTATTGCGCTCCATGTTTCGGAAAGGTAAGAAAATGAACGTGCATTTGAGTTTGAAATGTCCGATCTTGTAGCAGTACACTTGCAAAGCCCACACATGACAATAACCCGATTCAAGGCCCCATTCACCCGATTTTTTAAAAAAATATAGTACTCCAAGACAGTTACATTTTAAAACTTTATTAATATTTAAATATAACGAACGCAACAAAAACTGTAAATATATTTAACCATTTTTTTAAATTAACCAGAACTATACCGATAACAACAACAACAACAATAATATAACTTTTATGTCTAAATTACGCAAACATTTAGCTAATCTGCTAAAGGGGGGAGTCGCCATTTCTTTACAATAATCAATAATGAAAAATCCACATCAATAGGGTTGCCCGTTTTGTCGATGCAGCACTATAGTGCAATATACACAGCACCTGGGGTGTCAAGAGTGAACAGGTCTTTCTTTGTTCCTTAAGATGTTATCTCCGAGAATGCTGATGCATTGGTGTCTGTACACTTCTTTGTCAATTCTGTCAAGATGATAACTGCTTTATAAACAGACGATATCTTTGTTTCGTCATTAGTGTTAAGTGTGTCTGAAACTACAGTGCCCTTCTGGTTTTTTTTCTTCAGGCTCTACAGAGTTTTGTGTGTTGTTCTTTTGAGCGACAATTATTCCAGAGGTTTCAGGTTCACTTGTTTTGTTCTGCAGTGAGTTAACAGCTTTAGAGAGTTCATGTTTATTTGCTATGTCCTGCTGTTCGTGAACTGCTTCAGAGACGTCAGCCTCATTTTTTATGTTTCAGTAGATCCTGGACCTGCCCGGCCGCGCCCAAAATGGCGCCGGTGTAAATGGGACTCGTAACTGCTTGTTCTGTACTGGTTGCCCAACCTTGATATCACGAGATACATATGCAGTTTTGAAGCACATGGCGGAGGCTTGTCTGCTGTAGTGGGGCGCCCCTTTATCGTTTCAGTCGCCATTCCGCCCGCTTTTGCTACACTGTGCCTCATCCGCCATTCAGCTGTTTACCGCCCGCTCTTACGGCTACAGCGTCTCGCTCACCATGTAGTTGAGTTGCTCCCACTCTTGCGGTGCAGCGGTAGGCGGCTTCCACAGGACTCTTAAAATGGCGGCCGGCTCTTCGGATTTGGGCCTGGTCCAGTAAAATGGCCCTGGGACACCTTGGAACTCGGACGCTTGTCTGCCAGGGCTTGGGTTCCATTCTCGAAAGCGTCCCCTCAGCCTTGAAGATTGTACAAAAGTCTTGGGGGCCCTCGACTCCCGCAGGCTTCCGGTGGGGAGCGGCTGCCATGATTGCTTGCGGAATGGCCACGACGGAGCTACGAGATGGTGGTGCTCTCATGGTGACGCCAGCTTCAGTCTGAAACATCCAGAAACAAGGTGGGGCTTTTATCGTTTGGGGAAAAAAAATGTTTTAATCCAATGAAAAGTGTTATTTTTAGGTCACATGACCTAGTCTTACATAATTAGGAAAAGAAAAGTAAAATGAACCAATGAAAAGTTTTATTAACAAGTCACATGACCTGTTATGCTTACGTTACGCGCTGCGCGGCGTGCTCTGGATCGTTTCCGGGAAGCTGCGCCTTGCGCACCGGAGCACTTCCGGGTGCGCTAACGCGTCGCGTCATATGACGCATTACGCGACAATGCAGGTGCAGAATATAGTCAAAATGTCTCCACCAACCAGCGGTCGGAATTCCACCGCTTTCAGCAGTCCAAAAAGTTCGGTCAAATCTTAAGAGCGGGAGCAACTCAACTACATGGTGAGCGAGACGTTGTAGTCGCAAGAGCGAGCAGTAAACAGCTGAATGGCGGAAGAGGCACAGAGTACCAAAAGCGGGCGGAATGGCAACTAAAACGGTAAAGGGGCGCCCTGCGACAGCGTGTCTTCAGGTGAAACGGATTGTGGGACAAGGTCCAGAATGAAAGATTCTTCAAAAGGGAAAAAATTCCGCCGGACCCCGGGAGCCGGCCACCTATGCCGGGGGCGATCTCAGGCCTCACCAGGGCAACACGACTTGGGGAGGGGGCAGGAGCCAAGCGCCCCCTCTCAGTCCGCGCCATCTCACCGCCCCTCGGGAGCCTCCGTCAAGCGGTTTAGGGAGGCACCGTATCACATTGTTTTCCAATGCAGTCAGGTCCACAAATGGACCCCACTACTTTGAATAGTGAAGCTGCAGCAGGTGCAAATAAGGTTTAAACAGTGTTACAAGAACTGCTTAGAACTCTGAAGTATGGCACTCAATAACCAGGACTTATGCCATTTATGTAAGGCAGTGACATGGAAGCAACTCAGGGACAAAAAGCATGAACGAACATTCACGTATGAAAATCTTATTTGGAGAAGGGGTAGAATCCAAACGCCCCCTGCCAGTTCGCGCCACTACACTGTATGTGGAAAATCTGAAGACATCATTCTACAAACTCTCAACGCTTGTTATCAGTGCATGACTTTCATGCTCGATCGATTGAGCTAGCCGGATCGGGCAATAAAAAGTATAAAATAGTTATGTAAATAGTTATTTAATAAAATGTTTTATTCTGTTTCTTTGGTGGTGTGTTGTGTATATTTATAATATTTGCATAGGGTTTGCCGTTATTTTTGGCGGTGTGGGTGGCGGAGTCGAGCTGTTTTGCAGCCCTCATGGTGTGGAGCTCAATTCATTTCACTATTTTCGTATTTCTCATGAAGGGTTATTCCTAATGTTTGTATTTTACCGAGGTTAAAAAGAGATCGAATTAGTGGTCTACTGATTTTGCTCGATTACTTTTATTTTTTTACACGATTTTTCACTATCTGCAAAGACTAAACAGAGTATTGCGACTTTGTGCTTGTTTGTAAATAGAGAATGATCCAAAGAGAACCAATTGTAAAACAGTAAATGCTTGGATAATAATCAATCAAATGGAGAGACAAGCAGGTACGACGGATTACAACAGGGGTAAAGGTCTGCGTTAACTACCGTTCACTATCTGCAAAGAGAGAGTACTACTAAGAGAAAAGAGGGGAGTGGGGGGGGGGCAGCGTTCAAAGCACATCAGCGTGCATAAACACGAAAACGTTTTTACCTATCACGTACTTGACATTTGACAGCTTTTGATGTTTGCTATTAAAAAACCATTGAAATTCACAGAAAAAACCATAGGTTATACTCCATATATAGTTAGGAATTTGCATTTACAAAACCTTGAATATTCAATGAAAAAACCATTGGTTTTAGGCCATATATAGTTAGGGATTTGCATTTAGAAAACCTTATTTTACTCGCATAAAACCATTGAAATTCCATATATAGTTATAAGCGCTAACTATATATCGCGCACCCGCAATCCACTGCTGATGATGTCACATATTACATCATTCATGACATGGTTAGTGACATCACTGATGACATCACTGATGACATCTCAAATGACATCACTGATGACATCACTGATTACAACATCCAGTGACTGTATGTTTCTGTAAAGTTAAAATATGTTTTACATATTGATGAATGTGTGGATATATAAGTGTCTGGATGAAGGATTTACTAGGTGCATGACTGACTGATTGAGTGAGTGATTAAATGTGTCTCACTGAGTGCATGGGTTAGTGACTAAACTGTTTTAATTTGTGCATCATTATATCTGTTGTTCTACAAACTGCTGCATATGTTGATCAGTAGCTATATGAGTAACTGTATGGGTTGATTGGTTGTCCAAGTATTTGTATGGGAAACTGAGTGTGTGTGTATGGGTGGCTGGAAGGTGTGTGACTCTGTACATAGATGTGTGAGTAGTTGATTCACTATATGTATAGATTCAAAACTGCATGTGGAAACAGCTGTATGGGCGGTTGACTGTGCATGAGTGTATTAGTGAGTGAATGGATATCTCAGTGCTACATGTCAAATTAAGTACATATGTAAAACACAGTACATGTGAGAGTTGACATCTATAAATAACTGTGCAGAACAGCTAATGAATGTGTGAGTGGCTGTATGGATCATTGTGAACATGTATCAGAGATTGTATAAGAGAGTAAAGTAAATATGTGTTAGTATATGTTTGAATAAGTAAGGTGTGTATAACTGTATAGTTGAGAAAATGGAGGTGTGATTGATTTTTGGCATAACTGACTAGGTGTGTGAGTAACTCCATGGATGAGTGACTGTCTGTTTACACTGATTGTATCTAAGGTTATATTAGAGTCTGAAGAGGTTCATGGTATTATCACATGAATGATATCATCAGTGATGTGATCAGTCATGTCAAATGAGATGTTATCAGTGATGTCATCAGTGATGTCATTTGAGATGTCATCAGTGATGTCATCAGTGATGTCACTAACCATGTCATGAATGATGTAATATGTGACATCATCAGCAGTGGATTGCGGGTGCGCGATATATAGTTAGCGCTTATAACTATATATGGAATTTCAATGGTTTTATGCGAGTAAAATAAGGTTTTCTAAATGCAAATCCCTAACTATATATGGCCTAAAACCAATGGTTTTTTCATTGAATATTCAAGGTTTTGTAAATGCAAATTCCTAACTATATATGGAGTATAACCTATGGTTTTTTCTGTGAATATATATATATTTATATATAAGTATATATATATATATATAAGTATATATATATATATATATATATATATATATATATATATATATATATATATATATATATTCACTGAAAAAACCATAGGTTATAGACCATATATAGTTAGGGATTAGCATTTACAAAACCTTATTTTACTCGCATAAAACCATTGAAATTCCATATATAGTTAGTTGCACTAACTATATATCGCGGACCCGCAATCCACTGCTAATGATGTCACATATTACATCATTCATGACATGGTCAGTGACATCACTGATGACATCACTGATGACATCTCAAATGACATCACTGATGACATCACCGATGACATCACTGATGACAACACCCAGTGACTGTATGTTTCTGTAAAGTTAAAATATGTCTTACATATTGAAGAATGAGTGGATGTATAAGTGTCTGGATGAAGGATTTAGTAGGTGCATGACTGACTGTATGAGAGAATGATTAAATGTGTCTCACTGAGTGCATGGGTTAGTGATTAAAGTGTTTTAATTTGTCAATCATTATATATGTTGTTCTGTAAACTGCTGCATGTTTAAATCAGTAGCTATATCAGTAACTATATGGTTATTGAATGGTTGCCCAAGTATTTGTATGTGAGACTGAGTATGTGTGTGGGTGGCTGGGAGGTGTATGACTCTGTGCATAGATGTGTGAGCAGTTGATTCCCTAGGTGTATGGGTTCAAAAGTGCATGTAGAAACAGCTGTATGGACAGTTGACTGTGTGCATGAGTGTATTGGTGAGTGAATGGATATCTCAGTGCTACATGTGAAAGTAAGTACATATGTAAAACACAGTCCATGTGAGAGTTGACATATATAAATAACCGAACATAAGAGCCAGTGAATGTGAGAGTGGCTGTATGGATCATTGTGAACTTGTATCAGGGATTGTATAAGAGAGTAAATATGTGTTAGTATATGTTTGAATAAGTAAGGTGTGTATAACTGTATAGTTGAGGAAATGGAGGTGTGATTGATTCTTTGCATGACTGACTAGGTGTGTGAGTAACTCCATGGATGTGTGACAGTCTGTGAGTGTCTGTTTACACTGAGTGTATCTAAGGTTATATTAGAGTCTGAAGATGTTCATTGTATTATCACATAAATGATATCATCAGTGATGTAATCAGTAATGTCAAATGAGATGTCAGTGATGTCATCAGTGATGTCATTTGAGATGTCATCAGTGATGTCATCAGTGATGTCATTTGAGATGTCATCAGTGATGTCATCAGTGATGTCACTGACCATGTCATGAATGATGTAATATGTGACATCATTAGCAGTGGATTGCGGGTCCGCGATATATAGTTAGTGCAACTAACTATATATGGAATTTCAATGGTTTTATGCGAGTAAAATAAGGTTTTGTAAATGCTAATCCCTAACTATATATGGTCTATAACCTATGGTTTTTTCAGTGAATTTTCAAGGTTTTGTAAATGCAAATTCCTAACTATATATGGTCTATAACCTATGGTTTTTTCAGTGAATTTCAATGGTTTTTTAAAAGCTAATATCTATAGCTGTAAAATATATTCTTTATTACGTGACGTATCACGTAGCCCGTGAGACGCCTCATGATGCATCGCATAACCGTGACGTATCGTCTCTGCAGCGCAAACCAAACCCGTAACGTAAGCGCACCAGAGCACGCTTAAAGATATATATATATTTTTTTACCTTAATTTACAAAATCCACACGTGCACATATCACAAATGTTCAAAAAACACAATTTGTCGGACTCCCGTTACGCTGCCGGTTAGCTGCCCGGTTAACGTACCGGGAAGCACCTTTACCGCGAAAAATCGCTATTTTTTTTTCTTTTGCCCCGCGAGGAACTTTAATAGCCCCCTCATCAATCCTAGGGGTTCAGGAGGGGTCTACCTTACCCCTTTCCTTCATTTACACCTTTTTTTTTTCCACCTCTTGTCTCTCGATCCCACAGAGAGACAAGATGGCGGCCGCTCCAGACTGTTTACAATGTTAACAGCCAATCAGCTTCTCCTCAGACTCCCGTTACACTGCCGGTTAGCTTCCCGGTTAGCTGCCCGGTTAGCTGCCCGGTTCGCGTACCAACACGCGTCTCTACGGCGAAACAATCGGAATTTTTTTTTTTTTTGGGCCCCGCGTGGCTCTATAATATCCCCCTCATCAATCCTAGGGGGTCAGAAGGGGTCTACCTTGCCCCCTTTCCTTCATTTCCCCCTTTGTTTTGGCCTCCTCTTGTCTCTCGATCCTACCGAGAGACAAGATGGCGGCCGCTCCGGACTGTTTAGAATGTTGACAGACACCGGAGAGCCAATCAGCTTCGCATCGCAAAGTTCCGTTACGAGAAAAGTACGCGAACCGGAGCGCTGCCCGGAGCGCTGTTACAGATATATATCTTTTTTTGAACGTTAATTTCTCAAAATCCACTGGAGCACATATATTGAGACCTAGCAAAGGCACATCGGGCTAACAGTCCCTACAATTTTGCCAAGTTTCGTGCTAATCCATTCAGCCGTTCGAGCTAAAAGTGAGGCCAACCTCCCTATGGAAAAATGAATGGGAAAAACGCGTTTTGGGACCCCCCTTTTTTCTCGGCCCCCCCCCTTGACGACCCCCCCAAATTTTCAGGGGCTGCTCAGAAACAAAATGTGCCATTTTCCTGAAAATTTCAGCCAATTCCGTCCACAAACGCCAAAGTTATTAGACATAGAATTTTCAAAAGTCCCATAGGAAAAAAATCCTAACTATATATACCTACTGGCTATCGCCAGTAGGTAATATATATATATATATTCTTTCACTCCTTCTCCCCAGCATACAAAGTAGGCACCGACTCCTTGAGGTAAGATTTCAAGGATTAATCTTTATTCCATACCGTAGACGCGTTTTGACGGACCCAGCCGCCTTGGTCACTACATGTACTACTCCCCAAGTACATACATGTTTTATAGTGTTTCACTAGCACCATGTGACATAGAATAAAAGAAAGTGAAAACAATTGTAACGAACGAAAATTTCGAAAACAGACCATTGATTGTCATGGTTACAGGCACTGAAATGATAGACATGGTGGAGTTAAGAATGGTTAATTCTGCAAGTCATGGTGATTTTAAATTAAGAAGAAAACAGCTTCGCAGTGTTATACATATTATTTATGTTGCATAAATGTGCAATTACCATTTGTATTTGCTAAGAAAATAAAGGGTTTAATTTTTATATAGAAAACCGTGGTGTTTTAGGCGAGGCGCATATGATAGAAAGTGAGAACATATTGTCAGCTCATGGGATATATGTCGGCTTGCGCGCACATTCTGTAACTTCTTTCCGGGCTTGCAACAGATCACAGCAGAGAGGGATGAAGCGGCAGTGATGTACGGGGCGCTTTGCCCGAGTTATTGCCGGGTTGGGTGAGACTCCGGTTTGAGTCATGCTCATTAGCAGTAAGTACATGGTATGGCGTGTAGTTGATTAGCTTCGGACCTGGTTTAAGACTGTCCGCATGTGACTTCCTAGTGGATTCACGCGTTGAGTAAACCAGGATCCGGGTTAAGCTGATGGTTTATTCAAATGTGTTAGCGCGACCCCTGTAACTTTGTTGCTGCGCATGTTAAGGGAAACTATAGAAGCCTGTCAGACGGATTTCTACTGATCCTTAGACTATGCATCAGAAATTTAGCATTCTGTCTATCAAGTGTGGTGCCTGATGTAAGGTGTGCGGTGATTGTGCTATTTTACGTGCTGTGCGGGTATTTACAAAGTGGTGAGTTTCAGATGCTTATGGCGGTGGAGGGGCTGTCAGGATGCGGGACAGTAGGTGTTAATTTAAACTATAGATATCAATGACGTGGGTATGTTCAGAGATGTACACTCAGAGCTTCATCTGCGTTAAGCCCGTGTGGGGCTCTGCTGTTCAGTAAAATTATGTATTTTGATTCCAGTCTCCTTAGTGTTAAAAGCCTATTTCCCCCCCTCCGGGGTTTTGGGACACTGTCCAGTACAAAGTAGCTCAAATCTCCTGCTCTGCCGTGGTGATCTCTGTTTATGTGTCTCGCTACTGGGTAGGCTGGGTCATCATTAGTAATTGCCCTGAGGTGTTGTAAAATCCTCACATGTACAGGATGTAGTGTACTGCCTACATAGATTTTATCACAGGTGCAGCGTAACACATATACCGCGTAGTCTGTTTTGCAGGTAAAGTGGTCTTTGATTTGGACTCGAATTTTTCCGATATATATATAAAGAAAATTCAATTCAATAACTTTATTTGGTGAGTAAAAACTGCCATAAAAGTACATACAATTAAAAAGCAATTCAAGCGAAATAATTCATAGAGCAATAAAACTTTAAAATCCTTTAAACTGTCATCACATAACAGTCATATACTCTAGACAGAATCTAGCGCAATACTTTTCCTTAAGTGAATAGCTTTTAAAAAAAAAGTGGCAACACTAAAACACACAATTGATTGTCTAGTGCAAGCAGAAATGTCAGTGCATCATTATAGTTTCTTGTCTGCATAATATGAAGGGTTTCAAATATTGACATCACAGCTTCTTATAAAACTTACAGAATAAAATAAAGTGCTGTGTGCTTTGCTTTCTCATCCCATCACAGGAACAAGGATTTTTGTCATGGGTATAGGCATTCACCTTCGGAAAAGCAACCAATTGGTGGACCATACCACATCTAAATCTAGTTAGGACATATCAGAAAAGCAACCAATTGGTGGAGTATACCACGTCTAAATCTAGTTAGGACATACAGGTGTTGGCTGTTTGTAACACACATAAAACACTCCTGACACCTCTACCTTCCATCCAATGACATTTAGTGAGTGGGTGTTAGAGCGGCTCTATAGAAGAGTAAATAGGTGTATGAGTACTGGAATAACTCGTTGAATGGGTATGTCAGTGTTTGTGTGGGTATGTTAGTTGGCATTAAAGAGGTTGTATGGGGTGTGCTTAGATTTGATCGAGTGAATGTGAGTGTTTTTTAAATGTGACTTACTGTTAAACATATATACTTGGGTAAGTGGCAGTTGGAGTGCCTGTATGGGTGTGTGAGTAGGTTTATAGGTGGGGAGCAGAAGAGTGAGTCATATGTGAGACAAACATGAGAGAGTGTGTGTGTGTGAGAGTTTCTTCATGGTTGAGTGAGTGGTTGTGCTAGTGGGTGTATCAGTATGTGAATGGCTGTGTGAGTATCTGCATGAGTGAGTGGGTGTATAAGTGGCTGTAATGTTGAACGAGAGGCTGAATGAGCAATTGTATAGGTGAGTGTGTGGGTGTATCAGTGTCTGTAAATGTTGAATGACAGGTTACATGAGTTGCTGAATGGGTGACTGAGAAGGTGTTTACGTGTATATGTGAGAGAGTGAAAAGGTACATGACTGGCTGTATGAGTGCACAAATGTATGTAGAAGTGGTTGTATGGGGGACTATGTGGGCGTTTGAGTTGTATGGGTGAGTGAATGGGTGTGTGAGTGACTGTATGGGTGAGTAAGTGAGGTTAAGAGAGGAGTTGTATTGAGGAGTATGTGTTTGGGTCAGTAACTGTAAAGGTGAGTGAGTGCATGTGTTATTATATATATATATGAGTAAGTGAGTGGGTGTGTGAGAACTTCATGGGTAAGTGGGTAGTTGTGTGAGTGAGTATTTGGGGAAGAGAATAGGTATGTGAGTAGCTGTATGGGTGATGGATTCAGTTTGTGAGTGGCTGTATGGATGTGTGAGTGGGTGTATAAGTGTCTATTGTAGGATGTGCGAGTGCATGTATTGATCAGTCAGTATGTGCATAAAAGGCTCCAGATGTGAGTAATTGGTTGCATTAGTGGCTGTGTGGTTGAGTTGATGTGGGAATGTCTGTATGGATGAGTGGGTTCATGTGTGAGTGATTGTATGCATCAGTGAATCAGTATGTCATTGGTTGTATGAGAGTGGAAGTGGGTGTATACGATGCTGTAAGGTGTAGCAGTTGATGTGTGAGTGGATCTGTGGATTATGTCATTTGAGATTCACTAGTGATGTCACTGACCATGTCATGAGTGATGTTATATGAGAGGTCATAAGCAGTGCATTGCAAGGGCATAAGTTATAGTTAGCTCTGGTAACTATAACTGCTTAATTGCACTGGTTTTATACAGGTGAAATGTAAGCCTAACTATAATGCCCCTGTAACCTTTGTTTTTTTCATTTAATGTCTACTTTTTATTGCTAATTCCTAACTATAACATTCCTCTAACTTTTGTTTTTTTTTCAATGAATTTCCAAGGTTTTTTAAATGCTAATTCCTAACTATAACGTCCCTGTAGCATTTGTTTTTTTCAGTGAATTTATATTCTTTTTAAGTAGTAGTCATGTTTGACCAGTGGTGGAGAAAGGGGGTTGGGCCTCCGACCAGCTCTCAGGAATCCTGCATTGTAGAACTTACAGGAGGTACCAGGAGGCCTTCTTGGCACCCAAGGTCCCCCAGGAGTAAAGTGGACTTCATCATCCAACCAGTAGTGTGCCAGAAGCCACGTTTGCAGAGTGGTGGAGAAAGGGGGCTTGGCCTCCGAAGACCCGCTGTGTGGGACTTAATAGAGGTAACAGGAGGGGAAGTTGGCCCCCAAGGTTGTCTGCCAGTAGGTTATACTGAAACTAATTAAACTGATGTGGTGCTGTGATCAGGAAGAATAGGCTCCTAATCTTCCTCACAGGAGTATTCCTCCTGCCAGTAGGATATATATATATATATATATATATATATATATATATATATATATATATATATATATATATATATATATATATATATATATATATATATATATATATATATATATATTAGTTATATATATATATACATATATGTGTATATATATATTATATATATATATATATATATATATATATATATATATATATATATATATATAGCACTGAAAAAACCATAGGTTTCAGGGATGTTATAGTTAGTTGGAGATTTCGCTCATTTAAAACCATAGAAATTTGGCAGTTATAGTTAGTAGACCGAACTATAAATCGCACCCCGCAGTGCACTGCTGATGACCTCACATATTACATCACTCATGACATGCTCAGTGACATCACTCATGACATCACTGATGACATCTCAAAGGACCATCACTGATGACATCATCCACTGAATGTGTATTTCTATAAAGTATAAAAATATATTTTGTATATATTGAAGTATGAGTGGGTGTATGAGTGTCTGAATGGATGATTTAGTAGGTGTGTAAAGGCCTGTATAAGTGAGTGATTAAATGTGTCTTACTGAATGCATGGGTTAGAGACTAAACTCTGTGAATGTTTTTATTAGTCTGTTATTTAGTGTGTAAGCGGCTGCATGGCTTGGTGAGTTGCTACATGAGTGTCTATATGGGTTATTTATTGGTTTTCTGGGTATCTGTATGAGTGCCTGAATGTCTTTGTGGGTGGGTGGGGATGTGTGTGACTCTGTGCATAGATATGTGAGTGGTTGTTTCACTGGGTGTATAGGTTCAAGAGTGCATATGGAAACATGTGTATGGGTGGGTGAGTGTGTGTATGGATGTGTTGGTGAGTAAAAGGATGTCTCAGTGGTGCATGTGTGAGTAACTACATATGTTTTAAAGCAGTATATGTGAGTGTTGGAGTATAATAAATGACTATATGTGAGAATGAGTGATTGCAAGAGTATCTGTATGGATGAGTGTGTGTTTCTATGAGTTATTGTTTAAGAGAGTAAGTATGTGTTAGTATCTCCATAAATAAGTGTGGTGGTGTGTGTATGACTATATAAGCAAGGAAATGGGTGTGTGATAACTCCGATTCTACTGAGTGGATTGTTGTTGTTTTGATGTTAAATAATTTATTCAAATTCACTCTAGTTTTTCAAATTGGTGTAGGATTTTTCTTATGTTTTGTTTCCACTTTATTACCGTTATTGTGTTGCATAAATACTTTAGACATTGTCTCTAAGTTAAGCCTGACTACTTTTGTGCAAAGTTACCAGAGAGTTAACCACTGGGTAATTTCTGACTTTTTGTGGTTCATCCTAACAGGGACTGCAACTGTTGTTTGAATGGGGGTCACCCCTCTTCAACCAAAAACCCAGTTTCACACAGAGGCATATATATATATATATATATATATATAGGACCAGTAGACTGATCTGTCACCCCATTTATCGAACAAAAACGGGTTGGGCAGGACAGTGTGGGGGAGGTAACGAGGTAGTTAGTATTTTGTTTCATCTGGTAATTCTGTTTTTTTCAAGTTCCTAAGTTAATCGCAAGTGTATATACCAGTCACTTGTCATCTAGACCCAGAGCAGAGAGAGCCGGGGTGTTAGACCAGCTAGAGGTTACCAAATGGAGAGGAGGGCAGGGCCAGCCAAAGTAAAAACCACAAGTGCACCCCCATTGCCGCCATCACCAACAGCTATAGACAAAATGTTGCTGAGGGCAATAGGGGTGGTGAACTCTGACATTGAGTTAACGGAAAGGCGGTTATTACTTTAATCTGATTTATTCATCTCACTGCCTGATGTGGCCATGACACCAGACACCGCTCAAACCCAGTTAGATGTCCAAACCCTGCCACTTCCACTGGCTGTCCTTCACAAGAAAGTAGCACACAAGAGTAAAACTACCACAAGCATTCCCAAGAACGGTAAGCGTAAGCTACCATCAGAGGTTGGTCCCCCAAAAAAAAGAAAAGCAGCGAGGGCAATTCAGGCTGTACAGAGGGGGGAGAAGTGCGAGAACAGTCCTTAGGTACAAGGCCGACAGACATTAGAGACCCAACCTATCCGGCGTGGGCTTTGAATCTGATGACAGATCTGCAGAACAACGTGAAGGCCATTATCATAGAAGAAGTGGCCCCCCTTATTAAGCGCCTAGACAGATTGGAGAAAGCCCTGGCAATAGGGGCAGCTAGACTAACTGACTCTCAAAATAATTCTTCCAGCAAGCCAGGGAGAGGGATTGACATGGGCTGTCAGGCTGAAAGCGTGGGCCCAACATCCCTGCCCAGGGTGGAGACGCATGCCCATGAGGGTCCTTCAAACGACAAGATCCAGGGGATCAAAGTGATCTTATGCACCAGAGAGGCAGGGGTGTTAACCTCAAGCCCAGAGCTAGAACTAGGTCTTCTCCTCCCAGGCAGCGAGATAAACCCAGCACTTCAAACCAAGTTATTAATAGGAGAGTTAGTGAGTAACAGGCACAAGAATCCAGTGAGTGGAGACATGCCTACCCAAGCACATACCTTCCCAACATAAATCTTTCCCCTCAATGATCCCCGATTATGCCAGAGCAGTGGAGATATTAATGGTTAGAAGGGTGAGGTGGGTGGGTAGGTAACTGCAGAAAAAGGGAACTGGGCGACTGTGTAGTCATTAATTTTAATAACCCTATCACTGTCACCAATTTACTCAAAACCACCTCTAACTGCTATAATCCTCCAACAGGTTTGAGTCTCCGCTCACTGGATTTTTTCTATCGACAACACCAATCATACCCTAGAAGTTGTGTACCACCTCTACTCCCACTAAAGGTTTCAGGGTTCTTTCAGGAGGGAAGCTGAAATGCCCAAACTAGGTTCCCCCAATTCAATATCCAGGTGAACAACAGATATGGCTGCCTTGAGGAGGTAGATTGACTGGTGGAGGGACCTCCTAAGGGTGTGGATCTAGTTCCGATAGGTCTCGACCAGATGGGTAAAGAGGGTTGTGGCCCTAAATGTCCTAACAGAGGTTACAGTTCAATCCTCCCTCTTTGGATTGAACCGGCAGGAGGTAGGATAGATTCAAGTAGGACCCACGGTCTTATTTCCCCTGTTTTACAGGGATCTGCAAGAAGAGAAGGTCGATTGAGGAGGGCATCAGATATGCAGTGTGTAGTTTACACTGGTGACCCGCCACCTCACCGTGCTGGTGTTTCCAAGGTTGCAAGTGGGGAAAGAGGGCAAGTCAGTGAGATGAGGTTACTTTTGTGGAATCTGGCAGGTATCAAAAACAAACTGCCCTGCCCTGATTAGGTAGATTTTGTTGATGAACATGATATATGCTTCTTTCAGGAGACATGAGCGAGGGAAGACTTCCAGCAGATGGGTTTTGCCCCATTTAACATTCTGGCAACCATGGGGATGAGGAGCAGACACTCAGGTGGCCTTTCCATCTGGGTAGGTACCCACCTTGTCTGTAGGGTAGAGCAGATGATAACACCCACAAACAATATCAAGAATCTGCCACAATCGAACACCTGGGACATTTTATTCCTACGCTTGACCCAGAGATATGGTTGATTTTAAGGTGTGATTTTAATTGTCATTTTGAACCCCTTATTGACCTTAATCATTCTGCTTCCACTGAAGAAGATATTTATTGGTCTATACCCGATCCCCTGACCACCCCATCTAAAGTATGGTAACCATTGTAATGCAACTCAACTCACTTACCCTAGCTCTATCGCTCAGGGCACTCAATGGACGGACTAAATCCAATGAGCCAAGTCAGCATACATTTAATAGAGCAGGTCAATCCTCCTTAATTGATTACATCATGGTAGAAACAAGATTTTGGGATAAGGTCCTTGATTTTTATATTACACAGCGGCAGGACAGCGACCACAACGCCATGAATCTGACCTTAAAACCATGGGATCTTGGCATTCTACCACCACAAACGAGATAGGTTTATTAACCTTAACAAACAATAGAAAAAATCTTAGATGGGGCTATATGCAACAGTCTCCCTCTAAACTGGCCAAAGTTTACCAGCTAGCAAGCCCAATGATATCCAAAATGTGGGAGGCAATACAGGCGGAGGGGCTCATTGCAGATCTCGAAAAGGTAGGGAAAATACACACCGAGCTAACCACGAAACTTGCGGATGTATTCTTCCCCGCTGACCACAGGTGGAAAACTAACTGAAATAAATGCTCTTGGTTTAACGACAAATGCCGCAAGGCCAAAAAGGACCTCCTGGATGCAGTGAAGGTGAAGGACTAGGTATAAATGGACTACCAACCAGGAAAAAAAAACCTGGGAATTAGAAAGGTGGGACCCTCTCAGAATTGCCCTTAACGACAAAGACCTGAAAACCTGTTGGGCAATAGTAAGCTCGGGCGACAGGGAAGGGAGATCGGCCATTGAGCCCAAAATAGTGCCTGAAGCTTGGGAGACCCACTTTGGGTCCTTGTAAGCCACTGGAGATGGTGGCCCCATTAACCCCACTACTTCCAGTATGACAGCGGAGGTCCACTTGGTGGGGTTCTTGGAGATTACCATGACTGAAGCGGGAAATGCCATTAATAAGTTACACCACAACAAAGCACCAGGTCTAGATAAAATACCGGGGGACCTTTTCCGGGAAGAACCCAAAATATGGGTACCATACCTGTGTGCCCTATTTAATACGGTCCTGAAGGGATTGGATCCCCCTGATACCTGGCGTGGGGAGGAGATAGTGCTCATATTCAAAAAAGTGTGTCCTCTTTCACCCTCTAACTACAGGCTGATTAGTTTAATTGACATCACCCAAAAACGACTCGGCCGGGTGCTTTTGGACCGTCTCCAGGGTTGGTTGGAAGAAGAACAAATACTTATTCCCTACCAGGCCGGCTTCAGATTAAATATGTCAACCGTAGACCAGATATTCAGGCTACAACTACTTTTCTGGAAAACTGTGACTATTGAGGGTAGAAGCCTCTACCTTACATTTCTTGATCTGAAGTCGGCTTTTGATCTTGTCCCCCGGGAGAAACTGGAAGGTGGTGAGTGATCTTGGGATTCCTCCCTACCTTCTCTACGTTATAGAAAGGCTTCACCTGGGAAATTTTGCCCAAGTACGATGTGGAAAATATGGGGAACTTACTTCCTGTTTCCCTGTTCAAAAGGGGATCTGGCAGGGATGTGTTCTAGCTCCTACTTTATTTTATATTTTTATTAAGAGCCTTGTTGACCACCATATAAATATAAAGGACATTGATGCTCCAAAGCTAGTATCAGGGAGAGTGCCTGCGCTGATGTTTGCTGACAACACTCTGTTACTTTCAAAAACATCAATGGGTATCCAGCGCACTCTTGATGGCTTCGCCAATTTTTGCAAGTCGCAAGGGCTGGAGATCAACTTGACTAAAACTAAATACATGGTCTTCAATCCCCTCAGCATGACTAGGCCACGCCCATCCCTAATTGGCACTCCTCTAGAAAGAGTAAAAATATTTGACTGCCTGGGAGTTACCCTGTCTGAGCACTTTGAATGGGGTCCCCAGCTGGCCAAAGCAAGACTTAGGCTAACTCAGACAGTGGACAGTATAATGAAAACGTATAGAAGCTCAGTCTTTAAACTAGCCGCCCCTGTGGTGGAAATCTATAAAGCACAAGCAAGGGGTGGCACGCTATATGGGGTGGAGTTAGTGGGGGCATTGCTCTACCACCAACCTGACGAAGGTCGAGAACAATGTTATGCGCCAGCTTGTTGGCCTAGCTCATAGTACCCCCCTTATTCCCATACGCATGGACATGGGTATCAGGCCCCTTGATGAAGAGATTGCCCTGAGACCTTCAACATTTTGGAGGAGGCTATGGGTTACCCCAGAGTTGTCTGTCTATAGGGCTGAGTTAAATGAGCTTCTGACCATCTGTTGCACCAAGAAAATCCCTTGTCTTTGCCATATAAGGGATCTTGCCTTTAAGTTAGGCAAGCTGGGCCTCTGGAGAACTCCCGAATTATCATGTGCTATGATTTCTAGGCTAGAACTAGTTAAATGCTACAGATAATTTAACATAATGTCTTTAGAAGAAAGTGCCACATGTGTTCATCTGACAACAGAGTTTTTGTTAGCTAAAAACACAAACAGCAAGGAACATTTTCTGGATTTTATTCAACCTCCATTGGCCAGGAAATTGTATGTGCAAATTAGATTAAGGACCCTCCCATTACTAGCGATTACCAGTAAATGGGCTAAAGACCAAAAGGCGGATTGTCCGGCATGTAATTATAAGGTGGAGTCTGAAGTACACGTCCTGTTCCTCTGCCCAGCCTAACGGTTGACGCGCAAGCGTTGGCTAATCCAACTTTATAAGAACCTGGGCTTTGTGCACTGTGCAGAGGCCTACAGAGTTTTAAAGTACGACACCCATCCTCCAACAGTCTTTGCTGTATCCCGATTTTTAAATTGTATGTGGCACACCCGACAAGTTATCCTAAAGTAGAACCTTTGGGGAAGTAGAAATGCACTGAAATTAGACAGCTTCATTAACTCTATCCATGCTTTGGGTTCCCTGTTCTAGTCTTATATTTCTAGTATTGTAATATTTTTAGAGTGCAGCCCTTCTTCAGGTAGCTGCTTTTATTACTTTTAATGAGCTGAAGATTGTGTCAAGCAGCTTTTTACTTCTTTGTTAGATTTTTAACTCCTGTGTGTCCAGCGGATTATCACTGTTCTAACATATGAATTTGGGAAATCAATTTTTTTAACAATAAATATATAACATTTGTTTTATTGCTACCTGTACTTTAATAGCCCTAGTGGCCGAAATAAAGTTATTGAACTGAATATATATGTTTTTAAATAAAACCAACATGTCCTAGTCTTTCTTTTAAAGTTGTTTAGCCAACAAAATTCAAATATAACAACAGCCATAAGAGGGCCTTACACTTCAGCTGAAGAGTTTAGAGCTCCAGCTAGGAGTGCTTTAAAATATGGTAAGCTCCTCTAGGGTCATGTATTTAATGACCCAGGAGACTTACTGTTTTTTTAATGCTGCTGGGGGGGGGCTGGATTCCCTGAAGCCCCCAACAACATTATAGAGGGCTTGGTGGTAAAAAATAAAGCCCTCTCTCACAGAGACATATGTATATATTTTAAATAAAACCAGCATGTCTCTGCGTCTTTCTTTTAACAATTTCAGCCCACAAAATGCAATCCTAAAAATAACCATAAGAGGGCCTTGCACTCCAGCTGAGGAGCACAGCGCTCCAACTAGGAGTGCTTTAGAAAAATGTGGTATGCTGTCCTGTGGTCATGGATTCAATGACCCAGTAGACATACTTTTTTTTAACGGTGCTAGGTGGCTGCTGGATTCCCTGAAGCCCTCAACAACTTTAAAAAAGGGCTCGGTGGTGCCTCTCCCAATTCTAGGAGCACCACCAAACTCGAAAAATATACAAAATAAAGTCCTTGCTGGGCATTATAGGGCAGCAAATGAGGTGCTCCTGACGGTCATTCATTATTCAGTTTTAAAAACAAATATTTACAGTAAATGTCCTGGTGCTGACACGTATATTATAATATCATCTTATAAGGTGAGGGGGGCTATAGCCTCCTCCCCAATCCTTTTGAGGCCCCAGGGACCTCGTCCCCTGTGGCTGTATATGTTTTATTAAGGCATGGGGGTGTGCCACAGGTGGCCTCGGGGATCCCATCCACAGGGGGCCTGTATTTAAAAATAATGTTAACATGAAGCTTTCCCTTCCCGAGCCACCAAGGTCCCCAGGAACCCCATCCACCATGGCCTTTGTTTATAAATATAATTAGAGGGGGCATGCAATCCCCCTCCTCAAGCCTTTACGGCCCTGGGAATACCATCCCTGAGGTCTTTTTTATGAGAAAGGAGAGTAAGACCCCTTTCTGGAGTCTCCAGGGGCCCCTGGGACCCTATCCCCAGTACCACTCATATTAAAATAAGGGGAGGGGAAACACTGCAATCCTCCCCGCCTTTGCGGCCAAGGGGACACCACCTCCCAGGGCCAGTGGCACCCACAATCTACTATGTTGGGGTAACAGCACGAGCCGCAGGGCCCCTTGCGGGCCCAGACGACTCCCCAGTCACCACCCTACAGAGTGCAGGCAGGAGCCGACACTTTGTCTATGCTCCTGCCCAGCAGAAAGAGCTACTCTTACCTGCTCCCACCAGGTGGTTAGCAAAGTGCAGTTCCCTGCCCAGAAGAGGGTGGGCAGCATATGCCTGAAGTCACCTGGGCATGGAACCACAGTAATCTGGCACAGAGTGAATTTTACTTTCCCTTGTCACTTTTGTGGTGGCACAATAAGTGTTACTTATCCATAACCTAAATGTTCTAATAAGGAATTTTAACCACTTAAACAATTGTTTAGGGGTCAGAGCACATGTACTGTAGCTCGGTTAGCAGGGCCCCACTGTACAGAGTCCAAAATACAACAGCATCAGTTAAAAACAAAAAAGGAGAGATCATGCCAAAAGAGGCATTTTCTTATATGGGTTCATTGCATGGAAAGAATTGTAGATGTTGCAAAGAGCATTGAAGTGGGCATTTTATTTAATCAGCAACAAGTACAGAGGTTTATGCATCAGTGGCCCACTTTGAAAATGCTTGCTGGGTGGTCATGACCCATTTGTACTTGAATGATAACGTTTCCCAGAAGACCGGTGCTGATGACATAACAAGAAACCCTTCAGGATTTAGAGGCAGCGGCAATAAGCTGTGTGATCATGGATATTCAGTGTGATCCTGTGAGGCAGGGTCAACATGGGGAAGCATTCCCAGAAGTAGACATAAGTGGTGGATGATGCACTGCTGACTAGAGAGTGAACTTCCTTTTAGGTTTAAATAATCACCTTTGGGTCCCATATACTCTGGCATGGGGTGGTGGGGTTGTACATGCAGCACAATTGAAGCGAAGATCATTCTGGTCGGTTAGTCATAGGACAATCTCATTCTTGGAATTTTTAGGCATACTTGCTTTAGGTGCAGACGATTTTCAATCCAACTCAGGGGTTGCACAATTTGCTCTCTAGTGCAAAAGTCTTTTATGCAGTTTCAGATGGAACTGAGGGGCATATGTACAAGGGACGTGGTGGAGTGAAGTGTTAGCCTTCCTGGCTTAATGCCTCACTCTGCCACTTCATTAACGCAGGACTGCACAATATTTACAAGACTGTGGTGCAGCCCTGCATTTCCCACTGAGCTGGCGCTACACTTTACAGCCTAGCGCCAATGCAGGCACCCTTGCACCATAGTGCAAGGGTGTCTGCATGCAGGGGAAGATTGTTTATGTGCAGGACGGTCCCCCTTCTTGCACATAAACAATCTTTAAATGCCGCTTTGCAACTTCTAATTGTACTGCTTAATGCAGCGCACTCAGAAGTTGCTAAACAGCATTTTAAATAAATGTTTGTTTATGTGCAGGAAGGGAGAACATTCCTGCACATAAACAATCATTTTCCTTTTGCTGTTTTCATGTGTGCTGCACACGAAAACAGCAAAAACGAGGAGAAATTAAAAATGTATCCTTTTTGCGCCAGGGTAAAACCAGGCTTTCCCTGTTCTTAATTCTGGCACTACCTCCTATTTACCCCTCACTTGTAAATAGGAGACAGCATCAGAAAAATGGGTGTTGTGGTGGAACGCCCACCACAACACCCATTGCCCTCCCCTTTCACGCTAAACATAGCGTGAAAGGGGGCCTTATTTACAAGGCAGCATAATTCACATAAAGTGGCTTAACGCTGCTTTGTAAATAAGGCGAGGCTGAAAATATGCCCCTAAGTATGGGTACTACCCCATTTGGATAAAAACCAGCTTGGTGAAAACCAAGATGTAGAGAGAACTACTGAATGTTTGATTTGTCATATAGTTTAATTGTAAATGGTAAATTCATAATTTTACAGTTGACGAAATGTGGCAAAAATCCCTGTTTGGTCCTATGGAGAAAAAAGGTAAATAAAAACAAACGTGGCACATTTCACAGTTCGGAAAATACAGAGACTTGAAAGTTAAGTTAATTAGATAACATAAAGACAGTAATAAAAAATCCAATATGATCTCTTATTCATTTTTTGTGAACACAACATAAAGATGATCCAAGGGAGAAAGAGGAACACGGGACAATTGAGATAGCAGGCAAAAAGTGTAAGGAGTTATGGGCAAAGGGAGCATGGCTGGGGTATGTGTGTCTAGGTCTAGAGGGTTGGGAATAATGACAAAATGGGGAGAATAAAAAAAAAGGTCAAAAATACAAAACAAAAGCCATTCATACGGTGCAGGAATGGATTTTAGGCAGCAGAAGTCAAAGGGAGCATTGGATAGAGAAGATGTAAATAAGAAACAAGAACAAAGGTAGGTGATCGAAAGAAAACAGTGATTACAATGCTCTGCCCTGTGTAACTGTTAGCTTCTTTCCGACTTCCCAATTTGAGCACAATTATACCTCTATATATTTATATAAATGTACTTAGGGATTTTCAGATTTATTTCTAAAAGCAAGTTGGAATGGGCACGAAATTGTATACTTGCCATCCTCAGTAGGTGATGTGAATTTGTTGTTTCTTAAAAGCATTCGCGTGGTGCTCTTGTTTGCACCTTCGTTGGAAGAAAGGTCTTTATCTTTGTTTTAATTACATCTCTTTGAGTCAGAATGAATACATCCTTTTGTGCATTTCAGCTACCAAATACAGATGCTTTAAGACGCAGACCCAGACGGAGACAGGGGAAGCTCGCATCCATCTAACACTCAGGTGTTGCCCAGTGTGTGAAGTGGGCAAACTTTGCTTCCATATACTTTGGAAAGTTTACATACCACTTCACCGCTATGTCATTTTTCACAACTGGGAAAGTTATAGACAAATGAAGTGACAAGCCCAATAAAAAGGTAATCTTTATGGAGTAAACGCTCAACACCATTTTTTGAGGGAGGAAACACCCACACATAAAACATGTTTCTAAGGAAAAATGTATTTCAACAAATTTCACTTTTGCTTAGCATTAGGCTTTTTTTGCTGGCTTGGAATGTCACCGAAGACAGTCTCCAGACTCTGCGCAGTAAACTATGGGCGGTATGGAGAAACCTATACATGACTCCCTGGGCACAAGATGAGGTCTGCAATTCAGATTAAAATTGCAGCATCGATAGACAATCTACAGCACCAGAATTCCCAAGCATGGCATGCGGAGAAGATGGACACGTTTCTAATCCTTCTTGATTGCTGTGGATGTTCGCTCCTTGACCCACTGATTTACTCAAGACAAACATAAATCAGACACTTTAGATAACGGCGACCTTTGTTTAAGTTTAACTCAGAAAGAACGACCCCTTAAATCACAAGAAGAGTTAATACATCGTAAATATAGCAGAGGCTCGCCATTTCTAATTTCTCTTATTAGGAATTCAAATGTATGTAAACCTACCTATATATCTAAAGATTTATGAATGTACATAAACCAAACACTTAAATACAACAATTATTATTCATAAAATATTTCATGTATTGTTACACATAAACTACAAACGTTTCTTAAAAGATTATGCAATAAATCCATCAGTTCCATTACTAACGTCTGTCATTCAAGACATATATACAAATATAGAGATTATAATCCACATCCTGCATTGTAATATCTATAAAAACCATGCACCGTTATAATTCATTTTACCTTTTCTTCATGAACAAAACAGTGATATTTTGCAGATGCTGCATATCAGTGACTTATTATATATATATTGAGCAGAGCATTAAGTATATGATATACATATTATGAGTAAAAGAATTATTGAAACCATTTTTTACAAAAATACGATAGCTTCTTCTTTCCATGCCAACATTTAAAAAGATATGGCTGTAGCAGCTAATAACATCAACAATAATTACAAAAAATAGCAATGTGCAAAACATTTAATAAAGTGCAACAGCAAGGAAAGTGCTACTGCTTCTAAAGTGCAATGGCAAGAAAAGTGCTAGTGCTTTTTATCACAATAACTGCTACAACTTCTACATCAATATCGAGTGTTAATATCCCTCCTTTAGCTTTTCTAAATTACTAAAAATCCTCAATTTTTTTCAAATTTCTTAGTGGCTCCCACCCGTCTTGCATAAGCTTCTTTAAAATTTCGTGTCCTTTTCATTTTATTAAACTACTTCAAATGAGAGGGAATGTCACTAGATTTCCAATTCTGAACAATTAAAGAGTGGGCTACAGTACAAGAAATAAATAGAGAAACGTTTTCGTCCTCTGTTAACATCATTCTGTCTCTATATAATCTAAACAGAGCAGCCTCGGCCTCAAGTGGAACTCTCTTCCCAATTGCCTGCTCTATATCTAAAAAAATTGCCTCCCATAAGGGCCTCAACCGTGGACATGTAAAAAAAAATATGGTGCCATCCAACTTCTCCATGGCCCTGACAGTGAAAGCACTTATTTTCAACCTCCGGATATCTTTTCTCCAGAGCTTCCAGGGTCAAGTAGGGGAGCCGTCATGATAAGAAGGCTGTCCTTTTAAAATTAGCTGCGCACAGGGATTTGCTTCCTAGGTGGCATAAGGCTTCCCAATCATTAAGGGAAAAAATACATTGTGTCTCACAGACAAGTTTAGCCAGATGGCTCTCTATCAAGGGTACTTGACCCTGGTGATGTAACAACCAGTACCAATTCCCTACACCATTGACTTTGGCCACATAGAGAGCTACCAGAAGTTCGTTTGGAGCATCAACAATGCCATTAAAGTTTTTTTTTTTTAAATGAACAACTTGTATATATTCATATCAGTGACTTCTGGTGATTTACTCCACTTTTAATTAGAATGGCAGGTCATGCAACTTTACATAAATACTTGCATATGGTGGTATAAGATATAATGCTTCCAATTTCTAAAATATATTTGATTATTCTATTTCTTAAAATCACTCATGATGTATGCTCGTGTATAAAAGACTCAATTGCTGGGTATAGAAACAAATCAGAGACTGTGTTTTATTCATCATTATATTCTGATGGCACCCTGTGTATGGGATTAAAGCTAAATCTAATTACAAGAATGATACACTATCCTAAATCTTCTGTCATTCTCCATTTTTAAACTCTGTGTAATGCCACACTTTAACTTCTGGAACCCGTATTCTTGGGTCACGCATATCAACCCTCCAAACGTTCCAATCTTATTCATTTCACTTGAGTCATATTGAACTTATGTATAATAGGTATAAGTGTATTATTCATAGTATGATATTACTTCCTATCAGTGGAAAATAGAATGCTATAATTATTCGAAAATTATCAACCATTTAATTTTCATAACATATAGTGAACTAGCCCTTGCTTTTATTCTCTGTTTATTGCAACTCTTTTCAACTACTGTCTACCTCTTATCAACGAGAAAACAAATCAGAAAATAAGAGGACTTAGGAATGTCAGCAGACAATTCATCTCTATATGCACAAATAAAATAGAAAGATTCTCACTAAACTATTAATTATGTCCATATTTACACATAGGTAAACCATAAAACAAGTTAATTTCCTTAGATAGTGTCTTATACCTAGCTATAACTTTGTAAAACTCAAAGCTTTCTCTCAAAAATAAAAGTATCAGTCCACACAGCAATATGGAGGTGAAGAGAAAGAATAATGTGGTAAAAATATTGAATTGCACAAATATTGTGGTAAAAATGTTGTGGATCAGGCATATCGACAGTAAAATCCCTTGGTCACGAATATCGATTTTCGGTAAGTAATATCGATTTAAAAATGTATAAGAATTGTTTGTATTTTTATTATATTTATAAAAATTTTAGTAGTTAATAATTTCTTTTAATTCAATTTTGTGATTTTGGTTCCGTAGCGGCTTGTGGAATTATAGGGGAATAGGGTGGGAAGTCATTTATTATATAACATTTATTGAATATGTATAGTAGGTATTGATTTCTTTTTATTTGAAATTTGCGTTTTAGGTCCATAGTGGGTTGTGGGTTTATAGGGGAATAGGGTGGGAAGTAATTTAATTATATAAAATATATTGAATAATGTTTAGTTATTAACATTTATTTAATTGTGATGTTATATTGTTAAATGTGTAAATTAATTTATTAATAGTGTTTAATAATTAGTTGTTAATTAATTTAAACTAATTAATTAGTAATTCATTATGGTAATTGTGTATTTAATGTTAGGTGTGTGTTGTGGTGTTTATAGGTATAAATGGTCTGAAGGGTGGGAAGTAATTTATTTTTATTGATGACGTCTTCATTATTTGTTAATTAATGTAAATTAATTAATTAGTAAATAATATTTGTAACTGTGCAATTAATTTTATATGTGTGTTGTGGACATTATAGTGTTAAAGTATGTGTACTTTTTGTATTGTGTGCTGTCATAGGGTAGGAAATAAAATAAATACATTTATGTTTTAAATAATTTGTGAATATTAGTTCCTTTTATATAAACATTGTTTATAAATGTATTTATTGTTTTTATACCATATGTGTAGGTTTTTGTTATATGTATTTAACATTGTAATATATGTTCTTTTTATATGTTTAATATATTTATTTGTATATTTTTAAAATATTGTTTATTTATTTTTAGGATTATTTTTTTTTTAATTGGTTAAATGTTATTAGTAATTTTTTGTTTTTCTGCTATCCAGCACTTTCACTACTGTTGCACTCTTTGAAGTGGGAATAGTCATTTTTAACCTTCCGCTATCCAGCACTTTCCCTACTGTTGCACTCAACGGAGTGGGAATAGTCATTTTTTCCCCTCCGCTATCTAGCACTTTCCCTACTGTTGCACTCACTGGAGTGGGTGTGGTAGTCAACACAGGAACATCAGGTACGTTTCAAAGTTATTTATTGAATTATCAGCTGAGAAACCAAGCAGAGCCGCCACAGAGATTCCACAAAGACACCAACTGCCTGTGCTGGAACTCCTGGTGTAGAACCCTCACGCAGAATGGTTCTGCACCGGTGAAATTCTAAACGAGCACAGGCTACTACATGGGTATTCCCTCAAAACAAAAATGACAAAAAGAAACACATACAACAGAAGAAAAGAAAAAGAAAAGTAACTAGATGAAATGGAAGCAAAACAGGGAAGAAATGCAGCACCTGTGGAAAGAAAAAACATTTAATGAAAAACACACATACGCATTAGAATATTAAACCCTATAACGAAAAGGAATTTTCCTAACTCTAGCACTGTGCCTCAGGCCGGCAAGCCGGCACAATCTAAACTCCCTTCACCACTCTCACTTCCAACATCCTTGCAACGCGAACCACTCTTCACCAAAAAACACTTGGTCCACCACTGTCAACTGACAAGTCTAACAGAATTCTCTCTCACATCCACAACTTTGATAGGTAGACTAAACTTGGAAGAACCCTTCCTCACATGGACAGGTTTCTTAATACAAACGTAATCACCCAAACTGATCTCCATGTTTTGCAGCGACGGCTCGTGGAGGGAGTTACGGTGGGGCAGGAGGGCGGGGAGGGGGAGGGGCAGGGCGGAGGTTGCTAAAAACCGGCATATGGATAATTGCAGGTAAGTAAACAATTTAATTAATAAAACGAATTTCGTAGTGCGCCTTGCATCGCAAAATGCAATGCAGTGCGAGCTACGAAATTCGTTTTATTAATTAAATTGTTTACTTACCTGCAATTATCCATATGCCGGTTTTTAGCAACCTCCGCCCTGCCCCTCCCCCTCCCCGCCCTCCTGCCCCACCGAAACTCCCTCCATGAGCCGTCGCTGATGTTTTGAACACACTTCTTAGAGTCAATGTAAGTTTTCTGTTTATTTTGAGCTAAACTGACATGACCCCTGACACTCTCATCCATCCATTGTTTGCCTTTGACCCATTTGCTCATCCAATTAGGACAAAAAGCAGTAGCAGCTTTCTGACCACGTAACAACTCAAAGGTTGAAAACCCTGTGGTTGAGTGACGGTTGGTATGGTAAAACCAAAGTATGCTTCTCACAGAATTGGCAACCACACATTTGTTTGCAATGGCCCACTGTATGCACTCACCAACACCCTATTCATCTGTCAACCGGACCATTTGTCTGTGGGTGATACAAAGAACTTTTGAGGTGCTTGGTACTAGAGGTGCAAAGAAACTCCTCAACCTCACAGGCAACAAACTGGGCACCATTGTCTGTCACTAAGAACTCAGGAAACCCCTCTTTTATAAACACATCATGTAGGACCTGAACTACAGCTCTAGATCTCACCTCCCTCACAAACTTCACCTCTGGCCACCTACAATGTCAAGTCCCAGCTTCACCCTTGGTGCAGCCGGCAATTTATAGGAGAAAGAGGAGGAGTCCGCAATTTAGCAGTCTTGTCACAGCTGGAACAAATCACACAAGACCTAACAATCTCATCTACTTCCCTGTCCATTAAAGGCCACCAGAAAGAAAGACACACCCTTTTCTTTGTCAAACAGGCACCTAAATGCCCTTCATGCACATGCTTGATCAAGGTAGCTCTCAAAGTAAGGGGGGAACACGCTTGTCTCCTCTCAGTAATACCCCATCTTCAATAGTAAGCTCATCTGCCACCTACAAAAAGGTTTTGAAATCAAAATTCAAGTTCCTCTCCTTGGGCCACCCTTTTCAACATATTTTATAACCAAACCCAAAGAAGCATCACAACTGAGGGCCTGATGCCATTCACATTCGCAAATTGCACACAACTGTGGCAGATCCACTGCAGCCACAATAAAATCCTCCTTGTCCTCCTCACTTATGTCTTGTTCACTTTCTGCAGTGTCAGAGGAACGAGTGAGAAAATACTCACACCCATTTTTACATCAAGGAATATATTCAGCACAAAAATGAAACTGTAGAAGTTTTGAGGACAAACCTGCAATCCTAGAGCCAAAACTCCTGATATTCTTCCCACTGAGGATCAAGACTAAAGGGTTGTGATCAGTTTGGAGACAGAATGTCCTTCCCCAAATAAAGTTTCTGAACTTCATCATTGCCCACCAACACGCTACCAACTCCTTCTTGATGACTGAGTACTTACTCTCTGAAGGAGACAAAACCCTGGAGGCAAACCCAATAGTCCTGACCTCCCCTTCTTTCTTCTGAGAAAACACAGGTCTCACACCGACATTACTGGCATCAACAGTGAGCGTGCAAGTAAGAGAAGGGTCATAATGGCCCTACGTGCCAGGACACTCTCGAGAAGCAGTGCGCGATATATAAATACCTTTATAACATAACATAACATAACATAATGTTTTAACACCTTAGGCGAGGCAAGTTATTGCTTCACCCACTCAAAATCACTTTGACATTCACCACTCCATTCAAATGCAACACCTCTCATCAACATTTGTGACAAAGGCCTCAACTTGCTTGCAAAATCTTGAATGAACCGTGAATAAAATTCACAAAGACCAAGGAAAGACTTGAGACTGGTCTTGTCAGCAGGTGGTCTAGACTTGACAATCGAATCAACCAAACTAGACTTGGGAAGATTCCCGTTTTCATTAACTAAATGCCCCAAATATTCAGCTTCTTTGGTTATCAAAACACATTTGTCCTTATGTAAAACAACACCATTAGTCTGGAACCTCGGCAAGACTTCTTTTAAAATGGTATCATGTGTAACTCCATCAGGTGCAAAGACAAGGACACCTACCTGGAACACAGATAGCTCTTCGATCCCCTTCAGCATATTGGACATGAGTCGCTGAAAAACTGATGCAGCAGATGCAAGTCCAAACTGCATTAGGACATATTGAAAGGTGCTAAAGGGGAAACGAATACAGTAAGGTGTCTTGACTTAGGGGCTAACTCTACCGGATGGTAGGCTGATGCTAAATCTAATTTAGTGAATATCTTCCCATCCTTCAGATCTGCTAACAGTTCATTAATATTCGGTAGAGGATGGGAATCCACCAAGATTTCTTTGTTGAAGCAGCGGAGGTTGATACAGACCCTAAGCTCACCATTCTGCTTGCGCGCTACAACCAGTGGAGATAACCATAGGGAGGATTCAACTGTTTCACTATCCCCTTAGTACACAAATAATTCAATTCTTTTACAAGATCCTGCCTAACACTAAAGGGGACATTTACATGTCTCAGCTTATGTTTGACAGAGCTGGTGCCTTCTTTCACAACAATTTTGTGTTGGAAATCCCTAATCTTGCCTAATTCACCAGAATTCACATGGGGAAGTTTATTGATGAGATCTTCAAGATCTGGATTGTCTCTTATGGCAAGAACGTGTTCTGTTGCTCCAGGTCTGAGTACCATACCAAATAGTCCCTGGTGAAACCAACCCAAGATGTTCAGCCTTTGTGCGCAACATACAATTTTCCTGAAATCTTCCTCCCCTTGAACTCCATAATCTCCTCAATGTAGCCTGACAGATTGATCTCATGTCCCTCGTATGAGACAGCTTCATGGTCAGGTGGTAGCAGGGGCCTATTTGGCCAGGTCGCATCATAGAGGCTTAACGTGATCATGGAGATATGAGCACCAGAGTCAACCAGAAGTTTCAAAACTTGATTTTCCACCAATATCTCTACAAAAGGATCAACACAAATTTCAGGATTACCGTAATGACCCCATCGTCTTGTAAAACCTTGACCATGTTACTGAGGTCTTTAGTGACTAACTGTTCATCATCCCAAGCAAACCTCCATCAACAGAACATTTTACTGAAGAAGGTTGATAAACTGATTTGCTTTTAGTAGACTGACACACTTTAGCAAAGTGACCTGTTCTATTGCAAATTCTACAAGTCACAAACCTAGCTGGACATTTCCCACCTCCCATTTAGGTTTTATATCCACATCTGAAACAGAAGTTACTCTGTGAAAAAAATGAGTTCTGCCATTTGCAAAGCTTGGACAGGTCTGTCTCAAGATTTATTCTCCTTGTCTTTATTTTTCTTTATTTACACAGCAGAGACAGTTTCACTGTTTTTATTATCAAGTTCCTTTGCTGACAACTGTGAAGTCTCTATACTTTTTGCTACCTTAATTGTCTCCTCCAAAGTAGGAATCCTCGTGGAAAGTAGTTTGTGTTGGATGTTTTTTTTCTGTACAGTGACAAATAAATTGATCACGAACTAGTTGGTCAGCAAAGTTTTTAAACTGACACTCCGCTACAAGCCTCCTCAAAACCTGTGTTTTGTTTTCATAATAGGAATTTGAGGTAAAGAACAACTATGCTAGGTTGAACATCAAGTATAGTTTAGAGCCTTTTAATTGCATCTTGGTATTCATCAAGCATGTATTCCCCATCAACAACTGGAGGAGGAAAATGTTTTAAAATAGCCCTTCCTTCAAAACCTAACGAGTGTAGAAGGTATTTCTTGCGTTCAACTCTATATCTGCTCACACCAATCGCACCAAGGTACGTTTCAAACCCATCAAACCACTGCTTCCATTTGATGGGTGGCTCACCAGGTGTCTTTAAAAATGGGGGAGACGGTGAAACAGCTTGCATATTTTCACAACAATAAGATCCCAGGATTTTAGAATGTTAACAGTGACAGTATTCAGAAAGTGGACAATGTTTGCCAAAAAGAAATAAAGTCTTCACAAAATAACAAGTGAAAACACAGAAGATAAGTGCAGGGTTATCTCAGAGCCTCCGTGAAAATGACAAAACCCTTGTGTAATCTTTTTTACATGGTGCTTCGCTGTAGAGACTTGTGAGGAAAACAATTCGATCGATGCTTCATCAAAATTCTCCTCTATTCAGAATGCAGCACAAAAGTCAATAAAAAAATCTCAAGACAGTACCTAAGTGTCTTAAATTACATTTGCCTGCTGTTCCTCTTGCTCTAATATGACGTAGTGGCTTCAATCCCCCTGCCGCTCCTCTTGCTCAAATATTATGTAGGACTGTGTTGTGCGGCAGGCACAGAGGAAGTTTTGTTCCGTTCCTTTATTTTCCAATAAAGAGGCACTGTGAAGTGCACAAAGAACACTGTGCGTTTCAACAGTGAAACGCAGACACTTGACATGTCACTGCGCGTCTGAACCTCTGTGCATTTCAACAATGAAACACTGACTCTAGCGCGCATGTGTCACAACGCTCCTCCACGCTGCTCAAATTTCTTTTTTGTTGCTGGAACGTATATCTCTAAGGTGCGCTCCTGCCGCCACTGACCTCATTTTCGCTGCTCTGCCTCTAAAGCCTCAGGAATCATTTTAAGAAAATGTTGACAACCCAGAAGACAGTCGGAGATGAACGTTGTCACAACCAGCCTTCTTCCAACTGAAAACTGCTTCTCCCGCTGACAAATTTGCAGAGTATGCAGTCCGGCCGATCGATGGACACGGGTCTGTGATGTAGGTGACCCAGCGCTCGTCACTACAAAGATGTGGTAGACAACACAGAAACATCAGGTAATTTCTCTCAGTTATTTATTGAATTATCAGCTTAGCCACCAAGCAGAGCAGCCACAGAGATTCCACGAAGACACCAACTGCCTGAGCTGGAACTCCTGGTGCATAACTCCCACGCAGTGAGGTTCTGCACCAGTGACATTCCAAAAAAGCACAGTCTACCACAGTGGAAATAATAATTTTTACCCCTCCACTATCCAATACTTTCCCTACTGTTGCACTCACTGGAGTGGGAATAGTAATTTTTACCCCTCCACCATCCAGCACTTTTTCTACTGTTGCACTCACTAGAATGGGAATAGTATTTTTTATACTTCTGCTATCCAGCACTTTCCCTACTGTTGCACTCACTAGAGTGGGAATAGTAATTTTTACTGCTTCGCTATCCAGCACTTTCCCTACGGTTGCGCTCACTGGAGTGGCAATAGTGACTTTTACCCCTTCGCTATCCAGCACTTTCCATACTGTTGCACTCACTGGAGTGGGAATAGTAATTTTTACCCCTCCACTATCCAATACGTTCCCTACTGTGCACTCACTGGAGTGGGAATAGTAATTTCTACCCCTCCGCTATCCAACATTTTCCCTACTGTTGCAATCACTGGAGTTGGAATAGTACATTTAATTCTTATACTATCCAACATTTACCCTACTTTTGCACTCAATGGAGTGGAAATAGTTAATTTTACCCTTCCACTATCCAACACTTTTCCTACTGTTGCACTCTTAGGAGTGGGAATAGTAATTTTTACCCCTCCGCTATTCAACACTTTCCCTACTGTTGCACTTATTGCAGTTGGAATAGTAAATGTAATTGTTTCGCTATCCAACATTTTCCCTATTGTTGTATTTATTGTGTTGGGAAATGTACGTTTTAATTTTGTTGTAATTGTTTAATGTTTTAATTAATTATAGAATGTTTTTATTTTTTATTTCAAACTATTTATATATGTATATATTTTATTTTTATATAATTGAAAAGTTTAAACATTAAATAAAGATAATAGTTAATACATTATTTTTAAGTAAATATATGTATATATTATTGTTTGTGTGTTTATGGGTTTTTTAATTGGGTTTAATTTTTATATTTAGTTAACATGTATATTAAATTTGAATGATTTTTTTAAAGATAATATGAATATTTTATATTTTTAATATATATTATTTTATTTTATTTTTATTTTTAAATCGATATTTTTTACATCTATATTTTTGTAGTTACCAAGTATAGGGAGTTGATATTTTTACTATCTATATTTTTTCTCAATCTTTTCACCATCAATGTTTTTACCATCAATATTCTATCAGTGCACCCAATATGGAAAAATACAGTTCACTTGAAATACCATTATTCGACTCTGCATAGGAAACCGTAAAAACAATTCATGGACTACATTTCTTACTCCCTCATTCACCCAATAGTAATATTATCAATATGTCTAGATTATTTACCTTCCATAGTGTCAGAAAAGGCTTTTCGGATCATTTTATTTGCTACTGACAGGAAGGAGTAATTTAATATGATTAGATAAGTGGGTGTAGGAAACTGGGTTAGTTGTGCAGGATGTGAGGCCCCAGCAGGTAATAAGTCAACGATTTACCCTTATTGGGAAACAGCACCCAGTTGCAGCGCTCTCAGAGTAGCAAATCAGAGCATTCCAAGGCCTACTCCAAGGAGGGGGTGTGGGCTAGCACACAATATTAGCACTCAATAAATGATTGTCCGCACAGTACTTTTTCTTTGGAAAACGAAATATACATTTATTACAAACACACTACTAACTGCTATGCATTAATTTACAATTTTAAACATCAGCCAGCTCAGAAATACCTTGGATTACATTATGAAATCCCATTTGACCTCTAAAGGGTCATGAGCTCCAAATTCACAGTACTCCCACCTATACGGTAACTTCAGGATATAGGGAGTATCAGTTTAAAAACAATCAGCCTATTGATTAATCATTAAAAGACAATTAATCCATGTTAGACCTGTCAGCCTAAGGGTAGTCCTCCCCAAACATTATGCATTATGCCTTCATTTTTGTTGATCTCGTTTTTGCTGGTCTAAGGACTCTGCGCACCTTACCACTGCTGACCAGTGCAAATGTGCATGTGCTCGCTCTTCAAAACATGGCAATACTGGCTTATCCCCAATTGGCACATTTAATTTACTTATAACGCCCTTCTAAAGTGGTACTACATGTACCAAGGGACGGTAAATTAATTGCTACAAGTGGGCCTGCAGCACTGGTTGTGCCACACACTTAAGGAGCCCTTTAAACATATCTCAGGCCTGCCATTGCAGCTTGTTTGTGCAGTTTTTAACTTCAATTTTGAACTGGCGAAATAAACATTTTGGCAGGCTTAAAACTTCTTTTCTAATACATAAATGTCACCTCTAGGGCAGGCCCTCCACAGCTAAAAGGGCAGGGTGCAGTGTATTCAAAAAGTTGGATATGTACCTTTAAGCTTTACATGTTCTGGTAGGGAAAAACTCTTAAATTCGTTTTTCACTACTGCAAGGCTTACTTCTCTCATAGAATAACATTGGAGTTACCTTATAACATTTAATAATCTACAAATTCCAAATGGCAACAGGTGACCAGATTATGTTTGTGGTCTTTGGAATTTCAATATGAAATCCTAGCTAATGGTGAAGTCAGATTTTAAATTAAAATTGCTAAATTGCCACTTTTAGAAAGCTAATAGAACAGATGATGGACGGAACGCTGAATTAATCTAACATTCACCCCCAGTTACAGATCTGGGTTAAATCCATCATTTTTTTGCTCGCCACGCCATTCCAGTTTAAACCAAGCCATATGCAAATCAGTCTGGACGCTGTTCTCGAAAGTAACAGTGGAGCCCAAACTGCCAGGCCAGGTAGTTCCTGGACCAGAAACCAGCATCCTGGCACCGGTTTTGGGGTAACACCCCTTATAAGGCAAGCTAGCTTGAATCTGGTGGCTTAGCGAGCACAGGACATACCTTTCCCACTTAGGGTGACAAATGTAAAAGAACAGATCATGGAGAGAATGCTGTGTTAATCAAACATGCACCCCCAGTCACAGATCTGGTTAAATCCATCGTTTTTTTGCTCACCACTTCATTTCAGTTTAGTCCCAACCATATGCAAATCAGGCTTTTCCCTGTTGCCCATAAATCCAGTCCAGCCCAAACTGCCAGGCGAGGTAGTCCCTGGACCAGAAACAAGCATCCTGGGACCGGTTTCGGGGTAACAACACACTCACTTGAACCTTTTCACATCTGTTGGATTTTAGCAAATCCTAGTGATATTTGCCTGATTTGAAAACATCCCTGAGCTCCTCCCTTTTAGAGAGGGGGTTGTAGCCCTTAGTTGCACTAGGTTGCAACCAAGAGGAGATCCCAGATGATGAAGCATGTCACCTTGGTTAGTGATGGGATTCCATCCTTTTAAAGGATCTTCACTTGTTCATATTATTAGTTTCCTGTTCCCAACTATGCTGGGATATTGCCACTGTATTTCTAGACTCATGGATATTTTGTTGTTTTCTACGGTGGTCCACAGAAGGCAAAAGGTTAAGGACCATTACTCTAGAAGCTTCTCCCACTTCAAAGGCACAACTGGGTATAAATACTGGACCTCAGACGCCAACTCTTCAGTACACTTCTTGGCCTGTGGATACTCAGCCAGGAAGAAGGACTGCTGTGCTGCTGAAAGGACTGCCACTCTGCTTAACTGATGCTCTGAAGGACTGTTGCCCTGCTTTGCTTACCTGCTGCCTGCCGCCTTCTTGCCTGGGTGAGAAGGTCTTGGCCTGCATTTGTTGAACGTAGGACCCCAAAATGGCTGCAAGGGCTAGTTGGCTGGCCTCCTGACTTGAGCCTCAGGGACAGAAGGTGCCAACAACCTTGAACCAAGCACCTGGACTCTGCTATCTGTAGGTCTACCCTGCCAAGTGGTACAGCCAGAGTCCTGGACCCTTGGAAGTGGGCCTCCACTGATGGATCTCCAACTGTACCAACACCCTAGCTCCCCTGAAGAAAGCCTCGGGCATTCGACATCCCAAGAAAATCAGATGATTTTCTCCCGCCCTTCATGAGTCCAGACTCACCTGTACACGCTCGAGAAGAGATGGAGGAGCAGCAAGACACTGGAAGACCCCTGAGCCTTCAAAACCGCTTAGAACAACAAAGGATGCAGCCCTATAAGAAAGGATCAATGACACTGCTCTCAACAGTAAAGTACTCTTCGCCGTGGTCAAAGAATTCACCAGACCTGGCACAGAGGCAGCAGACATCTTACCCTCCCAAGACCTCTGCAACAAACTAGGCACCTTCTTCCACCACAAGATTAACAAGATATATGCTATCTTAGACAGCTTTGATACCCAAGACTCTCCCATCCGCAATCACTGCACCCAACGACACCGGACCCCAGTAGACCTTCCTCAGCTGGACTCCCCCTCAGTGCGAATGACACCCTCAAGATCATGAAGAGCATCCACTCCGGAGCCCCCTCTGACCTCTGTCTGCACCACATCTTCAACTGAGCTATCACCCCATCAACCCTGAATTCTGCTAAACCATCAACTGCTCCATCAACTACGCCACCTTCACGGAAGACTCGAAACATGCATAGATCAACCCATGCTGAAGAAACTCTCTGCCACCCAAAAGACCTCAAGAACTTCAGACTCATTGCTCTACTTCCCTTTCCAACCAAGGTCCTCAAGAAGGCTATCATCATTGCCCAACTTTCCAAGTTCATCGAAAGAAACCAGATCCTGGACCTTTCCCAATCCGACTTCTGAAGACACCACCGCACTGAGGACATCATTCTCACCACCACTAATGACGTCCAGCACCCTGCTCAACTGAGGAAAAACTGCAATCCTCATCCTCATGGGCCTTTTTCCCACCTTTGATACTGTCTCTCACCGCACCCTATGCATACGATTCCACGACTCCAGAACCTGCAATGAAGCCCTGGAATGGGCCCGCTCCTTTCTCACCGGCCAAACACAGAGAGTAAGACTACCACTGTTCCACTCCAAACCCACAGAGATCAGCAGCGGTATGCCTCAGGGCTCCTCCCTGAGGCCCACACTCTTCAACATCCACATAGCCCAGCTTGCAGCCATAGTCAGGAACCACAGACTCAACATTGTCTCCTACACTGATAACACTCAGCTGATTCACTCCTTCACCACTCAACCTACAGTCGCCAAGATCAACTTCCAGCGTGGGATGAAGGCTGTCACCACCTAGATGAAGAACAGCTGCCTCAAGCTCAACTCAGAGAATATCAAAGTCCTAATCATAGGCTCCACCTCCCCGGGATGACTCCTGGTGGCCCTCAGCACTTGGAACCCCCCACATCCGCGGACAACTCACAAAACCTAGGAGTTATCCTGGACTCCTCAAGCACCATGACCTGCCAGATCAATGCCATCTCATAATCCTGCTTCCACATGCTATACCTACTTCGAAATATCTTCAAGTGGATCCCCACTGAGTCCAGAAAGTCGGTCACCCATGCACTCATCAGCAGCAGAATTGACGATGGCAACTGACTCTACAACGGCATCCCCCAGAAACTCCTCTAGAAACATTCAGAACGCATCCACAAGACTCATCCTCAACATCCCCCACTCTAGATAAATCACCGGCCACCCGAGAGACCTCTACTGTCAATGTTCTGCAACCCAGGATTTAAGGTATTTTGTTCAAAGGGCCTAACTGGCTACATGTAGCCAGCAAGCACTCCATCATGATCGGCCTGATCCTGTGACTTTGTTCCAGTCTGCTGTGACCAGATATCCACAGTTGATACTTTGTTATCCACAGTTGGCACTTTATTATGTTCATGCTATTTTTATCATAATCTTTAATGTTGAATATCTCCAATTTTACTGAGTGGAATCTTGTTGTTTTGGTCTTGTTTAATTTATTAACAATTGCTCTATTTTTCCAGTTTGGTGTGGATCCTTTTGTGATGTGTTTTCACTGTGTTACGGTCTGAAGTTCTGCACAAATACTTTACACATTGTCTCTGAGTTAAGTCTGACTGCTCTGTGCCAGCTACAAGAGTGTTGACCACAAGTTAATTTAGGGTTTGCTTGTGACTTCACTCTGAGGTCGGGCTATTTGATGTTCTATTTGGTATAAGAAAGAAGCCAAACTTAATCAGGCAATCATTAGAGATTGTTTATATTGTAAGGATGGTTCGGCCATCCTGTGGATAAAGTATATCAATGAGAGGTTCTCAGTGTTGGGATGTGCCCACTTGTTTGAGTACCCTTTGACAATTGTGAAGAAGGACAGAAACTGGGTCCAGGACTGTTTTTTAAAGAATAAACATGCTACTAGGGAACGAACTGAAGTGGCTAAACCAGCAGTTTGAGATTATTGCATCATTGAAATTGTGAAAACTACTGCCCCATACTCATTATATTTGATTTATTTGTATGAGAGAAGACTGCTGGCAAGGTTCAGTTTAGGCAAAGACAAGGAGATGATGGACGGCGCGCTGAAACTTTTCAGAAACACACCACCAGTCACAGATCTGGGTTGAATCCATCATCAGTCTTTAGCTCACTTCGCCACCCCAGTTCAGACACAGCTATATGCAAATCAGTATTGACCCTGTGCGTCATGGGAACAGTCGAGCCCAAGCTGCCAAGCCATGTTTACCCTGGACCGGAAACAAGCATCTTCGGACCGGTTTCTGGGTAACACCCTTCATCAGCCGGGCTAGCTTGAATCTAGTGGCAAAGTGACCAAGGGACCCATGTCTGGGCACACTCTGCCAATTAAGGGCGAACAAAGCAAATACAAGGAGATGATGGACAGAGCACTGAAACTTTTCAGAAACACACCACCAGTCACAGATCTGGGTTGAATCCATCATCATTCTTTGGCTCACTTCACCAACCTAGTTCAGACACAGCTGTATGCAAATCAATCTTAACTCTGTGCCTCATGGGAACAGCCTAGCTCAAAATGCCAAGCCATATATTCCCTGGACAGGAAACAAGCATCCTGGGACCGGTTTCTGGGTAACACCCTTCATCAGCCAGGGTACCTTGAATCCAGTGGCTAAGTGAGCAAGGGACCTACGTCTGGGCATACCCTGCCAACTAAAGATGAATAAAGCAAACACAAGGTGATGATGGACGGAGCGCTGAAACTTTTCAGACACACTCCCAGTCACAGATCTGGGTTGAATCCATCATCACTTTTTAACTTACTTCACCACCCCATTTCAGACACAGCTATATGCAAATCAGTCTTGACCCTGTGCTTTATGGAAATAGTCCCGCCCAAACTACCAAGTCATGTCTTCGCTGGTCCGGAAACAAGCCTCCTGGGACCGGTTTCTGGGTAACACCTTTGATCAGCCAGGCTAGCTTGAATCCAGTGGGAAAGTGAGCAAGGGATCCACGTCTGGGCATACCCTGCAACTAATGGCGAACAAAGCAAACAAAAGGAGATGATGGATGGAGCGCTGAAACTTTTCAGCCACTCACCCCCAGTCACAGATCTGGGTTGAATCCATCATCATTCTTTAGCTCACTTTGCCACACCAGTTCAGACATAGCTATATGCAAATCAGTCTTGACCCTGTTCCTCTTGGGAACAGTTGAACCCAGACTGCCAAGCCATGTCTTCCCTGGACCGGAAACAAGCATCCTGGGACCGGTTTCTGGGTAACACCCTTCATCAGCCAGTCTAGTTTGAATCCAGTGCCAAAGTGAGCAAGGGACCCACGTCTGGGCATACCTCGCCAACTAAGGGCGAACAAAGCAAACACAAGGAGATGATGGACGGAGCGCTGAAACTTTTCAGACACTCACCCCCCGTCCCAGATCTGGGTTGAATCCATCATCATTCTTTGGCTCACTTTGCCACCCCAGTTCAGACACAGCTATATTAAAATCATTCTCGACCCTGTGCATCATGGGAACAGTCTAGCCTAACTGCCAAGCCCTGTCTTCCCTGGACCCGAAACAAGCATCCTGGGACCGGTGTCTGGGTAACATCTTTCATCAGCCAGGCTAGCTTGAATCCAGTGGCAACGTGAGTAAGGGGCCCTCGTTTGGGCATACCCTGCCAACTAAGGGCAAATAAAACAAACACAAGAAGATGATGGACGGAGGGCTGAAACTTTTCAGACACTCACCCGCTGTCACAGATCTGGGTTGAATTCATCATCATCTTTTAGCTCACTTCACCACCCCAGTTCAGACACAGCTATATGCAAATCAGTCTTAAACCTGGGCCGCCTAGGAACAGTCCAGCCCGAACTGCCAAGCCATGTCTTAACTGGACTGAAATCAAGCATCCTGGGACCGGTTTCTGGGTAACACCCTTCATCAGCCATGCTAGCTTGAATACAGTGGCAAAGTGAGCAAGGGACCCACGTCTGGGCATACCCTGCCAACTAAGGGCAAACAAAGCAGACACTAGGAGATGATGGACAGAGAGCTGGAACTTTTCAGACACTCACCCCCAGTCACAGATCTGAGTTGAATCCATCATCATTCTTTAGCTCACTTTGCCACCCTAGTTTAGGTTAGGCTCCTTCCATTGGTTAATTTTTTTTCCGCTGTGGCCAGTATTCTTCAGATTCCATTTGTATTTGTCCATGTGATGAGCATTCAAGCAAAACCATTTTACACTTTGTCTTCTTTTGTCAATTTTACTTGCCGTACACAAGGACATTTTTATTACCACTAATATGTAGACATAGATTTTCTACATGTAAATCCGCCATATTTTCCCTGCTACATCTCAATGACCACTGTGTATACCACTCAGTTGTTACCTTCTTGAAGTGTGTTTTAGCCAAAATAAGGAGCATGTTGTTTTGATGAAATAGTTTTAATTTTCCATTTTATAAAGTATTGTGGGTCTTGTATTGCAAAATGAAAGTTTGTCCCTGGCTATTTTACATTGTATCCATCTTGTTGTTGTTTTTAACTTTGATGTCTGTGGATTCAAAATGTATGCACTGTGACTTTACATATTGTAAATTATTCTATAATGTTTAGTCTTTTTAACATATGTGTTTATATTCCATGATTCTATCCTCTTGTATGTATCTTTTATGATCTACCTTCGGGAGATCAAATGAAGATAAATGCAATGTAATGCACAGTGTTACTGTCTGAAGTTCTGCACAAATACTTTACACATTGTCTCTGAGGTAAGTCTGACTGATCTGTGCCAAGCTACCAGAGTGTTGATAACAAGTTAATTTGGGGTTTGCTTGTGACTTCACTCTGAGAATAATTTCGGTTGCTGCTTGAGAAGGGTTACACAGAATCTCAAACAGTAAAACCATTCCTTAGAATTCAGATTTTTACTGTCATCAATATTAGCCATGTATAAATGCAATGATTATTGTCAGTAAAGCAATTCAACATGGTTCAACAATAATTGTCAGCATAAATGAATAAAGAATTTCAAATAAGCATAACGTGTCTGTCTTTCTTATACACTTTCAGGCCTCATGAAATTCAGCCATAGTACCGGCTCCTTCAGGGTGCTGCACTCCCAGCTGTTGAGCAAATGCTCCAACGTTAGGAGTGATTGGAATGATAATGAAAATCCTAGGGGGTCATAGTTTCCCTGACTCCACAAACATAGTCACTTTAGAATTTCAATAGGGGGTGGGCTGATACACCTCCTGTAGACTCCACTACATTGTTGGTGGTGCCACTGCCCTCCTCGGGCCACCACAAGCATCAAAGCAACGAAGACAAATAACCTCTGCACAACATTATGTGGTAATCCCAGCGGGGAGCATGAGTATTTTATTAGTGGCTCAGTCACTTATTGTCACCAGTGTGTGGCCATTCAGTGCATGCTCTTTTTCCTTTTCTTATGTAGCCTACCCTCTGCTGCCCCAGCTAGATCCCTGCCCGACCAGCACTTCTTGTTGCTGGTGCAATGGCTAGTATATGGGCCTTCCTGATTATACTCTCAGAAAACTGCAGGTGGTCCAGAATGCGGCAGCTAGGCTTGTGTACAACATTCACATTCGAAAGAGCATCAAGCAACATCTGCAAATGCTGCACTGGCTACCTGTCACGAAACGTGTTAAGTTCAAGGCCCTGGTCATAGCGCATCGTGCTCTGCATGCTGGTGGGCCTGAATACCTCAGGAAGCACTTTGCTTTTTACACACCTGCCAGACACTTGAGGTCGGCATCTCAGCTGCTTGCACAGATTCCCTGTTTGTGCCTACAAAGAATGGGGGGCAGGTCCCTGGTTGTTAGGGCAGCCATGGCCTGGAACTCTCTGCCCTTTTCTCTGCGTAGCATCTGGGATCTGGAGCAGTTTAAGAAAGAGCTCAAAACTTTTCTGTTTTAATCGCTTTCTCCACCTGCACCTCACAGGCTCATGCCGGGACACTCCCAGGAGAAGCTGCTTGCTTCATAAAACTCAATAGCATAACATAACATAACATAAGTTCTTGTTGCTGGTGCATGGGCTGGTAGCATGCCTCTCCCCTGCACCCTCCATGCGGGCAGGGTGTCTGGTATGTAGTGGCTGCCCTGCTCCCCTCCAGACACAGGCACAGCGAGTAGAGACGAGGCCATTGTTATTGAGGGGGTGAAACTGCCCCCGCCCATTTTCCTGTGCTTGTCAGGGACCCGGAGATGGAGTGCCAGGCTCCTTGTTTCTCTCCTGTGTGGACGTGATGGCGCTCCTCTTTATCTTGAATTAGCTCCTGGGGAGATGGGGAACCTTGAGGCAACTGAAGAGGTGGAGAGAGGGCCTCATGTATGCACCTTCTCAAGTATTCATTTGAAAAGTTTTATATAGTGCTGGCTAGACCAGAGGTATCAGAGCGCTTGACATGAGATAAGACATTGCATCAGAACATTGTTACATAGTTATATCAGTTACAGTTGCAGTTGCAGTTCTCAGTATACGCTTGGGAGAAAAACATTAGCTTACACAATAATATAATATATTAGTGCGTAGCATATCCAAGACACACGTCATATGGGAAATGGAAGGTAATGAGGGAAAGATAAACAGGGGAGAGGAAAGCAGACAGAGTCAGATAGACCCGAAGGAGGAAAGTACTCCAGGGGGAATAAAGCAGTCAAAGTAGTCGAAGAGAGAGACAAATAAAACCATGAAGAACAGTGAAAAACAATGTCCGATGTCCGGCTGAGTAGGTGACGGCGGATGGTCTGACCCAGAGCCAGACTCCGCTCTAGCTGCATAGGACAGATCCACCGGGCATCAGCCATAATTGCTCGGTCTCCACGGTCAGTATAATGATCACGAATACTCAGAAAAAGTTTGAATTCAAACGCGAGAGTTTGAGAGATGGAGATCACAGTCAGATCTGGTCCCAGGTGAAAATAGGGCGTCCAAGAAGGGGGGTAGCTCCAAGGAGAATAAAGACTAAAAGTCAGTCCCCGGCAGGGTCAAAGGTCATTAGACTTGAAAAAGCCATAACTCAGAGCGCAGTGGGCCAATTTGGACAATCCTGGGCTTATTGTATTGCTTGTGGTGATCTCTAGCCGCAGGGAGTAGTTCCAGCAGGCCTCCTGCCCTCAAAAGTGGTGTTCTTTGTAGAGAGATGGTTTTACTGACTCCGTGCAGCAGGTTTCCTCCTTCCCTCTGTCTCTTGTGCTCCTTTCCTCTTACTTGGGCACACGAGTCCATTCTCAGGGGATCAAAGTGGGGCATGCTCACTGGCCCTTGGAGAGACCCACTGGTCATGAGGTCAACTGGGGGCAGAGTCCCTAGTCCCTTAGGGCATCAAGGGTTTGTCCATCCAGTAGTCAATGGATGTTGCAGAATTTACAGTCCCTTGTACAAAGGTTGTTAAATGGGGGTGAAACGCTCTGGAAACCAGGCCAATCCTAGGGTACCACATCACCTCTCTACCCCTGTCTCAACCTTCCTTCATAGCATGCTGGGATGATTCAAGATGGCGTTATCCAGGAATCACTGATCACTTCTGCTCTGCTGCCTCGGCTCCGCCCCCTTACTGACATCCCTGCCTGGGCCTTTCCCACCAACACTTCAAAGAGGAGCCCCCTCCTATATTGGCTTCAGTTGTCTTGGCTTCCTACTTTGTTCATAGGCCTGGGCTGCCCCCAGCCCTGGTACGGTGTGACAGCTAATTAATAGATGCAGATTTTCTTCCCCACACCTTCCTGCTGAGGAACTGAGTGAAGCGCTGTTAAATACTCCTTTTGTGTAGGGTGGCCTTTGTTTCACCTGCTGGTGAGCAGAGCAATTTACTTGGCCCAGCAGGGTGACAAATGGCCTGGCTTTGATCCTGCGCTTAAGCAGAGAAATATTGAAATTCTGGATGACCCATAAAGTGTACATATATGGTCTTGTGCAGTCATAGTGGGCACACGTGTTTCACCCTAGTGTCATAACTCACAGGGCTTTGAAGGCCTAAGGGACATGAAACAGCACTCTAAGACAGATTTCACCCCAAATGTTGATTGCAATGTCTTTGCTGACAAAACAGTAAACCATACTGACTTGATCTATGAGTGCACACTAACATTAAAAGGCCTAATCCAGGTGAATAGCTAACCCTGCAAATTTGCCTCTGTGCCAGGCTACCTGTGCACATTTACCAGGCTTTGCACAACGGTAGTCTCACACTTGCAGTCCCCACATATATGCACAATGTTTACATGCTCCTTACCCTTGTTGTGCCTCAGCAGCCCTATATTCAAAGGCAGACACTGATGGTAAACATGCACCATCCAATTACCATGTGATTACTGTTTGTTAGACACAAGTAGTGAGATTCACCCACAGTAAGAAGTACATCAACAGGTGATCAAAAAAGCAAACAAATCTGGATTAAATAAATAGGCTGCAACAGTTGGGCATTAAACCAGTTTAAAGGTGTTTGAGGATTACGATTTATGAATGTATACAATTAAGGTAATTAAATGCAGGCTTTATTCATGAATATTGTACAATGCAATGTTCTTCCACAGGTCAGGAGAGTGTTTTGACAGGGTACCTTGGAATTATCATATTCTAAAAAGTAAATTCAACCTAATCTGTTGCCTTTTTATGGACCTTACCATGATTTCTTCTTGAAAATGTTTTTTTTTCTAATCTTTTTTAGGTTCTAGCTATATGTCCCAAGGACATGAGAGCTGACATCTGTGTACATCTGAATAGGAAGGTATTTAATGAACATCCTGCATTTCGATTAGCTAGTGATGGTTGTCTTCGAGCCCTTGCTGTAGAGTTTCAAACTATTCACTGCGCTCCTGGAGATCTCATCTATCATGCAGGTGAAAGCGTGGATGCTCTCTGCTTTGTGGTATCAGGATCCCTAGAAGTTATTCAGGATGAAGAAGTGGTGGCCATTTTAGGTACAGTAATACCTACCTACAGCAATGTAGGGCTATATGTATGAAGCTAATACACTGAGATATTGTGTGAAATACAACCAGCTGTTAAACAACTATTTTATATTTGTTTTTAATCAATGAAACACAGACTTGTGCTCCTTTGTTACCTATACTATGTGAGTATTAAATGTTGCATTTTCTTCATTATGTAATATGACGTATATTGAATGTTTGATAGATTGTTATTGTTACATTTAGTTACCTGTAGCTGCTTCAATTAATCTGCTTTTTTTATTTTATATTTGTTTATTGATTGTACTTGGAACAAAAGCTTGTGTACATCAGTATATGGTCAAAAGAAACAAAAGCAGATGTACATATAAACATATCTAACGCATTATCGTCTACAGTTGAGAGTCCAAATAGGGACCACAGAATCGCTCGCATGTAATAGTATATAGCATGTTTTAACATTGCAGGTGGTTTTTCATGCCATACAGTCACCCCATGAGTAAATTCCAATCACCAGCTTAAATCCCCATGATTGGATGGGGGTAGACTCATGGGTTCCTTGATACTTCAACCAATCTGTCTCTTAGATTCTCACCTCTCTTATATGTAAACATAGGTTTCTCAATTATGAAATCCCCTGAAATCAAAATATGCATATTCTTAGAAGTTATTTTTGTGATGTTATTGGACTCTGTCCCAAATGGTTTTATACAAGATAGGCGAGTGCCTGAGATTCTTTCACTGATCTGTAAGGATAACCCATATATATCAACTTAGATGCAAGATTTCTGTCTTCCTTAAAATTCTTTATGGTACAATTTCATCTATTGCATAAAAAGTGCCCAAAGAGTAAGTATCCCTGAGATTCCTAGGATGATGGATGTTATACTTCAACAGAGTGTTCAATGCAGTGGTCTTAGTATATGATCATGTATATAGTACACCTGCATCATATTATATGGTAAGATCACGAAAATTGATCTACTGTTGTTGAAATCCAGAGTAAACTGTAAGTATATGTTCTGGTTATTTAACCATTTATGAAAATCAATCAAATCATTCAAAATTCCAACTTAGAAGTCCATCATGTACAAAGTGAATCCATTTTAAAAAAAAGGATTTTCTAGAGGTTTGAGTCAGTTATAGGTGGCTTTCTCCTAAAAAGCTTCCACACACAAGTTTTCTAAATTGTGAGCAAAATTTGCTCCCATCGCACCACCTTAGATCTTGGCAGAAAAGTCACCATTAAATATGAAACAATTTTGTTCAAGCTCTATAGCTGCACAATCTACAATAAAAGTTGTTGGTACTTGTTAGACCTGGAGTTTTTTGGCATGGTTTCCCCTGAGTTTTTGCTTTCTGGCCTCCTATTTTTGCTATTTGCTGAACCTCGTTTTTAGCTGGCTTGGAGCTGACAAGTTCTTCAGCACGTTTGATTTAACATCTGGGTTACTGACTGGCAGATTGACTTGACCGAGAAGCCACAAGAGAGGTCAGTGTTGTCAGTGCCAGAAGGGCACTACCAGTTCTGTGTCATGCCTTTTGGGTTGAAGAACACCCCTGCCACCTTCCAGACGTTGGCAACCAGGTCCTGGCTGGGTTGGAGAACTTCAGTGCTGCATACCTTGACGACATTGCAGTTTTCAGCTCCAGTTGGGAAGTAAATTTGCACCACCTCGAGGAAAGTGCTGCGGGCCCAGGAGAGAGTAGGCCTAGCTATTAAGAGAAGCATGTGCCAAATAGAGCAGGGTTCTCTGGCTTACTCTAGACACTCAGTAGAGGGCAGCAAAGTGCAGTTCCTACAAACTAATAGTGACACCATTCAGATAGAAGTGAGAGCCTTCTTGGGCATCATTGGCTATTACAGGAGATTTGTAAAGCGATACAGCACCACTGGTGTTACAAAATTGCAGGGAAACCCGGAGTGGGGGTAGCTGCTGCACTATATAAGCTTCTTAACTCAACATAACATAACATTGTTGCGCCCTTGACAGAGCTGACTTCCAAGAAATAGCCACGTCAGGTGATTTTGACTGACATGTGCCAGACTGATTTTAACATCCTCAAGGAGGGTATTAGCACGGATCGGTGCTCAAGTCTCTTAACTTCTCAGAAGAATTTTTGGTGCAGACTGATGCCTTAGAGCATGGCGTGGGGGCCATGCTTTCACAGTTAAATGAATAAGGCCCAGACCAACTGGTAACCTTCATAGTAAGAGGTTACCTCTGAATGAACAGAGGTCGAGCGCAACAGAAAGGGGTGCAATTGCGGTCATCTGGGCACTGAAGAAGCTAGAACCCTAGTTGTTTGGGACTCACTTTCGGGATTAGACAGACCACTGGCATCTCTGATGGTTAATGCAGATGAGGGGTGAGAATCCTAAACTGCTCAGGTGGTTCATTTTCCTTCAGGTAATGCACTTCAGGGTAGAACATTGTCATGGAACAGAACACACCAACACTGATGGTCTTTCCAGATTCTTCCCCCTAAGTGAAGAGAACTCCCAATGGTTTGGGTAGTTTCTTCCCGCTCTCCACTGGGGGGTGGGGTGTAAAACCTGGCATCTTTTGGTGTGGTTTCCACTGACTTTTTTGCTTTCTGACCTCCTGTTTTGAATGTGTGATTAAACTCGTTTTTGCTGGCTTTAGGACTCCGTGCACGTTTTCACTGCTGACCAGTGCAAAAGTGCATGTGCTCTGTGTCTAAAATATAATGGCGTTTGGTTTCTCCATGATTGACATATTTTATTTGCTGATAAGTCCCTAGTAAAGTGAACTATATGTGCCCAGGGCCTGTAAATGAAATGCTATTAGTGGGCCTGCAGCACTGATTGTGCCACCCAAGTGTGTAACCATTTAAAACATGTATAGGGTCTGCTACTGCAGAGCCTGTGTGTTCAATTTTAAACTGCCATTTCGACCTGGCACGTTCTACCAGGCCCAAAACCTACTTCCATTTTATTACATATGTCACTCCTAATGTAGGCCTAGGTAACCCCATGGGCAGAGTACAGTATATTTAAAAGTTAGGCTGTGTTTTGAGGTTTACATGTCCTGGTAGTGAAAAACTCCTAAATGCATTTTTCTCTACAGAAAGGCTTATCTCTCCCATATAATTAGTAATGGAGCTTCCTTTTAACACTTTACAAGTGTGACTTCCAATTGGGAAATTTGTTTTAAAGTTACAGGTCTGAAAATGCCACATTTAGAAAGGTGACTTTTTTCTTACTTTAACCATTCTGTGCCTCTGCCTGTCTCTGGAACACAAGTCTGGGTTGGGTGACAGCTGAGCTTTGTACATTCTCTCTACACTGTCACACACCAAGGAAGCTGAGGTGTGCCCTGCATGTCCTGATGGTCCATCCTCAGGTTGATCGGTCTTCCTGAAATAGAGTGAGGAGCTAAAACATGCACCTGAATAGCGATGTGCCTGTCCTCATACAAAGGGTTGCATACACCCCGTAGTTAGTCTGGAGCCAAGGCAGGGTCTTGTGCACTACAAAGACCTTTCTTTGAAATGTCCCGACTTTAAAGGCTAAAATGGGTATAAGTACTGGACCTCTGACACCATATGCTAAAAATACTTCACGAACTGGGGATATTCTACCAGGAAAAAAAGCTGATGTGCTACCAGGATGGACTGCCACTTTTCTGCTTGCTTTGCCATGTTGGCCTGCTGCTTCTTGCCTGGGAGGGAGAGGCCTGGACTTGACTCTCTACACCCTGCATCTCTAAAGGTTCTCCAAGGACTTGACTCCTGTTCTTGAAGGCTCAGTGATACTAAAGACTTTGCCTGCATCTTCTACCAGCACTTGGCCACCTCTGCTGTGAGTCCTACTCTACCAAGTGGTGCCAAATCCAGTCCTGGGCCCTTGTAAGTTAGTGTTTGGTGCTGCAACACAAGAAATCAAGATATCTATACCAAAGCATCGATCAGAACTGGCACATTTCCCCTGCAATAATGGCACATCACCACTGCCTGCACCTGAGCGGTGGACACTGCTTGCCGACAGCGGTGCAACGACCACGGCTTACAACACAGCCCCAACCTCGCCGACCCAGCACAGGAGCATTACTGGTGTTGCCCAGTCCCCCAACATTCCATCTCCAATGTCTGACAAGCACCATCCCCAGACATAACCAGGGGTTCAACATTAACTCATCGGCCAGATGCACATCGCTTTCTGACATCGGCACATCAGCGATGTTGCCCTGACTTCAGAAATGACTCATCGCCTTCGACAGCGACTCATTCCCTCCTTTGATCAATACATCGTCCTTGAGCTATGACACATCCAAGGTACTGTCAGTGCCGGGATCTAAGTGACTCCTGTATCTGGCCCGTGCCCCATCATGGTGGGACCGAACTTTTGGATTTGCCTCAGTTTAGTGCGACCAGATAGCCCCAGTTGGAGCTATTCAGTTCTAAGCACTGCATTTTGATTACATCTTGCAAAATTAATTTCTTGACTTGTGTATGTTAGATTTTTCTCTTCTTGGTGTTATTATACCAGATAAATACCGCCTATTTTCTAAACTGGTGAGGGGTACTTTTGTGATGTTTTCACTGTGTTACTTAGTGTATCCAAATACTTGACACTTTGCCTCTTTAGTTTAGCCTGACTGCTCTTTACCTAGCTACCAGAGAGAAAGCACAGGTAAACATTTATGGCCTGATTATTTGATTTGATTTGATTTGATTTGCAGTTTTATAAAGCGCACATATGCCCATGGGCGTCTTGGCGCTGGCAAAAAAGACGTGTGATCAAGTGCAGCTAGCGAAGGCAGGTCTATCGGGAGTTGAACAGCCAGGTTTTTACTGATATCCTAAACGACAACAGGGAGGTGCTGTTTTTGATAGCGAGAGGGAGTCGGTTCCAATCCTTGGCTGCATGCAGTAGGAAGCTTCTACCTCCCCACCTGGCTTGTTTGAACCGAGGAACCTGTATCAATTTTGCCTGGCTGGAACGTAGTTCTCTTTTGGGAACGTATGGCTTGAGATGAGTTATTAGGAACAGTGATCCCGAGCCCTGGAGCGCCTTGTATGTTAGACACAAAAATTTGAACTTGATTCGTTTTGCCAAGGGGAGCCAGTGTAGAGTGACCAAATGATGAGATATATGTTCTGATCTAGGGATTTTTAGTATTAACCTTGCTGCCGAGTTTTGCAAACGTTGTAGTTTGGCCAGGTGTTGGGCCTGCATTCCAGCATATAACGCATTCCCGTAATCAAGTCTTGACAGAGCTATTGTGGTAACCACCATTTTACGGGAATCCAAAGGGATGTAAGGCAGTAGTTTCCTGATCGTTTTTAGAATAAACCACATAGTGGCTACTAATTTGTTGGCTTGGGCATCGGAAGTGAGTCTATTGTCTAGCATGATACCCAGATTTTTGACTTTATCAACCGGTGATGGACAGTTACTGAGATTGGCCGGCCACCAATCTGGGGACCTAATTTCAGTATTTGTTCCCAGTAGCATAACTTTGCTTTTAACCCCATTAAGTTTTAAGCAGTTTCTCTACATCCACAGGCTGACCTGCTTCATGCAGTTCTTAAACTTGTCTGCGGTATCTGAGGTGTCATCTGTGATTGAGACCACAATTTGTGTGTCATCTGCGTATGACACAGGAAGGAAACCACATGCTCTAATGATTCCAGCTAGCGGCGCTACATATAGATTAAAAAGAGTTGGGCTCAGCGATGACCCCTGTGGGACCCCACACGGGGAGCTGAAAGGTTTAGATTTAACCTCTCCCAGTTCCACTGTGAATGTCCTATTATTCAGAAATGATGCCAGTAGTTTTCTTGCATCTCGGTGGACCCCCGCTTTTGACAGTCGATCCAGGAGTGTAGCATGGTTTACCGTATCGAAGGCCGCCGAGAGATCCAGTAGGATCAAGGCGGCCTTCCCCCCGGCATCCATTACACTCCTGAGTTCTTCCACTGCCATCAGTAAGGCTGTTTCAGTACCGTGCCCCCACAGAAGCAGCACTGAGAAGGGTCAAGGATATCCGTTTCAGCAATAAATTGGACAAGCAGTTTTTCAGCAATTTCTCAAGGACCTTGGCACCGAAAGGAATCCTAGCTATTGGTCTATAGTTTCCAGGTTCCGCTGGATCTAAGTTGGATTTTTTGAGAAGGGGTAGAACTGATGTTGATTTCCAGAGGGCTGGGTAGAGGCCTGAATTCACTATGTGACCCATGAGCCTGACCAGTTGCTCACTAAGAAGCTCCGGAAAAAGATGAAATATTTTTGATGGGCATGGGTCCACAAATGCTGCTGATTTCGTTGACATAACTACCTGATATACCTGCTCTAACCCTGGGGCGCAGAAATTGAATGGCAGTTTGGATTCTGTGCCAGGGCACGGTTCTTTACTTTAGTCGATGTTTTCAAGAGTGGGGGCTTGTGGTTTAGCCGATTTAAAGGATTCATAGACAGAGGTCACTTTATCAACAAAAAATTGACCCAGAGTGTTACAAAAATCTGTGCTGATGGGCGTATTGTTGTCAGTTTTTACTTTAGATTGTTTTCTTACGGTGAAGAAAAGTTCTCGGCTAGAATTTTGTGCCTCCTTGATTTTCTGAATAAAGTAGTGGCTCTTGGCTGAAAAGATCAGTTTTTTATAAATGTTCAGGGAGGCTTTGTATTCAATTTTACTGTCTAAGTCGTAGCTGACTCTCCATAGCCTTTCAAGTTTTCTGCATTTTCGTTTCTGAGCCCTAAGAGGTTCGGAAAACCAAGGTTGGGATGGCTGTTTTTTCCTGAAGGTGGATTTTTTTGATGGTACTGCTATTTTTATGGCCGCTGTTATCCATTTAGAGATTTGGTCAGTAGCCATATTGTTTTCCAGATTTAGCATTGGTGCAGTGGATGCAAGACGTTCTTTTAATTTGTGTGTGTCTATCCTAGACCAATCTAAGTATGAGGTAGGTATATCCGGTGGATCACTGACATAATATAGAATGACAAAATATAGACTTACCAAAATATAGTCACCAAAATATAGAATGCCAAAATATCGAATTCCTATCTACAAACAGGTAAGTACAAAAATATCGAATCCAAAATATAGTCTGTAAAAAATATAGTCAGTCAAAATATCGAATTTTTTTAAATGTCTTAAAAGTAATTTAAAATTAATGAAAAAATAAATATAATTAACTAAAACGTACTTAAAAATACTCAAATAACCTTAAAATTAGGATATAATTAATTTAAGTTATTAATAAAAAATGTACAATATTTTACCGTAGGATAGCAGGAGGGTAACATTTAATATTACCACTCCAGTGAGTGCAACAGTAGGGAAAGCGTTGGATAGCATAGGAGTAAAAAATACTATTCCCACTCCAGTGAGTGCAACAGTAGGGAAAGCGTTGGATAGCGTAACGGTAAAAATTACTATTCCCACTCCAGAGAGTGCAACAGTAGGGAAAGCGTTGGATAGCGGGAGGGTAAAAAATACTATTCCCACTCCAGTGAGTGCAACAGTAGGGAAAGCGTTGGATAGCGTAGGGGTAAAAAATACTATTCCCACTCCAGAGAGTGCAACAGTAGGGAAGGCGTTGGATAGCATAGGGGTAAAAATTACTATTCCCACTCCAGAGAGTGCAACAGTAGGGAAAGCGTTGGATAGCGGGAGGGTAAACATTACTACTCCAACTCCAGAGCCTGCAACAGTAGGGAAAGCGTTGGATAGCGTAGGGGTAAGAATTACTATTCCCACTCCAGAGAGTGCAACAGCAGGGAAAGCGTTGGATATTGGAAGGGTATAGATTACTATTTCCACTCCAGAGAGTACAACAGTAGGGAAAGCATTGGATAGTGTAGGGGTAAAAATTACTATTCCCACTCCAGAGAGTGCTACAGTAGGGAAAGCGTTAGATAGCGTAGGGGTAAAAAATACTATTCCCACTCCAGAGAGTGCAACAGTAGGGAAAGCGTTGGATAGCGGGAGTGTGAAAATTACTATTCCCACTCCAGATAGTGCAACAGTAGGGAAAGCTTTGGATAGCGTAGGGGTAAAAATTACTATTCCCATTCCAGAGAGTGCAACAGTAGGGAAAGCGTTGGATAGCGTAGGGGTAAAAAATACTATTCCCACTCCAGAGAGTGCAACAGTAGGGAAAGCGTTGGATAGCGGGAGGGTGAAAATTACTATTCCCACTCCAGTGAGTTTAACAGTAGGGAAAGTAATGATTTAATATATTATTAAAAATAAATTAAATATCAATACCAGTAAAAAATTAATAGAAATTAATAACCAATGTAATATTATGTAATAATTAATTAGAAATACAACTACATATTAGTTATTAAAAATTAATAACCTATTCATAATTATTCAACAACTAATTAATTTTAAATAACAAAAACTAATTAATAATAAAAATTAATACCAATTAAAAATTAACAGTAAATTAATTATCAATACACAAAAAGTATTTTTAATATGTAATTAATTACAATTACAAAACTTCCCACCCTATTCCCCTATAAACCCACATCCCACTACAGAAAATACATTAATACAATTATCATAATTATAAAATATTTAATTAATACAAAATAATTACCAATTAATAAAAATGAATTGCCAATTAATAGAAATTAATTACCAATTAAAAATTAATTAACAATAAATTTAAAATCAATACCAATAAATGAAAAATAATATTTACTTTATTACAATTACATTACTTCCCACCCTATTCCCCTATAAACCCACAGCCCGCTACAGAAAATAAATTTAGAAAATTAACATAATTAACAAATAATCAATTAATACAAATTAATTGGCAATTAATAAAAATTAATTACCAATTACAAAATAACAATAAATTCAAAATGAATACCAATAAATAAATAAAAATATTTAATTAATTACAATTAAATTACTTCCCACCCTATTCCCCTATAAACCCACAACCCGCTACAGAATTAAATTACGCAAAAATTAAATAACATAAAATGTATTACTTAAAATACATTAAACATACATTACAAAAATTATTATACACTTTTCACACATTTACTAGCATATAAAACACTTTAAAAAAAATTATATTATTAAAAAATCGATATATTAAATGCCTATATTGTATATTTCGATATTTTGACTTCTATATTTTTAAAATTGATATTACTTACCTTAAATTCGATATTTTTAACCACTATATTGTGTCCATTCGATATTTTGTCCATTCTATATTTTTACTTCGATATTATGTCCATTCTATATTTTGGAATCGATATTATGACTGTTTACCATATCCGGTGTGGGAGGGGGCAATGTCCCTTCTGTATTATCTAATTTTAGTGAAAAGATTATGGCTTTATGGTCTGACCAGGGGACGGGGAGACAGTCAATTACCTTTATATTTTTGTTAGAGGTAAAGATTCCGTCAAGAGCTTTGTGTGTGTCCTTATGCACTAACTATTCCAGAGCCAGGTTAGTGAGTGTATCGGTCAGCACTGCTGTTCCTGCATTGTCGTTATTTTCAAGATGGAGGTTAAAATCCCCCAGGATGGTAAAATCTGGGTGTCTCACACTGGATTCTAGAAATGAGTTTAAAGGTAGTGTCAGGGGGGTTTTGGCTTTGAGCGGTCTATATACCATAAGGCCATTAAAGGTATGGTTCTGTGGTAATTTGATATGAAACGACAAGGTTTTTCAATCTGTGTTGCTACCTAAATCGCAGCCCTTCATCTTTAGCTCGTTTCTGGCAATAATAGCTAATCCCCCCCCCCCGTTTCCTTTTTCTGTCTGCTCTGATAATTGCGTATCCTTCTGGGATTGCTAGTAATAAATCCGTGTCTGAGGCTTCATCTGCCCAGGTCTCAGTAATGAAAATTAGATCTAGTTTTTGAGCATCTATGAGGTCTGCTGTTTCGGAATTATGTTTAACTAATGAGCGCGCGTTGATAAGTCCAGCTCTAAAAAGTTTTATTTCCGCTCTGGCGGGTAGAGATCGTAATGACATACTGCTACAATGTGTAATTTCAAAATTGAGCTGACACTTTGAGCCGTGTTTAGTTTCTAATAAAGGCGAGAGCGGACGACAGCAGGGACTGGGTCTTGATGAAATTAGCTCGTCAATGGTGTATCTTACCCTCTCCTTGTCTTGGTCATTTTTTGCAGTGGTTATGGCCCTGGTCCCGGTCCCGGCGCGGACGGACGCAGACGAGCTTGCCTTTGGCGCGCCCGCTGCGCACGTCCGCTGCGCTGTCTTGACATGTACCTGAAATATACCAGAGAGGCGGTGTCAGGGGGGGGGTCTCACTCTGCCCGGTCCGCCCTCCACTCAAACAGCCTCAGCTGCGGTGGACCAGGGTCGGAGCGGGAGGCGTGCGGCGCAAATAAGAATGCGAAGGCTTTCCGGCAACTTCACAGTAAAAACAAGTTTCTAACAGAAAGTATATTTTAAAAATATGCAGCAAACATACAATCACAAGGGTACAGCCCGCACAAGCACAACTCACATCCATTTCTATCGCGCGTCGTGAGGCTAATGACCTTATGTGTTTGTTTCTGGAAGGCGGTGTCAGGGGGGTGTGTCTCGCTCTGCCCGGTCCGCCCTCCACTCAAACAGCCTCAGCTGCGGTGGACCGGGGTCGGAGCGGGAGGCGTGCAGCGCAAATAAGAAGGCGAAGGCTTTCTGGCAGCTTCACAGTAAAAACAAGTTTCTAACAGAAAGTATATTTTAAAAATATGCAGCAAACATACAATCACAAGGGTACAGCCCGCACAAGCACGACTCACATCCATTTCTATCACGCGTCGTGAGGCTAATGACCTTATGTATTTGTTTCTGGAAGATGGTGTCGGGGGGGGGTGTGTCTAGCTCTGCCCGGTCCACCCTCCACTCAAACAGTCTCAGCTGCGGTGGACCGGGGTCGGAGCGGGAGGCGTGCGGCGCAAATAAAAATGCGAAGTCTTTCTGGCAGCTTCACAGTAAAAACAAGTTTCTAACAGAAAGTATATTTTAAAGATATGCAGCAAACATACAATCACAAGGGCACAACCCGCGCAAGCATGACTCACATCCATTTCTTATTATGACTTTTGACGATGTGGGTTCTGGTAGTACACCACCGCCCGTGCTCCAGCACCATCACAGCTGTGTGTGCACTGCTCACTAGATCATGACTGTTCCTCGTGTCTGGCAGGCATTTCTTTAGCGGTCTCACGGCGGTGCTTATGAAAATAGGCATCGCAATGGGAATGTCAAAAGCAGTGCAGTCCATGCCGTGCAGGTTTTGGGGTGCATACACACAGGGGGGCACACCATGTGCCCCCTGCATGCATCCCATGGCCCAGAGGTAATCTTTGTTTCCTCTATACCACAATTTTCATGGAGGAGGAACTGCCATGAAAACTGGTGGAGAGTAAACTGGTAAAATGATTGGTGGGATGGTGGTGGTCCGGCCAAGCTTATTGCAGCCTCAAGACTACCACAACACTACCAGGGATCTGTGATCCCTGGCGGTTGTGGCTGTCCCATGGCTGTCCCATGGCAGTCCGACCACCCAACTTATAATTACAGGCATACTACCTCTAGTGTTTGATTTAGTTAGTGTGGCAAAGGGTTTGATGGAAAAGTGTACATATTCTGCTAATGGGTATATCATGGATTGATACCCACTACAATAGGACATCCTGGTGGTTTAGAACTATTTTTGTGTATTTTGGAAGAGTGTAAAATGTTGGAATGTTGTAACAATCTTATGGAGGGATGCAAACTCTTTGGTGCTTAACAAACATTAATTAGGACCAATAAGTAAAAGTGAATAAATTTCTCTGTGTTTTGTTGAAATAGGATCTTTAGGGAGGTTTTTGTAATGTGCAGGATTAGCAAGTTGATGTAAAATCTCATTGTCATAATCAAGTTTTGTTTCGTATCACTATATTGCCCCCCTTTGTCCACTGGTTTTATTACAATATTGATGAGGTATACTAGTGTTTTGGGATTTAGACAGGTTGTATCTAGGGTATATATGTTTATTAAATAATGTATTGAATTCAGATAGTACACATTTACAAATATTATTATTTCTTTTGACATGCTATTAGAGGGTAGCTAAAAAGTGCAAGGGCAATGAAGCATGGTATTATATGATTTTGGTTCTGAATAGTTTTTTGAGAAAGACTACTTCAATCTGATTGAGCTAAAACAAAAACCTCCCCCATCTGTGTCATAATTGGACCGTACTTGTACAAAGCGAGCTTGGCCCCTCTCAGAGCCACTCTCAATGCATCAACCAGGCTTATCACAGACTCCAAACAACACAATCACATTACACATTACCTTTTGCAGCTTAACTGGCTGTCTATTGAAGTGAAGATTCGTTTTAAAATAGCTTGCCTCATGCATAAATCCTTGCATTACAACACTCAGGCCTAGCTGGTGCACAAGCATGTTCTTTCTGGCTCGGGTCTAGACTTAAGAAGTACGTCCACATTACTATTGAAACCTCCCAAATTCTAAAAGAAAAGTAATTGTATACAGATTATGTTCTACCATCCGTAGAATTGGTTCTGGGTTTGGCGTTGGCTCAATATGTATTGATTCATGTACCATCCTCTCTTGTTGCCTCTCCCTCTGCACCATTACGTTCTGGGGCTTCTGTCTAAAAAACTGATTGGAGCTAGAAGGCTGATTACTAAAACATAATCTTGTGCTACTTTGGTTGCCTTGATCACTGTCTAAATTTGATGTGGTGTTAGAATAAGTGACAATCCTGACTGGAAAGAGGTCAGTAAGGTCATCAGGTCCTTGATGATAGAACCCTTTGAAATAAGGATCAATATGTTCACCACAGAGCATCACATAGCATCACTGAAAATTGCTACCTCACCAATAAAAGGCCTCATGGGGCACGCCTTCCAGGGAACATTGAATACTAAATGAGCGTCTCCGGGGACCTTTGTTTTTTTAAAATGTTTTTGGGGGGTGTTCCGTCTCACCCAGGACACCCCACAGCTTTTTTTAAATTAATTGGAGGCCACAGGAAGAAACCCAAGGCCCTACCAGCTCCCTGCAGCAGTCCCAGTCTTCTTGGACTGCGTGGGAGCCGGCATACTGTTTCTGCTCCCGTCGGATGGAAGCACCTATTTCTCTGCGTACCGGCTGGCTGGAATTAAACAGTGTTCTCATTCCCATTCTGCCTTTGTAGAGGGCGGGCAAGGAGCTGTGTGGCCAGTGCACTTCCCTGTCTCAGACACAGACTGGTTGATCAGACAACAAACTGTTTGCATTGAGTCCCAGGAATGAGGACCTGTGACACCAGCAGTAAATTACTCGCAGGGTGTGGGGTTCCCGGGGTATTTTTTAGCACGGGAGGGTGCCTCATTCCCCCTCCCCAAACAAAAATGAATAGCAAAGCTGCATCAGCCCCACTGTGTCTCAGGGAGTGGGAGCCCAGGGACACCAGGAGTAAATCGACCCTGGTGATGCTGTCCCCTCCGGGGAATATTACCTATAATTGAAATGTGCACAAGATTGTGGTTAAAAATAAAATTTTAAAAATCAGCTTTTAACCCTGATGGTTCTTCTGGATTAGGGGTGCAGGGTAGCCTTAACCTGCTGCCTACTATTCTTTTTGCTGCAAATTTCCAGGACACAGGACTAAGTCCATAAGTCCTCTAATGGCCACTACAACATTTATATTAATGTTGCAGCCAGATAATCAAAGCACTCACTCTGAAAAAGCTCCCTCACCCAATCACAAGTCTTAAAGTTTTGAATTTCAGCCCAACGGTACATATATACATACATTTTCAACCCTAAGATGAGAAAAACTACTGAACGGGTATTACACCAAATACAAAAAAAGCGTACGTAGCGCTTCTTAAAATTTCCTTTGGTAATTGTATGGGGAAATTGGGTTTTAGGATCCCCTATTTTCTTGGCAATTTCAGTACCATGGATCCAAAGAAGTATCTATGGAAATGGAACAATGTGATTGGCTGGCTGCCAAAGGGAAAATGTTGCAGCCTCAATTACAGTATTTGTGGACTCTGTCCTGTTAAAATGCCATATAAGTATGCAGGGCTAGCATACTCTGATCCCCGGGCCTGTGGGACCCTCGCCAATATTAAAATAAATGAAAGAATACTTTTTGTCATATGTACTGTAGTTCCAGTGCCTGGATCTACAGCACCCAGCAAGCTTTCCTATGTAGTATCACAGGTCCAACCCAGTATGACAGTACCAAATATGTTTTTTATAACAGTAAGAAAGGTCTGGCTAGACTCGGCACCCATCCACCATTATGCTGGCCACAGAATGTGTGAAGCAGGGGATTGGCTATCCATGTGTAGTTTAATGCAGGGCCTCCATATAGATCATGTACAGGGGTTTGGCTGCCCATGGGGAGGGGTTTGGGCAGAGGCCATCAGCGACAATGCACAAAAAACCAAGAAATTCAGTAAAAAACAAAGGAGAAAGTGATGGTATAGTTAGATATGATAATAAAATGTAAGTAAAAACAACAACAATTCAATGAAAAACTAAAGGTTAATAGGATGTTATAGTTAAGTGCTGAAATGAGATAAGACCTAATATTTAAAAATAAAAAAACACAAATAGCGCCAATCGTAGTTTGCTCAACTAACTATAACTTGCTCACCAGTCATGCCCTGTGTATGACTTCATATATTACATCATTCATGACATGTTAAATTGCATAATTGATGACATCACAAATGTCACCATCCGTGATGTGTCCACCCGCCATCATAATGAGCCCCTATAGTCCCAAAAACATAACAGCTTGCAAATTAAATGTAATTGAAATAAACAAAGTATTAAATAACAAAAAACATTTTTAATAAATTAACAAATATTTTAGTATTTATGATTACTTAAGTAATTTCCCACTCTATTCCCCTAAAAAGTAAACAACGCACACCTAAAATGTGTCTTAAAAAATATGATTATTTCAAAATTAACATAATTCTCAATGTAATAATTAATAATAAAGTAATAATTAATAATCAATACATTATTTCCTAATTAACATCCCACCAGGGAACCCTAAAAACACAACAACCTGCACCTAAAATGTATATTAAAAACTATACTAATTAAACAATGTACATAATTATTTAATAATTAAACAATACATAATAAATAAGTAATAATTAATTAATTATAACTATTTAGCATCTCACCCTTTACCTCTACAAACCCAACAATGCACATCTGAAATATTATTTGAAAAACATCTGAATTACACACTTTACATAATTATCAATTCATAATAATAATAATTAAAATGAATTATTAATTAATTCTCATTTATTTATTTCCCACCCTGTACCCCTACCAACCTAAAAACTCTTACCTTAAATGTAATCCATAGAATATATTATTACACAATACACATATTTAATAATCAAATAATGAAGAATTACAAATTATAAGGTCATTATTATACATTTTCTTCCCATTCTGTGCCCCTACAAACCCCTCAATCCACACCAAAAACAAAGCTTAGAAAATACATTTATTGCACAATGTACGTAAGGAATTATCAATTACATAAGTGATAATAATTAAAATTAGTAAATAAATAATTATAATGTATTTATTTCTCACTCTGTACCCCTAAAAACTCCACAACCCACACCTAAACATAACCTAAAAAAATTTAATTAATTAACCAATTTACATAATTAATTATCAATTAAATAATTAATGATAATTAAAAATGAATTTTTTTATTAATTATAATTAATTTACTTCCCACCCTGTACCCCTAAAAATCCCACAAACCACTGCAAGACAAAAAATTACAATAAACAATTCAATTAAATTCTAAAACAAGTAAAAACATAGAAACTATATTAAAATATTAACAATTTATAACATATACCATTAAAACATATCCTAAAATACATAAAGATAATTAAAAAACAATATTATTAACAGCAATCTTTTTGTAAATGATATTAACAACATAGATATTTTTAACATTGACATTAACAACATAGGCCCTGATTACGATACCGGTTGGATAAGGAGTCAGCGGTCCCACTTCCACTATTACAATGCAGCCGCCTTCATGGCGGTCAGAAAGTGTATTTTTACTGTTGCGACTTGTGCTGCGGGCTGCAGTCAAGCTGCAATAGTAAAAATGCTCTTTTAAAACACCCAGGCACTCTGTGGCAGGCACCATGCTGTACCTATCACACGCTGCATGGATGTTTGGGGGCACCACAGGTCTCATTGCAGAGGCTGTGGGGGATGGGGTCCCTGCTAGGTGCCCCCAAATTCACTTTCCGACAGCCTTTCCATGTCGGAAAGGCTGATATGGAAAAGCTGTGGGAAATGAACATCAAAATCCCATTTGGGGATTATCTATCCCACCAAAACCCTGTCGGGCTCCTTGAGCCCATCGGAAGCGCAACGAAATTCCTCTGCGGGTTTCCTTCCGACCGCCAGTATCATAATAAGGCAGTCGGAAGAAACCTATGATATTGGGCGGAAAGCCTTTGGAGAGCTGTCGGATGGCTTTCCGCCTGACATCATAATCAGGCCCATAGTTATTTTTGTAAACGCTATTAACAACATAGATTTTTGACATTGATATAACTTACCTTACAAAATCCATATTTTTGTCAACCATATTCCTGCTTCGCGATATTTGTGGCTCACGAGATAAAAAACTTGGGGGCATATGTACAAGGAGTTAACGCCTCCGTAGCCTAAATTTTTGGAGGTTACAGCAGCTTTTTTTATCGCAGTATTTACAAGTTGCCACTAATCGCAGTTAGCGGCAGTTTTCTGGTGTAAACGTGAATTTTTAGGATCGCCACTTCTGTTAGTGGGACTTGGAAAGGACACTGGAGGAGGCAGTGATGCAGGGGGAGCAGGGGTTGTAAATATATTTTTTTTAATGCTTACCTCGAGGCCAGGTCCCGTGTCTTCTGTGCTCCTGCTCTCCTGAGTCTGCTTCCATGAACAGGAAGCAGGCAGCCAGGCTCCCTCCCCTAAGCTAATCACAAAGCTGCAATGCAGCATTGTGATTGCTCTTGAGCGCAGTGACAAGGCGTTCAGCCAGGGGCTGTAGGGTTGGGCATGTACTACATGCATGCTGTAATGCAACCTGCATTGCAAACAGGGAAGTGTGCATGAAAGCTTTGGATGGCCTGAGAGGGCTAACTAAACAGTGATTGTGCACTTGAGTGGGCATACCACTCAGCCCCTGCCCTGCTCCGTGAGTGGAGCAGCACCACCTAACCTCCCGCCCTCAAACGAAACATAGCATGAGTACATCAGGAAGTTATCATCATGTTATGTTTCCTCTTCTTGCACTGCTTAGAATCAGTGGGGCAACACTCTTCCACCATAGTGGATGAGCCGCCACTGGGGGTGCGTCCCTCACAGGTGCTAGGCCTGGGCCTGACTCAACCCCCGGGCCTCCTCCACTAGGCGTCCTACATTCTCCTCACCTGGACATTGACACTGTGGCGCAATTCGCTGCACTCTCTCCAGATATGGGACTCAGCCAACAGGAGCCTGAGCCAGTCGGGAATTCGCAAGCTTGGGCACAGCAGTCACCGCCAATTCCGCTGGGGAACCTCCTGATGCAGGTGATGGAACAGGGCCCCCTTTCACGTGAAGTTGCAGTGCTCCCGCCACACAAGTTCGGCGCAGTTCAGGGGCCTCACCTTCTACAGCTTCCAGTCAGCGCAACATCCGGCCTGTGATGCAGAGAGGCACGGCCCACCATTAGTAATCTCCTCCATGCACCCGGTGTAGTGGTGGCATGTGGTATGCGATGCAGACCTCCCTACATTGGTGCACAGGAGCGCCTCTACCATTCACAGCTCCAAGGTGTACCAGGCGGTCTTCTCACACAGGTCAGCAATGTGTCTCCATGCGACCTGGAAGACTTCACCACCAGGTAAGGGCAAACACTGATGCCTCAATGTCTACCACCACGGCTCAGCAACTCCAGAGCACCCCCCCATCCCACTCCAGGTTCCAGACGTAGGCCCAGCGAGACCTCCGGGCACCAGGGACTGTCTGCCGTTTCAAGGTTTTGGACGCCATGGTGTAGCAAGGAGTGTGCAATGATAAGTGATGCATTACAGGTTTGGCCCAGGATGCGCCTCTTTTCATGATTGTAGCCCTGAATGTCCTCTTCCCATTAGACTCTGGCTGGTCATCATTGGGGGGCTTGGGGCTTCGTTGATCTGTGCTGCACTTAGCCCTGGCTGTTTCATTCTTCATTCCATTGGTTTTGGTTCCTATTTTTCATTGGAAGTGGACTTATAGGCTATTTTTGCCTTTTGAGGCAAAAAAAATCACGTTGGGCTGACTAACATGAGTTTTTTTTGCTGCTAATGAGCCTTTTGTCAGTTTTCGCCGGTTAACGTCAGAATTTGTATCGCCTTCACGCTAATGTTAGTGGCAGTTTTCACCACGGCTACCTGAAACTATTGCTGTGTAGCAACATATTGTAAATACATCGCTAACAGAGCGATAGTTTTTGGTGATAGGCTGTGATAAGAAAACTGCTGCTAACTAGCGTTAGCGTTAGTTAGCCGCAGTTCTTGTACATATACCCCATGATGTTTCTGCATCTTAATATTTTTGCTCTATAATTTGTCTAAATACCCCTGAGGAATCATAGGTTTGGGGAGAAACGTGTAGTGCAGCGGAAATATCCATTTCAACTGAAAGGTGTCGCCAAATGATGTTGAACATTGTCCTCCTAGGCGAACAAGTCCACCTAAGGAGTTTCCCCCTGGCTGAAGATACCTTAGACTACCTCCAGAAGAAGATGCCACTCATGATCGGCAAGATAACAACATCTCAAGAAGCCAACTCTGACATTCAGAGACCCCGCTAGGTGGCTGGTGGTTAACCATGCACCCAAGGCCAAAGTCTCCAAACCTCCTTGCCTGTTGACGGACCGCATTGCTGTGGTGTTGTGCATGAAGGCTTGGATAGAGGGACAGAAGGCGTTAAGTGTAGTTCCAACAGGCTCATGTAAAGAGCCTGTCTCTCCAGATACGGGAGACTTCTATCTCCAGAGCCAACAAATGAGCTCCACTCACTAAGTTGGAAGCATCTGTCACTACCGTTGCCACAGGTGGAGGGTGAGTGAAGGCCATCCTACAGCTGAGGTTCCCCTTGTTCCCACATCAAGTCACTTCAGCTGCAGCATCAAGAGAGATCATGATAGAGTCCAACAGATCTCTCCTGTATTGTCATTGCCTGCAAAGGAACCACTGCAGGGCCCTTGTGCCAACATGTGTGCGTGACTAGGAGAATGAAGGAATATATCAGACCTAGAACTCTCAGGACCCACTAGGGCTGGAACTCTCATGTTTTTTTTAAATGATGGGACCATTTTCTTTAATGTCCAAAATCCTCTGGGAAAGCACCAAGAAGGGAGGTATCCAGTGTTGACTTTATGAACTGGAGTAATTGGGAGGGCCTCTCTGAGATTTGGGCTTGTTGATTGAAAAGCCAAGGCTAAACAGCAGGGATGCTGATGACTTCAGGTCATGTGACACCATCTCTGAAGATATGGCTTTGATGAGCCAGTCTTACAGGTACAGAAACATTGGGATGAAAGTCAGTCTGAGATGGGCTGCAACCTTCGTGAAGACTCAAAACGCAGCTGTCAAACCAAAGGGGAGTACTTTGATCAACCAGGAATACTTTATTTGGTTTCTTGACCATCAACGTTTACAAATAAATCAACGACAAAACTGTCAATCGTCATTTCAACATGATAAAATGACTACCATAAAAGTGTCCATTAGATAATTATCCATAATAAAAGCATAGTGCATCTTTAAAAATAGAAATTATGCTCTTCTGACATACAATAAGAGAATAAAATGTCAAAAAGAAGGTATAAAATCCCATCAATCACATGCATAAAGTGGCAAATACATAATTAAGCAAATACAGGTGAAGCTAAAAGCACAAAATAATCCCTACAGATATTTGTTGGCTCCTGACTAGGGGTAGTCCCATGTAACTGAATAATTAGTTCTTGAGTTAAATTATCATACAGGTAACTTATTTGCACCAACAGCTATTCTCAGAGAACACAGCTTGATGTAGGTCATGTTAAATTTGAAAAAAACAGTGTTTAACATATTACAGAAGACAATGATTTAAGTGGGGCACCATAGATTTGAGCTGACTCATAAGTGCTCCAACTCACATGTTGGTACAGATAGGGCAAAGTGCTTTGTGCAAATAGTTCATATAGTGGGAGTACTTCAAATTGGCATTGCCTGGAGTCCTACACCAGGAAACTTGGAGTAGGGTCAGCATTTTGAACTTTTCCCTTATTTTTTACATCAATTATGTTTATTAGCAGAATCTTTTGACTGCACAGTTCCTGCTTTTGCTTGGGTCTGTCTTTGAATTTGCTGACTTGCCCAGTTCTACTATATCTGTTTTGTCCTTGACTGCAAACCCTCCTCCACACACTACCATAGCGCTGCTGCCAGCCCAAGGCTGGACAGCTTCTCTTTCTCACGGCCGAAGCTCAGTCTGCAGCTCAAGGGCTGCAAAGCATCCACTGCTTCTGAGTGCTTAACCACTTACTCTAAGGCCACTAGAGGTATGCAAGGAGCACCAGAGAAGTCTAGAAAGGAGAAGGCAATTCCCACACACATCCTTCAATACGCCACTATCATTGGATTGAGACTGTACACCCTCCTAGGCCTAAAGCTGGATAAAAGACCAATAGTGATTCAAAAGAAACCCAAACCAAGCTCACAGAGCACATAGGATAAACAACTGAACAGATGAAGAAAAGAAAACAGTTTTTACTTTGTTTATATGTTAAGCTTCCATACATTAATTCCCGCTACACACATTTTCTGTGCTTAATTTTTCCTCGTCTTGTGTTCTCTGCCTTTGGCAGTCAACTTCTTTGACTGTCTGCAGTTTTCTTACCAGTTTTTCTCTTACCCTGCATTTATGCTCGCCATGCTTGTGAAGTCATTAATTTATTTTTAGCAGACTTTACTTGAGTTTTATACTCCAATATTGCTTAGCATCATCAAATATTTTGCTATTTTTTAATTTTATGTGGAGGGATTAGGAAAGCAACGGTGATTCAGGAACATGGGGAAAGCGGTGGCGGGGGAAAATGAAAGTGGAAGAAGCCCACATTGAGAGAGCAAGAAAACACTCCCATGGACACAGGAATAGGGAGTAAAGACTGAGTCAAGATGTGTATAGTGGCAGCATGGTCCGGATGAAAGCGTGCCCTAGTGCAGATCAGGAGTCTGTGCACTTTAAATATCATGGCTGGCAAAGAGCTAGCTGGCCCTATTTAAGTCAGCAGAAGCCATCCCATTCAAATGTTGTACAAGTAGAATGCCTCCCAGGTTCATGCTTTGGAAACATTCTTAGAGCAGACAAATGCACAGATCCCATTTTAGGAGTCTGTGTAAACATTTATTGACTCCTACATCGGCATTTTAAATGGTTTTCAAAACACAATATTAAAGTGACTTTTTGTGTGCATCCCATTCAAGTTGTGAATCTGCAACATATGTATCAAAGATTTGCGACCATAAGTCCAGTTGAAAACCATTTAAAATTTACTGACTCCTAAATTGGATTTGTATCTCAGTTGCAAAAGGTCCCCTTGAACCCCTTTCCATTGTAAATTACGAAAACGTTTCTCGAGACTCAGTGAAATTTAAAAAAACTAAAACTTTTTTATAAATCTGACTTGTTTCATTTGAGGGAATTGGACTGCTTTAAACATTTTCTTTATTTGAATGCAATCGCAGAAATTGTGGTCTTTTACGACTTGTAAGTCACTATCATTGTGACTGTATTCAAACGGAGTGAGCCACCATTTGTATCCTACCTTATGAATATTAATTAGATAGGTCAGATTGTGACTCATTCCAATTGCGATCAGTTTGTGTAATCACCACAGTAATACATCTGGCCCCTAAATCCTATGTTTAAAACAGTGCATTTTGTATGATTTGTCCATTGACGGGCAACATCCCTTTGCCATTTATGCCCCGATTATGGGTAAAAAGGTAATCATATGTAGTAATGTTGCTCCGGGAACTACCAATACTATATCATAAATCAGACAGTGGGTTCAACAAATTCTCCCAATTACAACTTTTTCACGGGTTTTACGAATATGCACCAGATATTTCTATTTTTCAAGCTGGTGCAAGCGGAACCAGAGCATCAATAGGAAATCACACAAAACAAAACGAAATTTTCATTTTATGTTACCAAAGTCATTGCCATTGCAGACGAGAGTCCACTGACTGCATTCCTGGCAGCTGGATCAGAAGAACTGGTGATTGTGACAGCCATCTACATCCATCTTGTGTCTTCACTATCCTCTTTTATCATTGAAAAGAGAAAACCATCAATAGCATCTGACCAGCCAACTTAGAATCATCCCTGAATGAGTCAGGGAGTACGGATTCAGTGGGCGTAATTAGAAAGTACTGGCATAGGAAGTGGTTAAAGATGAGGCTTGATTTATGGGTGAAAGGTTCTCTAATTTGCTGCTAACACTAGATCAAAGATGTGGCAGCTAATAATAAACGAGGAGAATGCCCACTGTGCAGGCCCTGGAAAGGCGAAGACTGCAAACAAAAATTTTGAGGACTTTAAACATTGTGTTCAGGATCACTATCAGAGCACAGATTTTAGAGCCTTGCAAGTGGTGGAGGACCTTCACCGGTGTTTAAATTGACCACCAGGGACAATTAGGTCGATATATCTAACCTCCCCTGTATTAAGGAAATTGAAGAAGGAGATAAAACTGGTAAAGTCAAGGAATCTGGTGAGGGACATACTATATTATAGGTGGACATGCACCAATGTCACACAGGGGTTTAGTTGGTATAGTTCGTATCCATGATAGTAAATTGCAAACAGCATGATAGTTAGGGCCTTGTGAGAACAAAATACTTTCTTGCATGATTTCATCCATAACAAACAGAATATGTAGGGTTACGGGTAACATTATTATGAAAGTATGAGCATGCCATAGCAAGGTTGTAATGAATGGCACATTGTGTACATGTAGACGAATGGACATTCATTACACATGAAATCATGCTACTGTTCTTGCAAGTCCTTAGATGGGATTGTGAGGTCACACAGAGTTGTCATAACTGTCATGACTGCTGTCACTGCTACTGTCATGTTGGCATAGATTTTTCAAAATGGCAAATTCAAGCTTTAGTCAGTCATGGCACCTCCAGAGCCTTTAGCTCTGCCTCTAACTGGCAAGGCATGTTCAGGTTGGTTGGTTAGGAAGCGTGGGTTAGATAACCAATACATAATTCTCCCTACCCTCTTCCTCTCTCATGGGGGGAGGCCTTATTTCACCTTCTGGGCAGCATAGTAATTTACTTGGTCCAACAGGCCAATATCTATTTAGGGTCAGAAAAATACTGCAACACCCAAAGTAACTGACAGAGTGGAAATATGGCCAAAATGTAAAATATATTTGTACTCTGGCCTGTTTACACCTAGAGAAAGAGATGTTAATCTTATCTGTAGGTTGAGCTAATGTGAAGTCTGTATTTTGGTGCCGCTTTCACTTACAGTGTGAATACAGTAAAGCGCCACTGACCTAACTTCCACTGAAGAACTGCAGACTTACAGTAAAACATTACAGAGGCACTTCATGGTAAAAATAAATGAATAACTTTCTTTTTGGATACCAAATAAGTTATAGGGCATGTACAGGCCAAATTATTAAAGGTCAAATTAGCAAGAGTACATCTGTGTACAGACAGTGGGGTGAATTATAAAGTAGTTCCACTCACTGAGCTTGCTACTGCTTGGCGCACATGCGGGGTGTGTGAACTTGCATAAATTGCAAAAGCCTTATTATGTGAAAGTATTGCAAAATTACGTGAAATGCTTCTTGCAATCAAATAATTAACCGAACAGACCGCAATTGTAATTTCGACTTGCTCAAGCTCAAAACACTGCCGCTTCTGTTTGAATTTGTCGTCTTGTGCTAAACAATTTCCTGCACCGTCCACTTGGGTACAAAATCTACCTGAAATATTTGTTCCACATAGGAGGAAGTGCCACTTGTATTCAAAACACTGCAGTTTGCAGTTAAATTTGTATTTCTGTGCTCAGACATTACGCGAACGATCCGCTCAGGTGCAAAAATCTACCTGAAACGCCGATCACATTAAAAAATTACTTTACCAGCACATCTTGTCTTAATATTTGTCCCCAAAACATGCGATGTGGCATGATGGTTTAATGTCTGTCATTTCACATAAATTTCAATACACAAAATTACCAAAATTGTGCCAATTGCATCAGCGTAAAAATTTCACCCAGGCCTAATACACATATGTTTTTGTGCAGATGTTCACCCTAGTCGCACAACAATAGGCACAGCAATATTTTTTTTCTAATACCTACCAAATGATACTAAGGATGAGGCTTATGGCCTTCATGTCCAGCCTGCATATTTTTAAGACATGGTGTCATGTCATGTTTAAGGGGCCACGAGATGTTCGAGATATTGAAGGTCTTCTACTGTGCCGTTGTCTTGTTATGCCTCTTTGGTGATGTGTCCCACTCATCCCCCTGAACCTTGATGAGGGCCAGCAGAATGAGGTGTTGGAAGTCATTCAGGGCAAGAACACTGTAATCCTTGCTTGTTGCATGGTTAGTCTGAAAGTTGAAAATGTGGCTATAAGTGAAGACTGTTTTTATAGAGCTTGTAGCTAATTGGAGTCCCCTTATATTTGTTTGCTAATGTGTGGTTGTGTTTGGTTATTATGTTTTAAATAAGGTCAACATTAATTTTTTTGTGGTTTATTATGCTTCAAGTTGGTCACATAACATCCGAGATTAGGCATTTAATTTGTTTTTTTGCTCTTTGAGCTGATTTGTACTTGCTCTGGGTATGATGAAAACATTAGTCCTAATTTGCTCGGTCGGATTCACAAAGGTAACTTACACTTTTAAGTAAGAGTACATTTTTAAGTAAGCTTACTATTTTTGGTATTCACAAACAAAGGGCACTTTTGTAGTAATGTAAACTTTTGTAGTAACTTACACTTTTGAATGAAATCCAGCATTACACATGTCCATTCACTGGTACTGCAACACCCTCCCATAGAAAATAATATACACAGGGACTTAAAATAAAACCTCATAGGGAATAATGTTAAAATAATGTCAATTATGTAAAATAGTTAAACATAAAAATAAATGTAAATTAATATAAAAATATTCAAAATTTTAGATATTTTGTCATACATTATAAGGATATTGCAAGTCAACGAGGTGTTCCATAGCCATTTAGAGGGACAAGGCTAAAGGCAGAGTTCCTTTGTAATGTTATGGAACTCCTCAGTGACTTGCAATATCATTTTCATGTATGCCAGGGTGTATTTTATCCCATATAATATATGGTCACACCATCACCTTTCCCACAAACCACACAAAACTTTGGTGCATGGCTCTTTGATGTGAAAGACCTGTCATGTTTGCAAAGATGAAGAATAAAAATAAAACCACTTTTACAAAATTAAACATCAAAAACCTGGTAGCTAATTTTGGAAAACTGATAGTAGAAACAGTTTAATACAAATCAGTTTCTTTTTTATGAAAGTTTCTAACTGTTCTCTAAACAGTGCAAAAAAATAAGCATATTCTTTGTTGCTTTAAACAGGTACTTCAATTATGCTCCGTGACCTGACCTGCCTTTCAGCTAAGCTGCTGGTTCTGCAACAGGCATTGTGACTTCCGAACTCAACTGTAATACGTTATTTTTTGTTTTTTTGTTTAAGAGATTTTTATTGAAGTTTTACAAGAAATAGTACAATAGAAAAGCAGTAGCAGAATTATGCTGAAAACCTATAATTTGTGTGTTAACACGAATACGTTCTAAAAAGGGTTCAAGGCATAGAATAAAAAAGTAATAAAAAGTAAAGGGGAAAGGGGGCAACCCTGTCAAGTACTTCTTGATAAAGGAAATGATTTGGAAAAGTGGTTATTAACAAAAATACTAGCTCTGGGACAAGAGTATAATAGTTCAACAAGAGAAATAAAGGAGGGGCCGAAGCCAAACAACTGGAGTGTTGCAAACATAAATTGCCAATTAATACTGTCAAAGGCCTTCTCTGCATCTAAGGAGAGGACAGCCAGGGGAGATTTATATTTTTTGGCAAAGGAAATAACATTTACGAACATTCTAGCATTATCAGATGCCAGTCTACCCTTGACAAAGCCTTCTTGATCAGTCTTAATTAATAGGGGAATTATATTTTCACGGCGAGTGGCGAGAATTTTTGCAAACATTTTACAATCATAATTTATTAGGGAAATGGGACGATAATTCTTACAATATGAGTGGTCTTTATCTAGTTTAGGGATGATAACAATTAATGCGTCCATAAAGGAGCCAGAGGCCTTGGCATCAGCAATGAAAGAATTAAAAACCTTAAGGAGCTGTGGGACAAAAATGGAGGAAAAAGTAGTGTAAAACTCAGCGGAAAGGCCATCAGGGCCCGGAGCTTTGGACTTTTTTAGTGAGTTTATTGCATTAAGTATCTCTTGAGAGGAGATATCAACTTCTAAAGCATTGAATTCATCAGGCAAGGAGGGTGGAGAAGGAAGGCCAGAAAAAAAATTATGTAAATTCTGAGAAGAGGGGAAGGTATCATCCGAATAAAGGGACTGGTAATATGTATGAAAAACATCAGCAATATCCTCATCAGATGAAACTAACTTATTAGAGGATTCATTCAGAATAGGTCCAATCATTTTACGTTCTGATTTGATCTTTAAATAGTTGGCTAACATACGACCAGCTTTGTTTTGACCCCCATGATATTTGGACTTAATTTTGAGAAGTACGTTGCAAGCTTCAGTCGTAGCCAGTTTATTGAGATCCGACTTAGCTTTGATCAATTGATGTAGGGCAGACGATGATTTAGAAGTAAAGTAAGAGTGTTCCAACTCCTTTATATGACAAAGTTGATCCTCATATTTTTTCTGTGTTGCCTTCTTTTTATGGGAAACAAAAGAAATGACAAAAGCACAAAAAGAAGCCTTGAAGGAGTCCCAATTATTAGGAATACTAGTATCTATAGGGTTTTTAAAGGTAAAAAATTCATTTACATGTGCAGTTGCCTTTTTAACAAAAACAGGATCAGATAATAAAGAAGTGTTTAATTTCCACCGGCTAAATTGGGAGGAAGTGAGGGAGAAATCAAATACACCATGAAGAGGGGCATGGTCGGAAATCAAAATAGAGCCTATATCAGAGGCTTGTATAGAGGGCAACAAAGATTTGATGACAAGAATATAATCAATTTGAGACCTCGTGTGATGCACATTAGAATAAAAGGTATATTCAAGTAAATCAGGATTACAGGTCTTCCAAACATAATATAAAGGTCTAGAGGTGATGGCAGACTGAAAGGCTTTGTGAGTTTTATCTGGGTTAAATTGAGACATAGATAGCCTGTCAGAAAAGGGGTCCAGCCATTGATTAAAATCACAGGCAACAATCATGTTGGGACAATCAAGTGAGGAAAGTAGAATTTTGATACTGTTCCAAAAATGAGGGTCAGGTTTGACCGGGCCATAAATATTCAATAGAACAAGGGTTTGTTTGTGTAAAACAATTTTTGCCATCACCCATCAACCATTCTCATCAGCTTGAGTAGATAAAATGTGTACAGACAACGATTTAATGAAATATTATAGCAACACCACCTTTTTTGTCAGAAGTGGAGGAATGAACAACCTGACCAACCCATTGTCTCTTTAACTTGAGAGATTCAGTATCAGAACAGTGTGTTTCTTGAAGGAAAACAATACGGGAACTAATTTTAGATAAATGAGACAGTACCTTTTGACGCTTAACCGGGTTTCCAATACCATCTACATTCCACGAAACAAGCTTACACATGATGGAGGGTAAGGGAGGTGGTACACGAAAGGGTGTGAAACACTTCAGGCAAACATCTGAAAAATAAAAGCAAACCATGTGAGGGAAAGGTAGACAAAGACTACGAAAAACAGTACCAAAACTTCCAAAAAGTTCATGAGAAATCCAAGCAAGATTGATAGCGCAGGACATGAAAAAAAAATACACTTAAGAAAAGACGAACCAATAAAGAGAAACACCAAATGAGGAAATGTGCAAATAGAGATAGAAGGAATAACAAAAGAGGCACAGAAGAAAGGGAGAAAGAAAAGACGAAGAAGTGAAAAGAAATAGAGGAGTAGCAAGACAGAAATGAACAGATCAAGGCAAGAGAGCCTGATCTGAGGAGAAAAGAAAAACCGAAGTAGCAGGAGCATGGATACGCCGAAGAGGAAGCGAACCCCTACGAGCAAGATAGAAGATGAAAGGGGAATCAGAACCTCGAGAGAACAGAGACCACAAATGGAGAAAGGAGTGTAGAGGAAAAACATCTAACACAGAACTCAACCGCCAAAGTCAAACAAAGAAAAAAAAAAAGGGGGTAAAAAAACAAAGAGAAAGGAATATTAATCATGAGTGTCCATGCCAGAAGGAGACACAGACTGCAGGAACGAGTGGAGCTTCTGCGGTTCATCAAATAAACGAGTGCGACCATTGTGCGTGATTTTACAGAAGCATGGATGAAAGATGCCATACTGGATATTCAATTGTCTCATCAGAGGGCGAAGATTCAAAAATTCTTTGCGTCGAGCATTCGTAGCACTAGAAAGGTCTTGAGAAATAAAAATATTGTGACCAGACCATATAAGACGTCTTTTACTTTTAGCAGCCTTCAACATGGACATTAATTCAGTAAATTCTAGAAAAAGCATAATGATACCACGAGGTTAAGAAGCATGAGGTTGAAGACGGCCTAACCGATGGGCTCTTTGGATATTAAGAGGATGTGCTGAAGGTTAGAGTTCTAGAAGATCCATCAGAAACTTCTGTAAAAAAGACACCATATCAGTCCCCACGACATTTTCTGGAAGACCGTACAGGCGTAGGTTATTCCTCCGGTTATGATTTTCAAGGTCCTCCGTGCGTAATTTCAATTTGTGAATTTCTTGTTCCAAAGAAGGGATCTTGGAGGAGACATCTTGTATATCATTTACACGTTGCTCCAACTCCAGGACTTTGCCATCCATAACCGCCAGTTTTGCTTCAATCTGAGAAAGTTTGACATTGGTAGCCGACATGAATGGTTGAAGACTGCGGACTCCTTTAAGATAGAGTCCAGTACGGGATTTGGCGAAGCATTGGGAGACGGTGGATCATTTTTTAGTCTTTTCACTTTAGTTCCAGTGGCAGAGTGTTTCGAATTTCCATGCTCAAGAGACATAGTGAAGCCTTCAATTGAGATTACAGGCACAGTCAAACACGCGTAAAAAGAAAAATGGAAAAATTAAAAATAAAAAGAGTAGGTCAGGCAGGGTCAGGAGGCAAAACAGGAACCGGCAGTTGAGATTTCCAATAGTATATTCCGACTGCTTAACTAAAGAAATAGAGAGGAGTCACGAATAGGCATGTCTCTTCCAGGGTGATTTGGAGCAGTAGGTAGATATAGGAAACAGACAAAGCACATTTCAAAACCAAATTGCGAAGTATATTGAGCAATGGGCACTACAAAATGTGAAGAGCAAGCATTAGTGCCTAGATTCAAGCAAGATATTGGTGACAACGCAATTTAGGTGCAGAGGTGGTTGGTGACAGAATTTATCATTCAACAGAGCTTCAGTGCATCGCTATGTACACCACCATTCAGGTAATGAGAACCAAGTGGAGACGTGGTGTGATGGGTGAACTAGAAATTAATTTAGTCCAACATTAGCCATTAAACATAGCAAGCGTTTGAAGAAACCTTGCAAAAACATTGTTGCAGAAGCCCCAGAATAGGTTAAAAAAACGGGCATTCTCACCATAGCAACAAAATGGCGGCCATCATCACCACATAGGTAAAAGATCAAGGCAACAGAATAGGCAAATGCTTATATAGACGAAAAAAAGGCATCAAAATCGCGATTTACACCACATTTAATCAAATGTAGGAAGCAGATACGCGATATGTCCAAAGCAAGAACAGCAGCATAGCTCAAAAAAACGAAGATGCGGAATCTGGAGAAAGGACGCCGGCTCGCCGGCACAAAATGGTGGCCGCCCGCGTCCAAAGTGAAAGAAAGTTACCGGCTGGGATATTTGGATCCAGAGGCACAGCCGGTTGATTTCAAGTGCTGCGCCGGTCTCCCGACATCTTCACACAGCCGCAGGTATAAGCCGGAACCTCCACGAATCCCTCAGAGGTCCGCTAAAATCGCCGAAGGTTCGCCGTGACACGGAGCTCACAGGGGATGCGCGATCTCTCGCCGGAGCCTAAGCCACGCCCCGACTGTAATAACTTATAATAGTCGAGTTCTAAAGTATTTTCTTTACAAAATGGTTAATGGGTGCATCACAACTTACCACGTATAAAGATATTAGAGACTACGGTTTATATAGGGATTATAGAATGCCCGGACTATGCTAAACCCAGGAGTTTTTGGCTCAAACCCCTTTGTTGCAATATGGGTACGCGCAGTTATCTGGTAGCCCTTCGCATCCTAATGACGGACACTTCCCCTCCCATTGTTTGTGGTGTAGCCAAATTTTTAAAGCATTTCTGGTTGATTCGTTGCAAGAGATTGTCAATAGCGGTTAAATTCGTTTTTAGCTAACTTATTCTGGCATTACATGTCTTTTTATCTTTCTTAAATGTAAATTCAATATTGCTCCTTAAAAATGTTTTTTCTAGTTTTGTAAATGCTGTATTTTGTGTACGCTTTCAAGATATCTTGCATATCGAATAAAAGCTTCAACAAAAAAAGAATACCATATGTTATAAAATATTTAATACACTTTTTTAATAATTCAAAATACATACATACATAGTTTATTTTAAATTTGATACAGACCTCAACTGAGGTCCACAAATACACAAACATAGTTTTAAACATTTACAATGACAGCCTTAGCATCAGCTTTAAGCATTTCAAAGGTAAAAACATTTCATCATAATTTTTGCAACATATTTAAAATAAAAATCATTATATATTTATCTGGTTGATAACAGTAACTTCATTCGATAGGTTTCCCAAAGCTTAAATAGGTCATGTGAAAAATCAGTTTGTACTTAAAGGTAATAGTTCATAATATCAACTTAAAATATTTATACTTTTTAAAACGTTATCATCATGGATTTTAAAACAACTTTAGAAAGCTCTTTAAAAATGTATAAAATTGATAACAAGTGGGTTCATCCAGTGGTGATTTACAGAGCTTAATTAGGTTTTGTTTAGACTTACCATTGCATCTGATACTCATAGGCATTAAATACCTCCTCCTGGCTTCATCTAGGGTTGGGTTTTAATAATTCAACTTCTTACTCAATTTCAAATCTTCTGTGATAACTGGAAAATATGCCAGGTGATGTATTTGTTAATTCTCCAGTGCTACACATAGTTAATTCATGAAAAACTGATTTCCCCTGTCTGAACTAATCATTCACAAAATTCACAAATTCACAATGGCATCCACTGCCACATCAGTTGGCTTTGCCAGGTCAAAGCAGGTTAGCATGGTATCTGCTGACAGTGCTGCTTTCGTCAGACAGAACATCTATTATTGTGACTTACTCCAGAGACATGTTTTGGCCACTTTGAGTAGTTCTCAGAGAGAGCAGTAATGTGTGTGAGGTTCCAGATGAACATCTTGCAATCATTAACCATGATTCATGGGAAACCTGTGCATCTCAGTGATGAAGGAGCGGGAGCACTAACTGCTTTAATGTATGTCATCTCGGCAGGATCAGGGTTAACTCCATCTGATGAAATCTGGAACCCAAAAAAGCTAATAGGGTATTTCATAAACCCACATTTGGTCCTATGTAAAGTCGGACTGCTGTCTTGCAGCCTCTGTACTACCTTCTTCAGCCTCCGGTGGTGTTCCTCTAATGTGATGGCATAGATCAAACCATTAAGTACCCCTAACTGGTGTGAACCTCACAGCTCATGCTTAAGAAAACTTCAGCAGCTCTGGAGATGCCAAAGTTTAGCACTCTATAGCGGTACAGTCCTACTTGTGTTGAGAGAGTGGTGATTTATCCCGACTCTGGTCCTACAAAGATTTGGTGGTATCCTGAATGTAGATCAATCTGGAAGAACCAGCAATCTCTGCTTAATTCACCTCCTATGACATCCACCGTGGGACTGAGGCACCTCCTCTAGTTTCCTGAGCTCCTCTTCCATTTTGTGGAGGAGTTGAAAGGCCACCCTTTGGTTTCCTAATGCTTTGAGGTGAACATTGTGATCAATGTGGAGTCAAACTTGTTGACCTTTGAGGCATCCGATCCCACCGAACAAATCTGGACATTGTGTAACACCCCTCGAGTTTGGCGTGGTAGATTTGCATTTGAAATTGTACCAGGCACAATTATTGAGCTTTTTGGCTGCTCAGCAGCTGGCCTGTCCGCTATGAGTGACATACACTTTAGTCTGCACTATCTGGGAAACAACCATTACAACACAGCCATTACAACGCACTATCTTTACAACGCAGCTGTTACAACACAATTGTCTTTACATCGCATGCCATTACAATGCAGACATTACAACACATGCCATTACAATGCATACCGTTACAATGCATACCATTAAAATGCATGCCATGACAATGCATACCATTGCAACGCATGCCAATACAACACATTATAAGGTAAGTAATGGATATTTTTTTGCTTTAAGGTGGGTATGACTTTTGGAGTACGTAGGAATAATAATTTTCACCCCTACACTATCTAACACTTTCCCTACTGTTGCAATCACTGGAGTAGAAGTAGTAATTTTTACCCCTTCACTATCCAACACTTACCCTACTGTTGCACTGACTGGAGTGGGAATAGTAATGTTTACCCCTACACTATTCAACACTTTCACCACTGTTACCCTAAAAGTATTATGAGTTGTGATGGTATGCGTTGTAATCGTATGTGTTGTTATGGTAGTTTTTACAAATGCATTGTAATCGCATGCGTTGTAAAATAATGCATTGTAATGGTAGTTGCGATGGAAAAAACACATTGTAAAGGCATACATGGTAATTGCTTGCGTTGTAACATCATATATTTGAACTATTTGCCCTTGATGCTCCAGCGTTGTCACAAAATCTCCATCCAGTGGCAATGGCTCTACACACTCACAGGCACATACTCAAACTTTGGTGGGTTTCAGTTTGGTTTACATCTTTCAACTTGTTGAATATGTGTCTGGACATTACATTGGCTGACACTCCTGTGTCAATGACTGTGCTTCCCGGATTGAAGCCAGCCAGGATACTGCACTTTAGGGGAGACATCTGCCTTGGGCTCGGGGATTGCAGGATGTGTACAATGGGAAGTACTTCTTCAGTGTCATCATCCATGTCTGGGGATTCTTGGTCTGGATTAATAGCTACCAGAGCCTTATGTTTGGCTTGATGGGTCTGGCAGGGCATGTGAGGATGGCCTTCCGGCAGGTTATGTACTTCTTCCTCATTGCCGGGTAGCCTCCTTGGTAAGGCGTCACAATGCCTCAACACGCACATGCTCGCTAAGATGGTTTGATGTTGGTGCCACCTTTTCCTTTCTCAATAGTACCCTTTGCAACGAAGTTCACTGGCTCTGTTTTGATGGAATTATTCAGGACTGCTTCTGTCTGTGACAATCTTTGTTTCAGAACAGGTCCTTGTAGGATCCCATAGTGATAATTTCAGCTACTAAATTGACTGGCTCCTGCAGGATCTGCTCAGGCAGCTTGGTTGAGTTGCACCCCTGAAATATCTGTGCCAAGACAACCTTGGGCTCATCCTTGAATGTGCATAATGTTCTAGCCAGCTCATTTAGGGAGGGGTAGACCATGTCTATAGATTCTTTAGTCTCTTGCTTTGCCTGGCAAAACTCAAACAGTTCATAATTTGAATTTGCTAAGGCTGCTATTAATGTGGCATAGGTGTGCAGGGCCACACTTCGTGGTGAGTCATTGATCGTTTATATATTTTTCCCCCTCCTATGTGCAGTAGAAGTGGGCATTTTGTGTTGTCTACTATGCCGGTGACAACAAAATGTAGGTCCAGGTGTTTGACCCATATCTTCCATTTGGGAACCTGTCCTAATGTGGGCCTTCAAAATGGAATTGGTCTATGACCCTAATGTTTGCCATTGGCCTGGTACATGTTCAGTGTCACTGCTGATTTCTATATACTTTGTACACATGACTTTATAGCACTGGTAGTTGGTACTTTGGCTGCTTTAAGTCATGGTGATGCAGTGTGGTGGTTGATTCCGCTGCCATGAGCACCATCTGGCAGCAGGGTCACTATCTGTGAGTCTCCCTCCTTACCTCCCAACAGTCTGTGATCATTCTGGCGATGTCAATTCCATATTTTTATGCAGGAGCACACTCTGGTGCAAGTTTGAAATTACTGTGCTATGACACTCTGCAGCCACGACATCCCCTTATGGGCTGAGGGGCCATGCACCCATCTTTTTCCCAACAAGAAGACCGTCTGTCTCGCTGAACAAAAGGTAGCCTGGCAGACAGGAGGTAGACATGCTCTAAATGTGCAGGCTTCTGGCTGCCTGAGGCAATCTTTGCCAGGCTAAGGATTTCATAGCCCTGTTGTCATGACCACCTCAGTCTGGCATAAGTGCCCCGAAGCCCTCTTCCTTGTGATGAGGGAGAACATCACTGATTGACTCAGGGTTGGGCATTTCAGTTTTAAGCCCTGAAGTCCCCTGGGCTGAGTGTCAGTCAGAGACAGAGTGGTTATGGGTCCGCTAATTCTCACTGACCCTGTCCCACTCTGTGACGAGCAAGGGACTACTGCCTTCCCTTAGGCCAGGCAATGAGGGAAAGCAGCAGTTACAACCTTCCCTAAACCTCTAAGACTTCCATCCAGGAGAGCTGCAGTGAAGGTTAGTTTTGCGTTTTTTTATATTTGGTGCGTGCATGCGAGTTTGTATAAATGTTTGTATGTGTAGTTGTGAGTGAGTGTTAGGAATGCATGGGTGTGAGTGTGTATGTGTGGGCTCAAGCCCTCCTTCCTTCTAAAATTAATGCCTGCTATTGACACTCAGGCTGTGCTCACTGGACTGGTCTTAGCCTAGCATTCCCTGTTGTCACAGTTGGGTGCGAGCTCACCCTCAGGGAGGCTGCAAGGGGATGTGTGCTGGTCTCCCGGCTGAACTGCTATTGTGTCATGTCCCGGCTTGGGGTTTTGATTTCTTGAGCCAGTGGCAGCATTCAAGTATGCACACAGCTTTCTCTTCTCTGCCTCATGGCCTAACTTCATGCAGCAGCAGTTGCCTTTGCCTGGCGTGCTTTGGCTCCTTGTTCTTATCATTGGATGGTAACAAAAGCAAGGGCGCTCTTATTGGGATGGGATGTCACATCCTGTCCATCATCGGCAGACGTTATATTGAGCGGCCTTAACCTTGAATTGATGGTTTTCACATGGGGGAAAAGGCACTTATACTTTATTATCCTACAATGTAGATACCTGCTAATGCACACACCACCCTTATGTAGGTGAAGTCACCTGACAGGGCAAAACCTAATCACTCTAGCTAAACCTCAGGGAAGGGAGCGGGACACACATAGCCCAATATCCCCCCCTGCCCAAACATACTGGGGTCCAACTTACTGATAGCCAACAACAAGAAAAGCCAAGAAGGTGGTCACCTCATTTGTCTAATAGGCAGTGATTACCATGAAAGATTGTTAACAATGATTTTTTAGGACTGTTTGCTTTTCTAATTCTGACTTTTAAGGCACTGGAATATTACCATTGAAAATAAACATGCTCAGTTGTTAAGCCACACATTTCATAATCACTTCCCAAGCCATGGGAAGATTGGGATTGGACTATAAAAAAAGTCCATAAAATGAAAGGGCCACCTAAGTATTTTTAGGTACGGAATCATTTCACTGATTTGTAGATCAGGTAAAATGGCTATTGTGTGTGGAGTTATTTATTAGTTAACACTATCATTTTCTACAGACAGGAAAATATTTTGACTGTTTTGGCTGTTATGGCAACATAATAGGTGGAAGAGTTTTATGTTGTTTATAGTTTTTTTCAATTGCTATCAGAAAAAAGGGCGAATTTGTGTGAGATTGAAGGTAGACGTTGTGCTGTATACAGACTGTCCCGGTGATGGTTTCCCTCAGTGCTGAAGTTATATTTTGATGAAAAACCATTGTAATTCCTTGCATTTAAAAACATAATGAATTGGGGGTGGTTCAGAGTGAGGTTTTTAATCTGAGGTTCATAACTTGAAATAGTTATTTAGATTTATTCAGAGAGTATTTGACTTTTGCATGTTATCTTTGCTTGCCAATGTTGAGCTTTGTAATGAAGGTGCCATTTTTCCTTTCGTCTTGATGATCAAAATGTTATTTCCAAATTTCTTAGACTACCAGGCTCTCTCACGCTTTCAAATATCCTAGCACCCATCAGATTATAACCATGGTCAGTCTGTTCATCCATTACAAATGTCCTTTGTGAAAAAGCTCCAGCCTCAGTATCTGTCAGTGGCTTGAGGATATGGGGCCTTCCAGCCATTCATGCTATATCCATACACTCAGAACTGTTGCATATCAGAATATTGATAGCAAAACTATTTTCTGAAATAAATAGTGTGGCTTAAATATCGTTTACACAACTATCCTTCCATTGGGAGTAGATTGTCTTCTACTCATTTCAGTAGGGTGAAACATTTGTAAACTATATTAAGAAATCAATATTTTTGTCAGATAATATTGTCCATCCTGCTAGAGGACTCTTGTACTGGTCATTGTGCTCTGTCTGTGGACACTCTGCAGTGCCTGACTGGTGGCTCTCATTAGCTAAGATCCATGAGATTGTTTCCCTTTCCAATCACAACTGAAGTAAGAATCCCCAAAATGGCATACGCCATAACCTTCTCCCAATGGCTGTGGGGTGATCTGAGCCAAATTGAAAATAATACTTCCAACAACCCATGGATGAATGGAGCTGAACAATGGTAAGCAATGACTGAAGGGTGATTACCAAATGGCCCCATCTCTCAAGTATTATTATTTATTATTTACATGAGCTCTGCTTGGGGAAGATGAGAGCTCTGACCACTGACATCAGGGTTGTGTGGAAAAGGCCTCTTTATTGAAACAGGTGCACATTACAATTAACCTACGCCTTTGCCTTACAAAAATACAACCTCACTATCCAAAGATACAGCCTATTGTACTCTACCACTCCTAATGTATCCCCCCCCCTTCATAACAAACTAATACATCAACATTGTTTCTGATCAATGGCTGTTCAAATGTAAGTGATAACTCCAAAATCCCTTCCCTCTTTCCTACATCTATTAACCTGTTAGCCTATCTAAGCTTAAAGGTCCTGTCATGAGTAGTCTTGAACTTGCCTACAAAACCCCCTTTCATCCTGAACTGCCACTGACAATAACAATAAACTTCGGTAAACCATGGCAACTTCTCAGCCAACCGCCACCTATAAAAAGGTGGGTGCTGACCCCCACTTTCCCCCGGGCTCCTTCTTACCTTTTTCTGCCTTCCTCCTGATGCAGGTGGTAAGTCCAAGGATTAACTAACCTTCAGTACCTTCTCCATGACCAGCTTAATCTGCAACAAGTAAAGCTCCATTCCAATGAATGATAAATGGACTCATCACTGCAGAAGAACTTCTGATCCGCATACCGAAGGTCTGAATGTTCCAACCTACCTGTCCCTAAGTTCCTACAGAAAAAAATACATCTCCTTAATCAATTTCCTCGTTGCCCTATCTATAGCTGCCCTCCACCCTCTCCTAGGTACGAACTCCCTCCAGATCACATGGCATCCGGCCCACAAAGCAAGTATCTCACCCAGGTCTGTCTTCATGCATTCTATCAGAGCCTAACCTTTCTGTACCACCAAGTCGTTTTCACATAGATGAATCAACAGAATGTCTGGGCAATGCGACTCCTGTCCTGAGTTTGTGCAAACAAGTAAGAAGCTCTTGCCATCTCATTCCACTTTCCCCATACGACTTAATACCATGTAAGGACACACCAAAACCCAAATGAGTCCCCTGCCCTGATGACCTTGTGTACCATTCCACCCATTACACAAAGGAATCTCCTACGATCCATATCTACAACCCTGCTGCCTAGGGGCCGGACAAAATATGACAGTCCGTTCTGATATTTATTAAAAACTTTCCCTCCCCCTGATATGGTGCCTAAAGCAGTTTGATGACCACTTGCCTACATCCATGATAGATTCTGGCTCCCAACCCCGCCTTCCTGCTTTGGTAGCCATGCCTATAAGAAAGGAATGGGCACCATATCCAAATGGATCTACCCTGACCAATCTTGGCACCTTTAGCCTCACGGACAGCAATTAGAACGGAGTGACAGGCAGACATTCATGATATCTGAATACTTCCTCTCATATGACCCCTCTACCAATATTAGCCCCAAACACTTCTAACACTGTAAGGTCCCCAAGAACATCCAGGACTTGAGTGCTGAAAATAGTGCCAACTCACTCTTCGATGTACACACTACTGAAAGAGCATGCATCACCTGACCAAAAATGTCTAACGTCAGCGGAATTCTCTTGGAACCACAGCACCCTTTCCCTCTAACCCATTCTTCTAAAATATGTTCACCTAGCTTGCACGCTGATAGAGAGTACCCACAAAGAAATTTACCCATGAAAGCTGGGTTCATTAATTTTTCTGCAATAGTCACCCTTGACTCTCCTTGTTTTATAGGAAACATCATAAATTGCACTATGTCCTCTGTCCTAAGCCAGCTCTCCTATCTCCGCCTAGCTCCTCTGTCTACAAATTCAGACCAAGCCTGAGTTTAACCTCTTCATGTCGATGGTGCTAAAGAACCTAATACCAGCTGAAGCATCCTTTCTCTCCTACAGACCAGAGCTCCTACGGCATCTGGGTCTGGCCAGCCCATGGAATATCTTCCACTGCAAAATTAAACAAAGCATCTGATATGTCATTGTCCACACCTGGCATGTGTTGGATCCTAAATATTGTGTCACAATGTAGGCATTGAATATTCAAAAATCCTCAATAATTTCAACAACTGGGCATCCTTCACTCACTATCTATTGACAACCTGTACCACAGACATGTTGTACACCCTGAAAGGTACATTTTTGTGAGACAGCTGATCCCCTCAGAGCTCCAGTGCTATAACTAGGGGGAAGAATTCCAGAAACGCTATACTACAGCCCCCTTATTTCCACTGCTGCAGCCATTCTTCTGTGCACTAATGCCCTTGCCAAAAGATGCCAAAACCTGCACCCCCTGCTGCGTCAGAAATGAGCTCAGCATCCCATTCTACATCTTCTAAGGCTGCTATTGCGATCCCATTAAATGAGTGTAGGAATGACCCCACATGCATACATTCTCTTTGACACCTGCTGAAAACCTGATGTGATGATGGGAGAGTGTGCAACCTGATAGTGTCCTCTCTGCGCAGACCAATCAGCAAGCAAAGTTCAAGTGTCCCATTAGCAACTGCACCTCATTTTCCAGGACTTTAGCCTTGCTTAACATTCCGTCCAGCAGGTGCTGCATTTTCAGTTTCTTTAATTCCGGCAGTCTGGATACCAAAGCCTGAGAATTGATCTCAATACCCAAAAAAGACAAGACAGTGCTGGGACCTATTGTCTTCTTTTGTGCTAAAGGCACGTCTATGTAATCCATGAGCACCCTGATACTGTCCAGAGCACATTGGCAGTCAGCAGAACTGGGCCTCCCTATGAAGCAGAAATCATCTATATAGTGGGTTCCCACATCATTGCTGGTGTACCATGTGAACATCTACTTAAGAAAGGAACTGGAGCACTTGAAAAGAGAACAGGAGATCAAGCCGCCTATTGGCAAAACTTTATCAACGTTCCAACTACCCTCAAACTGCATGCCCAGCAGGTGAAAATTAGCACGGTGTACATGCAACAAACGGAAAACCAAATTAATGTAGCTCTTAGCCATAAGCATCCCCTGTTCTGCTCAAGTCATTAATGCTAATGCCACTTCCGTGGAGTAATATGTGACTGAAACTTGTTCCCTGGGTATATAGTCATTCACTGACTTGTCTCCTGCCAGGAGAGATGTTGAATGAGATGGAACGGACCTTGCTCTTTTTTGAGTACCACCCTGATTGGTGACCCGATTAAGTGGTCCATCTGCCACTTATCAAACGGCCCACCATTCTCCCTTCTCTGCTCTCCTTTCTCAGTTTTCCCATCAAAATTTGATTGTGCTCTGATGCTGATTTCAAATTGGTCGCCCAGTACAGCAGTTTCGGATGCTCATATCCCAACCTAAAACCATACCTAAAATCATCCAGCAAGAACTCAGCATCACCATGCTTAGCGTAATGAGGGAGCCAACCAGCTAGCCTGTCCAATTTAATAGGTGTATAAGCCTTCCCTGCAGATTCTTGTCCGCTTCGTCCCTCTTTGTATGTGTTACCCTCCCCATATTGCTACTCCCATGGTGTTGACTTACCCTACACCCTGCTGCTCTCCATACCCCCCTGCATCTGGGATCTCCACCAAACTAGTTAATCAGGGGATGCTTGCCAGTACATTTTGAACACTCGTGGTAGCATTTGCAGATTTCCCTCATACAGACTCCCTTATTTTAGTCCCAACATGTACCAAAATGGTTAATTTGACCCTTGCTTGGCACTCTCACTCCTGCCCGGGTGGGGTGACCCTGAAAGGGCCGATATGTGATTGGCAAAGCCCTGGCAGTAAATAGCAACTTTCCAAACTTTGTCGGGCCCATTTTATGCTGCCAGGGATCTGGGTCGAGTTCCCTCCACTGTGCTTCTGGGACAACCGCCAAGCGTACCCGGAACTTCTCATCATATTGTACCTAGGCACACCCTCCATAATTGAACTGTGCCTTCCTTATCACATCCATGTATTTGAAAAGAGCAACAGACCTTTCCTAAATGCTGCTCACAATATACATATGAGGAAAGCAGCAGTCCAATTTTCAATGGTTACCAGTACTCTTAGTCTTTTGGAAAGCTCTAGCTCATCCTCTTTTGATCCCTCTTTAGACCTCAGCCACCTATTTAGGAACTTCAACATTTCTACGTACTCACCCATCAAAGCCTTCTTTTTCATTGTGAGCATGAGGTGCACCCCTAGAAGTTTAGATGTCCCCATGTAAGACAACTTTTAAGCTTCACTTCTATACTCTCCATCTTGTATGTCTTTGAGGAATCCTGTTGTCCCTCGCTTCTCAACCCTGACCCGAGCTAACTCATATCTCCTCCTTACTAGCCTCCTGGCCTGTTTGCAGTGCAGATGTTCCTTCCTTTTTGCCTGTCTGACCTACCCTGCAGGTGTTTGTTCCACTAAACTGTCATCTGTGTGCACTCCAGCATCCTTTATGTAGAGACACTTCCAGAGGAGGACCTCCTCACTCTCCTGAGGCTCCTTCACCTCCATATCCATGGATACCATGCAAGAGGGGTAAGCACTGCTATGCAACACCTTACCTGGTGCAAAGGTTGGTGCTCTCTCAGGAACCACTGCTTCACTACACTCTCTAGACACCAGGTTCCGCTCTGACCTTCCTGATTTTACTGGGTGCTATGCTCCTGCAAAAAGCTAGTGGCAGAGTGATTAGAATGGCCCCCACCATCCCCTTTTACCACTATACAGCCATTTCTGCCCGAACTTAATCTTTGTCCCTCAAATCTACTTCCTCCAAGATTTGACTGTCCTCAACCTCTTAGTAAAGCAAAGTCTGCTGGCTTGCATATAGCAAATCCATATCATGTGCATCCCCCTTCACAGGGTTCCGTAATCATAACCCTTGTTGCCCAAAAACATCCATACTTAACTTACGTGAGCGGGCCACACCTCACCCTCCCCACTGTTCTAAAGATGCAGGGCACACTGTCCTGTGATCTCCTGCCCTGGAGCTGCACTCAACCCTTCCAGGTGATGCACTGCAGAGGTTACACCACACCTTCTTGGGCCAGTGGTGTCACTGTCCATTGCCGCCCTCCAACTGGCAGCCCGGGACCACGCTTTCCTTTCTCCTTGTGCTTGATAAGCCGCACAAGGCTCGCCCAAGTCAGGCTCATTTTGACTTGTGCCGACCTGTAAAAAAGAGGAAGACAGGCCCTGTGTGCTGTGTAAATAACATGCTCGCTGCACTCCTTTCTCTTGACCCTCTGATTCTGCTGCTAACCCACTCGCTCCCTCACCCAGCTCCAGTAACAAGTGGGACCATTGGCTTAACTGGGGTGTCCTCTGGACGTGGTCCTGTACCCCTGTGAGGTGCCCATCTTACAATATACTTTAAATGGGGGTGTCTTACCACCCAGGCATCACTCAAACGTTCTACTAGGGGCTACATTTGTACTGACCCCACTATCTCTAACCCCTGTTCATCATCCTTGCTCCACTTTCTGCAAGTGCAGGGCAAAGCTTCCACAACAGTTCCTCTCTGTACCCCCCGTGACTCCCTGCCCACCAATATTTCACTGATGGGGCCCTGTCCCCCCTCCAACCCTCTGCCCTGAGCTCCTGTACAGCCAATAGGGCCATGTCCAACCATGGTGAGCTAATCCACTGAATGGTGTTCCACCTGGTAGAATGTGGAGCCCCAATCCCTTGCTCATACTCATTATCTGGTGCCTGGACATGCTACTTACACAGGAGATCATTGAATACCTCCCTAAACTCTACTGTCCTTCTCCCTCTCTGCCGCCACAGGGCCCTCGGCATGCACAACAGGCCGCGCAAGGCCTTCCTTGTGTCACCGGAGGCCTCGCGAGGATGTACCGTATGTTGGGTCCAAACTTTACTAATGGCCTGGGTGACGCCACCTCCCATTCGGCCTCGGCCTCTCCCATGATGACGGATGATGAACCCGCCCCAGTCTAACGGACGGGCCTATGCTGAGAACCATTGCGCCCCACACGAGCACCGGGGAAGCTGCCTCGCCCTTGTTAGCCTGCCGTTTTCTTGGGGTCACTCTCCCTCACCCCATTCGCTTCCTCCCTACTATAGCGACTGCTATTAAGCGGCGCCCATCCTGCCAACAGAGCTAGGCGTCCTGCAGATACCAGGAACTGCACCGCCTGCACCACCATCTCGTCCGGGGAAGCTCCCACCGACGCCATTTTAGTAAGTGCTGTTGTTAATTAATGGAACCTGCAGACGTAGTGATGTCATTAAACTACTCAGACTACTAAACACGCTTCACTGGAATAAACAACCCTGCCAGCCACAGTGTCATATGACAAAATTGAGGCTGGCACACAAAATGCCTGGTTTTATAACCTTGGGCTACCAAGTAGCCCAAAAGAAGCCCAAATCCCTGAGCAATCATCCAACTGCTCCACTTCCTCAAAATACCCGGGGGGCAGACCTCCCTCTGGTTGGTGCCCCCCAAATCCTCCTTGCAGCTTAAGTTATCTATTGATAATCCTAAACGCTGCAGCAGAGACATCCCCGTTAACCTGTTTAAAATGTGCATATATTATATTGAAACTTCAGCAGGATTTAAATCTTACTAGAATAATATTGGTTACTGTATTCAATGTATTTTTGTAAATATTTTGTTTACAATGCAATGATTGTTCCATGTGTGTTTCTAACAAACAATATAAATATTCTGTAATTGAGGTAAGTAAATCATCATATTATTTTTCAAACTTTTCTAGGGAAAGGAGATGTGTTCGGAGACGTATTTTGGAAAGAAACCACCCTTGCTCACGCATGCGCTAATGTTCGAGCGCTGACTTACTGTGATTTACACATCATTAAACGAGAAGCCTTGCTAAAGGTGCTGGACTTTTACACAGCATTTGCAAACTCATTTTCAAGGAATCTGACACTCACCTGCAATCTAAGAAAGAGGGTAAGCATTTTGCATCATTCTTTTCGTGCCTTTCTTTTAAATCATGCTTTTTATTTCTTTTGCAAGCACAAGTAGACATGGCTCCAGACTTCCAAACGGACTGAGTGTGCATGCATGTATTGGCGCGTTATGCATACCGGACACTCACCGAGAAGACAGACAAGCAATTGAGTCATAGAAAAGAGCGCTTTTCCCCTGGGAGGACCTGCATTCAAAGACACATGTATTTTCTTCCGATAAAGGGTAGGATTCAGGGTCACAACTAGTCCCAAACTTCAGAAGGGGGGCTAAAACTCCTAGTCATGGCCAGCTCGAGCGCTGGTTACAGCAGTCTTTTTTGGCGCTCTCCCCTGCCATATCGTTTTTCTTAATGAATTCCCTGACTACCACTCTCCAACAGTGCACCTCGTCTCTCCATAGACTCACTCTGATGTATGTTTAATTTTTTTATAGTGCTACTCGTAGTTCACTCACACTCAGTTCTGTGATCTGCATGGTATGCATTCTTAACCCTCTGTGCTACTTTACAAAGAGTCAAAACTGCAACTAGACAAACTTCTGAACTCTCACTAGTAGGAAAATGAATCACCAGAGTTTTCGTGATATTTTTATTGTTGCCTAACAACTACCTGACGCACAAGGAAGTTCATGTGCCTTAAAACCCAAACTTATTTTAAAAACTGAGCCCCCATACTAAAGTCAATGCCAGGTGGGGCTGCACCAGTCACACTGCCCTAAAGCCAGCCTCCCTTCAGCAATGTGGCAGAACAAGCATTTCCAGAAATGGGGTGAGAGCTAGCCTCATACTCATTATGTGTTGATAAAGATCTATGTAAGAGGTGAGGTGTGATACTGTCCCCAAATTCCAGAAAGCAAAAAAAGTTAACAGATTTCTTGTTGATGATTTAAGGGAAAGTAGACTCCTCCCCTGAGAATATTTTGAAACTTTTAGGATCAAATTTGCTAGAACGCCGCAAACCCTTACAGCATTCATGAAATATTCCTGTATTTTCATCCTGCACCAGGGAAGCCTTGCCTTTCTAGCAGTATATCTCATTGTTTTTCAAATGTCTAAAGTTAGAAATTACTTCCACTATACCAAGGTCATCCTTTTTTCATGGGTGAACCCTGTATGCCAAGAAGTACATTCAGTATGACAGTGCAAGAAATTTAACATTAGATACTTTCGCCATAGCCATGGCTACCGCTAAAAAAAAATCAGCGGTCAGCATTTTACCATTGACACCCCCTACAAAACGAGTACAGGAAATCCCATGACAAGAGTTACCTCAATTATCAGTTCCAATATTTTTCTATGGATCCACCACCGTTGCTAAGAATTACGTACTTCATGTCAGGGCCTTCGGCCAGGTGTGGTGGCGCGTGTTCTGTGTCTCTGCTTTTGGGTATGACTGAGCTAACGGCTTTCTCAATTGGTCAGTTCATGTCCCCACAGCCAATGATGATGCCTTAATAGAAGTATGTTGGGGCCTGCAGTTTGACATATTCTGTTAGTGCCCTTGTCCATAAGGCAATAATAAACTCCAGTATGCCACACCAGCAGCACACTTGCATGCATAACACACATACTGTGACACACACACACATCCTCTCACACACACAGTATCACTATATCTCTTACACTCTTTTGTACGTTTGTACTTTGTCACACTCACACACAGACACACTGCCACTCACACTTTCGTTAGTCAATCTGCTTTTATTGTTTTAGAAAAGCTTACCCTGCTTCTTCTGTTATACCTGCCTTGCCTTTTAGTGAAGCCTAATAAAAACATTCTCTATTCACTATCCTTAAAGTAGCTGTTTGGGCTTATATTTGGTTTCCCATGTAGAAGCAGTTACAGTATATGAACTGAACTATATCCCATCTTCCAAATGACCCTATGAAATGCTTGACTTCTGTGGCAACCATGGATTTTATCCTTTAACACTTCGCATTTTGGTGAATGGAAAGCCAGGAATGGCTGAAGGTGTCACACCATCCTTATTCCATCACCATGCACCAAAGCCTCTACCCTAGTCTCCCTCCTCAAGCCAGCCCACGTTCTCAGTCTACTCTCCCCTCTTGCACCAGCCCCATTGTTGAAGATGGAATTAAGTAAGCATCTAGAACTACGGAAAGAGTGGGTATTCTGTTAGTGACTTTGTAGAATTATGTGTATATTCTAGCGAGTTGTGTAATTTGTATATGTGCAGAGCAAGAGGGGTGCTCTTATAAGTGCTGGGTAATGGTGACTAGTGTGTGAGTGCAGCCTGAATGGTGCGAGTGTAGGGTGAAAAATGTGCAGGTGTGAGTATCATTTGAACTGCATGACTGCAATGTGCGAAGAGGGCCCATAAGAGTGTTGGGTGAGAGGAGTGTGTGCAGAGTGAGAGTAGTGGGCGCAGGGTGGTTTGAGCAGTGTGAATACTGGGTGAGTGGTGTGCCTGTGTATGGGGCAGGGTGAGCGTCAAGAGTGAAGGGTGATCTGTGAGAATGACTGGGAAACCTTGCCTTTTGGACGACCAGAGCACCGTGTGGAGGCTCTACCCTTCTGGACTTCGTCGCTGGATTTCATCGCGGAAAATTCTACACCTTGCAGGACCCGCTGCGCGGGTCCCGCTGCGCCTCCAGCTACCGAGAGGCTCGTGTGGGGAGCTGGTAACTTCCTGGACCATCTGCACCCCGGCAGGCTGCGAGCAGCCTAGCAGGGACTCCATTGCCCAGGAGTCCCTGCTTGTCACACCTGTGGCCGCTCTCCCTGCCGGCCACGCCCCCTGGCTGAATAAAAGAGCACAAGTCCCATTTGCCTGTGGGAAACCTTGCCTTTTGGACGACCAGAGCACCGTGTGGAGGCTCTACCCTTCTGGACTTCGTCGCTGGATTTCATCGCGGAAAATTCTACACCTTGCAGGACCCGCTGCGCGGGTCCCGCTGCGCCTCCAGCTACCGAGAGGCTTGTGTGGGGAGCTGATAACTTTCTGGACCATCTGCACCCCAGCAGGGCTGTGAGCAGCCTAGCAGGGACTCCATTGCCCAGGAGTCCCTGCGTGTCACACCTGTGGCCGCTCTCCCTGCCGGCCACGCCCCCTGGCTGAATAAAAGAGCACAAGTCCCATTTGCCTGTGGGAAACCTTGCCTTTTGGACGACCAGAGCACCGTGTGGAGGCTCTACCCTTCTGGACTTCGTCGCTGGATTTCATCGCGGAAAATTCTACACCTTACAGGACCCGCTGCGCGGGTCCCGCTGCGCCTCCAGCTACCGAGAGGCTCGTGTGGGGAGCTGGTAACTTCCTGGACCATCTGCACCCCGGCAGGGCTGCGAGCAGCCTAGCAGGGACTCCATTGCCCAGGAGTCCCTGCTTGTCACACCTGTGGCCGCTCTCCCTGCCGGCCACGCCCCCTGGCTGAATAAAAGAGCACAAGTCCCATTTGCCTGTGGGAAACCTTGCCTTTTGGACGACCAGAGCACCGTGTGGAGGCTCTACCCTTCTGGACTTCGTCGCTGGATTTCATCACGGAAAATTCTACACCTTGCAGGACCCGCTGCGCGGGTCCCGCTGCGCCTCCAGCTACCGAGAGGCTCGTGTGGGGAGCTGGTAACTTCCTGGACCATCTGCACCCCGGCAGGGCTGCGAGCAGCCTAGCAGGGACTCCATTGCCCAGGAGTCCCTGCGTGTCACACCTGTGGCCGCTCTCCCTGCCGGCCACGCCCACTGCCCTTCCCTAGCTCTATATCACAGTTAGGAGCTACCGCTGCGCGGTAGCGAGCGGGAGCGACCGGGGCGAAGACCGGGCAAAGAGCGGGCCGTTTGAGGCCGTTCGAGGTCTGAGAGGACTGGACTGGGCCATCCCTCTTGGTCCTAACCCTCGGACTCTCTCGTGACTATTCACCATGTCATCACGTGAGTACAAAGAGAGGGCTGCTAAATCCAAACTGAAAAATGGCACCTTAGATGATTTTATTACCAGGACTCACTCAGCCATAGATACAGAGATTGCTAAAATGCAACATCGAGTTTCCATTGAACTGGATGCTGCAAGGAGACTCTCACAGGAGTTAGCTGCGGCCAAAAAATCCTCACTAGGGTCCATAGCTCTTGCTAAAACCCCTGACCGTTTAATTGGCCCACCGCTTACCCTGATTGAAACAATGGCAGATATTCACCAGCCATCAGCACCCACTATATTTATACCGAAGGAGGATTCACCATCAGTATCCTCTAACTTTTTAAAAACGACTATGGTTGGGTCAATAGGGGAAATGAAGGAGTGCAACGGAGGCTCCCCGGAAATGGCGCTAAAATCAACATCTACAGAGCAGATTGGAGGAATCTCTGACATTAAACAGCAAGGGCCACATACGAAAAGGAAGCGTAATAACCAAACAGCATACGCTAGGAAAAAGGCAAAGATTGCGAAGGCTCAGTTATCTACTAAGCCACCATCTCCGCCCCCAGTGATTAATACGCAGCCTTCTGATTTGCCACCAGAAGTTGATGTAGACTCGCTGACGATAACTCACGATAATAATAATCTCGTGATAGAGAATGAAACTAGTGGGGTACCACTCTGCGTTATAAAAGGGAAAGATGTTGAATTTCTGACCGTGGTATGGGAAACACTTAAAAAACTTTTAAATCCCTTTGAAGATAGATTATCTCAGATAGGATCCCAGCTTTCGAACATGGAAAAAAGCTTTTCAAATTTGGGGAAAAAACCATCCCATAAGGAAGATAAGGATCTCATGGGCAGTCTTGAGAAGCTTACAAAAAGTCTGCTGAACCCCCTGATGGAAAAAACCCAAATCATAAATCTAAAATTAGATCAATTGGAGTTTTTAACATCCAAGAACACCGCCCTACTGGAGAGTCTGGTAGGTAATAACAAACAATCCGTTATTACTGGTGGTCACACTAATAGTAATAACAGCAGTTTAGGGAAAAAGGGCCCCAAGAACAACCAGATACATTTACAGCAACCTAAACCAGCAAAATCTACAGATCCTAACGGTATCACCCCTTGTATAGCACCAGCTCCTTTAATTAAAATTAAGCAGGTGACTACAGCAGGCCCTAAGTCTAGCAACTCTTTGGCGGTGACTACACCGGTTAACACAGCTGCCCCGACCTTGCCTAACACTGAAGGGAAAGAAACTCCAGCTAGTAAACCTCTGGTTCCTAGTAAAACCCCCTTACAAGGTAAACAGATTTATGTAAACATACCCCCGGAGTCTGCCCCATATATGGCAATCCTGACAGGTGTTCCATTAATCCCAGAGAATAAATATGAGAAAAGCGAGGACCTCTTAAACAAAACAAAATTCTGGCTAAATACCAATAGGCCTTTAACCGAGGACACTGCTACGAAAATCTTAAGTGTACGGAGGGTCCCCTGGGTTGGGCCAAGTAAAAAAGACCTGGAGGGTTAACTTCAGAGACAACTGGGTTAATGATATCATTTGCAGTAAGGCGAGGTTTGGTAGGGTGGGGGATATTCAGTGTGTGGGTCTTGAATATTTTTATCCCAACCTCTACCAGACTACCCCAAACCGAAATCCCTATCATCGTGGTTATAGTACAAATGGCAAACAGCACATGGGCTGGGCACACAACATGAATATGAATCAAGGCCCGCAAAATTATTATACCCCTTGGCATGAACAGCTCGCTTTATGGGGCCACCAAGTATGGGCCCCTCCACACAAGTCCCCTATAACCCACGAAGACCAAGGTTTCAGGGCGCAGATTATCCTGGTTGGTTCCCAAATAATAACAATAATATCCCACTGAGGAATCGTTTTGACCCTTTAATGGGTATGGATGGGGTAGACTGACTACCATCCGGGACTGAAGGCATTGCACCAAGTATCTTGAATGTGGGAAAAAATGAAGACTTAGGGACACGCATCAATGATGATTCAGTGTTGGTGACTCTTGAATGTGACAATGTGAATACTGGACCTCGTCAGCCAGGGACTCCTGTCACGCCTGTGGGAAACATCTCCATCTCCATGGGCTATGAGAGGAATAGATCATTATTGCCTGAACAAAGCACCTCCGCCACAAGAGATGCTTTGGGAAGCATCCATGGAATACAAGGGCCATCATCACCATCATTATTATTATCCTTACTATCCTGGAACATTTCCGGATTAGCGAGTAGACTGGAAGATGAGGCATGGCTGGTCTTTGTGGAAGCTCATGGAATCCTGTGTTTACAGGAGACGTGGTCTAGGACCACTTGTGACATCGAGGATTTTCAGTCATTTACTGTTCCGGCTGTTCCATCTACATTGGGGAGGGCAAAAGGTGGAATAATGACAGCATTGTCTACAAAACTACAGGAACTGAAAACCTCGAAATTGGTGGAGACAAACTGGTACCAAGTGCTGTTATTAGAACATCTCTACCCAGATCCCGTTTTATTAATTAATTGGTAATATAACATCTTCAACGAACACGACATCTCGATAATCCAAAGTTTGGAGGATGCATTGGGTAAAGCACGCAACAGGCACCCTACATCGTCTCTCATTTGGGTCGGCGACTTCAACTGTACTTTGTGCAGTTTTGGAGGCTCAAATGTGTGTGGACTAGAGGACTTGAATGCCCAGCCTCTGACCCACTTTAGACATACACCTCAGGGGGATGCTTTGAATAATATTATTATCACAAATGATTTGCGTGCAGTAGACCCTTGGTCTGCCCCAGATACCCTGCATATACCAACCTTTCAGAGTACGAGGGGGGAGATGAGCACAATTGATTTTGTTTTGGTATCTAGTACCTTTTTCAAGTATGTTGATAAGTTGGAGGTGGTGGCAAATCCTGCAAGTGATCATAACCCTTTAATGCTGTTATTGTGTGTGCCAACAAAAGAATCACCAAGGATTTGGGAACAGCCAATTAAGTATAATAAGAATCAGGGTGTCACATTGAAATGGGGGAAGGTAAATGTGACAAAACTGGAGGAAGACATTGTTGTTAATTGTGAAACGGAAATAGAATTATGTCTAGCCCCAGGATCTGACCCCCATCAGGTTATTGAAAGCTTCGAGAAGTTGTGTGGTCATGCAGCAAAGCACCTTAGAAAACCCAAGGGGAAGGGAGGCCAAAAGGCCTTTAGATGGTTTGACTCTGTGTGTTCTGCTACACACCGATCGTTAAAACTAGCCCTGCGCCAAAAGCCAAGAAACAAAGAGCTTGTAAGGACTAGCAGAAAGGTTTACAGGGATGCTATTGCAAAAAGAAAGCAAGACTTAAAAGTCAGTGCTTGGGATGATCTCGAAAAGGCTGCAGAACTAAAAGATAGTAGGCTCTTTTGGGAGGTCATAAATCGTCCTCTCTTCAAGAGCGACAATAAAGAATCTATAGTTGTGTAGGTTACCGCTGATCAATGGGTTCAACATTTTACTAAGATTTTTAACCCCAATTCTATCTCAATAATGGCAAGTACCGAAGGGACAGGGGATCTGGTGGCACCTCCCTCGGCTTTGACCCTCAGCTCTTCACTTACACTGATTGAGATTGAGGAAGCCTTAGGGAAAGGAGCATCACTAAAAGCCCCAGGCCCAGATGCTGTCCCCTTGGACCTTTTTAAGTCCAATGTCAGTCTGTGGGCACCCATCTTACTGAATGTGTTCAAGGCTGTTGTGGTTGGGCGTATTCCTGGTACATGGAAGGAGGCAACTGTAGTGCCGATTTTTAAGAAAGGCAATAGGTCTGACCCACGCTGCTACCGCCCGATTTCCTTAATAGATGCCTCATGTAAGATTCTGGGTAGGGTAATCCTGGCGAGATTAGAAAGTTGGGCAGATTCCACAGGTTTCATAGTTAACTCTCAGTATGGTTTTAGACGTGGAAAGGGGACAAACGAGCAGTGCTTTAATTTGGCACTAATTTTAGGCAAGTACATGAAGGCAAAAAAATCCTCTGTCAGTCTTGCCTTCATGGACTTGACGAGTGCTTTTGACACTGTTTGCAGACATAAGTTGTGGCGGATGATGGATGATATGGGCTTTGAGGAACCTTCAGTCACATTGCTTCGCAGGTTACATGAAGTAACAACTGTATCTATTAGATTTGGTTCTGGAGGGGAAATAACAAAACCAATACCTTCAACTGAAGGTGTGCGTCAAGGGTGCATCCTGGCGCCTTTTCTTTTTCTGGTTTACACAAATGGATTAGAACAGTACCTATTAAACCAGGGTTGTGACTTCCCAAAAATCAATGGTAAAAGTATTCCCATGCTTTCTTATGCAGATGATACTTTCCTCATGACATTGACAGGAAATAGCATGCAAGTGTGTCTAGATGCTTTCAATACATTCATGCTTGATCTTGACCTAAAGGTGAATTTTGAGAAATCTTTTGTAATGTCTTGTGGCCCTAAGGGGTCAACTATTAGGAAATTTGTGGTCAACAATCGCATAATTGGAAAAGTGGGAAACTTTAACTACCTTAGTAATCTGTTTGACAGCAAACTAAGTTGGACACCGGTCATGAAGGTTCGAGCCCAGAACATGACAAGGGCGATAGAGGGTATTTTTCGTTTCTGTAGTAAACTAGGGCAAAAACATATTATGCACCTCAGAACCCTTTACACCTCAAAATGTTTATCAGTAGCCACTTATAGGGCAGGGGTGTGGGGGACCGAAATACCATCCGTAATCCAGGTGGTGGAAAATAACTTTATAAAAAGGGTCCTATCAGTTCCTAAAGGTTCCTCAAATATTTTCTGCCACAAAGAAATCGGTATGGCCTGTGTTTCTGATATAATTCGCTTGTCCCCTCTACTGTTATGGGGTAAAATTTGGAAATCTGAAGACCTGCAACTTACCAAAGACATTATTACCTATTGCATGGCTTTAGAAAACTCAAAACAGATTCCCTGGTTGTCTTATGTCTATAATATGTTGAAAAAGATTGGACTGGGGTCATATTACGACAATCCGGAAAGAATTGAGGGAAACTATAAGGCGGATATAAAAGCAAAGTATTGGGAAACATTAAACCCACCGCCTATAGTCAATGTTACTGATAATGCTATTGCCTATGCCTGTAAACCCCAACCTCAGTTTTATTTAACATTTACTGTTAATGTGCAATGGCGATTCCTTCTAACAAGGTTTAGGCTGGAGATTCTGCACTTCTTGCTTGCATTCCCGAAACAAGGGGGTTGGTGTGAGAGGCTGCCCCCTTGCCCTTGTAATAATAGGGATAGACAAAGCACTTTACATCTGGTTCTTTTTTGCTCCCTATATAAGGAGCCAAGACTCCGGTTTATCAAACCAATCCTGAAGGGGAGGCAACCTTGCACTTATGAGGAAGGGTACGAATATCTGTCATCATTATCCTCCGTAGAAATTTGCTGTTCCATGTTAAATTTTATTACAATCTCACTAAAGATTAGGAAGACTTATGGGTAGTATTACATGTATAGAATTTTTCCTGTTGAAAATCATGTCTTGTATATTCTTTTATGGTCATTATTATGTCTTTCTAATGTCTTTCTTAAATTCTGGAAAAATTGTGCTTTTTAAATCAGAACTTTTTAATCCTATGAGGCATGATGAATTGTATGTTCAATACTTTTATGATTCATTTTATGTATCGAATAAAGTTTTTGAAACGAACGACTGGTCAGTGCATGGTGAGAGGAGTTAATCCAGAGTGAATAGTGAGTCCCTATGAGTTCTGGCAGACTATTGTCTTCGTGTGTAGGCAGGATGATCAGAGTGCCTGTATGAATTCAGGCTGAGAGGTTTGTCTATGTGTGTTCAGGGTGAGAGGAGAAAGTGCAGGGTGAGTGGTGTTATTCAGGTTGAATGCTGTGCTTGTTTTGTGGTGTGCGTGCAGGATGAGTCCTGTGCCCATGTTAGTGAACTGTGAGCTGTGTGAGTGACAGGAGTGCCCAGTGAGCAATGTAACAATTTAAGAGTAGGGTGAGAGTAGTGACTGCCGGGTGAGTGATGTGACATATGAGTTTTGGTGTGGGTGAAAGTGCAGAGTGGGGGGATAACCTGCTTGGTGAGTGATGTGCTTGGTTGAGTGAGTTTCTAGAGGTGAAACATTGAGAGTAACAGGTAAATAAAGTATCATATGAGTGCAGGGTGAGTAGTGTGCTTGTGTAAGTGCATGGTGAAAAGCGTCAGTGCATGATGAGTGGTGTGAGTACAGTGTGATCACTGTGAGTGCAGGGTGAGCGGTGCGCTCATGTGACCACTGGGTAAGTGGAGGGAGAACTGCATGAGTTCATGGCAAGAGGCATAAGTGCAGTGTGGTTGCTGTGAGTGCAGGGCGAGTTGTGTACTCATGAAGATAAACTTTGTGAGCTCAGGGTAACAGCATGACTGTAGTGTGATAGCTGTGAGTGTAGGGGGAGCAATGTGCTTGTGTGAGTGCAAGGCAGGAGGAGGGTAAATGCAATGGCCTATCGAAACTTGAGAGGAGCCCCCCTGTAAAGCACATGCAGTGTGCCACCCACGCTACGGATGCACTCCGAAGCTGTCAGGCCAGGGAGCTACCAGTGGAGGCACCCAGATCTTGTGGGTCCCCCGCACCGTAAGGGCTGTGGGGGCTTTTGCTACACCACTGACTGAATGGCATGAGTGCATGGTGAGCAGTGTGAGTGCGGTGTGATTACTGTGAGTGCAGGGTGAACATGAAAGTGAAGGGTGAGCAGTGAGAATGAGGAGGGAATTGTCTGAATGCAGGATTTATTTCCACACCTGGGGTAACTCAGCATTGTATTGAAGGCTGTTGTGGGGTTTTAGATATAAGTTAAACAATTGCTAATAAGCCATCAAGCTGGGATTAAGGATGGAGGAAAAAATGAATGTCCTGATCCTGAAACAAACTTTCAGTCTCCTGAATAGGTTTGCCAGATGATTGCATTTATACAGGGGCCACCAGTATTTTCATGTCCCAGCCAGTACAAAAATAACTGAAATCACCTGAAGCCAGTATTTCTAGCACTTATTTATGCATACTTCAAACAGCAAATATAAATAACAATTTTCAATATTTTCTAGGGCTACATTAATTACCTATTACTAATAATTAAAAGAAAGAAAGACAGAAAAGTCATGTTGCAAATGAATATGTACCATTTTATTTACAGCTCAATTTAGTACCAAGGCGAGGCCAATGCAGATTCTATAAACAACAAATGGCAGGTATTTTTCTCTAGGAAAGGAGGCATCCCTACTCATGAGATGACTTTCATGAAATGCATTCTCCCACTGTGGCAGTAAAATAAATACAAATGTAAGAAATAGGCAGAGTGCGACCCAGGGGTACTGGAACCAGTGGAAAAACACAAAGCCTCATTAACCAGTTCAGAAAGGCATGCAAATGGGCTTTTAAACACCTATGAAAAACTCGGGTCTGGCAGAGAAAAGACTCCAGAAACTGCCCAGCAGCTCAAGGTGCAGCAGTGATGTATTCTCTGCATGTAATTATTCGATGATCTAGCCTTATGCTGCAGCCCAATGTTCTACTACTTGTGTCATCTTCTAATGAATATTCCACTGTTGCCTAGTTGCCTTGTTTTGGGGTTTTGCCTCGTTCAAAAAGGTTTGGTCGGCGGTTGGAGTTGGACGGTGAACTGCCTTGGTCGCTTGTCTGCTGTGTAGCCTATTACGATTAAACTCGTCAAACTGGATTCAGCGCCTGCTTCATCACTACAAGCAGCCCGGTCTGAGACACGCAACAGGGGAGGCTAAAGTAATTTTAGCCCTATGGGCGTTGCATGCCTGGTAGGATTATGAGTGGTAATACAGCCTATCACTTACCCACTGGTTCCCCCAGAGTTAAGCATCCTAAGTTATCGTTAACACTTGTGGGGGAAAAATAGGCTATGTAAAAACTCGCCAATACGTATTTTGTGGTATAACATATGGATGAAGTGTTTTGGCACTGATTTCCATAATGTTTTTTCTGAGTGTTTTACCCAGAAAGTTTGGTCACTACCAGTGTTCGGGTGAAACACCACAACATATAATCCTAATGTAGCCTGTGACTCTCTGACTCGTGTTAACAGCCCAGAATTACTGAGTGATCTAGCAATGAGGCCATACATCTTTCCATTGACTGAAAGGTTATGTGACTCTAACAAGATTTGTTCATTTGACAAGTGCTGTTAGGCGTATTTACATATTAGAATGCCTATCAAGGTCGCCTATGCATTTTTACGTTTAAGAAAGGTTTATTAGAGATTAAGAAACAAGTTATAACAATTGATATCAATAACAACAAATGATAAGGAATACTGTATAAAAAATGACCAATGAATTATAAAGCAATGTTAAGACTATCAGAGGGAAGATTAAGTGGTTGAACAAGATTAATCGGATAAAACTGCTTCACTGTGAAAAAACATATATGTGCTCTACCTTGTACCTCCCTGAAAATAAACTCTTGTGCCAGTTTTTGCAAACTAATAGATCCCATTAAAACTTCTTACCACAAGACCAAAATCCCATTTCTCATAGAATTTGGGATGATGCTATTTTTCAGTCACAAATTGATTCATTTCCAATTAAAACTCTCTTATACAGAACCAGGATGGGTTGTATGTAGCCCTTGTAAATAGATTCACTTATGCTTAAAATTATTCTAGTTTAGCAAGTTTTAAATATGAGTAAATGTGCTCAAAGAGACACATTGTGGACATTCAAGGTAAGGAACTCCTCCCAATAATAGTTGTGAACTACCACAAACTCTCGTGTTGTCGGTGTAAGAAATTGGGTTGCTGGTTAAGGGGAGTGAAACCCTTCTCAAGCAGCAATCATAACTCTTCTGAGGGTGAAGTTGCAAGTAGCCCTACATTAACCTATATCAACCCTCAGGCAGCATGGCACAGAGCAGTGAGGCTTAACTCAGAGGCAATATGTAAAGTACTTTTGCAACACTTCAAACAGCAACACAGTGAAAACACACCACAAAAAGATCCCACACCCGTTTAGAAAAATTTAGTATTTTTTTTCATATTGAAAACAAGACCAAATTGACAAAACTCCAATTAGTAGAACAGGAGAAATACATGTTTAAAGATGTTAATAAAAGATGGCATCAAAAAGCACAAAACGCCACCTGTGGATATCTGGGCGTGCTGGACCGGGCCAAAGTCACATGTTTAAGCTGAACTCGATGGAGTGCGGGCCTATTACAGAAACCCATTTAGGCCCATTGAACAAAGTACCTTAAGTCCTGGTTTGCTGAGTGTTGCAAAGATCTGCGTCAAAACTTTGTCACGCACGTGAAGCGATGCATCTTTTCTGAGATGCGGCAAGGCTGCGGTGGGAGGTCCTGTCTCGAGGATCTAGTCAACGAGGGCTTGAGATGCGAAATCCGGTGTCGAGGATGTGTCACATAGCTGGGGCGATGCATTGGTTCTGAGGACCTTTGAGGCAGCGATGCAGAGCCCGACATCATTGTTGAGGTGGCCATCATCAATGGATGCAAGCGCCTGCACCGAGTATGCATCACACAGTGGCAGTTCTAATGTGGTGATGAGCTGCGATGCAAGTCTTATAGATGGTTGTGATCCATGCAGCAACAACAATGCATCGGTTCTGCTCTGGGTTGCGCCACTGAGCACCAAGTTACAATGCCTAACCTTCGTGCCCATGCAATGGGAGAGAAACTCAGTTGACTTCTTCAGGCCCTTAGGAAAGGGACAGCATCTCCTGGTAAACATAGATGAGTATTCATGTTTCCCCTTGGTGGAAAGACTGTCCTCGACAACTTATGATAATGCCATAGAAAGGTTGGATGACATCTTTGGAACCTGGGGTATCCCTGAGATCCTCATGTCCAATTAGGGCCCACTCTTCAACATTAAAAGGTTAAAAGAGTTTCTTGTACTACTCAATGTCAAACACTAAAAGAGTACATCCCTCTGGCACCAAGACTATGGTGTAGTCGAAAGATTCATGGGCACCCTGAAAGGGTAATTCAATGAACGTCCATGGAAGAAATCTACATAAGCCAAGTTATCCAGTATTTGGGGTGTCTTTCATAGATTCACATGCCTGAATCATTCCCCGTCGTCGAGACAGGAGCCTCCGGTACATAAAAAAGTAATGTCCTATAGACATACATAGAGAAAATAGGCCTAAGGGCCTCCCCTTAGTCGCCTATCCTTGTCCTTATGTAAAAAGGACCAAACTCTCACAGTCGGCCAATCAGCTCCGACCTCCCTCTAGAACCTTCCTGGGAGGAGCCTCAGTCCCTCAGATTTTCTACCGCACGTTGTGCTAGGGAGTCTCCAGCCTGAGCTCTCCTCAGGATTCCTTAAATTCATCTAACTTTCTTATGAAAGTGATTCTTCAATCTCAACTCTTCAAGGATTACTTCACTACACTGTTCTGCAGTAAGTGTTTTCTTTCCACTACTTTCTTCCATGTCTGAATCACAGAAGAAAGCCCTGTTCAGGGCCTGCTCTTCATGTGGGAAGAAAAGGATCCATGTGGATGATAAGCATGATCTGTGCTTATATTGCCTTTACCCGGACCACGTCTCGGACAAATGCAGAATATGTAGAGCCTTCCCTAAAAAGACTGTGAGGGACAGAGAAGGTCGCCTTCTCATCTGGCTCGACAGGCTTAAGGACAGAGACACTCTGGAATCATCTGAAGGCAGTGTTTCCAGTCCTCAGAAGTCTCTAAAAAGAGGCCTAGGGTAACATCCCCTGGCCCCTCAGACACTCCTCCTAAGAAGGCACACAAGAAGTCTTCAGAGGCAAGATCCACGACATCTTCAGGGTCTGTTCAGGAAGATCAAACCTTCAAAAAGCCTGCTCCGTCATCTACCAGACATGACCAGAGGACTACCTCAGTCACTACCACGGTGTCGACGACGTCAGCGTCGTCGCCTTCAGCGTCGACGACGACAACTACATCCTCGTCATCAGGTAGACCTGTCTCCTCTATTATTTTACTGACATCGTCGTCGACGACGAAGACCCTGTCGTCGACGAGTCCATCATCGTCGAAGACGTTACTTAAGAACCCACCGTCGACGACGAAGACGTCGACGAGGGAGTCAACGACGAAGACACCGTCGACGAAGACACCGTCGACGGAGACACCGTCGACGAAGACGCCGTCGACGAAGACACCGTCGACGACGGGCTCGTCGTCGACGAGAGCACCGACGACGACAACATCGACATCGAAGTCGTCGTCGACGGCCAAGGTACCATCGACCATCCCACCGTCGACGAGGACACCGTCGACGAAGGACTCGTCGACGAGGACACCGTCGACGAAGGACTCGTCGTCGACGAAGGCACCGTCGACGGAAGACTCGTCGTCGAAGATGGCACTGTCTGAGCCATGGAGAAAATCCAAACTTGTGGAGGTGTCGGCCCTCGCGCTACCGCCGTCAACGACACCCTCGACGACGACAGGATCAAATGCTACGTCTGGCAAGACTACAAAGCCACAAATCACCCCGGAAACAACGTCTACGAGCAAAGTGGAAACGCAGCCACCTCAAGAAATCTTCCAAAGTGAGGAGTCTGAAGAGGATGACCACATGGGTCCCGCTACCTCTATCTCGGACCTTAATGTCAAATGCCAAAGCACTGATGAGGAACAGGAGGAGTTCACTTATCAGGAACACTCCGTCCAAACTAATGTCCGCACGGAGGTCACCCCCATGATATGCCTACCGGCGGCTCTCGTCAATGACCTCCGGTACCTTGTACAAGATTACAAGCAACGCTTCCCGGATGCAGACAGTGGGAATCAGACGCCTATGGTACCTACACCTGCGTCCGCCCCAAGACAGTCTCAACCTCTCCCTCAAACTCACCGGGACAAGGTCCAACCTCAGGTAGTGGCCTCCTCAGACGAAGATGAAGAGGAGGAGGAGTTGGAGGAAGGTGAGGTCCACTCTGTCCACTCGGACCACGACGAGGAGGATGAGTATGTGGCGTCATCCCCTGCTTCACCGCAACCACGCCAAGCGGACTCACCGCCTGTGGACATTGGCGGCTTACACAAACTTGTGGAACGGGCGGCGAAGAGATTCCATATGGTCGTGGAATCAACTGAAACGGAATGCTTCTTGCACGACTTTAAAGAGCAGCCGCAAAAGTCGACTAAATCTATTCCAATTATAGAGTTCTTATGGGAGCAAGGCAAAAAATTGATGCTGACACCCGCCTCTGTGCCCGCGGTTGTTCCACGCCTGGACAAGAAATACAAAGCCCCACTTACTGCGGCGGCTTGCCTCAACGGACACCCCAAAGCTGATTCAGTGGTTACGCAGGCGGCCCAGACGAACTCCCGCAACCCTTCCTCCACGCTGTCCGCCCCTCCTGATAAAGAAGGCAGGAAGCTTGACACGATTGGGAAGAGATTCACGATAACATCGGCCATGACCATCAAGGTGGCCAAATCCATCGCCTTGTTGGGACGTTACAATCGCCAACTTTGGGAGGACATAGCCCCTTACGTAAAGGAACTGCCTGACGCAGTCCAGGGTGAAGTCAAGGCTCTCCTTGTAGAAGGTCAAACTTCGGCTGCGGAAATAATTGACTGTGCTATTGACGCAGCCATGACTGGCTTCCGTCAGCTTGCCGGAGCTGCTGTTCTGCGCCGTCAAGGATGGCTGAAAGCGACGTCGTTCCGCCAGGAGGTACAAGCGAAGGTGCTGGACATGCCCTTCGACGGCCAGCATCTTTTTGGGGACAAGATCGACGAGGCACTGCAGACCATAAAGAAGGACACCGATACTGCCAGGGCACTGGGCACTTTGCAGTCGCGAAACCAGTCCTTTCGAGGCAACCGATCCAGAGGTCAGTCCTCTTATCGAGGTTCCTATCAGAACAGGTCCTCGTATTCATACAACAACAAGAACCAATACCAACACAAGCAACAACAACAAGGTCGTCAATCTTCATACGGAAGATCTAACTTCAGAGGCAAGAATCCCAAGAGGGGCACTGGCGGCCGCCAGTGACCGATTACTCCAGCCAGTCCTACCACCCTCTCCATCCTTTCAAATTGGAGGAAAGTTGACCCATTTCCTCACCAATTGGCAACACATCACCACGGACCGGTGGGTTCTCCAAATGATACGATTCGGCCATTCTCTCGAATTCACCACCATCCCCCCCCAATACACCTCCCCAAAGGCGGGCGCACAAACACCTACGCCTGCTTCTCCAGGAACTTTCTGTCATGCTGCAGAAAGGAGCCATCGAACGGGTTCCTGCATCTTTAAAAGGAAAGGGGTTTTATTCCCACTTCTTTCTTGTACGACAGAAGGAGAACAAGTGGAGGCCCATTCTAGACCTCAGGGCGCTCAACGCTTTCCTGCGGAGCCAATCGTTCACGATGGTGACGATCCAAGAAATCCTGGGCACTCTGGAAAAGGGAGATTTCATGACATCCTTAGATCTCCAGGATGCCTACTACCACATCCCCATCCTCAGACGCCACAGAAAATTCCTGAGGTTCGAAGTTGCAGGCCGACACTATCAGTTCAAAGTCCTGCCGTTTGGCCTCAAATCCGCGCCGCGGATTTTCACAAAGTGCCTTGCACCGGTGGCGGCCTTTCTGCGTCAGCTGGGTCACCAAGTCTTCCCCTACCTAGACGACTGGCTGGTGAAAGCACCCTCACCAGAAGGCGCGGCCGAATCCTCCAGCGCCTGCACCAATCTTTTTCAGAAGCTGGGATTAACCCTCAATCTCAAGAAGTCCTGCATTATCCCTACGACAAAAATTACCTTCCTCGGGGCTACCTTGGACACGGAGTGCACAAGAGCCTTCCCCTCGAAGGAAAGGACAGACAAGATATTGTCCCTAGCCACGGCTGTGGCAACAAAGACACACCTCAAAGTCCGGACTTACACATCCCTCCTGGGAATGATGTCTTCCTGCATACTTCTCATCCCTCACTGCAGACTCAGGATGCGCCCGTTGCAGGAAGCTCTCACGAGCCAATGGACTCAAAGTACTGGCTCTTTTGGGGACATTGTAAGGATAACACCAAAAACGACCAGAAGTCTGGAATGGTGGAGGCGTCGAAAAAATCTAACCATAGGATTAGCGTTTCTCCTTCCGGCGACGCCTCTGGTGATCACCACGGACGCCTCCCTGGAAGGATGGGGCGCTGTTCTCCAGGACCTTTGGATCAGCGGCAAGTGGGACGCACAGGAAAAGCTGCTCCATATAAACCTCTTGGAGCTAAGGGCTGTCTATCTTGCTCTACAGGCCTTCCTACCACGCATCCAGACCTCCCCAGTGCTCGTCAAAACAGACAACACCACGACGATGCACTATCTAAACAAACAGGGGGGAACGCGTTCGCTCTCTCAATCACGCGAATCGCAGAAAATCTGGAACTGGCTGGTGATACACGGTATCCAGCTCAAAGCAGACTATGTACCCGGAAAAGAGAATACCATCGCGGAAGCCCTGAGCAGACAAAGATCCCTCTCCCATGAGTGGGAACTGAGCGACAACGCTCTGGCTCACATCTTCTCTCAATGGGGAGTCCCAAAGATTGACCTCTTTGCCACCAAGGAGAACGCCAAATGCCCAAACTACGCAAGCTGGCGTCTCCAACAAGGGTCACTGGGAAATGCTTTTTCCATAGGTTGGTTCAGCGTGTTTGCGTACGCTTTTCCTTCGTTTCCGATGATCCCGAGGATCCTCAGGAAAAGGAAGGCGGAGCCCTGTACCCTGATCCAACCACAGCACCGAGACCGCCCTCATCGCCGCCACTGACGACATCCGAGCCCTGATGGACAACGGAGAAACAGCGGCCATCATCCTCCTAGACCTCTCCGCGGCTTTCGACACGGTCTGCCACCGCACCCTAGTGCAGCGCCTCAGCAACGTCGGAATCCAGGAGAAATCACTGGAATGGATCGTCTCCTTCCTCGACGGAAGAACACAAAGAGTCCGCCTACCACCGTACAAGTCAGAGGCCACCGAAGTCATCTGCGGCGTCCCGCAAGGATCCTCGCTGAGCCCTACTCTCTTCAACGTCTACATGAGCCCCCTCGCGGCCATCGCACGCCAACACAACCTCAACATAATCTCCTACGCCGACGACACCCAGCTGATCCTCTCCCTGACCAACGACTCCGCCGCCGCCAGAGCCAACCTGCACGAAGGGATGAAAGAGGTAGCCGAGTGGATGACGACGAGCCGCCTGAAACTGAACTCAGATAAGACGGAGGTCCTCATCCTGGGCTCCTCGCCCTCCGCCTGGGACGACTCCTGGTGGCCCCCCGCCCTGGGCTCCGCACCCAAACCAACGGACCACGCACGCACGCAACCTGGGCTTCATCCTGGACTCCTCCCTCTCCATGACCAGGCAAGTCAACGCCGTCTCCTCGTCGTGCTTCAACATCCTGCGCATGCTGCGGAAGATCTTCTGGTGGATCCCCACAGAGACCAGGAAGACCGTCACCCAGGCCCTCGTCACCAGCCGACTGGACTACGGCAACGCACTCTACGCCGGAACCACCGCCAAAATCCAGAAGAGACTCCAGCGCATCCAGAACGCCTCAGCTAGACTCATCCTCGACATCCCACGACACAGCCACATCTCCGGACACCTAAGAGACCTACACTGGCTCCCGGTCAACAAGAGAATCACCTTCCGCCTCCTTACCCACGCACACAAAGCTCTCCACGATCAAGGCCCGAGCTACCTCAACAACCGCATCAACTTCTACGCTCCCAAACACCACCTCCGATCTGCCAGCCATGCCCTCGCCGCCGTCCCACGCATCCGCAGAGCCACCACAGGAGGAAGGTCCTTCTCCTACCTGGCCGCCAAGACCTGGAACTCCCTCCCGGCCGACCTGCGCCTGACCCAAGACCACCTCTCCTTCAGGAAGAAGCTCAAGACCTGGCTGTTCGAGCAGTAGCGGCACCCCCCCCCCCCCCAAGCGCCTCAAGACCCTACGGGTAGGTAGTGCGCTCTATAAATGTCTTTGATTGATTGATTGATTGATTGATTGATCCTGATTGCCCCGTCCTGGCCGAGGCAGCACTGGTTCTCGGATCTGCTTCGACTTTCCATCAGGTCACCGATTCGTCTGAGGCAGCACCCGAACCTCATAACGATGTCCAACGGGCAGGTGCAGCACCCGAACCTCCTCTCGCTCAAGTTATCAGCCTGGCTCCTGAGCACAGAGAATTCTGTAACCTAAACATCCCACAGGACTGCAGAGATGTCCTAGCAAAAGCGAAAGCGGACAGTACAAACAAAACCTACTCTCTCAAGTGGAAAATGTTCTGCATTTGGTGTTCAGGCCAGGGCCTACGACCGCTCGCTGTCACCCCTGAACAGATATTACCATACCTCCTACATTTGGCACAGTCAGGACTGGCACATGCATCCATTAAGGTTCACCTAGCAGCTATCTCTAGGTTCACCAGAACTTTCACAGGGCCTTCTCTGTGGTCAAGTAGACTAGTCAAGCAATTCCTGAAGGGGCTCTACAGATCCTTTCCGAGGCCTCGGAAAGTCCCTCCGACATGGCAACTGAATCTGGTGCTCAATCAACTCATGAGACATCCGTTTGAACCCATTCATCGAGCATCTATCAAATACATCTCCTGGAAAACGGCACTCTTGCTCGCTTTAACATCAGCCAGGAGGGTGAGCGAGCTACAGGCTTTGTCCATTCAAGAACCATATCTGCAGTTCAGACAGGACAGGGTGGTGCTGAGACCGAACCCTAAATTCATACCAAAAGTGCCTTCGGACTTTCATCTCAATGAACCGATTGTTCTTCGGTCCTTCTTTGCGAACCCTTCCACGACAGCAGAAAGGGCGCTACATTCTTTGGATCTCAAGGGATGCCTAAAGTTCTATCTGGATAAAACTAAGACTCTCCGAAAGTCTTCACAACTGTTCGTGGGATACAGCAGTCCAAGAATGGGCCTGCCTCTTACGAAGCAAAGCATCTCGAGATGGATCTCCTCGGCTATTGCATTCTGCCACGACAAGGCCGGACGGCCTTTGACTGATCATGTTACTGCTCATTCCACCAGGGCGATGTCCACGTCAGCAGCGCTGTTCGCTGGAGTGCCAATCTTGGACATATGCAGAGCGGCGACCTAGAAGTCACCGCATACGTTCTCCAGACACTACTGCCTGGATATCGAACTTCAGAAGGATGCGGCAGTGGGTCAGGCGGTGCTTCGCAATCTCTTTCAGTGAGGTGAGCCTTCCTACATCCCGCCATCCAGGTATGCACATTCTTTGCTCTTGTGATGTTCCAGCTATGCTGTCCCCATGTTATATGATAATATATGCATTGTCTAACATGTTTACAGAGCGATTTTACATCACGCATGTGCATATCTGATTGCTAGCTACTCTGATTCAGGCATGTGAATCTATGAAAGACACCCCAAATACTGGATAAGAACTGCGTTACTTACCTGTAACAGCAGTTATCCAGTATTGGTGTCTTTCATAGATTCACATGCAACCCTCCCAACTCCCCTGGAAGGACTCACATCCCTCTCTGACAATATTTCGCCAACCTAGCTGGGTGCGTTCGAAAATCTGAGGGACTGAGGCTCCTCCCAGGAAGGTTCTAGAGGGAGGTCGGAGCTCATTGGCTGACTCTGAGAGTTTGGTCCTTTTTACATAAGGACAAGGATAGGCGACTAAGGGGAGGCTCTTAGGCCTATTTTCTCTATGTATGTCTATAGGACATTACTTTTTTATGTACCGGAGGCTCCCGTCTCGACGACGGGGAATGATTCAGGCATGTGAATCTATGAAAGACACCAATACTGGATAACTGCTGTTACAGGTAAGTAACGCAGTTCCTATGTGTCAGTCCCTCTGGGCCCAATGATCAACTCCTCACTCTACAATGGGTGAAAGCCAGCTACCTTGTTGTTTGGGAGAGCCATCAGAACAAAACTACCTCAATGGACAGCAGATAGGTCAGTTAGAACTGACAAACTTTGTGTCACTGACGCCACTCATAACAGGAAAATGAAAGAGTAAGCTGATCAGTGCCTACACGTCCAGGAGACTGGGTGGTGGAAAAGCAGAGACAGAAAGGATAGAGAGGCATGTAATTCGCCACCGATGGTGGCGCTCAAGGCACTTGAAAGTCAAAATCTAATAAAATATATCTTGTCCCCAGCGCCAAATAGCCCACCAGGGTAGGGCAATGGTCGAATTGGGGGATCTGAGGGGCACGATTTGCCCATACCTTTAAAATTTTAGACAAACAGTTCCCCAACTTTTTCTCGAAAGACAACAATCCCGGGGCGGTTAGAGAGAGAAGGCATCTCCAGCCAAAATCAAATGTTTGTAACTGCAGCAGATATATGACGTTACCACGCGTACTTTTAGCACGCATACCATTACCACGGATTTTTTACAACGCAGGTCATGTTACAACGGATACCCTTACAACGCAATACACTACAACGCACATACTATTACAACGCATACCATTACAACGTAAGTATAGGTAAGTATATATATTTTATTTAAAATTATTTAGATAATATTTAATGTAAGTATTCATTATTATATTTTAAATAATTTTTTTAATATTTAATTTAATTATTCATTATTTAATCATTAAATAATTATATTAATGAAATTATTTTTAATTGTATTTTTTTTAAATATATATTAAAAATACCCCTGTACCCCAAAACCCAAACCCAGCCCTAAAACCTAAAAATACCCCTGTACCCCAAAACCCAAACCCAGCCCTAAAACCTAAAAATACCCCTGTACCCCAAAACCCAAACCCAGCCCTAAAACCTAAAAATACCCCTGTACCCCAAAACACATACCCAGCCCTAAAACCTAAAAATACCCCTGTACCCCAAAACCCAAACCCAGCCCTAAAACCTAAAAATACCCATGTACCCCAAAACCCAAACCCAGCCCTAAAACCTAAAAATACCCCTGTACCCCAAAACCCAAACCCAGCCCTAAAACCTAAAAATACTCCTGTACCCCAAAACCCAAACCCAGCCCTAAAACCTAAAAATACCCCTGTACCCCAAAACCCATACCCAGCCCTAAAACCTAAAAATACCCCTGTACCCCAAAACCCAAACCCAGCCCTAAAACCTAAAAATACCCCTGTACCCCAAAACCCAAACCCAGCCCTAAAACCTAAAAATACCCCTGTACCCCAAAACCCAAACCCAGCCCTAAAACCTAAAAATACCCCTGTACCCCAAAACCCAAACCCAGCCCTAAAACCTAAAAAAACCCCTGTACCCCAAAACCCATACCCAGCCCTAAAACCTAAAAATACCCCTGTACCCCAAAACCCAAACCCAGCCCTAAAACTTAAAAATACCCCTGTACCCCAAAACGCTAACCCAGCCCTAAAACCTAAAAATACCCCTGTACCCGAAAACCCATATCCAGCCCTAATACCTAAAAATCCCCCTGTACCCCAAAACCCAAACCCAGCCCTAAAACCTAAAAATACCCCTGTACCCCAATACTTACCTATAAACGTACCTAAACTTACGATGTAATGGTATGCGTTGTAATAGTACCTGCGTTGTAGAATAATGCGTGGTAAAGGTATCCGTGGTAATGGATCCTGCGTGGTAATGGATCCGTGGTAACGGTACTGCGTGCTAAAAAATCTGTGGTAACAGTTACATACCAACTGCAGCTTAACGTATGCTAATCCCCGAACTACCACAGAACCTACCCCGTCCACCACATCCACAGCTTGATTAGTCTTCCATGTAATCCATCTGAATCTCCGCGTGACCTGCCCTTCATTACTACCCACCAAGACATCACCAAGCACTTCTTTTGTGCTGAGATATGGAAATGGAATAGTAAATTAACCTGATTCATAATGTTAGCATTACTGGAAGTGCTTTTTTTAATGGGAATATCTAAATTGTTAATGAAAAAGGTAAAATGGTAATTTTTAAGGTATGGAAATTGACCTCCCACCACTCCCCCTATTGTGCCCTATGTTCTTCGAGGGTGGAGACGGTTGCCCACATCCTTTTTGAATGTCCAGACTATTGTAACCCAAGAAAGCGTTTGCTCAAACCTGTGTGCAGATCGTTTGGCACCCGTTAATATTCAGTGACCCTACGCATTCTACTAACAGACACTTCCCCCCTTGTAGTTTGTGGCATCTCAAAAGTTTTAAAATGGTCTTGGTTGATCCGATCAAATAGGCTTTCTGTATCAATTTAATTCTTTTTTAAATGTAGATACCAATTTAATTCTTTTTTAACTGTACATATCCAAATGTTTTATTGCCCTTTTTATCTCTTTAGATGTATTATCATGTACATTTGCTGAATACCTTTTTTAAATATTTATTGTATGTACTGCTTTTAAGATATTTTTATGTATCGAAATAAAGCATATCAAGCAAAATCAACCAAACCGGTATGTAGACATTGTAAGAGCAGATTGAGGTTATTTTAGTAGATATTTTTGGTGCTGATATTTGTTTGGTAGATATTTGTGTTGCCTGGGTTAAAGCAGAGGACCTTGTTAGCTGTGTTTCCCGAGTGTAACATGCGCCTGTGTCATGAAGCTGAGTATTGTATTTTGACAACCCTGACAACTTGCACTCATATTAAATCTCAAAACAAGGAGGTAGATCCAGCTCCCAGAAGAAAACCTCACCACATTGAAAGAAGACCATACAACATGACCCAAGTTAACATAGTTTCAAGTGTCAATTTATTGTGAGAAACTCCTACTGTCTACACAATTGCCCCTGAGACTGCTTCTTTTTCTTTCTAAACGAACACCTCTTCCAACTCCTCCCTTTCCTACAGCATCACGTTCAGGGAAAGTATGTCATGGTGTGATACTGTATATAACAAGTCAAGCATAAATGACACACCTAAACTGTGATTGAACACCCTTTCCGTGGGAAGATAGCTCACTGAGATATGCTCTAGCTCTCAAATGGGGTGTATATATGTGTGTGTGTAATCTGCCAGCTTCACACGTTGTCATTCATCCTTCTGAAGTAGATCCACTGAATATTAGCACCTAGTATTTACAGTGCTTTAAAGTGACAAAAAACACAGCTAGCAAGCACTATATAAACAAGATATCACGTTTTTTAGTCCTAATATTTAAACCAGTCATATAATATAACACTATTGTCTAGATAATTGTTTAGGCACAAACGTTGTTCACTTATTTGCTTCAGAGTCAGAAGGCTCCCTTGCGGAAATTCAGATCGGGTATTACATCTGACTTTCAGCAGTGCCAGTTGATAATGTGGGTGGAGCCAGTGGAGCAAGTGGGTGGAGCTGGGGAAAGTGGGTGTGGCCTCTGACAAACATTTGAGCACCTGGACTTCATATTTTACAAATTAAGCACTGCCTGCAGCCCAGGCACAATGAAGTGTGAAATGCTGCTTCTGGCTGTCGTTCAGCCGGGCTTAGAAATGTCCTCACCTGATCAATAGAAGCTGCAACCCCACCTTTTACACTTCCCATCTCCCTAACCTGCAGTGCTCAGGAAGAAAAAGTAATCAGCAGCTTCTTCCGAATGAGACCCTCTTAGAATTTTAATGGGGAACCTTGTCTACATCACTTTACAACCCACTATCTGGTAAGTCATGGGGATGGAGGCAAATCCTGCATTTACACTTCCTCTAGAGCTAAGCAAATATTAAGACAACTATGTCTATATTAGGATACATATGCCTTTATAGGGATAACAAAGATAGTGTCAGTGTGTGTATTTTTTTCAATCTGCATCTGCTTTAAGACACATAGGTTTATCAACCAAATGAAATATGGTTACATCGGGTTATAATGCTGCACCTATGTATATATGAATGAATATTCCAGCTCCTTGGCTTTCTCCGGCGTGGGACCCAACAGCGCCTTCATCATCAAGCCCTCCTGCAGCTGCGGGATGATCACCCGGGTGATGAGGCTGGTGCCGCACACCCTCATTCTGGGCAGCATGGTGTTGACCAGGGGGATGGTGAGCCCCGAAGTGGGGCACAAAGGAGCAGTGAGCCTCAAGCCTCGGTGCCTTCAGCCAGGGAGGGAACGCTGCCTATATAATGGAAAGAGTACATGAAAAAAACTCATGGAACAAATAATTGAATCAATGTCCTAATAAATAACAAACTGTACCTGCAAGATTGCAATGAGTCAAAACAAGATCGTAATTGTGGATTAAAGTAATCTGTAAATTGGCAGCAGTAAACATAGAGTTACAAGTGCAACAATTTTCAGCTTGACAGATATGTGTGAGAGGTTAACATTCACTGAAGACTTCTTTATGAACCTCTGGAATTTAAGATACTGCTTGATTTACATCTAGCTACAGGAACAGACTCCGGCATTTCCCAAGACATTTCACAGGCATTAGTCTTTGATTTCTAAGACTCAAACATACTAGATTGTCTGTTCAAAGAGCAGAGAAATCTCCGATAGGGTACAATACCTAAAAATATAATAATAATAGATTTTATAAAGAGCTTTGGCAATCCCGATGGAGCGGGACTGCGCTAAAATTGCCCTACAATATCTAACTAACAGAAAAAGAACAACCTAACTTAAAAACCCGCGTAGAACTAGCCAGGCAGCAGCCTCTAACAGTACAGATTAGGTCAGCTTAAACAACCACATTTTGAGTTTCTTCCGGAAGGTTGTTTCTGAAGGTTCTTGTCTTAGATGAAGGGTAGGGTATTCCACAACTTCGAAGCTCGAAAGCCACAAGACCAACCGCCCAGACGAGTTGTTTCCTAAAGGGGGCCACAGCAAGTGCAGCACTTGTTGATCTAGACTTCAACTGGGCTGATAAGGGTTCACCAGAGGATAAATATTTTGTGGTATAAGCACATGGCTGTAAAAGATATTATTTTGCTTAACGGCAGCCAAAGTAATGTGCAAGGGCTGTGCTAAACGGTGCATGTCTCAGATGATGTAGCAGTAAACATGCTGCTGCATTTTGCACTCTTTAAAAATTTAGTAATCTACCCTGTGTGGCTCCAATATAGAGTATATTACAATAGTCCAGTCTAGACCAGACAAGGGCCTGGACTATTGTTTTCTTGGTAGCTATGGGGACAAAGCCACGAGTGATCATTGCCTGAGTTTTGAGAGCGCTGAAACATTTCTCAGCCGCACAGGCATTTTGGCTGTCAAATGTTAGGTTAGCCTCTAACCAAGTCCCTAGGTTCTTCACTTTTGGCTTGGGGGCTGGCATGGGACCTAATGCATCCGGCCACCAGGAGGTCCAAACAAAGGGTAGTTTGGCAACAATAAGAACCTCTGTTTTGTTAGCATTGCACTTGAGGTGGCTCCTGTTCTTCCAGTCTGCAAGTTTCACAAGGCAGGATCTAAACTGAATTGTAGCACCTCCCTCATCCCGGTAAAGAGTGACAATAAGCTGCATGTCAACAGCATAAGATACAATGGTAACATTGTGTCACTCAATGACATCTACCAGGGGGAGCATGTACAGATTGAAAAGAGTGGGGCTCAGAGCAGAGCCCTGGGACACGCCCCGAGGCAGAAACAACACTTATTTATTTATGCGTTTTTATATAGCGCAGACTTTACTGAAGGTGTCAGAGCGCTTCACAATTGGAACAGAACTGATACATGAGAACATTACAAGTGAACAAATTACAAAAGCAAACGTTACATTACATGAGGCAAAAGTGACAATCGTGAGCAAACAAAATACAAGAGGTAGCAAACGGTGCATTACAGGAGGAAAAAGTGACATGTGTGCAGGTTACAAAAGTGTACAAAGTACAAGTAGAGGTACAATACTGCAATAAATCGAGGACACTCAAACACAAGAACAAACGTTACATAGGCAATGGTGACACTTGTGCAAGTATCAAAAGCAAATAAAATGTAAGAGGTAGCAAACAGTGTGTTACAGAGAAAAGTGACGTTTGCAGGTTACAAAAGAGTACCAAACACAGGTAAAAGGGTAATACTGCAAAAAATGGTAGACTCTCAAACCACAAGAACACACTGGGAAGGCACTTCCATAGTCATGGAGAAAAGGTCTTTTAGCTACCTGAAAGGTGTGGTTTTAGAAGAAAAATGGCAGCCACGTTAAAGCTGTGCCCCGACACCTCTATTCCATATGAGTTATAACAAAAGGCAGTGGGAAACTATGTCAGAGCAAAGAGTCTAAGAGACTCAGAAGCTAACAATAGGGAAAGGATCTGTGATATACTGAGCTCGGAATTCCGATTGAGTCTCATGGAACAGATTGTTGGTCTCTATGAAGCTTGTCAATTGAGCATGACATGCTTTTCAGTGACTTTCGAGATGAAAAGGAGCGACGAAATTGGCCTAAAGTTTTCAGGTAGAGCCGGTTCTACTGATGTTTTTTTTAAGAGAGGCACGACAATGACATCCTTCAATCTTGTAGGTAATTGACCCATAGCAAATGAGATCTCCAAGTTGCCCAGGCTTGTCAAGATAGCCTCCATTGCATGAACAAAAATCCTGGGTGGAACCGGGTCAGCTGGAGACCCAGATTTTACTGTGGTTAAACGCGTCCAAATCTCATCTAAGGAGGGAGCGGTGAAACTAAAAAGGCCATCGCTAGAGTCTAGAACTTTGACCTAGGCCTCCTGACACAGAGTGTCCCTAGATGCCTCGGGAAAGGAGTCCTAGATTTGGGAAACTAGTCACAAAAAAAGTGGGCAATTGCATTACAGCTCTCAAGAGACGAAGTGATGTGTGCTGATGCACGCTCCAAAGATGACAGAGATTTAACACTTGAGAAAAGTTCTCTCGAGGTATAGGATGACTTAATCTTCTTTGCATAAAATTGACTGCTCGTGATACATATTTGCATCATATTTCCAAAGAGCCAGATTGTAATTGGCTTTGCTGTCGCCATACACACTCCAGGCATTTACACAACTTCTTAAGTAGCAAAAGTTCCTTGTTGAACCATTCTTCAGATTACTTAGAGCAAGTCGCAAGATTATATGTCATTGGCGCAATTCTGCCAAGTGCCCCAGTTATCAAGTCTTCTAGATGCTTATTAGCAGAGTCAATACCCTTGCTTATAGCAGATTCATTAATCGCGAGTGCAACAGTGAAGGTCTTCGCAGTGACCTTCGCCCTTTTCCACGTTTTACACTGCACACCTTCCTTACAAGTGGGAATGGAACTAGTCAGTGGAAACTAAAATGGAATTATGTAATAATCAGACCAAAAACAGGGATAGGATTCTCGACTGTCATCACTGCAGAGTTGAAAAAGACCAGGTCCAACGTATGACCTAAAATGGAAGTGGGGATGTGAAACACAAATATCCTAAATTATATGTATCTGCTACTTTCTAATCCAGAGGTAACGCTGGGTACATCATTATTGTCAAAAAAATGCTTCAGCTGGCAAGTATTTATGCTAAACTGCTCCAAATGGTATTTGAAGTGTAGTCAATCAATCAGTATTTATGGATAAAAGCACACTCAATTTTTCTCCACTTAAAGACCATAGAATAACAAAATATGTAATCTCATTCAAGAAGTGTGTAATGGCAATCTCTATTATTATTATTCATACACAAATTGTCAGAAGTTAGCTGAGTGCTTAAGTGGTAGGGAAATCCTGTACAGCATTAGATATCCAGAGCACAATAAATTATATTATGTCAAGTTATAGGTACTTGATAATGTGCATAACTCACTCTCGAAGGAGTATCTCGGTGCTGCGCTAAGCAGGCATAGGAAAGACTATCTAGAACAACCATGTTTTGAGCATCTTTTTAAAATTCATGAAATTGGGGCAAATGTGGATACAGAGAGAAAGATTGTTCCAATGATGAGTAGCCAGATATGAGAAAGCTCTACTGCCAGATCTGGCAGTACGGATACATGGAATCTGCAGAAAGGATTTATTAGAAGATCTTAACTGTCTAGTTGGCAAATAGTAACTCAGTTTTGAATAGAGGTACACGGGCTGAGACTGATACAGGACCTTGTGCGTCAAGCAACAGAGCTTAAAAATTGCCCATTTTGTGGGGCAGCCAATGTACGTTTTTTAGTATGGGAGCAGGAGATGACCGCACAGGTAAGTTACAGATCAAACGGGCAGCAGCGTTCTGAATGACTTGTAGTTTAGCCAGAAAAATGTCATTTGCTGCAACCAACAATGCATTTCCATAGTCCAGGCGAGTAGTTATAAGTGCCTGGACCAGGGTTTTTCTATAGGTGGAAGGTAATCAGGGAAATTCTTTTTTCAACAGCCTCATTGTGGCATAACAGGTGCCACATGTGGCATTTACCAGGTCTCTCAAAGACAGTGTCCCGTCAAGTTTCACTCCTGCATTTCTCACCACTTACTTATGAGTGAGGGCTGGTCCAAGATCCGAGGGCCTCCAGTCAGCTGACCAAAGCTCGTGCGCTTTGCCAAACAGCGCAATCTCGGATTCTCGCTATTTAGTTGGAGACAGTTATTGATCATTCAGTCAATGATATCCCTCATGTATTGCACACATTTTTGTTTCCCCATATCTGGGTGAGGACCAAAACTGATGAGAAGTTGAGTGTCATCTGCGTATGACACGATCTCTGTACCTCAGGATCTCACAACGTCTGCCAGAGGTGCAACAAAGATGTTAAATAAAGTTGAGGTCAGGCACGAGCCTTGAGGAACTCCCTTGTCAGAAAGTATTTTTATTGATTAAAACGGGCCTAAACCAACCTGGTGGGTACGGTTGTCAAGGAAGTTCCTGAGCCAGAAGTGTGCCCTACCATGGATATGTACTTCATATAGTCTGCGGATGAGACAGTTTCAAATGTGCAGACAGGTCCAAGAGAACCAACATGAATGAGGTTCCAACATCAAGAGAGAGTCAGATAATGTCAGTGACTGCCACCAATGCTCTCTCTGTACTGTGCTCTTTTTCCAGATTGGTAAGGGTCTAACATTCGATGTTTTTCTAGGTAGGATAGGAGCTGTTTGTTAATGTGGCCCCTGCAGAATTTTAGTGAGCAAGGGTAGTAGCGAAGTGGGACTATAGTTAGCAAGATCTTCGGGATTGGCAGAGACCATTATGAGAAGTGGAGATACTTGTCCACACTTCCAATCTGATGGCAGTTTGACAGAAGTTAATGAAAGATCAAACAATGATTTTACCAAAGGAGCCAGATAGCCAGCTAGACTGGACATTATTTGAGGTGGGCAGAGGTCTAGCGGGGAGCCTGATTTTGAGCTGAACCTGTTCCACTGAACAGGGTTCACATCTCTCCAGAATAGCTACGGCAACAGGATGAGGTCAACTCAGATCCATTGCCGTATCTGGGGGTTCTGGGCTTACACAAAAGCTCCTATATCTGACATTTATTTTATTTGTAAAAAGTTAAGCTAGGAAATTGCAGAAATTCTGGGATGATGGGGCAGTAGTAATGCAGGCACCGGGTTTTAAAAAGAGTTGCCCTCTAGGGTCTTTTTATGATTATTTCAAAGCATAACTCTTTGAGCTGCATTATCAGTGAAAGATTTATGCGCAAATAAGTGAAGAAAAACACAATTCAGTTAATCCACTTTTAGTATAATTGAATGACTCATTTCAACCCAGAATAATTCCAAATCCCCGGGACATTATAAAAGCTTTCTGATCATGACAACTGAAAAATCATTGAAGATGCTAATAGAAGGGTGACTTTTTCTTAGTGTATCCTCAGTCCAACATGATCAGAATTCTGGTTTTGACACTAATGGCCAGGCCACCACTGAGAGAATGAGTATTCTCACTGCAGACCTAGTTCCATTTGGTGGCACTTGAATACAGCTTTGCACATAAACATTCCTTAAATTACGTTTTTTAACTTCCATGTAATTTTTTTAATTTATTGTTTATGTGGAGGAAGGGACACCTTCCAGCACATAAACAATCATTGGCGTTTTGCTGTTTCAATATATGCTGCCCAACACATGGAAACAGCAAAAACAAGGAGAAATTAAACATTTCTCCTCGTTGCACCCTGTTAAGACCAAGTTTTCCCTGGTCTTATTTTGGCGCTGCCCCATATTTACACCACCCTTGTACATATGGGGCAGCGTCAAAATCAATGGGTGTTGCGGTGGAACGCTCACAGCAACACCCATTGCTCCCCCCTTTCACGATAAGTAGTGGCTTAACGCTGCCATGTAAACAAGGCGAAGCCCCTATCAACACCGCAACGTCGAGGAGAGTGACGTTGTGGTGGCAATAGGGGCTTGTAAATATGCCCCCAAAGACTTTTGTTAAAATTTGCAGATTATGCATCAGATGATGGATTATGTGGCAAATGCGACAAATTTAAAATGATGCAAACATCGCTGCAGCCGTAGAATTGCCTAATTCCAGTTGCCCTGCCTACAGCACACATGATAGCATACATGCTCAGAGAAAATCAGTAACCACAGCGATGCTCTAAATAGTGTGGCTTCCCCCAAGGGGACCCAGAAATCTTGGGAGTGGACGACCAATGTTTCTGAGGGCTGAGCTATCAGAATACCAGTGGTTTCTCCACCTTTAAATAAGGCAACAGATGTTAGTTTATGGTGGTACACCCTCCTCTCGAAATTTTAAATGATCCAGCAACATTGTAATTTAGACCCTGGCGGTTTGCCTACAAGTTCACCATGTCATTGGTGACTATGGGGTCGATTATGACTTTGGCGGTGCTGAGCTGTGCGGGGACCACCCACCAGATTGCATGTACAACTAATTTCTGGAGGGCTTTTTTGGACCTTTCTTTTTCTGTCCCCACAGCGGTGCACTGAAAATGGGCACTGCAATGAAACGCAAAAGAAATTCCAGAAAAGCATGGGCTGGGAAGTACCTGCCGCCTGAGAATTTGGGGTGCATGCAAACAAGTGTCACATGTTGTGCCCCCCTGAATGCACCCCAATTGTAGGAGGGCATGGGGGTCTGTATGGCCCTCTTTGTTTCCCCTACACCAGCCTTTTCATGGTGGTGAGCACACCATGAAAAGGCTGGCGGAGGCGAAACTCATAATATGCGTGGCGAACCATGGCAGTCCAGCATTGCATATTATATACGCCCTCTGCTCTGCGCCACAGCCAGGGAATGGCAGTTCCCTGGCCAGTCTGCACAGCAGTGGCCGTTCCTAAAACTCACCTAGTAATGCGGCGGTCACAGGACCCCCACTGCTGTGCCATTGTGAGTACGGAGGTCAATGACCGCCGTACTTGTAATCGGCTCCTTGCCCTCTGCACCCCTGGCAGAGTGCTGAGCACCATGGTAACAGATTCCGACCTGCCTGGTATGGATGTCAGTGCCTAGAGTGCATCTTCTGGTGAGGCAGGTTTACTGTAGTTACAAATGAGTTCTAAGTGAGGGCCATGCATATTTTTGGACTGCTATACAATTTTTTGTTTTTTACAAACTACAAAATTCGCAGTTTTTTTTGGGAAAAAATCTATGTCTCTGATGTGTATAGAGGTGTCTCCCTGCTTGTGGGAGGTATTTGTTGTTTTGTCTTCCCTGGTCTGCATGGTAATGGATGGCAAACCCTGGCAGGGAAACTGGGTGATGGTAGGCTCATCTTAATCATGGCAGGACTACTGCCACTAGAACATGTGACTGATGGGCTGCCTGGTGAAGGGTTTCCAACGTTGGAGTAAGCTGACGCTCTGCCATTGGAAGCCAGTTGTTCCCCAACCTGTAATTTTGGTAGTGGAACTGAAAGCTTGCATGGTGGGACCACGACTAGTTCAGTGGGACTCCCCTCACGGCAAACTCTAAATGGCCCAAAAAGATGGAAAATTTGAACCGAAACATTTGACCTTACAACCTGCCAGGTCAGCATGGGCTTTGTCCTCTGCCTCTGCTGGCCACCATATTTAGACATCCCTACATGCCTGGGTAGATCTCAGTGACTGATATGCATCCACTGGTGAGGCAGATGCCCTTTAGGCACAGCTGAATGCTAAGAGGGCATCTTATGTTTGGATTTCTTTTGGCTCTCTCCAATTTTTAATTTTTTTTCCTCAAACAACTTAGAAAGCAGGAATTTGTTAGAGCAAAACACAAAATACCTGGCCCAATGTGCGGGACTGTTCTGCTTATGCATTTGGTGCATTGTTAATTTTCTTTGCCTTGGTCAGCCATGCCTTAAAGATGGATCTACCTTGGAAAATCCGTAAATGACACCCCATTCAGAGCAGGGTGAGTGTTCATCCAAGACTATGAGTAAAAGTGTTATTCAGGATTAGGATCGTTTTCTTGCAAATTGATTTTTGTGCACCTAGTGGAACTTTGTTGCACAATGTTTTCAGGAATCTGATCACACTAAAGGGATTTCCTTTGTGTTAATATGAAATGGTAATCATTTTAATTTCATTATGTTGATAAGTAAAATAAACGATTAGTGTGTTATTGAGAGTGAAGTAATCAACATTCCATGAAAGTAATTTAGAAACTGTCATTATTTGTCATCAAATGAAAACGTCTGCTTTCTTGTCCCCAGATAATTTTCCGCAAAATCTGTGATGTGAAAAAGGAGGAGGAAGAGCGACTGCGTCAAAAGAATGAAGTAACTCTGACTATCCCAGTGGATCACCCAGTAAGAAAGCTCTTCCAGAAATTTAAGCAGCAAAAGGAACTACGGAATCAGGGTGACTTGGAAAGAAACCACCAGCTGCAAGTTGAGAATCGTTCCTTTTACAATGGAGCTCCGATTACTGGGACAAGCGTGTTGACAGTGTCCCAGATCACACCCATCCATACTTCCCACTCTTACGTCAGAGCCACCGAATCATTTAAACAGAACAACAGAGACGCAATAGAGCTGAAACCCAATAGCAATAGTGAGCCAAATTGTGTCAAAGTGAACAGTCCTATGCGCATGAAAAATGGAAATGGGAAAGGGTGGCTTAGACTGAAGAACAACATGGCACCCCCGGATGAGAAAAAGGAAGACTGGAATAATGTCACAAAGGCGGAGTCAATGGGTTTGCTCTCCGATGACCCTAAAACCAATGACTCAGAGACCAGTGCAACCAAAATCCCTTTAAGAAAAACAGACTCTTGTGACCATGGAATAACAAAAAGTGACCTTCTTTTGGACAAAGTTGGCGACGCTCGCAGCCCCATGGAACACAGTACCTTGCAACTAGATGGAAAACGTCCCTTCTACCCAATCCCTGAGCAGGCCTTACAAAACACCCTACAGGAGGTCAAAAAGGAACTGAAAGAGGACATCCAGTCCCTAAGCAGCAGAATGACCGTTCTGGAAAAGCAAGTGGGAGAGATTTTAAAAATACTTTCTGAAAATAAATCATCTCTCCCTTCTTCGCCGGTATCTCACATACCACCTCAAATACCATGCCAGGATATTTTCAGCGTCTCAAGACCTGTATCGCCTGAATCCGAAAAAGATGAAATTAATTTTTAATATAATCCATGGTTCAGCAACATAGAACTGATCTTAATTTGTAAATATTGCATGTCCAGCTGGTTTCTGGCCTGCCAAAGAAAATGACAATTATTATAGATCTTGCTTGTATATTATGCAGTTGACTGCATGCACATTTTACATTTATAAGGTTATTATATTATATAAGATGATGATATTTGTTTATTAAACTTATCGTAAATTTTAAATGATCAGGGTCCACCCCAGCAATCTTCCCATGAAGGGTAATGATCTCAGGCGAGTTTTTAAAGCTTTTGTTTTCTCCATTCTCCCCATGAGAAACAGCGACAATGGGACAGTAAGAACCAGCCATATATTTAAGCTTCATTTTCAAAGCCTACAGCATTAACCACAATATAATATTTAGCTACGTTTTGTAACTAAGCTTTGTAGTTGGGTCTTCACACATCCGCATATTCACTTTGCATACTTATTCAAGCAGGGCACAGTAGAAATAGAAAAAATACAGCAAGTTGTACGCATGCCTAAGCTTAATATAATGAGCTCTCACTCGGCTCCTTTCACTTACTCTTAGAAAATATGCTTGGAAACAGGAATGAACTGTTAGACTTTAACCCGTTGCTTTACCTACAGTTTACATATTTCTTTCCTTTTCTTTCCTAAGATACATTGGTATCACTTACAATATAATATAGCCAGACTGCATATGTTGGTAGATTATACCCATTTTCTAAATTGGAATTTTACTCAAGCAATAAGAGATGAACGTGTACTTTATACTTTGTATTAAGGTAACTGTTAAACCCTTTTTGAGTTGTATTTAATGCCCTGTCACTAAGATCTACCAGGGTCTCAATGTGGGATATTTACTTGACTCTTGGGCTGGATAATATGAAATTGACTGAAACTCTCAAGTTATACCTATGTATGATTACTTGGCATAACGTCGTTTAGAGTCCGCCAGGAGCTGTAGTGCAGCACAAGGGAACTGTGGTGTTATCTTTACATTTTGATGACAATCCCTACATAGCACCCTGATGTAGAGCAGGAGGTAGTATAAACTCCATGAGTTACTTTAAACTTTGGTCAGTTTAAATTGTAGCTGTCCTGATTACCAACTAGTATTATTCATTAGAACAAATCCAGATTTCCTCATCACAGAGCTCACAGATTGTGGTAAAGCCCCATTCTAGAGGCACATTTAATTAACCTAACCTAATGCTGAAAGTACACACAGAAATATATGTCCCTTTTTCTGATTCTGTGGGTTTCCCCTCAACTTTGTATCACCATATAAGCATTTACCCATACAAATTCATACACACATCCTGGAATGCGAGGGAGTTTCTGACTTTCTTTCGGCAAAAGAAATTGTCACATGGATCCATCTGTTAGGTGAGGCCACTGAGAGCATCCTTACCTTGTGAAAAGAAGCGGATTGAGACAATATATAGAAAGGGTGTGATGACCTCCCTGCATGTGCTGAGCAACCGCTTCAGGAAATAGTGAGTCTTGAAAGGACACTGGGATGCCTACGTCCTGTTTAAGAAGAAAGCAGGGGCCTAAGCTCCTGAAGAAGGATAGGTTTCGAAGCTAACAGTCCCCAAAGTTACTAAACGCTATTCACATATATAAATGCAGTAAGAAGAAAGAAGTTCGAACCAAAACTAATCAAGACTGCTAGAAAAGATCGACCAAATCAATTTACCAGAAAAGAGCTAACAATGTGGAATGTGTTCTGTGAATGCCACAAATTGTGAGAAGGTTAATTGTCCATTTGGGATTCCTTTCTTCCCTATGTTCCTTGTCACTAATAGCAAAGTGCAGAATCTCTATCCTTGCAATAACAATTGCCTGAAAAATGAAGCATTTTGAAAGGAATATAAATCCTTAGCTAGAGACCTTTCTAGGTCCAGTTGGTGTCAAAATGGCTCCAGTTTACCTATGCGTTGGCTGGATGGTATGCTTACTCAAATAAAGGTTTCACTCACCTAGAGTAACTTCAGGGCCCCCGTTTCTAAATGGCCTACAAAACAAGATGGTAACTGATGTGTTACTGATTCTGGACAGTATCAATATTCCTTTTATCGGCCATGACTATTTTAAGTCCAAAAATGGAGAATAATATGTGGAACCTGGATTTATGGTGTCCAGTATATCCATGTTTTTCTGGCATCCGGGGCGGTGAAAAATGTTAGCAGCCGTGGCCCGTGCAGGTAAGAGTGGTAGGGCATCGACAGACAACTGGGAGGGGAAATTAAATAAATAATGAATTTCCCCTCGTCGTCGTCTTTTGAAATCCCCCTAACCGCTCCCCGCCCCTCCGCTCTTACCTGCAGGGGGCCGCAGCTAAATGTTATCCAACTTGCAGGTGATTTTCCTGGAGATATTCTTGCCTGGTAAGAAGGCTTTATCTCCATGCCCCAAGTAGAAATGCAAGAAGGACTAATGTGGATGTCGATGAGGATAACCCAGGAAGGAATGGATGCAGTAACACAAAATGTAGAAGTTCAAGGGCAATCCTGCTGAAAAAAAGGTACAATTACCTGTGGAACTAGCAAGGAATTACTTGAACAACTAATGCTTTCCTTTTCCAGATATTGTGTAAGAACCTGGTCATAAGAGGGAGAAAGGAAAGCGCAAAGTAGGCCCGGGGGCACAGGTAGGACTAGGCATAGATCCCAGAACCTAGGGAGATGGTATCTCTGAAAAAAACAAAATTAAAAGCAGTGTTCTTTCCTTATATAAATGAAGATATGATAATCCTTCACAATTGGAAGCCTCCTGAGCTACAGAAGATAAGAGAAAGGCAGAAAAAGGTAGATAGATGACTTCTCTGTAGATTATGTTTCTTATTGGGTTCAAACATGTTTTCGTGCCAGAGACAGACGTATTGCTGAAGCTTTAAACCACTTTTAATTTGATTGGTGTGAGCTTCCTGCTTCCATCGTTGCTGTTGACTTTACGAATTGCAGCCACAATATTCTCAGAAGGCTGCTGCAGTGTTGGAGTCAGGGAGCAGTATCTAGCCTTTGTGCAACACCTTTGGCACCCGCCATTTTCTGAAAAGTTAGCAAATGGGCACTCCTGTTTGCAGGGTGATTTTATCTTGTACCTTACAAGCTAGCGTGTGGTGTAGGGTTCCTGACTCTTGGCTCCAAATGAAGCACACAGTGACCCATGTTCGGGCTGCGCATGCAGCACTAAATAGCCCAACCTGCAAATACACAATGCACCTAGCCCTAAAGCACCTTGGAAAGGGTTTCGATGGACACCACAAGGAGCAAGTGGGAGGGCTTATGCTGAACCTATGCCCAATTCCTACTAGCTAGCAAGCTGCAAATGACCACCTGTTATGGCTAGCTCAAAAACTAAGGTTCTTCCTTTCTACCATTCAATAAGGAAAATGCCAGGATGCATTTTAAATGAATTCCTGACTACTAAGAATCAGTTACCTTTTCCTTCCAAGATCAGGAATGGAACAAGTCCCCTGCTGGCCATGGAGGGATAAAATACAGGATGTGTGTAAGCGCAGGCATCTTTTTGGTGATAGAAAGGAGACACTCAACCCATAGCACCTGGTGGATGGAAACTTTAATTTCAATCTCTTGAGACTGTGATGGGGAAGGATAGCATGGAAGGAATGTGCATACATCCGGAGACCATGCGGTCCAATCATACCCCTTGCTCTTGTCTGGATATCACAGTTCTTCTGAAGCACTGGTGATTTTGACATATTTCAATATCATGCCTTGTTTGATTGTGTAACGAATAATTAAGTGTAACTTCAGGTATTCATCTCCTCTGTATTCGCATGCTGAAAATAGTTCCCACAGGATTGTGCTTCCGTTTATACACTGTCATTGAAATACATAGAAGCAATCCGATGTAAGATGCACAATTACAGTTCATGTATGTACTGAAAATCAGTTTTTCTATGAAAGCAATCAACTTTTAGAAAACTAAAACAATGTTCAACACGTAAAAGCACTTTAAAATATTTTTTCAAAGATAAATTATTACTCTGCTTACACTGATGCTAAATGGAACCCCTTGCAATGACTTACCGCACCTGTTTTTATGGTACTTTTTAATAAAGAAAATGAAAACAAAAATACTGTACGAAACTACTTGATAATTGTTTCTATGAAGTCTGAGGAGGCGAAAACATTGTGAGGATATTACTCTTAATCAACATTTTATTTCTTAAAGAGACCTCTAACCGCAGATTCCTCAGCTTAGAATATGCCCCAGGTTTTATGCTGGATCTGAGAATTATTAAGCAACCCCCTGCACGTTGGTTGGTGGCATTGTCCAGGTACCCATATAAGCACCAACCCAGAATCCTGACATCAGTTCCTTTATTTCTGTGCCAACAGCGCCAATCCGGAGAGCTACCTCAGTCATTTTACCTCTTCTTTCAACTTTTTGTCACGTCTTAATTGATCTGTGCTCGTACCGTGCTAGGCATATGTCCCAGAGAAAGCTCACTTTATTGAAACTGTGTGGAGACTGTCATCAACAGATGATAGCCTCTGAAACATGGTTTGCTTGTGGTGCCTGGGGTCAAGCCATGGCCCCAAGGTCTGCTTTGTTTGCAAGTCCACAAATTAGAAGGCGATTCGCGAGCCAGCATTGATGTTGCTGGTGGTGCAGTAGAAGAAAGCTTCATACCATACCTATGCCACTCTTGTGAGAGATTTCAAGGTCTTTCTCTGAGCTGGTCCTGTGGATGATCATCTTCACAGTCCAAGATCTCCTCCAATAAGCAGAATAAAAAGACATAACGCGTTCTTTGGCTTCCCTGTCAAAAAGCTGTGCTTCTAGGCCCTGTCCCACACACCACCTGTGAAGCCAGCATCTGGGCCTGCTCCTCACTACCCCGAGTTCCCTGGAGCCAGTGCAAATCCCGCTCAAATGAAAGAATTTTACAACATCATGAACAATGTATGTAAGCCACCGAAACCCTCTGACACACCTCCAGGCCCCGTGGAGCTGAGAGGTGCCCCTGCTGGGTTATTGCTGGTGTGTTCACATCCAGCACAAACTTGGCCATCTGGATCCCCCCAGATCCAGACCAACACCTTCACCTATGCTCTCTTTCACCCCGACTTCTTCCATTTCGGCACTGTTTCTTTACGCCACCGCTCAATGACGAGTTCATTGATATTCCTGACTCCGAACCAGCGTCCTTTTATGCTGTCCAGGCTCTATCTGCTTCTGGACTTAACACCTTCCATGATCAACCCTTCCTTCCTGAAGTTAGAGATGAAGAGGAAGGGTTTATTCCTCTCGAGGAGGGCCCTGAGCCAGCAGGTTACTGATATGAGGAGCTGGGTGATGCCAGTAGGCTTGATACTTCCTCAGACGCTGGCATGCTTTCCCCTCCAGGCCCTGTGTTGAAGGAAGACTCACCCTTGCTGCCCTGCACATCACCACTTGATGAGCAGGGTTGCCTAGGTCCTTGACTTTCAGCTGCCTGCTGTCGAGATCAAGGCCAACATCTTCATGGAGGTGCTTCACCCAGGAGCCAGTTTGGTTGAACCACTGCTTCCCTTTAACGAAACCCTCACCAAAGTTCTCCTAGGGGCCTGGGTAAACGGTGCATTCCATAATTTCCTGATACCACTGCCCAGCCCTAGGAGACCCAGACTTCTCCCAGTACCCTTCCCTGGAGAGCCTGGTTGTTCAGACCTCAACGTTCAAGGCCAACCCACATGCATTTCCTTCCACTCCACCGAACAGGGAATCCAAGAGAATGGACACCTTTGGGAAGCATATTTTCTCTTCCACTGCCTGACTCTTGAGCTGATATTCCCATGTGTTGTGGGATTCAGTTACGCTACTGCTCTCCATGCTTCAAAAGGAGGGCAGACGGCCAGGATGCAGCTAAGTTTGCCAGCAGGTGCGGGCTGGATACCATGGACTCTCTGGGTAGAGCCATGGCTTCTACAGTGACAATGCTCCACCATGCCTGGTTGCTGTCTACTTGGTTCTCAGGGTATGCCCAAGCATTCTTGATTTACATGCCTATTTGGTGACATGGCTTGCACAGCTCTCGAGCACGTTTGCCAGAGCTGGGTCACTGACAGGTCCCTTGGACTTTACCTGTCTGCCCGGCACCAACAGCAGTTCTTATTTACCCCTACTACGGAGGTGGTTGGGGCATGTACGTGAGCCCACAGTGCTAGCTGTGCATGCCAATCTAGTAGACTAACCAGTTCTTTCCTGGGCCGGGTTGGGGATCCCACAGAGGAAGCTAGAGCTAGACACATGCTGTCCAGTCCCCCACCCCTCCTTCAGCCATAGCCATCAAGATCCTTTAGCACACCCTCTATCCAGCATGGTCAGCCTGTTGGCAGCAGGATCAGGCACCTCCTACCCCAAAGATCTGTGTTTACCTCTGACAAGTGGGGGCTTCAGATTATGCAGAAGGGGTATGCCCTTTCATATGTGGAAACCCCTCTACCTATGCCACCATTCCAAGAACAGCTGACAGAGGATCTCTCCTTGCTCCATCAGGAAGTACAGGGTCTTATGGACAAAGGAGCCATCGCAAGGGAACCCGCACCAGAAGTAGAGCATGGTTGTTATTCATGTTGCTATGTGTCGCCCAAGAAGAATCGAGGCTTTTATCCTATTTTAGGTCTGTGCTCTCTCAACTATTTTCTGAGAAAAGAAAAATTAAAATTTCTCACATTAGCTAAATTCTGTCTGTGCTGTATCCTGGAGACTGGATGGTAGCATTTGACCTGCAGGATACATATTTGTACATTTCTAACCTACCACAAAGAGCAAGTGGGAGGGCTTATGCTGAACCTATGCCCAATTCCTACTAGCTAGCAAGCTGCAAATGACCACCTGTTATGGCTAGCTCAAAAACTAAGGTTCTCCCTTTCTACCATTCAATAAGGAAAATGCCAGGATGCATTTTAAATGAATTCCTGACTACTAAGAATCAATTACCTTTTTCTTCCAAGATCAGGAAAGGAACAAGTCCCCTGCTGGCAGTGGAGGGATAAAATACAGGATGTGTGTAAGCGCAGGCATCTTTTTGGTGATAGAAAGGAGACACTCAACCCATAGCACCTGGTGGATGGAAACCTTAATTTCAATCTCTTGAGACTGTGATGGGGAAGGATAGCATGGAAGGAATGTGCATACACCTGGAGACCCAGCGGTCAAATCGTTTCCCTTGCTCTTGTCTGGATATGACAGTTCTTCTGAAGCACTGGTGATTTTGACATACTTCAATATCATGCCTTGTTTGATTGTGTAACGAATAATTAAGTGTAACTTCAGGTATTCATCTCCTCTGTATTCGCATGCTGAAAATAGTTCCCACAGGATTGCGCTTCGGTTTATACACTGTCATTGAAATACATAGAAGCAATCCCATGTAAGATGCACAATTACAGTTCATGTATGTACTGAAAATCAGTTTTTCTATGAAAGCAATCAACTTTTAGAAAACTAAAACAATGTTCAACACGTAAAAGCACTTTAAAATATTTTTTCAAAGAGAAATTATTACTCTGCTTACACTGATGCTAAATGGAACCCCTTGCAATGACTTACCGCACCTGTTTTTATGGTACTTTTTAATAAAGAAAATGAAAACAAAAATACTGTACGAAATTACTTGATAATTGTTTCTTATGAAGTCTTAGGAGGCGAAAACATTATGAGGATATTACTTTTAATCAACATTTTATTTCTTAAAGAGACCTCTAACTTCAGATTCCTCAGCTTAGAATATGCCCCAGGTGTTATGCTGGATCTGAAAATTATTAAGCAACCCCCTGCACGTTGGTTGGTGGCATTGTTCGGGTATCCATATAAGCACCAACCCAGCATCCTGACATCAGTTCCTTTATTTCTGTGCCAACAGCGCCAATCTGGAGAGCTACCTCAGTCATTTTACCTCTTCTTTCAACATTTTGTCACGTCTTATTTGATCTGTGCTCGTACCGTGCCAGGCATATGTCCCCCAGATAGCTCACTTTATTGAAACTGTGTGGAGACTGTCACCAACATATGATAGCCTCTGAAACATGGTTTGCTTGTGGTGCCTGGGGTCAAGCCATGGCCCCAAGGTCTGCTTTGTCTGCAAGTCCACAAATTTGAAGGCGATTTGCGAGCCAGCATTGATGTTGCTGGTGGTGCAGTAGAAGAAAGCTTCATACCATACCTATGCCACTCTTGTGAGAGATTCCAAGGTCTTTCTCTGAGCTGGTCCTGTGGATGATCATCTTCATAGTCCAAGATCTCCTCCAATAAGCAGAATAAAAAGACATAACGTGTTCTTTGGCTTCCATGTCAAAAAGCTGTGCTGCTAGGCCCTGTCCCACACACCACCTGTGAAGCCAGCATCTGGGCCTGCTCCTCACTACCCGGAGTTCCCTGGAGCAAGTGCAAATCCCGCTCAAATGAAAGAATTTTACAAAACCATGAACAATGTATGTAGGCCACCGAAACCCTCTGACACACCATCAGGCCCCGTGGAGCTGAGAGGTGCCCCTGCTGGGTTATTGCTGGTGTGTTCACATCCAGCACAAACTTGGCCATCTGGATCCCCCCAGATCCAGACCAACACCTTCACAGATGCTCTCTTCCACCCCAACTTCCATTTCGGCACTGTTTCCTTACGCCACCGCTCAACGACGAGTTCATTGATATTCCTGACTCCGAACCAACGTCGTTTTGTGCTGTTCAGGCTCTATCTGCTCTGGACTTAACACCTTCCCTAGATCAACCCTTCCTTCCTGAAGTTAGAGATGAAGAGGAAGGGTTTAGTCCTCTTGAGGAGGGCCCTGAGCCAGCAGGTTACTGATATGAAGAGCTGGGTGATGCCAGTAGGCTTGATACTTCCTCAGACGCTGGCATGCTTTCCCCTCCAGGCCCTGTGTTGAAGGAAGACTCACCCTTGCTGCCCTGCACATCACCACTTGATGTGCAGGGATGCCTAGGTCCTTGATTTTCAGCTGCTTGCTGTCCAGATCAAGACCAACATCTTCATGGAGGTGCTTCACCCAGGAGCCAGTTTGGTTGAACCACTGCTTCCCTTTAACAAAACCCTCACCGAAGTTCTCCTAGGGGCCTGGGTAAACGGTGCATTCCATAATTTCCTGATACAACTGCCCAGCCCTAGGAGACCCAGACTTCTTCTCCCAGTACCCTTCCCTGGGGAGCCTGGTTGTTCAGACCTCAACGTTCAAGGTCAACCCAAATGCATTTCCTTCCACTCCACCGAACAGGGAATCCAAGAGATTGAACACCTTTGGGAAGCATATTTTCTCTTCCACTGCCTGACTCTTGAGCTGATATTCCCATGTGTTGTGGGATTCAGTTACGCTACTGCTCTCCATGCTTCAAAAGGAGGGCAGACGGCCAGGATGCAGCTAAGTTTGCCAGCAGGTGCGGGCTGGATACCATGGACTCTCTGGGTAGAGCCATGGCTTCTACAGTGACAATGCTCCACCATGCCTGGTTGCTGTCTACTTGGTTCTCAGGGTATGTTCAAGCATTCTTGATTTACATGCTTATTTGGTGACAAGGCTTGCACAGCTCTCGAGCACGTTTGCCAGAGCTGGGTCACTGACAGGTCCCTTGGACTTTACCTGTCTGCCCGGCACCATCAGCAGTTCTTCTTTACCCCTACTACGGATGTGGTTGGGGCATGTACGTGAGCCCACAGTGCTAGCTGTGCATGCCAATCTAGTAGACTAACCAGTTCTTTCTTGGGCCGGGTTGGGGATCCCACAGAGGAAGCATGAGCTAGACACATGCTGCCCAGTCTTCCACCCCTCCTTCAGCCGTAGCCACCAAGATCCTTTAGCACACCCTCTATCGAGCACGGTCATCCTGTTGGCAGCAGGATCAGATACCTCCTGCCCCAAAGGTCTGTGTTTACCTCTGACAAGTGGGGGCATCAGATTGTGAAGAAGGGGTATGCCCTTTCATATGTGGAAACCGCTCTACCTATGCCATCATTCCAAGAACAGCTGACAGAGGATCTCTCCTTGCTCCATCAGGAAGTTCAGGATCTTATGGACAAAAGAGCCAGTGAGAGGGAACCCGCACCGGAAGTAGAGCATGGTTGTTATTCATGTTGCTATGTGTTGCCCAAGAAGAATCGAGGCTTCTATCCTATTTTAGGTCTGTGCTCTCTCAACTATTTTCTGAGAAAAGAGAAATTAAAATTTCTCACATTAGCTAAATTCAGTCTGCGCTGAATCCTGGAGACTGGATGGTAGCATTATACCTGCAGGATACATATTTGTACATCTCTAACCTGCCACCCACAGGAGTTACCTCTGTTTCACAGTGGGCCAAAGCATTTCCAGTTCACTTTGCTCCCTTTCGGGCTTTCCAGTGCCCATTAGGTGTTTATAAAAGTGATGGTGGTTGTTGCAGCTCATATGTGGAGGTTGGGGTCTCCATTCTGCCCTTACCTCGATGACTGACTGCTAGAGGCGGACACGCGTCATGCAGTGGTCACCATCTCCAGACTTCAGTAAACATCCTGCATTCACTGGGGCTCACCAGCAACGTGCCAAAGTCACACCAGAACCTCTCTCAGACACCTATCTTCCGGAATAACGAGATTGGGATATCCAGGCTGTCATTCTGAGTTTAAGCCTTGATCATGAATTTCGGTGAGACTGACTCTAAGGCTGCTGGTCCTCATGGCTCCTGAATCCTGCTGATGAATCATGCCCAATGGCACATGCAGGTTCTGCAGAGGGGCTTGAAGTCCCAGTAGGTGCAGCATCAGGGAAATCTCTCCAACCCGGTCCAGATATTGGATGGGACTAAACAAGTGGTGGCTTGCAAACCGTCATTGTCCTAGTGGCAGACCTCTCTACCTTCCCCACCCAAGAGCTGACAGCGGTGACCAATAAATCACTTCTGTGTTGGAACAGCCACCTGGTAGAGGTGGAGATCAGAGGGCTCTGATATCCAGCAGAGACTGGGCTCCACATCCATCTGCTGAAGTACAGGGCTATACGTTTGGCATTGATGGCATTGATAGCCTTCCTCCAATCCATCAAGTGAAGTCTATTCCAGGTGTTCACTGACAACACCATCTCCATGTGGTATTACTACAAACAGGGAGGATGGGTTGTGTACCCTGTGCCAGGCGGCTTTGAGCCTCTTGGCTTGGCTGGAGCACCAGGACAGTTCCCTGGTTGTGCAGCACCTGGTGGGCTCACTGAACACTAGTTTAGACAAATTCATCTGTTAATTTCTTGCGAATCACGAATGGTGACTACACCCAGAGATAGACCTTAGGTCTTTTCCACATATGGGGAGAACCTTGGCTCGGTCTGTTTGTTACTGCCAAGAACACTTATGCACGTTGGAGTTTCCAAAGCTGTTCTAATTTGAAGATGCATTTTATCTCAAATGAAACTTGGGACTTCTGTACACATTTCCGCCAATACCACTCCTGCCCCGAGTTCTCACGAAGGTCAAAACCAACCGGGCCCAAGTCATTCTGGAGGCTACTGATTGTGCACAGAGTGTTTAGAATCCAGAACTCCTAACCATGAGCTATGGTCCTCCACTTGCTGTGCCTCTCTTGTAGGATCTCCTGTTGCAGCAACAGGGCAGGTAGTTGCACTTGAACCTGCGCACTCTCCACCTTCATGTGTGGAGAATGAGTGGCTACAGTTAGGGGTTATTTATCTTCATCCCAAGGCTTGTGATGTCAATTTGGCAGCCAGGTTTCCCTCCACTAAAATGGTATATGCCTCTCGTTGGGATACGTTTGTGGCTTGGTATTCCTCACACCAGGTGGAACCCCTACTGCTACTGTGTCTGATGTGTTATTGTTTGTTTTATCTTTAGCCCAGAAAGGCCATGCCCACTGCACTGTTAAGGATTGCCTGTCAACCATATAGGCTTTCCTGCAGCTGCCAGTTCAACTTTCCCTGTCGCAGTAACCTGTTGCCACTTGTTTTCTGAAAGTTTGCAATACTTCTTCCCTCCTACCCCTTGCCTGAAAACCCAATGGGACCTCAATCTGTTCCTCACATTTCTCATTTGTGCTCACTTCAAGCCCATACACAGCTGTTCTCTGTGGTTCTGGGGTGGAATGGTGAGCACAATGATGTATTTAACCCAGATCTGTGACTGGGAGTGAATATTTGAATGTGTTCAGCATAGTTGCACTAAGTGGGAAGTGGGAAGGGTATAACAAAACGTTTGTCCCACTGGATGAGGGGTCATACCCTGAAATTGGTCCCAGGATGCTTGTTTTAGGGTCCAAGAAGCACCTAGCCTGGCAGTTTGGGCTGGATTTTTCCCATGGGGAGCAGGGGCAAGACTTATTTGCACATGGCTAGATCCAAACTGAGGTGGGATGGTGAGCAAAAAAAAACTGATGGATTTTACCCAGATCTGTGACTGGGGGTGAATGTTTGACAATGTTCAGCATTCCGTCCATCAGCGTTTTGTGTTGCTAAGATTGCAGGTCTACTGACCCTGGCCTGGCTATCCGGCAACAACTGGTCCAAGACAAGTGGTTTCCCATGAACAATTCAAAATACTCTAGACCCCTTCAGATTTGCTAAGGGCAGTAAGTAACCTTTGCTACATCACATGCATTCATACAGACTCAACCAATCAGAACGGCCTCTGATTTACTGTGAAGCATCCATTGTATACACTCATGTTCAGTCAGTTCCCTTGTGGTACGAGAAAGGGCTGAAGGGCTGAATCTGAAACATGAGCCCCTTTCCTGTTTTAGGGCACAGAGTCCACCATGTTTGCTAGTTCACCCAGGGAGCGGATTTTGTGTTTTCCCACCCAACTGGTGCACTTTGGAAACATTTTCGATCACGCCTAGTTTTATTTATACACATTTTTTAATCTTATATCCGGATTGGAGAAACTTCGCCAAAATAGATTTCCTTTGCAAAATCTCCAGTTATAAGTGCACTATTTAATCTTTAATTACTCATCTAATGGCTTCAGTGTTGGAAAGCATTGTCCTGCTTAGTTTATTCAGTTAATTCTATGAAGAACCCTTCCTCAGGAGAACGGCAATATTCTTTCTGGAAAAGCAGTTATCATGTTTTGTTTATATATATGTGTGTGTATGTGTTTCTCAATATTTACGATGCTGTTTCCAAATGCTGTTGGCTACTAAACAGCTTTGCAATGAAAAGCCTGCTGCTTTATACTTAATTTATAGGAGTCTCTGCCGTGCTTTCCACACTATTATTTATGCATACGTTTTACTGAAGTACAGATCACAACAATTGGATCAACGGAACTCAGTAGAATTCAGTCAATTAAAAATTGAAAATTGAAGGTGGGATAAAAGAGAACTAATATCACATCATCAAAGCGATACGCAATGAAAAGATCAATGTAGTTAATAAAACTAAGCATCAAAGTGAAAATAAAACAAACGCTGTGCTTTGAACAATACAAGTAATTTGACTCTTTGCAAGCTGACTAAATGAATGCACATGAGTTAGGAGACTATTCCAGTGACTTGAAAAAACAGAAAGAAATTCTTAGGCAGACACTGTCGATTTTTTAATTGCAACATTTGACAAGAGATTGGCAATGCCCTGTGCCTAAGGATGCTCATGTAGAACAAAGGTAATCTGTCATCGATGAAGGAAGTGATCTTGCATGATGAAGACGAACCTTCGAAATACAGTTCAGGCCTTAGGCCATCATTTCGATGCATTGGGATATTTGTGGTGATTCCTGTCACCACACATATCAACATTGCAAAGAATGTAAAAAACGAAAGCAGTAATCATTCTTGCATCCGCCCCGTCACTTTTGGCAGGTAAAACTTTACAGAATTCACTGGGGAAAAAATGGCTGGTAATAACGAAGACATGCAGATTTTGCTTGGAAAGTATCAAAGCTACATGTTATTCCATATTATTACAGTAAACTAATTATTGGAGATTGTTATCGCACCTGGTAAATAACGAACCACAGGATATCATTATTTGTCAGGTTTTGCAAACTGCACCAAATACCCGAATGCTCATTTTGAGGCATTTAGCAGTTAGGCAGCAGCAAGATAATGACATGTTCCTGATATTCATTGAGAGGCAGGGTTACTCACTCTCTTTAAAGACTGGCCTTCAGAAGCCAAAACCGATACAGTTTTTCTAGTTACATTACCTGCAACAAGTAGTGAATTTGCAACGATGCTAGTGAATATGAGTAGTATTTAGTTGGGATGATGGCTCAACAAGGTAAATGCACACCATTGACAACAAACAATTTGCAGGTAATATGTTTGCATCCCGTCAAGGCAAATTCAGCTTTCCATCCTTCCAAGGTTAGTATATTAAATATAAAATTCAAACTAACAACTAATAACATCAGCTAGTTGCAGTACTTGGAAAAGGGGAAAAGTGGTAAACAGTTCCGATTAAGAAGTTATCATTGCAAGTATATTTGGAATACTTTGTCTTGTCAATTACTTTTGTAGAGAGGAGTATTCCAGTGATTTTATTTGAACCAAGTCAACATACGTATTCAACACGCTCCTTAGTAGGGCTTTATAGTATATAAATAATGGGTCATATTGTTGAACTCGTTTTTAGGACTCTGCACTTTACCCCTGATAACCAATGCCAAAGTGCTTGTACTCTCTTCCTTAAACATAGTAACATTGGTATACACCCAATTGGCTCATTGATTGTACTTAGAAGTCCCTAGTAAATGGTACTATATACACCCAGGGCCTGTATACAGTGGGCTGCAGTACTCCCTGTGCCACCAACTAAAATAGCACTGTAAAACATGCCTCAGACTCTAGTGCAGTTGTAAGCTGCCCTTTTGCCCTGGCAAAATAAACATTTTGCCAGCAGGCCTAAACCTCCCTTTTTTATAGGTATAAGTCACCCCAAAGGTAGGCCCTCAAGGCTCATCCGGCAGGGTGCATTGTATTCATAAAAAACAGGGCATTTGCAATTAAGCTTTACATAGCCTGACTGTGAAAAACTCCTAAAGTCGCTGTTCACTGTAGCAAGGCTACCTCTCCCATACACTTACCTTATTAAACTTAATAAATTATAACTTCAGTTTTGGAGCCGATAAATACTTATTGTACTCATTTAAATTGCAATTTAACATCCTCTTTAATTATAAAGTCGGATTTTAAGCTACTATTCTGAAAATGTCTCTTTTAGAAATTAGCATTTTCTACCTAAACAAAATGTTCTTTTGGCAGCTTCTACAACATGACTTTGAATAGCTCTCGTGTAGTGTGAAGTATATTCGTTCCAGGCATGGGGTCAAAATGGCCTTATGTGTGGGAAACGGGGTCCTCTTCTGAGCAGGGTGGACTGGGGCATTGTACTCAGCCCTTTCTGATTTGTCTTGTTATCGTTCCCTTTTATTTGTAAAATATACATTCTAGAGAACATTAACGTTAAGATGGAATTATGTGACAGTTGAAACCCATGCCATTTTATTTATTTGGATGTGCTGTCACAAAAATGTTAGAATAAGTGGCTTCCTTTTTTTAACCTTTCCTTTTTCTCTAAAACACTGCTACCTTTTCTGTGATGGTCTTTCACATACTCTTCTCAACAGACTGGCATCAACACAGTCTCTCAAGATTGGGCAACTGATATGACTCAGTGTTTAACAGGAATTCATCCTCAGCGCTAGTGAACCAATGGCAAAGCCGGGGGTAGCCTCCAGACGTGGTAGGACTACCATATAAGGTAGGCTGCAGTTGTACCATCAGAGGTGCAGTCGAGACTACTGTATTTTTCACAGAGTATGCAGTATTTTCCTCCGCTGTATCAGCCCTAGGTGTTCTAGATGTAATTACCCCCTGTCCCATATGTCCTCGTCCCATTCATTACTATGTGCAGATAACCATCTCCCGATAGAAAAAAAGATCAGAAAAATGCTGGGACACTAACCCCGCCCCTACCACCGGGAGTAAATAAGGGGTACTTACCCAGCATTCCGCCTGTTCTTTTTTTCTGTCTGTCGACAGAATGGTCTGGATGCTGGTGCTGCTCCTGCTTCTGCTGGGCTGGGTCGACGTGAGTTTCTTTTCTCCTCCCTCAGCCCGGCTTCGCTGGCGGGGGTTCAGTTGGTCTGCCTCCCGGCCTGCCAGGCTTGCTGGGAGGCAGGGCTGTTCCTGGCTGGAAATCCTGGTTGCCGGCTGGTGTGCCGCCTCCCGGTTACTTCCGGGTCGCTGAGAGCGTCTTTCTGTGGCCTGGCCGGGTGGAGGACGCGCTGCGCTTGCTGTCCCTATGGATTTCCGGAGCTGGGTGTTGGAGTGGGGGTCTTGTTCCTGTTCCAGCCCCCAATCCGGGGTAAGTCTCGCATAGCGGTGTTTTGCTTCCACTCCGGGGCTGTTCACTGTTTTTTATGCCACTGTATGGGAGCCCGGGGCCTCACTGCACATGGCGAAATGTCTGGAGATGCCGGGGATTGCTCCTGAAATGTGGTATCTTCTTCAATGTGGTGATTCCACTATGTGACAGACTTGTGTAAGCTGTGGGAGCTCGTTAACATGGACATATGTGGTGGTGCTTATGCACTTGTGTGCTGTGTATTACGGCTCCTCATTCACTGTTTAGCCTGTGAGGCATTGTAAGTTTTCTCTCCCACACAATGGCGGGTTGGGCTTCTGGAGTATGCCACAGTGAGTAGCGGTGGCTCATGGAGTTGTCGGGGTTTGGACCCGGGGCCTCATCCATGCTTGGCTTGCGCTCTACGCCTGTTAAGGCTGCTTCTGTCCTCTTGTGTTCCCTTTCTCAAGGTTGTTGTGTTCTCATCCTTCCTGTAAGGGGCTGAGTCCCTTGTGCTGCGCCTTGTTCTTGTTGGTGTGGGACTGCAACATGGCTGGTTTGCTTACTGCCTCCTGCACTGCTTGGGGGACGCAGTTTTCCGGTGGCTCCATTTAGTATTGGGCTTCTTGGTGCTGTCGGTCTTGGGGCCTGGTGTCCCTTGTTTGTGCCCCAGACGGGGCTCTTGCTTTGGGATTGTGTGCTTCTGGGCATGTCACTTGCTGTCCCTTGTTTATGTGCTGCATTTGCTGTGTGGTGGGAACTGGATTGGTGTGCTCCCTCATGTTTGTGCATGCTTTTGTGACAAACAGGGATTCAGCCAGGAGGCATGTACTCCCGCCTCCCGGTGGGATGCGCTTTTTGCGCGTACTCCCATGGTTCTCCAATTGTGTTTTGCAGGTCTTCACTTGGTCTCCCGGGTGGCCTTAGTGTGCCCCTTTCTTTCTGTGTGGCATGCTTTGCTTCTCCTGCACTTCTGCTGGCGGGGTGTCTGTCGATGTTGCCGTGGACAGGCAGTGGTTTTTTGCTTCCTGTTCCTGGGGCTGCTGCCTTTTCCTCTCGTTTGGCTGGCTCATCCGGGCTGGGGCCTGTTGTTGGGCTCTGCTGGGTCCTGTGTTCTACCGCCATTGTGCCATTGGCACAGACGCTGTTGCAGTTGTGTTTCTCGTTAGGTGGATTTGCACTGCGTTCTTCTCCTTGGTCTTCGGAACTGTGCTCTTTCTTCTCGGCTCTGGCATTGCCTTCGTGGCTGCCTTGGGCTGTCTGTCGGGGTCGGGGCCTTGTTCCTTGGTGTCCTGGCCTCCCCTCTGGGTTTGCAGGGGCTGTGGCCTTCGTATTCCAGTGGATGCTCTATTTTTCCCCGTTCCGGGTTTGGGGGGGGTGCATGTTTGTAGCTGCCTCTCCTCCTGTATGCTGCGGTCCTTCTCTTTGGGGATTCCTCGACCCTGGCCTGGGTTTAGCCTCTCCTGTGTCTCTGGAGTGGTGCTCTGGGCTCCGGTGCCTCCATGGGTCTCTGCCCGTGGCTTGTCCTGGATGATGTCCCTGTGGCTGCAGTACCGGTTTTTGTCTCAGTCATCCTGCTGCAGTTCTGCTTCTCATTGTCCCTTTCCATGTTGCCTTGCCTGCGCTTCTGCATGGTTCTTCCTAGCCCTGTCATTTTGGCTTGGTGCTGGAGCTCCTTGGTTGTGTCCTGGACCTGGTATTACGGTCCTGCCATCCGTGGTTTTTGCCTGTGGCTTTTCCTCACTGGGGATGGCTTCTCTCCTGGGTGGAGTCACCGGCTTAGGTTTTCTGGATGAGGTTGTATTCCTCTTTTGCTGCTTCCCAGGGCTGCTGGTTCTTGGCGGGCGCTGTGGTGCCGGTCTAGCCTCCTTTTGGGTCTGTCTCCCTTGCCAGTATGCTTGGGTTGCCATGGCCGCTTCTGCTCTGCTGCCTTGGTGGGTTTTGGCTTCCCCTGGGGTGTATTGTGTTTGGCCTCTTGACTGTTGGCTGTGCTTCTTCCTTCGGCCTTTTCCTCCCTGCTTTATCTGGTCTCATCTGATATCAGTGGTGCTGCTGGGTGAACGTTCTTTGGTGCCTGGATGGTTTCCCCAAGTACTGTTGGCCTCCGCTGAGTCTCTTCTGGCCTGCGGTGTTCTTCTCCGGCTTGGTTCACTGTGGTGGGAGGGTGTTGTCCCTTACCTTTCTGGTGGTTCTTTTTGCCGGTGTTGTGCCTCAGCCTTTCCCTGGACTACTGTCGTTCCGGGGGCCGTGTTTCGGTTGCCCCTGGTCTGCTGGCTTGCGGTTGGTAGCTTTGTGTGGTTGCCTGTTGCCTTCCACCTTCCTCCCTGTTTGCTCCTGTTCTTGGCTGTTCTGCTGGTTTCTGTTTGTTACGACCTGCTCGGGGTTGCCTGGTCGTACTCTTGCTGCTGTCCTGGCCTTTCTGATGGGGCGGTGTTGGAGTTTGGTTGGGTGGCCTGGCACTTCTTTGCGGGTGTCTTTTCTGCCAGTGGGGTGGCGGGTCCCTCAACTGTCGGGTTCTGGTTCTCGCAGGTGTGGTGTGTTCCTGACGTTGTGGCCTCTTGCTTTTGGCTGTGCCTGTTTGGATCTGTCACCCACTCCTGTTTTCCCTGCTTGCCTCCTCTTGGGTTTTGTTTGGGCGGCACAAGGGCTGTTTGCTCTCTGGCCTGTGCTCTGCTGGGGCCTTCCCTTCTTTGGCCTTCCCCGGTTTTGGGTTGGGCCTTCGGGTCCTTCTGGTCATGCGAGTTGCTTGGCTTCGGCTTTGGATTCCCTGCTGTGTCCTCGGTTGCCATTTTGTGCCCTGTTTTTTTCTCCCCTGCCCATGCCCTGCCTTGGGTCATTGCGGGCTGTGGGGTTTTGGTTTGCTTGTGCTTTCCTCCCTGACTGCTGTTGCTTCTGTGGTCAGGTTGTTTTTGTGTTTTCTCTCCCCTGGTGGGTTGGGATTCCTTGCTGTGATGTTTGGGCCTGTCCTGCTCCTTTGGGACTTTTGGCGGTTGTTGGCCCTCGGTCTCGCTGGCCTCTGAGTTTTTGCCCCGGCCTTCTGCTTGGGCTATGTGGGGTCGTCTCTGCCTGCCGTGTCTCTGGTTGGGCTTGGCTGTGGTTGCGGTTGGCTCCCTTGGAGTTCCCTTGCTGTGGTCTTGGGTTCTCTAGGTCATTTGTCGGTCCGATTGCTCTCCTTCTCTGGTGTTCGGGGTGTGCCTTCTTTGGGCTGTTGCTTCCGGCTCCGCTTCCCACCAGTTTGGGGTTGGCGTGTTTTGCTGGGGCTGAGTTCTGGGGTTCCTGTGGTTCCTTCTGTTCCCTTTTCTTCTTTGTTTTTCCGGGTCTCTTTGTCCTGGTTGGTTGCCCTTGTTGGCTCTTACTGCTCAGGTTTCCTGGAGGTGCTGGTTCCTTTGGTACATTGTTTCCTCGTCTCTCGGGGCCTGATGGGTTGGCTTCCGGGATTTGTTCTTCCTTCCCCGGTGCCTTGGTTTTCCCTCTTTACCTGTCCGTGGGCTCTGTCTCGCCTTCCGAGCTGGGTGCTGATGGACTGTCGGCTACTGCTGGCCCTTTTCTGTTGGGGCCTACTGCTCTTTTGTGAGGTACCCGGGGTTTGTCTTCTGGTCTCTCTGGGGTTGGGCCATTTGTTTCCCTTCTCTTCTGGTTTGGTCCTGCCCTTGGTGGGCTTCTCCGCCCTTTTTTTCCCGGGTCGGTTTTGGTTCTTGTTGGTTGGGGCTTCACCTTTCTCTGGCCCTCTTGTCCCCTGGGTTTTTCTTTCATTCCTGGGCCTGGGTTTGGCTGGCGTGGGTTTTCTGTGCCTGGCTTTGGCTCCTGTTGCCTGGTTTTGGCTTGCTGGTCTGGTGGCTCTTGGCCTTTCTCTTTGGGTGGCCTCCTGGCCGTTGTTTTCTTCTTGCCTTCCGTGCTCTCTCCTTTCCTGGTTGGCTCTGGGGTGTTCCTGCTGTGGCTGGTCTTCTGGATGTTCTCCCATTGTTTTGGTGGGTGCGTCCAGGTTTGGTGGAGCTCCCTCTTGTCAGGGGCTCTGCCTGGAGTTTCGCCTGTTCTGCCTTTTGCTTCCTGCGGTTGCTGCCTTGGTGTGATTTCCTGGGTTTGCTTCTATTTTGTTTGGGAAGGCTGACTTTTCTGCTTTGGTATTCTCCACATAGTAATGAATGGGACGAGGACATAAGGGACCAGGGGATAATGCTATATTACTTACCAGTAATCTTCATTACTCCGGGTCCTGTTGTCCTCATCCCATTCATACGCTCCTCCCTCCCTCCCTCCCAGACGGCCGGCCTTCATGTTGTGGGCTTGGTTTTCCAGCGGAATGCTGGGTAAGTACCCCTTATGTACTCCCGGTGGGAAGGGCGGGGTTAGTGACCCAGCATTCTTCTGATCTTTTTTACTGTTGGGAGATTCTTATCGCCACATAGTAATGAATTGGACGAGGACATAAGGGACCCAGAGTAATGAAGATTACCGGTAAGTAATAGAGCATAACCTTCAGCTCAATGAATGATGATGGAGATATGTAGCTGAGAAGAATCTGCAGACATACATTTTTTGGTGGTACAAGACACTTATTCTAACACAGGAATTATGCTTCTTTTTTCGGCTAGATGTTGCTTAGCCCCCTTAGGGCTTCTATTGTCTCCAAAAAAGGTTAAAGGGTTTCTAGAGTGGTAAAAGTTTCTACTCAACAGTTCTTGGGTGATAGTAGTGCTATCTGGAATTTTCTTGATAAATCTTCATGACTTGATCCATCTCAGTTGATTATATACCATAAATATATTTAAGTTTGTTTTCTGATAATGGGTGATCGTTGATGACAGCCCACAACACTGCAACAGTGCTCATTTCATAATAGACCCACTTTGGACCGGTCATGTGCAGTCTTGCTTTCTTCATCATCAAAGGAATGCTCCTGTAACTAACACCTTCACTAAGTGTGGTGGTAGGACTTCCTTCTGTACTTTGGACCTAAGCACATTTAAATTGAGCATCATTATATGCACTAGGCGCCCTAGCAAGTCATCAAAAAAAAACCACACAATTGATGACGTCTTGCGTGACTTTGGTGAATTGTACTAGACTAGCGGCCATCTTAAACATGCATTAGCAAAACTAGAAGGTCTCGCCCATGACACTGGAGCACAGACTTTTGATTCTGACACTTATTTTCCCCAGTTGGCCACCTTGTGTGTGCATACACCACCGTCCATCTTGATAAAGGGTTTTCAGCTTAAAAATAATCACTAGAAAATATTTCTTGAGTATCCAAAGTTATCTGTGTGCTTGCACAGTTGTCATATTGTACTTTCTTTGCTTTAAGAATTAACATGCTATGATCCTCACAGTCCATCCACATGCATGGTGACCATTCTGGAATGTTTTTTTTCTTTGAAAATGCATCCAAATAAGGCCACTGGCATGCACACATGCACAGGCAAAGACATGATTTGGCGGCCACCTCGGAATGGCTTGAAAGTCTTCCAAAGATGGCCCTCACTAATGAAGGGAGCAGGGTGGTGGGAACATGTAGAGATTGCGAGAGGGGGAGAAAATAGTGCTTCATGCACTGAAGTGCTAGGGCCAAATCTTCTGCTCCTTTTCTTCCTCCGCTTGCAAAAATGTAAGTGGGCCCGGCAAAGAAAAAAGAGCGGTAAGGGCTGGAATTGTACAGAGGTTACCCATAAACCAATCACTAGTTGTCTCTTTAGTGACTATACCCCAGTTTCTACACTGTGATATAAGCAAACGTGTCTGAGCCATAGCTTTTATCTAGGAAATATCAATGACCTCTACACTGCCATATGAATGCCTAGGTCTCCATCAGCGTGAACATCTCTGTCTAAGTGCTATCCTAAAGGAGGAATGTCGGGCTCACCCCACTGGCGTGTGTGTTCGAAATTCCAACAAGGCTGCAGATAGTAAAAAGTTATGCTTCCAGGGTACTTCAGGTTTCCTTCGTTCCACACCGGAGTGATAAAGGGCAGGCTCAGTGGTTCTCCTTCCTCATGTAAAGTGAAGGCAGTTGTAAAAAGGAAAAAAGAAAGTCACAAATGCAATTGGATTTGCATTTCATGATCAGATCATACTTTCAGATGCTGTCTTGCGATGTTGTTTATACTTGTTGTCAGGGTAAAGTATACCCATGTTTAGACTTATAAATAGATATTTATTATTGTTATATTTTCGTTCCGAATTTTCTACCCCTTCCAGCACATAACAGTTAAAGAATTTATAGTGGCCTAGAGGCCACAAATGGATCGGTACGAAGCTTATTGGTACCTACTGTGCTCTCAGGAGGTCTGTGGAATTTCGTATTCATCGTCTCAACTTTGGGTACGGTGTCCTTTCAGCTTGAACTATTTTCTTGTACTCTATCTGGTGCTCAAACTTACTTTGGGCTTGATGGTAGAGTGAATAGCAGCTCAAAAGCCTATATAAAAAAAAGTATATCAGATCCGACCATAGAGGTTTACACGGTGGTCACAAGATCATTTGCTAGAAAACGTAGGAGCTTATTTATAAGAAAATAGCGCAGAGGCTGCCGCAAGCGATTTTTCTACGCCGAGCTGCATCATTTTCTAAGTACAGGAATGTGCCATATTTACAACAATAGGGCGCATTCCTTTACTCACCGTGGCACTAGTGCAAAAAAAGCAGCCTAGTGCCAATGCAGGCGCCCTTGCACTATGGAGCAAGGTTGTCTGTTCTTCAGGAAGGGACACCTTCCTGCACAAAAACAATCATTGATCCCTCTATGTGTGCTGCAAAAGTGCCGCACACCTAGAAAGAGCAAAAAAAGAGGAGAAATAAAAGTATTTCGCTTCGTTGCACCACTCTTATTGCTCCCCTTGGGAGGCGTAGGATTCTGGCACATTCCGGGAGTACGAGATTTTGTAAATCTGGGAATACGTCAGGTTCCATGGTGTTGCATGGGAACACCCACAGCAACACCCATGGAACAACCCTTTCATGCGGAGCAATGTATGAAATGGTACCATATTTACAAGGCAATGAAAAGTCACATAGGGTGACTTTACGTGGCCTTGTAGATATGGGCAGGCGCACTGCACTGCCAGTGCATCTAAAAACCGTGATGCACCAGCTGCTCAATGGGCTTGTTAATGAGGCTCTTGGTGTCTAGTCTATGTCTAGTTTGCTCACCTGATTGCACCGATATAATGCCTTTGCATTTTATGATCATTTTCTATTTTCCTCCTGTTTGTAGAGCAAAGCTACTCTTTTTTGTACCTTTTTAAAAACTGAAAAGCCTGTAACTTTTTTTTTTGCTGCATTTTTGCTCACACATATGTGGCTCAAGGGCAAAGAGTGCAGATTCACTACAAGCAATTTTACACTCATATTACATCTTATGAGGTGTTTTTCACTTTGTGTATCACACCTACTCCATTCTGGATTAAAAGGCTGCTCTTTTGGATATGTGATCTTCACGATAATGAGGAGGCCACACTGAGACTTGGGTAATCAAGGGGCTTATTCTATAGTTGTAGGCTCACCCTACAACCTTTGCGGGATAATTTCTGATTCTCTGAGCTTGCAAAGTTCTTCAAACCTGTTTTATAAAATTTTGCAAGCCTGAGGAAGTTCTAGTTAAGAAACACTTGTCATCAGCAAAACAGAGAGCTTGAACCTTTAAGCCATCTGGTTTAGGGCAATCATCGATGCAGCTTTTCAAGTAGCCTATGACCCCTTTAATGCACAGAGAAAGCATGGTGGGTGTCAGGAAACAGCCCTGGCAAAGCCTTTTGTAAACTGGTCTAGTAGCAGTCAGCTCAACCTCTTTGCCCCAACTAACCTGAGCATAGTTTGAGGGATGGAGCCTGATTATTGTGTTCAGCACGTGAGATGGCATGCCCATACACTCAAGGACCTCCCAGGGCTTGTTTCTGGGGACCACATTGAAGGCTGCTTTTAGATCCACAAAGACTACATAGCGATGGTCTTTGAGGGAAGTCATGTAATTCCATGTTATAAGGGAAAAGCAGAAAACCTAGTCAATGGTGTTAACCTTATGATGGAACCCAGCCTGGAAGGGCGATAGAATCTGTGCACTAACCATCCCTGCCTGCAGTTTGTCCAATAGTTGTTTGCAAAAAAGTGTTTGCAGGTTGTCAAGGGGGTTTATGGGTCACGCTTGACGTAAAGTTAATGTGGAGGGGCCCGAACGCCAATCTCTGACCGATACCTGTCCTCAGAGATGATATAAGGGCCTCGAGCCTTACCCAAGTGGACAGCCTTAAAGGTTTTACGGAGTCTGATAGGGAAAAATCGCATGCTTTTCCACACAAATTGCCTTTATAGAAGTTCCAAGTAAAATTGATCTGTTTCATTCGGGTCTTATTTGAGTAAAGTTTAGAAACGTTTTCTGCCCACAAATATGGTAGCAGATAATGGCATGTTGTCATGCTTGTGGCTAGGCTACCGTGGACTACAATATGCCAGAAAGCAGCATGATTATTATTTTTGGAGGTCCCAATCAATCCAGCTAGTTATCCTTGTTCCATTCCCGCTTCTTTGCCTCCAGTGGGAATTTGTGTAAGGATATGGCTTTCCAATTTTGAGATTTTATGGCTGAGGTAAGATGCAATTTGGCCTTACAGCAGTCACAAAACTATGGACACATTTTAGGCTTACTCTAGTGGGCTTTCTTTGTAGGTCTAGAAATTAGCCCTTTGAGTAAGAGTTAGAAACAATTATAAAGCTTGATTAATGGGATGTTCCTCGAGGGTAGATGTTTAAAAGGAGCAAAACTGATGTTAAAGTATTGATAGATGTTTGCAAGTGTGGTAGGATTAGAATGTATACCTTGCCACTCAACTTATCTTTGATTATTACTAATATTAGGCCCTGGATATTTAAACGTGTTGGGTGGCTAAATCCTCAAATATATCTGCATTTACAGTTAGATCTAGGGAGTTTTGATCATATTCTTTAGTTGCCCTAGGATCTGTTACAATTATAGCATAATTGAGTCTACTTTTGTAGTTACCTTTTTAAAACTTGTAAGCTATATCCATGTCAGATGTCTATCCACCATTAAATGCCCTTAGATCATGTGTCACTATCACAGAGGCTAACTGCAAGGCTGCCGAAGACCAAGATTTACTTGGTTCTGCCACTAAAGAGGGAATCTCTATTGAGTCGTCTTCTTATTGCGTTGTCATTCATGCAGGCTAGAGCTTTGTACATGGCAATAAAATGGCCTGCGAGAATGATAGGCATCCCGTCAGACACAAGAGCTATATGTTCATCTAATATTTTAAGTGTTCTTGGGGAGGATGCAGCTCTAAACATTAAACAGAGTGGCAGAGAACCCATTAGTGACCTTGATGAAGATCCTTAGGATATCTGGAGATGGTATTTCTCATCTTTTAATAGAGCAATTTAAGGAGATTTTTAACCAAAGTAATAACCAGGCTGATGGTCTAACGGAGATTGACTGTATTACAATGCTGTAAGTGATGTAACCTAGCCTACTTAATTGGGAAGTTGTAGGAAGATGGCTCTGTATATACTATAAAAAAAAGAAGTATATTGTACACAGGGTCAAGTGAGTCCCCAAAGGTATGACATAGGTTAAAGAAGATAATAACTTACTGTCAAGTTAGTGGCAGCTGGGCTGAGGAGTTAGGCTTATCAGACGGTAGTGTTAAGCATTTGTTGTACACAATCAGGCAAGAAATGATGCCACACACTCAAATTCAAGACCAATTGTTTGTATAAAAAGTTGTTACTTTGTCATTTGTATTACTAGAACCAAGAATTACTTAGTTGAAGGTGAGTGATACTTTCAAAGCAGAAATACTTTTCAAAAATACAGTATGTAGTGTCTTTATATAAGCATACAATTACTTTGCAGTAAAGGAAATACATTGTAAACTCTTTGGAATGCTTGAAATTACTTCAGATTAATTTCTAGTTATCTTAGGTTACTTTTCTAACTTAGTAAAAAACAAACAAATAGCACAGTTTAGGTACTGCAGTACATTAGTAAGCAGAACAATTCACTTGTAGACACTAAGGGCCAGATGTAGGTCACCCAATACCGGTCGGTAATGGTCGAAATTCGGTAATTTAGGCCGTTACCGACCGGTGTCTAGAAAATGAGATTTAGGAGTGAAAATTTTACAGAATCGGAAAATATGAGTCCGTATTTTCCCGAATCGGAATATACCGAATCCATAGTTACCGAATTCTTATTTACCGAATCGGTAAATAAGAAATGGTAAAAAATGCCTATGGAGATGTAGGAAACCAGGAAAATACCGAATTCAAGGAAATTCGGTATTTGGGAGTCGGTATTTACCATGGATTGAAAGCAGGTGGTAACCAGGTGCAGGCAATAAAATAAGGCCCCAAAATGAACAGTGTAACCAGAATGGCGTCTTTCTATGTCATAGCAAGGCGGCAATGGCTACAGGCAGCAGGAGAGAGGGAATGGATAAGGGAGGAGCAAGTGTACAGGCAGAGGATAACACTTTTCCAACTGACTGAGCCAGAGATACTGCAAAGGTACAGGCTACACCTCCAAACCATCCTGAACCTGATCAGGGACCTGCACCCACTCCTGGAGCACCCAACACCAAGGGCGCACGCCATCCCACCCCATGTGCAGGTGCTGTGTAGCCTACACCTGCTTGCCTCTGGGAGTTACCAAAGTGTGATTGCTGCAGTGGGTGGTGTGTCTCAGAGCTGCCTGTCCCGTTTCTTTAGGAGGTTCCTTGAGGCCATGATGCAGAGTATGCAGCATTATATTTCTTTCCCTGACACACCTGCGGAACTTGCAAAGACCAAGACTGATTTGTATCAACTGGCACACTTCCCTCACGTGATAGGCTTCATAGATGGCACCCACATCCCACTCTGCCCACCTGCAGCCACAGAACACATATACAGGAACCGGAAGTCAACGCAGTCCATCAATGTGCAGGTGATATGCAACGCTGCCAACATCATTACAGACATTGCGACTAAATTCCCTGGGAGTACCCTTGACTCGTACATATTCCAGAATAGTGGAATATACACAAGCCTAGTCGCTGGAGACTTTGGGGACAGATACCTGCTAGGTAAATGACTTTGACACACCCTGACAATCATAGTAGATGAATGTATCAGGATAATGCAACTAATGGCACTCTCTTTTCCCCCTAGGCGATAGTGCATATGCCCTGCGGTCCTTTGTGCTCACCCCCTACCTCAACCCATCCACCAGGAGTGAGAGGCGTTACAATGTGGCTCACAGATCTACTCGCAACGTTGTGGAGCGCACATTTGGACTCCTCAAGAGCAGGTTTCGGTGCCTTCACAAGAGTGGAGACGCACGCCAGTATACTCCAATCCTGTGCTGCAAAATGATAGCGACCTGCGCCATGTTGCACAATCTTGCCACCAAGGAAGGCACAGAGGTGGAGATCACACATCATGAGGACATTGATGATGACACAGAACACGCAGAGCCCTATGCAATAGGAGCAGCACCAGCAACAGATGGGAGACTGAGACGGGTAGAGATCACACGCCAATATTTATAAGTAAGTAATGAGACACAGACAAGCTTACTATATGAAGTACGTAGTTTAATTGTCACTACGGCATTCAAATCATACCACACCATGGTATTACAATGTCAATTATCATGACTGGGTGGTCACAGTTAACCCCTCCGTGACCTGTCCTGTGGGTTGAGGGCATTTTTAACGTTTGCGTCCAGGCAGTATAGTGCAGAATGGACGAGGCTGGGTGTCAAGGCTTTCGGTGGTGCCTGGATCTGCAGTTTGTCGCCTGCTGCTCCTACGCATTTCAGGAACAGGTGTGCTCAGCCACTCCTGCTGGTGGATTCATCCATTTCCCCCACACCTGTGTCTCCAGCAGTGGCTGCCTGTTGCGTGAGCATCAGCTCCATGGCAGAGGTGACCCTACCCATCCCTCTAGACAAATCGGTGCAACAGTGCACAATTGCATCCTGCATAGCAACAGAACGTCAGCACAGCAGGGAGGTTGCAGTGGCAAAGCGGTTCAATGCTTTGGTCTGTTGCCGCATACCCAGATGTTCCCTGCGCCTCTCTAAGTGGTCCCTATCTAATTTGTCGACCAGGACAGTCATGCACTGGGTCATGTCTGTCATCCCATTTAAGCATGGGCGAATTTTGCGAATTCGCGATCCGCAAAATTCACGAATTTGTGCAAATTTGCGGATTTTTGTTTTATTGCGTGTTTGCTGGGTTATTTGCGTGTTCGCGGGGATTTTTGCGTCTTCGCGAGCCACTTGCATAGGGAAGTTACCCATGCAGTCGTTTATGGAAGAGGGAGAGAGAGATAGATAGATAGATAGATAGATAGATAGATAGATAGATAGATAGATAGATAGATAAAGAGAGGGAAAGAGAGAGGGAGACAGAGAATGAGAGAAAGAAAGAGAGGCCGGATCTCTGAAGGGCCAGATTCCTGAGTTGCCCCTACAGAACATACAGCTTTTTATTTTTAGCAAAATGCATATGAAAATTGTGCTGTAAAGGTCTCTTTTTGTTTAACCCCTCCTGACAACTCAAAATGGGTGTATTTGCCATCCTCTCCCTTCTTCCTGTTTTTTATATCTGTAAGTGCTTCCTAATGAGGTTTAATTCCTTGGACAGGTGCCTCATTGCCTACTTGTAACTATTCTTTGACCCTGCTTCAAGGGTCAGAGCAGGGTCAGAGAATAGTTGCAAGTAGGCAACAAGGCGCCAGGAAGCAATTAGCAGCAGGTGTCCAAGTTGAAGTTAATTTGTTTGTAACCCTTTTGTAAAAGGTTACAAAGAAATTAGGTTCAACTTTTGCACCTGCTGCTGTAACCCTTGCTTGGCTGAAAATTCGTCCCCGCGGATCGCAATATCGCGGAAAATCCGCAAATTTGCCCGCAAAACGGATTTTACGCCCACCCTTATTCCCATTTGCCAGTGACTGCATGCTGTCCGAAATGTTCCATATACCCTGGTCGATTTTTGCCATCTTGCTGTTCATACTGTGCACCTGCCTGTGAACTGCCATCATTGCCTTTGCCTGCAGGAGCTGCACCTTCACCATGGTGGCCTCCAGACCGCAGACGACCCCCTCAACATCCTGGCCTTCACCTCTCTCCTGAGCCCTTCGGCCTCGGACACTGACCCGCACATCTCTTGGAGTGGGCTGCTGCACAGCATTGTCTGACACAGGTGGATTGGTTGGCATGTCACCCTCCCCATCTTCCTCCTCTGATGTTTCAAGAATCCTGAGAAGGGGCACATCAAGCCGCCTTGCCCTTCCCTGCACAGGTGACGGTGATGTTGGTGTGGGGGAAAGTGCTGCTGCTTCTGAGTCTTGAGTCCCAAACAACAGAGGTAACTGAGGTTGTGGTGTGCTTGTTCGCTCAGGTGTCTTGGCTGTCTGCGCTGTGGTTTTCCCTTGCTGAACTGCACAAGAACCTACTTCTTCTCTTCTCATCTCCCTCCTCTCTGTTGTCGGTGCCCTCTCCTCCCTCTCCTGTGCTGTGCTGTGCGATAACTCTCCTGTGGACAGACATGGACATTGTGTCAGTGGAGTAGTTCACCTGTGTGTCATTATTAAATCCCATTACTATGACACATTTGCCTGGTCCTCATCTGCTTCTGGAAGTAGTGTGTTGCATGCCTTGCTGTATTCTATGGTGACTGCATTGATGTATCTACTTATGACTATGTCTCCCATGATGCATGGCTGGACATTAGTAAAACCTGTTCTGGAGTGTGATGCAGGCACACACAGTGGGGAAGGGGGACAGGGAAATGGGTAGGGATTATTGTCCATGCTTCTTACCTTGTTTCTTTGCAGCTCTGGAGGAGCTCTGGCAGAGCTGTCAGCGTCCTCAATGCCATGGATGCTTTCCGGCTCCAGGGTGGATTTCACAAGCTCCTCAATCTCTGTGAGTCGTGGTGCTCTGTTTTTTCGTCAACCTGTTGCTGCAGCTTCTTTTCTGTGTGCAGCTATTTTTTTCTTCATAATGATACGCAGATCGTACCACCTTTTTTTGAGGTCATCTATTTCCCTGTGGGTGACCCCAATGGCATTGACCTTGGCTTGGATGTCAAGCTAGGTAGTCCGTTTCACAGACTCTGCAACATGCAGAGACTGTTTTCTAAAAATGTTGCTGTGGTGTTCACCACCTCCTCAACCAACACCTGCAGTTCTGCAGGGTTGAATTTGATTTTCCTTCTGCACTCTGCTGCATCCTCATGGCCATCCTGGGCCTCCATTATGGCGCTCAGGTATGCTCAGGGAAGCCTGCTCCTCTGTCTTTCCTCCTGCTCTCCAAACTGTTCAGTTGGTCTGCACCTGCATGGGTGTGGCCACTCCCAGGTACTGGGGAGGGATGCTTGATTCTGATTGGTTGGTTCCTCTGTACCTTTGTTGTGGGGTGTGGTGAGAGTTCCTGATTGGTTCACAGGCTCACATGTTTGTTATTTTCAAAATTCCGATTCGGTATTTACAGAATCGGTATTTACCGATTCGGTAATTACCGACTCGGTAAAACCATTCATTCCTATGGGCCAGGAGGACCATAGGAATAAATGTGTTTTACCGAATCGGTATTTATCAATTCGGAAAATACCGATTGGGTAAATACCGATTTTGAATTCCGAGTGGTACTGAATCAGTAAATTTTACCGATTCTTTACCTACATCCCGTTTTCCGATTCTGAAATACCGATTCGGTATGAGTCGGTATTTAAGAGTCGGAATTTTTTTTTTACCTCCATCTGGCCTTAAGTTACTTTGTTGCAAGGTAAGGCAGAGTCAGCACTTAGAACATTTTTCAGTAAATGGCCACAGCATTCAATCCTACGGGAAAAACGAAGTTAATACTTGCAGGCAGGTACAACTATTTTTGGTGTGGTCCTTTTGGGAGCAGAACCAAGGCTCCCCATGTTCAATTCTGCCCTCAAGGTGCACCACCGAGGGCACTAGGGCAGCCGGGTGCAGAGTGCAGGCGTGCCAATTCTAGTCAAAGGGGATTAGGTGCACATTGGTTGGGGTCTGCTCACGGGCAGGTAAATTGTCCTTGGAGGACAAACTTTATGAGTTGAGGTAAGAACGGAGTGGGGCCCACCGCAGCACCAATACGACAACTCCCGAGGCAAGGGAAGGCAGGGTGCAGGGTGCTCACATAGCATCAGGCAGCCAATGTTACCCTACGAAGATTATCTCTTCCTATTTCAGGCAGCAGGCTCAGTCCAAGAGGTCTCTTTGGCAGAACCAGCAGTCAGGGGACGAAGTTGCAATGAAAGGCAACGTCGGGACCACGTTGGTTCTGGTCACCAGGACATAGGGACAGGGAATGCAAGGGCGTCTTGGGATGTCAGGTTTCTTCTTACTGGGCAGGTCACAGTCAAGGGAGGGTCTTGGTGCAGAGGCTGCAGGCGTCGACACGAAGGCTGGGAGATGTCACCCCTCAATTGATTCAGACTCATAACCGCTGGGGAACCTTTCCAGGACCAGTGGGTCTCCTGGGCTCGGGCCGCGGAGTCGGGTGCAGAGGTAGGTCCGAAAAGTAAGTCTTCATGGTCTCGCAGGGCTTTGGAGTTTCATTTCAACTATTCACTTTTCATTTGTGCCAAAACATGCAGGTTGCAAAGGCAGTGGTGCATGTGGCATGATACATGCAGCAGACCTCATAGGCCTTTCGCTGGCTGCCATTCCCTTGCTACCATAGGTACCCCTTACAAGGGACTTACAGGTAGACCAGAGTTGTGCCATTTGTGGAAACAATGGTGCAGGTTAGGGAAAGAACACAGGCTCTGGAAACCTGATTGGCAGGGACCCAGGACACACACAGTCAAGTTGGCATCATGTATCTGGCAAAATGTTAGGGGGTAACATGCAAGAACTGGCACTTTCCTAAACAACCCCCCAAATAAAAGAGTCATCATTGTCTAAGTTGAAGAACCTGGAAAGTCCAGCTGCATTGGCATGAGCAGCCATAGTTCTATGTTCCTCTGTAAAGTAAATTCCCTGTAGGGAGATGGACCACCTCAACAGTTTTGGATTGTCACATTTCATTTGCATTAGCCATCTGAGAGGTCTGTGGTCTGTTTGGATTTGGGAATGAGTCCCAAACAGGTAGGGCCTCAGCTTTTTCAGGGACCAAACCACAACAAATGCCTCCCTCTCAATGGTACTCCAACCCTGTTCCCTGGTGAGTAGCCTCCTGCTATAAAAGGAATAGGTTGGTCTTGGCCATCATCATTGGTCTGGATAGGACTGCCCCTATCCCTGACTCAGAGGCATCAGTCTGCACAATGAACTGCTTAGAGTAGTCTGGAAGTTTGAGAATAGGTGCTGAGCACATTGCCTCTTTCAGTTTGTCAAAAGCCTTTTGACAGCTAACTGTCCAGTTCACTTTCTTTGGCATCTTCTTGGAGGTATGTTCTTTGAGGGGGTCACAATGGATTCATATCCCTTCGCAAACCTCCTGTAATACCCAGTCAAGCCAAGGAATGCACTGACTTGGGTCTGGGTTGTTGGAACTTCCCAGTCCAGAATTGTCTGAATCTTAGGTTGTAAGTGTTGCACTTGGTCCCCACCTACAAGGTGGCCCAAGTATACAACAGTTCATTGCCCTATCTGGCACTTGGATGCCTTAATAGTTAGGCATGCAAATTGCAGGGCTTGTAAGACCTTACCCAGATGGACCAGGTGATCCTCCCAGGAGAAATTAAGACAGCAATATCATCAGGATATGTTGCAAAGGTCTGCAACCCAGCAAGGACTTGATTCACCAACCTTTGGAAGGAGGCAGGGGCATTCTTTAAAACAAAGGACATAACAGTAAATTGATAATGACCTTCAGGTGTGGAGAATACTATCTTCTCTTAGGCTCCTGATGCCAGGCCTATCAGTCAATACCCTGCAGTCAAGTCAAAGGGGCTGAGAAATGTGGCTGCCCCTAACATATCTATCACCTCATCAGCACTAGGTATGGGGTTAGCAGCTGTCTTAGTGACAGCATTGAGTCCTCTATAGTCCACACAGAACCTTATCTCTCTTTCTCCACCCTTGGGGTGAGGTTTGGGGACTAAGGGCCAGATGTAGGTGGCCAAATACCGAGCGGTAATGCAGAAATTCGCAGAATTTCTGTGTTACCGACCGGTATCTGGCTGACTGAAATGTAGGTGAGTTTTAACCTACTAGCAAAATAAGGAATCGCAAAATTGTGATTCCTTATTTTGCTCTTGCATTTAAGGAATCGGAAATTGCAATTCCTTAAATGCAATGTAAATAGCACTAAAAAAAGTGCACTTCAGCCTTAAGGAATCGCTAATTTCCACCAACTTCAAGTTGGTGGTAATTAGCGATTTCCTGTAAAAAAGCAAGTTTTTTGCTTTAGGGCATGTATTACGCCACATGTGCACGCATGCACATTTCAGGCAACAGGGTGTCCTTTTGACTCCCTGGCAACCTTGAAATAGATCCTGTTATTTATGATTCTTTAATACCGAATCACAAATAGTGAATGTCTTCCCATTCATTCCTATGGGCTTCCTAGCCCATAGGAATGAATGGCTAGGTATTCCTTATAAACAAATCTCAATTAGCGATTCATTATTAAGGAATATTAAGGAACCGCTAATATTTTAGCGATTCCTACCTACATTGAATTTAGCGAGTCCTTAATAGCGATTCGGTAAAAATCACTATTATGGACTAGCTAAATTGAATTTGCCTACATCTGGCCCTAAGTCCACCGGGCTGGCCAAGGGCATTTCAGAGGGCTCAATAACCCCTGACTCCAGCATCTTGCTGAATTCAGCGTTGATGCTCTCCTTAACTAGGTCAGACTGCCAATAGAACTTTGTTTTGACAGGCAAGCTGTCCCCAGTGTCTACACCATGAGTACACCAGTGTGTCTGGCCAGGGGTTAAGGAGAATAGCCCAGCATACTGTTGCAGGACATGCCTACAGTCAGCCTGCTATAGGGACCATTAAGCCACTATGTACGAACAGACAGTTCAAGAATAGTGTGTTTGCACCAACTTTTTGCAACCTATCTTTCGTTTTGCGACGGGACTTTTCTAATAATAGGTCACGTTGGAATATTTCTAGCTACAAGGAATGTCAGAACAATCTGCCAAATAAATATAATTTAGGAAGCTTACTATTTATGGCACCCTGTTGTTGGCTAAGAAAAACTGGAAAATGGCCTGCAAGGGACAGCTGACCACCATCCTTCTGTTTGCATTAATAAACAGGAAACATGTTATTATGTAGTGCAGCCTATGTTTCTTACAGGAATAGGTGCTGCTCCAAAACGAAATGTTTCCCATTTGGAAGCATGATCTTGGGAACACGCAGTGGATCCTGGGACTAAGCATGGGCGAATTTTGCGAATCTCGCGTTCGCGAATTTTGCGGATTTGCGAACTCGCAATCCGCAAAATCCGCGAATTCTCGCGAATTTGCGGATTTTTTTTTTTTGTGTTTGCGCGGGTTTCTGCCAGTTCGCGAGGATTTTGTACAATGTCGCAAATTGCGAACTTACCTGTCGGGTCGCAAGTTTCGCGAACTTGTTGTTTCTACGTGTCCAGCCTGTTTGGGACACTCTTCTTCATCACTGCCACTCTCTGTCACCACTGCCACTCTCTGACTACTCATGCCACCCTCTGGCCCACCCATGCCACCCTCTGTTTCATCACAGCACCCTCTGGATGTCCAGTCAGTGTACATTATTATGGCAACGCAAGCACACCTTCCCTGCCTCAAGTGACCTGAATTAATTTGGGGCTGATTAATGTGTCACAGAATATTTTTTTAGCTGGCACCTGCTTCCTTAGTGCTTCCTGATTAGTGATCTTTTGCACTTGCTAAGTGCTTTCATTGTTGCAAAATTAGTTACAACACCTGCCCTGCCCCAACTGACAATAATGAATTAGGGGCTGATTAATGGATTTGAACTTCCAGCCTGGCTCCTGCTTGTCTCCCTTAGCTGTAATTCAGGACCTTTGTGGCATATGTGTAACTATTCTGAGGTTCAGAGCAGGGTCACATAATAGTTGCAACTGGCAACTGAACTCTGGAGGGGCCCCTCAGGAAGCACTACAGGAAATGGCTACTAATGATGAGCCTGAACTTTTGAACCTGGTAAGTAGTTTCAGTTTTGCTAAGATCGTATTTCTGCAATTTTGCACTTATTCGCGGGGCGCGAACTCACGCGAACAGTGCGAACAGTGCGAGCAAAATCCGCTGCTCGCGGATTTGCGGATTTTGCGGGAGATTCGCAAATCTCGCGGATTGCGAATTTACCGAAAATCCGCAAAATCCGCGAGCGAAACGGATTTTCCGCCCATGCTTACCTGGGACCACTGCCTGTTCCACCAAAGGCAACCTGGCATAATTTCCAAAGTGAAAGATGTCCAATGAGGACTGTTCCTTCTTTACGACTGGGTTTCCATCTCTTTTGAAGTGTTGGCAACTTTTCAATGATTAGCAACAGCAACTACAGTCACAAACCTTTGACACGTCATTGCAAATTGCAAATAGATAGGATGTCCCTTTTACGCTTCCTCCTAATTACCACCCAGAATGAGTGGCAAGAGTTATTTTATGATTCAGAAAGACCTTTAATAGTGAATTGTATATGCGTCACTGGTGTCCATTATCTACTGATTTTATTTGTTTGTTTTATACTTAAACGTTTTTATCTTTGTCATCTGAGCATATAACACTATTACTCTATTCTGCCATTTACAAAACTCAGTTAAAATGTGTCCTACACAAACAATTTTGCCATTGTTAAGTGATCCCTATTACTCTCTTCCTGCAATCAACTCATTTGCAGGTGATTTTATTATGTTTTCATGGTACATATTCTTCATTATGACAGAACTCAGACCTTACTATTTAATATTGTCACATGAATCCATCTAGTACAAAAGAAACACAATAAACAGCTACAGTCAGAAATTTAGAAATACTTAAGCCCAGGGAAATCTTAAGGATTTTAGGGGCCTTGGCTCAAACATATTTTGGGGGCCCCTGTTCAGATCAGCTTTAAATTTCTGATCCAGTTTCAGCTTTTATGCCCTTTTTAGCTAGGTTACTGACAGTGCACAAGCACACTGGTCCTGATTCTAAATGTGTTTACATCTAATATTCAGGGATAGTGATATGTGTTCACTAATATTACTACAAATAATCTCTGTGACACCATCCTATTTCTCATATGTGAGATCCTGTTTGGATCTAAAGAAAACTTTTTTTACGGATGCTGCATGGAACATAAACAGAACATTTATCTGCAAAAGTCTGTAATAGTCTCACACATTAACCATATGAACAATAAAATAACGAAAAATGCTACTTGCAACAATCTGGTAAAGAAGTATTCAAGGTCATGAGAGCAAGACTCTCTGCAGAACAGCACTGGCTCTATCAGGGACCCCCTTGAAAGGCTGGGGCCCTGGGCCAGAGCCCACTTTGTCCATGCCTTAAACTTCTCTGCTTAAGCCACACAAAAAGTGTTCAAACTCCATCTACAAAGTCACCACTGCTGCTCACTGCAAACACAAATGTAGTATAATCTTCGACAATCTCAGAAGCAGTATGAGTTTCAAAGAACTGCCAACTGGAAACGCACTAATGAGTAAGACAAAGCAATGCTAGCCACAAAATCAATTGAAAAACAACTTATTGATGCAATTACGCTATGAAGAAGAGGGGAGAAGTAAAAATAACTTGTACGACCATAACGTTTCACACTGCTGGGGTGACACTTTGACGTCATGCTGAGGCATCTGCTGTCAAGGCACTATCTTTAATCCCTCTGCCATTCTCACTATAGAGAATCTACACAGAGAGGCAAGACTATTAATAGCACAAAAGTATGCAGGACGTCAGATACTAAAAAATATTTAACTGTAACCATAGACAAGACAAGCAGCCCAGGGAAGCATCATTCATTGAGAGGGTGCTCATTGTTGACCTTACATGTACCTTAGTGACTGAAGTGTTTTGCACATCTAAAACGAACGTTCAATAACTCCTGTTTTACACCAAACTCACCACATCACTTAGAAATGTTCTTGTGATTAGTGTAATCTTTTTTTACTAAAAGAAGTGTTAAATCAAAACTAAAAGCGGTTATTGAAAGAAACCGACCGACATTTAGCAGTGTTTTTGTATTGTCTGTACTGCCCTGTTGTAGACTTATATGCAGATACACTTGGTTGATTTGAAACATCTGTTACTTCGGGCCAGATGTAGGTAAATTCAATTTAGCGAGTCCTTAATAGCGATTTTTACAGAATTGCTATTAAGGATTCGCTAAATAAATGTTGGTAGTTATCGCAAAAATATTTGCGATTCCTTAATATTCCTTAATTGCAAATTGAAAATTGAGATTCGCAATCAAGGAATACCATCCCATTCATTCCTATGGCCAAGAGGCCCATAATAATGAATAGGATTTGTGCCCGCAATTTGCGAGTAACCAATAGGTACTCGCAAATTGCGGGCGCAATTTTAAGGGTGCAAGGGTTCCAAAAGGACACTCTGTTGCACCACTGAAATGTGCATGTGTGCACATGTGGTGCACATACATGCCCTAAGGGCATGTATGTGTGCCACATGGCACTTTGTAATAAGCCAAAAAGTGCTTTTTGAAATGAAACCGCAAAATACCACAAACTTGAAGTTGGTGGTATTTTGTGATTCCTTAAGGCAAATCGCAATTTGCAATGTCTACCAGCATAGCATTTAGGGAATCGCAAATTGTGATTCTCTAAATGTGTGAGCAAAATAAGGAATCACAATTTTTGCGATTACTTATTTTGCATGCGGGTATTTGCCTACCTACATTGCTCACAGCCACATTGTGATCGCAAACACTGAAATTCTGCGAATTTCAGTGTTTGCAATCGCTATTTGGCTTCCTACATCTGGCCCTACATTAGATACTTATTTTCTGTGCATACTTATATTAACGGCAGTGCTATTTCTAAGCTAGTTACTTTGCTATACCCTCAGAAAGTAATTTTTGTTGGGCAAAGTCTCACTGTCCAGACCACAGAGCTAAATAAGGTTCCTTTAGGCTTCTCTGGATTGCCTTTGGTAGCTAGGCCAGAGCGACCCTTCAGTCTATAGAGACACCGAATGCTTAAGTGTAATAAGCAGCTGCACAGCTAAACATCACTACAGTAATCACATGAAAACTCAAAAGTTCCAAATCAGCTTTTAATTAAAAATACAAGACTTCACACTAGACTTTTGTTCCCCCAGACAGTCTGGGACAGGGAAGCAGGAAATTTCAGACACTTCTGTAGGGGAAAACTCCAGAAGTTTCTCCCACTTCAAAGTGGGCACCAGGTGTAAAAAGAGAACCATAAGACCCACTCTTCAGTACACTCCTGGATCGGTAGATGCTACAGAAGAAGGACATCCTACTGCCCTGCCACCTGAGGCCTGCCCTGCTTGCTGAGAAGGAAGACTGAACCTACTCCCTTCATACCAGGCTGATTGACTCCAAAGGTCAGCTGACTGACCTCCTGTTCTGAGTTACCGGGACACAGCAAGCTCCAGAGGCCTCCTTGCAACTGCCCAGCTGACCTCCTGCACTGGATCTGTCTGGCCCTGAAATTTGTCCTGCCTGCTGGCCTTTGCTGGAGTGAGTTCCTGATCCCCAAGTGGTGCCTCTGCAGGTCCTGAAACATTGACCGGCATCAAAGACAGCTCCTCTTGGCCTAAATGAAGGTTTCACCAAGACCAGCGAGAATCAATGCAAGGGCCCTCAAAGCCTTGCCTCTCAGCTGCAATCATCATCGGAACCAACACCTAGCAATGCAAACTGCTGCAAAGCCATGCGCACAGCTGTCATTCTCATTAGAATAGACTCCGAGTGACACAACAAAGCCTCACCACACAGCTGCCAGCTTCATTAGAACAGACACTTAGTCCAATGCTTCGCAAAGCCTTGATGCATCGCTTCATCGAAACCAAGGCTAGACGATGCAAAGCCTGGCAAAGAGACACCATGCAACCTGAGCAACAAGGATATAAGGGATAATTCTCACTTCATGGTGCGCTACACAGCATTCAGTCCTCTCGGTAAACTTGTCTAAGGCACCATCCAGACACTCTGATGTGCTTTTCATTTCCAGTTACCCCACAGATCAGCAGGTAATCATTCCAAGACAACAGGGCTCTTTCCTCTCAAAGAACACCTGTGGATTCAAACCCTTGACATGATTTTCAGTGCCTTGCTCATTTGATTCACCTTTCTCTGCGGTAAATCTATTCCTTTCTTCCTGGTATCCTTTCAGCTGGTAGTTTCCCAAGCAGAGACAAGGGCAAATATTCCAGGAGGAGAGGTCATGAAAGATATCCTCTTTGTTCAGTAACAAAGTCTTGAAACAGAGATTCAGTATTATGCTTAGCTTCTCAAGCATCAAAGTGCAGGAATGTTCTTGTCACATGCTGGTATAAAGACATGTCCATAAGCATGAAAAGTAAAGTCAGACAAAATTAAATAAACCATCAGTCACAAAGTTCCATTTGACTTGTGCACTTTCCTTTACAGGATTGTGGCCATTACTTGTGCTGTCCACAGCGGCATGGAGCTGTCTTGCGCTCCTCTGTTGCATGTTCCTCAGCAACTAAGGATGAAGTTAAAGCTTGACACAGTTGTAACTCACCAACGCTGAGATCAAGAGGGCCTCATATTTGAAAAGTGTTGCATTGCTGCGTAAAAAAAACGATGCAACACTTTTCAGTGCACCCTCCTTGTGACACCATGAATGTGCAGTACTTACAGTACAGCGCTTGGTGTCGCAAGGATTTACAGGTACGTCAAAATTCCTGATGTACCTGTAGGCGCAAATATGGTGCATTGCTGAGGTGTGTCTGAAAACAGATGCAACTCCAGAAATGTGTCCCTTCACATGGGGCAAAGCCCTTGAGAATGGTCCTGTATCACACTTGCGACAGTGGAGTCCTAGAAGTGTGGCGTAGTGAAATCTCATAGATCTCCCTGTGCCACTACTATGAGCCTTTTTTGCGGGGAAACACCCACTCTACATACAATATACCTGTTGCAGGTACAATGTAGTGCAGATATTTACAAAGGTAAGCATCAGCCTAGATATGTATATTTTATGCTACAGCAGCGTCACAATAAGTGATGCAATGGCGGTGTAAAGGGCTCGTAAATAAGGCCCAGAGTTTGCATCAACTCAAGCAAATCTGCAATTCTGAGCAGGGCTGAGGTTATGTCCTCCTGAGGTGTTGCTATTTGCAAATGGATGTGTTCTGCCGAGCCAAAACATGCAAAACCCATATAAGAGCAGCATTCATTTCATCAAGTACACACAGGGAGCTCCTCATTTTATGTGAAAGTACCTGTGGAAATTCTTTAGTGAAGCTGCCAGCTGGAAAGACATTTACATAAAGTCTCCTCATCAGCCTTCAGGGACATGTTATTTGAGAGCACTACCTGAATCTCCATCAGGGTGTCACCTGACCGTGGTAGATAGAAGTCCATGTTGGTGGCATTTTATCCCAAACCATTTGTTGGTTATTTGGTTCACTGATTTGCTGAAGGTTCAAGTGGATGGGCTCTATGTCATCCCTAACTACTTTTGACAGCTAGACGTGGCAATCACTGATCCTCTCTCTGAATTAGGGGATGATTGTTGAGTCCTACTTCTACAGGCACTGAGGTGGATATTTGAATGGCAAGTGGACGCGATGTGTGCTATACCATCAGTTTCAAAAAGTATTTCGTCATGCGCCACAGCGAGTATTTACATGAAACATGCATGGGCAAAGACACCGTTGGTTTGCTCTACATCTCTTAATAATGTTGATTTGTAATAGCATCCTTCAATATGAGACAAATCATACAACTGAGCCTTCCCCGGCATACACAGGAGTTTTATTCCTGACATACATGTGAGGGTATGTCACACTTCATGTGCCAATAGCCACTATATAAAGGGTTTGTGGCATCTCTCCTACACCTCCTCCCACTGTCATGGTAACAGTGTTGAGGATGGAACTCGGAGTTTAGAGGTTATGGGTCTGTCATGTATGTGTGAAGACATGCAGTTATACCATGCCATGGGGTCTTCTTTAAGCATGTGTCTTGGAACAATCCTACTTGCAACTTCTGATGCAATACATTATTTACCTGAGGTGGACAGGCCTTACTCTGTCACGTCTTGGCCTTCCATGACACAGACCAACTTAAGAGCAATCATCGCACCCCCTTTCTTCTTTAGTGAGCTGTTCCATGCTCTCAGGACCACCTCCTGTTGCCCTGGCAGTTCTGTGGTTTTGGACCAATTATTTTCCTAGGTGTGCCTTTTCATGTCATGTCACCTATTTTCAAAGTCACACTTGTCCAGGTGGTGGGTGGAACTGTGTTCTCTTTGCCCTACATGTCCAAAGTACTGCTTTCATCACATAAGATTGCTTTGAAGGCACAACGACTGGTACCCATGTTTGGTGTCCTTTGTTATTAGGAAGTCCCTATCGTCCTCCATGCGTTTTAATTTGCACTTTCTTCCTATTTGCTCTGCCCCCCTGCTACATGCAGAAATCTGCCAATGTATGGTTTAGCAAACAAAACAAACCAGCTGTCCTGCTACACCTTGACACCCTTTTTGTATTAATGTATGGCATCTTTCACGTTTCACCATGCTCTATGCTGTTAATGAAACACGAATGCTGTTGCCATTTCCGTGAGGAGCATTGCACATTTGAGGTTGTGCTACTTTCTCTACTTCGTCAGGCAGGGCTGTTGATTTTTATGCAGTGCTCTTCTGCGTGGATATTTGCAAATCTTTGCCTGAGTATGTGGAGTTGTAACATAGCACCAAAGAGAAAGGCATCAGAAGTTACCAGAAACTTAAATATGGACCATTGCATCCAGGTCATCACAACATCCAGAAAGATTCCAGTCTTACAAAATGCCTTGCAATATCAGTTGTTTTTACTGCAGAGTTCTACCTGCAGCCTCAAACTGATACTGCCAGAATTGACCCTGCAATATAGCTTCCTGCTGTTCCCTTAGAGGTCTGCTGAGTTCTTGTCAGCATTTGCAACAGCAAACAACTCTGTGGACGTTGGTGCTGCGTTGCTCTTTCAGTTCGGGACTTTTCAGGGGCTTTTGTTGACAGTCTTCTGCAATACATTTCCTATAGTTGAACCTGTTGAATGCAATCTTTAAAAAAAGTTTTTTTCTAAAGACACAGCATTGCATTCTTGTCTGTATGTCACAGATATCAATCCTTCTCGTGTGTCTTTTTGGACAAGGCCTTGTGAGAACCAGGGATCAACACTGATAGGAGACCTAACACCTAGAGGCATATTTACAAGCCCCTATCACCACCACAATGTCACTTTCAGTGACGCTGCGATATTGATAGGGGCTTCGTCTTATTTACAAGGCAGTATTAAGCCACTTAACGTGGATTAATGCTGCCTTGTAAATAAGGCACCCTTTCACACTATAATTAGAGTAAAAGGGGAGAACAATGGATGTTGCACTGGGCGTTCCACCACATAACCCATTGATTTTTACGCTGCCCACTTTTTACAAGGGTGGCGTAAAAAGGAGGCATCACCAAAATTAAGGACAGGGGAAACCTGGTCTTAAACAGGCGAAACGAGGAGAAATGCTTTATTTCTCATCGAATTTGCTGTTTCCATAGAAGCAGCAAATTGCCATTCATTGTTTATGTGCACGTAGGTGTACCTTCCTGTACATAAACAATCCCAAAAAAAAGAAATGACATTTTGAAACTTCTATGTGTGCTACATTAAGCACGTCACATAAAAGTTACAAAATGTCACTTAAAGATTTATGTGCACGTAGGTGTACCTTCCTGCACATAAACAATCCAAAAAAAAGAAATGACATTTTGAAACTTCTATGTGTGCTACATTAAGCAGGTCACATAAAATTTACAAAATGTCACTTAAAGATTGTTTATGTGCAGGAAGGGAGACATTCCTGCACATAAACAATCTTCCCATCAACGCAGACACCCTTGCACTATGGTGCAAGAGTGCCCGCATAGGCGCTAGGGTGCTAAGTTTAGTGCCAGTGCAGGTGGAAACGCAGGGCTGCACCATATTTTTGAAATATGGTGCAGCCCTGCGTTTCCAAAGTGGCGGAGTGGGGCATTAAGCCAGGAAGGCTAACGTCGCACTCCGTCACTTCGCTGTAAATATGCCCCCTAGTTTATTCACCCCAATTACCGATTTCCACCTGTGGCATCTTTTGATAGCACTACATTTTGCATTTGTGCCCTGTAGGTGTCGTAGGTGGTCCAAATACTAGTATTAACCATCTATGTATTTTTGTAATTAACAAGAAAGAACTCAGAGCAGTATGCTACAGTAAGCAGGGATTATATTGCTATGCTGAAAAGACGGCCCTACATACAAAGGGAAGAGGAAGAAGAGATGGGCAAACCTCCTCATCCCTGCCCCTTTATTCGTTGTAGAAACAGCCCCTCCATTCTCCTACTACCCGACTTGTTTTTTTTCCACTGTTGGGCTACTGGCTAGAACTCTTGCGGGCCCTCTTTGGTTTGGGACCAAGGAGCAGCTCATAATTAAGGCAACCTGTAAACCTGGGAAAGATAAAACACAATATTTGGCACCACCAAGAGTTGTTGCCAAACTAACTGCATCACGAAGTAGCATGTCAGGTCTGTGTTTTAATCATTTATTTTGTGACATGCGTACAGAGACCCCAAAAGCACGGCGCCACCTTTGCACACTGCGTATTTGGTGGGTCCCACTTCAGCATTTCAGTTGAGCAAAGGGAGAAAAAAAAACATATAGGATTAACTAACATCTAAACCAAGGGCCATATTTACGAGCCTTATTGTGTCGCTCATGCGACGCAACACAAAAAAAAATGTATGAAGCCAAGCAAAGGCACCGTGCATGGCTCTGCGTGGCTTCATAAATCTTGAGTCATGTAATGCAATGCAAATTGCTGTGTTGCCTTAGTCTGCGCCAGGAAGGTGTTTCCATGGGTGTTGGTTGGGTGTTCCCATGCAACATCCATGTATTTTGACGCGTTCCCAGATTTACAAGAACAGGTAAACCTGTGAATGCGCCAAAAAGATATTCCTCCCCAGGAAAGGTGTAACGAGGAGAAATATGTTTATTTCTTCTAGTGTTTTACTCTTTTTATATGTGCTGCATTCTGCAGCACACAAAGAAAAAGGAAAAAGCCTCTCAGGATTTTTTTTGTGAAGGAAGGTGCCCCTTCCTGCACAAAAGCAATACTGCATTCACTGCAGGCACCCTTGCAACCTGGCACAAGGGTGCTCATTGTGCGCCAGCGCAGGCGAAAGTAAAGAAATGCGCCACATTGCTTTAAATACGTTGCATTCCTGCCCTTTCCCTCTAACGCAGCACAGCAAGGTGACCTGCTGTGCTGCGTTACTCTCCCATAAATATGGGCCCAAGTTCTCACACCTCATTTACATCATGTATTGCAGGACCCACCCATTCATAAACAATTTAAAAAAAGATGCTGCCACTCAAAGTTCTGGAAGGTAAAGAGTTTATCCTTTTCAAAAAATGCAAATAAGTGACGAATAAACGTTTGTAAACAAAATATTGCAATCAACTCGAAAGCCGTGACTTCAGCATGAGAAAAGTTGTGAAATTAAAAATCATGTTACACTAATGTAGGAATATGCACATCCCTGATCATTCACAAATGCAAAGGTATTATTATGGCCACATGTCTGTATAAAACCTTCTAATCCAGGCAGAGAGGGAGTGTCCTCTGTGGACCTTAGCAAAGCCAACAACATGTCTTGAGAACTGTACTTCTCTGACATGCAAGTCTACATAAAAACGTAGGAACACATTAGTAGTAGATCACTTAGGTGAATGAAATTGCAACAAAGGAGAAAATGGCAACATCATCTTTCTGGGTACTGTGGAAAATGTCAATTTGAATCAAATGGGTGTTTGTGCATTCTAAGTCCTGCGCAATGTCGCTTCGACGCACTAATTTCACCTTGTAATTGTTCAAGGTGTTCCCAAAAATATATTTAGTGGGGAAGAAAGGTTTCCATTTCGAGATTATCATCTTGCGATTTTGAGAAACCCCATAGTAAAACCAAAGCACCATGGAACCCCTCTTTTTGACCGATTGAACTCAGTGTGGGGAGCTGACGACTTGCAGTAAAATTACAAGGTGTAATTCTGGTCTCGCCCTGTGCAGATTCATCTTCAGGTATTCCACAAGGTTCGAAAGAGAGGGCTGACTGAATGGACCAGGAGTAAAAAACTGATATCTCACCCAAAAAATATGGGGCAAATTTATGAAGGGATTGCACCACTGGAGCGTCACTTTTACAAAGTGGTGCTAAGGCATTTTTGTGTGGCCTAACGCTGCTTTGTAAATATGGCACCCTTTCACGCAGGTATCTGTGTGAAAGGGGTGTTGCTGTGGGTGTTCCACCACAACACCCATTGCTTTTTGACGCTGCCCCATATTTACAAGTATCTGTAAATATGAGGAAGCACCAAAAACTAAAGCAATGCAATAGCAGGCATTTTAATGGTGCAACAAGGAGAAATACTTGTATTTTTCCTTTTTGCTTTTTTTATCTGTGCTGCATTCTGCAGCACACATAGAGGTTTCATCAGAAGACGTCATAGAGCTCCATGAAGGAGACTCCTCTCTACCCAAGGCTGGTATTTCATGTATTTTGATCGACATTTCTGTAGCTGGAATATTTTAAATGGTGGGGTAGCTAGCCCCATGCATATCCCTCTTCCTTGCGCAGCCCAGCTTGAGACCAACCATGGTGGAGTTGAATTGCAAGGTTAGCGGCCACTAATTAACTTTGTACATCTGAAGCTACATATCTTGTCAAAGACATTGATATTTTCAGAAATGAAAAAAATAATATTCATTGAAGATACATGGGGCTTAGTCACACTTTTATGGGTTGGATTTCATTACATATGAAACTGAACATAGTTTGAAAGGGAGAGATGACAATAATTAAGTATAAGGAAAGTCAAGGCAAAATAAGCATGAATGGTAAGGTCTCGGAGAGTCTAAAGTGTAGGGTTTCAAAATAAAAAAAGATGTTCAAGGGGTGTAGCAGCAATATTTGTGAAAAATAACAAAGTGGTTGGAAATAAACATAAAGGAAAATGGGAGAAGATTAGAGTAGGAGGGACGACTGATACATTTAAAGAAGAAGTAGTGAAACTAGAATGGTATGTGTAACAATAAAGAAGCTAATGAAGACAAATTATGTAAGAATAGATGTAGGAATCACATGTAAATTGAAAGAGTGGGTAAATGGAGAAATACAGGAATGTGAAACATTCCGAGCTCATGAAGAAAGAAGTGGAAGTGTTGAACTAAAGAAGGTAGCAGAGAAAGGAGGGGCAGATGCTGTCAAAAAGGAACAGGAAAGCACTTTATTTGAGTGTTTTTGATGCACTTGTACTGTCCATTTTATTGACTACACCACAACACGCAGTCTGGGAGGGCTCACTCCCAGCCAGGCCACTTTGCTGCATTTTCAAGCTAGTCACCGCAGCAGCATGGATAATACAGTATGCGTCCTAATTAATCTGAGATGTGCAGGTGAAAGAGATGTACACATGACTGACTCTGGGGAAGCTATTAGCATTGGAACCAGGAGGGAATAAAACGAGTAATAACATGCTGAGGACTATTAACATTCTGTTTAACAAATAACATGTACAATCATATGGATGATTGTAACTGTGGTTCATATACTCTTTACAAACATACCAAAGCTGCCACCATGAAAACCCCATCTATGTTTACCCCAGTTGAAGAGGCATGACTAATAGGACCAAAGCACATTGTCTTTCTTTTTTATTTACACATCTATCAATATGTGCAGTTACATATTACCCAGGAAATATGACTGGAGATAGAATATAATTGAGATGTTTTCTATGTGACTTAAGCTAACCTTTGTTCATCCACATCCGTTTAAAAATATGTGACCTAAAATCTATAAAATGCTATTAAAATCAGAGCCGACCAGTTTCCCTCGTGGTCAAAGCAGTAAAAAAGAAAAAACAACTGGTGGAATGTTTTTCCCCCTGATAATAAACCATTGATTCACATTTTATGCAGATAATGTTATTCCTGTTACAGACGCACCATGCTTTCTTATTGTGATTTTAATTAGAGTTGTGTAACGCTGTATCCTGGGGTCAATGGGCTATTTTACCTGAAATTGAATTATCAACTACATCCCTTTAGCACTTGACTCTCAAGATAGCAAGCCAGAGCAGTCAAAGACTCACTCAAGAAAGTGGTGTGGGTGACTAAAAGCACAGGAAAACATAGCTATATCACTCAAAAAGGCTACCACATCAGCCTGTGCTTTACTTTGTAAAATCAATAACACTTTATTACAAACAATAAAAAGTACTTCACATAAACGGATGATAAACAAAGAAAGCCAGACCATTCTAGCTCCTTCCTAGCCATAGATCTGAGTCATAATGCTGCTTTTTGTATGGTTTACGGTCTAAGGACAATATATATCAAAAAGTCATTTTGTGACTCTCAAATAGCGATTTTTTGCGAATTGCTATTTGAGAATCGCAAAATGCTATGTATGTAGGATTTGTAATAAATGTTGCTAATCCTACATATTCCTTAATTGCGAATCTTAAATTGCGATTCGCAATTAAGGAATACCTCCCTATTCATTCCTATGGGCCTAGAGGCCTATAGGATTGCATCAGAAGACATTCTCAATTTGCGATTCGCAATTAGCGAATCGCAAATTGAGAATGCAATTTCAAGGGTGCAAGGGAGTCAAAAGGATACCCTGTTGCACCCCTGAAATAAGCATGGGTGCACAGGTAGCACACATACATGCCCTAAGGGCATGTATGTGCATCACAGGGCACTTTGAAAAATGCACAAAAGTGCATTTTTCAAAGAAATCGTAATTTGCGATTCCTTAAGGACAAATTGCACTTTTTTGGTGCTTCTTACATTGCATTTAATGAATCGCAAAATTTGCGATTCCTTAAATGCAATCGCAAAATAAGGAATCGCAAATTTAGCGATTCCTTATTCTGAACGCAGATTTGCTTTATACATACCATTTAGCAAAAATGCAATCGCAAACGTCGAAATTCTGTGAATTTCGGCGTTTGCGATCACATTAGTGCTTGATACATATGGCCCAAAGCTCCTTATTTCTCTTAATGATACATCAATTACATTGATTTTCCACAGGTACTCACGAATAAAGGGACAGTGGTACTCAACACGGCAACATATTCCCTGACGTACGCACAAGCAGTGCTTCATTCGTAAAAAATGAAGTTCAGGTGTCACTGGCTCCACCCACTTACTCTATAGGCTCCGCCCACATCCTCAACTGGCACTGCTGAAAGTCAGATGTGACACCCAATCAGAATTTCAGCAAGGGAGCCTTCCTTCAAGTAAGGTTTTGATAGGAGGTTCCCCTGCCATGTGAAAATTTTGAAAATATTAAATCAAAGGTGCATTTAAAGCACAATTTTGAAACAAATTAGCTAAAATGACTAATGCATTGAAAAGGGACATGTGAAACATTCCAGTGCTCTGTGTTGATTGGGGGAAAGAACAATACTGGGGTATTCCATTTTAAACAGAGTCTAATTGTGTGTCATGAGTTCAAATAAACAACTTTTACATATCTTATGTGACAAAATAAATCGAAACACTCCAAAAACACTCTAAACTGCAAAATGTAATAAAATCTTGCATTAAAGGGCCAGACTGGGAACCCAAAATAGCCCTGGCAGATTTTGTTAGACCAGTCTCCATATGGTGCAGAGCAAGAGCTGCAAGCCTAACGACTGCTAGAGGAGTTTGGGTGGTATTCTCCGCTCAAGAAAAATTTGTAAAAAGAAAGACCAAAATGGTGCACAACACATTTTTCATTACATATTTAACTGTATTAACTTTCAGAGCATAGTAAAATGATAACTTGAAATAAGCACCCAGGCCGGAAAGCATGGAAATGTGACTCATAAGCACCTATGCCATAAACCAAGGTAATGTCACACATAATCACCCATTCCATAAACCGTGGAATTGTCACACATAAGCACTCAGGCCATAAACCGTGGAACTGTCACACATAAGCACCTAGGCCAGAAAGCATGAAAAAGTCACACATAAGCACCCATGCCATAATCTGTGGAAATGTCACACATAAGCATTCACAGCCAGGCCATAAACCGTAAAAATGTCAAATATAGGCACCCAGGCCATAAACTGTGGAAATGTCACATATTGGCACCCAGGCCATAAACAGTGGAAATGTCACACATAAGGCCTCAGGCCAAAAAGCATGGAAATGTCACACATAAGGCCTCAGGCCAAAAAGCATGGAAATGTCACACATAAGCATCAATTCAATACGCCGTGGAAATGTCACACATAAGCACCAATTCCATAAGCCTTGGAAATGTCACACATAAGCGCCCATGCCATAATCCATGGAAATGTCACACATAAGCACCTAGGCCAGAAAGAATGGGAATGTCACACATAAGCACCCATGCAAAAAAACGTGGAAATGTCAGACATAGGCATCCTGGCCATAAACTGTGGAAATGTCATATATTGGCACCCAGGCCATAAACAGTGAAAAATGCAATGGAAATGTCACACATTAGGCCTCAGACCAAAAAGCATGGAAATGTCACAGATAAGCACCCATGCCATAAGCCGTGGAAATGTCACACATAAGCGGCCATGCCATAATCCATGGAAATGTCACATATAAGCATCCAGGGCCAGGCCATAAACTCTGAAAATGTCACACAGAGCAGGCCATAAAGCGTGGAAATGTCACATATAGCCTGGGCTGAGATGAATCGTGACAAAACGAGAGAAGGAGGACAGAGATGTACAGGATTTGATTAAGTCTTTGACTACTCTTGTTATTGGTGTATAGAGATGTTGTTTTAGTTTTGACAATTATGAAGTGATTTCACACCTGTGTGAGGGAAGCCACATGCTAAACTAATTACTAAAGGAAACATGCAAACACTGCTTTAAAAAGTAAGACGTGAGGGCAATAGGCTAAGAGGTCATGTTTAAAAATTCAGAAGTATTTCTTCAAAGTTTTAGGCTGGGGTTCATGGATGAAAAATCAGCAATAAAACAAGAAGGCCACCAAAACCAGCATGATGCAGCCTAGTCTAGAATGAGATCTGTTTCCCACAGCAATAGCAAAGAAATGGGACATTTTGTATTAGGACTCAGAGAGAAGAACACAATAGGAAGGATCAAACATAAAATCTCAAAAAATTCCTCGACTGGGGATAAGAATTGCAGGTGCTGCAGGCAAGGGATTTGTTAACTCTTATGAACTGGAGAGATTGTTTGCATGCACTGCCTGAAGAAGAGAAAAGGTTGTGAATGAGAGCTCTCTCTGTTCCTTCCAAACTATTTGTGACCAAATAAAGTTAAAGAGTCACCGGGGAGTCACCTAGGACAGACAGAAACTCTGTGAAAGGTTCACAGCCTTTCCTTGGGATAGTTCTGTGGCCTCAAAGCAGTACCTATGCTACAGTGTGCAACAGCCATCAACAACTATTTATTTATAAAAGTGCATAAGGTGGTCCTAGCTCCTATAATGAGGGCTGTTAAGTGAATTGATGTTCTAAAAATAGAGCCCAGGGGGTGTTTATCTCGGTTAATAAGACTTCTCAGGTGAATGCCTGGAGGAGGGTGAATATAAGCAATCTCGGTCTTAAACAAAGCCACAATTCATCACATATATAAAATTCTTAAAGAAATAGCGCTTCTCTATTTGTTAGAGACTGAATCGACTGCATACACCACACAAACAACCTGAGCGGCTGAGCCACGGGCCTTGATGACGTAGGAATCAGAATAGAAATATCCGGATTCCAAAAGAGAAGAAAACAGTATTTAATTTCAGTTTTGAACAAGTAAAAGTAAGTGAAACCAGTATTTATAATCACTTTTGACAGGGTTTAAGCCAAGGGCAAGGCCCTGCCCTCCAGCCTCCTGGCCTGGGGGCCAGTGCATTCCACAGGGTGCCCGTGCTGCGCCGGTGGCATGATTGCTCAGGCCTCTGACTCCATGACCGTCACCATGCGCAAGAAAAAGGAGCATTGGTTTATTTAATTAATTACTGGTTACTGTTGGTGACACTGTCTCTATCAAGAGGCCTGCTGCTGCTTCTAAGTGCTAACTGGGGGTGACTCCTGGATGCGTGAGTGCCGGGGGGTGGTCCCTGGGATGAAAAAAAGTTATGCACGCTGTCGCAGCCCCCTACCCTCATAGAATCAAATAGAGCCCAATCATGGAAGGCAAATTGAATCGCATGCATGGATAATGAATCTATTATCTGGCTTGCTCTCTCAGCAGCACAGCAAAACTCTTCTTTACTGAGGTACTCTGGAGACTGCAACAGAGTGCGAACAACACTGCAGGTCAGTCTCAAATATATTTGACACATGACATACAGACGGCAGTGCAGTCATGTTGTTGTTGTGAGTTTACAGTGGCAGTGTAGACCCGGCCCTGATAAATATGTGCCGGTGCTAAGCACCAGACAGCACCAGCACAAATTAAGCACTGCTCACAAGCTCAGTTCTTCACTACAATTCAAAGGGAGTTTGCATGAGTAATTTTCACTGGTAGGTGGCCACCATTTTAAAGCATGTGATTGGGTGTGAGTTGTCTCTGCTGATATACAAAAACTGCTCAGTCCTAAGACAAAGGTCAACTTCCAGATTCACCAAAAAAGTTCAACCAGAATTGAAAATGCAGATTACAGCACAAAAGGGGACGGGTGGATGGCCATCCCCAGTGCCGTTCATTTCACAGTTCACATGAGCCCAGAAGGCTTGGGGACTAAAGGTGGGCCGGGTGCCCATACACTAGTATTCCTCCACTTTTGGTGAATGAAATAGGAAGTGATGTAACTTTGGAACTACTGGTCACAGTCAGATTTTCCCTAGCCTGGTATGATTTTAACAAATGGTGCTGCAACTTTGAACCCATCTGTTGAGGCTGGAGTTTTCCTCCACTAAGGAATACAAACCACAGTGGTCTGAGCACAATTACAGTTTATTAGCTGGGGATTCAAACACTGAAAGTTTTGCAGATGTGCAACAGGTTTAAATACAGTTTGTGGTGCTGAGATCACTGAAGCTTCACCTATTTGTCTCTTTGACAAACTCCATGCCACACATGAAACCGCAGTGGGCCTTAAGGTCTCATGAAGCAAACAAGTAGCACAGGAAGGTTTCAACGCACACTGACATGGTGGGCGAAGAATGAGGCTCAACATAAAATTCTGTAGTTGACGAACCTTCCACTGGGCCCTAGACAGTGCAGATGGCTGTCAATGCTTTGTGCACTGCACATTAGTTGGTCACTTAATATTATGACACAGAATTCACGGCAGCTCTCAAGCGTCCTTAGGGAGTTGGAGCAATAAACCCTTTTCAGGCAAGATCTCTTTAAAGGGTAGTTCAGTAACTCTTTTTCTAAGAAGGCATGCTACTTCTTATTCCACAGGCAGCTCAGCAGCACCTTCAGAGAGGAATTTTGACCCAAACTCAGGGGCTTATTTACGAACCTTTGCAACACTTTTGCCCCACCGTTGTGTCACTTTTCATGATGCAGCAGCAGCGTAAACAATGCGCCACATTGCGCCATATTTACAAAGTGACACATCTAGGCAGATGCATCACCTTGCAAAGCCCTGAGCCACATTATACCTGCGGCCGGTATATTGTATGAAGGGTGCGCATTACCCCACAAGAAAGCCCAATAGAAGTGGTGCATTAAAATCTATAAGCTTTCAGTGCGCCACTTCTAGGACGCCATTGCATCAAAACGCCTGCCTCATGGCAGGTGTAAGGGTGATGCAGTGCATTAAGGATAGGTCTCCACCATCCATTGCTGGAATTGCATCATGCTTGGGGCACAACGGACTTTTACGCGACAGATACATCAAAATTCCTGACTTATCTGTCTTTCCTTGCAATAAGAAGCGCCAATGTTTAAATACGGCGCATCCATCATGTCACAAGGAGGGTGCATTAAAAACTGTCTCATCAGTGTGGCTCACTGGTTAGAGCAGGCAGACCCTGAAGCAGAGGTCAGACCCGGGACCAGGGTTCAATTCCCGACGCGGCAGGGTCTTGAGCTCAAATGTCCACGGACTCGATAATTCTCGCTTCGGTGCCTGACCTAATCATGGGATCACACTCTGCAACTCTGGGCATTAAGCTTGCTTAATTTCCACAACGGCCCCCTGCGGTGGGATGCCTGGCTTTCACCTTGGGGATGCCCTGTAGGGGCTATCTCACAGGGAAAAGCCAGGACGGGTTCCCAAGGCAAGCGCTTAGAGACCCCTGGGTGATAAGCGCTATATAAATCCAATATACAATACAATACTGATTTGTCGCAGCAATGCAACAGTTTTCATAAATGAGGCCCTCAGTCTCCAGCCTGTCAGTCAATGCCAGGTCTAAGAACATGGAGACCTTCCTGTGGTGGTTCCTATCTTTTCAGTTGCTGATGTGCACTAGGCTCAGAAAGTGGTCCACTTTTATGTGAGGCAGATCAGGCAGGAAGAGTGAGTTCAGCTGAGAGTGCGTCAGAGGGGAGCTGAAGGTAAACTACAAAGGGAAGAACCAGGCATACCACCTACAGGACACTGTAACCTCCAAAGGCACTCTGGGAAGAGAAGGGATGCTAAGGTGCAGTCTCCTTGATTTGGTGAAGGCATGGACAGCCTTACAGAAAGCCGCTCTCCGGTTTGTGTGTCTATGCATACATAAAGAATCGGAATGGATAGCTTGGTACACCCAGTCAAAAATGCCACAGGCACAGCACTCATCCTGCACTATTCACACAGTGTACATACTTCTTTCACTTATAATACATAGGCATGTGGAAGTCTAGGAAGAGGGAGACTGGCAACACCTTACACAGGGCAGTAGGCCTCTCCTCTTGAACAATGTTTGTGTCAACCACTATCTGTTAGTAGATTATCATTACATTTCAGATTCCTCACACTGTTTACCCCTTGCACCTTTGCCACTACTGTTCTCCCTTCTCTCTCCTTTAGACTAATACCCTTATGTGATTCCTCGTTCAACCAGAGACCTCTGTTCGACTTCTGACTGCCACTTCTAGGTCTCTGTAATAACCACGGAGCACACACAGTGCTATGAATGCAAACACATTTGGCTCCTCGTCTATTTATATGGGTGACTGCATGTCAGGTGATATGGGTGCGGATGGCTGACTAGTCTATTGCCTGGGTGACTGTCGGTATGATGGACCGAGCATTCGTAATTGTGTTGCTCTGTCTGCATTGATGCATGGCTGTGCCATCTGTACCAATATATTTGTGGATGATGTATGTGTGTATGTGTACATGCACTAAATAAACGTGCAATTCTTGGGCTTTCACAATGTTTGTTCGTTCTATTCCTCCTTGCTAATCAATACTCGTTTGAAACAGAAATATTCTTTCCATTGCCTTCGCTTCCTGATTCTCTTCATAGAGGTGCCTGTCTTTCTGCATTAAGTTATCACTGGATGACCACTACCTCTATCTTAACCTCTCATGCCGCAAATACTCTGCTTCCCTGCTACTCTGGCAACAACTTTATTTCCTCTTTTTTTCATGGCCTCTTCTTCTTCTGCTTAGCAATTTTGGTTGCAGTTTCAATTCTTTTTTTGATCTCCCCTTATTATTCAAAATCCTACTTCTATTTGTCACTTTCCAACTCCAATATCAAAATATTTGTTCTCTGCTTCTATTTGTTCTGATGATTTTGTTCCTTGAAAGCTTGGTTTCTATTTGTTTTAAATTATTGTCGTTGTCTTTCGCAGGGTGTCATTCTTCTTCCCTTTCGGATATTGATTTTCAGACACTTCTCCTTTTCTTTTTTTGATTTGTTTGTCTACTCGTTTAATTTTACTTTGAGTTTCATTTACTTTCGATTATGTTTAGGGATTCCGAATGTATTCTCTGGTCTTTTGTTTACTCTTGCGTACCTGCCTTCGTATTCTGCTACTTCCCCTTTAACTTTCTAGTAAACCTGTCCCTGGTTCTCTTGGCTTTTATCATTTCCCACCGCACTTGCTCCAGCTCGATTTCAGTCATTTACGTTTCTGGCGCCCCAACTATGGATTACCCTTCCTGTGAGATTCGTCTGTGACTCGTTTTCAATTTTGCCTTTTACTGTAACGCAATACCAACCCAACTGTAATATAGGTACATTGTTTATTGTCAGTATTATATTAATCTGAATTCTGTCCATGGTCTTTGAATGCAATAAATACATTCATTGCAATGACCTTTTTCCCCACGTTTTCAGTGGTTTCTGTCAATGTATGCATGCTATGTCCTTTTTATCTGTGCTATATTCTCTTTCCACTGTATTGGTAATACACATTTATTTGATCATTTGCTCTCATTCAAAATCATGCCATATCTTTCCTAATTCGTACTTGTGTGCTTAAAGGGAATTGCACTTATTTCAATATGCTGGTCCTTAAATTATATAATTTCTCTTCTATTATTTTCTCTACTTTTAAAATTATGTTATTACCTCATTGATGAAGGAATATACTCCTCTTGAAATACATACTTGTCAACATTCAGACAGTAAAGGAAAGTAGGATTTTCGAAGTTTGAAAAACTACCTATGATCCATAATTGTTGGACCTTGCCCATTCTGCAGGGTCACCCCTAAGCATTTTGCCATTACCATCCACTTTTGGCTGAATTCGTATTTGTTTGTGTTAGGACTCTCTGCACTACCACTGTTAACCAGTGCTAAAGTGCTCGTTCTCTCTCCTCTAAACATGGTACAATTGGCTTGCACCCAACTGGCATATTTCATTTACTAGTACGTCTCTAATAAAGTGGTACCATATGTACCAAGGGTCCATAAAATAAATGATTACTTGTAGGCCTGCAGCACTTGTTGATCCACCCTCTTAAATTGTCCTTTAAACATGTTTCAGACTTGCCTTTGCAGCATGTAGGTGCAGTTTTAAATTGCCATGTCGACCTGGCAAAGTAAACCTTTTGCCAGGCGCAAACCTTTCTTTTTAATAGACATGGATAACCACTGGGGTAGGCCCTAAAGAGTGCACTGGGCAGGGTGCAATATATTTAAGAAGCAGGACATGTACTTTTAACGTTTACATGTTCTGGTAGTAAAAAACTCTTTAAAAAGATTTTCTCTACTGCAAGGCCTACCTCTCCCATAGATTTGCACATGGAAGTTACTTCATTAAACTCTATGAGCTTTAATTTCCAAATGGGAGTAGGTAGCCAGATAATGTCTGATGTCTTTGGAACTGTATAGGAAAATACTAACACGATAAAGTCAGATTTTAAATTACAACTTTTGAAAATGCCAATTTCAGAAAGTTGTGTTGAATTTTTATCAAACTAATTGATAAAAATTAAACAGAACTGTTGGTAAAAGAAATCCCTTGTAGACACCTTTACTTGACATTACGTCTTACCCAAGCCTTCAAGGGTATATTGGGTGACCCAATTTTTGAGTAGTACTTTTAGAAAGTTTTCCTACCTTAACAATTTATTTCTTGTTCACAGTCTCTGGGTCACATGACTGGGTGTAACTGACAGTTGGGCTTTGTGTATTCCTCCTAGACAGCTACACACAATATAGATCTTAGGTGTTCAGGGACAGGCAATTAATTGCAGGATGCAAGGGTGGAGCTGAGCACAACCCTTCTTACACTTGAATAGGCTGTGTCCTGTCTCTGCCAGTAAGAAGAACTGCTGTGCTTCTGAAGGACTGTCACTCTGCTAGGTTGCTGTCCTGCTGGACTTCTGCCTTGCTGGACTGCTACCTTGCTGGATTGCTGCCCAGCTGCCCTTCTGCCTAAGTCAGAGGGAGTAAAACTCTACCTGAACTCAAGGCTCACAGAACAACTCCAAGGACTAGTCTGCTGGCCTCTTTTTCAGAGCCACAGGGGCATAAAAGGCTCACAACCACTTGAACCAGCACCCAGATACAGACAGACAAGCCCCTGATCCCCAAGTGTTGCCCTCAGGACCTAGACCTTTGTTGTGGCCTCAGAGACCCTGAATGGAAGTTTTAGGGATTTTTACTACTACAAGCAGGCCTGCTGGTGCCAAAACATTTTCACTGACACAGCCGGCCAATGCAAAGTTCTATCAATCTAACTCTTTGTGCTAAAGCATTGACTGGTAGCAGAGAGTGCCATTACGAAATACTGGCCCAACAGTTCATGATGACAACAGGATCTTTGTGCCACAGGGACACCTGTCATCGTAGCCTGGCCTGCTCTTCATTCTACATCAACGACAGTCCTCAATGGTTTCCTGTATCACCGTGTACGTGGCTGTTTGTGTTAGACTTAGTAGATAATCCGCGATCCTTAACATCATCGGTGAAATCCACAAATCTCTGGACTCAGATCAATGCTGTCTCTTTATTCTCCCTGACCTATCGGCAGCATTCCACGCAGTAGATCACAAACTCCTCATCAAGGCTCTTTAGGAAAGGGCCGGGCTTGATGAGGTAGTCCTCAAATGGTTCTCCTCCTTCTTACACAGCCGCTCTCAGAGAATCAAAATCAAAAGCTTTGAGTCTGACCTTCACTCAGTCAACAGGGGAGTTCCTCAAGGGTCAGTGCTCTCTCCTCAACTATTCAACATCTACATGCAACCCCTCAGCACCCTACTCAAAAAAGCTGACATACCCTTGCACCTGTGTGCGGACGATACGCCGCAGATCTACTTGGAAATCTCCTCTGGTAAGGACATTCATAGACTAAACGGCATACTGAAGGAAGTACAACTCTGGTTGTCAAGCAATCACTTAAAATGTAATCCTGACAAAACTGAATTACTCCTCATATCGAACAAAGTAGAGAACCCCCAAATGGTGGATTGGCTAAAAGCTATCGATGCTCTCAATGGAAACTGGACATGACCAAACATATTAAGAACTCAGCTAAGAGCGCCTTCCTCAACCTGAAGTTATTGAACAAAATAAAACCTTTCCCCCACCCAAAGATCTCAAACAACCCACTCAATCATTGGTGCTGTCAAGACTAGATTACGGTAATGGAGTTCTCACAGGAATTCGAAAAGCACATCTTGCTCCCCTTAAAACTACTCTCAACGCGGCTGCCAGAATGGTCACTGGACTCAAGAGAAATGAGCACATCTTTCCGTCACTCAGAGAACTCAAATGGCTCCCAGTAGAAATGTGGGCTAACTTCAGAACAGCCTGCCTCAAACACAAAGCCTTACACACCGGCAATCCCGAATAGCTGGCGGACAAACTCAAAAAAGCAGGACAGAACAGGAACCTCAGAAGCTCAAACACCCTTCTACTCATACCACTGAAAGCTTGTAAACAAAAAACAGTGGCCAGATCCTTTGCCGGAAACGCGCCCAAAATATGGAACTCGATTCCTCCCCACATCAGAACTATTCCCTCCTTTGCAAATTTCAAAAATCAGCTCAAAATCCTGTTCCTCGATCGATCCCTAGTGAACCGATAGGAGCTGTTGGAGCACTGTAATTGACTACTCACTTCGCCTTGACTCTACGCCAGCTAGACCTCTAACCTGATCGCTCTGGCATTGTGACCATTCAGTATTTGTATTTCGGAATTGTCCGCATAATTGTATTTGTGTTTAACATGCTCTGTAACTGATGTAAAGTGCTCCTATACCCACCAGTCAGGTCAGCGCTATAAAAAACTCTTCCAATAAATAAAGATAACTTTTAAGCTGGACTAACTTGGTCCCGGTATCCAATCTGCGTTCCATCACGGTTAGCTTGAACTTGTGACTTGCTCCTGGTCTTACACAACCAGATAGCTGCTAGTGGCATTTTGGGATTTTTAGGCACTGTTTTCCCTAAAATATTATAATTACATATCTCCGGATCTATTGGTCGGATTTGTGGTAAATAAAATTACCGTATCATTTTTCCATACAATTAAAAAGTAAAAGGATAGCTCATTTAAATGAGAGGCAGAGTCCGTGGAATCTGAGTCATACGGGCTTTAATGAAATACCTCGAGGTATGGACATCGAGTTCCATCACCACTAAGGCTCAGGAAGGGATATTCAATTCTTTATTAACATTTCACATTATATATAGTAAAACAGTATACTTGAATCGAATACAGTAGGCGTAACAGGTGAAAAGAGAGAGATAAGAACACATGTGCGTAACAGGAGGCGTGTAAGAAGGCGTACACATGGGCGTGCACTGGACATGTCAGAGAAACGTCACATGAAACGTCACAAGTGGGTGGATGCTTTAGAGAAAGTTTGCAGAATCAGCAGAAACTCTTGACCTAGATGCGCGCGCAACTGAGCATGACGTGTAACTGGGGACTTTGACTTTTGCACGAGTAGAGGAGACTAATGTCTGGGGTGTCAGAACGACCTGCACCTATAGCATATCTGGTATCTCATGTTTGGAGGATGTAGTGTCTGAAGTAAAAGGTCTCTCGGGCAGAGGCCGTTCATCACTGAATGCTAGTGCGTGCATATGAATCTTCATGTAGAGTGCGGGGGCCATGGGCCTACCATGGTAACGGGAGCAGTAAATTACTTGCATGGAGACAGGAAGGCAGGGCCCTTTGCTCTGCAGCCGGGAATATGTTTACCTATTTCACTAGACTGGAATGTGTTTTCGAGGAGGCTGAACAGATAACTGTAGGCAAAATAACGTTTTGGCAGGCAAGCAGGCCGAGCCGGGCACCGCTCGTCTGTGCAGGATGTAAGGTAGAGGTCAGGGATGCATACCTAAACTGCAGCTTCAGAGGCAGAAAAGAACTCGGAGTCTCGTTAAGGGCCTGGCTCGACTGGGCCAGGAAACATGGTGAAAACGTGTGTTTTACTCAAAAGTGTACCATGTAAAGACGTTGGCACCATAGGCTTAGAAGCCTAATTAACGTGATTTTCTTGGGGAACTGTATAACTGACATGTTAACGTTGGACGCAAATGCATATGCGACTTTCTAGCATGCACGGAAAAGGAATTACATGGCATACATGGAACACGTGTTTGAATGGGGTGCGAGTTGGGGACACATTAGCTACCTGAAAATTTCTATTACCTCATTCCCTCCTTGGCCCCTACTTCACCCTTTAGGATATGTCTATATTCATGAGTATTTACAACAAGGGGTGGTGAGGGACAGAGTCTCTGAATTAAGCAGAAAGCTCTCACCCAGTCAAGAGATCAGGGCTAGATCCAACACCGTTTTTTAGCTCACTGCACCATCCCAGTTTCAGAACCTGGCTGTATGCAAATTAGTCTGTTCCTGTCCCAGTGCATGATGGGAACAGGGCAAACCAAACTACAAAAGCCAATTCTTACACTGGGAAGGAAACAAGCTCCCGGGGACCGGTTTCTGGCATTACAGCCGTCTTCGGCCCGGTTTGCTTGAATCCTGATGGTGCAATGAGCAAGGGTCTCACATCTGAGAATACCCTTCCACTCTTAGGGTGGACAAAAATATTTACAACAAGGGGTGGTGAGGGACAGAGTCTCTGAATTAAGCAGAAAGCTCTCACCCAGTCAAGAGATCAGGGCTAGATCCAACACCGTTTTTTAGCTCACTGCACCATCCCAGTTTCAGAACCTGGCTGTATGCAAATTAGTCTGTTCCTGTCCCAGTGCATGATGGGAACAGGGCAAACCAAACTACAAAAGCCAATTCTTACACTGGGAAGGAAACAAGCTCCCGGGGACCGGTTTCTGGCATTACAGCCATCTTCGGCCCGGTTTGCTTGAATCCTGATGGTGCAATGAGCAAGGGTCTCACATCTGAGAATACCCTTCCACGCTTAGGGTGGACAAAAATATTTACAACAAGGGGTGGTGAGGGACAGAGTCTCTGAATTGAGCAGAAAGCTCTCACCCAGTCAAGAGATCAGGGCTAGATCCAACACCGTTTTTTAGCTCACTGCACCATCCCAGTTTCAGAACCTGGCTGTATGCAAATTAGTCTGTTCCTGTCCCAGTGCATGATGGGAACAGGGCAAACCAAACTACAAAAGCCAATTCTTACACTGGGAAGGAAACAAGCTCCCGGGGACCGGTTTCTGGCATTACAGCCGTCTTCGGCCCGGTTTGCTTGAATCCTGATGGTGCAATGAGCAAGGGTCTCACATCTGAGAATACCCTTCCACGCTTAGGGTGGACAAAAATATTTACAACAAGGGGTGGTGAGGGACAGAGTCTCTGAATTAAGCAGAAAGCTCTCACCCAGTCAAGAGATCAGGGCTAGATCCAACACCGTTTTTTAGCTCACTGCACCATCCCAGTTTCAGAACCTGGCTGTATGCAAATTAGTCTGTTCCTGTCCCAGTGCATGATGGGAACAGGGCAAACCAAACTACAAAAGCCAATTCTTACACTGGGAAGGAAACAAGCTCCCGGGGACCGGTTTCTGGCATTACAGCCGTCTTCGGCCCGGTTTGCTTGAATCCTGATGGTGCAATGAGCAAGGGTCTCACATCTGAGAATACCCTTCCACGCTTAGGGTGGACAAAAATATTTACAACAAGGGGTGGTGAGGGACAGAGTCTCTGAATTGAGCAGAAAGCTCTCACCCAGTCAAGAGATCAGGGCTAGATCCAACACCGTTTTTTAGCTCACTGCACCATCCCAGTTTCAGAACCTGGCTGTATGCAAATTAGTCTGTTCCTGTCCCAGTGCATGATGGGAACAGGGCAAACCAAACTACAAAAGCCAATTCTTACACTGGGAAGGAAACAAGCTCCCGGGGACCGGTTTCTGGCATTACAGCCGTCTTCAGCCCGGTTTGCTTGAATCCTGATGGTGCAATGAGCAAGGGTCTCACATCTGAGAATACCCTTCCACGCTTAGGGTGGACAAAAATATTTACAACAAGGGGTGGTGAGGGACAGAGTCTCTGAATTAAGCAGAAAGCTCTCACCCAGTCAAGAGATCAGGGCTAGATCCAACACCGTTTTTTAGCTCACTGCACCATCCCAGTTTCAGAACCTGGCTGTATGCAAATTAGTCTGTTCCTGTCCCAGTGCATGATGGGAACAGGGCAAACCAAACTACAAAAGCCAATTCTTACACTGGGAAGGAAACAAGCTCCCGGGGACCGGTTTCTGGCATTACAGCCGTCTTCGGCCCGGTTTGCTTGAATCCTGATGGTGCAATGAGCAAGGGTCTCACATCTGAGAATACCCTTCCACGCTTAGGGTGGACAAAAATATTTACAACAAGGGGTGGTGAGGGACAGAGTCTCTGAATTAAGCAGAAAGCTCTCACCCAGTCAAGAGATCAGGGCTAGATCCAACACCGTTTTTTAGCTCACTGCACCATCCCAGTTTCAGAACCTGGCTGTATGCAAATTAGTCTGTTCCTGTCCCAGTGCATGATGGGAACAGGGCAAACCAAACTACAAAAGCCAATTCTTACACTGGGAAGGAAACAAGCTCCCGGGGACCGGTTTCTGGCATTACAGCCGTCTTCGGCCCGGTTTGCTTGAATCCTGATGGTGCAATGAGCAAGGGTCTCACATCTGAGAATACCCTTCCACTCTTAGGGTGGACAAAAATATTTACAACAAGGGGTGGTGAGGGACAGAGTCTCTGAATTAAGCAGAAAGCTCTCACCCAGTCAAGAGATCAGGGCTAGATCCAAAACCGTTTTTTAGCTCACTGCACCATCCCAGTTTCAGAACCTGGCTGTATGCAAATTAGTCTGTTCCTGTCCCAGTGCATGATGGGAACAGGGCAAACCAAACTACAAAAGCCAATTCTTACACTGGGAAGGAAACAAGCTCCCGGGGACCGGTTTCTGGCATTACAGCCATCTTCGGCCCGGTTTGCTTGAATCCTGATGGTGCAATGAGCAAGGGTCTCACATCTGAGAATACCCTTCCACGCTTAGGGTGGACAAAAATATTTACAACAAGGGGTGGTGAGGGACAGAGTCTCTGAATTGAGCAGAAAGCTCTCACCCAGTCAAGAGATCAGGGCTAGATCCAACACCGTTTTTTAGCTCACTGCAACATCCCAGTTTCAGAACCTGGCTGTATGCAAATTAGTCTGTTCCTGTCCCAGTGCATGATGGGAACAGGGCAAACCAAACTACAAAAGCCAATTCTTACACTGGGAAGGAAACAAGCTCCCGGGGACCGGTTTCTGGCATTACAGCCGTCTTCGGCCCGGTTTGCTTGAATCCTGATGGTGCAATGAGCAAGGGTCTCACATCTGAGAATACCCTTCCACGCTTAGGGTGGACAAAAATATTTACAACAAGGGGTGGTGAGGGACAGAGTCTCTGAATTAAGCAGAAAGCTCTCACCCAGTCAAGAGATCAGGGCTAGATCCAACACCGTTTTTTAGCTCACTGCACCATCCCAGTTTCAGAACCTGGCTGTATGCAAATTAGTCTGTTCCTGTCCCAGTGCATGATGGGAACAGGGCAAACCAAACTACAAAAGCCAATTCTTACACTGGGAAGGAAACAAGCTCCCGGGGACCGGTTTCTGGCATTACAGCCGTCTTCGGCCCGGTTTGCTTGAATCCTGATGGTGCAATGAGCAAGGGTCTCACATCTGAGAATACCCTTCCACGCTTAGGGTGGACAAAAATATTTACAACAAGGGGTGGTGAGGGACAGAGTCTCTGAATTGAGCAGAAAGCTCTCACCCAGTCAAGAGATCAGGGCTAGATCCAACACCGTTTTTTAGCTCACTGCACCATCCCAGTTTCAGAACCTGGCTGTATGCAAATTAGTCTGTTCCTGTCCCAGTGCATGATGGGAACAGGGCAAACCAAACTATAAAAGCCAATTCTTACACTGGGAAGGAAACAAGCTCCCGGGGACCGGTTTCTGGCATTACAGCCGTCTTCAGCCCGGTTTGCTTGAATCCTGATGGTGCAATGAGCAAGGGTCTCACATCTGAGAATACCCTTCCACGCTTAGGGTGGACAAAAATATTTACAACAAGGGGTGGTGAGGGACAGAGTCTCTGAATTAAGCAGAAAGCTCTCACCCAGTCAAGAGATCAGGGCTAGATCCAACACCGTTTTTTAGCTCACTGCACCATCCCAGTTTCAGAACCTGGCTGTATGCAAATTAGTCTGTTCCTGTCCCAGTGCATGATGGGAACAGGGCAAACCAAACTACAAAAGCCAATTCTTACACTGGGAAGGAAACAAGCTCCCGGGGACCGGTTTCTGGCATTACAGCCGTCTTCGGCCCGGTTTGCTTGAATCCTGATGGTGCAATGAGCAAGGGTCTCACATCTGAGAATACCCTTCCACGCTTAGGGTGGACAAAAATATTTACAACAAGGGGTGGTGAGGGACAGAGTCTCTGAATTAAGCAGAAAGCTCTCACCCAGTCAAGAGATCAGGGCTAGATCCAGCACCGTTTTTTAGCTCACTGCACCATCCCAGTTTCAGAACCTGGCTGTATGCAAATTAGTCTGTTCCTGTCCCAGTGCATGATGGGAACAGGGCAAACCAAACTACAAAAGCCAATTCTTACACTGGGAAGGAAACAAGCTCCCGGGGACAGGTTTCTGGCATTACAGCCGTCTTCGGCCCGGTTTGCTTGAATCCTGATGGTGCAATGAGCAAGGGTCTCACATCTGAGAATACCCTTCCACGCTTAGGGTGGACAAAAATATTTACAACAAGGGGTGGTGAGGGACAGAGTCTCTGAATTAAGCAGAAAGCTCTCACCCAGTCAAGAGATCAGGGCTAGATCCAACACCGTTTTTTAGCTCACTGCACCATCCCAGTTTCAGAACCTGGCTGTATGCAAATTAGTCTGTTCCTGTCCCAGTGCATGATGGGAACAGGGCAAACCAAACTACATATTCATGAGACCATCTATCTGTTCATATAAAATCATTTGTTCATCTCTCTTCATTCGGGAACGGGAACGTGAACTTGGACGGGGAATACAAGCTGTGGCGCACAAGCCGCAAATCGCTGGCCCACATTGCAGACAGAGACAACAACTGAATATAATAAGCAGTATTATTCCTAGGAATGATAGCAATTTCAATCCCCAGGCGGACAACACACTCCAGAGCCAACCGGACCAAGTCCAGGTGCCTGGATTCTGGTGAATCAGGTGAGCAATTTTGTGTAGCCTTGTTATGGCCTTATACACGGATGGCGCGTTATTAGGAATAAAAAACACAACAACTGGATCCGATCACTCTACAAGCCCCGCCCCTATCGGCCAGGATGACCTCAAGGACAAGGCGATTTTGAAGAACAACAAGTCTCATAGCGGATTGCTCTTCAGTCAGGTTACCTAAAGGAGAAGTAGTTTCGTTCACTACCGCTTCTAATGTTCTAGTTAATTTGCGTATCAATTTACTGTTTTGGACAGGACCTACAAAGAAAAAGAATCCTTTATTGAAATCTGTATATTGTTCCCACGTTGTCTCAGTCTGATCGACAATTGGGGACTTGATCTCCCTTCTATGTCGTACATTCACAAGGCGTGAATTTCGATGATAATCAGGCGGGGCTAGGAAAACAGGTGGCAATAGGAACGCAATATAACACGTCCCATCCCAATTAGGGGGCAGATGTACATAAGCTGTCTGACCACAAATAAAATAGGAATGGCGTGAGGCTTTGAAAGTAGACTTTCCTTTATCGCTGAATTTGACCACAGTATTACAATCACTGTGTCCTAGATGTACTGAACCATTCTTTCTAACACATAATTCGCCTTTCACTGGTAAAACTGTTATAAACGGCAAGTCCGAATTAGTCTCGGACTGGACATTCAGGATCATGAGATTGAGGGAAAAGTTACCTAATGCATACACTTCATTTTCTAGATCAGTCCCTATCCTTTGTGGGAGACCATCTGCGTCTGGGAAACATGCTTTATTCATGACTGTATTTAGATTCCCCCATATCCAATTGCCTTGGGAAACTTTGGACTTACTATCTAAGGAAGACATTAAAGCAAACCATGCTCCACACGAACCATTATGTGTAAACGGGTAGGGAAAGAGAGGCAGAGCTCCCTTGTACTTCTGATAAGGGGGGAGTCGGCCACACACCCAGCAATTCGTGGCATTGCTGGTCTGGTGAGTATGGTGTAACATGCGAATGAATGTATTGTTGCGCATTGCTAATCGATAAGACAACTCATGAGGGGGCAGGTCGCTGAAAGTGTGCTCTACAGAGTCATTAGAAAAAGTATGTACATGTGAATTGAAAGGAGGAAAGAAATCATGTAACAAGAAGCTTATACATATGATCGAAATGCTCAGAATAAACATGAAAATTAATGTTATAATGCATCGACTATGCAAGTTCTTACGATATTGTTCTCTCTTTTTAATACGCCTATCTCTCTGACTACTTGGGTCTATCTTATTCATGTCAGAAACCTGTCTAACCGCTTCACCCGAGGGGGACCTAAACAATTAACCGCTGTCTGACTTACTAGACCTCAACTTGGCGCGATACTCCTGTTGGGGAGTTTTTTCTATCAGGGGAAGTTTAGAGTCAGTGTCCGAAAGGGGGAAGTCCTTAATCGAAGTCTCTGGACATAGTCCGTGAAATTTCTTTATGTGGCTGGAGTGCAACCATCCCTTGCGTCCTTCCAGCTTTACCGCGGTCCTCGTTGTCATCAACACCAGTTTAGGCTGCTTCCATCTGGGTTCCAGCGGACTTGATCTGTCGAAGTTTCTGACATAAACCAGCTCTCCAGGGACGACTTCATGCGGTTTCACTTGGGTGTTGTCTGGGAAGGCAGCCGCAACCTGTGAACGACAAGATTGTAGTGCAGACATCAAGGAAGCTAGGTAATCTGTCAGCATAGTACTTTCAACATCAGTGATCTTACGAGGCATAGGCGTACCCCACATATTGGGAGGCCGCCCGAAAACAACCTCATAGGGAGATAGTCCGGTTCTGGAATGGGCTACCATGCGCATATAGAAGAGTGCAACTGGCAGTGCTACGATCCAATCTACACCTTTTTCTGCACATACTTTAGCTAATCGTGTTTTCAGGGTCTGGTTGTGTCTTTCGACCAAACCAGCTGCTTCGGGATGTCGTACACAGTGAAATTTCCACTGGTAACCTAACAGGAGCGATACCTGTTACATAAGCTCGGACGAGAATGGCTGTCCATTATCTGAGTACACGACACGGGGCAAGCTGTATCGTGGGAAAAATTCACGAACCAGCTGCTTGGCAGTGGTCGCGGCAGTGTAATCTGGGACTGGATAGGCTTCTGTCCATCTGGAAAGGGCACATACAACTACAAGGACATATTTGAATCCTCTACATCGGTCCATCTGGATATAATCCATCTGGAGGACTTCAAAAGGATAATCAGGAGGATGGAAACCACCTTGTTCCACGGGAAAACCTTTGCCTGGATTGAACTGACAACAGATCATGCAGGTACGCACTTTCTGTTTTGCTGCTGCTCGTAAATGCTTGTTGAACCATAGATTCTGAATGCTGTCTAACATGGCTTTTTCTCCTAAGTGTGCTGGACTATGTGCTGTGTTAATGATAACTTGAACCATAGAGTCGGGGAGGAACCATGTGGCTCTTCCCTTCGTCATCCATCCCTGTTCTGTTTGGATCCCTCCTTGTTCAGTCCATTTCTTAATTTCGTCTGGAGTGGCATGTGTCTGTATGTCGAGTACTTCTAGAATGGGATCCTTCACTGTCATACAATGTGTCTGTGTTGGTACTTCAGTCTTCGTCGGGTCTGTTGGTATGTCTGTCTGAGTCTGAGCTGTGAGTTTAGCTGTTCGATCTGCCAGGTCGTTACCCTAGGAAATAGTATCAGTGACTTTCGTATGTGCCTTGCACTTCATGATAGCAATGGATGCAGGTAAGTGTATTGCTTCTAACAGAGCTTGAATAAGGGGACCATGCTGTATCTTGGCGCCATGAGAAGTTAAAAAACCTCTTTCTTGCCAGAGGATACTGAAGTCGTGAACGACTCCGAATGCATATTGTGAATCTGTATATATGTTTACTTTCAGGTTCTTGGCTCGGATGCAGGCTTGAGTCAGAGCGATGAGCTCTGCTGCTTGGGCAGACAATGTGTCTATACGATGTGTTTCTATAACTTCAGTTTCAGTGGTCACTGCATAGGCGGCCACTAACTCTCCTGTGCTTGTTCTCATACATGAACCATCCACGTAAAGTGTCAGGTCTGGATCGGGCAATGCAATGTCTGTCAAGTCTTGTCTGGGCTTCGTTACAGTATTGATGACTTCTACGCAGTCATGTGGTGTCGGGTCAATTGTACTCGAGGGTAACAATGTGGCAGGATTTAATGTATTGCAACGTCTGATTTCTATGTGTGGCTGAAACAATGTCCATTCGTATCCAGTCAGTCTTGCTATAGTCAGGTGTTGAGTCTGGGTTCGGTTCAAAAGAACTTCCATGGAGTGTGGAACTTGAACTGTCAGGGGATGTCCTAACACTATTGAGTCGCTTTGTCTGATTGCTAGAGCTGTTGCTGCAACTGATTTGAGGCACGCAGGCAGAGCCTGGGCCACTGGATCTAATGTACTCGAAAAATAAGCACAAGGCTTGTGCTTTCCTGCTTGATCTTGGGTGAGCACAGACAATGCTGTGCCGTCACGTTCAGTAACAAAAAGTGTGAAAGGTTTGTTGTAACATGGTGTTGCTAAAACAGGTGCTTGACATAAGGCTTTCTTTAACTCGTCAAAAGCTTGTGTGTGTTCCTGAGTCCAAGGGAGGACAGTTGAAGTCGCTGCCTCCTGTGTTGTCAACTTTATGAGTGGTTTGGCTAGATATGCATACTGAGGGATCCATTGTCTGCAGTACGAGGTGAGGCCAATAAAGGCCCGTACCTACTTTTGTGTCTTGGGTTGTGGCAGATGTGCAATTAACTGGATGCGGTCTGGTGTCAGTTGTCTCCCCCATTTGGACAGCAAGTGCCCAAGGTATACCACTTGCTGGGCACAGAATTGTAGCTTTGAAGGGGACACTTTATGCCCCTTTTCGGCCAAAAAATATAGGACAGTCAGTGACGCGAGCTCGCAGTCACGTTCGGTCCGTGCAGTAATTAACAAGTCATCAACATATTGGAGCAGAGCAGTGTCAGTAGGCATGTGAGTACTGTCTAGTTGTCGTTTCAGGGCTTGACTATAGATACTGGGACTTTCCGTGAACCCTTGAGGTGCACGTGCAAATTTAAAGCTTCGGCCATTTAAAGAGAATCCGAAAAGATACTGGCTTTCCGGATGAATGGGAACACTAAAGAAAGCGTTCTTGAGGTCATTTACAGTAAAGAACGCTGCTTTGGAATCAATAGCCGTTAATAAGGAGGATATGTCAGGCACTACTGGGTACTGAGGAATGATGCATTTATTCAGTTCTCGAAGATCGATCACCAATCTGTAGACTGGTGGTGCATTTGGGTCAGTATGTTTAAGAATCGGAATGATTGGAGAATTACATACATTGGAGTCAGTTTCTACAACTACTCCTTGGGCAATCAGTTCGTCAATAATTTTCAGTAAGGCTGCTACAGCCTCGGGGGGCAATTTGTATTGTCGAATTCGGGGTAGTACAACTCCCTGCTTGGGAGTGACACGATAAGGTGTAATATGCATACAACCGTCATCAGTTGGACCTTGTGCCCATAAATGCGCTGGTACATTTTGCAATCTTGGATCAAAATCACGTAACACATAATGTCCTTTGAAGTCACGTAAGAATAATCTCACTCCTTCCGGAGAACAACATATTACAGCTCCTAAAGCTTTCAACGTTTTAATACCAAGCAGATTTTCAGGACATGCTTTCGTAAGTAACAAGTCTGTAGTACGGGACAATGGACCAACTTCTAGAGAAACTGGCTTTGACACTTCGTTAACAATAGGCTTTCCTGAAAAACCCAGGGAAACATTCTGTGAGCCTGAGAGGGGTGCCCCTGGAACCTCGTCATGACTGATGGTAGTTCTACTTGCCCCTGTGTCAATCAAAAATTTTCTGTCTTTCTCTAATACCTGACTATGTACATAGGGACCCTCTTGATCTACAGGAACCTCAATAAGAGGCAAGCCAACCTCCCTCTCTAGGCTGTTTCATGAGTACTGCTGGTAGTCGGGGTAATCTGACTGTGCATACTTGTACATTTGTTGCGTGACATGTTGCGTGGCAGCAATAGGCTGGGGTTGGGGTACAGCTACTGTCTGTTGTGCTTGCTGTGGTGGTTGCGTATTCTGTGGAATATGCTGTGGAACATGTTCCTGTCTAGGAGGACGCGGTCTTTCTTTCGTCTTGCCGGTAGCAATATTGTGTTTCAGAATGGCACATTCATTTATATAATGACCTGGCTGTTTACAGTAATTGCAATTCCCTTTAACGGGAGCTGCAGAATGACCTGGGGGTGCTGTACCCTTTTTCTGACCGTCTGCTGGAACAGACTGAGCTACGAGTACTTTCATTTTCATATCTTTCATACGTCTCTGTTCATGATCATGTTCCTCTCTAATTCGGTTCTGGTGGTACTGTAACATTTGCAACATTTGAGAAGGTGTATTTGCTTGCCATGTGCTCTCGACTTTCAGGACTCTATTCTTAACTTGGGGTTAGGAATTCTCGACTAATTTGGTCACAAAAAGATGTGGATATGATTCACTACTTGTTTTCAGGCCGCTATTAATAATAAAACATTTCTCGAATCTGGAATAAAAATCACTAGTGTCTTCATCTTGTTTCTGTTTGCAGGCTGAGATTGCATCCCAGTCTTCCTTTTTAGTTGCCAATAACCTCGGCAAAACCTGTACTAATAATCCTGGTAACGCTTTAGTTTTGGTCCCGAGACCAGTACCTGGAATTCGTGTATTTTCTTCGTCTTCTAATTCAGTCCATATAATCTTTTTATCTCCCACCTCCCATTCTTTTTCTTTAAGTTTCTCGTAAATACCGGCTGGCAACAGTACTTTTAACATTTTCAGAATATCGGGATATGTATAATCTCCCATGAGTAACATGTCTTTTAATTCACGGTGAAACCCTGCTGGATCTTTATCATGACAAGGCACTATTTTCTTCATTTCCAATAATTCCATTTTACTTAAGGGTGTGTATACGAATACGCGTTGAAGCGCACCCCCTGGAGTCTGGACGGGATGAACTTCTTGTAAGGGATTCTGTCTGTCTATATAAAATGTTTTCCTTACTGGGGGTGGAACAGGAACAAAATGTGGAGTCAGAAATGTTCTGTATTTATGACGGTGTTCAAGGATCACATTAATTAAATCAGTACCTAGGCCTCTCCATCTTTTCAGGAGCAATATGGCTGAGATACCCGCCACCCCCTCTCAACACAATCCCCAAAGGAGGGAAACCGGAAACAGTTCTTGAAGTTTTTGGAAGTGGGAGGGAGTGACCCTCCCGGCCGTATTTATTAAAACAAAAAATTATAAACATTTAAACATTAATGTACAATTTCATACCACATTGCGATGTTTGGCTAACCTTAACAGATTCTCTAATACAGAGGTTCTCCTAGCCGAACTATCATCCTACAAAACATTTACTTGAAATATTGAAATTGTACATCCTAACGTTTAAGGGCCAACGGCAAGGTCGTAACCGGTGTCAAGATCCCTAACCAGACATACCCCCCCCACTTGGAGGGGCGACAGCACTGAGGCGTACTCAAGTGCAACTACTACCAATTTCCCTTGACTTGACGGGGGCACTTATCAACTCGACGCCAGTTAAAGGTCGTTCGAAGACTCGTGTGAGGTATCTAGAAGGTATCGTAGACCTCCCCCCAACCCCACACAACTTACCGCATCTGCCGTCGCAGATGTCACTGGCCCCGGGAAATTCCCCAGGAGGGGGCTGTAACCCCTCCTACACAGGAAGGGGCCTTGACCGCCTTTCCTCTTCTTTCGGCGACCCATCCTTAGAAGGGACCGCCTCCCCGTTGAGGGGCCAAAGGCCACCTCCCCCGAGCGCTCCCATCCGTGTTGGGTGACGCCCACTCATAGGGATCTTCCAATTAGTGCTCACCGATCATGACCTTACCGCCCGACCAAAATAAATACGACAAATGCTAACTAAACGAAACTACATTGGCCACTATGACCGAAAAAACCTGTTTATAAATGGACCTTACATCCGAAGTTCTTTAATCGCAAACTTGTAAAATTAGACCAATCTTTATTACGCATTTCAACATCAACACAACACTACAATAACCTGTAAACGAAATAGAATAATTGATCAAATTTATTAAAACCACTGGCTGTCCTCAGGGGCTGGTGGGTGGGTCAAAATTGGCTCTTCGTTCCGTCTCGAGCTCACGTGCAGCGAGGAGGTGCAGCTTCAGAGCACAGGAACAAGAGGATGTCTTCTGGTCTTGCGTCCCTTTTTATCCATCTTCAGGGCGGGCGTAAACCCGCCCCTGCCTGCCCCGAGGGCGTGGCCCGCCGCGTCAGTGTCTAGGCCAGCCCACTCTAGGGCGGGAAAAAGCGCGCCCCGGCTACGCCGCTTCGGGCATACCAGCCGAGACGCGCCTCCCGCCCAAAATGGCTTCCCGGGGGGATCGAGGCACTCTGCCATACGTTCGGGGGGACCGAGTGGTCGCCCCTTTCCATATGGCTGAGATACCCGCCACCCCCTCTCAACACAATCCCCAAAGGAGGGAAACCGGAAACAGTTCTTGAAGTTTTTGGAAGTGGGAGGGAGTGACCCTCCCGGCCGTATTTATTAAAACAAAAAATTATAAACATTTAAACATTAATGTACAATTTCATACCACATTGCGATGTTTGGCTAACCTTAACAGATTCTCTAATACAGAGGTTCTCCTAGCCGAACTATCATCCTACAAAACATTTACTTGAAATATTGAAATTGTACATCCTAACGTTTAAGGGCCAACGGCAAGGTCGTAACCGGTGTCAAGATCCCTAACCAGACATACCCCCCCCACTTGGAGGGGCGACAGCACTGAGGCGTACTCAAGTGCAACTACTACCAATTTCCCTTGACTTGACGGGGGCACTTATCAACTCGACGCCAGTTAAAGGTCGTTCGAAGACTCGTGTGAGGTATCTAGAAGGTATCGTAGACCTCCCCCCAACCCCACACAACTTACCGCATCTGCCGTCGCAGATGTCACTGGCCCCGGGAAATTCCCCAGGAGGGGGCTGTAACCCCTCCTACACAGGAAGGGGCCTTGACCGCCTTTCCTCTTCTTTCGGCGACCCATCCTTAGAAGGGACCGCCTCCCCGTTGAGGGGCCAAAGGCCACCTCCCCCGAGCGCTCCCATCCGTGTTGGGTGACGCCCACTCATAGGGATCTTCCAATTAGTGCTCACCGATCATGACCTTACCGCCACAGGCCGGATAGTTGACCGGCTATCCGGACCCCCCACACAACTCCTACCTAAAGGTCATGTTTCAACGATTTTAACCATGCTAAGAAGTCTCCTAAGAGTAACTCATTCCCCACCCAAGACAAATGCACACCATCCCCCGAATACATACTGTCATCATTAATACAGCTATGAGAAATAGAATGCAATGCCCTGGAACGGAACAACCTACTCATTTTATTGTTAAGCTTTCTAACAGAATGGTTCAAAGCAGGAATAGAGATAGCCCCCCGCCACACCTTTCGTGGAATCAAATGGGACCATGCAATCGTGCACCCCGGAACTCTCCTCGCCAACCAACTTACGGTGGAAAGCATTGCCTCCAGGAGTAGTCGTCTACCGATGGTGACCAAATCATTACCCCCAACATGCACTATAACTATAGACGGCGGTGACCTTGTCCGCCCTAACAAACCCTCGAAAAATGTTTGAAACTGGTCAATACAGAGACCGCCCCTTCCGTAGAAGGACATCCTGTACCCGTATTCCCCAGCTACGTGAATCATGTCACCTGCTTTGAATACGTCTGCGGCACGCCTCACGTATGAGTGGCCCACGACCCACACCTCCTTTTTCACAGCCGGTGATGTCTGACCGCTGGCCCGGTGTAGGGTCGACTGCATAGTCCGCCCGCCTCGTAGGCTTGCGTAACTGAAAACCAAACAAAAACAAGAAGCGTGAGTACATTATTACAGCTTCACAACATGTGCAACCGCACGTATCTTTTGTAACAATTGGAGGACCAACGCCCCACTCGTTTCACTTGCTCAACATTAAGACCCCTGGCTGTAGCTTCCGTAGCAGCACCTATCCGAAAGGAATGGGTCCCAAATTCGCCCGGGTTCAAGCCCGCAGCGGCAATTGACATCGCAAGCACCCGCTGAAACTGAAATTTCGTCAGTGGGGTGGCGTCAGCGTGTCTTAACAAAGTCCCCCCCCATGATGCCACCCTTCGTGCTAGGTAATCCTCTAAACACTTTACCGGACACATGGAGGACCCAGGAATCCTGCGTATGATGACGCAGTCACCCATCCCATCTTGATCAGTCTTGGATTTTACAAAGGAGACAGTCATTGTTTCTCCCCTGATCTGAACGTGTTCCTGGCACAAACCCCCTGCCACATCCAGTTTGTTCCTTGCAACTAGTTCGCTTACCCGCATTGCTCCGTGAAATGCTAGCGTAAAAGCGGCTCGGAACAGCACCGCCTCAAACTGAGATGAACATGTGGCCGGGAGTGTGGTCAACAACTGGGACAATCTATCCAAACCTATCGGGCGCCTTTCATCTACTCTGCGACCCTCAAGGCGTTGCCACCCACGCAGCGCTTTCTGTACAACGAAAGATGCTGTTGGGTCCTGGATAGCGTGTGCTCTGGCAACAAAGGAAATGGCAGCACGATGCCTCTGGGCCGTGGCCACCGATTTCCCAGCCCTACGTAAGGACATCAGGAAATTCACTACCCCTTCCTCGTGACCCCAAAGTCGCTCTCTATCACTCCCCAAAAAAGGCTAAATAGGCCCGAAACGCCCCTTCGTATGCCTTCCTCGTCCTTGGTGCTAGACTCTCTCCCACGAGGTGACGAAGTTCGGGGCACCGAGAGACCAGAGAGCTTCGGGAAAGGGTGCCGGCTCTGGGTCCGCTGAGGGGAGGAAACCCGAAAAAGCCTGCATTTGAAAACGAGACAGTGCGTCAGCCGCCTGATTCATCACCCCTGGAACATGTTTTGCTCTGAATAGCACGTTCAATTGCATACATAGTAAAACAATTTCCTTAAGCAGTCTTAAAACCAGTTTACAACGTGCTGCCTGACTATTGATGCACTCGACCACGGTCATATTGTCAGACCAAAATATGACAGAGTGATCCTTGAACCCATCGGGCCATGTTCTCAAGGCCACCAAGATGGGGAACAGTTCCAGGAAAGCAATATTACTAGTTAGACCATTCTCATGCCACCATGTCGGCCATCTTTGTGCCGACCATTTCGTGCCGAAGATGGCACCAAAACCTATGCTTCCTGCTGAATCTGTCCACAGCCCCAGCTCCTCAGAAGACACGGCTGGTTCATTCCAGACGATTCTACCATTGAAGTCCGCCAGAAATGCTAACCAAATACGCATGTCCTGGCGGATCTCGGCCGATAGTCTCGTGCGATGATGGCACTCTTTAAGGCCGACCATCGCTTGGGCAATTGAACGGGAAAAGGGGCGGGCCATTGGCATTACCCTCAGGGCAAAATTCAACTGTCCCACCCACTGCTGTAATTGTTGCAGCGTAACTTTTGATGCATTTATACACGCTTGCAGCGCAGCCCTGAACTTCAACACTTTCTCAGCTGGCAAACGGAAACACCCTTCAATGGAGTCCAACTCGATCCCCAGAAACTCGAGGCAAGTCGTAGGACCCACTGTTTTACCCGGCGCCAATGGCACACCAAACTGTTTCATTAACACACAAAATTCGGCCAAGGCCCGGCCACATTCAAGATCCCCGGCTGCCCCAAGAAACAGAAAATCATCAAGGTAGTGCATTACATCTTGGAAACCCGTTTTCTTTGTGAAGACCCATTGTAGAAAACTACTGAATTTCTCGAAATAAGCACAGGATATAGAGCACCCCATTGGCATACACCTATCCATGTAATAACAACCCTGAAACATGAATCCTAGGAGACGCTGGTCGTCTGGGTGTACCGGGAGCAATCGGAACGCTGACTCGATATCTGACTTCGCCATCAGCGCCCCGGGCCCCAGGCGATTTAAAATGGCTACGGCCTCATCGAAGGATGCGTACCGCACCGAACACACTGCTGGATCGATTGCATCATTTACGGAAAGACCTCGTGGAGCTGATAAATTATGAATCAGTCGGAACTCACCGGGGTCTTTCTTGGGGACTACCCCTAAGGGAGAACAAACAAAATTCCGGACCGGGGGAACACTAAACGGGCCGGCGACCCGACCTCGAGTCACCTCTTTCCGGATCTTATCCTGTACTACGGTCGTATGCTGCAAGACGGAAAGTTGATTTTTACACTTTTCCACACCATGAAAGTCCCCCACCGGGATGCGGAAACCATACGAAAAACCGTTCCGCAGCACCCCAGCAGAAGTACGATCCGGGTAGACACTGAGCCAGGGAATCATCGCCAGGGTATCAACTGGGGTAGGTAAAGGCGCCCCTCGGACTATATTAGACCTGTTTGGCACCTCCTCTCCCCCCATTATCACCCGTTCTGGCTCTGCACGAGGACTCAGGATGGGACGACCCACAACCACTACATTCATGTTTGAATTTACACGATCCCTGGGGTCTAGTACATTTACCTCTGTTGTAATTAAAGCAGAAACCCCTTTTCCCGGTATTGCCGGCAGGTTTCGAGTAATCGTCGGCACCCGTACTTGATCGAAAGGGCGTCCCCGCATATTGTCGGGAGGATTCGCCAACATTACTTCCCACCAACGGCATTTTCAACATTCCTGACTCCTTCATTTTATCCCAAGTCAAGGCATCATAACAATCCCAGGTTAAACTTTTATTATGCTCTTTTTCCTTTCTGAACAGATTATCGTAACAGAACCAATGATTACCCTGGTGCGATGTCGAGTACCCCATGATTCGTGATTGATAGATTGGGAACTCGGAAAGCAACTCAGGTCTACGTTCCCCCAAGATTGATGTAAAGATTCCCCAAGCATTGCCCCAATTGCCGATATTCTCATTCACTTTAAAGGCGGCCATTTTTGCGCGCCAAACACTCGGATGCATGAGATCCTTCTGACTCTTTACATGCTCTACCTCATAATGATCAACAAGCAGTGAGAAAATGTTCACATACTCCCCCGCCCAAATCTTTTCCTTAATTGCCAAAGGAACATGTTGCCCCAACTTTTCTCTCCGAGAGGGTGTTGACTCATCCCTCGCGATCGGCAATGGCCGCTTACCTGCACCTGACGCTGCCTCTGTGGTCGCAATCGTCCCTGGTGTCTTGTCCCCTACTGCAGCCGGCACGGGCACCTTGGCTGCTTCCCGTTTCTCACGCAATTGCTTTATCAGCGCCTGCGCATCGACAGCCGTGGCGCCCTCGTTACCTTTTCCCAACCACGCTGCCAATTGTGCTGCCAGCTCGGGCGGCATATCATCCTCGGACACGGGGGTGACCACAACGGGAATTGGATTCCCCTCCTCCTGCACGGGAGTTGGAGCCTCGAGCGGGGCACTGGGACCCGGGATGTCTTCACCCGCTGCCCCCCTCCTGGGCCTCTTGTTTTTCCCTTCCGGGGCTGCTCCCGCCAAAGGACGTTTTGGACCCCCTTCCTCATTCTTGTCCACCCGCTTCTTTAGCTCGGACATCTCCTTCATGAGAACACGCAGCATCTGGTCAGTAGTCAAATTGGCTCTTCGTTCCGTCTCGAGCTCACGTGCAGCGAGGAGGTGCAGCTTCAGAGCACAGGAACAAGAGGATGTCTTCTGGTCTTGCGTCCCTTTTTATCCATCTTCAGGGCGGGCGTAAACCCGCCCCTGCCTGCCCCGAGGGCGTGGCCCGCCGCGTCAGTGTCTAGGCCAGCCCACTCTAGGGCGGGAAAAAGCGCGCCCCGGCTACGCCGCTTCGGGCATACCAGCGAGACGCGCCTCCCGCCCAAAATGGCTTCCCGGGGGGATCGAGGCACTCTGCCATACGTTCGGGGGGACCGAGTGGTCGCCCCTTTCCATTCTTCCAGAATATTATATAGGGGACCTGGATCAGAACGCTGACTCTCATATAGTATAATGAGATGCTGGATCATGTACATACCAGCTAAACGCTGTTCAGTTGGAGAAAGACTCAAAAATGTTTGCGCTACTGAATCATCTTTATATACGCTGTTATTGTCAGCCCACTGTACTGCGGACCGTGCTAGTTCTTGTTCACACATGGTACTAAGTTCACTATAACCTATTCGTTGTTTCAGTACTTTATCAGTGGCTTGAAATAAATGTTCAAGAGAACATTGTTCTGGTATGGGAGAAAGAAAACGTTTCTTGTTTTCTAGACGTATGGGTCTGTCAAAAGGTCTTGCTCTACCTACGTACGCTATCATCTCTTGGCGTTCCTCTGGCTCTTCTAACTCGTCCTCTTCCTCGGTTTCACTCTCTTTCTCGGCTCCCCTAGTTTCTTTCTCTTTTTCGTGTATTATTACTATTTCTTTGCGGATCTTTCTGTACATGGCTTCTATGCAATTTTGTTTATCATGTTTACCGTCAGCTATGCTGTTACTCCAATTTATCAGCATGTCCATCTCTTCTTGGCTTGTACTTGGCCTATCTCGTTCCCTTATCAAACAATTTATCAGAAACCGTAAGATCATTTTTTGTGTCTCAACCTTTTGGTGTGCCATGGCCTCGCGTATGCATTCTGGTCTCTCCCCTGTTCTAATAAAATGATATATATTGTCTAGATAGTTAGTCATTTCTGGTAAAAGAGTCAGATAGTCCGTAACACGTCGTAAACGTATCAAATATAACAACATCTCTTCTTCGCCAGGTACTAAGTCATATCTACAATCGGTAAGGTACCGTCTAAGGGATTGAAAAGTCGTTGCTTTGGGTGTACGCTGTAATGCTAACTCTCTGAGCGTCGTTCGTTTTACTTGTGGGGGGGTGCGAAGATGACCTCCTACTGCGCCTCCTGTAGCGGAAGCGAGGGCGTGAACTGACTGGGCAGTAGCTGCTGGTGTCATAGCGGGTAAAGGTGGCATATGTAATGGAGGTGGACTTTGGGTTGCCGCTGTCGCAAAAGGATTGTGAGGACCAATGACAGGTGGGACAGTAACGGTAGCAGTAGCAGTAGGGGAAGTGACAACAGGTGTGGGAAGCGTGACTTGGGAACGTGGAGGGGTCGTGGCTTGGACAGTGGGTTGAACAGATGGAGCAGGCTGCTGTACATTATTAACGGGGGGTACGGGTACATTAGTATATGCTGGAGCAACATCATTAAATAGGAGGAAAGGAAAATGTCTGCTGCGGTTTGTTTATGACGAAGTTTAGTCGGAACCAATGGTGGTGGCAAGTTACGTGATACTTCCGGGGTCGCCTTGGGCAGGCCCTCGGCTAGAACTGGATACAGTCCTGTAATAAGGGCATTTCTTTGTCTGTCTTGTTGTTCTATTCTAGCTCGTTCTCCTTCTTCTAGTAACTCTTTTTCTCTAGCTTTTTCGGATTCTTCTCTACTTCTCTCTGCTTTTCTGATTTCTTTTTCATTTCTTCTATGCGCTTCTTTACGCCATAATTCTATGGCATCTTTCTGGGATTGTCTGGCTTTCTTTTTCCATAATGCTTCTTCTACTCTCATGATGCAATCAGCATCCCATGTCCCTGAGACAGGCCATCTATACTTCTCTTCCAGACCCTTGGTGTAGTCCACCCACAAATCTAGGTACAGTATGGCATCTAAGCCATGCTTATTGTACATTAAATGTCCAGGAGTGTCCCTAGGCGGGACGGGAACTGCTTCTTCGAGTATCCCTTTCCTAGTTCCTATCTGACGTAATTTCGAGAACAGTGGCATATTGAGACTAATTTGAACTTGAACACAATAAACACAGTAATGAATAGCAAACAATCATTCATACCACGACATGAAAAACACATTAAAACATTTCTGAACAGTTACTACCTGGTACATGAAAACACAATACTGGAAAAGTTCTCGAGATTCTAAAATACTGAATTACTAGATGCACTGCTAGAACAGTACAGACATACCGGTCCCATAAAGAGACACGTTCTTACCGTATTTACTGAAGTAAACACGTCTGGACCAGGTCTGTGTACCCAGACCTGTCTTGACCGGGCACAAATTAATGAACCCGTCTAGATGCGTTCCCAATAACGGTACTCACCGGGAAGCAGAAACTGAAGGCCTCGGAAACTGGACTGGACTGTGTCAGGCTACGGATTCTCCTACGCATGCGCTTCGGAACAGGTGGGCCTCTGGATACCTCGGACCTTGCTCTCTCGACTAGGGGCTCTGGTCGGGATCCTCCGCATTCCTCACCGCCTCGTCTGAATGCTGGGTCGCAGTCGCCGTCTCCTCCGTAGGCTTGAGGGAGATTAGCAGGAAAACCCGCAGGAGTGCACTGTTTCCGTCACAGCTGTAGAAGGGGTCAAGGCCTGCGGTACATCGCCGGCGAGTGGGGAAGGGGGGGGTCCCTGTTCAGGCGCCAAATTATGTGGTAAATAAAATTACCGTATCATTTTTCCATACAATTAAAAAGTAAAAGGATAGCTCATTTAAATGAGAGGCAGAGTCCGTGGAATCGGAGTCATACGGGCTTTAATGAAATACCTCGAAGTATGGACATCGAGTTCCATCACCACTAAGGCTCAGGAAGGGATATTCAATTCTTTATTAACATTTCACATTATATATAGTAAAACAGAATACTTGAATCGAATACAGTAGGCGTAACAGGTGAAAAGAGAGAGATAAGAACACATGTGCGTAACAGGAGGCGTGTAAGAAGGCGTACACATGGGCGTGCACTGGACATGTCAGAGAAACGTCACATGAAACGTCACAAGTGGGTGGATGCTTTAGAGAAAGTTTGCAGAATCAGCAGAAACTCTTGACCTAGATGCGCGCGCAACTGAGCATGACGTGTAACTGGGGACTTTGACTTTTGCACGAGTAGAGGAGACTAATGTCTGGGGTGTCAGAACGACCTGCACCTATAGCATATCTGGTATCTCATGTTTGGAGGATGTAGTGTCTGAAGTAAAAGGTCTCTCGGGCAAAGGCCGTTCATCACTGAATGCTAGTGCGTGCATATGAATCTTCATGTAGAGTGCGGGGGCCATGGGCCTACCATGGTAACGGGAGCAGTAAATTACTTGCATGGAGACAGGAAGGCAGGGCCCTTTGCTCTGCAGCCGGGAATATGTTTACCTATTTCACTAGACTGGAATGTGTTTTCGAGGAGGCTGAACAGATAACTGTAGGCAAAATAACGTTTTGGCAGGCAAGCAGGCCGAGCCGGGCACCGCTCGTCTGTGCAGGATGTAAGGTAGAGGTCAGGGATGCATACCTAAACTTCAGCTTCAGAGGCAGAAAAGAACTCGGAGTCTCGTTAAGGGCCTGGCTCGACTGGGCCAGGAAACATGGAGAAAATGTGTGTTTTACTCAAAAGTGTACCATGTAAAGACGTTGGCACCATAGGCTTAGAAGCCTAATTAACGTGATTTTCTTGGGGAACTGTATAACTGACATGTTAACGTTGGACGCAAATGCATATGCGACTTTCTAGCATGCACGGGAAAGGAATTACATGGCATACATGGAACACGTGTTTGAATGGGGTGCGAGTTGGGGACACATTAGCTACCTGAAAATTTCTATTACCTCAGATTTTTGTCATGTTGGTCTTGTTTTACTTCTTCAAAATTACTCTATTTTTCTAACTGGTGTGGGATCCTTTTTGTGGTGTGTTTTCACTGAGTAACGTTTTAAGTATTGCACAAATAATTTACACATTGCTTCTAAGTTAAGCCTGACTGCAATATGCCAAGCTACCCACCAAGAGAGCAATAAAAGGGAACATGGTCCTCCAAAATAGGCTCTGATTATTTCCTGATGGCGAATTTTCAAAAGAATACCAAAGGATCATCTTACGATACAGAAAAACAATGGTCCTAGACTATTGTCATTTATAATTCAAAAACTTTATCAATGAATGTGTATAGTCATTAAGGCACATAAGATCATAGGCACACACAGAAAAACCACTTCCAAAAGTACTGATGACTTAAGTTTATTCAGTCACACAAAGAAAACTTTCAATTGAACAAAATTAGTTACTTTAATGTACAATATTATGCGGTTACCATCAGCGAGAAAGAAGTACATGGAAAGGTAATGCTCATGTGAAAGAATGAAGGAAAGGGGGAGAAGTTGTATCAGGAGATTCAAATATTTGAGAAAACTAAAAGGGACCTACAATGGTTGAAAATAGTCTCCCTTAGAGTATTTCAGTCTACCCCTATAAGCACAGTTGTTTACAAAACATTAGTTGAACTGTTTCAATTCACAGTGTAACTTCATCTGTAGGTCAGGAGTAAGGGGCAGAGGTAGGGTGCAGGCCTATACAGGTGCATTGACTTTTCGACCCTATTGCGTAATTTTAGGTGCAGCCCTCAGCAGCGGGTCTTCTTCAGGACGGATGTGGGGGGTATCTGAATATAACCGGGATAACAATCTCAGGTGCCTAAATAGAAAACAAAAGTGCCTCAACATGTAAGGTGAGTAATATGCTCACAAAGATTCTGAGTTGGGTGAGTACCAAGGCTATGGCCTCAAGGAATGGTAAATAATGGGTCCTGTAGGTCCATCAGGAAAAAGGGAACGTGTCCCAACACTAAAAACCAAATATACAAAAAACGAATAGGCAATGTGGAGAGACGCACAGGAATGCCTTTAAACAATGCAGAGACGCGTTTACAGGGACCCGTAGTAGTGCGATGACTCACCTGCTATGTGGAGGTGCGGCGTCTGTAATTACAAGTTTAAGCTGTCCTTGAGTAAGAAACCGAATCAAGAGATATGTGGTTCTGTGGGGGATAAAGGTCAAAACTCATTAAGAAACGCGTTGGGCCGATTTCAGGGGCCTATGGCTCGAGCCTCCGCCAGAACAGGATCCAATACTAGATGTTTGAGTGCATTGGGGTGAAGGTAGTGTGCGCATTGATTGCGAAAAAATTCCTGACTGTGCGCCGGGGGAGGGGTCCGGGGGGGGGGGGGTGAGGGTGTGGGGGGGGGGAGATGGGGAGATGGGGGCAGGAAGATGGGGTGTTTCTATGATTTTGGTTGTTACTGGCTACACATGAATACTATTAAAAAGATGGATATGGTGATGTATATGTATGCATTTGGAGTGCAGATCCCTCTGGGATACAGAGCTCTGCAACTGTTAGATGATCAGTCAATAAAATCTGTTTTAAAAAAAAAATCATTAAGAAACGAGCGTGGCAACGGGGCTTAAAAGGTCAAATGACTCGGGTGATTTTGGTGTACAAAAAGGGTTAAGGATTGGGGCCCACAATAGTTTAACGAGTTTGTTACCTTATATTTGAATGTCGCTCTGTAGTTCAAGTAAATTCTAGCAGCGCTCCGTGTCGATCGTGCACGCTGAGGCAGAGGAGGAACGACGGTCTGAGCCATATTTAAATACCAGCAGGCACGTCGGAATTGCCGTTGCGGAAAATAAAGTGTGGAAAGACTGTCTGAAGGTATTCCACGTGAAATAGTATAATACAGTTACATGATAATGCGCTTATTTAACAAGTGAGATTCCAAAACATGTACTTGTAATAGAATTACCGGTTCCACAGTTCTAATAAAACGATTCAACAATGCAAGATAAATCAACAGTGCAAAATAAAATGGAGAGGGACATATTTATAAGGCTGTATTAAGCCATGCAAAGTAGTTTTGCTCAGCCTTGTAAATATGGGCTGCCGCAGAGCGCCACTGGAGAGTTAAAAAAAGTGACTCTCCTGTGGTACCAGGGGCTTGGAAATATGCCTCTGGGTGTATGGTAGACAATCTGGGCACTCCATATGGATTCAATTATGAAATACACAAAAAATGAGCAGTTCTCATCTGATGCATATATTTATCCAGTGCTCTGGCACATGTGTTGGTACTAATCTCAAGGCTAATGGGGCATCTCAAGAGGAACTGTACAAGCTTATCCTTCAGAGTACTGGTTATGGATTCATTGCCCTATGCCTTGTGATGATGGTAATTTTTCTGAAACGAAAGGCAAGCGTGGTAAAAGATTCATTTAGCACTCACTTAAAACATAGAGATGATTTATTATGATGTGATAGATAGGGTTGTGCCAAAAACTCCACTTCATCACCATAAGGAAAGTTACAAACTGCATATTTGTTTTTGCATGAGGGCTCTTATCCAACCCAAATGCCACAGCTAGTGAGGGTCATCCCAAATGTAAGTGAAGCAGCACCTCACACAGTTGCCCTCCTTATGCTGATTTACCTTGCTTGCCAATTTCATCCATAGACTTGCAGGGGTGGGGGAGATCACGGTATCACAGTTGCAATATAAACATAATATGAGATCTGCTACCACTATATGGTCAAATAAGTCTATACATAACTACCTTCATTACCCGATGTGATTGGTCTGACCATTACATAATCTTTCTTATTAACAGGGATGTTCCACTGAAGAGTGATCCACCGAGGAAAATTAAGGAATGGAAAAGGCACTTCAGGAATATAAACACGGAAGATCTAACAACCCATTGTAAATTCACCTTGTCTTCACAAATCGAAACAACGGATGTTCTTGAATTCACTGAACTCTATAACTCTACTGTCTCTAATATCATGGATTCCATAGCTCTACTCCAACAAAAAATGCCTCCTCCTAAATCTCCAAACCCTGGTTCAACAACAATCTAAACTTGGACCACAGTAATTTAAGGGTTGTGGAATGATCCTGGAGATCCAAACCCTCCTCAGATCAATTAAAAGACCTCAGATCAGTTAGGAGCCCCAATAATAAAAAGAATCAAGAGTTCTAAGACTGACTATTTCGGATCCCAACTTAACAAAGCTTCAAATCGTTGAAAGCACCCAACCTCCCATGCCCTGGAGAGGCCTTGCCTTCATGCGACGAACTGGCTGCTTTCTTTCAGGAGAAAACAAATCTAATCAGTTCTGACCTTGAAACGTAGGAGGCCCTCATGTCAGCCGATGAGATTATGTCTCCTCTGGCTCTCTCTGTGAGAATCGAACCACTCAATCTTAGCACCAAGAACAATGCCTTATGGGGTACTTTTACTTCCCTCAGTAAAATGGTACATCTACAAAACCCTTCAGAGCATCAACCCTTCTATCACACTTCAGCGATCAGCTGCCACTGAAGGTATTCAAAGAAATTAAGGATGCCTTCATCCCCCTGTGGACAAGGATTATCAATGCTTCATTATCACAAAGCACAATGGGCTAGATGTAGGTAGGAACGATTTACCAATTTTAAATTACCGAATTTTACCGATTCGGTAATTTAAAATCGGTAAATCAATGGGTCCGACATGTAGGTATTCCAGATGTGCTGGGATACCGAATCGGATGAATTCGGTATTTACCGATTCGGTAAATACCGAATCGGTAATGCCCATTCATTCCTATGGGCTTTGAAGCCCATAGGAATGAATGGGCATTACCGATTCGGTATTTACCGAATCGGTAAATGCCGAATTTCACAATGGTGCAGGGGGTGTCACTTTGACACCCTCTGGCACCCCCAAAACAGGCATGGGTGCCATGTGGCAGGCATACCTGCCCTAAGGGCAGGTCTGCCTGTCACATGGCATAGGTGTGCATGCACACATGTGCATGCACACCGAAATCGGTATTTTACCATCAAATTGGATTTGATGGTAAAATACCGATTCGTTAAGGCTCCTGGGCTCTGAAGAGTCCCACCTACATATGGGTGGCTCCAAATCGGTAACTTTACCGATTTTTTTATTTTACCGAATCGGTAAAATTACCGAATCGGTAATTTTACCGATTCGGTAAAATAATGCCCCCTACATGCCATTCACCTGTTTACCGATCGGTAACAGCCGAAAATACCGATTTTCGGACGTTACCGACCGACCTACATCGGGCCCAATATCCGAATCCCTAAAAGCAGCTCAGGTTACACCCATTCTAAAATAACTAATACAGATAGAACTGATCTCAGCAATTTTTGCTCTATCTCCAACATCCCCACTCTGGCTAAGCTCCTAGATAAATGCATGCAATCTGACTCAGCGCTCACAGAGAGAATTTCCAACTCCTCGATCAACATCAATCTGGTTTTCAGAGTTTTCAGAGTGGCCACAGCACGCAATCGGAATGCTAGACTAAAACATATCCTGCCTCTTAATCATCCTAGACCTTTCTTTGGCATTTGACACTGTTAATCACAACATCCTCTTATCCATTCTTGAGCACAGGATGGGCCTTTCTGGTCTGGTATTGCAATGGTTCTTGTCCTTCATGCACAACAGATCCCAAAGAGTCAAGGTGAATCATTCCTTATCCCAGCCCTCCATAGTTTTTATGGGGGTCCCACAAGGGGTTGCCTTATCTACCATACTCTTTAACATATTCATAGAACCATTAACAAATGCACTAAACTCCACAAGCACTCTTTTTCACATGTATGTGGGTGACCTGCAACTTTACCTGAAAATCACCTCTTCTGAAGATTTCTCTGCATTCAATTCCACCCTGACGAATACTCGAAACAGGCTAATGGAGAATCACCACCTGCTCAACACCTCTACAATGGAATTCCTTCTCATATCTCCGCCTAATCACACCCCTAAGATAGACCACTGGATGAACCTCCTCACAGCCTTCAACTACTCTCCTCACATTATTGATTCAGCCAAATCTCTCAGAATCACCCTGGGCATGTACCTGAACATGAAGAATCATATTAGTAAGGCTTGCAAGGGTGCTAACCACCAGATGAGGTTACTTAGGAATCTCAAACCATTCCTTCCTCAAGATGACTTCGAGCAGGTGGTTCAAGTGCTTGTTTTGCCGAGGCTAAACTATGGTAATGCTATGCTCTGTGGCCTCCCCAAATATACAATGGCCTCAATAAGGGCTTCCCTGAATGCCGCAGCTAGATTGGTTATGGGTACAAAGAGAAACGCTCACATTTCCCCATCCCTCAGATCTCTAAATTGGTTGCCACTTGAAGCAAGAATACAACTGCATGACTCAGCAAGGCTTGCATTTCAACACCCCTTGTTACTTGGTGCAAAAACTAGAATGATCAGGAGGGAGTAGATCATCTAGAAGTGCAAACTCTCTCCTCTTGAAACCACAGATTTTCTGCAAAAAGAGAATGAGGCACAGAGCTTTCTCAGGAGCGGCCCGAAGATCTGGAGCTCTCTTGTTACGGAAGTCCGCAGAATCTCGTCAGCGGTTTCTTTTAAAAAGGAAGTTAAAATAATTCTTATGAACCAGTTCTTGCCTTAATTGAACATGGTTTTTTCTGTCACTCACCTCCCTCGGACTAACTACTTTATTAGACTATCACTTGTGAAGTCCAGAGTTGATTGGTTATACTCTCATAAGTTCTGTGTGTTCTTCTCCCAGTACGATTTGTAATATGTAAATGTGATGTCTTTTGATACCCCCTTGTCACTGTTTACTTGCATGCATTCTAAAGTGACATTGGTTTGCATCCCTTTCTTATTTGACACTCCAAATTGTGAAACGCTCTGATACCCATTAGGGTCAGGTTCGCGCTATACAAAACTTTATAAAATAAAAATAAATGAAATGTATGTGCATACCGTGACAATGTGGTAGTGGTAGTTAGTATAGTGGATGCAATATTTTTATTGGATGATATTTTGAACGCTATATAGCGAGGACACACAGCCAACAGCAGAACTGTGCAAATCAGCAGGGGGAATTTGGACGTTCAAACTCCATCCTCTAGGCATATGCGGTGGTTTGAAATATAAAGTATCACTTTAGAGAAACCCGTAGACAAAGTGCAGCTGAAAACATTACATTTGTTTATTCTAATTATGTTTCAGAATCTGCTACTTACCAAATGTATCATTTATAAGTGCTTGTTTTTGTTTTTGTGGATTGTTTTGCCCTTTACATATCCAGAAATACATTGTATGCTGCTAAGAGTGATATTCGGAAAAGCAAATATGTGAAAACAGAAAATAGCCGAAGAAACCCTATAGTTAGAAATGGGTAAAATAATTATGAGCAAGACCTTGCCACTGCATAACAATGTACAATCCAAATATCTAAATATAAATCATATATGTCATATAGTATGTTGTATATCTTCTTAGGAAGCCTCACCTTCCGTTTTAGCTATTCTCATCACATCATCAGTGATGACAGGCAAATGTTCTTTTCCTTACCATCTGTCTCCCTGACATCCAAAGTATCATATTTGACTTTCATATACATTTTTAGGCAATAGATTTCTCTTGTGTTAACTCTTTCCAAAATCTTAATAATTGTGGGGCATATTAGCAGGCGGGCAGTGATAATTATCCCTGACCGCTGCTAGCGTGAGGAAATCTATCACCCGCTATCGCAGGCGATAATCTCCATGGTAGCATATATTAACAATGCTTAACGCCATGGAGATAAAAATCCCAGCAATAGCGAGGATTATCGCCGTTTTCAATGGAATATCGCTGGATTTCCAGCGATATTCCATTGAAAATGGCGATACCCTTGCTGATAGGGCACGACAATCTTAGCCATGTAATCCACCTCCTATTGGATTACATGGCTAAGTACAGGTCACAAGCAGGCGTTAGGAAAGAAGCGCTAACTGTGGTTAGCGCTACTTTTCCTAACGCTCTGCTTATTAGCGAGCAGCTTGTTAATAGGAGAAATTAATTTGCCCTGGAACGCCCACTTTGCATCTCATTAGCGATGCAAAGCTGGGCGGTATTGACAAGGGCGCAAAATCAGCAAAACACGCGAAAACGGCCGCAAAAACTGCGATTATTTCAAATCGTCTGCCTTGTTAATGTGCCCCTTAGTTCTCTTCGTCGTCCTTGTCTGCCGTCAGGTCTGTCACTATCACTTTCCCTCTAGTTGCACTGTAACCCTCTCCCACAAACTGCGGCTTGTAATTCAATCATGGCATGTGACTGGAGCCATTTTTCACACGTGACCACACTTGCCAAATCCTCCAAATTACAACCTGGTCACGAGGAAGTGTAATTCTACCAACAGCCTCCAAATCGTTGCCCTGCGGTAATCCTTCTTCCACCTGGCAATTGAAGTTGCAATGGTTAATCATATTAACCCAATGTGATTGACACACACATCTATCTATATCTCTAAGACGGCTGTCAACAAAACGTAGAGCACAATACAGACTACTGATTCTGTTTTCCTAAGAGGTTTGCAGCACAGCCAATCCCTCCCTTAGATAACATGTGTTATGGCATGTCCCTTGACACTCCGTGCGATAGGCCTGCCACAACAACATGCCTATCCTTAACTCTGGGGGTTATTTACAAGGCCCTTGCACCGTGGGTGCTCACTTTTGAAATATGGGAAAAAGCGCTAGGGGCTTGTAAATACACCCTTCTGTGTCCTATCCAGAAAAAGGTCCTTTTAAATTCTCAAAACCTCTCACTGAAATGCTGTTTCAAGTAGGGCCCGGTGTAATTTTCGTTACACTAACGTAATTTGGCAAAATCTTGAGAATTTAGCATTTCAAAAATTACATTTAACCCCTGAGATTATGCCAGTATGCCCAGTAATGGCCCACCCCCCGCCAAAGTGTTGGGGCGAGCGGGAAGAGGGAGCTGGGGAGGAGGCATGTTCGGAGACAAAAATAATAAAATAATAAATAACTTACCTGGATGCTGCTACCACCCGCCGCATCGCGCTCTTCCAGGCTTCTTCTTCTGTGGAGAGTCTCCCAGACAGCAACAAGGCCAATCCAGGCACCACATGAAAGCAGTGTCAGGAATCTTAGGCCTCAGCACTATCAGGTAAACTGGGAGCCTGTGCCTGCTCTCTCCAGACCCAGCTACACAGCTGGGGCTTGACAGAGCTTCAATGCGCATGACGGTTTGGCCTGCCTGAGATGGCCGGCCAAACCGTGTGCCCACCACTCTCCCACCAGCAGTGTCACTCCCTTCACCTGCCCCCAAGACTGATCAGAGCCCTCTGGGGTCCAGGGGGATAACAAAAAACGATAATAAAATGGGTTTAAAACAAGTTTTATTTGAGGATGGTAACAAGGGGTGGCGCTCCTCTGCCCTAATGGAGGGGCCACCACTAAATATGCCACTTTGCGCAAACGAGATGTAAATTCAGGGAAACATCCTCTGAACAACTGCAACTCACATGCTCCTAAATTAGGAGGGCTTAATCTACCATGCCTCTTATACGCGGACGATATTGTCCTAATAAGCCACACCAAAGTAGGGCTCCAAAACCTCTTGAACACCACACAGAGCTATTCCAAGTCAAACGACCTAACAGTAAACCTCGAGAAAACCCAAACTATGACTATTAGCAAAAGAAAAAGGAACATTTTTTCGTGGTTTTGGAACAACTCTCTTATCAAAAACATGTCGACATATAAATATCTAGGCGTGAAGATTGATAACGGCGGTCGATTCAGTGCACAAAGGTCTAGCATCAGAGGCAAAGGACTTGCATTGGCAATCGCCTTAAAAACATTGAATAACAAGCTCTCTGGCCCATCTTTAACACCTTTGGTACAAGTTATCCGTGCCAAACTGCTGCCTACAATAACTTATGGAAGCAAGGTCCTACGAGGCAGAGACGCAACAATTCTCGACAGCACAATTATAGCCGCATATAGAATCATCTTTAGCCTTCCTAAGTGAACCTCCGCACCACAGATTAGGCTGGAGTTTGGCATCCAACAACAGCTCCTGGCACGACAGGGGGCCTATAGCTGTGTATGGGACAAAGTGAGGAAATCGGTACAAGGAACATTGAACGAATATCTGTGGAGGGAGTTAGAGGAGTCTCCGACCTCACCAGCAGCTAAATACTTAGCAAAAAGTCTTGTACACACCGGGCTGGAACAGCTCTGGGCTTCCTCCTCAGATCACAAAACGTTTAACAAATTGGTAAAGAAGTCGATTAAACAACAGTCGTGGGTCCAAGACAAAGCAGATTTTTCAAAAAGAACGCACGCCTTGGATGATTCTGAACTCATATTCGGCAAAAGCCCCTCAGAACTATTATGGTCTGGGCTATGCCAAAAAGACCAAAATGTGCTTCTTAAGGTACAGGCTAGGTCTGTTGCCGTGCATTCAGCATCTCCAACACTGGCTAAAAGAGAAAGCAGGCACGCTATGTGGTGTCATGCAAGAAGATATGCTTCATCTGCTATGCTCCTGTGAGAAAATGCTAGAGGAGCGGAAACTTCTTTTGAGACGCCATTTCATCCGACATGGGACACGCACATGAAGGAGCGCAGTTCTTACCTGTTTTTCATCTCAGGACCCGCAGCTGAGCTGCAGCCTTGTAAAATTTTTAAAGGCAGTGGAGAAAATAATGCCCAAACTTGATTTTTGAACTGATCTGATTTTATCCTGTTTTAAAACAGAAAGTATGTTTACTGACTAAATACATGTGTAATAAATGAAAGGCCAACACATTTTTATAATTAGGACGAACAAAGCAGCAATGCCCACGCCATGCTGGTTTTAAAATAAATGTCATTTTTTTATGCCAAATCATATTTTGTATTGTACTGCATTGGTTTAAATTAACTGTGCAAAAATAAACTTACTCTCAAAGGAACATGGAAAACAATGTGTGCCAACAAGGCAGGTAACCCAAAAGCAGGAAGCATTTTTTTTAAACACAGGCAACTTTTTTACCTGAGCTGACCATTCGGGTGAAATGCATTTTTTTTCAATTTTGGGTTAAATAGAGGCAGTGTCATAGATAGTGAGGCAGCTGTTAAGACAGTATCAACTTCCTAGTCCTGTCCTTGGTCCTTCTGTATTTAGATTTTGGAGGGTAAGCATCACTCTTCTTTTGTCTGAAATCTTTATACATAATACACCCTTGGAAGTTAGAATCTGTACTTTTTTTGGGAAAATCAAGTAAATTATGTTCATTTATTTGCAAAATGTTTATGTAGACAGACACCACTCTTTGCTCCTTTGTTGTATATACTTTTCATTTTATTTTGCACTCTCATTGCTAGTGTGCAAGAAATATTTTATTATTCTAGGGTCTTATAGATTGCTCTGTATTCATGTAAAATGTATAGGTTTTTTTGGCCTGCATGTGCGTCCTCGTGGCTACGGTCGGGATGGCTCCGGGAGTCCAGGCCCATGTATCCAGACATTTTCATGTGCTTTTTCCCATGTGTTTGCCCTGCATTTGTGTGTGTATGTTTAAGTGAGATGGTTAATTGTTTTTCTTTAATTTTTTAAGTATTTTGGAGGGGTAATTAATGCATTGAGCTGTTTGGTTAATTTTTACTTTTTTTAACTTTCTTACTGTTTCCATTTTGCTGTACTGTTGAATTTGTTCTAAAAATAACAATTGATGGAGAGAATGCTAAACAATGTCAAACATCCACCCCAGCCGGGCCTAAATCCATTATTTTTCTACTCACCAAGTCATTCCAGTTTAAACCCAGCCATAGGCAAATCAGTCTAGACCCTGCTCCCCATGGGAACAGTCCAGCCCGAACTGCCAGGCCAGGTGCTCCCTGGACCAGAAACAAGCATCCTGGGGCCGGTATCGAGATGTCACCCCTCATCAGCCAGGTTAGCTTGACTCCAGTGGCATGGAGAGCACAGGACCTATATCTGGGCATACCCGTCTCACTTGGGATGACAAATGCAAAATAACAATTGATTGATAGAATGTTGAACAATGTCAAACATTCACCCCAGTGCAGAGCTGTGGGCCTAAGTCCATCATTTGTGTCTTTGTTGAATTTATTGTGGCCGCTTTACTGATGGATTACTAGTTCAACGGAAAGGGTCAGTCATATTTTGGGTGTATACTGTTGCAATTCTTTTCCCTGCAATCCTGCAAGTTTTTTTATGAAGGCGGCAGAGGAAGGGCTTTTGACAGGGCATTGAAGCCATGTTCTCTTTATGTTACATGCTCCATGTGGTAAAGGCCATTTTGTAGACCCAGTGTGTCCTATTTTGGGAAGCCAGTGTGTGTTTGTGAGTGTCATAGATGGCCATTTGGTCTTTTTTCTTCTTGACTCCTTCTTTGCTGGCCATGCAGCAAGGGACATTTTTTAATGTTGTTTCTATGCCTGCATCCTCGCTGCTCCATGTCATGTGGTGAGCAATCACCATTTTGTTGAGCAAGTGGATGTTTCTGAATATTCATCATTTTATTCTATTTTCTGGCAACACTTATAGTAGAAGAAGCCCATGCTAGCTGCTGGTGAGGAAGTTGAACTGCTAGATGAAGGTGGTGATGATAAATGTTTTGTTATATAAATGTATAAAGCGCAACAGTTACCCAAAGGTGTAATGCTTCTTAGCTCAAACAGCCGTGATAGCAGAGTAACATGGAGACCCAGGTAAAAATGAATTGCTGAATAGCCAAGTTTTCAGCACATTTCCAAATGACAGCAGGTCGAGGGAGGTCCTAATGTGGAAAGGAAGTTCATTCCATGCCCTAGCGGTGCAGGTAATGAAACTTCTGTCACCCCAATTGGCTCGATGGAATGTAGGCACTACTACTTTTTTTGCTCCTATGGAGCGAAGGGTTCTGTTGAAGGTGTATCAACGGAAGCACTGCCTAAGATGGGCTGGTCCACAATCGTGCAGAGCCTTGGAGGCCGTAAAAAGCAATTTGAACCTCACCCTTTGCCTAATTGGTAGCTAGTGGGGCTTTCTGATTTCTTTTTGTACAGATGTAAATTTAGGAGTACCGGTTATCAACCAAGCTGACTAATTTTTCAATCATTGCAGTTTGTTGATATGTTGTTGTTGGATATTCAGATATAAACCGTTGTTTTCATCGAGTTTTTATAAGATGAGGGAAGTTATCACTATTCGTTGGCTTTCCTGGGGTAACACTTATAGTATTTTTTTTATTACAACACACTAAGAGTGGAGATACCCTGAGTTTTTTTAGAAAGTGCTTTTTTATAGTGTGTTCGAGACCAGAAAGTAATGGCACACAGGTAAATCGGTGCTCACCTTACCTTTATCCCTGACTTATTAATGTGACCTATCTGTTTTTAGATATAGAAAATAGTTTTTATGAATATATATATATTTTATTAGGGTCCTCACGCACAGGTACCACCCATTACATGCTTCACCATCGGAACCTCACGCACACATATAAAATGTGTGAATGGACTCCACGCTTTTGTAAGCAGAGTACTATGGTAACTGTGAGTGTAGGCAGTAAGTGAGGGTGTGTTAAAATAACCAACTGAACCTAAAATATTTTGTAATGGTATATGTTGAGGGGTTACATTAAAAAATGTTAATGTCGAAACTCCTAGATTTTACTGATCCTAGGTGTCTATTCGGTTGACATGTTTCAGCCAATTTGACTGCCTTGAGAGGTCATATGGCTTTCACCAGGACCTTAGTTTAACCTACTAATTATAGTGAGCAGCCTATTAGCTTTGTTCAATTGTATTATATTCAAAATCCAAAAGACATGCACATTCAAATACAGACCATACTTGAAGGACCTTTTCCCTTTATGGTCAAAGATGTCTAAGTAAGTTTACTGACATCATAAGGAGTTTCAGGGATGGACCGTCTCTGTAGACACACATTCGACAAGGGTACAGGTCTGCACAAAACACTTGAGCAGTGTCCCTGTCTCCCTGCATGAGACAGTGATCAGTGCTCCTGTCTCCCTGCATGTTAAGTTGCAAGTTCATGGCCATTTCTATCAGTATTGCTGGGAGGGGTAGCCAAGAGATAGGCCAAAAGTTGTTGGGATCTTTTGGGTCAAGATTTAGTTTTTTCAGCAGAGGGAGAATCAACGCCTCCTTCCATGCTTTAGGGAAATGCCCAGAGTTAAACATGGCACTGAATAGTGAGGTAAGAATTTCTATAGATTCAGGATCCAGTTTGATCACTGAAACCGGACAAGGATCAAAAGGAGAGCATGATCTAACGACTAGAAGTAAATCCATTGTTTGTTTTTGAGAAAGCGGGGCAAATTGTGTTAAAACAGCCAGAGGTTGTGAGGAACCTGAGATAGTATGTTTATTACAGCAGGAGGGTAGGGCCTCTCTTTCGGTCTGCGAGGAAAGGTTGAAAGTAGAATTTGTTCAACTTTATGTAGAAAGAAAGATGCGATTTCATTGCATAAAACCTACCTGCTTACAATCTTTGGCATGCAGGGGGAGGCTAGTCTGGATACCATTCGGAAAAGTTCTTTAGCTGAGTGTTTGGCCATTCATGTTCTGATTGGCAAAAAACTCTTTTTTCGTTTTGATTAACAAAGTCTTATATGAGATGAGGCTTTGTTTATATTTCTCTTTTTCTGAGCAATTAAAGCTCTTTCTCTAATTACGTTGTAGGCACTTACAAATGAGATGTTGTTCCCAGAGTTAGTTCGAGTACCAAGGTGCCGTGGGATGGGAGCGTTTGGGATTCATTGTTTTTTCAGGTGCCAAAATCCTGCATGCTGCCTCGATCCAGTCTGTATACCATGTTGTGGCTGCCTCTAAGTCAAAGGGAAAAGGCGACATTGTGAAGAGAGATAGTCTCCTCATTGAGTGTCATTCATTTTGTTGTAGGCCTGCAACGTGAATGCACTTTTAGGGGCATCATGGTCACGCGGCCGATCTGGAAAAGATAGTTCAAATAGGATCACAGAATTGTCAGTCCATGAAAGGGGCAGTGAACCTGTATAGGCTAAGTATGGATGATTAGAAAATATGGCGTCCAGAGTGTGGCCTGCATTGTTGACAGTGCCTTGTCCTAATTGTATTAATCCGGTACCGCTTATGACATCAAGCAGGCCAGCTGTGTCTTTATCCCTAGAGGATTCCAGGTGAAAATTGAAATCACCAACTATGTTGAAGTTGTCTATGTAAAGACCATCCTCTAGCAGGGTGACTGAGTTTGCCTTGCGAGAAATGCATTTTTGGGGCCTGGAGGTCAGTAAAGTAGTATTCCTTTAAAGGAATGATTGTGAGAATGTTGAAAACAGAAGGACAGGGCTCTGCAGGTGGTAGTAGAGAATGTTTCAAATACGACAGACACCGAGCTAAGATAGATGGCTGCGAGCCCCCCCCCATCCCACTGATAGGCCTATTCAGAGTCTGACAAATGAAACTGGCCTGAGTGGCTTTGCGTAGGTCAGGTCATGTTGCCTCATCAGTCCAATATTCAGTAACCAAAGCCAGCTTTATTTTATGGTTCTCAATAAATTCAGCACAATCCATACTGTGTGTTACTAGGGATCTGGCGTTTAAGAGTGTGCATGCCGATGGTTTGTTATTCAGCTTAACGCAACTAACAGATTTGGCAGGAGAATGAAGCTTGATTCTTAATGATCAATCTTAGGTGAACATATCTTACAGTTGTGGCAAATAGTTTGCAGTTGCTTTGGGATGGTGTAGAAGGTTAAACACAGGCAAGCTGGGTCTTTACCTCCTGTTTTTAAGGTGCGTAGCTCGGGCCTAGTGTAGCTTCTAGTGAGCCTTGTTTTGATCTTAAAAGATGCAGGGGCGGTTGGTGCTGAGCATGGTTCGAGCACGGATGAACCCCGATGGGCTTGCCTTTGGCACGCCAGAAGCGCGCCCGCTCCACTGACGTGCTCTAGCAATCTTTAAATAGACCCCCATGCGAGGGTAGTCAGCCCGGGTGGGCGAGCCTCAGTGGGCTGACAGCATGAGGCAATTATCGAATTGGGCAAACCAAACGGGATACTAACCAGGGTCCAGCAACCCCGGACTCAGAGGACAGGCTTCCCTGCTCCCGCTCCCTGTGTCATACTGGTAAAGCAAAGTAAACAGAAATAAAAAGTGAGCAATTAAAACACATAAAAATAATAAATATACTGGAAAGTGACCCTTTCCAATATGTAAATGTAAATGTAAATGTATTGCGACTTATATAGCGCACGTATCACCCGAAGGCATCAAGGCGCTTGCCTAGGGAACCTGTCCTGGCTTTTTCCGTGTGAGATAACCCCTACTGGGCATCCCCAAGGGGAAAGCCAGGCATCCCGCAGCGGGTGGGCCGCCGTAGTGGAGATTAAGCAAGCTATTGCCCAGAGTTGCAGCGTGGGACCCCATGATTAGAGTAGGCACCGAGGCGAGAATTATCGAGTCCGTGGACATTATTGGGCTCAGGACCCTGCCGCGTCGGGAATTGAACCATGGTCCCGGGCCAGACCTCTGCATCAGGGTCTGCTGCTCTAATCAGTGTGGTAGTAGCCAGGCACCTCCTAAGCGCACAATGTGCTGTCCAAGGAAAAGAAAGATGCTATGACAAGCAGTTCAGTAAACTGCTTCTGTCCATATAAGTTGCGCAGACAGACTTTAGCATGATTTAAATAAGCCCCATTGTGAGGCTAGTCTGGCCAGGTGGGCATGTCCCACAGAGCGAGGCAATAATCAAATTGGGCAAAAAAAATGGGCTTTTTAACAGGATCCAGCAACTTCCGACTCAAAGGACAGGCTTCCCTGGGTCATACTGGTAAAGCAAAGTAAACAGAAATAAAAAGTGAGCAATTAAAAAGCATAAAAATAATAAAAATACTGAAAAGCATTTGGTCCGAACTCTGCACCAAGAAGGAAAAAATATAAAATCTGAAAGGGGACTGCAACTTGTGACCTCTACGCACAGGAATATAGTGGGACTTGAACCACTAGTACAATTGAGTTTCTAGAGCAGATGTGGGTTTGGTTACCAGAGGGCTCTCGCCTCCCAGCTGCTTGGCGTCTCATCTGTGTAACTTGACAACTGGCTTTGACTGAAAAACGGTGTCAGCTAATGAAGGAAAAAAGGTCACAATATTTGTTGCTTTCACCCTTACTTGGGTAACTGGCAACTTCTGCATGATTCCAGTCATAGTGACCACAATTCTGGAACAGGAAGAATACTTAATCCCTCAACTGGAGTTTGACACTTAATGCTTACTTCTTTGAGGTAGGGTCGCATTTACTCAATATGTATGTCAGATGACCTTCTGCTGATGTCAATAGACAATATGCAGTCGTGCATTGGATGACTATTCTCTAAACATAAACGGTATGTAGTTGAGGTGCTGCTAAGGGCAAATGGCTTGACACCGTCTGATTTTAGCCCATTATGGCAGAAGATGGGGTCATGTTGGCGCATGGTGTATGATCAATGGCACAAGTGGCATACGGTTGCTACTAAGTAAGTAAGACTGTGTATTCTGGCAGCATATGCAATGGGGTAAGGGGGCTGAGTCTACGCATACCATCAGAATACATTGCCCAAATCCTTGCTAGCCCACAGTGTGCCACCCGGACCCCTAAATCTGACAAGGTACCTGATGGTATTTGCTACCTCATAACATGGCCACTCTGATCCCCCCTCCCAGGGTACTCGTGGAAACAGATCTACCTTTTTGTTATTACCATAGGCATGCCCAAAGAGAGACACAAGAAATATACAAATCGGCATTTTAAATTTTCATTGAAGCAATTGGATTCTTGTGGAAAAGAACATGAGCTGTAAATATTAACAGAAAGAAACAAAGCATTGTCACCATCGTTACAAGAATGGTTAAAAGATAAATAGTTCAACCATTATGACGTTGCAATGATTATATGAATATATGAATATATATTACACTGTTAATCCTACCCAACCCTAACTAAGCTAGAGTGCATAATATGGTACACATTCTGCCAAATCTCTTGGAGTAGCTTAACTCCTCATTTACCGGTATGAGCGATGTACCAGGAAACCAGCCTGGTGTGTGGCAGGCCTCTGTCCTTTGCCGTATGGTGATAGAAGTCAGCAGGGCATGGAAGTGCTCCTCTGATGAGCTAAATGGCTGTGTATATAAGAAAACTGGTCCCATTCACACTGTGCCTGAAGTCCTTAGCTATTCATTGTTTGTATTTCTGACTCAGAGCTGTCTCTGAACAGACAACAAGATGCAAGGGCATGTACAAGGAAAGCCGGCAAAAAGGTAATGCCCTAAAAAGATGTCAAGTTTAAACGTGAACATGTAAAATGAAAACTTTTGTGCATTTGTGCATGGACCTGGTTAAACCTCACGACACAAGCAGTTTCCAGTCTTGTCAATATGTGTCACTATAAGGAGGATGTAAGAATAGGGCAGATCCGGGTATCAGAGCTTTTTAAAGCTCTTGGTACATAAAAATAATTCTTAGGTAAATGTCACAGCAACTAGAACTGTCCTTAGATGCTGCATTTGCCTCTAATTGTGCATGCGTTTACAAACATTAAGATATAAAAGAAAGAAGGCTTTATCTAATTGTGTTAGGAATCCGAACTGATTTTCTGCAGAGAAAAATAAATAAATAGGGAATGCGATGGTACAAGCTGTTTCACACCTACGCTTCCTCTATAATTGCAGGAAAATGCCTAATAGTTCCTTGCTCAGAGTTCACTTTGAGTCCCTTTAAAATAGGTAGAAAGTAGAGTGCATTACAGGAAGCGAAAGATCTGAAGCGTATCTTCGAGAAGGTGTGGCGTCGACGGAAAGCTGCCTTCCATGTTTATCACCTCATTAAATGCTTCTTTACAGTGATGATACGGGGCTTGGCGGGAGAGCTCGAAGTACCAGCACACCCTTGACATCAGGTGTTAGACATGCCGTAGCAAAAAGGCATTCCCACCCGTTTGAAATGATATCTCTCGTTAGAGCAGCTACGACTCGTGCTCCTACTCTCTTAGGACTAATTAACTGTCAGGGATGGGACCGAAAACAGCGCACCTGCCGAGCAGCTGCCATCCCTGAAGGGAGGCATGCAATTACTCGACTTTACCTGGATGCGCGTGCTGGCTCTCAGCGCCGGGCTGCTGTTAGACAAATAATACTTCTGTTGACACTTAATTCTGCAGCGGTTATTGGCTCAGAGCGTAAAGCTGCCTGATTTTTGCAAAACCGTTACTTCTGTCAATTATTTTGTGACCGCTTCAATTTATTAGGTTAAGAGAACTTCCTTCTAATGCATTCATCACTGGTTTATAAGGAGTAACTGTGTGTGTTTTTCCTTCTAATTTTAACCAGTATCCACCTTCTGCATGTTTACTTATTTCACATTAGCGGGAAGGTGTTAGCGCCTTGTACATCAGGACAACTTGGCAGCTCCTTACAAAGTACCGTGAGGAAACCATTGTAATCAAACGAATATAAAATATCATTAACGACGCAACACCAGTCTCAACAGAGGTCAAGGACCGATAAAATATAAAGAATGTCACAAACTACCCATTATTATCCTCCACATTTTTAGGCTTGGCTTGAAAATACAGCTGCCTCAATACCTATTGTTATCATTTCGAATAAATAGGCACATACTGGATTTTAACCCCACCCAGACGAGTATTTTTCTTTCATTTTATGCTATCTGATCTATTATTCAGCCTTTCAGAAAGTTCTTAGGAATGCACAGGAACTATTTTACATCTGAAAAGCACATTCAATCATCACACTGAATACCACATGCAAGTCTTCATCTCCTTTAAGCGCTCTATAGAAAAAACAATTCTTTTTTGCTACTTATTCCTCATCATTAGCAAAGCCAATAGGGCAAGCGTTCATTTGAAAAACAGACTTTCAACATACAAGACAGGTAAACAACATTTGTGAATCTCATTATATACATGCATTGCCACATTAAAGCCAGACCTATTGGCTTTTCTATGTATCTATCGCATTGATTTGTGGCACACTGAAGTGGCTTGCATGCAACATGTTGGGGCCATATTACAAAAACGTGTCCCAGGGTGTAATGGGCATGTCGCCTGCTTAGTGTAACCCCCGGGGCACTTTGGTATTACAGAAGGGGCTACAGATGCTTGTGCGGCCCCATTGTTATACAAATAGCGCTGGAACGCATGTAGAGACTGCACTATCTCAAGAGGACATTTCCTCATTTGCATGGGGGAGAGCGCAGATTGAAATGTGCCTTTAGGAGGCGCATTGAAAGTGTGCCACAATAAGGTGGTGCGCTTTTAGTGTGCTTCCTAAAGTCAGCCCTCAGCTGGAGAGAAAGGGGGTCCCATGGGCCCCCCCAGACATCACCTTGCAGGCAGGTGCATTCAGTCACTGCACCCACATGCAAGGGAATCTCTAATCCCTTGTAAAAGTGCTGCCAGGTTCTACCTGACCAGTGAAACAAGGAGCAGGTTTGAGAAGCCATTTACTTGAATACACGGCACTCAGGTCGATGCGAGTTCACAGCATGTTCTGAGGGCATAAAACTCACCACAATACGGTGCGCTGTCCTTATTTGCGCTCGACGCACCTGTCTTAAGGTGCACTGTGACGCAAACAGGGAAAGTGTGCTCTGTATCGCGATACAGCCCTACTGTCACTTGGTAGGAGTAGAGTGACTCATTACATAAGAAATAAAGCTTGAAATAAGAAATTGTCTTAAAAAGGACAAAACTGAAAAAAACCCTGGCCTCTCCATTTAGATAAGGATGGGCGCATAAAAAACATAAGTCAAGCCCACATGTAATGCAACCAGAGACGTATTCCATAAAACATTTAAAACGTTTACTAAAACAAATGCATTTTCCCGTTATGATTAAAGCTTTCAAGAACTAAAAAAATGACTAGTAAAATGCGCTCCTCTCTGAAGATGTTCAGAATTCACTTTTGCTGATTAAAGGTCAAGGGCTAGATGTATCAAGCCGTTGGCGAATCGCAAACGGTCTTTTTGCATGTTTTGGCATGTAACAAAAATTCTTAAAATAAGGAATCGCAAAAATGTGCGATTCCTTATTTTGCTTAAGCATTTAAGGAATCACAATTTTGCGATTCCTTAAATGCTATGTATGTAGCATTTTGGAATTGCGAATTTAGGTTAAGAAATCGCAAATTACCACCAACTTGTAGTTGGTGGTAATTTGCAAATTCCTTTAAAAATGCACAATTTGGCATTTGTGAAGGTGGCATGTTACGCACATACATGCCCATAGGGCATGTATGTGCGCCATATGCACAAACATGTAAATTTCAAGGGTGCAGCAGGGTGTCCTTGAGACACCCCTGCACCTTTGAAATTATTCTCAATTTGCGATTAGCAAATTGCGAATCGCAAATTGAGAATTATTTCACAATCATTCCTATGGGCCTCCGGGCCCATAGGAATGAATGGGAAATTATTCCTTAATTGAGAATTTGCAAATTGCGAATTCGCAAATAAGGAAGATTAAGAAATCGCTAAAAAATAGCAATTTTCTACATACATACCATTTTGCGATTTCTAAATAGCGATTCCTTAAAAATCGCAAAAGGGTATGTTGATACATCTACCCCCAACTTCATTCAGCTGCCAGAAAAATCGCTCAATCCAAACAAACATGACAGTATAATTTCAGTACTGCGAGTGCTTCAATGGTTCCTTATGGAAATTACAATTTATCTCTCATGTGCCTCAATTTCAAAGCCCTCTCCTCAGACATCAGCCAAAATATTTCCACTTTAGCATGAATATATATGGTGCCCAATAAATCCTGGAAGCAAAGAAAACAAAAACGATGCACATCTCACTCGTCTGAATCATGTTCTTTTTATTAAGAGTTGAGATATATTTCAAGTAGCACTATTAAAGTTTTAATTCTAAACATCTTTAAATGTTTTCTCTTTTATGATATGTATCTAAATCTATGTATATTCACTGAAAAAAACAAAGGTTACGGGACCTTACAGTTAAGTGGAAGCAATTATGTTAAGAAACGAAAGGGCATATGTACAATGAAATGGTGCAGTGCGGTGCTGTGGCCAATTTTGCAGCGCCGCGTTGCACCATTTCCAAAATGCAGGCATGCGCCAGGTAACACCCCTACCTAGCGCCAATACAGACACCCTTGTGCCATAGTTCAGGGTGCCTGAGGGGAGGATTGATTATTATTAATATTATTATTATTATTGCATTTATTGAGCGCACAGCTACCCGGAGGTTTCCCGGCGCTTGCCTTGGGAACCCGTCCTGGCTTTTCCCTGTGAGATAGCCCCTACAGGGCATCCCCAAGGTGAAAGCCAGGCATCCCGCCGCAGGGGGGCCGTTGTGGAGATTAAGCAAGCTTAATGCCCAGAGTTGCAGAGTGAGAACCCATGATTAGAGCAGGCACCGAAGCGAGAATTATCGAGTCCATGGACATTTGAGCTCAAGACCCTGCCGCGTCGGGAATTGAACCCTGGTCCCGGGTCCGACCTCAGCTTCTGGGTCTGCCTGCTCTACACCGTGAGCCACACTTCTCCACTCCATTATGTGCAGGAAGGTGTCCCTTCCGGCACATACACAATCAATAGTGACAATTTGCTTTTTCTCTGTGTGCTGCATTCTGCACCTCACATAGAAGTAGCAATTAGGCATTATGTAATGATTGTTTTGTACATGAAGGGACACCTTCATGCACAAAAACAATACATAATGGCTATTTGCTCTTTCTATGTGTGTTGCAGAATGCAGCACACATAGAAAAAGAAAACATCAGGAGAAATAAAAGTATTTCTCCTCGTTGCCCCAATCTAATGTATGCTTTTGCATGGCGTTAGTTTTCAGCACTGTCTCAGATTTACAGATCCTTGGGGCAGCCTTGGGGCAGCGTCAGAAAAGCAATGGATGTTGCAGTGGAGCGCCCATAGCAACACCCATTGCACCCCCCTTTCATGCAGATACCTACGTGAAGGGATACCATATTTACAAAGCGGTGTTAAGCCACAAAGGTAGCTTGATGCCACTTTGTAAATATGGAGCAGGGCATTGCACAACCAGAATGTCACTAACAGTGATGTTACGGTGGCGCAATGCCCTTGTGCGTATGCCCCTAAATCTCGTGGCCCAAAGTTACTTAACAGCACAAGTTATAATTTCTTCAGATAAGTATACCTATAAGTAGAACTATAACTGCTGAAATTCTATGGTTTTGAGTAGGTACAACGTTAACCTAACTATAACATCCCTGTAACTTATTTTTTTCAGCAAATTTATATGTCTCTTTAACATAAAGTAATATATAATTAGGGTACATTTTTACAACTCTACCCTGCATGGCCCTTAACTGTACACAAAGTCAGAAAAAACTTCCCTTTGGGTTGTTTAAGAGCTTACCATCATGGATACAGTGCACATTAATACACATCCAAAAATCACCAACGAGTATAACAGAAGCCAAAAAGTTAACATAAAGAATTGTTTTATTAAATGGATCCTTTGTTTGAATAAAAAGATAAAAGTACAATATAGATGATAGAACTGGGGGTCTCTAGTTGGCTCAGGCAGTTACCTTAGTCCAAATAGGGACCCTTGCTTCCAGTCAGGAAAAGGAGGGACACCCTCTTTGATAACCCCTGCTCACCCCTGGTACTTTGGCACGAGCAGCCAGGCTTATCTTCAAGGAAATGTGTAAAGTATTTGCAACCACACTCCCAGTGACACAGTGATAACACCACACATAGACACCACACTCATGTATGAAAATAGTGGTATCTTTATCAAGAAGAAAAATACGGTAAGATCAAACGATAAGAATCCAACATATGCGTATTCGTAATATTTCACCTTGCGGTAATCGTCAATGCACATAATCGGGCAGTTCGTAATGCAAATATAAGGCACTTCTTAATGCAAGCAATAAGGCAGTTCATAATGCGAGAATAACTCAATACTCAATGTATATAATAAGGCAGTTTGTGATGCAAGAATAATGCAGTCCTCAATGCACGTAATCAGGCCATTCGTACTGCAAGGATAATGCACTCCTTAATGTGAGTAATAAGGCAGGTCGCAATGCGAGAATAATTCAATCCTCAATACACATAAACAGGCAGTGTGTAATGCAGGAATAATACAATCCCTACTGCAAGTAATAAGGCAGTTCGTAATGCAGAAATAATACCAGGCCAATTGACGTGATTAGCAAGGGCACCACTAGGCCCCAACCAGAGACAACAGTCCTGGACTTCCTAGTGTGGCCCTGCTTCTGCCAGGCAGGTCCGGGCCGCTCAAGGACTCAACGCGTCTAACCTGATACAGCGGGAGAGAGACAGGAGCACTCCAGTACTCCTCCAGCATGCCTCCCCAGGCCACACACGCTTGCAGTTTCTGACCAGAGTCCAAGCCTTACCTGGGGGATGCGCTGTTTCTCCCTCTCTCTCTCTCCCCACTCGTCGGACGTCCTGATGGGCGCTCCTGATGGTGACGCAGCTCTGATGCAAGGCAACACTGTAGCCAGACAGGTTACGGCGCTGCCTTCTCCATTGCTGATGATCTTGGGCAGATTCTTCTTGCAAATATCGATCACGATAACCTCAGACTTCTTTAGCTTTACGAAATCCTTCAGTACATTGCGGCTCAGGCTGGTGGCTGCAACCTTGACCCGCAGCCTCCGTTATGATAACAACTTGGGCCACAAACAGCTACACAGCAGTGTGGGCAATGATTTACGCTGTGGGGGCACCGTGGTAATGGGGCACTTTCCAATCAGCACCACAAACCCCATGCAGTCTCAGGCTGCACACACACAAAACGTTGCTAAGACTCGGTTGGGTTTCGGGCCACACAGTCCCGGGACAATGCTTACGAAGGCCTCACGCTGCAAAAAGCAAGCGCACACAGCGTCGCTGAGACACACCTGGAAACTTTGATGTTCCTGAGTGTCCACAACAAGAGCCAGCTCTCCTCGGGCCCTTGGAGACAAGTTACTTTGGGACACAGCACACAGCACACAGCAAAGTCCTTTCACGCAGGGGGACACAGCACACAACAACATCCCTTAACCTCTTCCTTAGTTAAATCAGCACACTGCTGGCCAGCCTCAGAAAACACAGCAAGGGTCAGTCCTTCTCTTCAGTCTCTTCAGCTTTTCTTCCTTGTCAGAGGTTCCCCTTGACCACAAAGTAATTTCAATCTTTTTCAGTCTTGATCAGTCCATTGTTCAGGGGTTTCAGCTCTCATAGTTATACCCCTAAATGTCATTGAAGTATTTGTGTTCAGGACGCACTGACCCCTGTCCAAACCAGTTCTTGCTGTATCCCTGCCAGTGACATATTTTTCGTTTGATAGTGGGGGTCTGGGTCCTCAATCACTCAGCAGGAGCCGGAGCCATTCTTTTATGGCAGCAGCCCAGGCCTCTTCACATGCAGGTGGCTACTTCTCCCCCCTGCTCTCGATGGAGGTCAGCCTTTAGCTGTCTTCCATACTCCTCCCCTGGGTCAAGACATTTCCAAGATCCTATCACATTCAAATCCAGACAGTCAATCCACAACCAGGCAGAGACGCACAGAATTGTTAGAACATAAAAACAGCCACTTCTAAAAGCGTGGTTTCTAAACACACAATTCAAAAACCACCTTCACAAAAAGATATGTTATTAAATTGTGAGTTCAGGCAAATTAAACTTCACCTATCCATCTTAAGCCTATGGGAAGATAGGCTGGAAACATATTACACAGCCTTCCCTATTCTGTGCTATGGGCAAGATGGACTTGCAACAGTGAAAATGAAATGGCGAGTATTTCACTGTTAGGACATGGTACACACATCAGTACATGTCCTACCTTTCACAGACACTGCACCCTGCCCAGGGGGGTACCTTGCGCCTACCAAAAGTTGTATCTGATGTGCATGAAAAGGGAAGGGTAAGGACAACATAGCAGTTAGCAAACTCCGTGCAGGCACTGAAGTGGCAGGCCTGAGTTCTCTCTTTAGGGCTACTTGTCCTGGTGGCACAATTAGTGCTGCAGGCCCACTAGTAGCATTTGCATTACCAGCCCTGGCACACAGGTGCACATTACTAGGGACTTCACTAGTAAGGCAAACATACCAATTATGGACAACCAATTACCATAACACTTTATACAGGGCGCACTTGCACTTTGACACTGATCAGCAGTGGTAAAGAGCCCAAAGTATCTAAGTTGGCAACATCATGTCAGAAAAATGTCTAGGAGGAAGGCAAAAAGTCTAAGGAACTATAGCCACAAAGGGCCAAGTCCAACAATAGGCATAAGTCAATTATGAGCATAACATTTATAAAATCATCCTCAAAATATTTAAAGAAAATCACAGGAGAAAGCAGTTAAAAATGCAATTTATAATTTACAGCACACAAAGTACCAAACTGATGGTCATTACAGGTTCAATATTTCATAATATATTATTGATGTTTTATAAATGTGAACCAATTAGATTTGGTCAAAAAAAGTAGTGACGCGTTTCGGTGGATTAGGCTGATCCAACCACCTTCTTCAGGCTTAATAATACGGTGTCTCCCAACACTTTCATCAAAGATAAGGATGAAAAGATCCTTCTAGTAGGCTCTGAGGGGGGGGGGGGGGGGGGAAAATAACTCCTCCAAGCTGAGAAATCTTCTTTATCATTTCTCCCACAATGTGTGGAGAATTAAAGGCGAGAAAACCTCACTGATGTCCTTAGTTTAGGCCAATGATATGTAGGTAACGATGAATCAGTCTTGAAACATAAATGAGGACAATTTCCAAGAGTTTTTTACAGTCCTTATTGTGGCACCCACTTTGCTTAGACATGAAGCCAAATGCCGGGACTAATCAGCCTCCTGCCTTGCTCCGGTTGTCATCAGTTTGAGCATTACAACCTTAACTGTACATGGCCAGGGGTTTGGTGTGTGAGTGTGTTATTTTTCCAATGGACTTTGGATTGGGTACCTGCAGATCCTCGATCTGTGTCAATAGAAAAAGTGCACTTTATGCCCAAAAGCGGTCCCCCAGGGCTCCCTTCATGTGTCCCATGGGGTCAGGATACCTGTATCTCGACCCCTCATGTATTTTTACACTTTAGTTTTCCCTCCCCTGGTCCAAGCGACAAGCAAAATGGTGCCTGCAACTTTCTTTTCTGGTTGCGACAAGCCAATCAGAGCTTTGGTACCCCCTCTGGATCCGTGGGTACCTGCAAATCCTCGTGGCTGGATCAGCGTTCCTAGATATCTATACATTTCTTTAATAACTCCCAAACTACTGAATTGATTTACAACAAATTACAAAATAGTCACTTTCTGCACCCATGAACCTTTCTGCCAAATTTGATGTAATTCCTTTCAACTTTTTGAGCTATAGCCGTGTCTAAAAAGAAAAAAATCCCCACAGACATTGCATGAGGAAAAAGCCCTTTGGTGCCCTCTTTTTTCTTTTTCTTGGCCCCCACTTGAAGAATCACCCCTAAACTTTCCAGACCGCAGCTCAACGAAATTCCGTTCTAGTTTTGAAAAGTTGGAGAAAATTTGTCAAAAAGCGTCAAAGTTATTAGCAAAAAAAAACAGTAAATATATGTCGGAGTGGCCATAGTCACTTTGCAGTCAAAGTGATGTTTGTCAATAATGGAATTCCTCAGATTTTTCTCACTAATAACTTTGTAACCCATTTGACGCATCACCATGAAACTTGCAGAACCTTTTGCACTTTCTGCTTTGCTGAACAATGCAAAGTGTCCCTGTGATTTGTAAAGGGGAAGCACCAAAACAACGTGGCGGATTTTAATAAAATTTGGCAGGATTACACATTATGATGTGCAGATGATCATTTTGGGGAAGTAGGGTAAGTTTTGTTGTAAGTTATAAGGCATTTTAACTTAGGGACATATTACCAACAACTAGTGATAATTATCGCTATGTTGGTTTAGCGGCGATATTTTTATCGCCGAGCTGCGGCAATTTTTATTGCTTAGGAACCTTGCTATTATCAAGGTTTATCTCCTAAGTGATAAAAATCGGCCGAAATGCATGAATATCGCTGAAAAGTCAGCAATTTTCATGCATTACCGAGCTAATGCTCTTAGCCATGTTATGCAACTACCATTGGATAACAAGAACTGCTCAGGGGCAGGTGTTAGCTTTTGGAGATATTCGCGCTTAGCGCAAATATCTCCAAAGTTGGTAATCGGAGATAGAGATGTTAGCGACTGTTTCCAGTCGCTAACATCTTGGCACGCCCACTTTGCATGTCATTAGTGATAAATATCACTGACATGCAAAGCAGGGCCCAAGATGGTCGCTATCTCCTACTAGCTGTCGCTAACTGGTGTTAGCGATAGCTAGGTAATAGGGAGATAATTTTATAATATGCCCCTTAGTTATTTCTGTTGTTTCTGTATGTTTGTGAAATTGCATGGTATTTTAGGAAGTGCTACATTGCATAGTAATAAGAAGGCATTGTGGGATTGGCTAATAAGTGCCTTTACGTTAAAGGCAGCCATGATGTTTTAAGACCACTTTCTATGTGTTCTGGGAAAGGGGCTTAGATAAAGGTAAGCATTAGGATTTATTATTTTGCCCTACGTATTAAAACTTAATTAAGGTGGAATTAGGTAGGGAAAAATTATATATAGTTTTTATGTATTAAAAAAAATGTCACAGAGTACAGCAGTACTTCCAAGGAGGTACCGTGGTACTTAAAAAAATAATAATATGCATAAAAATTAAAAAATGCACTTTAATACACTACATTTCATAGTGCACTACAGTGTATTCTTTATATATTTAATTCTTTATAAAAACATGTACAGAGTACCACAGAAATACCGAGAAATGAGCACAGTCATTGAAAACAAATAAAAAAAGGTGTATTCAATTTAAAAAATGGCACTTCCTTGGTACTAGCGTGTAGTCTATAAATGTTTTTAAAAATATAAATTGATTTCCCTTCCTATTGACACTTTGATAAAGAAGTACTAGGTAGGGAACAATAATAAAACCTACTGCTTACCTATAATTAAGGCCCTATTCCAGAACACAGGCAAAGGGTATTAAAACATATGCCTGCTTTTTAATTTTGTAAAGGCAGGCATTAGCCAATTATAAACTGCCTGGTCATTGGCATGTACCACAGTATAGAGCGAAGTTACCCTGGTATACTGTGGTACAATATATATATATACGCAGTAGCCACACTATATTAACTATAACTTGCCTCTCTACCTCACACTGTGGGGCATATTACCAACAAGTAGTGATATTTATCGCTAAATAGGCCTAGCAATGATTTCTTTATCGCTGCCTATCACTGGATATGTTAGCGGAGAAAACATGCTATTAGCAACGTTTTTCTCCATTGTGCTAAAATATCCAGCGAAAGCGGCGAAATGCGTGAATATCGCTGTGAATACAGCTATATTCACGCATTAGAGACAAAATGCCCTTAGCCATGTTATCCATCTCCCATTGGATAACATGGCTAAGAACTGGTCTGGGCAGGTGTTAGTATTTGGAGATATTCGCGCTTAGCGCGAATATTTCCAACGCTACGCCTGCCTTGCTAATAGGCGATAGCGACGTTAGCGACTGCTTTCAGTCGCTAACTGGTTGGGTACGCCCACTTTGCATGTCATTAGCGATAAACATCGCTGACATGCAAAGTGGGCCCCAAACCGCTCGCTATAGCCTAAAAGCTGTCGCTAACATCAGTTAGCGACAGCTTGCTAATTGGGCGATTGAATTATTGCCGCTTAGCGGCCGAAAACGGCCGCTAAATCTGTGATAATTGCCTATCGCCCCCCTTGGTAATATGCCCCAGTGTTCTCAGAAATTATTTTATTTCAGATGTCATAAGTGATTTTATAAATGCTATGTGGTGAGTTATAGTTGATGTAGTGTGGCTACTGAGTTGAATACAATGTCTATGGTGGTGCTCAAGTCATAATGGGGAGAGGAGTTGGCTTAACTACTAGGGTGGTCAACCTTGAATCTGGGGAACTGGGTTCGAGTCTCAGCAATGACGTAGAACATCCTGTGATTCTGGGCAAATCACTTAATCTCCCCGTGCCTAACAAACAAAAGTTGAATGTGTCCTCATGTAGAGGCCCATTCATTTTTTTTTTGTAGGCCTGCAACATGAATGCACTTTTAGGGGCATCATGGTCATGCTGCTGATCTGGAAAAGACAGTTTAAATAGGATTGCAGAATGGTCAGTCCATGAAAGGGGCAGTGAACCTGTATAGGCTAAGTACTGATGATTAGAAAATATGGCGTCCAGAGTGTGGCCTGCATCGTTGGTAGTGCCTTGTCCTAATTGTATTAATCCTGTACTGCTCATGACATCCAGCAGGCCAGCTGTGTCTGTATCCCTAGAGGATTCCAGGTGAAAAGTGAAATCATCTTGTATGTTGAAGTTGTCTGTGTAGAGACCATCCTCTAGCAGGGTGCCTATGTTTGCCTTGCCAGTAATGCATTTTGTGGGCCTGGAGGTCTGTAAAGTACTATTCCATTAAAGGAATGATTGTGGGAATGTTGAAAACAGAAAGACAGTGCTTTGCAAGTGGTAGTAGAGATTGTTTCAAATACAACAGACACCCAGCTAAGATAGATGACTGCAAGTGCCCCCCTCTTGATGGGCCTATTCAGAGTCTGACAAATGAAACCGGCCTGAGGTCTTTGCGCAGATCAGGTCCCGTTGCTCCATCAGTCCAATATTCAGGAACGAAAGCCAGCTTTATTTTATGGCTCTCAATAAATTCAGCGCACTCCATACTGTGTCTTACTATGGACTATGGATCTGGCGTTTAAGAGGGTGCATCGCAATGGTTTGATATTTAGCTTAACACAACTAACAGATTTGGTAGGAGTATGGAGCTTGATTCCTAAATAATCAATCTTAGGTAAACATACCTTACAGTTGTGGCAAATAGTTTGCGGTTGCTTTGGGACCGTGTAAAAGGTTAAACACATGCAAGCTGGGTCTTCCACTGACAGATCCACTCAAACACTCATGCATCCAGTTACAGAACCACTTAGACCCTTATACACCCGCTGAGAAACTCAGTGACAGGATCACATAGCCAGTCACATAACAGAGTCAATCGTTCATACACACTGTTTCAGAGACATTTGTATAGAATAATTGAGATATTGATGTATCTAGTGTAATGATTAGAATGAATTGTAAAGTTAAACATTTGGAATGGGATGGTGGCTATTGGTGTCCTGATTTTGCTTCGTGTTTTTGCAATGTAGTTGTGATGGTCGCAGTCACAGACGTCATTACGACACCTGGTGTAACCACGAAAATGGAAAGTAGATTTGGAAGATGTTTTTTCTAGAAAGCCATAAAAAAAATGAGTTTAAACAGTACAGTAATAAACTATTAGTGTCTAAAACACTGTAAAATGTGTATATATATATATATGTTTTACACTTTAGGAAAAGGGCCTGATCGGAGCGATTACTGATGTCATCCAGACTTCCGGTGTCGCAGCGAACAGAGGAAAACACCAAGTAACAGGGATTTTATTGAAATATCTTTACAGAGAGACAACTTTAAAGAGTATATTAATAAACAACAAGTGGCAAACATAGATTAAAATATATATATGTATGTGTTTCAGACTTCCTGAAAAACACGATCTATTTGCTGTGACGTCACAAATCGAAAAATATTTTAAACACAATTATTAAACTTCTGAAATTTAAAAAAATGTATACTTTTCTAAAAAAGACTTCTCCATCACATTTCTAAAAATGTTTGTTTGGGATTGTTGATACCTGGGAATACAGTCACATCTGTGCCACACAAACAAGCAGTCATTTCAGCAAATCAGAAATCATGATGTGTAATTCCACTGCATTACCATTTTCTACAGCTATTAATTAAACACGCTTGAGAAGCAATCGCAAACGCACACTTTCAGACACACAAGGTCAATGGACACATTTCATTAGTGTTCTCAACACCATTGTACTGTAGAAGATACACTATCCATTAAGTGAACTGGGTAGCACGTACTAATTAGCCATTAAAAATTACTCTAGTTCGATGGAGGAGTTGCACAAAAGCGTTGGCGGTTCTTCAATACATACAGAAGCAGCATTCATTTAAATACAATGCTCATTATGCATACATTAAATTTTAACTAGTTACAATCAGACAGTAAAAAATATGAAATCGTTCAAAGTTTCTGAAAATAAAATAAGAATAAAAGATGTTAAACTTAGGTAATAAAATGTAAAAACCTATGAATTTCACTGAAAAAACCAAAGGTTACAGGGACGTTATAGTTAGGAAATAGAATTTTTTAAAACCTTCGAAATGCACTAAAAAAAACAAAGGTTACAGGGATATTATAGTTAGGTTTACATTTCACTTGTATGAAACCAGAGACATGTGGCAGTTATAGTTACCTGAGCTAACTATAACTTTCACCACTGCAATGCACTGCTTATGAGCTCACATATTGTATCACTTATGACATTGTTTATGGCATCACTGATGACATCGCTGATGGCATAACTGATGACATCATCCACAGAACCACTCACACACCCACTCACACCCCCACACAACCTCTCAAACACCCACTCACATACCCACACAACCACTCACATATCCATTCACAGATCAATACAACTGACACACGCCCACTCACTCATTCACACGGCCACTCACACAACCACTCACTCACCCATACAGCCGCTCACACATCCATCCACTCATTCACAAAACCACTTACATAGCCATTCACACATTGATACAAACAATCACATGCCCATTCAATCTTCAATGCAGCCTTGCACACAAATACTTACGGGGTCATTAGGATCGCGGACGGACTTGCGTCCGTCCGCGACTCCAGAGCAGGAGGGAACCTCTGCATGGCATGCAGAGTTCCCTCCTGTGCAATTAGGATGTGACCGCAAGGGTTGTGGTCACATCCTCTATTTTTAACATTGCTGCGGGTGGAGCTTCAAGCTGCACCCGCAGCAATGTTAAAAACGCACGCATTGCATTTGTATGTAGAAAGTGGCAGGCACCGCGCGGTGCCTGCCGCTTACTGCATACAAATGCAGGGGGGTACCATAGGTACCTCCCATGTGCACCCCCCACCCCCCCTTCACCTAGGGGGCCCGCAACGGGCCCCCGCAGTGAAGTTACACATGCTTTTCCACGGCGGAAAACCCGCCGTGGAAAAGCATGTTTCCATGCACATCCTAATCTGGCTGACGGTGTCTGAGAGACACCGTCACCATATTAGTGCTTTTCCGCCGCGGTTGTAGGCCAACCGCGGAGGAAAAGCTGCGGACGGAAACCAGGACCCACCAGCCATCCTAATGTGGCGGTGGGTCTTGGTGGGTCCGCAGAGGATTTTCCGCATCTTCCAGGCCGGCGGTGGCTTCCGCCGGCCCAGAGAATGCGGAAAATCCTCCATCCTAATGAGGCCCTAACTGTGTAAAACAGCCACTCACATATCCACTCATTTACCCATACACCAACTAAAATAACCACTCACTTACCATGCACCCACATACACACTCAGTCACTCACCCATAGTGTTTCACAAAGCCACTCAGTCATCCATACAACCACTCACACACACACTCACCCACCCATAGAGCCGCTCGAACAGCCACTCAGTCGGTAATACAGCCACTCACACACACACTCACCCACTCATAGAACCACTCATATACACACTCACCTACCAATAGATCCACACAAACACCCACTCGCTCACCGGTACAGCCACTTACGCAGTCACTTACTCACCCATACAGCTACACACACACACATTTATTCACACGTACAGCCACTTACACACCTGCTTATACATCCTTACAGCCACTCAAAAACCCACTCCCACACTGATAGAGTCACACAACCACTGAAATGACATATGTTAGAAATTGTATCACTCATTAGTAGTACAAAAAGAATAGTGATTTAGCTTATGTAGTAGCTTAGTATATATCTTTAAGTCTCAGAAACACTTAAAAAACACAATCACTGGATGATGTCATCAGTGATGTCATTTGAGAGTGATGTCATCAGTGAGGTCACTGACGACCATGTCATGAGTTATGTATATGTAAGGTCATAAGCAGTACATTGCGGGGGTGTAAGGTATATCTCATATAACTATAACTGCTGAATTTCAAGGTTACAGGGATGTTATAGTTAGGCTCAGATTTCATTTGTACAAAGCCACTGAAATCAGTTATAGTTACCAGCAGTTATAATAACCTAAACTATAGTTACCTGAGCTAAATATGACTTACAGCTATATATGTATATATATATATATATATATATATATATATATATATATATATATATATATATATATATATATATATATATATATATATATATATATTACCTACTGGCGGTCGCCAGTAGGTATATATAGTTAGGATTTTTTCCCTATGGGATTTCTGAAAATTCTATGTCTAATAACTTTGGTGTTTGTGGACGGAATCGGCTGAAATTTTCAGGAAAATGGCACATTTTGTTTCTGAGCAGCTCCTGGAAATTTGGGGGGGTTTCGTCAAGGGGGGCTGAGAAAAAAGGGGGGTCCCAAAACGCGTTTTTAACATTGAGTTTTCCATAGGGCGGTTGGACTCACTTTTAGCTCGAACGGCTGAATGGATTTGCACGAAACTTGGCAAAATTGTAGGGACTGTTAGCCCGATGTGCCTTTGCTAGGTCTCAATATATGTGCTTCAGTGGATTTTGAGAAATTAACGTTTAAATCAAGATATATATCTGTAACAGCGCTCCGGGCAGCGATCCGGTTCGCGTACTTTTCGCTTATCGGAACTTTGCGAAGCGAAGCTGATTGGCTCTCCGGTGTCTGTCAACATTCTAAACAGTCCGGTGCGGCCGCCATCTTGTCTCTCGGTAGGATCGAGAGACAAGAGGAGGCCAAAACAAAGGAGGAAATGAAGGAAAGGGGGCAAGGTAGACCCCTTCTGACCCCCTAGGATTGATGAGGGGATATTATAGAGCCATGCTGGGCCCCCCAAAAAAAAATATATAAATTCCGTTTTTTTCGCCGTAGAGACGCGTCTTGGTACGCGAACCGGGCAGCTAACCGGGAAGCTAACCGGCAGTGTAACGGGAGTCTGACGAGTAGCTGATTGGCTGTCAACATTGTAAACAGTTCGGAGCAGCCGCCATCTTGTCTCTCGGTAGGATCGAGAGACAAGAGGAGGCCAAAACAAAGGGGGAAATGAAGGAAAGGGGCAAGGTAGACCCCTTCTGACCCCCTAGGATTGATGAGGGGATATTATAGAGCCACGCTGGGCCCCAAAAAAATATTTCCGATTTTTTCGCCGTAGAGACGCGTCTTGGTACGCGAACCGGGCAGCTAACCGGGAAGCTAACCGGCAGTGTAACGGGAGTCTGACGAGTAGCTGATTGGCTGTCAACATTGTAAACAGTTCGGAGCGGCCGCCATCTTGTCTCTCGGTAGGATCGAGAGACAAGAGGAGGCCAAAACAAAGGGGGAAATGAAGGAAAGGGGCAAGGTAGACCCCTTCTGACCCCCTAGGATTGATGAGGGGATATTATAAAGCCACGCTGGGCCCAAAAAAAAAATTCCAATTTTTTCGCCGTAGAGACGCGTCTTGGTACGCGAACCGGGCAGCTAACCGGCAGTGTAACGGGAGTCTGAGGAGAAGCTGATTGGCTGTTATCATTGTAAACAGTCTGGAGCGGCCGCCATCTTGTCTCTCTGTGGGATCGAGAGACAAGAGGTGGAAAAAAGGTGTAAATGAATGAAAGGGGTAAGGCAGACCCCTCCTGAACCCCTAGGATTGATGAGGGGGCTATTAAAGTTCCCTGGGGGGTGAAACAAAAAAAATGCGATTTTTCGCGGTAAAGGTGCTTCCTGGTACGTTAACCGGGCAGCTAACCGGCAGCGTAACGGGAGTCCGACATATTGTGTTTTTTAAACGTTTGTGATATGTGCACGTGTGGATTTTGTCTAATTAAGGTTAAAAAAATATATATATATCTTTAAGCGTGTTTTGGCGCGCTTACGTTTTGGGTTTGGTTTGCGCTGCAGAGACGATACGTCACGGTTATGCGATGCATCATGAGGCGTCTCACGGGCTACGTGATACGTCACTTAATAAAGAATATATTTTACAGCTATAGATATTAGCTTTTAAAAAACCAATGAAATTCACAGAAAAAACCATAGGTTATAGACCATATATAGTTAGGAATTTGCATTTACAAAACCTTGAAAATTCACTGAAAATTTCAATCCTGCGCCACATTATATCTTCGTCAGGTATAATGCATGCAGAGGGGGTGTTCCCCCGCAAAAAGCTTTGTAATAGCGACACAGTGAAATCTTTGAGATTTCAGTGCGTCACTTTTAGGATGCTGTTGCGTCAAAATCTTGCGCCTGCTTCACAGCAGACCTTTCACATGGTGCTTTTTCCATGTGAAAGGACACATTACTGGAGTTGCGTCACTTTTGTGACGCACTCCAGCAATGCGTTACTTTTGTGTTTACAGATATATCAGAAATACTGACATATCTGTAACTCCTTGCGAATTGATTAGTCATATATTAAATATGACATATCTGGAATGTCATAAGGAGTGCGTCCAGAAAAGTGACGCATCGCTGTTTTCACGTAGCGATGCGTCACTTTTCAGAAATGAGGCCTCCAGTTTATTCACTGTGTCACCTCTACGACCCTTTCTTGCGTCAATACGTCCCTTTTGCATACATTACACCTGACGTAGGAATAATGTGGCACAGGGGTTTACAAAGAGATGTATTTACCAAGGAACACCACTTTGTAAATATGAATAAATAAGGTGCATTTTTTATTGGAATGTTGTGTCACAAAAAGTGATGCTTTGGTGGCGTTAAAGTGACGCTTGGCTTCATAAATGAGGCCTTCTACTTTCAACTCCAGCAATGCATCTTTTCTTACCCTTCCACACCCCTCCTTTTCAACATTTTCTTTGAATATCAACATTCCCCATATTCATTCTTCTTCTCATAACTTTCTTTTCTAACACTCACCTTCTTTCAGTCCTCCTACTTCACTTCTTTTTTCCTCTCATACCTTTCTGTTCTTTCTTACTCATTCTCCTTTCAATTATCAATGCACTATATTTCACTTACTCTTCATTTTTTTAAGAATATAGCTCTTTGATGAGAATTGGAGGTAGTTCTGAAAAGAACTTTTGGTTTTCTTCTTTTAACTGAACAGGAACAAAAACAGGGAATGGAAACTGCTCAACAGGAGCAAAAAGAACAAAAAAAATTAGGGGTGGAAAGGGCAGCGATGGTTTTCTAATGCTCGAACCATGAGCTGGACACTTTGTTCTCCAAAGGTAAGCAGTTGATTGCAGTATCTGCATCTGAGGACACCATGGTTAAAAGCAGGTTGTATGTTTGGCACCTGCTCCTGCGATTGCCCTCTCCCAGAAGAAGTTGCTCCTCCGGTTGATGTAGAGGCCCCATCTCTGGGAACCTCTTGTGCCAGAGCCCTGACACTTTCCCGGGCAAAATTCTGGGGGTGCCTCCTCTCCACATGTCGGATCATCGTAAAGTTACCAAAAGAGTACTTTTTTTTGGGGTCACCCCGTGACAGGACCTGTTTGCAGATCCTGCACTCCACTTTTGGTGCATTCACCTTCTTCTGGTCAGCTGGAATCTTAAAAAAATTCCATATGAAATGTTCCTTCACCTTTGGGGTAGGAGGCTCTTCATTGATGAACTCAGGTTCATCCTCACTGCTGGATTCTCTGGCAGCCATGGTAAATCACGAAAGATCCAGGTGCAAAAAACAGGTCTTTCAGTCACAAAAGTGAAAGAAGAAGTGAAGGAAATGGGTGGGGATTTCATTCATTGTAAAAAAAACTGTTAGCAACCAATGAAAAGTGTTATTTTAGGGTCACATGACCCGACGCGTTTACGCTGCGCGCTCTGGAGCACCTCCCGGTGCGTTTACGCAGCGCGATCGTAGGCGCTTCCGGGGCGCAAACGTGGCGCGATCGAAGGCGCTTCTGGGTGCTTTTACGCGGCGCGAACGTAGGCGCTTCCGAGGGCACTTACATTGCGCGCCGAAGTGACGTCATCAAACTTTTACAGAAATGCATAATCATTTTCCTTATAAAAAAAACTGATTTTATTTGTATGGTACGAAATGTTTTGCATTATTATTAACTTTTCATTCATATTTTTTTTCACGAACGACAGTAGCGCTCTGGGTGCGCTTTCAGGTGAGCTCACCGGAAAGCTTACCGGAGAGCTTAGCTGAAAGCTTCCCTGAGCGCGCACCCAGAGCGCAAAAAAAAAAAAATTATATAAAAAAAATGAATACTTACAAAAAAACAGCAAATTGTAAAAAAAAAAAAAAGGTTAGAAACTCGATATAGAAAGGAATTAGCATTTAAAAAACCTATGAAATTCACTGAAAAAACCATAGGTTTCACACCAGTTATAGTTAGGAATTAGCATTTAAAAACCTATTAAATTCACTGAAAAAACCATAGGTTTCACACCAGTTATAGTTAGCTGGAAATTTTACTGATATAAAACCATTGAAATTCCCACGTTATAGTTAGTCGGACTCACTATAACTTGCGCGTGCAATGCACTGCTGATGACATCACATATTACATCACTCATGACATGGTCAGTGACATCACTCATGACATCGTCCAGTGAATGTGTGTCTTTCTGAAAAATAAATATATTTTATATATGTATATGTTAAGGTCGATGGAAGAATAAATGTTTAAATAAGTGTCTAAATGGATGTTTTTTTTAAAAAAATTGATTGGTTAACTGGCTTATTAAGTGTATCTTAGTGAATACATATATTAGCGAGTAATGTTTAAATATTTAAATATATGTATCAGTGTTTTACTTTGTGTATAAGTGGCTGCATGGGTTGGTGAGTAGCTACATGTGTGTGTATATGGGTTATTAGATGTTTTTTTAGTATCAGTATGAGTGTCTGTATGGTTTGGTGGGGCTGTTACTTAGCACATAGATGCATCAATGACTGACTCACTGTTTGTATGTGTTTTGAAGACAGCATTTGTGTAGGATTGTATGGGTGGATGAGTGTGTATATGTGTGTGTTAGAGAGTGAATGCCTCTCTCACTAGTGTCTTTATGAGTAACTACATATGTTTTAATCTTGTATATATGAGCATTGATGTATATAAGTAAGTATATGTGAGAGTGAGAGATTGAAAGAGTTCCTGTTTAAATAAGTATGTGTTTCTATAAGTGATTGTTTAAGAGAGTAAGTATGTGTAAGTTTCCTTAGAAGTAATGTGCTAATGTGTGTATAGTTGTATATGCAAATAAATGGATGTTTATTAGTTTATTTGCATGTGTGAGTATATGTATGAGTAAGTTTTTGATGACTGTCGGTGTGTAACAGAATGAATAGGGGTATCACTACATATGATGAGTGAGTATGTGTATGAGTGAATACATAAAACTGTTGGTGAATGTGTGAATTTGTATATAGATGGTGAAATTACTGAATTGGTTGTTGTAACTGGTATGGGTATATCCACTTTTTTGTTAATGTTAGTTTCTATTTTTGAATATGTGTTTCAAAGGTTACTTTACAGTGAAAGGAGGTCTGTCACTGTGTCACAAGGATGGTGTCATCAGTGATGTCATGAGTGATGTCACTGACCATGTCATGAGTGATGTAATATGTGATGTCATCAGCAGTGCATTGCACGCGCAAGTTATAGTGAGTCCGACTAACTATAACGTGGGAATTTCAATGGTTTTATATCAGTAAAATTTCCAGCTAACTATAACTGGTGTGAAACCTATGGTTTTTTCAGTGAATATATATATATATATATATATATATATATATATATATATATATATATATATATATATATATTCCACCAAATTATTTCCGCCTCAACTCAAGCCACTTGAGACGGCGGGCTGTGGAGGTCAGCGACGCACAGTATTCCACACACTCCATAGTTTCACACGTTCCCTTGAACAAAACCACGGTCCACGACACCACAACTGCTTTCAAAAAGATGTATTGAGATGGCAACCCTCTACGCTTTTCGGAAACACACAGTTCCCTTGTTCACGAGTAACGGGCTGTATGTCAACAGTAATTTAAATAAAATCATGTGTCCGAGTACCATCCCACAAACACCTAAAATGATTAATCCTGTCTGTGGATTTTTCACCTGTCAAAAATGCAAAGCTTGCAAATACAGTAAAAGCTGTAAACAGGTAAACCTTTTCCCTAACAATAAACCATATCTGGTGGAAATTTGTTTTTGCCTTGGAGGTCACTTACCTCCCTTTTATCATCCTCAAATCCCCTTCCCTCACCATCTTTCCATTTCTTTTACCTTCACTCTCCTTACCCTAATCTATGTATCTCTCTTTGTCCCTTACTCTCCTTACATATGTCCATCCTCACTCTCCTTATGTCACTCCTCCTCCTTTACTTTCTTTTCCATACTGCTCATCCCATAATTTTTAATTTCCCTTAACTCACTACCCTACCTTTAGACACCTTGGGGCAGATTTACAAGCCCCTTACACCTGTTTTGCGCCGCCGTTGCGTCACTTTTGTGACGTAGCGGCGGTTAAAAAGATGTGCTATGGTGCGGGCTATTTACAACATGTTGCATCTGGTTTCGTCAGGGCCCCGCCCGTTCTTCAGATCGTCAGCACAGGCGCAAATCTCTTTGTCCCTTATACTCCTTCCAAATGTCCATCCTCACTCCCCTTCTGTCACTCCTCCTCCTATACTTTCTTTTCCATACTGCTCTTCCCATAATTTTTAATTTCCCTTAACTCACTACCCTACCTTTAAACACCTTGGGGCAGATTTACAAGCCCTTACACCTGTTTTGCGCCTCCGTTGCGTCACTTTTGTGACGCAGCGGCAGTGCAAAAGATGCGCCATGGTTCGGGCTATTTACAACGTGACGCATTTGGTTCCGTCATGGCCCCGCCCGTTCTTCAGAACATCAGCGCAGGCGCGAAATCAGCACTGCGCAGGGGTGCCGGGCGGGCCATTACGGAACCGCTCCGTCATCAGCGCAGCCCACTCGAGACTATGACGGAGCGGTTCCGTCATAAGCGTGGGAGGGGTTAAAGGATTGTTGTACATCAAACAGTCGACGTCCATCGTATATCAAGAGAGATGAAACCATGCACACATTTGACCACAATTGTACAATACACGGTATAGTTAGGAATTAGCATTTAAAAAACCTTTGAAATTTACTAAAAAAACCATAGGTTTAACTCATGTTATAGTTAGGAATTAGCATTTAACAAACCTTGCAAATTCACTGAAAAAAACGTATGTTTTACACACGTTATAGTTAGGAAGTAGCATTTACAAAACCTTTGATATTCACTGAAAAAAACATAGGTTTCACACATGTTATAGTTAGCTGGACATTTCACTCATATAAAACCATTGAAATTCCCCCGTTATAGTTAGTTCAGCTAACTATAACTCGCGCTCCCGCAATGCACTGCTGATGACGTCACATATTACATCACTCATGACATGGTCAGTGACATCACTCATGACATCACTGATGACATCTCAAATGACATCACTGATGAAATCATCCAGTGAATGGGTGTTTTTCTGAAAATTAAATATGTAACTATAACGTGTGTAAAACCTACGGTTTTTTGCTAGGGCGAGCACAATGTTTTCGGACAGTCAGCCTGTAACAACGACTACCCGTAATCAGTCAGAAGCTGCCAGTGGATCTAAAAAAGTCTCCCTGCATGATAAAATCAAAATCTTGGAAAAGAAATCCCGCCAGGAACAAAGTAAATGGTGGGAGTCGAAGTCCTTACAAAGATATATAGAGGTTAAAAGAATACTGCGTGGACTACGCATATTAACAGCTCCCAGCTACGAAAATCCGAATCCGGACCTAATGAAGGAGTGGGCCGAAATAAATCTTGAAGCATCGAGGCAACAGGTCCTTGTCCTAATTAAGTATGCTGATATCGACAGAGCGCAATTATTGGAGGAGATATCGAGCATATACGATGAACTAGAGGGAATGGGACCGGAGGAGGAAAAAGAAAAACTATTGAAGGAAATGAAAATCAGGTTAAAGAAAGAGGAAGAAAAAATCATTGACCGCAAAACTTACAAATTCCAAAGAGACCGTAGGGACTACGAGTTAGAACAAATTTTTACATTTTCAAAATGGTATGATTCCTTGCGTAGTGCGTTATCAGGCAAAGCACAGGCGACTAAACAAAACAAGGCACCTCAATCAAAAATGCGAAAAGATCAGACGGACTCAACAATGTCGGATTTCAGTTCTGAAGGTGGAAGTGGGTCAGAGTCAGAACAAAGAGAGGTGAGCGGGGAAATACAAAAGAAAAGACCTTCCCTGGGAGAAGAAATTGTTTTTTTATGCCAGGACAGACTGCAATCACTAAGACCTGGGACGCGAAAAAACTACAACGAAGGAGGAAGAACTACAACGCAAGGAAAAGGTGGAGGGCAAGGCAACGGAGGAAACTCAAATCAGACATCATGGAAAGGTCGGGGGAAATGGACCAAAAAGCAGTAACCCCGCAAAGTAATACTATAATTAATCTGACCAAAATGGAACTGACACAGAAAGAGGAAAAAATTCTACAACTTGGGCTATCCTTTGCTCCGAGAACAAACCTTAACTATGCTAAAGCACGAACGGACATTTATAAAGCGGTAAGAAAACTCAAGCTTAAAAAATATCACAAGCAAAAGAAAACTGCTGTGGAATCCGATCAGGAGGAGGAGCAAGGTACGCTCTCGCAGGAATTAGCTGAGTTGTGGGACACGGAGGGTGAGGAAGCACGACCACCCATGCCAAACATATTTGGAGGAACAAACAAAACACAGGGGGTTACAGGATTGACAACGTTGAAACCGTCATCGACCTTTTGCCCTATTCTGCCTCGTGATGGAATAGATATTTTTCATGAAAATGTAACTAATGACCTGAAAGAATTACAAAAGCGCATAAGCAAAGGCCATTACAGAAACAACGAACAAACAAAGGACTATGAGAAACTTGTAACTAAATTGAACAAAGACAAAAACATTGTAGTACGACCCAGTGATAAGGGAGGCAATGTGGTCTTGCTTACAAAGGAAATGTATGAAAAGAGGCATTCATGCAACTTAACAACCGTGAACACTATGAGAGGGTCAATATGACAACAGTAAAGGGATGGCAGACTGAATATCACAGCTGGCTAACACGATGGAAGAGAAAAAAACTTATATTTGAAGCTGAATACCAGTACTTAAAGGTGGACCATCCCATAATGCCATGTATATATTTCATCCCAAAGGTGCACAAAGACCAAATAAATCCCCCGGGCAGACGCATCATCAATGCAATAGGGGGGTTGCTGGAGAATACGTCGGTTTATATCGACCAATTTCTACAGACCTTTGTGAAGAACTTGGGGTCTTATGTCCGGGACTCGAGTGATTTCCTTTGCAAAATGCGCGACATTGACTGGCAACCGGGAGATTGGTTGTTAGCACTAGATGTAAGTGCCTTATATACAAGTATAATACACTTGGATTGTATAAATGCGGTAAAGTACTATTTATCCAGGAGATCTGATGAGTTTAAAGAACACACTGAAATGTTAATAACAATGTTGACCTATTGTTTGGAACACAATGTTTTCATATTTAACAATCTGATATATTGTCAATGTCAGGGTGTGGCGATGGGGGCCAGTTTTTCACCAAGTGTAGCATGTTTACACATGGGGGCTTGGGAGGAACTGGTCCTCAGGGCCAACTTTGAGAGAGAAATGACAGAAAATGTTGTGGCATGGTATCGTTTCATTGACGATTTGTTTGTGGTGTGGAGAGGGTCACAAGGGGAGGCTGAAAAATTTATTGAAAGCTTAAACATGAACGACTTAAATATCAAGTTCACATGTACAATGAGCCAGACAAATGTCCCCTTTTTGGATATAGAAATATATACCCAAGAGAACAAGTTAGCGAGCAGATTGTTCCGTAAAACAACTGCAGGAAACACAATCCTACATGCCAGCAGCACTCACCCAGCCCATCTTATACGGAGTATTCCGTATGGTGAGATGCTAAGAATCCGCAGGTTATGTAGTGAACCGGATGAGCTACAAAAAGCTCAAGATGCTTGCACTCAGCGATTTCTGGAACGAGGGTATAGTAAAGGGACCATCAAACAAGCGATCCAAAAATCCATGGTCAAGGACCGTATGGAGTTATTGGGTATCAAAGATGTCTCGGCTGAGGCATCAGATACTCGACCCACTGCAAACACCACCTGCACCAAACAAGCAGAACCATTTCGAATAATAATGGGGTACTGTAACCAGCACCAGGAAGTGCGTAAAATCATAAACAAAAACTGGCCCATAGTCAGTAGTGATCCCATAATAGGTCAGAGTCTCCCTAAAAAAGCTTCCCTAACTTTCAGCAAAGCACCAAACATGAGGCAAAGAGTGGTGGTTACTTGTCCAGAAATTCTTGACAGCAGCTCATGGTACCAAAATAATCATGTTTTTTTCAAATGTAAGACCTGCAAGGCCTGTGTTCATGCTGTCAATAAGAAAACTTACAAGGACGGATTTAGTGAACAAGAACATCGTATCACTAAGGTCTTAACATGCAAAACGGATTACGCCGTTTACGTCCTGGAGTGCCCTTGTAAATTGCAATAAGTGGGGAGCACAAAGCTCCCCGTTCATACAAGAATCTTGCAACATTTGAGGGCCGTAACCACGCAGGATAATACCTATCCCGTGGCGAGGCATTTTAAAAGACACCACCAAAGCAACAACAAAGAGTTAAAATACTATGTGGTAGATGTTGTGACTGCAAGTAGGAGGGGAGGCAATAGGGAAAATAAACTGCGTAAAATGGAGACCAACTACATACTCAAATTTAATAGCAAACAGCCAATAGGGCTCAATGTGACTGAAGATTTGTACACATGCTTACATAAATAAAACCAACAAGAAAGGAATGGAGTAAATGCTGTTTTAAATTGAAAATAGTGGATACTGTGTAAATAGGATGTATATATATGAAATGTGATGAGAAAATGGTCTCATATGAGAATTTTAAGGATTGTTTTGTACACACATGTACATACATATATATATATATTTTTGTATATAAAAATGGTGTATAATATTGTAAATAGAAAGAAGGAATTTGGCATGTAAGATGTGACCTAATCGTTGGTGGTACAAATCGGAACACATACAGGAGTATATGTAGTAGGAATACATCATGTATACTAAGTACCTTCTTTGATAACCTGAGTAAAAAGAAAGAGAATGGGAGAACCTTTTATCTATGTACATAAAAGACGTAGCAAGAAAACAGGTTTTGAGTGAATTGATACAACCATACAGTGTTAAATCGAGGGAGAAAATTTAGAAACTGGGTACAGCCTAGAAAATAATGAATAAGAAATAATTTAAAAGGAATTATGCAAAAACAGCTCAGTCCTTGCATATTGTTTTTAATTCACTTTTTTATTACACACAGGAGCACTTTACACGGGTTGGTGTATAATCAGTAGGAAATAAAGCAGTACTAAATAGGACACATTCACAAATTATATACTGTTGCTGACAATGTGATAAATGGTCCAATGTTTACATTCAGGGATTTAACCCAGGATTTCATGTTTACATTAAGGGATGTATCAATGCTTCATTGTTTACATACAGGGATTTAACCCAGTATTTTATGTTAATATTTAGGGATTTATCCCGATAATATAGAATGGTCGGCAAAATGCAATAATTACAAATGTTGCTGTGAATGGTTGTAAATATCGTACTATTTCAAAAGTATAGTCCGCCTACTATGTCAATGTCTAATGTTGGTAATTTCAAATGAACCAATCACTAAACAGCACTGTGCACTTTAAATACGCTTTGAAAATGTGGTTACGCTGTCATGTGATCAAGGCTTTGTGCCGAAACGTTATGGCGACAGCTGAATAAACTCTGAAAACCAGCATCTCATGTTGGGTCCGTGTCTGTTTCCAGCGCGATCGAGAGCTAAGGCGATTGCGACAGGAGAACGGAGGTTGGTGTATATATATATATTACCTACTGGCGGTCGCCAGTAGGTATATATAGTTAGGATTTTTTCCCTATGGGATTTCTGAAAATTCTATGTCTAATAACTTTGGCGTTTTTGGACGGAATCGGCTGAAATTTTCAGGAAAATGGCACATTTTGTTTCTGAGCAGCTCCTGGAAATTTGGGGGGGGTTCGTCAAGGGGGGGCTGAGAAAAAAGGGGGGTCCCAAAACGCGTTTTTAACATTGAGTTTTCCATAGGGCGGTTGGACTCACTTTTAGCTCGAACGGCTGAATGGATTTGCACGAAACTTGGCAAAATTGTAGGGACTGTTAGCCCGATGTGCCTTTGCTAGGTCTCAATATATGTGCTTCAGTGGATTTTGAGAAATTAACGTTTAAATCAAGATATATATCTGTAACAGCGCTCCGGGCAGCGATCCGGTTCGCGTACTTTTCGCTTATCGGAACTTTGCGAAGCGAAGCTGATTGGCTCTCCGGTGTCTGTCAACATTCTAAACAGTCCGGTGCGGCCGCCATCTTGTCTCTCGGTAGGATCGAGAGACAAGAGGAGGCCAAAACAAAGGAGGAAATGAAGGAAAGGGGGCAAGGTAGACCCCTTCTGACCCCCTAGGATTGATGAGGGGATATTATAGAGCCACGCTGGGCCCAAAAAAAAAAAATCCGTTTTTTTCGCCGTAGAGACGCGTCTTGGTACGCGAACCGGGCAGCTAACCGGGAAGCTAACCGGCAGTGTAACGGGAGTCTGACGAGTAGCTGATTGGCTGTCAACATTGTAAACAGTTCGGAGCGGCCGCCATCTTGTCTCTTGGTAGGATCGAGAGACAAGAGGAGGCCAAAACAAAGGGGGAAATGAAGGAAAGGGGCAAGGTAGACCCCTTCTGACCCCCTAGGATTGATGAGGGGATATTATAGAGCCACGCTGGGCCCAAAAAAAAAAATCTGATTTTTTCGCCGTAGAGACGCGTCTTGGTACGCGAACCGGGCAGCTAACCGGCAGTGTAACGGGAGTCTGAGGAGAAGCTGATTGGCTGTTATCATTGTAAACAGTCTGGAGCGGCCGCCATCTTGTCTCTCTGTGGGATCGAGAGACAAGAGGTGGAAAAAAGGTGTAAATGAATGAAAGGGGTAAGGCAGACCCCTCCTGAACCCCTAGGATTGATGAGGGGGCTATTAAAGTTCCCTGGGGGGTGAAAAAAAAAATGTGATTTTTCGCGGTAAAGGTGCTTCCTGGTACGTTAACCGGGCAGCTAACCGGCAGCGTAACGGGAGTCCGACATATTGTGTTTTTTGAACGTTTGTGATATGTGCACGTGTGGATTTTGTCTAATTAAGGTTAAAAAAATATATATATAACTTTAAGAGTGTTTTGGCGCGCTTACGTTTTGGGTTTGGTTTGCGCTGCAGAGACGATACGTCACGGTTATGCGATGCATCATGAGGCGTCTCACGGGCTACGTGATACGTCACTTAATAAAGAATATATTTTACAGCTATAGATATTAGCTTTTAAAAAACCAATGAAATTCACAGAAAAAACCATAGGTTATAGACCATATATAGTTAGGAATTTGCATTTACAAAACCTTGAAAATTCACTGAAAAAACCATAGGTTATAGACCATATATAGTTAGGGATTAGCATTTAAAAAACCTTATTTTATTTGCACAAAACCATTGAAATTCCATATATAGTTAGTTGCACTAACTATATATCGCGGACCCGCAATCCACTGCTAATGATGTCACATATTACATCATTCATGACATGGTCAGTGACATCACTGATGACATCACTGATGACATCTCAAATGACATCACTGATGACATCACTGATGACATCTCAAATGACATCACTGATGACATCACTGACATCTCATTTGACATTACTGATTACATCACTGATGATATCATTTATGTGATAATACATCTTCAGACTCTAATATAACCTTAGATACACTCAGTGTAAACAGGCACTCACAGACTGTCACACATCCATGGAGTTACTCACACACCTAGTCAGTCATGCAAAGAATCAATCACACCTCCATTTCCTCAACTATACAGTTATACACACCTTACTTATTCAAACATATACTAACACATATTTACTCTCTTATACAATCCTTGATACAAGTTCACAATGATTCATACAGCCACTCTCACATTCACTGGGTCTTATGTTCAGTTATTTATATATGTCAACTCTCACATGGAGTGTGTTTTACATATGTACTTACTTTGACATGTAGAACTGAGATATCCATTCACTAACCAATATACTCATGCACACAGTCAACTGTCCATACAGCTGTTTCTACATGCACTTTTGAAGCCATACACCTAGGGAATCAACTGCTCACACATCTATGCACAGAGTTATACACCTCCCAGCCACCCACACACATACTCAGTCTCCCATACAAATACTTGGGCAACCATTCAATAACCCATATAGTTACTGATATAGCTACTGATTTAAACATGCAGCAGTTTACAGAAGAACATAAATAATGATTGCCAAATTAAGACACTTTAATCACTAACCCATGCACTCAGTGAGACACATTTAATCATTCTCTCATACAGTCAGTCATGCACCTACTAAATCCTTCATCCAGACACTTATACATCCACTCATTCTTCAATATGTAAGACATATTTTAACTTTACAGAAACATACAGTCACTGGGTGTTGTCATCAGTGATGTCATCAGTGATGTCATTTGAGATGTCATCAGTGATGTCACTGACCATGTCATGAATGATGTAATATGTGACATCATTAGCAGTGGATTGCGGGTCCGCGATATATAGTTAGTGCAACTAACTATATATGGAATTTCAATGGTTTTGTGCAAATAAAATAAGGTTTTTTAAATGCTAATCCCTAACTATATATGGTCTATAACCTATGGTTTTTTCAGTGAATTTTCAAGGTTTTGTAAATGCAAATTCCTAACTATATATGGTCTATAACCTATGGTTTTTTCTGTGAATATATATATATATATATATATATATATATATATATATATATATATATATATATATATATATTACCTACTGGCGGTCGCCAGTAGGTATATATAGTTAGGATTTTTTCCCTATGGGATTTCTGAAAATTCTATGCCTAATAACTTTTGCGTTTGTGGACGGAATTGGCTGAAATTTTCAGGAAAATGGCACATTTTGTTTCTGAGCAGCCCCTGAAAATTTGGTGGGGTTTCGTCAAGGGGGGGCTGAGAAAAAAGGGGGGTCCCAAAACGCGTTTTTTGCATTGAGTTTTCCATAGGGCGGTTGGACTCACTTTTAGCCCGAACGGCTGAATGGATTTTCACGAAACTTGGCAAAATTGTAGGGACTGTTAGCCCGATGTGCCTTTGCTAGGTCTCAATATATGTGCTTCAGTGGATTTTGAGAAATTAACGTTTAAATCAAGATATATATCTGTAACAGCGCTCCGGGCAGCGATCCGGTTAGCGAACCTTTCGCGTATCGGAACTTTGCGATGCGAAGCTGATTGGCCCTCCGGTGTCTGTCAACATTCTAAACAGTCCGGAGCGGCCGCCATCTTGTCTCTCGGTAGGATCGAGAGACAAGAGGAGGCCAAAACAAAGGGGGAAATTACCATAAGGGGGCATAGTAGATCCTCGTTGACCCCCTAGGTTTTATGTGGAGGTTTTAAAAGGGCCTAGGAGGGTCCAAAAAAAAAAAAAACTTTATGGATAAAAGAATGAAAGACTTTTCTAATACTGTATGTTAATTATTTGTTGGTTTTGTTGATTATTTTTTAATTTTTTTATTTTTTAAGCAATTTTTTATTGTTGTGATTGTGTTTCAAAATTTAATAACATTTCTAACATTTAACTAGTTTATGAATTACATATAAAAATGATTAAAGACTCAAACAATTTTTTAATATTACATACAATTTTATTTTTCGGATTGTTTTTCGAAATTTAATACAACGTCTAGCATTTCACTGTCTGATATGTGTTCTTGTTCAGTGAACATAAGTTCAAACATTTGACCGTCATCATAATGAAGTAAATGATCCACTGATTCTACACATTGAACTAATTCATGGTCCCGTGATTCATCCATGAAATCTGAGTCATCATTGTCCGCAATAACTTTTTCTGTGTTGGTCTCCAGAACAATTTTGAAGGAAACATTCTGCTCACCTTCCATTTTATTGCTGTAATTTGCATAAAAAATAAATATATCAGTAGAGATAGGGCACTGTTGGGTTTAAGTTCAGACAGGCACTTGTGAGTTTATAACAGAGAAGTAATCTATGGGCACTGTATGGTTTCAGGCGTGAAGTAGTACTATTAAAAAGTGCCTGTGAAGAAGCCTAAGTAAATTCATAATTATACCACAGAAACCTAAATCAGTCCATAATTATAATAAAGAAGCCTTTCTCAATGTCTAACTCTTACAGAGGGATAGTATATAACTATCTGAAAAAAGTTTACCATATTTACTTATAGTGCACAATATACTTCAGTTTTAAAAATAACAACTTACCTTTAGAAACAAGTTGATGTTATTAGTGATATTCTAAATGATATATACAACAACAAGTAGTAGTCAAAATGGCTGTGTTTCCTTCTCTCCCTTTATATATATACAGGTATATAACCAATCAAATGTCAGGTAATAAAAGTAGAAAATGAAAGTAAAATTTTCATTGGTTGTCAATTCCAACAATTCAGATGTGTTTTGTGAAGTAATTTACCTCACGGTATTTGGAGAGGTCTACAGGCTAAATGGCTAAATGGAATTTCAAAGAAATTTGTGAGAATGGAAGGGATTGTTATGTAGTATGAGCTAATCTATATTTGGTGAGAGTGTCTCTAGTCGTTTTTCTGTAAATTACTTTCCCGCCTTTTTTTAGGACCGCTTTCCGGGAAGCGGCCCGGTTAGCGAACCTTAAGCGTCACGGGAGTCCACCATTTTGTGTTTCGGTCGCATTAAGATACAAGATGGAGGGCAAATAATGTTTAGAATGGGTAGAAGGGGTCATGGTAGACTTATCTTGACCCCCTAGGTTTTCTGAGCGTGGCTGAGGAGGCTTATATGTGCGGAAAAAAAAAATTCCGCGAGGTTAGCTTTCGGTTAGCGAACCGGGTAGCGCTCCGGGGAGCGAATTTTGTGGAAAATTAGTGAAAAAAGTTAGAGAAAAATAATAATTGTGAGTGATCAGATGTAGGGTAGCTCTGAGAAGAGCTTTTGGGTTTATGGTACATTTAGGTACTTATAAGTAGGTACCAATGCACAGTCTTAAATTCAGAATGAAAATTCTGTTGCCCTCATCTGAGAAGTGAACTCCATCTCCTCTGTAGATATCTTGCATGTAGTAACGCAAGTTATTGTTGTACAGAGAGCCCATTCCATGGTCTCTCATGTAAGCTGAAACAGATTTGTTTACATGCTTCCTCGCTTTCTCAATTTGTGGACAAAATTGGTTGGACCACCTCCATTTCTGTCTTTGGCATATATTGGAATATACCAAGGCAGTTTGAGGAAAAAGTGCCATTAATTGCTCAAAGGTGTCCTTTAAAAGCATTTCCAGACCTACCCCTGTCAAAGTGCCCAAATCATTACCTCCACAGTGCACTATTAACAGGTCAGGTTTTGGCAAATGCATAAAGGTTTTCACCAATGGTATAAATTGGTGACATTTTAATCCTCTTTGGCCCAACCACTTAATTTCCACATCTTGTAAATTGAGGTTAGGTAAATTTCTGCTCTCAGCATACCTTTGAGCCCAGTGGATGTAACTATGTCCAACAATCCAGACCTTAAACATGGTGGGAGAAGGTTGTTCTGCAGTCAGATGAAGTGTGGTAATGAAAGGGCAGTTGAAACAGTAGGAGTTTCTAAAGAAAAAAAACTGTGGATTTACAATGCTAATGATTCATTAGCAGTGATTGGTGCATTTCCATTTCTGAAAACAGAAAGTTAGGGTGCATGGATGTGTTCTTTGAAAGATGTAATTTGAATGGTCAAGGAAGAAACATTTAATGAAAGATTGCACTGGATACGCAGGTGCACTGAGAGTTCAGAGTTCAATTGAAACATTGTTGTGTGAATTTGCAAACATGAGAGGTCTTCCAGGAGGTGGTTGCTATGGAAACAAGGCAGACAGGGCAGAGGGGGGAAGGGTTTTGATTTGAAAAAAGTGAGGGAAGAGGTATGATTGGCTAATATGAGAGATATGTGAAAAGAATATCTGTATTTCTGTGCTTTCAATAGCTGCAGCCTTTGGAGTGCATCCTTTTTCTTCTGCTGAAGACAATTTGGTGTATTTCTTAGACTGTTTTCAAAACTCAAAAAATATTTGCTAAGGTGAGAAAAGATTTATTTAATTTAGATAGAGAATAGTATGATTTAAGGAGAAAATGATGAAGAAAGCTGTGTTTTTAAAATGTGGTTTTGTCTCTAGTGATATACTAATAGAATTAGTTTCATAGAGAAATTGTAATTGCATATTTGGTGTAACATTCTGGCATGCAGTAACACAAGTTATTGTGGTACATGGAGCCCATTTTATGGTCTGTTATGTAAGCTGAAACAGAGATGTTGCTTTTAAAAACGATTTAAGAAATCAATTTCATTTCTGGATATGTACTGCTAGAGCTTCATAGGTTGTTTTGAGCCATATTTATAAGGTATTTGAGTGTCTAAGATGTTATGTTTTCCTTTTAAAATGTAAAGTGTTCCTCATGGGGCAAGTGTCTTGTAAATACGCTCCCACTTGTGCTTGGCAAATTTAGATTTTGATTATGGGAGTTACCTAGCCATGTTAATAGTGTCCCAAAAATGGTGCTAGGGAATTGCAGAAAACACTTTCATGTGTCTCAAGGACATTTTTAGTCATTTCTTCATGAATGCAGGTATACAATTGATTTATATGCTGTGTTTAAAAACGAATTTTGAAATCAATTACATTTCAGGATATGTACTGTTAGAGCTTTATAGGTTGTTTGGGGTCATATTTAGAAGGCATTTTAGTGTCTTTGATGTTATTTTTCCCTTTTTAAATGGAAAGCGTTCCTCATGGGGCCCTGAGCAGTTCTTAGCCATGTTATTTAATAGGAAGTGGATAACATGGCTAAGAGCATTTGCTGGAAAGTGCATGAATATTGCTGACTTTTCTGCGATGTTATTTTTCCCTTTTTAAATGGAAAGTGTTCCTCTTGGGGCAAGTGTCTTGTAAATACGCTCCCACTTGGGCTTGGCAAATTTAGATTTTGATTATGGGAGTTACGTAGCCATGTTAATAGTGTCCCAAAAATGGTGCTAGGGCATTCCAGAAAACACTTTCATGTGTCTCAAGGACATTTTTAGTCATTTCTCCATGAATGCAGGTATACAATTGATTTATATGCTGTGTTTAAAAACGAATTTTGAAATCAATTACATTTCAGGATATGTACTGTTAGAGCTTCATAGGTTGTTTTGGGTCATATTTAGAAGGCATTTTAGTGTCTTTGATGTTATTTTTCCCTTTTTAAATGGAAAGCGTTCCTCATGGGGCCCTGAGCAGTTCTTAGCCATGTTATTTAATAGGAAGTGGATAACATGGCTAAGAGCATGTGCTGGAAAATGCATGAATATCGCTGACTTTTCTGCGATATTCATGCATTGCGGCCGTTTTTTTTCACATTTGCGAGCAGTTCTTAGCTATGTTATCCAATGGGAGGTGGATAACATGGCTAAGAGCATTTGCTGGATAATGCATGAATATCGTTGACTTTTCAGCGATATTCATGCATTGCGGCTGTTTTTAATCGCATTTGTGATAAACAATTACATTTCTTGATATGTACTTTTAGAGCTTTATAGGTTGTTTGGGGCTATATTTAGAAGGCATTTTAGTGTCTTTGATGTTATGTTTACCTTTCTAAATGGAAAGCGTTCCTCTTGGGGCAAGTGTCTTGTAAATACGCTCCCACTTGCGCTTGGCAAATTTAAATTTTGATTATGGGAGTTACCTAGCCATGTTAATAGTGTCTCAAAAATGGTGCTAGGGCATTCCAGAAAACACAATCATGTGTCTCAAGGACATTTTTTGTCATTTCTTCATGAATGCAGGTATACAATTGATTTATATGCTGTGTTTAAAAACGAATTTTGAAATCAATTAAATTTCAGGATATGTACTGTTAGAGCTTCATAGGTTGTTTGGGGTCATATTTAGAAGGCATTTTAGTGTTTTTGATGTTATTTTTCCCTTTTTAAATGGAAAGCGTTCCTCATGAGGCCCAGAGCAGTTCTTAGCCATGTTATTTAATAGGAAGTGGATAACATGGCTAAGAGCATTTGCTGGAAAATGTATGAATATCGCTGATTTTTCTGCGATATTCATGCATTGCGGCCGTTTTTTTTCACATTTGCAAGCACTTCTTAGCCATGTTATCCAATGGGAGGTGGATAACATGGCTAAGAGCATTTGCTTCAAAGGTTGTTTGGGGTTATACACCATTTTTGGGAAATTAGTAACATGCCTATCTAACTCCCATAATCAAAATCTAAATTTGCCAACCGCAGGTGGGAGCATATTTACAATAAATTTGCACCAGGAAGAACGTAAAATAGCATACTAGATACTCAAATGCCTTATAAATATGACCCAAAACATCTTATGAAGCACTAGTAGTGCATATTTCCAGAAATGTATTGGTTTTCATTTAATGATTTACTTCATTGGTAGGCCTTCACATGTTTTTTTATTTTGATATTTTTCAGTGAAAATCTTATCTGCAACCATGTGTTGGCCTCACCTCAAATAAACAAAACAGGTGATGGACTGAATGTGGATCAATGACACACATTTACCCCAGTCTAAAGATCAGGGCCTAAACAAATCTTTAGATAGGCTACATCTTATCGTCATCCTGAATTAATGATTTAAAATATTAGGGAGTGATTTATGAGTGTTGTATGCCTTTTTTGTACCATTGAGTGTCATTTTTGTGATGCAGTGCTGGTGGAAAACATTTGCTATGTTAAATAATTAGTACGGCATTAAGTTTTAGATGACTGTTATTTATTTACTGTTTGGTAATAGTGGTTAATAACATTTTATATTATATTTTTCCACAGATTCAACTGCAGATTCTTTCATAGTTTGGAAAATGCCTTCCAAAAGTCGAATACGAAAGGCTAGAAAACGTCAAAGACAGCAGGATGATGTTTCATTGCAGCAGTCCTCTTCCCCAAATACTTGTCAAAACACCAAGAAAGGTCCGGGTAAGAGCACGAAATCATTCTTAAGAAATATTTGTAGTAAAAAAAGTTTTGCTCAAAAAAATGTTTCAGTTCACAAAAAGAAAAGTAATTTAAATGGAAAGGAGAGACCCATCACAAATGTTACTGGTAGAGGAAGAGATAACTCTGTGCATGATAGTAGAGGGAAACAACAGTTTAGGGACATTCGAAATCGAATGTTCCGTAATAGGATATTAGTTAATTTATTGAAAAGTATTAAAAAGAAAGGCCAACAGAAAGCGGCATTTTATAAGAAGAAGAAAAATGTAGAGAAAATTATTGATCATGCTTTTGAAATTAAGCGAAAGTTGTTTATTTTGGTAATCAATAGAATTAGGAAACTAAGCAAGGTAATTTCTGATTTCAAAACAAAAAGTAGACGGAAGAGAGTAGTAAATCGTACTAACTTTTGTGAAGTTTTTTCCGGAGAATGGATGCATAGTTCAAGTTCTGAGGCATTTTTTAATGAGGAGACTTATTTTCAGGATAATGATTTGGTGCATGCAGTTGACATCAGTGGTCGAGCTTATGAAGTGAAGGATGGTTGTCCAGTTGAAAAAGAACAACTTGTGACAACAGAGACAGAAGAGGCGCTAAGTGATGAGGTTTTAGGAAGACGTCCTAAGGGTCCTGTGTACATTTGGAAGTGTAGTTCTATTTGCAGTGTGCGACAGGTTTCCATCAATTTGTTTTGTGATTTTATACGGACATTTAATAAGAAAAGTTTGAAGCAGAAAATGAAGTTGTTGCAAGATTTAGATCCTTGCAGAGTGAGACAAATGACAGGTTTGCGTGGTCATTCACTGGCTTGTCTTTCCAGGAGAGTATGCCAGAGTGTTTTTCATCATTTCAGGATGCTAGCAGTGCATCATAATAAAGTGAGAAAATTAGTGAGAATGTTGTATTATGCTAAGAGTCCAGCAATTATGCTTAAACAATTATGTGCTGCTCTTTTGCATGGTTCTGAAATAGATGTGAAAAATATTTGTGAAGAAATTGAGTTTTGTTACTTTGGTAGTAAAGATGAGAATGTTCAAATTGACCCTGAAGTAGAGGGTAATGTGGAAGATAATGTACAGGTTTCCAGTACAGATAATTTTCAGAAGGAAATTGCCACGTTTCAGATGAAATCAAGTGAGAGGCCTAATTTCACTTGTGTATGTTGTCGACGCACTTATTATAAGAATCAGACTAAGGTAGTGGATTTATATGCAAAAAGTGAAAGGGAAAATAATAGTGAATGGAAGGATTTTGCCACATACTTGATGGTAGAAAATTATTTTGATTTGGGATCGGATCAACGTGTGTGTACTTATTGTTGTAATAAATTAAACCAAAACCAGATGCCTGCTAGGGCAGTTCAAAATAATCTGGAATTGGTTGAGATTCCTTCTGAATTGAAGGATTTAAATACTTATGAATATATTTTGATTCAAAGTATCCATCCCTTTCAGGCTATTGTAAGAATGGAGCCAAAGACAGGGAAGTTGCCTCCAACAGATTTACAGAGAGGATTAAAGGGAAGAGTTGTTTATTTGCCTCTAGATTTGAAGAAAAACATTAACACAATTGGAATAGAAAAAGTGGAAGAGGAACCTCTGGTTATCTTGGTTAATGGGGTTCCGACAAAGAATAAGAAAATATGGCAAGATTTAGTGGATGTTAGGAAAGTCAAAAAGGCAACAGTGTATTTGAAGAAAAATAATAAGTACTATAAGAATGTATATGTTGCAGAAGAGGAAGTAAGTGATGAAGAGGATAGCGATTTGTGTGCTGGCCAAATTGAGAAAGTAGAGGCCTCTAAAAGTGAAGAAATATATGAACATTATAGTGTTCATCCTTTGCATTCCAAGGAAGTCATGGGGAATGCTATTGAGTTGTTTCAAATGAAACAAGCCAAAGGGAGTCCCATTAGTGTTTGGGAGGAAAGTTTGGAAGCTCGGTGTTTCCCACAGCTATTTCCCACAGGTCAAGGAGGAAGATATGATGAGCGACCTCATCAAATTCCTGCGTCTGAATACCGGACTTTACGATTGTATGCAGAAGATCCTAGGTTTCGGCAATGCATTCCCTATTTGTTTCATCTCCTGTTTGAAAGCGATCTGTCTGGACTGTCATATGCAGTGAACCACATCTTAAAAAGTGGTATACAGATGCGAAACATCTCGGCAAGTGACTTTATGCATAAAGTCAATGTCCAAGACAGTATTTTGGATTCTCACTTAATTAATCTCATGGCGTGTCAGCGTGGTACTAATGAGTACTGGTACCGTCGTCATGGTGATTTAAAATGTATGCTGAGGAACTTAGGAACTCCAACATGGTTCCTCACTCTGAGCTGTGCCGAGTATGGCTGGGAAGACTTACTTGAATTTCTACGAGAGGCAAATGGAAATATTGAAAACATTGAATTCAAGACACCTGGAGAACTGTGTTCTTTGGATCCAGTGAATGTATGCAGGTACTTCAATCATAGATTTGAAGCTATGATGTCTTTCATCACAAATAAAAAGAATCCACCTCTTGGAGAGGTGTTGGATTTCTTCTGGAGAAAGGAGTACCAAGCAAGAGGTGCCCCTCATATACATATGTTGTTGTGGATCAAGGATGCACCTAAATTTGGAACAGATCCGGATGACTTAGTGATGAATTTCATAGAACAGTATTCTACGTGTGCTGTTCCAAACGCAACGGAGAAGAAAAGTCTAAGAGAACAAGTTCTACGTTTCCAAAGCCATCGTTGTGGAAAGTACTGTCGTCGTAAATTCAGAAACAAGGACAAGTTCTACACCAAATGTCGTTTCAACTTTCCACAACCGGTGATTTCTAAAGGAAGAGTGAACAGTTTGATGTCTTCGCTGCGACATAATGTGACGAGGAAATCACCCAAGAATACATACAATTTGAAAAGGAATGAAGAGTCCAAGTACATCAATGACTACAACCCAGTGATTTTGTCCATGTGGAATGCCAACATGGATATACAGTTTGTGGCTGACAACTGTATGGCTGTGGCTCGGTATGTGACATCTTACATCACCAAAAAAGAAAAGACCGAACTGAAGGATATGTGGGAGGACATTTCCCATGAAAAGAGCCTCAGCAAGAAGTTGTACAGTTTCAGTCTGAAGATGTTGTCGCATCGAGAAATCGGAGCTTACGAATGTTCTGATCGATTGTCTTCAGCAAGTCTCTATGCCAAATCCAGGAGTCTCGTTTGGGCGAGTCTTGGTCTTGCTGCAACGCGAAATCGAGTTCTAAAACCTGTCCGGGAAATTGAGTATTTGGCAGAAAAGGAACCAAACAGTACCGACATTTTGAAGACCAACATGTTGGATACATATTATCCAAATCGAAGCAGTCACCTTGAGAATGTTTGTTTATATGAGGTTCTCCAAAATTATATATTCAAGAGGAACATCAAAGAAGATATTGAGAAAGGAGTGTATGCTGTAATTGGAAGTGAAGGATGCCTGGTCAAGCAAAGAAAATGCCAATTAGTAAATCATCGAAAATTGAGTGGTGAATCTCCAGAAAAAAAGGAGTTTTTCTATTTAGCACTTTTGCAACTTTTCAAGCCTTGGCGTGCAGAAGAGGAACTGCTTGGAGATTTCCTCTGTTACGAAGACTCTTTCAATGCAGCCAAGGAGTCCATAGAATGTCCTGCTTTTTCTAAATATCAAGAAATGCTAACTTTGGAAATTGAGCAGGAAGCAACGATTGCAGTCGAGATTGCCAGAGACAGTTCTCAGGACAGTCAGAGTTCTGTTTCATTGAGTCAAGATCCACTTGGAGGACCTATTATCGAAAATGAAGCTGCCACTGCTATGAATGAAGTAGAAAGAGCCATGGCATATGCTCAGGAGGATTCAGTTAACTTAGAAGACTTGGAAAAACAACTCAACGTTGAGCAGAGGAAAATATATGATGAAGTTACCAAGGAAATTGAGCACGGATTAAGTCATGAGAAGAACAAGTGCTCATGTACATCGTTGAAGCCTGTCCGACTGTACGTGAGTGGAGAAGCGGGAACTGGAAAAAGTTTCCTCATTAAAGCAATCTCTTGTTATTTGCAGGAAAGGACTGAGTCATCGCTGTCTTGTGTTGTCACCGCTCCTACTGGACTGGCAGCACATAACATTAAAGGTATTACTTTGCATCGTCTACTGATGCTGCCGGTGGAGCATGACAACAAATTACAATACAACAAGTTATCTGGAGATGCATGCTGTGAAGTTTCAAGAGTCTTGAGGAAAATGAAACTACTTATCATTGACGAAGTAAGCATGGTTTCAAATGTCATGCTTGCCTTTGTGCATTTGAGAATGCAAGAAGTACTTAAAACTGAATATGATGTGTTATTTGGTGGGAAACACATCATTGTTTTCGGAGATCTTCTGCAGCTGACACCAGTAAAAGGTCAACCTGTGTTCAAAATACTCACGCATGAAGATACCAGGAAGTGCCTAGGGAGCATTGGCAACGTCAATATATGGTTAAACTTCAATTATGCTGAACTGCATCAAAATATGCGTCAGGCAAAGGATGAAGATTACAAGAATATTCTACAAGATATTAGAATTGGAAAAGTGACCGAGTATGGGAAAGAAGCTTTAAATGCACGATTACTGTCAAATTTATATCCCAAACAAGAGATTGAGCCTGAGAATATTTTTCAGAAAATTACTGAGAAGAAATCTGGGATATGTCTCATGCCAACTCTTGCAGAATGTGCCATCTTCAACAACAAAATGTTGAATTTAGAAAAGCAAGAGATTGTGAAACTTGAAGCTATCGACAAATTAGAGCATATGGGATCAACAATTATTTTGTCAGACAATTTGAAATCAAAATTGGATTCATTAGAGAAGACTATATCTAAGACAGCGGGTTTTGAAAAGACTTTGAATGTGTGTTTAAATTGCCGAATCATTTTGAGAAGGAATTTACATGTAGAAAGAGGTCTGGTAAATGGATCAATGGGTAATGTTGTTGATTTTGAGAAATACAAAAATAGAGATGGAATAGAATTTTTAAGAATTAAATTTGATGGCATTGAGGAAGTACAGCAAATTGGTCGTTGTTCTGCTAGGTTTTTGCTTGTTAAAGACTTATATGTTCGCCGTAAACAGTTTCCTGTTTGCTTGGCATATGCGGTGACAATCCATAAATCGCAAGGTTTAAGTGTAGACTGTGCATTGGTGAATATTGGCAGTTCTGTGTTCAAGGAGGGTATGGCATATGTGGCATTGTCACGAGTTAGAACTTTATCGGGATTGTACTTGATTGACTGTGATGTCACAAACATTTGTGCGGATCTAGATTGTGTTAAGGAATACAATAGGTTAAGAAGAGAGTATGCGCCACATTTGCCTCAATATCCTTTGTTTGAGAAACGTGTGGTAGGCCAGAAACGTAGAAATATCAGTAACAGTAGGGAGGTTGTTGCAAAAAGACTAAAAGTCAATGAACCGAAAGTTGTTAGCAGAAAGAAAGTGGATTCTGTTGAAGATATTGTTGGTTTTCAATTTGAAAACAGTTCTGGTGTCAACTGCTATGCAAATGTAGTTGTTAATGTTCTCTTTTCACTAGAGAGTTTAAAAGAACAGATTGTGTTCAATTCAGAACAAAGTTTATGCTGCTTGTTGAATTCTGTGTTAGAGAAATGTAGCACTGATCGAACAAAAGTAGAAAGTGTGTCTGAAGTTCGTTATCTGTTAGATGAATGTTCAGGTCAAACAGACTTCTCTGAAAATAATCAGCAAGATTGTCAGGAGTTTTTAATGTATATGCTTGATGTATTGCAAGATGAGGGTGTAGATGTAGATCACCTGTTTGGGCTTTCTTATCAATGGCAGCATGACTGCGAGAACTGTATGGTATCAAGTACTACTAGTGTAGACTCAGAAAGATTTATATATTTAACTTTGCCAGACAGTAAATCAGTGTCCTTTAATAAGCTAGTAAATGCAGCGGATCACAACATGGAGTGTAGCCAATGTAAATGTGATATGATGTCAACATTATTTATACGTAGATATGGCCAGTATGTCATTTTAATGATCCAACGTTGTAGGCCTGATGGATCAAAATTGTCAACTTTAATAAAAAATTTTGTGGCTTCTCAGCTGTCAATATCAGGGAGGACTTTTGTTACTGTAGCAATTATCTATCACGATGGTCCATCAACAACATCAGGACATTATACAGCTTACTTAAAGTCTGGAAACGGCTGGTCATTCTGTAATGATTCCGTTGTAACGTTAAAAAAAAAATTGCCGTTTGACCTTAAAAATTCTTACCTGGTGTTTTTAAAACCAAAATTTTAAGTAGAGGGAATGTAAGTCTGCAATGCTGTCTAGATTAAAAATCCAACTATATAAACCTGATGCAAGTAAGTCTGCTTCATAGTAAGCAGTATCAGTGTCATAGGAAAAGGAGAACATGAGTGACAAAGAAGAGTAAGTTATTAGTAGTCCAGGATTGTGAAAATAATCTCAAATATTTTATTTTTGAAAGTTGCGAAAATAGAAAATGTCGGGATTTGATTGGAAGAATAACAAGACTTGCGAATCGCGGCAACATGATTTGGCCTAGTGGAAACATGTGATATAATGAGAGAAGTCTTTTTTTCTATGTAACATATTTTACGTATCGATGGAGGTTTTCTTTCAGAAAGTGGCGGGCTGAAAATATTTGTAGCACAACAGAGTGGATGCTGTTCATAGGAGATCGTTCGACGTCATTGAAAGTAAGTTAATTTTAAGGAGTTTTGAAATCAGATTTCTTAGGTTGTATGGGTTTTTTAAACACAGTCATTTTGATTGTGTTTTTTTTTCCCCGCTGTTACATGATGAATACCTTCAAGTCACTGATTTAAGTGAAATTTGATACATTCTGAGAACAGCAAAAAGAAACCATTTAACATGTATAATTAATGTTATGCTTTTTGTCCTTATGATATACATTTAGAAATGTGAGGTACATATGGGTAAGCTGAGTTCTGTAAATATCAATTTTAATGCTTTCAGTGCTGTACTTCTGGGTAGTGTTTTTTTTAAAAAAAGAAAAGAGGCCTCACCTCAAAGAAAGCTCTTGAAAGCACACATCTTATTTGCATCCTAAATCAAGCATTTACAATGTTAGACACAATTTTATGATGGCTTTACATCTTTTTTGCGCTGCTATTGCATCACTATTGTGAGACATTAGCAGTGCAAGAAAAACATCATGTTCCAAAATAGGCCTCAGTTCATCAACATCAAGATACAGTTTCTTTAGAATATATATCTTTAGGATTGTGTAGGGGACGTAGAGAAGCAGAGACTTCTGTAAATGTCAAAGTTGTTGAAAAACTGTTTGTTTTTGAACCTTTTCCCTTGTCTTTTCTAATTTTTAAATACATGTTTTAATATTTTTGGAAATGTTTGTTCTTTGTTTTACAGATTGAAAGTATGAAAAAATATTTAAAAAAGGTAACAAGAATTATAAGGTAAATGTGTTCTACTCTTTTTACCCGCAATGCACTGCTGATGATGTCATTGACAGTATCTCTCATTTACTCTCTATAGCTGTCTTTCTTTTTACATTATTCTCTGTTTACTTCCCTTATACTAACTCTTCTTTTTTTAAAAAAAATATTTTTTTAGTTCGCTTAAAGTTCGCGAACCGGTCAGCGAACTTGAAGCGAACCAAAAGAAATAGAGCTTGCCAGAGTGATAAACATTCTAGCAATTTTGTTTGAAAGGGGAGGTAGTTCTGAAAAGAACTGTTTTTTTTTTTTTTTTTTTTTTGAACATTTTTTGATTTTTTTGTATTTTTAGAACTGTTTTATGTTTTTTTTGTGTTTTTTATGGAGGGGAGACAACAAAAAACAGGCATTGAAAACGGCTCAACTGGAGCAAAAAAAAAAATTACTTCTTGGGTGCATTAGGGCATTTATGATTTTCGAACGCCATGTTCATCAGGTTGACGCTCATGTTGCCATACGACAGCATACCACCACAGTATATACAAGTTAACTTCATATGCTGGAAGTTGGGTTGAATGTTTGGCACAGTTTCTTGTGCCTCTCTTCCCGTCAAAGACATTGTGGAGGTAGATCTGGCCACAGGAGTTGTCGTGGGATTGTCTTGAAGATCCCTTAACTCAGCCCGGCTGTAGTTTAAGGGATGCCACCTGCTCATGTGTCGATGCATCGTATAGTTGCCCATACTGTATTTCTTCTCTGTGCCTCTCGACAATCTGTAATCACAGATGAGGCAGGTGGCATATTTAGCATTCACCTTCTTTGATCCAGGAGGGATGGATAAAAACTGCCAGATGAAACTTGTTTTTCGCTTTGAAACCCGGGGCAACTCTTGGACAAATTGTTGTTCCTCTCTGTCCTCTTCTTCTTCTTCCTCCTCTTCCTCCTCTCTGTTAGTGATAAATTGACTAGGTGGTCCTCTCTTCTTATGAGGAGGTGGAGGTGGTGGTGGGGTTCCACCAGCTGCAGCAAGTACAGAAGCCATTGTTCAATTCTAGCTAAATGGTCTTTCTCTCACCAAGATGAAAGTCAGAGTGAGGAAATAAGGAGGGGTTTACATGATTTGGGGAAAGCAAAAGTTCTGAACCAATGAAAAGTGTTATTTTTAGGTCACATGACCTAGTCATACATCATTTGGAAACCAAAAGTGAAATGAACCAATGAAAAGTTTGATAAACAAGTCACATGACCTGTTCCGCTTACGTTACGCGGCGCGCGCCGCGTCCCAGATCGCTTCCGGTTCGCGGTCCGGAGCACTTCCGGGAGCGCTAACGCGGCGCGTCATTAGACGCATTACGCGATAACGTGATACGTCGCGCTTCCGCGACGCGTCACAGTTCCGCTAACGTAACGTTGACCGGTTCGCGGACTAGATCGCGGCATCAAGATGAGCTAACGGAAAGCTTCCCGGTTCGCGAACTAGAAGCGAAGAAAAAAAATATTAAAAAAAAAATTATCAATAAACATCTAAATATATTTTGGGATTTAAAGAAGAATACATTTTACAGCTACAGATGTTAGCTTTTAAAAAACCAATGAAATTCACAGAAAAAACCATAGGTTATAGACCATATATAGTTAGAAATTTGCATTTAAAAAACCATTGAAATTCAATGAAAAAACCATAGGTTATAGACCATATATAGTTAGGGATTTGCATTTACAAAACCTTATTTTACTCGCATAAAACCATTGAAATTCCATATATAGTTAGTTGCGCTAACTATATATCGCGCACCCGCAATCCACTGCTGATGATGTCACATATTACATCATTCATGACATGGTCAGTGACATCACTGATAACATCACTGATGACAACATCCAGTGACTGTATGTTTCTGTGAAGTTAAAATATGTCTTACATATTGAAGAATGAGTGGATGTATAAGTGTCTGGATGAAGGATTTAGTAGGTGCATGACTGACTGTATGAGTGAGTGATTAAATGTGTCTCACTGAGTGCATGGGTTAGTGACTAAACTGTCTTAATTTGTGCATCATTATGTCTGTTGTTCTGTAAACTGCTGCATGTGTTGATCAGTAGCTATATGAGTAACTATATGGATTATTGATTGGTTGCCCAAGTATTTGTATGGGAGACTGAGTGTGTGTGTGGGTGGCTGGGAGGTGTATGACTCTGTGCATAGATGTGTGAGCAGTTGATACACTAGATGTATGGGTTCAAAAGTGCATGTGGAAACAGCTGTATGGGCGGTTGACTGTGTGCATGAGTGTATTGGTGAGTGAATGGATATCTCAGTGCTACATGTCAAAGTAAGTACATATTTAAAACACAGTACATGTGAGAGTTGACATATATAAATAACTGTGCATAAGAGCCAGTGAATGTGTGAGTGGCTGTATTGATCATTGTGAACTTGTATCAGGGATTGTATAAGAGAGTAAATATGTGTTAGTATATGTTTGAATAAGTAAGGTGTGTATAACTGTATAGTTGAGGAATTGGAGGTGTGATTGATTCTTTGCATGACTGTCTAGGTGTATGAGTAACTCCATGGATGAGTGACAATCTGTGAGTGTCTGTTTTCACTGAGTGTATCTAAGGTTATATCAGAGTCTGTAGAGGTTCATCGTATTAACACATGAATGATGTCATCTGTGATGTTGTCAGGGATGTCATTTGAGTTGTCATCAGTGATGTCATCAGTGATGTCACTGACCATGTCATGAATGATGTAATATGTGACATCATCAGCAGTGGATTGCGGGTGCGCGATATATAGTTAGCGCAACTAACTATATATGGAATTTCAATGGTTTTATGCGAGTAAAATAAGGTTTTGTAAATGCAAATCCCTAACTATATATGGTCTATAACCTATGGTTTTTTCATTGATATATATATATATATATATATATATATATATATATATATATATATATATATATATATATATATATATATATATATATCCCAATATATATATATCCCAATACAGTCCACTGAGATCGAGTCAGCTGACACAAACAGGAGCATACCGCAAGTCCATACAAAATGTGTTTTATTTATGACAGACGCGTTTCACCACTCTGGCTTTGTCATGTCAATGACTTTGATAAAGTTACACCATTATCAAGCGAAAAAGTGCTCGTGAATGTTAAAAACAATAGCAAATATGGAAGAAGGCTAGTGAGTGTTAAATACATTGTTACTCAGTCAGCCATCTTAGCATGTAATACCAAAAGAAATTGCTCGAAGAAATCAAAAATCTGGAACAGCAGATTGGTAAAGAGAAGGACACTAAGCACAGTGATGAATTAGGAGCATCCATGGTCATTAGACTTAAAGAATATTAAAAAGAAATACGTGGTTGCAAACAAACAGAATTCCAGCTGGACGAAGAAGACTACAGATCAGGGCGCATCCTGACCTTTGCGCGCAAATACGATGCACCCAGGAAAGAAATTACCAAGAAAAGGGCACTCGTGTCTTTCAGCGGAGAAACTTCTGAATCTGACTTGGAAACATCGGGAGCAGAAGAACTAAATAATGAAGAAACAAGGGAGGTGGAAGTGGAATCCACTACCTTTTTATAAGAATTCAAGCTGATTCGTGAAAGCCGCCAAAGACCGGCCCCACGGACACACCCTCCAAGAGCAAAACAAAACACAAAACAAGACGCGGCAAAAAAGGGCGAGGAGGTACCAACTTCCAGGGTAACCTGCAGCAAAGGCAACAAAAATAGGACATGATAGAGAAGAATGTTATTAATCTATCAGACCATCCTTTGAGTATGGAAGAACTAAGGGCCATATGTATCATCATGCCAATTTGCGATTTCTAAATAGTGATTTTTAAGGAATCGCTATTTAGAAATCGCAAAATGGTATGTATGTAGAAAATCGCTTCTTTTTAGCGATTCCTAAACATTCCTAAATTGCGATTAGCAAATTGCTAATCGCAAATTTCCCATTCATTTCTATGGGCCAGGAGGCCCATAGGAATGAAGGGGAAATTTGCGATTAGCAATTTGCTAATCGCAATTTAGGAATATTTTCAAGGGTGCAGGGGTGTCACAGGAACACCCTGCTGCACCCCTGAAAATGACATGTGTGGGCATATGGCGCGCATACATGCCCTAAGGGCATGTATGAGCGTCATATGGCACCTTTGGATTTTAAATAAATTGCTTTTTTAAAAGAATTTGCCACTTACCACCAACTAGAAGTTGGTGGTAATTTGCCAATTCTTATGGGCATTTTTGAATCAATTTTCCTTTGATACATTGCATTTAGGGAATCGCACAATTTGCGATTCCTTAAGTGCAATCACAAAATAAGGAATTGCAAATTTTGCGACTCCTTATTTTGCTGCCAAAATGTTTCATACATTCCATTTAGCAAATTAGCATTCGCCCTTTGCGAATGCTAATTTGCTTGATACATATGGCCCCAAAGGTACTTTCTTTTTGTCCGACATCAGATTTTAACTATGTTGACATCAGGATAGACCTGTTTAAGTTTATTTGAAAATTGAAGCTTCAAAAAATCCACCTACTACATCCAATGAAACCTAACGACACTGACACATCACATGGAGCACAAATGGATTCCCTCACTGGCAAAGACCTAGAGGCACTAGAAGTACTCCAAAGTCTTGCGATATTGAGTCATGGATATGATGTCTATGACTTGTGGGGGTATGGAATCAGCGACGCCATACGCTAGAATAGAGCAGACCAGCGGCAAAAGTGGACTCAAACGGAAATCAAGAATGTGTCCACTGACACCTCTGGATGCCATAGATGTATTTAACAATGCTGTGATAGCAGATGTGAAGAAACTTCAACAAAAAGAAAACAAGAAGAGACATTTTAACATCACTGCCAAACAGTGGCTAGCAATTCAGAATCCTAAACAGGATGATTTAATCGTGATAAAACCTTCGGACAAGGGGGGTAACATCGTGATCTTTCCTAAAGACCAATACATCGAGGAGGCTCTCAATCAGTTGGAGTATCGCGATTGTTACATACCCACTACCAGGAATGAATACTCGGACTGTGTGGAAACTTTCAATCAGAGCCTTCGAGAATGGAGAGATGATGGAACGTTGGACATTGATGAATTTGATTTCCTAATGTGTGAATTTCCCACCTTACCCACATTTTAACACCTCCCCAGGGTTCATAAAAATCCACTATGGCCCCCTGGTAGAACAATTGTAGCATCTATAAATAGTCTATTTGAGAACTGCTCTAGGTATTTGAATTTCTTTTTTGCACCATGGGTGAGGAATCTCGAATTTTATGTTGGGGACATACAAGATTTTTTAAGATTACTTGAGGGAATGAAATGGGAGCCTGACATGTTGCTCATTACACTTGACCAGCGACCAAAAGAAATTGCTCGAAGATATCAAAAATCTGGAAGAGCAGATCGGTAAAGAGAAGGACACTAAGCACAGTGATGAATTAAGAGCAGCCATGGTCATTAGACTTAAAGAATATGAAAAGGGAATACGTGGGCGCAAACAAACAAAATTCCAGCTGGACGAAGAAGACTACAGATCAGGGCGCATCCTGACCTTTGCGCTGAAATACGATGCACCCAGTAAAGAAATTACCAATTATGCCAGATTATTGAGGCTTCTTAGTATGGAGCAGATGTCGGATATTTTCAAGGACGATTTTAATAATTTTGAATTCACCTGGGGTCACTAGTCACCTTCCTCTCGCGAGGTCTCCCGTCCGCTTTTTTCCTGGCCTCAGCAGGGCACTCCATCTATTCCATCTGTGAAGTGCGACTCCTCAAACGACCTGTAGCTTGCACCTTTGTATTTTTACTTTTTCTTCTTTTCTTTTAGGCCGCCACCTTGTATGGGGGGGAGGGTTGACCGTTTCTATTTTGGTTCAGTGCTCCATGGTTGGGAGCCGTTAACTCACTGCCTTGGTACGTCTTGCATACCCCATTGTTGTAGACAATCACACAATATAGCTGCTTTATAGCTTGTTGGGACACTCACAGCATTCTTTACCATTTTGTACGACTAGTCCTGAGTCCAATTTTTTTTTAAAGCTGTTCCCCCTAAATGTGCATTCCGCTGTGTGCGGGCTGGGACATGTTCTCTGTGTAGTTCATGACTTGATGTGCCGTACAGTTCTTCTATTCTTCATAGTCATTTATGTGTGATGAATATGGGGTATTGCACCGTTACATGGCAACTTTTACAACGCACTTCTATTACAACGCAACTTTTACAATGCTGGATCCATTACATCGCATGCCTTTACAACGCATGACATTACATAGCAGATGCTATTACAACGCATGTTATTACAATGTAAGTATAGGTAAGTATATCATTTTTTTTAATTTCATTTAATATTATTTAATTAATTTAAATAATAATATTAATAATTAAATATATTAATTTATGTTTTTTTTATTTTAAAAATCAAATATATTAATTTAAGTAATTTTAAAAAATAAGTATGAGTATAGGAGTATATGTTTTGGGGTACTGTGGTATATGTTTTGGGGTACAGGGGTATTTTTAGGTTTTAGGGCTGGGTTTGGGTTTTGGGGTACAGGGGTATTTTTAGGGTTCAGGGCTGGGGTTGGGTTTTGGGGTACAGGGGTATTTTTAGGGTTCAGTTTTTAAATAAATAATTTAAAATAAATTTAAAAAAAATTGATTAATTTTATTTATTATTATAGTTCTTTAATAATAATAATAATAATAGTTCTTTTAAAAATAAACTAGTTTTAAAAATATGTATAAGTACAAATTAATTATTTTTAAATATTTTAATTTATTTAATTAATTATATGTAACTAAATTTCATTTTTAAGTAAAATAATATACTTACCTATACTTACGTTGTAATGGCATGCGTTGTAATAGCATCTGCTATGTAATGTCTTGCGTTGTAATGGTATGCGTTGTAAATGTTGCTGCGTTGTAAAAATTGCGATGTAACGGTTTGCGTTGTAAAATAACGGGTTGTAACGTCATACATCCGAATATGGTGATGCTACGATTGTTGTACCATGCAAAGAATTTCTAATAAACAGAAGTTTGACAAAAAAAGTGTGCCAGACCTTGAGTATGACATGTGTTGAAAATTGTGTAACAATTCACAAAGTGTAATTGGCGGTTCGTATTTAAAAGGGAGTGTATTTTACTTGAAGTTCGTGGTATCTGCAGTTAATAAATTTATTTTGCAGAAGTGAGGAAGACTTCTGTTCTGAACAAAAGTGCTTTTAGTTTGGTTTGTTTCTTGAAATCTATTTTCAAACTAGGAATTGAAGGCCAAGTTGAAGTTTGGGAGTTAGTTTGAGTGGGTGGGAATATACATTGCCACTGGAATTTAATGTGTTTTAAACAGTAAGGACATGCAGTGTGCAAGCTCTCATTTCGTAGGAGTGCATGTTATTGAGAAGCAGATAACTGCCTTAAGAAAGCTCTGTGAATGTTGGTCTGATAGTGGGAGTAGGCGTTCTTTTAGGAAAGGACGCAAGGTTGGGGGCTGTAAGCTTAGAAGTGCCGTGTAGTTGGACATTTTTGGATAGTAATGCATGACTGTCATTGTGGTAGCACTTTTTACCTGCGAGAAAAACTTCTGTATGCTCTTTAAGACAACAATGTGTAAATGGGCGAAACCACTGCTCGTGAATAAATGCGCTACCTTATATAATCACATACAACATGACAAACAACATGTGCACCTAGCAGACACAGCAACACTACATACTGTGGGAAACCTGACTAGCCATGTACACAAACTAAACATGGCATGGCACCTCTACCTCACAATGCAGAATGTGGGGAGAGATGGGAGCAAAGTATGTGTGAAGGTGGTAAGTAATTATCGATTATAAAAGTATATAATGCAAAGTCTTGAGGGGATGTGCCGGACAGAGTTGAGTATGCAGAGCACAGACATGTACATGTCAACATACAATGATGGTCTATTGAGTGAAGTGGACAGTGGACGCAACCATGATAGTACAGTCACTAAGGAAGATTACCGAATGGTAGTGCGTATGTGCCCCCCCTAAAGTTTAAGGGTAGTGGGCTGGCTCGGCGTATGCAAGGCTAGCGTAGGGGTTTGAAGGAGAGGCACGTTTCTCTGGGTGTGGTTCTCTTGCGGATTAGCGAACGTGTCTGCCAGGTCTGCACAGCTTACACCGCCACGAGCCTGACGCCGTGAATGAAGGTGGCTGCGTGAATGATGCTTTCAGCGTGCTGGTATATAGAAAGCGTAATGGCCGCTGCGACCCATATGTGCTCCACAGTTCACCTTTTGACACCGCCTTATGTGAAAGAGTGCCCACCACGTGCCGGCGGAAGCTCCTGGACCGAGGACTGCGAGCTCGGAAGGCTCTTGAGATTAACGCTGGGTACAGCGACACAGGCACACAGCACCCAGCCTGAGGCCCAGCACTGTGGAGTGCTCTGTATACTACTAACACAGTAGTCTGACAGGTACCAACAGTGGAACGGTGTTTTGGATACCATAGTTGGCGATGCTAGAACTGTATCTGAGAGTGGAGATGAAGGTACTCCTTTCAACCAGGTGCAACCAACTCTAAGTTCCAACAGTGGAACTGTGTCTTGATTCCACAATGGAAGATGTCTGATATTACATTCTGCTTGGTTTTTACAGAACTCCTTCCGTTGAGGTGCATTAGACTCTGTGCTTCCGTAGTTAAATGCTGCAAATGATTTTCAGGCATGGTTTACTGCAGTTGCTGGAGTACACAGTGGTACAGCAGGTCAGAACAGTGAAATTAGGTCTTAATTCTATGATAGAGGATGTCAGAAGTTAAAGTGTGTGATGATTTTTGTGTACACCCTCTGATAAGGCACAACCAACTCTCGGTACCAATAGTGGAACAGTGCTTTGATCCCTCAATGGACGATGTTAGAACTGGATCTGAGAGTGGAGATGAAGGTACTCCATTCAACTAGGTGTAAGAAACTCCAGGCCTCAACAGTGGAACGGTGTGTTGATCACACAATGGACGATGTCTGATATTACCTGTTGCTGTTTTTTTCACAGAACTCCCTCTGTTGAGGTGCATCAGACTCTGTGCTTCTGTAGTTAACTGCTGCACATGGTTGTTGTGCTTAGTTTACTGCTATCGCTGGAATACACCGCGGTACAGCAGGTCCAAACATTAAAATGGGTTCTGAATTCTATGATTGAGGATGTCAGAAGCTAAAGTTTGTGATGATTTCTGGGTACCACCTCCGATGAGGTGCAAGCAACTTTAGGTACCAACAGTGGAACGGTGTCTTGATCCCATAATGGACTATGTTAGAACTGTATCTGAGAGTGGAGCTGGAGGTACTCCCTTTGGCCAGCTGCAACCAACTCTAGGTCCCAACAGTGGAACAGTGTGTTGATTACACAATGGATGATGTTAGAACTGCATTTGAGAGTGGAGATGAAGGTACTCTCTTCGATCAGGTGCAACCAACTCTAGGTCTCAACAGTAGAACGGTGTCTTGATCCCACAATGGACGATGTCCGATATTACCTCCTGCTTGCTTTTCTCAGAAGTTCATGTGCTGAGGTGCATCACACTCTGTGCTTCCATAGCTAACTGCTGCACGTGATTATTGGGCTTGGTTGACACTAGACGGTGGAGTATACTGTGGTACAGCAGGTGCGAACAGTGAAATGGGGTCTTTATTGTATGATTGAGGATGTCATAAGTTAAAGTCTGTGATGGTTTCTGTGTACCCCCTCTGATCAGGTGCAACCAACTCCGTGCTTTAGAATTCAAAGGTAGGTGGCTGTGAGGTGTTAATGACCACTGCATCTGGTCTATACTGGGGTTCGCAGGGTTCACAATTTAGATTTAGTGGTGATTGTTTGATTACAGAATCCAGTACTTAACTAATTAGAACGTCTATTGAAAAATACACAATATTGTTTTATTAGAACATTGGAATGTTGGGAGCTCCATTGAAAACAGTGGAGTAGCTCCGTTCTTATAATGGCTTGTATAAGCCTGGAGCTCCAAAATGGCAAAGTTTTTTTGTTCACAGCTCTGGCTGTGAACAAAGGCTTCACAGAGCATGAAGAGATTCCAATCCCCTTGCGCTCTCTTAAGGCTTTGCTTTATTTGTTAGAACATTCTACGCTCTAGTAGCAGAATGTTCAAATAGCCTTATAGCCCTTCGTAGCTGGGCTATAGTGGCTATTAAAGTCCCTCTCTGTTGTTAAATGCCCTCGCCTTCGGCTTGGGCCTTTAATGCTGAAGAGGGCTTTTAAAAGACGGTAAAGCCTTCTACGCAGGCTATAAGACTACAGTATACTTGCTTGAAGAAGTTTTTTTAGGTGAGTTATATGTTTAGTAAAATGACCAAATTCATCTTGCAAGTCCAAAGGAGCAGTAAATAGTGTAGACTGTGGACAGATGAAATCCCAATTCGAATTGTTTTGATTTATTTATTGTAGAGTTTTATGTAATTCATGTTGTTGTATTTTTTGAAGAGGGAGTGAGAAAAGTATTGATGGTTGTGTGTGTGAGTACTGCCTTCATTTAACAATGCAGACTGTAGTGTTCAGAATTCAGATTGAGATATTGTAGATGATGCAGTCCTGTAAGAGAAGAGATTGCTGTAGTGTGCTCAATCTGCACCACTTATACGCATCATTGCAGGCTCCGCACACATTTTCTTTGCTTCGCATATTCCAAACTGTAGAGCTCAAGTCAATGCCACGTGGCTGTGGGCCCCTGCTGAAGGCTCTCTCTGGCCTGTACTGCAGACTTCAGTTTTACATTTTACATTGAATCGGTATTGTAGATGATGCAGTCCTGTAGGAAAAAACATTGCTCCAGTGGGCTCTGTCTGCACCACTCATATGCATCAATGCAGGCTTTGCACACTTTTTTTTGCTACACGTTTTGCAAACTGTAGAGCTCAAGTCAATGCCACATGGCTGTGGGCCCTTGCTGAACGTTCTCTCTGGCCTACACTGCAGACAGCAGTGTTCACAATTGAGATCGAGTCGTTATTGTAGATGAGGTAGTCCTGTAGAAAAATACATTGCTCCAGTGCATACTGTCTGCACCACTCATATGCATCAATGCAGGCTCTGCACATGTTTTTTTTTGCTTTGTGTACTACAAACTGTAGAGCTCAAGGCAATGCCATGTGTCTGTGGGCCATTGCTGACTGCTCCCTCTGGCCTACACAGCAGATAGCAGTGTTCACAATTGAGATCGAGTTGCTATTGTAGGTGACGTAGTCCTGTAGGAAAAGACATTGCTCCAGTGCGTACTGTCTTCACCATTCATACGCATCATTGCAGGCTCTGCACGCTTTTTTTTGCTTTGCGTATTGCAAACTGTAGAGCTCAAGTCAATGCCACATGGCTGTGGGCCCTTGCTGAAGGCTCTCTCTGGCCTGTATTGCAGACTTCAGTTTTAACATTTGACATTGAATCGATATTGTAGATGCTGCAGTCCTGTTGGAAAAAACATTGCTCCAGTGCGCTCTGTCTGCACCACTCATACGCATCATTGCAGGCTTTGCACACGTTTTGTTTGTCACTAATTGCAAAATCTAGAGCTCAAGTCAATGCCACATGGCTGTGGGCTTTTGCTGACCGCTCTCTCTGGCCTACACTGCAGACAGCAGTGTTCACAATTCAGATCGAGCCGCTATTGTAGATGGGGTAGTACCGTAGGAAAAGACAGTGCTCCAATGAGTACCATCTGTACCACTCATATGCATCATTAGAGGCTCTGCACACGTTTTTTTTGCTTCGCGTATTGCAAACTGTGGAGCTCAAGTCAATGCCACTTGGCTGTGTGCCCTCGCTGACTGCTCTCTCTGGCCTACACTGCAGACAGCAGTGTTCAAAATTGACATCGAGTCGTTATTGTAGATGAGGTAGTCCTGTAGGAAAAGACATTGCTCCAGTGCCTACTGTCTGCACCACTCATATGCATCATTGCAGGTTCAGCATGAGTTTTTTTTGCTTCGTGAACTGCAAACTGTAGAGTTCAAGTCAATGCCATGTGGCTGTGAGCCCTTGCTGACTGCTCTCTCTGGCCTACACTGCAGATAGCAGTGTTCACAATTGAGATTGAGTTCCTATTGTAGATGACGTAGTCCTGTAGGAAAAGACATTTCTCCAGTGCGTACTGTCTGCACCACTCATACGCATCGTTGCAGGCTCTGCACACTTTTTTTTGCTTTGCGTATTGCAAACTGTAGAGCTCAAGTCAATGCCACGTGGATGTGGGCCCTTGCTGAATGCTCTCTCTGGCCTACACTGCAGACAGCAGTCTTCACAAATTGAGATCGAGTCGCTACTGTAGATGAGGTAGTACGGTAGGAAAAGACTGCTCCAGTGAGTACCATCTGTACCACTCATTTTCATCATTGCAGGCTCTGCACACAATATTTTTGCTTCACATCTTGCAAACTGTGGAGCTCAAGTCAATGCCATGTGTCTGTGGGCTCTTGCTGACTGTTCTCTCTGTCCTGCACTGCAGACAGCAGTGTTCATAATTGAGATCGAGTCGTTATTGTAGATGAGGTAGTGCTGTAGGAAAAGACATTGCTCCAGTGCCTGCTGTCTGCACCACTCATATGCATCATTGCAGGCTCTGCACATGTTTTCTTTGCTTCGTGTACTGCAAACTGTAGAGTTCAAGTCAATGCCATGTGGCTGTGGGCCCCTGCTGACTGCTCTCTCTGGCCTACACTGCAGATAGCAGTGTTCACAATTGAGATCGAGTTGCTATTGTAGATGACGTAGTCCTGTAGGAAAAGACATTGCTCCGGTGCGTACTGTCTGCACCACTCTTACGCATCATTGCAGGCTCTGCACAATTTTTTTTGCTTTGCGTATTGCAAACTGTAGAGCTCAAGTCAATGCCACGTGGCTGTGGGCCCTTGCTGAATGCTCTCTCTGGCCTATACTGCAGACTTCAGTGTTAACATTTGACATTGAGTCGGTATTGTAGGTGATGCAGTCCTGTAGGAGAAAATATTGCTCCAGTGCGCTCTGTCTGCACCACTCATACGCATCATTGCAGGCTCTGCACACATTTGTTTTACTTCGCGTATTGCAAACTGAAGAACTCAAGTCAACGCCACGTGGCGGTGGGCCCTTGCTGACTGATCTCTCTGGCCTACACTGCAGACTTCAGTGTTAACATTTGACATTGAGTCAGTATCGTAGATTATGCAGTCCTGTAGGAAAAGACATTGCTCCAGTGCGCTCTGTCTGCACCACTCATACGCATCATTGCAGGCTCTGCACACATTTTTTTTGCATTGCTAATTGCAAACTGTAGAGCTCAAGTCCATGCCACGTGGCTGTGGGCTCTTGCTGACCATTCTCTCTGGCCTACACTGCAGACAGCAGTGTTCACAATTGAGATTGAGTCGCTATTGTAGATGAGGTAGTACTGTAGGAAAAGACATTGCTCCAGTGAGTACAGTCTGTACCACTCATATGCATCATTGCAGGTTCTGCACATGTTTTTTTTTGCTTCGCGCATTGCAAACTGTGGAGCTCAAGTCAATGCAATGTGGCTGTGGGCCCTTGCTGACTGCTCTCTCTGGCCTACACTGCAGATAGCAGTGTTCACAAATGAGATTGAGTTGCTATTGTAGATGAGATAGTCCTGTAGGAAAAGACATTACTCCAGTGCGTACTGTCTGCACCACTCACATATGGGCCCTTGCTGACTGCTCTCTCTGTCCTACACTGCAGATAGCAGTGTTCACAATTGAGATCGCGTTGCTATTGTGGATGAGGTAGTCCTGTAGGAAAAGACATTGCTCCAGTGCGTACTATCTGCACCACTCATACGCATCATTGCAAGCTCTGCACACTTTTTTTTGCTTCGTTTATTGAAAACTGTGGAGCTCAAGTCAGTGCAATGTGGCTCTGGGCCCTTGCTGAATGCTCTCTCTGGCCTACACTGCAGATAGCAGTGTTCACAATTGAGATCGAGTTTCTATTGTAGATTACGTAGTCCTGTAGGAAAAGACATTGGTCTGGTGTCTACTGTCTGCACCACTCATACGCATCATTGCAGGCTCCGCACACTTTTATTTTATTTGCGTATTGCAAACTGTAGAGCTCAAGTCAATGCCATGTGGCTGGGGGCCCTTGCTGAATGCTCTCTCTGGCCTATACTGCAGACTTCAGTGTTCACATTTGACATTGAGTCTGTATTGAAGATGATGAAGTGCTGTAGGAAAAAACATTGCTCCAGTGCGCTCTGTCTGCACCACTCATACACATCATTGCAGGCTCTGCACACATTTGTTTTGCTTTGCATATTGCAAACTGTAGAGCTCAAGTCAATGCAACGTGGCAGTGGGCCATTGCTGACTGCTCTCTCTGGCCTACACTGCAGATAGCAGTGTTCACAAATGAGATTGATTTGCTATTGTAGATGAGGTAGTCCTGTAGGAAAAGACATTGCTCCAGTGTGTACTGTCTGCACCACTCATATGTGGACCCTTGCTGACTGCTCTCTCTGGCGTACAATGCAGATAGCAGTGTTCACAATTGAGATCGAGTTGCTATTGTAGATGAGGTTGTCCTGTAGGAAAAGACATTGCTCCAGTGCGTACTGTCTGCACCACTCATATGGATCATTGCAGGCTCTGCACACTTTTTTTGCTTTGCGTATTGCAAACTGTAGAGCTCAAGTCAATGCCACATGGCTGTGGGCCCTTGCTGAACGTTCTCCCTGGCCTACACTGCAGACAGCAGTGTTCACAATTGAGATTGAGTCTCTTTTGTAGATGAGGTAGTACTGTAGGAAAATACATTGCTCCAGTGCGTACCATCTGTACCACTCATAGGCATCATTGCAGGCTCTGCACACATTTTTTTTGCTTCGCATATTCCAAACTGTGGAGCTCAAGTCAATGCCACATGGCTGTGGGTCGTTGCTGACCACTCTCTGTGGCCAACACTGCAGATAGCAGTGTTCACATTTCAGATTGAGTCCCTCTGGCAAATGATGCAGTGTTGATGGCAACAGATATTGCTCCTAGTACGGCCTGTCTACAGCACGCATTATCGCTGGCTGTGCACATGCTGAATGCTTTTGATGTGGCTATGTGAGTGCACTAAAACTGATGGAGCATTTATGATATAATTTTTTTGTGTATTATTTCAGATCTATTGATTGTATGTCAGTATACCACAAGTTGTGGTTCTTTTACGATAGAATTATTTCTGTATTATTTCACATCTACTGTCCCTACCTTACTGTAGCATAAATTACTTATTCTTTTAATATTGAATCTCTGTGTGTGATCCAATGATAACAGTTTTAGTTGATGCTAGCAGCAACCATTCCCTGAAGGCTGGTTTACACTCAACCTGCACGCATCTAGCACAGACGTCACTGGATATGCCACCCTGGTAAAAAAAGGAGTCGAGCACATGTGCCCATACCCACTTCCACTATCTATCTGTGTCCGTCTGTTCATTATCTATGCATTATACTGTCTCTGGGCCGTACTATATTAAGTTGTCCTGTGGACAGCATATGCAACCATGTTACCTCTGGTTTTGAAGAAAATGTTGGCAATGTAACTTTTAGATGTACGGCTATCACAGGTGGAAGGCTGCTTTACAGAGCATAAATATTGATGAAAATGATGGTTGCATGTTGTGTTTAGTGTAAGATATGTGTATATTGCAAAATGTTTAGAACAAAGCTCTCTAAGCAGAAGAGGTGTATCTCATGAATTGTGTGTAGTGTAAGATATGTGTATATTGTAAAACGTTTAGAACAAAGCTCTGTAAGCAGAAGAGGTGTGTCTCATGAAATGCGTTACAGATATTGACTAAAATGGGTGGCGTTTTCGAACTGTTACAATGGTAAATGTTATGAACTAATTACATTTTTTTTATGGTCACATGGCAATCGCGCAGCCAGTGCGGAATGAGATCGCACCCGATGTGTGTTTGAAAAAATATATTTACTATACTATAGGTTTATTACAGTTAGAAATATGTAACTGTTTAAAATATTATCCCTTGCTCTCATACACTTTGAAGTTGTCTAGATATAGTTTTGAGACAAAAAAAAGAGGGAATGGCGTATGCGGCGTGATATCGTACATCTATGACGTAGCACAGGGCTTGGCAGCATGCATTGAACGCATTCGGAACGCGCAGCGGGTGCCACTCCCTACGTACATGACGTAACGCGCCACTTGGTAGTGCATTACGGTCACATACCACAGTAGCAGCAGGCGCGCCCTCATACGTACATGTTGTTACGTGGGACGCGGTGTCACAAACCCGTTGGATACGAAATGCGCATCATTTAAATGTGGTGGATAGGATTCACTAGCTGATCGAGGTTGGTAGACTACCAGTATGGGACTGTAGTTTAAAAAAAAAAAAAGTTTGATATGCAAACTTTTTGGGGAAGATATAAAACAGTACATCATTTTAAACGTTAGAAAAAAAGATAATAGAGTTGCAAAATAATAAAAAACAATTAGAAAAAATATAGGTTTTATAAATATTAAAATATGAAATAAACATTTAAAAAAATTGAAATTCACTGAAAAAACCATAGGTTTTACAGACGTTAGCTAGGAATTAGCATTTGAAAAACCTTAGAAATTCACTAAAAAAAACATAGGTTTCAGGGACGTTATATTTAGTTGGACATTTGACTCATATAAAACCAGAGAAATTTGCCAGTTATATTTAGTTGAGCTAACTATAACTCTTGTGCCCGCAATGCACTGCTGATGACGTCACATATTACATCACTCATGACATGGTCAGTGACATCACTGATGACATCTCAAGTGACATCACTGATGTTATCACTGATGACATCATCTGCATGATAATCTGATGCACATACTGATGCTCTAATATAAACTATGATACAACCACCATAAAATACAGACTACTATTTTTGAAACCATACACACAAGAATGCCAGATACTACATACCACCAACTATTTCCTAGGTCTATACACACATCCAGTGTCTTATACACACAGTTACTCATCAATACAATACTATAATATGTACTGATACACCTATACATACAGTCACACTCTACCACTCATCCATAGAGTTAGTCACATACCTAGTCAGTCATGCAAAGAATGAATTACATACTCATTTACTCATGTATACAGTTATATGCACCAACTGAGTTATTTATACACACACCACATCACTTATTTATGCAGATACTAAGTCATAATTAGTGTCTTATACAATCACTGGTACAAGCAGACAGTGATTTATACACCCACTCTTCAAATAGCTTACTCTCATATATACTCATTTATAAGCATGGGCTGAAAATGTGTTCCTGCTTGCGGAATTTGCGGATTTTCCACGATTTCGGGATCCGCGAAATCGCGGTAAAATCAGCGAATCAGCAGGGACGAATTTTCAGCCAAGCACTTACAGAGTTACAGCAGCAGGTGCAAAAGGTGAAGCTAATTTTTTGTGGAGGAAACATATAATCTCAGGTAAAAATGTAACTGATATACGTCACAATATAGCTGAGTGACAACACTATGGAGATTTATTATTAGAATTACTTAATCTGGAATTCACGATATGTGCCCCTTAGTATAAATGCTTGTTTTTGAAGATACCAATATACAAAACCCACCAAAGACCCCACCTATGAGTAGATAGGACACTAGTGTAACTAAAGTGGACAGGTTAATACTGAACTAAAAAAGCAAAGAAGAGTTGTTTTTAAATGAGCTGTAGATTAATGCAATTCTGTGATGAAATGGTAATTGTGTGTTTTCTTTTAGAACTGGTCCGGAAGAAGGTTGTTCATTAATCTTTCCAAACCGAAACGCTGCGTCGACCCCTGTTCTTGTGAACATTTTAACCAAAATTGTCTTTTTTTGTATATATGCTTTGATTTTATATGGTTTTAATTCATTGAAAATGTTTTCAAAATTATTGTGAGAATATTCCTCTTTTGAATAAACAGATATATGTATTTTTTGATAACACTTCTGCCTGTCGTGTCTTAAATTTTAGTAATATTTAGTAATTCTATGTGATATGTATTAATTGCTTTACTGTGTGGTCATATATTGAGCCGTGAGGTTTTGATCCATTGTGAGATTGGTATTCTTAAAAACAGGTTGGGGGCACCACCAGATTAACAATTACCATCTTTATGGTTAGCTAAGGGGACTCTCTTTTCTTCCTTAATATTATACCCCTGTCCCGGACCTACTATAAAAGGGGGCCTCCTTTACTTTATATGATGCTAATTTTTTGTAACCTTTTACAAAAGGGTTACAAAGAAATTAACTCCAACTTGGGCACCTGCTGCTGTAAGCCTGTAAGTGCTTCCTGGCGCCTCGTTGCCTACTTGCAACTATTTTCTGACCCTGCTCTGACCCTTGAAGCAGGGTCAGAGAATAGTTACAAGTAGGCAATGAGGCGCCTGTCACGAAAATTAAACCTCAACAGGAACCACTGACAGATATAAAAACAAGCATTTGCAATGCAATAGGTCTCGCATTAGGAAAGTTTGAGCTATTGGTCTTGTTAATTAATTTTTTTTAAATTTATGTGTTGGTTTTGAAAATAGCTAAAATAATAGCTTTGTCATTTACAATGCCATAGTTATAACTTTCGCAAATGTGACACCTATAGCATTTTTAATGCAACATGTTTTGTATTTACGTGACTTAGACGTATTGATATTACATATTACAATGGCTTTTAATTTTTTTAAATAATTAATACTTAAATAAAAGTGTTTTTAATTTATAATGGCAATAGCTTAAACTTTTGTAAATAACTTTTGCTAAGATTATGTTCAGTGTATTTTATTGTGATGAAAATCCAAGAACAGAAGTGAAATATTAACATCTTTTTGTGACATTTGTAATAAAGCTTGAAACATTGAGAGAACATATTTGAACCAGTTGTTGTTGAATGGTTGCGCAGATTGATGCTGGGGTGGCGCTCAGTGGTGCTGTGGTGGTGCTGAGTGGTGCTGTGGTGATGCTGAGTGGTGCTGTGGTGGTGCTGAGTGATACTGGGATGGTGCTGAGTGATGCTGGGGTGGTGCTGAGTGGTGCTGAGGTGGTGCTGAGTGATGCTGTGGTGGTGCTGAGTGGTGCTGCTGAGTGATAATGTGGTGGCGCTGAGTGATGCTGTAGTGGTGCAGAGTGATGCTGTGGTGGTGCTGAGTGTTGCTGTGGTGGTGCTGAGTGATGCTGTGGCCATGCTGAGTGATGCTGTGGTGGTGCTGAGTGGTGCTGTGGTGGTGCTGAGTGATAATGTGGTGGCGCTGAGTGGTGCTGTGATGGTGCTGAGTGGTGCTGTGTTGGTGCTGAGTGGTGCTGTGGTGGTGCTGAGTGATGCTGTGGTGGTGCTGAGTGGTGCTCTGGTGGTGCTGAGTGATGCGATGGTGGTGCTGATTGATGCTGTGGTGCTGCTGAGTGGTGCTGTGGTGGTGCTGAGTGATAATGTGGTGGTGCTGAGTGATGCTGTTGTGGTGCTGAGTGAAGCTGTGGTGGTACTGGGTGGTGCTGTGGTGGTGCTGAGTGATAATGTGGTGGTGCTGAGTGATAATGTGGTGGTACTGAGTGATGCTGGGGTAGCGCTGAGTGATGATGTGGTGATGCAGAGGGCAGAAAGGCACGAAAAGCAGTCTAACAAAGGGCAGAAGGGCAGAATAACAAGGGAAAAACGAGTCTAACAGAGGGCAGAAGGGCACAAAAAACAGTCTAATAGAGGACAGAAGGACAGGAAAACAAGAGAAAAACGAGTCCAACAGAGGGCAGAAGGGCACAAAAAACGAGTCTAATAGGGGGCAGAAAGGCACAAAAACAAGTCTAACAGAGGGCAGAAGGCCCCAAAAAACTAGTCTAACAGAGGGCAGAAGGGCACAAAAACAAGGGAATAACAGAGGGCAGAAGGGCACGAAAAACGAGTCTAACAGAGGGCAGAAGGGCATGAAAAATTAGTCTAACAGAGGGCAGAAGGGCACAAAAAACGAGTCTAACAGGGGGCAGAAGGGCAGAAAAATAAGGGAAAAACGAGTCTAACAGAGGGCAGAAGCGCAGAAAAACGAGGGAAAAACGAGTCTAACAGAGGGCAGTAGGGCGCAAAAAATGAGTCTAACAGGGGGCAAAATGAATCCCGCCCTGCGTGTTTGTCCACGAAGATCAACTGGAGTACTTTCTACTGTCTAATCAGTAAGTGCTCCCTCGTTGGCTAAATGTATTGGGGCAGATTTACAATAACTGGCGCGTGCGCCGCAGCTCCGCCACCCATGGTGCGCCGCATTTGTATTTACAATGCGGCGCACCATGTGGCAAAAACGGCACAGATGCATCACGCATCTGTGCCGTTAAAGCAGCGCTTTGCTGGAGCTGCGTTGCAAGCGCGACGCAGCTCCAGCAATGCTCTGGGGCGCCCTATCTCCCCAATGCTGCGTCAAGCCTTGCGCCTGCTTCAAGCAGGCGCAGGGTTTTGACGCAGTATTGGCCTAAAAGTGACTGAGTGAAATCTTGTAGATTTCACTCAGCCACTTTTAGGAGGCGTTCCTGTGGATGAACGCTCTCCCCTGCGCCCGAACGCCTCCTGATGGCGCAGGGCTTTACAACATGACGCATCTCTCAGATGCGTCACATTGTTAATTCCCAGCACCATGGCGCATCTTTTGTGCTGCCGCTGCGTTACAAAAGTAAAGCAACTGCGGCGCTAAAGAGGCGCAAGCGGCTTGTAAATCTGCCCCATAGTGCTTTTACTACACTGTAGCTGCATAAAGGGCCAGAAGATGTGTCTCCAGTGACCATGTGTGCATGTGCCTTTGTTACTGGAGACACATCTTCTGACCCTTTATGCAGCTGCAGTGTAGTAAAAACACTATACATTTACCCAATGAGGGAGCACTTACTGGATTAGCCAGTAGAAAGTACTCCAGGGCAAATTGCAAAAAAATCCGCAAATTCATAGGAAAATTCGCAAATTCGCAAAATTTTTTGCGATTTCACAGGGAAATACGCGAATACGCGGAACACGAATTCGCAAATTTTGCCCATGCTTACTCATTTATATACTCCAACACTGACATATACTGCCTTATAAATATGTAGTTACTTACACATATTCCACTGAGACTTTCATTCATTCACCAACACACCCATACACACACTAACTCACCCATACAGCCCTTTACAGATGCACTTTTGAATACATACAACTAGTGAATCACCCACTCAGACATCTATGCACAGAGTCACACACACCCCCACCCACCCACACAGAGACTCAGGCACCCATACAGATACTCAGACAACAAATTAATAACCTATATAGACACTCATGTAGCTACTCACCAACCCATGCAGCCGCTTACACACCTACTGAGAGACTAATACAGACTTTCACACAGTTTAGTCACTAACCCATGCATTCAGTAAGACACGTTCAATCACTCACTTATACAGTCAGTCATGCACCTACTAAATAATCCATTCAGGCACTTGAAAATCCACTCATTCTTCAATACACCTTGGCATAGATATATATGAAAAATATTTAAACTTTACAGAAACACACATTCACTGGATGATGTTATCAGTAATGTCATTAGTGACGTCATTTGAGATGTCATCAGTGATGTCATCAGTGATGATACTGACCATGTGATGAGTGATGTATTATGTGACGTCATCAGCAGTTCATTGCGGGCGCGCAAGTTACAGTTAGCTCAACTAGCTATAACTGGCGAATTTCTCTGGTTTTATATGAGTCAAATGTCCAACTAACTATAACGTCCCTGAAACCTATGTTTTTTTCAGTAAATATAGAGATATATATATCTACGCACACAGTTAAGTGCAAAATACTTACATTTTCTTTGTAAAGGCATGCGGTAAAAATATGTGTTGTAAAGGGAAATGCATGGTATTGGATAGAATGTGTGGTAAAGGTATTGTGTGATAACGACCGTGTTGAAAGGGTTTTTCCCTCAGAGGAACACACATCACATGCGTCAGAAGTGATATTCTTATGAGCAATTTATTTTTTACCTTCCTGCCAATGACCCACTTTGTCTCTGTAGAACATTCAATTGTGTTTTCGTTTGTCACATCATATTCTCTAATTGGCATCTAGTTGAAATCTGATCACGATTAAGTATCAAAGCCCCACGGTCCGGGGACGAGATGCGGCCTAGCTGCCAGCTGTTGAAGTCAGGAAATGGCGAATAACTTTCGAGTCCCGATCTCGACCCAACCTCCTGTGATCCTGGTCAAATCACTCAATCTTCATATGTTGAAAGTGTGTTACATTATCAGTCCTTCGTGTAAATTGCTCTGATGCTCTCGAGCCACGTGCGTACTATGCAACCAAACAAATTCCAATTTACAGTGGAACCACAAGACACTCCTTCACCATGGCTTCCTGCTCATTAATGTTTTCATCTGAATAAACCTGCAGCTGCTCTGTGTGTTAACTCCGCAGGACGATATTTAATTGTAAAATGTAGGGATGGCATCTGCAAACATATTCCACTGCACCAGAAGGCGAGTCAGACAAGGTGAAAGCTTTTGGCTTTCCGGGTCAGCTTCAGTTAAGAATATTTTCAGAGATGTCCTAGTTCATCATATTGTAAATTAAAATTAAATGGACAGCTGTTCTACAATGGTACCCAAGCGAAAGAAGCCAACCTTGATGGTATTAGATAAAGCAATTATTTTTCACTCTTTTCTTTCCGCACTGCATCGCCGAATCATGGGGCCTCATTTATGAGGTTGTGGGTCACTTTTACGCCATTTTGTGATGCATCAGTGGCGTAAAAAATGCGCCATGTTGCACCATATTTACAAAGTGACGCATCTAGGTAGATGCGTCACTTTGTAAACCCCTGCGCCACATTATACCTGCGCCAGGTATAATGTATGCAAGGGGGCGTATTGACGCAAGAAAGGGTCGTAGAAGTGACTCAGAGAAATCTATGAGATTTCACTGCGTCACTTTTAGGATGCCGTTGCGTCAAAACCTTGCGCCTGCCTCACAGCAGGTGTAAGACTGACGCAGGCCCTTTCACATGGGGCTTGCCCCATGTGAAAGGACGCATTGCTGGAGTTGCGTCACTTTTGTGACACACTCCAGCAATGCGTCACTTTTGCGCTTACCGGTACGTCAGAAATACTGACGTATCTGTAACTCCTTGCGACATGATGCGTCATACTGTAAATATGACGCATCAGGAATGTCGCAAGGAGTGCGCACTGAGAAGTGACGCATTGCTGCTTTCACGCAGCGATGCGTCATTTCTCATAAATGAGGCCCCAGGCACCTAAGTACTAAGGGGCTTATTTAAAAGCACTTGCGCCACTTTTGCGTAATTTTTAATATGGGGCGCAAGGGGCTTGTAAATATGACCCTAAGACATTTACTACAGTTTGCGCGAGTGTTCTTTGTACTTTAGAATGCCACAGAAAGGATGGATCCGGACACTCAGAGGCAGATTTACTAAGATTTCCGTAAACCTGTGTAAAAGACAGCTGCATCACGTTGTGCAAACAGGCTAATTTAGCGCGGTTTCATATTTACAATGTACAATGCTGAATGTGGACCCTGCCGGCGGCGATGCAATTAAATCGGGCAAATATGAATCAAAACATGTCTTGGCATTATGTCGGGACACAGGGACTAAATTGCATGCCTATTGGGCTAGAGGATTCATATAGCGTTTTAGCCCACTGAGGAGAGCCATTAACGTTGTTAAAGTCCGTGAACCTGAGCTATGTGCCCGAGCAGCAGGCGGGGGTCTGTAAGGAGGAAGCGGGCATTTATCAACCGGTATAGACCTCGGAAGGAGGGCTATAAGGATATTACAACATTCTACCCACAGAGTGTAACATTTTCTAAATTAAAAAAGGAAGAAAAAGAAATACTCATCTTGGAATGTTGCAGCAGACGGCCTAAAACATTCATTATTGGCCCTTAGCCACTCCATTGGCTTCAGTGGAGCTCTCGTGATTCCAATTTTCTAATCTTGAATACAATTAATTTTTTGTAGACAACTGGGATTATTGACTTGACATAATAGATGTACCTTTTGTGATTTCCACATAATACCGGTTGATAAATCATGAAGTGTAACACAGTCAGTTCACACAGTCAGTCTTTCCTCTATTGTTTCCTCCTTGTTTCATTTGGCCTTAGCATTTCAAGCATTGAAAAGTCGTGCTACTTTGCATGGTTTCAGAAGGTATGGATGTGTGTTGACTCCTATGTGTGTTTTCCCATATCCAGCCCTATAAAGCCCATTGTGCAAACACTATCAAAGGTTTGACTAGTGGCGTAACGAAACTGCAAAGTACATGGAGGGGCCTCTGTGCTCTGTACCCATTCAGGAGCTCTCAGGGCAGGGGCCAGCCACTCATGCACCGTGCTGGAGGTGGCCCTCTGGAGCTTGGGCCTCCCTGCACTGCTGGGTGTGCCAGGGCTATTGTAATGTCACTGGTGAAAGGATAGTTGAATGAGTGGGTCTGGTGGCTCATTGGACTAATGTGTCAACTGTAGGGGCTTGTGTTTGACCTCATAGTCTCAGATTCAAATCCCGGCGGGTCCACTCACCCTTTCATAATTCTGGGGTCGATAAAATGAATACCATTGAGTTGGGCAACAATAAACATCTGTTATTGAACGCCAAGATATGTGTGCTTTACAAATACATATGTTATGCTATGTGAGAGGATAAGTAGGTGAGAGGATAGATACATGGGTGGATGAAAGGATGACAGAGTAAAGGGAAATTTCAGAGGATGGATGGATGACAGAGTAAATGGAAATCTGAGGAAGGGTGAAAGGATGGTAGAGTAAATGAAAATATTAGAGGATGGATGGATGGATAAAATGGCCAATGGATGGAATGGTGAACGATTGAAAGTTATATGAAATAATGAATGGATAACAGAATGTAAACATGAAATGATTGATAGCAGAAAGTGGATGGGAGGTTGAAAGGATGAATGAATAGATGCTTGGATGGAAGAGACAGAGGAGCACTTCTAGGGTGTTTTGGACTCACTTGCTGCGCTTGCTTGGTGTCATCAGAGCTTTGGTTCGAAGTGGTAGGATATTCTAATTTTCTGGCTACTCTGTTACACACAGGAATGTCTCTCACTTTGCATTCACCCATCCCCTCCTCTTCCCATGCATTCAGACAGACGTGCCTTTCACCCTGCATTCAAGCAGTCACACACTCCCTCTGAACTTGAGTCCTTGCAAATGCACAATGAGAGATAAACCGGGGTGAGTGCATCGGGGTGGCTGTCCCATGTGAGTGCACAAGGAGTGGTGTACCTCTATGAGTGAGTAGCGGTCTACCCATGTGAGTGCAGGGTGAGAGAGGTGCCTATGTGAGCAGACAGTAAGTGATACCAGTGGGTGTATGCAGGGTGAGTACTGGGTGAGTGGTGTGCCCACATGAGTGCAAAGTGGGAGCGAGCATGCCTCCCACTTTGCACTCATGTGGGCACACCACTCACCCAGTACTCACCCTGCATACACCCACTGGTATCACTCACTGTCTGCTCACATAGGCACCTCTCTCACCCTGCACTCACATGGGTAGACCACTACTCACTCATAGAGGTTCACCACTCCTTGTGCACTCACATGGGACAGCCACCCCGATGCACTCACCACGGTTTATCTCTCATTGTGCATTTACAAGGGCTCAAATATCCCCCTGCATTCTCCTTGACTCCCATGTATTTACAAGAGCTCAGATCTCACCATGCACTCACATAGGCTCACCTCTCACCATGCACTGTCGCACACTCACCTTTCACCATGCACTAACATAGGTGCACCTCTTACCCTCCATCCACACAGACTCCACTCTCACATAGGCATACCACTCACCCTGCATGAACATCAGCTCACGTCTAAACCTCTCAACCGGCACTCACAGAGGCACACCCGGCATTCACAAGGTCTGAAGTGCATTCACAGAGGCCCCCCTTTCACACTGCATTCACACGGATCAGCTGTCACTCTGCACTCACATGGGGTCAACTTCACTCAGCACTCAAACGGGTGCATCATTCACCCTCCGCTCAGACTGGCTCGCCTCTCAGGCTGGAGTCAAAACTTCAGCTCTCACTGTACACTCACAGCGCCACATATCTCAATCTGCACTCTTAGTCACACCTCTCACACTGTATTCACAGTCACAATTCTCATACTGCATTCACAGCCAGACCTCTCACACTGCATTCACAGCCAGACCCCTCACACTGCATTCACAGCCAGACCTCTCACACTACATTCACAGCCAGACCTCTCACACTGCATTCACAGCCAGACCCCTTGCACTGTCTCGCACTGCATTTACAGCCAGACCCATCGCCCTGCATTCACAGCCAGGCCCCTCACACTGCATTCACATTCAGGCCTCTCGCACTGCATTCACAGCCAGGCCTCTCGCACTGCATTCACAGTCATGCCTCTCGCACTGCATTCACAGCCAGACCCCTCACACTGCATTCACAGCCAGACCCCTCACACTGCATTCACAGCCAGGCCCCTCGCACTGCATTCACAGCCAGGCCTCTCGCACTGCATTCACAGCCAGACCTCTCACACTGCATTCACAGCCAGGCGTCTCACACTGCATTCACAGCCAGACCCCTTGCACTGTCTCGCACTGCATTTACAGCCAGACCCCTCGCACTGCATTCACAGCCAGGCCCCTTGCACTGCATTCACTGCCAGGCCCTTCGCACTGCATTCACAGCCAGACCCCTCGCACTGCATTCACTGCCAGGCCCTTCGCACTGCATTCACAGCCAGACCCCTCACACTGCATTCACAGCCAGGCCTCTCGCACTGCATTCACAGCCAGACCCCTCACACTGCATTCACAGCCAGGCCCCCCACACTGCATTCACGGCCAGTCCCCTCACACTGCATTCACAGCCTGGCCTTTCACACAGCTTTCACAGCATGCCCTCTCAGAACTGCATTCAAATTCGCATCTCTATGAGCTCTCTCGCGCGCACACATGCCTCCACAGACGCTCTTCTGCCGGGTGGAAGGAAGGGTTTGGATCGTTGGCGGTGTGAAGTATCCTCTAACAGGATTCATAGCCTGGGATTTCTTCAGGCAGCGCAGCCTTTGAGATAGCTGCTGGCCCGAACGCTGCTCAGATAAAAAGCATCCTTGTGACTGGCACTTTTTATTCTCAATCACTGCCTGCACATACAAAGCAATGGGCACGTCTGCAATGAGGGTGAACATGTTCCTACTACGGTGACATTACAATCTCTAAGAAACACTGGAGGAAAATGCAAGATGTGCGGAAGGGGGCCTGCACATCAGTTGAGGCTGAGGGGGGCTCCCTCGAGGATGGGTAAGCCTGGGGCCCCCCCGCACCGCGTGGGCTGCGGGGGCCTTTGTTACGCCCCTGCTCTAAATATGAATTTGGCAGTGTGGCAAAATAATGGGGCTGCACATGCATGCATACCATCAGTGGAATATGCAGTCCATTAGAAATAGATTATTTCATGCTTGCACACCGCACAACCGCATAAGGTGTGTCCAAGAGGCAAAACAAAAAAAATCAACAAGTTGGAAAAAAAGGGCTAGCAGACCATTCAGTCGGGTTGGGAGCATTGCCTGGATTTGAAATGTTGACAGTGAAACACTTTCAAGATTCAAAACGTATTTGAAATAGAATATGAACTGATAAGTCAGATGGGGAGGAACAACCTTTACAACGCGGGTATTACCACGCGCTACCATTACAACGGTGCTATTACAACGCAAGTCATTACAACCACTTGCGCTGGAGGGCACTGTTGGATAGGGAATAGTTTAATTTTCTATTCCAACACCTTCCCTACTGTAACATGGGCTGAAGTTGGAATAGAAAATTAAACTATCACAGCGTAGTAATGGCACGCATGGTAAAAGCCCGTGTTTTAATGCCATACAACCAGCCAGATGTTTTGCCATCAGTGTTTATTCAAAAACAACAGTTGATGGACAGAATGCAGAACAATGTCATACATTCACCCCAGTACAGAGATCTGGGCCTAAATCCTAAACCCCCGCAGCGAAAGGGTTAAGGGATGCATGAAATTGGGTTATTGGTTGAGGGAGGTGGAGGTGGACCTACTCTAGCAACAACCACAATTCTTGTCAGGGTGAACCACAAAAAGTCACTATATTAACCTGTGCGTAGCCCTCTGGTAGCTTCCCACAAAAGCAAACAAAGTGAATAACATTGGCTAAATCCACACCAATCTAAAAAAATAGAGTAAATGTTAATAAAGAAAATGATACCAGGGGCGTGGCCTGACAAGAAGGCCGGCTAGATGCGTATCTGCGCTGCACCTGCCCCAACAAGAGAAATCCTGCACAATCCTGGTGTTATTGTGATCGCCGACAACACAGATTAGCAGCGGACAACCCCTTGCCTCCGAGGATCCCGGTTGCTGCAAAGAAAGTCAGCTCAAGACTGAAATAGACTGGAATACGTGGCAACGGGCCTCCGGAGACCTGTCGGAATCCTGCTATCTAAGATGCCGGACATACTGATGGGCTCTGTAGAAGCCCTTGGTTCTTGGCGAGGCCCGCCGCCCAGGCGGGACTGTTGTGAGCCCCCAGGAGGGGATGAAAGGAGAATGAGACCGCCACAGAAGGACCGGCCGGCATGACCCTAGAGACATGGATAGAGACCTACGCGAGCCCGGTGCGGTGGGGCGGGCACGACTGGCTTGCTTTTCCTCCGGCGGGTGGAGCCCAGATGTAGCGCGGGGGTCGATGTGATGCCCGCGCGGAGGATGTAATAAACAGTGGCTGGGGAATGAGGCTCCCGCTGGAGGTGTAAGGATACCTCCCCCCACATACAACAAGACTTCCCTGGTGCTGGAGAGGCTGTGCGGCGCATGAGTGGGCCCAGGAAACACGCTACGCAACTCGGCGGAGGGCCGGGCAGGCTGTGGACCTGGGAAGGGGACCAGTGATGGCAAAGAGTGGTAGCGCTGGATGAGCGGACAGTGGTGCCAAATAGCTGCCCTTGACTCCGGCAGGGGTAACGTGCACAATACCAGCGACACTGGGGCCCGTGGCTCCAGTCTGGGAGTAAAGCAGAACACATGGGGAATACCCTCTGGTCTGGCTCCTGCATCATTGTTTACCTGACAGAGGGGTCACCAGGAAACAACCGAAGATATTTGCACTGGCCATGGGGAAAGATAAACCCCTCAGAGGCGGCCAAACAAATAAAATTATGCAATACACAATTCCAGGCCCGACTTCGGCTGACCGCCTTATAGTGGAACCTGAACAGGGGACCCACCAGGGTTCGGCGGCCCGTGACAAAGCAGACATTCTGGAAGCTATACGTGACTCCCGAGTGGCACTGGAACCCAAAATGGATGGGATGGCCATGGACATCAACCATTTGCACCTGGATCTCAGGAAGGTGGCTGATAGGGTTACCACCACTGAAGGAGGCCTAAATGCTTTACAGACTGAGGTTCGTCAACTGCGGGAGACGGTAACAGCCCTCCAGGACCATACAGCCCGGCCTGGAAGATAGGGCGGATGACGCAGAAGGGAGGTCACAGAGTAGTCGGCAATGGAACCAGCAACGTCGCACTGAGGAGCAGCAACACAGGGTACGAGATCTGGCGGACGCACCATGGTGGGACCTGGCCGCACTCTACGGATGGAACTAGAGACAATCCCAATGCAGAACCAGTTCTCTTCACTTTGCCTGGTGCAGGCGACACAATCGGAGGTGGGAGGGGCCACCCGCCTGGTGGATGGAGTCCATGAGACACAAGAGGGGCAGACCCTGCATTGAGACCTTGGGGTCCTGGGTCATGGACACTGTGAGTATTTGCCTTGACCCGAGGGGCACCTAATTCGAATAAGGGGCTCATAAGAGAGGGTCACAGGCCCAGAGACTTTACGAAGGGGGGGCAGGGGGAAACGTTTTCAAGTAGGTTGCATTACTTAGCCAATAAACCCTTTTTGACTCGCCGGCTGTAGAGTGCTGAGGCGGCCTGGCTAGACCACCAGTCGGGCAGGGCCGCGCGGTGCCAGTCAGTCGGTTGAATTTCAGCCTTTAGGAGGGGGCGGTCTGACTTGGGAAAGTAAGTTCATTTATAGTCATTATTCCAAGGTGGGGGGTGGTGATTTAGAGGGTGGGTGGAGCTTTGGGGCGGGGTTCTGAGTCCTCAGACCAAGGTTGGGTTGTGAGAATGAAATACTACTGCTTGTGGGTGGGGGGAGCTGGCGTTTCACAACGTTGTTTTGTTTGGCTCACTGCTGGGTCGGGTCCTTGCTGCTTTATTAGAGATTGGGGAAGATCATATCAAGAGGGGTCATGCAATAACACTATTGGAGGACCCCGCACGACAGTCAGGTGCAGCTGCGCTCACAGATACTGACCGATGCCAGGTGACGCGCAGAAGTATAAACTCATCACGTGGAATGTCCGTGGGCTCAATAATATGGTCAAACTCATCCATGTGGCAACATACCTTAGGAGGTATGGGATAAGTATAGCCCTACTCCAAGAAACGTACCTATGGGGAGACTGTCTTAAACACGTCCAACGCAGATGGAGGGGTCAATTTCTTGCTACATCCTACTAGGGGTTTGCTAGGGAGCGCATATATGGGTGGCACCAGGAGTTCCCTTTAAGGTTCTACACACTAGAAGTGACCCTGATGGGAGGTTTGTGACGGTGGAGGGGACGGTGGATGGGCGCAGTTTATGCTTGGTAAGAATGTATGCCCCTAATAGTGATGATGGTTGGTTTGTGAGCTGAGTCTTGGGGCAACTATATCTGGATCCAGACACGGAATTGATTGTTGCAGGAGATTTTAATTGTGCCTTAGATGGGGAGCTAGATAGACACCCCCCAAAGCTGGATGCCAAACCTAAAATGAGAGAGGCTGTGGGCCAGATGCTTCAAAACTATGGCTTTCTGGCTATCTGGCGACACCGCAACCCTGATCGTTGACTGTACTCATGCTACATACCTGCTGCCAATACCTATAGTAGACTAGACTATTTCTTTATCCAACAGACGAGGTCGCATCAGATAGCGGAGACACAATATCTGGCCCGCTATTGGTTCGCTCACTCCCCGCTATTGATAACATACTCTCTAGGCCGGCCGAGATCTAAGATACCGCTATGGATGCTCAACAACAAAGCCTTTGGGGACCCAACTTACAAAGACGCCATAACAAACGGGTTTGATGCCTATTTTGAGGTGAACTGTGGCATGGCCAGCACACAGTCAATCAAATGGGACACAATGAAGGTGGTGATACGGGGGGGGTATGTATGTCCACGGAGGTGGGGTTAAGAAAGTACTGGAGCGAGACCTACGCCAGCATGAGGAGCGCTTGGCAGCACTAGAGAAGGAGCTTCCCATGAACAGGGAGGGGGGAAAAAAAGAAAGAAAATGATACCGGAATGAAAAAAATCCAATCAGTAGAACTCAAGATAGTCAATTTCAAAGTCATAGGTTAAACTCACGCAAAAAATGCAAAGCACCTAATTGAGTTAGCTGATCTTGCTGGACTGGGTCAAAGTCACAAGTTCAAGCAAACTGCTTTGGAGCACGGGCCGGGTACATGACTGAGGTTGGCCCACTGAGCAATCTATCTAGTTGTGCATGGACTGAGATGTGAGGTCCTGGTCATGCTAAGTCAAGTTGGGTCGGGTCCAATGGAGCCGGCGATCAGAAGCTGCTAGTTGCTGTGTTGAGTTGCATCACGCTGTGTCGGTTCAGATGAGGTCACTAATCAGGAGTTGTGAGATGCTGTGATGTGAGGTCCTGCGTCAACATCCGTTGTGCTGTGTAGGTTCCTGTGAGGCTGCCGATCAGAAGCTATGAGGTACTGGGATGTGAGGTTCAGTGTCATGCTTTATCAGGATGCATCAATGTGTGTTCGTTCTGAGTGAGCCCACAATGGGGCACACTCTGATGCCAGCCAAGGATCCAGGACCTGCGTGGCACCTCTAGACGATCAGCACATACTTCAGCAAAGACCAGCAGCAGGGCACAAGCAGGTCCAGTTGAGTCTGTGCAGCAAAACAGATGCAGAACAGGTCTCTGGAGCTTTGGTATGTCCTTGCAGGTCAGAAAAGGACACCAGTCAGCTAGCCCTTGGAGTAACTCTGGTGGTTCTGGGTTATAGGAGTAGGCCTAGTCTTCCTTAGGCAAAATGGTAGACCTTCTTGCAGTAGGGCTGTCCTTTTAGCGGTAGGGAGCAGAGCAGTCGTTATTTTGTCTTTCACAAGTTCAGAAGTGAACTGAGGGTCAATCCATCAATTATGATTCTTATAAAGCGCAACTACTCACCCATGAGGGTCTCAAGGTGCTGAGTGGGGGGGTGGATCTTCAGTTCAGTCGAAGATCTAGGTCTTTAGGTCCTTCCTGAATTGTGGCAGTGATGGTGATTGCCTGATGCACAGAGGCAGAGAGTTCCAGGTCTTTGCAGCGTGGTAGGAGAAGGATCTTCCTCCAGCGAGGTCTTGCAGATCTGTGTGATGGTAGCCAGGGCCAGTTGGGCGGAGTGGAGATGTCTGGTGGGAGTGTAGAAGGAGAGGCGGTGGTTGAGGTATGCAGGTTGGGTGTGGTGGAGAGCTATGTAGGTGTGTGTAAGGAGCATGAAGGAAATATTCCTTGGTTGCTAGGTAGGTTCTTTGGTTGATAGGCAGCCATTGAAGGTCTCTCACGTGGCCGGTGAGGTGACTGTGGTGTGGGATTTTCAGGATAACTCTGGCGGAGGTGTTCTGGATGTCCTGCAGTTTCTTTTGGAGCTTCTGGGTGGTGCTGGCATAGAGTGCACTCCTGTAGTCAAGTCTGCTGTTGACGATCACATGGGTGACCATTTTCCTGGACTCAGTGGGGATCCACTTGAAGATCTTATGAAGCGAGGGCCAGTTGGGCAGAGTGGAGATGTCTGGTAGGAGTGTAGAAGGAGAGGCGGTGGTTGAGGTATGCAGGTTGGGTGTGGCGGAGAACTATGTAGGTGTGTGCAAGGAGCTTGAAGGAAATTCTTTGGTTGCTAGGTAGGTTCTTTGGTTGATAGGTAGCCATTGAAAGTCTCTCACGTGGCGGGGGAGGTGACTGTGGCGTGTGATTTTCAGGATGACTCTGGCGGAGGTGTTCTGGATGTTCAGCAGTTTCTTTTGGAGCTTCTGGGTTGTGCTGGCATAGAGTGCACTCCTGTAGTCGAGTCTGCTGTTGACGATCACATCGGTGACCATTTTCCTGGACTCGGTGGGGATCCACTTGAATATCTTACAAAGCAGGCAGAGCATGTGGAAGCAGGAGGACGAAACAATGCTGATTTGGCAGTTAATTGAGAGCGAGGAGTCCAGGATGATGCAGAGGTTTCCTGCATGATCCGTGGGTGTGGGGGGGGGGGGGGGGGTTCAAAGTGATGCGGGCCACCAGAAGTGGTCCCAGGCAGAGGGGGTGCAGCCCAGGATGAAAGTTTCAGTCTTGTCTGTGTTGAGCTTGGTACAGCTGTCCTTTATCCAGGAGGCGACTGCAGCTTTGGGTTTATCTGTGAGTGAGAGGATCAGCTGGGTGTTGTCGGCATAGGAGACAATGTTTAGTCCATGGTTTCTGACGATGGCTGTCAGTGAGGCCATGTAGATGTTGAAGAGGGTGGGGCTCAGGGAGAATCCCTGAGGTACCCTGCAGCTGATTACTGTGGATCCACTCTATACAAGCGGGTTTCAGGACACATCATAGCACTGAGCTGGTGATGGTGTCGGGTCTGGATGAGCTTAGATGTATTTATTTATTTATTATTTATTTTGAAGCTTATAAAGCGCACGGTTACCCTCAACAGACAGCAGGCTAGAGAGGGACGATAGCGGCTAGAGACTGGAAAACAACCAGGTTTTCAATATACTCCGGAACAGTTACTCTGATGGAGAGAGCCTAAGATCTAATGGGAGGCTGTTCCAGAGTTTAGCGGTCCCTACTGCAAACGCTCTGCCCCCCATTCTGGACCGGCGAAAACGCGGAGTGACAAGGAGGTAAAGGTTATTAGATCTGAGAGCTCTAGTGGAGCGGACAGGTTTAAGCCTATTTCTCAGATAGGCAGGGCCAAGGCCCTAAAGGGCCCTAAATGCAATGACCAGTGCTTTAAATTGAATACGCCGAGTCACTGGCAGCCAGTGCAGCTTCCTCAGGTATGGAGTGATCGAATGGCGGTAAGGGATGTTACCAATCAGCCTAGCAGCCGCATTCTGCACGATCTGCAGTGGATTGATCAGGTAGGCAGGGGCCTCGACAAACAGACTATTTGAATAGTCGAGATGCGTGGTGATTAATGCACGTATGACGGTCCTGCGTGAATCAAGAGGAAGATAAGGAAAGATTTTCCTGATCATGCGAAGTTTGCCGAAGCAGGTTGCAGTGACTTTTTTGATACAGGTTTTACATGATAGAGTATTGTCAAATGTAGGGACGACAACAAACATCTGAGTGCCCTGATTTTATTAGATCTGTCAGTGGCATTCGACACGGTCAGCTATGACATCTTGCTGTGCCGGTTGTCAAATCTGGGCATAAAAGGACAAGCACTCCAGTGGCTATGATCCTTCCTGACTAACCGTACCCAGAGAGTCCAAATGGGGGACCAGGTGTCGACTGAGGGCTCCCTGACCTGTGGAGTCCCCCAGGGTGCTGCGTTGTCTCCAATCCTCTTTAACATCTATCTGCAGCCCTTGGTGGAGGCGCTCACAGGCAGGGATTGCCAGGTTTTTAACTACGCTGATGACACTCAATTCCTAGTCCGTCTTGACCACACCAGCCAGGCTCAAGAATCTGTGAGAAATCTTCTCAGGTATACTGTTAACTGGATGGCATCTAACTCACTAAAAATCAACCCGGATAAAACCGAGGTGCTTATCATCCCAGTTCAAAATAGCCCTTGGTGCGAACTGTTCTGGTCTTCAGAGTTAGGTGGGGCACCAACCCCAGTACCAGTAGTAAAGAGCCTGGGTCTGAAGATCGACTCTGAGCTGTCGATGTCTAGTCAGGTATTGACAGTGGTGGATATATGTATGGGCCTACTCAGATAACTAGAGAAACTTTTCCCTCTCCTTTCCACCTCTGTCCTACAATCAATTGTTTCAGCTACGGTCATCTCCCAGCTAGACTATGGGAATGCCCTTTATTTAGGCATCCCACAGAAGCTACTAAGGAGGCTGCAGGTTGTTCAAAATGACGCAACTAGGTTAATCTTTAGCCTCCCTAGGCGCACGAGAGCCACCCCCCTGTTGCATAAATTGCACTTGCTGCCTATAGAACAGCGGGTGCACTTTAAGAGCCTGTGTATAGCCCACAAGGCTATACACGGAGATGCGCCAAAATATATAAAAGACAGAGTACAAAAGTACGTGCCGGGACGGACTCTGCATTCTTCAGAGACCTGCAGATTAGCCTCTTCCAGATACAACCTCAAGACCAAAGGGGGCAGAGCGGTTTCGTTTCTCCTGCCATGGATCTGGAATGATTTACCAGAGTCCTTACGGAGGGAACCAGCCTTGCTCCCCTTTAGAAAGCTGCTAAAAACACATGTTCAGAGCAACACTGACATCTGTTTAGCCCGCCGTCCTGCAGTCTTGCAGTGCCCTGATCCTTCTCTTAAGCGCTTAGAGACCAGTGGTAATTTGCGCTATATAAAAATAAAATAACATAACATTCTGAGTTGAACGGTGGGAGTCTGACTCTGTGTTCATCCGGTGAGGAAGGAGCAGATCCATTCCAGGGCTTTGTCACATATGCTGTAGTTGTAGAGACTGGCGCAGAAGATGTGGTGGGAGACGGTGTTGAAGGCACCCAAGAGGTCCAGGAGGATGAGTGCATCATTTTGCCTTAGTCGAGGAGAGTATGGATGTAGTCTGTAGTGGCAAGGAGAGTGGTCTCAATACTGTGGTTGCTTCTGAAGCCCGATTGGGAAAGGTCCAGGATGTGGTTCATTTCGATGAACTCGGAGAGTTGGGCATTGATGGATTTCTTGATGACTTTAGCTGGGAAAGACAGCAAAGAGATGGGTCTCTAGTTCTTGAGATCCGTCAGGTCAGCAGAGGGTTTCTTCAGCAAGGGGTTAAGCTCTGTGTGCCTCCAATCTTCTGGGAAGGTGGCGCACTCGATGGAGCAGTTGATGGTGCGGCAGAGTTTGGGTGCGATGGAGGTGCTGGCTCTGTTTAAGATGTGGCGAGGGCAGGGATCTGAAGAGGCACCGAAGTGGATGCTCTTCATGATGCTGAGAATTTCGTCCGAAGTGAGGGTGGTCCAGTTGGGCAAGAGCTGCTGGGGTCTGGGTCTTGGGTTGCGAAGCTGTCATAGAGCTCCTTTATCTTGCAATGGAAGAAGGTGGCAAGGTTTTTGAAGAGCTCTTGAGTGTGGGGAATATCTGATGTCTCTGTGCCGAGTATGGCTAATTCTTGGATCACGATGAAGAGTTCTTTGCTGTTGTGTGCGTTGGCGTTGAGGTGGTGGTGTGCGGTGACAGCAGTTTTGATGGTTACATGGTCTGCCATAATCTTGCTGCTGCTCAACCTTTTCTCGAGCTGTCTGCAGGTGTGCCTGTTCTCTTGGAGGGTGGGAAGAATCAGCTGGCTCTCTGGGTGGTGGAGGGGCTGCTTGCTTGAGGGTTGCCTGAAGGAAGCCAGTGTGTTGGCACAGTCAGAGATTCAGCGGTGGAGGTTGCAAGCCAAGGTATAGATATCCATGGATGTCTGTGGTGGGGTTTTGCTGAGGGCGGTGGTGAGCTAGTCTTTGATGACCTTGTTCCAGCTTCTACAAGGATGGAGGTGGGAAGTGTGGCATACAGTGGGCTTGGTGAAGGAGAAGTGGACGTGGTCCTTGTGGATGATTTTGTAGGTGTTGGGGATGGTGGTTGCAATGTCCGGGGCTGAGGTGGGGTGCGTCCAGGTTTCCGTAAAGAAAGCAGTGTCAGGGGAGATAGAGTTGAGCTTGTCACATATATCCAGGGTGTGTCTTTTGAGGGAACAGGTGTTGAGTAGGATGCATCTGAGGTGATCGGGTCCAGTTCTGGAGGGTCGTGGGATTGGTGGGTCTGATGTGCGGAGGCATGCAAAAGTGCAGTTGCAGCAGGTGAATGGGCCTTGGGTTTTCTTCAGTGACGTGAGGTGACAGTGTTGAGGGTGTGGAGGGCACCAGAGTCAGCGATGGGTGGTCCGAGGAAAAGGGTCCTTGGAACTGGGCATGATCCAAGCGCAGATTGGCTTGTCTTTGGCACGGTCACCATTAAGCATTGTTGGGGAGGGCTGGACATCTGGAAGGCAGGTAGCAGGAAAACAGCACTGGAGGGGGGCAGTACCGTGGGGGTCAAACAGTGGTAAGGGCATGGAAGGGAAAAAGCATAAAAAGGTGAGAAATAAGAGAAGTGAAAAAGAAAAATAGATCAGAAAAACAATAAAAGATAAACCGGAAGAAAGAGCAAGGGAGCAAAAAGGCAGAAAGCAGAGAACAGGGTAGAGAGGAGCAGCAGCTTTCCACCGGACCACCAGGGATCAGGGGGCGCGAACACAGGACCTGGAAGGGTCGGGGGCAACAGCTACCAAGCGGAGCTGTGTGGCAAGGGAAGCAATTTACAGACAAGGTCAGTAAGATCACTCCTTTATCACGCAGAGGCCACCATTAAGGAGTTTTGGGGAGGGCTGGACAGCTGGGAGGTGGGAAAACAGTGCTAGAGAGGGGTGGGCTATGGGGGATGAGCAGCGGCAAGGGCACGGAAGGGAAAAGGTGCAAAAAGAGGAAGAACAGGAGAAGTGAAAAAAAATGAAAAATCGATTTGAACAGCAATAAAAGATAAAAAGGAAAAATAGCAGAGGCACACAAAGGCAGACAGCAGAGAACAGGGAATAGTGCAACAGCATAGCAGAGATGCTCCCCACTGGGCCACAAGGAATCAGGGGACTCAAACAGGACACCTGGAATGGTCTGGGGCAACAGCTATCAGGCGGAGCTGTGCAGGGACGGAAGCACTTTACTGACAAGGTCAGTAAGATTGCTCCTTCACCATGCAGTGGCTGCCATTAATTAGTATTTTGGGAGGGCTAGACAGCTGGGAGGAGGGACGCGGGTGATGAGCAGCTGCAAGAGGATGGAAGGGAAAAGGCACAAAAAGAGGAGAAGTAAGAGAAGTGAAAAAAAAGAACATTGATCGGAAAAGCAATAAAAGATAAAAAGGAAAAAAGACCATAGGCACAAAAAGGCATTAAGCAGAGAACAGGGCAGCGGAGTAGAGATGCCCCCCATGGGACCATCAAGTATCAGGGGGCTCAAACACAGGACCTAGAATCAGGGGGCAACAGCTAACAGGAGGAGCTGTGTGATGAGGGAAGCAATTTACTGACGAGGTCCAAAATGTTTCCAGCTTTGAAGTCGGAGAAACGTCTAGACTCCCACCCATATCTGGTTCTGAAATTTGTTTCCTTCTCCTGCCCTGGCTCGGAGCAATCAGTGGTGACAACAGATTAGAATGAATTCCTAAGTGAACATGCAGAGGCAGTCCCTTTGAGCTGCAAGTGTGGTAGGTGACAGCTCCGCCCCTCCCATGAGGTCAGGATGGCCCATTCTGCCAACACCCAATCTCCTTTTGTGATGCTGTCTGGGAGGAATACATAAATGCCAAGTGCCAGCTACACCTAGTCATGGCATGTGACCCAAGATACAGGCTGCAGGCACCAAATGGTTATGACAAGAAAATAGCAACTTTCCGATAGTCATTTTCTGAATTTTGACTCAAAATCTAATCTTTCTATTAAAGAGGGTTTTAATCTACAATTAATTTAGGACCAAACTTTACATTCCTACCTACTTCCAATCAAAAGTTATGATGTATTCAATGTAATAGGGTAATACAATGCTATGTTATGAGAGGGATTAGTAAAAAAGCAGTAGTAAAAAACACATTTAAGAGTTTTTCACTACCAGGACATGTAAAACTTAAACGTACATGTTACATTTTAAATACACTGCACTATACCCTTAGGGCTGTTTAGGGCCTACCTCGAGGGTGACATATGTATTAAAAAGAAAGGCTGAGGCCTGGCCAACGGGTTATTTTCTAGGTCAAATGGCAATTTGAAACTGCACAGACTACTTAAGTTGATGCCACAATAAGTGTTGTAGGCCCACTAGTAGCTTTTAATTTACAGGTCCTGGGTACATGTAGTGCCAGTTTACTAGAGACTTACAGGAAAATTAAATGTGCCAATCAGGTGTAAGCCAATTGTACCAAGTGTTAGGGAGAGAGCACAAGCATTTATCAGTAGGTACAGTGATAAAGTACACAGAGTCCCAAAGGCAACAAATACAAAGTCAGCACAATAGAAGGGTTGAAGGCAATAAGTTTGGGGGTGACCCTTCAGAGAGAGCGGAGTCCAATGGGGGACTATTTAAGTTTAAAGTAGTCATAAATATGAAAGAAAATATCCACGTTTTAGAATGGAAATCTTCAGTGGGACAAGATATAGGGATAAGGCCAGGCCTGGAGGGTACAAAGAAGGCTTGTAGTAGAGGTTGAGCCCAATGAAGAAAGTCATATTTCATCTTGGTGGAATCGTATATGTGCAAATCATAGAGGTGGTAGGTGTAACACTTACTCTATTACTAACAAAGTTAATGGAGACCTATTCTGCTTACACTGACTAGGAATACGTTGTTTAAAAAAATGTATTTATTCATTTTGCATTTTATTAACATCATTCAAAATAAATTGGCTTACTTCTCAGCAACACAGGGTCCAATATTGATAATAGGCAGGCATATTCACATACAGTGGATGGCAGCAGTACACATCATCTTTAAATATACGAGTTGGGCAGTAAAAACATTTGAACAGTTCAGCATGGCCATACGTAATGAACAGCAGGAGAAAGGTAGGCTTGCCCATTCACAAAAGATTACTCTCTCCCAACTCTGCATAGATAGTGCATTTAGCCTAATCCCAGCATCCGTGCTGTGTTGCAATAGGGGAACGGTGCATGTCTCACAGTTAACTAGTGAGGTTGGAATAGGCCGTCGGCATAGGTGACGTGGAAGTACGAGGGTGTGTAGAGTTGTACTTGCGGGGTGCAGTGATTGTTGGCTCGTTGCATGTCTTGGCCCATGTTACAAACTGAGCCCAAATATCATTGGGCCTGGATGCCCTGGGCATTAAGTCCCAGTACGCTGTCAGCATCTCCTGGCAATAAGTGATATCTTGTATCCACGTGTTTACTCTGGGTGCGTCGTTGAACCCGAGTGTATCGCAATGCGTCATATGGCCAGGAGATGCATCATGGCCGACAGGCGGCCAGTGTCCGGAGGAGCCTCTGCCACATGACCCAATACAGCTGTGAGTGGAGTGCAAACTGGTTGGAAGCCTGTCACATCGTGAATAATATCAAATACTTTATCCCAGAATTGTATTATGGGCTGGCATGTCCATGCAAGATGGAGGAAGGATGCCTGCGTGGTAGCAAATCTCCAGCATGTATCGTCCGGTCTCAGGCCCATTTTGTGTAATTGTATAGGCGTGCAATATATTCTGTGCAGGTATTTAAAGTGAATGAGCCTCAACTTATAGTTAGGTGAAAGACGTCCAAGCTGGGCCCAGCAAAAGGCCCACTGTTTCTCAGTGGGGGGTGGAGCGATGTCACCACTCTACTGTTCTAGTGCCGTAGCTGTCGTAATCAGTGAGGTACATTGTGTGGTGTTGTAAATGCATGTGATGAGTTTCTTGGGTGATGGGCTGGCTAAGATGTTCTTTAGTGCAGCTAGGAGTTTTAGCACTGAGGGGAAGGTGGAGTGGCTCTAAGCTGGAGTATAGGAAAAGTTCCAAGATGGGGGTCTGGGCACCGTCAGGGCTGTGTGGCCTATGAATTTGTTATATGGGTAAAGGTTGTTGAAGGTGACCCGTCCCATCTGGCTTGCACGCTGGATAGAGCTAGTGTCTTGCAGGGAAGGGAACCTAGGATGATGTGCTAGAGGTGTCGATGGAGCATATAACAGTGGCAGCTGTGCGCGGCGTTCAAGACCCTCCCATGGCCATCTCAACGTCTCCACCGTATTGATTTCTTCTTTCGTCCTTTTATAGGTATAGTAAAGTGCCGCAGGTAGTGGGGCTGAGGAAGCAATGTCCATCTCCCCCGCAACATGGGTTGGGATAGAGTGGGGTGCAACCAAAAATGTATAGATATTTCGCCTGTGCACTTAGCGCATAAAGCTTGAGGTCTGGTGCCCCAAGTCCTCCTTGCTCTAGCGGCAGTGTCAGTACTTCCCAGGAAATACGCAGTTGTTTACCCGCCCAGACATGAGTTATAAGGAGAGAGCGCAGTTGTCTGAAAAAAGCCTGTGTGAGAGGGAGGGGGATATGGACGAACAGGTACAGGAGCTTAGGCAGTATTACCATTTTTGCAATTGCAATTCTGCTGGCTAATGATAGCAGCATCTTGGCCCAGATGGCTATTTTGCTCTCAAGCAGGAGGAAATGAAGGTGAAAAAGGAAGAGCTGTCCTGTCTGCTGGAGGGAATAGTCAGAAGGCGGTGGTAGTCAAGCAAGCTTGTGCACTATGAATATGGGGAGGGTTGTGGCAAGCTTTTGGCTTGGAAATTAAAAACAGAGCAGAGCCATAATACAATTCCAGCCATTAGGGTGGAAGGACAAGGGGTGCCTAAGTGTGAGGAAGGGGATATAGAGGGAGCTTTTATGGAGTTCTTTCAGACCCTATACACAGAGGAGGAGGGTGTGTCAAAGGATCCAATCCCAAACGAGATCTATTTGTCCCTTAAAGAGGAGATGGTCCCACTTCTTAACAGGCCTGTTCAACCTGATTTTTTGGGGGGGAGGCGAGAATATACCAACATCCTGAGAGAAAGCCACTATTTGCCTTTTACATAAAGCAGGGAAGGACCTCGAACTCTGCGAATTCTATAAACCTATCTAGTTAATGAACACGGACTATAAAATCTTTACTCAGATTCTGGCAGCGAGATTAGGGGAAGTCGTAGGGGGTTTAATACATCATGACCTGAAGGGGTTTATCAGGGGTAGGCAGATACACGAGTTAACGCATGGGCTATTTGGGACCATTGATATCGCAACACAAAATATGCTCCCTCTGGAAATCATAACCTTTGACGCAGCAAAGGCCTTTGATAGGGTGAGTTGGTCCTTCCTGCATAGAGCTACAGAGAGGTGAGTCCTGGGAACAGCCTTTTGTAGGGTCCTGGAAACAATCCATAAAAACCCTTCTGTCAGGATACTGGTGAACGGGACCCTCACCCAAAAGGTAATTATATCAAGAGGACCTATGCAGGGGTGTGTCCTTTCCCCCCCGCTTTTCAACATCTATATTGAGCCTCTTGCAAAAACACTTAGAGCTAGCTAAACAATCTTCCCATTTGTGTTTCAGGGATGGGTGTAGAGGGTAGCTCTATTTGCCGATGACCTGATGATATTTACAACTAATTTGGCACTTTCCTTACCAATATCAGACAATATGGGTAAATTAAGAGAGATCTCCGGCTACCAGATAAACTGGCAGAAATCAGAGGTGATGGAATGGAACTCTTGGAATAATAACCCCTCCTGGTAAGAAACTCAATTAATTACCTAGGCATTATGGTGTACAAAATCCTAGAGGAGGTGACACGTCTGAATTTTGAGAAGGCAGCAAGCGAGACCAAGACATAACTAAGGTCTTAGGCAGGTCTTCCGGTCTCCTTCTTAGATAGGTCAAACATCCTGAAGGTGGCAATATTGCCTAAGTTTACCTTGTGTTTCACGTCAATACCCCTAGAATTTAAGAAGGCCTGGTTTGACAAATTACAGGAAGCGTTGACCAGTTTTATCTGGGCCTCTAAGGCCCCCAGAATTGCATGGAAGAAGCTTCGCAGGGGGAAACTCCAGGGAGTAATCACCAGTCCTGACATGTTTCAGTATTGTAAGGCCTTCCAATTTAAAACAATGATAATCTTAATGCAAGATCATTGGAAATTTCCTATGTACCTACAAGCTATGACTAAGTCAGAGGGGGATGAGTTCTTGTTCAAATTCGGGCACCCAAAATACTTCAAAAAACGAAAACTAAAGATACTACAAACAGCTTTAAGCTATGGTTTCAAATTAGAAGGGCAGCACAGATTCCGTACTATAGCAGTTACGCTCCAATCTGGGCTTCTCTAGGTACCCCTGAGTGTCTAAAGGACAAGCTCTCAGCTTCTCTAGTAGAAGCTGGGTTAACAAAACGGAACCAGCTACTTTAAGGGCAGACTGTAGTGGTTTGAGGACAAATATCATCCTTGTCGAATGGGAACATCTCTAGATTGAAGTACTATCAACTGGTCAGCTGGTCAGCTGGTCAAAATCGCTGTCAAAGGATAAGGCAGGAAATGGTGACCTTGAGAGGACATTTTTAAAGAACGCTGGGCAAAAGAAGAAGGTGTTGGAGTGGTATTGGCTGTTCACAGAGGCCGGAGAGGGAGAGTTTGTTCTCCCCACAGAAATCTGGAAGAAAGATCTACCGTCTGGAGACATACAGAATCTCTGGCAAGTATTGATGGCTATGTTGTGGTATGTTGTTAGTGCTGCCTCTCTCAGAAAAAAAAGCATCTGTTTACGACACATAGGGCCTATTTGTTGCCGAAAAATCTGACAAAGATGAACAGGCAGGCGGTCAAGGGTTGCCCTAGGTGTGGGGGGAAGAAGCAGACGATCTCCACATGTTTTTCCGCTGCCCTGGCCTCCAGATATTCTGGCGCGATGTAAGTCTGGTTCTTGCAACAACTTTGGGTGTAAACCTGGAGTTGAGCGTGCCTTTATGTATCTTTGGGGTATTAAATGAGGAGGAGGAAGTAGGGGTCAGCTTGGAAAGTAAACAGAAAAACTTGTTGTTTATGTTGATATTATTAGCTAGGCGTGAGATTTGTATTAAGTGGATAACTTTGCACCCTCCATCTAAGAGGGAATGGCTGGACTCGATACGTAGGGTGCGAATGTTAGATAAAAACAGGGAGGGATTAAAGAGGCTTGTTTTTTGGGGCATTTGTGATCAGAATTTTTCAGTTTAGTTAATTTCCACGGGTGTGTTAAGATATATAATTGTATATGATCAGATCCAAAAATGTCCAATGATAAAGCAACATTGTAATGATTCCTGGGACCAGGGCTTGGGGTTGAAGCCCTCAGAGTCCCCCTCAGTCTGCCCTCCATCTGGATTCCAAAGGCCAGGAAGCTTAAGAATTTGTGCTTCACCAAGCCACAGACCAGAGGGAAATGTGAAAACCCTTTTACTCCCTTTCTGGTTGATTGTTGCACTAATGAGGACAATAAAAACATTAAAAGAAATAAAATATGCATCTTTTAGTGAGGGTGATTTTTACACTCAGGGTCTGAAAATACCACTCTTAGAAAGTAGGTATTTTCTTGCCCAACAATCCAGTGTGCCTGTGCTAGGTTGTGTATTGACTGCCTGGCTTTGGAGTGACAGGGGATGGGAATGTGCATTCTGTTCAGACAGCCACAGAGGGGGGGAGTTAGGTGTGACCTGCCTTTTTAGGGTGAGTCAGGTCTGGGCCGAATAGACCTGGGCTGCATTCAGAGTAGGGGGGAGGAGATTTCTTTCACACCTGAATGGGCCTGGTTTACCATGGACAATGCTGTCTCCACCTCGTGCCAGAAAGCTGCACCAGAGAGGACAGAACTGGTTTTGGCTGGGCAAAGAGCTGCTCTACACAAGAGAACTAAGAGATTTACTGTAAAAAAAAAGTGGTGCCAGGACCCCAGACTTTTAGATAATTCTGGGAATCAAGAGGAACCTTTGCCAAGGAGAAGAGCTGGAGAAACTGAAGATAAGTAATGCCCCTTTGCTCTCTGCTGTCTCGGGTTGGCCTGCAGTGGCTGTTTCTGCCAAGGAAAGTAGAAAGGACTTTGCTGTTTGCTGTGTCCCCTGCTTAAAGAAGATCTCCAAGGGCTTGAAAGAAGAGCTTACCTCCTATTCTGAAGTCTCAGGGACACAAATACTTCACTACCAGCTCCCCTGAACTTCCTTGCTGGGAGTTCTGATCTGCTAAGAGGTGCCTGCTGCTGTTTTGGACCTCTGGAGGCTGATTGTCCCTGGAAGCTGGAAAAGTAACGCAACTTTGAGAAGCGCGACACATCCGTACCTGTTTCTGATGCATCGCAGAAGAACCGTCACAATGCCTGCCACAGCTCGAGAAATCGATGCATGCCGAGATCACCGCACCAATCTCGACACAGACCCTGCTGTGCGGCTACAAGAACCAACGCATCGCGGGACCACAACTGGAGAGAGCCACGCAGTATTGTCGCTTGCTGCATCGAGAATCAATGCATCCCCGATCCTCGCGCATCGCATCTGGGCAACTCGCTGGCAAGAACACTCGGGTCGTAGTAAGAAACTGTTGCATCACCTCCCCGCACAGTAAGTAACCGATGCATCACCACCCCTGCGTGGCAGTAAGGCACCAACATATCACCTCCCCTGAAGTAAGGAACCAATGCGTCACCTTCCCTGCAACAGTTTATGTTTATGTGTGAGAAGCATCCAAGGTACTTTGTGTAAAAAGTGTCACATCTGCAATTTGGTTTGAAGAGAAATATTTTATGATTTAAAAGTCATATCTAGATTTCTGTATTGTGGATTTTTGTTGTTTTGGTCTTGTTTGGTTTAAATAAAGATTACCGGGCAGATTTATGAGTTCTGGCGCATCTCTGCAAATCAGCAGGGATGCGCCAGAACTGATGCGTCACGCAATTCCTTCCTTGCGGCACCACAGATGCGCCGCATTTACAATGCGGCGCACCATGGTGCAAGGAAGAGCAGATGCGTGACGCATCTTGTGGTGTACGGGCGGCGCATTGCTGGAGTAGCGTCGCAAGTACGACGCAACTCCTGCAATGTACAGAGGCCACCCATACATAACGTGGTGCGTCACTCCTTATGCCTGCTTCAAGCAGGCGTAAGGATTTGACCCAGCAGCGTCGTAAAACTGACTCCGTGAAATCTTGTAGATTTCACTGCCTCAGTTTTACGGGGCTTTCCTACGATGGAACGCCCACCCTGCGACAGAACGCCAACATGAAACCTGACGCAGGTTTCATGTGGCGCAGGGCTTTACAACGTGACGCATCTGCCTAGATGCGTCACGTTGTAAATAGGTCGCAGGGATGCGCCACGTTTCCGCACCATTGCGTGACGCAACGGCGGCGTAAATGTGGCGCAAGTCCGACATAAATCTGCCCCAATTTATTTTTCTAAACCTTTGTGGTGTCCATTTGTAGTGTTTTCACTGTATTACTGTATTTGTTCACAAATGCTTAACACACTGCCTCTGAGATAAGCCTGCCTGCTCGTGCCAAGCTACCAAGGGGATGATCAGGGGTTATTTTAGAAGTGTTTCCCCCTCACCCTGGCTAGAAAGAAGGGTCCCTACTTGGACAACGGTGCCAACCATTGCCAACTAGTGAGAGCTATTTCTAACACCCATCTACTGACAAAACTCCTTGAGCTTGGCCACAGAGTTGCTTTCCAGTTTGACCAACTCAAATTCCATCTTTATAGGTGAGGTTACAGACACAACAGCCAAGTAGAGAGAGTGAATAAATATGGGAAAACACAAAATGGTGAATCATGGAGAATTTACTCGTATTGCTCTAACCAAATTACTGTACGTCTTTGAACAAACACAAGTTCTATCCTTACCGCTGATCACCAGTGTTAGAAATTGGGTTGTTAGTTAACTAGGGTGTGAGTGCTGGTCAAGCAGCAACCACAATCCTAGTCAGGGTAAGGTACAAGCAAACCCCAACATAACCTATGCTCACTTTCTACTACCCTGGCACAGAGCAGACAGGCTTAACCAGAAGGCAATGTGTAAAGCATTTGTGCAACACCTAAAAACAGTAAAACAGTGAAAACACCACAAATAAGACCCCACACCTATAGATGTGTAAGTGTGTGTGGGAGTGGCTGTGTGCATATGAGAGTATATGTGTGAGTGGTTTTGTGGGTATGTGAGTGGATGTGTGAGTGGCTGTATGGGTATGTTAGTGGTCATGTGAGTGTGTAAGTGGGTGTGTGTGAGTGGGTGTTTAAGTGGCTGTGTGGGTCACGGGTAGGTGTGTGAGTGGTTGTAGGGCTTAGTGAGTGAGTGTGTGAATGGCTGTATGGGTATGTGAGTGGGTGTACGGATGTGTAAGTGGGCCTGTGTGTGAGTGAGTGTGTGAGTAGGTGTGTGTTAGGGGAGTGGGTGTATGTTTTTTTTTAGTTGGGGGTCTGTATCTGCACATCTGCCCAAATCTGTGAGGATCCAGGTGGATCTGGGTGAAACTGCGGATACTAGTGTGCTAAAAAAATATTTTCAGGTACTTTGTGAACCATAAGGGGTCCCTCTCAGACCCCTCCATCTGTCCCATAGGGTCAGAGTACCTCTATACTGACCACTGTTTTTACATTTTATTTGCCCGGCTGGAAACCATGTCCCCATACACAAAACGGTGGCTGCAACTTTCTGCTCAGGTTGCTGCCAGCCAATCATGGCATTGCTATTGAAATCTGGATCTGCGAATCCACCTGGAGTAGGTAGTATATATATATGAAGAAGGCTCGAGGGAGAGCTGAAACATTTCAGGGTCAGTCAAGGACAGCACCATTCCACTTTTATTTTTTTAATAAAACAGAAAATCACGAGATCTGGCTACAAGAACTCTTTCTGTTTTTGGATTTACAACGGGTGCTCCATTTCCCTTTTGAAGCCACCCTAAAGGGTCTATGGCTCCAGCGAATGGAGGATTCACATGGAGTCCAGTGGACATTAATCGGGGAGCAAGATCCTGTCACCTTCACTTTCAAAGAAAGGATTTCCTGGGATTATGATCTGCGAGGGTGAGAAAGGGGGATAGGTGGAGTTTTGCACTTCTTCATTCTGGCCTCGGATTCCTCTGTTTCACTAAGCATTTTATATGGCATGTGTGATGAAGTGAATTGACATTTTAAATGCACTGAGTCACTTTATTTTTCCAGCAATGCTAATAATGAATTTAAAGCAACAGCAGTACAATGGTGATATTTAACCTGGACAACCTACACTGTGCGTGGACGGTGACACTAATTAAATGTGCAGTGCATGCTGGATGTTGCAGTTTGCACAGACTATGGAGGCAAACAGTTGCCGCCATTTAAATTTGGTGGTTGTGCATTCCAGCAGTCACCAACACCTGTGACCAAGGCTCGAGGGAGAGCTGAAATGCATCAGGGTCAGTCAAGGAAACAAACTCTTTTCCTATGGCATCTAGGTTCTTACTATAACTTCCTACAGGTGACCACCAGGAGAATGTATATAAAAATATATGCATATCCATGTACATGCATTTATTTGTAAAATAAAACTTGAATAAATGTTATCATAAACATCATGGAACCTAACATATTGTATATTTATGACAATCAGAGACTACTTTTTCTAGGAAGATTATCACTGATTGTTTGAAGTTGGACAAAGTCCTTAAGATTCCCTGGCTAAGATATGTCTCTTATACTTATGACAAGGTATTTAATTTTGACATCATTAAGGACCCCTATTGTGCCGTTACTGTATCGAAAAAGGAACTTAAAGATGTCTTCATCCAAACTAAGTCTGATATGCGTAGGTTAAAGTGCTCTACCATGTCTACCTATGTATTTTATCACACCACTCAACTTGAAGGAAGGGGCATGCCTATGTACTTAAAATTCATAACCAAGATGTCTCATCAGTTTGTTCTGACACGTCTCAGACTTGGTATAGTACATAATTTAGTTGCCTTCCCTGAGATGAAAGTTCCTAGCCATTCCCCCTGTCCTTGCGATGGCCAGACTAGGCAAAGTACTCGGCACTTTATGCTTATTTGTCCACTCTATATGCATCTTCGCAGTCTCTATCTCAGACCTATGTTTTTAAGATTATCAGTGTATACTATTACCCAAGCCATGGAATTATTATTTGCACTTGACTCTGCAGACACCTGTTTTTTTACTGCTACTTTTTTACTTAAAGCCATTTCTCATAGGAAAAGTCTGGTGTTTTAAATCTTCCTAAATTCTTCATTTCTGAGCTATTGTTTTATTACAATGTTTGTATTGTGTTTTATTGTTCGCTTTTGTGATTGTTTTTAATAGTCGAATAAAGCTTGAAATTGATTGACAATCAAATAATTATAAATATGCAAAACTCAAACACACTCATTCACACATATGCATTAAAATATATAATTCTCAGAAAAAGAGAGAAGAGCTAAACATATAAATGCAGTGGAAATAGAATATATGATGACTGAGTAGAAAAGAAGAAAAAGATAAAAGGGAAGATAGATAATAAAAAGGGATACTATTTTGTATTATATTAGTAATGTATATACATTTGGAATAGCAATAAAAATTCAGAAGGTGGAGAAGTGTGGCTCACTGGTTAGAGCAGGCAGACCCTGAAGCAGAGGTCAGACCCGGGACCAGGGTTCAATTCCTGACGCGGCAGGGTCTTGAGCTCAAATGTCCATGGACTCGATAATTCTCGCTTTGGTGCCTGACCTAATCATGGGTTCACACTCTGCAACTCTGGGCATTAAGCTTGCTTAATCTTCACAAGGGCCCCCCATGGCGGGATGCCTGGCTTTCACCTTGGGGATGCCCTGTAGGGGCTATCTCACAGGGAAAAGCCAGGACGGGTTCCCAAGGCAAGCGCGGAGATACCCCTTCGGGGGTTGATTCAGGCGCTATATAAGAAACATAATAATAATAATTCAGTATTTGCAAAGAAATTTAAAACAAATATGTTTGAATACTTAACATGGTTCAAAAGCTTTAGTTGAATTAGAAAATACATTACGTTTACAGATCAGTGTAAGCAGAATAGGTATCCTTTAACTTTGTTATGAATAGAGTAAGTGTTACACCTAGCACCTCTATGATTTGCAAAGTGGTTAGTTGCTCACTTCAGCTGCTGTTCAGTAGGTTTGAGGGTGATTCGTCAAGCAGGGGCCGGTAAAAGAGGGGCTCTTAAGACACGTTTTCCCCATGCAATTTCCTATGGAAATATTAGACACAAGTACAACTACTGAAAGTAATTGCACTAGATTTGGCAAAAAGCTAGATCTTGGTCCAGAAAGAGTGCTTTTTGTAAGTTGGTGTACACCTGCTCAATAGTTTTGGAGTTATTTAAGAAAAAGTATTTATGTATATTTAGAGACATGGATCCACCACAGTAAATCCACAGATCAAAGTGCCATCAGCAATGCCGCGAATGTTGGCCGTAACTTGAGAGAAAAGTTGTAGCTGCCATTTTGCAATCAGGACATGGATTTTAGGGGGGGGGGGAAAGTTGAAATAGTACATATGAGGTTAGTATAGAGGTAACGTGACCCCATGGGACTGATTGAGGTGTCTGTGAGGGGCCACACATGGGGAAGAAAATTGTGGAAATTTTATTTTGCACACATGAGAATCCGCAGATACACTGCACCTTTCAGCACAGACCTCTGTGGGAATCTGTGACAGATCCACAGGCCCCAATTTAATAAAATGTACAGACATTCACAGACCCACTCATATACTCTCTAACACCCCCACAGACCTACTCAAGCACCTGCTCACACTCCCCAGCAATCACTCACACACCCTCTCCCACACCCATACATTTACTGATATACCCACTCAGAGACCTGGAGAACCACTCATACACCCACTCACAGACCCACACAGGCACTCACATACCTATTCACTCACTCACACCACCAGTTACTCGCCCACACAACCACTCATCCATCCCCTCACACACTCATACAGCTACTCACACACCCACTCACAGTCCTATAAAACAACTCACATACCCACTCACAGAACCACACAAGCATTCACACACTCTCTCACACAGCAGCATACACGCCCATACAGCCACTTACACACCCACTCATAGACCAGCACAGCTACTTATATACCCACTCACACATTTATACAGCAAAACCATGGACACATCCACTAAAACAACTTTACAGCCACCAATCACGCACTACACTTTCTCACACCCGACAACTACTCACACACCCACTCACACATCCAAACACGCACTCATACACCCATGAAATCACTTGCACACCCTCTCACACACCCATATGGTCACTAATACATCCACTCAGAGACCCAGAGAACTACTCATACACCCACTCACAGACCCACAAAGGTACTCACACACCCACTCACACAACCGCATTTGGGCTGTGTGATCAACCCCCTACTGTGCATGACCAAAGGTTCACACAGCATGGCATTGATTGCATGTAGGCTGTCAGCACCAGGGCCTGGCCAACCAACTTCCACCGCACAAGGCCAATAGCTATGCATGCCAGCAGTTGGATTAACGTACAGTCATTAAATATAACTTTAAACGAAAAAAAAACTAGAAATTCACTGTAGCAACCGAAGGTTACAAGGAAAATATAATTAGGATAAGCATTTAAAAATGAAGAACTTCACAAAAAAATAAAGGTTAGGGGGAAATTATAGTTAGGAAATTGAATTTTTTTTAAACTTAGAAAGTCACAAAAAACAACCAAAAATTACAAGAACATTACTTGCCCCGTTCTCCCTTTATTTTATGTATGGCCAAGCCATGGGAAATGGGGTCCGTAGGGCCAATTTCGAGCCGGGGAAGGGTGTGCGTGTCCCCCTTCCCATGTACAATATGGGCGGATGTGGGAGAGGGGGTCCCTGGGGCCAAAATTCACCCAGGTGGGATGCATGCCCTATCCACCATAAATTAAGCGATGGGCCCAGGGAAAGGGTTCCTGGGCCGATATTGACCTGGAGAGGGGGGCTGCATGCCCACTTCTCCCTTTAGAATATGGCTAGGCCCAGGAGTTGGGGTTTCTGGTGCCAGAAATGGCCCCAGGGAGGGGGCTGCATGTCCCTTTCCCATGTACAATATGGCTGGGCCAGGGGAGATGGTGTCCCCGGGGCCAAAATTTGGGTTTGTAAGTGGCAGGCCACTGACCTTATCAGTGGACTGTTCCCTTGCTTGCACAGCTCCACCTGGTAGGTGCTGCCCCAGAGCTCCCTCCTACTGACCATCTGACCCACGGGTCAGTGGCATGAGGCCCTTCTCCACCTGCAGGCACCTGCCAGTGCCTCATCCCTGGTGGTTTTGTGATAAAGTGTCCCAGCTCTGCTACTGGGCTGTCCTCTGTCTCTCTTTTTCTGCTTTTTTCTGCTTTTTCTGCCTTTTTCTTTGATTCTTTTCTGTCTCTTTCACCCTTTCGCACTTATTTTTTTTTTCCTTTTGCTTTTTTGGTGCTTTTTGCCCTTGCTGCTGTATTCCCTGCTGCCCGACCACCCTCCAGTGACACTTTCCCACTCTCTGTGTTTCCTACCTCCCAAATGTCCAGTCCCTCCCACACAATTCCTAATGGCAGCCGCTGTATGCGGCACCAGCGGGTGAGCCGAAAGAGCAGCAATGGCAAGCCCGTCTGTGCCAGACCGCACCCAGCACCACGGACCTTGGTCCTCGGACCTTTCAACGATATGATGCCAGCATCCTTTTTGCCCTCAACCCCGGACCCCACCTCACGTCACAGAAGGACACCCAAGGACCTTTCTCCTACCTAAACTGCAGCTGCACCCTTGCTCACCACCACATTCCAACTCCTCCTGCTGCCCTGCCAACCAACAGCACACTTGACTGGCTCAGCTGCATCCTCTTCAACATGCTCTCCCTCCACAAACATACCACAGAAATCTGGGATCCTTGACTCCATCTAACATGGCCTTTCTCATGGAAACCTGGACAAATCCTTGCTCTGACCTGGACATTGCCACCGCCATCTCCGATGGCTATAAGATCACCCACAAGGCCCGCCCCAACAGACCAGGAGGAGGCATCGCCAATGTCCACAAAAACACCCTTCACCTGAGCACCAACTCAGATAACCCAACAACCACTGAACTCCTCCACTTCCAGATCCAGATCCAGACCAACCCCAATGCAACCCTCCATGACACCCTCATCTACAGACTTCCTGGCCCCCACCCGCCCTTCGCCAACTCCATCATCGATTTCACTGCACCTCTGGCTCTCGTATCCACCAATTGCTTCCTACTCGGCGACCTCAATTCTCACCTAGACAACCCCCATTACCAGAACACGCATCTTTTTATGTAGAACCTCGCCAATGTAAGACTCAAGCAGATAATCACCTCCCAAACCCACACAAAAGGACACACGCTTGACACCATCTTCTCTACCAGTGAAAACATCACCTACAGCCACACCACCGTACTTCTCTGGATCAATCACCACTGCATGCAATTCATCTTCACCAAACCCACCATACACCACCACCCTCACCACCATCCACCATACCTGAAATAAGGTCACTGAAGAACATCTCACTGCCTCTCTCAGCACTACCACACCGCCGACATCTGCCAATGTTAATACCACAGCATGCAACCTCCAAGAATGGATCTCCAACTACTCCCAAGCTGGCACCCCTCAAAAAGGCACACAGCAACCAACACTCAAAGAAAGCCAGCTGGTTCATTCTCGCCCTCCACTAGTTCAGACGCACCTGTAGACGACTCAAGAAGAGAAGGAGGAACAACAAAACCACGGAAACCCATGCAACCTCCAAAGCCGCCGTCACCCCTCACCACCTCCTCCTCAAAGTCACAGAGAAAATGGCCCTCCTTGACAGAATAAAATCCAATGCACAGAGCAGCAAAGAACTCTTCACCATTGTCATTGTCAAGGAGGTTGCCAGCCCAACAACAAGACCACAGACATACCACCCTCCCAAGACCTAACTTGGCACCTTCCTCTACCAGAAGATCGGCATATCTACAACAGCTTCGACACCCAAGATCCTCCTACTATGCCTGACACCACCACACCCAACTACGCTGCACCTCAGCAGGTCCTGCTCAACTGGACCCTGCTCACCAGAGACAACACACTCAAGACCATGAAGAGCATCCACGCCTGAGTCCCCTTGGACCCATGCCCACAACACATCTTTCATACAACAGTCACCTCCATTGCCGCGAGCTTCACCACACCATAAACTGCTCCATTGAGACCGCCACCTTCCCAGATGACTGGAAACACAATGAGATCAACTCCCTACTTAAGAAGCCATCCACCGACCCGACAGACCCAAAAGACCTCACGAACTTCAGACCCATCTCCCTGCTCCCCTTTCTAGCCAAGGCCATCTAGAAGGTCAACATCGCCCACCTCTTTGAATTCATCGAAGCAAACCATGCCCTGAACATCTCCCAATCCGGCTTCCGAAGCAACCACAGCACTAAGACCACACTCCTCACAGCCACCAATGACATTCGCTACCTCCTCGACTGAGGCAAAATCACAGCCCTCATCCTTCTGGACCTCTCGGCTGCCTTTGACACCGTCTCCCACCGCACCCTAATCACAAGATTCCTTGACACTGGCACCCACGACAAGGCCCTGGGCTAGATCCACTCCTTCCTCACTGGTCGAACACAGACTACCTCTGTTCCTCTCTGAACCCAAAGAGATCAGCTGCGGAGTGCCCCAGGGCTCCTCCCTAAGTCCCACCCTCAACATATAAATGGCCCCACTCACAGCCATCATCAGGAACCACAGACTCAACATTGTCTCCTATGCCAATGACACCCAGCTGATCCTCTCCCTCACCAATGAGCCCACAACCACCAGAAACAACTTCCATAGCCGGGTGAAGGCCGTTGCCACCTGGATGAAAGACAGTTGTCTCCAACTTAACTCAGACACGAAAGAAGTCCTCATCCTGGGACTCACCCCCTCAGCTTGGGACAACTCCTGGTGGACCTCTCCATTAAGAACCCCCCACGGACCACACACAAAACCTCGGCATCATACTGGACTCTTCACTCACAATTAACTGCCAGATCAACTCTGTATACTCATCATGCTATCACATCCTCCGCCTGCTTTGAAAGGCATTCAGATGGATCCCCACAGAATCCAGAAAGACGGTCACTCACACACTATTTAGCAGCAGACTTGACTACGCCAACACACTCTACACCGGTGTCACCTAGAAACTCCTCAGGACACTACAGAATGTTCAAAATGCCGCAGCCAGACTGATCCTCAACATCTCCCACCGCAGCCACTGAACACGTTTAAGAAATCCACTGGCTCCTCGTCAACAAAAGATCACTGTCAAGCTCCTCTCAGATGCCTACAATGCCCTCCACGATGCAGGATCAGCATATCTGAACCACCGCATCTCATTCCACTTACCCATCAGACACCTCCACCATGCACAACTGGCCCTGGCCACCATTCCATGGATCCACAACGCTAGAGCCAGAGGAAGATCCTTCTCCTACCTACCCACCAAGACCTCGAACGCCCTGCCTCTCCACCTCAGGCAATCCTTGTCACTGACCCAATTCAGGAAGGATTTCAAGACCTGGCTCTTCAACTGAACCCCAGCACCCAGACAGATTACCAGCCCCCTTTTCCCCCTTCAGTGTCTTGAAACCTTCACGGTGAGTAGCCGAGCTATAGAAATCCCTGATTGATTGGGTAAAATTAAAGGGGGGCCGAGAGACCCAATCCATGGGGCTGGGTAGTAAGAAGAGGAGGTGGGCCACACAGACTCCCTTCCCGGGCTAGGAGAGGACCCGGGACCAGTAGGTAAAATGAAGAAGGGGGCTCCCCTCCCTGAGCCAAATAATGATCCTGGGAAACTCATCCCCAGAGACAAGATCAGTGAAGGTTACCCTGAGTCTTCAACCCAGACACACCTTCTGTTTCCTGTCCCTCCAGGTGGGAGCACAAGGCTGCTCCTGCCTAGTGGAACAACAAAGCATTTCTCTACCTGTGAGTGATTTGAATTGATCCAGCCTTGCAGGAGCAAAGGAAAACTGCTTCCGCTGGGTTGGAACAATGTTGGCCCCCACTGCACCCACAATGGGTGCAAGCAGGGAAGCCAGCAAAGCTGCGGGGGCCTAGGGCCTCCCTGCACAGCCCCCAATGTAGGATTAGCCAAGGAGTGCCAGAATGGGCACCAATGCACTCCGATAAAGTTGTACCCTTAGATGCTAAGGGTCCTTGGGGGCCAAGAAACCCTTCTGTTACCTCCAGTAAGTCCCAGACAGTAGGTTTGTTGAGAGCTGGTTTGGAAGCCATGCTCCACTACTCTGCAATGTTGACTATTCATAAGAAAAACATGAAATTCGCTGAAAACAAAACAAAGGTTACAGGGGCGTTATAGTTAGGAAATGGAATTTAAAAAACTTCAAAATTCACTGATAAAAACTAAAGTTACATGGATGTTATAGTTAGGCTTAGGTTTCACGCATACAAAACCAGAAAAATTCAGCAGTTATCCTTAGCTGAGCTAAATATGGCGTGCGTCCCGCAATGCACTGCTTATGACCTCACATATTACATCACTCATAACATGGTCATTGACAGTGGCTGCGGGAGCAAAAGAAAATAACAGCTTCTGCTGCACTCACGATGTGTGAAAACAGTAGAGTGGGTGGGACTGCGGGGGCCCTTTGCCTACCCAATAGCACCCAATAATGGACTAGCTGTGGGGTGCCTTGGGTGGGCACTGGGGCCCACCACTTTAAAAAAAAGAGAAATGGGACATTGTGACGTGCCCCCCGGTGGGCACTGGGGCATGACACTTTTTTTTGTTTTTAAAGAAAATGCCAGTTCGGCCGCGGGAGTCCTGGAGCTCCTCCGTGTCCCCCCAAAATAAATAATGGTCTCGGTTGCCCCGAGTGGGCACTGGGACGCCCCATTTTTAAAAAAAGAAACAAAGGGAGGGCACTGGAGCATGCCACTTTAAAGAAAAATATACCACCTCCTGCAGAAAGCGAGTGGGGCCACAGGGGCCCGGGGGTTCACTCCCTGCCCCTTATGAAAAATAAATAAATGGGTGTCTCGGGTGGGACTGGGACAACCCCAAAGAACATAAAAAAAAGAGAATAATGTATGAGCGGCCACAGCAGCTCATTCATCATTCACTACTTCTTCAAGATGCCCCATGATGCCATGGGAGGGCTATTTAGATACATTTTTATGTTGATGATGACCCTAGAAGGGCAGGGACATCAACAATTTTTTTTTGGTGAGGGGCTGTAGAGATTATTACAGTCTCCAAACAACACTATAAAAAACATAAGTCTCTTGGGTCATTGAAACTTTAACCCAAGAAGAACTTACCATACTTTTTAACTCGTTGGATCCTCATGACGAGCTGAGCTCGTCATGAGCCACGGCACTCCGGTGCTCATGACGAGCTGAGCTCGTCATGGCCCGTGGAACGCTCAGGTGCGGGGAGAATTCCCCCGCTGTTCTGAGCGTTCCACGGGAGGCAATACACCTGTGACGAGCTGAGCTCGTCATGAGCATGGGGGCGCTGTGCGCGCCCCCCTCCCCCCCAGCACAGCAGGGGATTAACCCCCACAGCGAAGGGGTTAAAAGGCAGTTCTGAGGCTCGAGCTTTTGCTCTACTGCTAAGATTGCAGTGCCATCCAAGGGCTGGTTGTATGGTTGCAGTTTATGTGACACAGTGTATCCCATAAACTACCAGTCCTTTATGTGTTAGTTGTTTTAATGATAGCATTTTTTAGGGGAAAATATGTTAAAAAGTAGAAGTAAGAGACGTTGTTTGTTTGTTTTTTCTCATGGAAAAAATAATATATCTCTGACTATTTATTTTCACATTTTCACCCCAAAAATTAAATAATCAAAACTATATAAAAAGGAGTCACAAAAATGTAGTTTAATAAAACGTAATTAATTATTTTTTAAGTAATCAATAATCATTAGAATTGTATTGTGTGTAATATTGAAAAATACATTTGAATAAAATGATTGCTTATTTTTGGAAAAAGATGATAGATCAGCTTTATATAAAGAGTGTTGGGTAGGTGGATGGGTGGGTTGGGCATAGTGCCTGGCCTTAGGGTGCGTGGCAGAGTGTTGGCTTTATGTGTGGCAAAAAAATATTACTTTACATAAAAAAACACGAAAAAAAAAAAAAAAACTAGGTTAAAGTAAAGTTACAGGTAGGTAAAATGTTCAGTAGCAACGTAATGTTTTAAACTCTAACAACCACAGAAATTCACCAGTTATAGTTACAGCTATATCAAGTAACTATAACTTGTGTCCTAAGTTAACCTTAACTCGCACCCTTGCCATACACTCATAATGACACCATAAATTACATCACTCTTGACATGTTCAATGACATCATCTCCCAGCGCCTTGAGACCCTAACGGGTGAGTAGCGGGTGAGTAGCGCGCTCTACAAATTTTTTTGATTGATTGATTGATTGATTGATAATAGTTTGTATAAGCTTTATTCGAGACAATTCTCATAAAAGCACATTAAATCAAAACAGTTATACAATAATACATTATTACAGATTAAAAAGTCATTAAACATGGAGTACAGCTCATACAATATTTGCATATAAAAACCATATTAACAAATAGTATTACATTAATCATTGTTGAAAGGAATACCAGATTACCTGCTTCCCCCCAGGGACCGTCGTCTAATTGCCCATGCCCAACCCAGGTATTTAGCTACCCCTATGACTATCGAATCCTGAGTTGTTGTACGTAGGATTCTTAGAGCCACTGCGCTGTCTCGTGTCCCCAAGTTTTTACATACCGGCGAGAGCCATTTTCTCCTCGGATTTGCATAAGCGTGGCATACGAAAAGAAAATGGCCTATGCTCTCCTCGGCATTTTCGCATGCTGGACATAAGTTATTGGTGGGTCTGTGCCAGCCAGATGTCAGTTTCTTGAGGGGGATAGATCCTGATCTTAACTGAAATACAAGTTTCCTGTCCATTGGTACCGTGATAATATCACTGCAGCATTTGCAATTAAATTATTGATGAGAAAACTGTGAATGGCGGGGGAACGAGTTATAGTTACCTAAGGACACAAGTTGTAGTTACTTGACATAACTGTAATTATAACTGGTGAATTTTTATGGTTTTTAGAGTTTAAAATGTTACTTTTTTTTTACAACTATGCACAGTTTGGAAATGGCATAACGACCCTCACTGTCAATGTTAGTCCGAAGTACCTTATATGGTAGTCTCTTCCCAAGGAGGGTGGCCACCCCACATTTTCTGTAACAGTCTTTTGATGGAGAAGCCTCAACAGTACTATGATAGGCCTGCTAATAACTGTGCCCACCCACTCACGTTTCAGCGTCCGAGAGAGATGAGGTTCTAGGAGGAGGGCTATGTCCCCCTGCTTGGTGCCCTGGGATAGTGTAGAATTATGTTCCACTTAATATTTTGGGAAAGGATGCTTAGATTCATAGTAATCATATTAGGTTGTTGCGACATCTCGAAGAGGCGGGACACTGCATAAGCGTTGGATGCGTCCTATGTATAACACAGATCTAACATATACAGCCTGATTCATCAAGCCGAAATCGGCTCGCAAAGGGCCAGATTCTGAGAATCTAGCCCTTTGCGAGCGCTATTTTTGCATTTGGGATTCATCATCCCAAATGCAAAAATCGGTAATAGCGATTTCGCTATTTTGCGAGGAATTACATTTAAGGAATCTCTATTTGAGATTCCTTAAATGCAATTCATCATCCATTTAAAAATTGCGAATTCGCAATTTCGGCCCGCTATTTACCGCGAGGTCAAACCTCGTGGTAAATAGCGAAAACTTAGAAAAATGCTTTTAAAAGCATTGTTCTAAGTTGCATGTTGCACACACACATGTCCTTTGGACATGTGTGTGCGCAACACCTGTTTCAATTTGCATTTAAGGGGTGCTACAGGGTGTCCTTTGGACACCCCTTGCACCCTTTAAATCGCTATCTTATTTGCGATTAGCTAATTGCTAATCGCAAATAAGGAATACTCCCCATTCATTCCTATGGGCCTTTTGGCCCATAGGAATGAATGGGGAGTTATTCCTTATTTGCGATTAGCAATTTGCTAATCGCAAATAAGGATTGTGTAGGAATCGCAATTCTGCATACATGTCCCAAGGACATGTGTGTGTGTAACATACAACTTAGAAAAATGCACTTAAGTGCATTTTTCTAAGTTTCCGCTATTTACCACGAGGTTTGACTTCCCGGTAAATAGCGGGCCAAAATTGCGAAGTCGCAATTTTTTAATGTTTCATGAATTGCAATTAAGGAATCTCAAATAGAGATTCCTTAAATGCAATTCCTCGCAAATTTGCGAATTCTTTAATTGCGATTTTTGCTTTTGGGATGATTAATCCCAAATGCAAAAATTGCGGTCGCAAAGGGCCAGATTCTCAGAATCTGGCCCGTTGCGAGCCGATTTCACTTTGATGAATCTAGCTGTTAATTTTTAAATCTGATGGGCTCGGTAACTTTGGAATTAACAGCCCACTCATACCCCCACATGCATCAATCTAGGATTTTGCATTTCTTAAATAGCGAAAATTAAGGAATCGCTATTTAGGAAATGCAAAATGCTATGCATCATTTTTTTCGGTATTTCTTTGTGATTCGGTAAAAATCGCATTTTTTACCGAATCCCAAAGAAATACCGAATTCTTAAGTTAATTTTCGCAATTTCCATTGATTCCTATGGGCCAAAAGGCCCATAGGAGTCAATGCAAATTGCGAGTGGCACTTAGAAAATTTCATGGGTGCAGGGGGGGGGTCCAAAGGACCCCCCCCTGCACCCCTGAAATGTATTTTTCGCATCATGTTGCACACACACATGTCCTAAGGACATGTGTGTCCGTAACATGAATGTTGAAAAAAAAACATTTAAAGCATTTAAAACACTTTTTCCAAATTTACCGAGTGGTTCAACCACTCGGTAAATTTGGAACCCTAAGTGGGAATTTTCACTTGTCAAAGTGATGATGCATTGCTTTTAAGAAGTCGCACATCTGCGACTTCTTAAAAGCACCCGCAATTTTAGAACTCGCAACAATGTTGCGAATTCTAAAATTGCTTCATGCATCCCAAAAAGCACTTTTGCATTCGCAAACGGCCGATTTTAAGGAATCGCACCGTTTGCGAATGAAAAAGTGCTTGATGCATGTGGGGGTTTATGAGGGCCGTACTGCGAAGATCTACTCGTTAGCACACTGTTAGTTGTCCTAAATACTGTACTCTACTGTGCTGCAAACCTGGAGCTTGAGTGACAGTTTCAGGCTGTGCCAACATTTAACCTCATAGTTGCAGGAAAAAATGACCATTTATTCCACAATGGCTGATTTTACCTAGATTTATTTTCGCACATTTGCTGTCCTGTTTTTGTAAAAGCCCCTAATCTACAAATAGCGCTGCCTACCTTCCCATCGCTCTCGTGTTTGGACCCCCGTTGATTGGCGGGATGGCAGCGCAGCAGTCTTCACAGTGACCGATTTGAGATCTGGGACACAAGTCACAGCGATGAGTTATTTTTAGTGCGCCCGAGATGCCGAACTATTAGAAACGAGCAATTGATGCCATGGTTCCTATTGTTTTTATGTAAGGCGCATTTAATACTCGCGGAACAGTTGATGTCATGCGTCTGCAATCCAAAGTCGCATTATCAAGGCAGGGCAGTTGTCAGGTGCACTAAATGAATACCGAGAATAATATTAACGAACATGAAACTGTAATGTAAATCTACGGTGTAGATTGACTTAAGCTGGTCTGCCTGGGCTCTCACGTGGCTTAACTCAACGCAAAATGTATCTGCAGTTTTCCAAATGTTATGAAAGTCCACCAGCACAGTGCAAACTCGAGTTGCGTATAACGAGCCCACCCCACGCTTTCTTAAATCCAACCCTTAGACATGTTTATCAAGATCACCCCCCTCCCCCGAAGACGGGTCCAGAGTTTAAAGAGACTGTTTAAAGGACTCGTTATGTATTTTTTCTGATCTTTTGTGGGCTATATGTTGAAGATCTGGCATGCCCTCCAACTGGCCTTCCCCTTAGAGTAAACTATACCTTATTTTGGCCTCTTAGGTCTCTTTCACCCCCTCATCAATCAATCAATCAATCAATCAGAGCATTTATATAGCGCACTACTCACCCAGAGGGTCTCATCATACTACGTTTATAAGGTGATTGCCTATTTCTAATGCTAAGGTTATCTTTCAAGAACACTACACGATACCACTGCGCAAATTAATTCTCTTATATGAATGATGCAAAGGGAACCCTTAGCATTTCATTCGACACAATTTAAAAGGAAAAGTCATATTCGGTATTGTTCTTAAACTGTACCACAAAGACCACTTATCCTGCTATAGGTTCTCGCCAGGTAACAATTAGATTACAACTAGATTGCTAGAGAAGGGAACGTTTACAAGTTGCCCCACTACTGGCCTGGCTTGACGTTTGCCTTACTTTCCACTACTTGCACAGCTTAAGCCACAGGAAAGGAAAATTAAGTTACCAAAGATTTCTCAAATTGTTTGCTTCCATCTCTTGTCACTGGGTGGATGAGGTTGCTGGGATTTTTTAATCCCACCCCAATCCGTGACGAGACGGAAATTAATGGACTAGAGGAGGAGTAAAACAAACCCGTTTTTTATTATTGGGCTTTTGCTGTATCCTTGGGGTGTGGAGTTGTGCCCTTATGATTAATATGGGTGCACTGGGTGCAGCATTATTACAGTGAATGACGGCAAGGGTCGCCACTGCTCTGTGCAGGTGAAGATGGGTGGTCAACAGTGGTGTGCCACCCAGCACATGCGCATTGTCACAATCAGGTAAGAAAATATTGAAACCAATGAAGTCGATGAAGTTGGGTTCAGGAACCCACACAGCATAGCAAAGGAGTTTTTTCTGTGCATGAAGGTTTTGTTGTCTATTCATTAGTGTCAGTCACAAGTGGTAGGGCAGAGTCCCTGAGCCCTTGAGAAGCAGCTGACTCTGGCCCCAGGATTACCTACTCTGGAGAGGGATACTAGCCGCCTCTGCATTTAGTGCAATGTCATGACTTGGAAAACAATTTTCAAGGCAGGGAAGTCTCTTATCATTTCCACCAGGTAAAGACAAAACAAATAAATATAGAAGCTTGCAAATTAAAGTTTAGTTGTTGCCGAGAGGCCACTTTCTTTGAGTAGGTACCTTAGTGCCTCCCACTATCACTGAGTTACTGAGTTGAGACAGAGGTGGAGGCATGGAGGCTTGACAAAAGGGACCGGACGAAGGAGTAAGTCAAAATAGAGGATAGTATGAGAACCAGAGCAAACAGAGAATGAGAAAGGGAAAGATTAAGTGGGGAGAGGAAAAAGAAAATAGAGAACAAGGAACGAGCGAGGGTGGGAGAGAAGAAGAGGAGGGCTCGACACAGACATGCGGAAAACAAAGAGAGGGAAAGAGAAAACAAGAGGGACAGAGATGTAAGAGAGGGATGAAAAGGTATAGAGGGAGTGAAAGAAAGTGGGAGACTGAATGAGATAGAAAGATAAAGATAGACAGGTGATAACACGAGTGTAACACTTGTAATGCATTTGTCACAGTGCAGGGGTGCTCAGTCTCCTTGATAGGGCTAGAGGGGCAGCCGACTTATGTCTACGTTCTGCGATGGCTGCATTTACTTTATTTATATTGCCTGTAGGGGGGCCCCTCAACTTTATTCAGAGAGGAGCCTGATTGGCTTTCGTTATGCCACTGCACCTAGCAAGTACATCCCATTGTTTGAGTCCCAATATTCCCAATCATCATAATATTTCCTTCCACAATGACCATAAAAAGAGTTCTTCAGGTTTTTGGTAACCAATAAACAAGAGGAGGATCTGTGAGATCAGTACATGCAGTTGCCTAATTAGGAACCTATCTTAGGAGTGTCACCGAAGTGTCATTCCTATGACTGCCCTTAGGCGGCATCACTGCATCTGGCCTAGAGTGGTAGAGTGGACAAAATTAAGCTTTCATTTGTTATTTTAACACAAGAGTTTATTTTTCTCAAACATAGAAAGAGGAACTGTGCCCGCCAAAGCTATAGCAGACCAAGGAAGAAGAATAAGTACTCAAAGTCTCAGAACAGCATGATCGTGCTGCAGAGTCATCCTTCCTTGCAACTCCTGTGTAGAAGCCTTTTGCACCAGGAGTCAGAAACCATAACAGGCGAGGAACAGGCGAGGTTTGGGAAGCCCATTTCTTAAAAATATTTAATCCATGGGGAATAACAATACAAGAGTGAAGGGATGAGACAGTTATTCATTTTAAAACTGCTCATGAATTAAGCCAAAGTATTTCCGTGAGTGAGGTGGAAGATGCAAAACATAAGGGTATATCTCTGAAAGTGCCCGGTCTAGATTGGGTACCCTTAGATTTGATCAAAAGTAAACTTCACCTTTGGGCACCCTTGCTATTGAATGTTTTTAAAGGGGCAATACTCGGTCAAATTCCATCTTCATGGACGGAAGCAGTTGTGGTACCTATTTTGAAAAAAGGAAATAGGAATGACCCCACTAAGCATGGGCGGAAAATCCGTACCGCTTGCGGATTTTGCGGATTTTCGGTAAATTCGCGATCCGCGAACGCTCGAGAATTTACAGAAAATCCGCAAATTCGCATGAAGCGGATTTTTTTTTCTTGGTGATACAATTTTGCGGCGTACGGCGTAAGTTCGCAATTGCGAACATGTAGGTGCGGCGGGCAGCAACAATCTCGCACTCGCGAAATTACAAAATCTGCAATTCTGCACAAGAAATCCACTAGCAAGCAGCATAGACCTTCTGAAAATGATGATTTTTATCAGAATAACTCCTCAGGTTGACATTTGCCTGCACTTTTTTGGATTTGAGGCATTTTGACTTTCTTTGGATCACTTTTGGATTAGAAATCAACTTTCACAAGTAAGTTTGTTTGGGGCATTACATTAGCTGTTCTGCAGAAAAACGAGTTTTGCTAAAATGAAAGCACTCAGCAGGTGCAAAAGTTCAAATTCATCATTAGTAACCATTCCCTGTAGTGCTTCCTGACTGGGGCCCCTCCAGAGTTCAGTTGCTAGTTGCAACAATTGTATGACCCTGCTCTGACCCTCACAGCCGGATCATAGAATAGCTACAAGTAGGCCACAAAGGTCCTGGAAAAAAAAATTGCACTGCAACAGAAAGCAAATGACAGATAAGGAAGCAGGTGCCAGACTGGAATTTTAAAACAGTGACACATTATTAAATCAACCCCAAATTAATTAATGTCAGTTGAAGCAGGGCAGGTGTGCTTGCTTTTCCCCCCCATAATCTACAGTGATGATGATGAACCAGAGGGTGGCATTGATGTACCAGAGGGTGGCAGGGGTGAAACAGAGGGTGGCAGTGTTGAAACAGAGGGTGCTGTGAACCTGTGATGATGAACCAGACGTAGAAACAACATAGTCGCGACAGTTGCGTGCCGACAAGTAAGTTCGCAATTGCGAACTGGTACAAAATCCTCGCGAACTGGCAGAAACCCTTGCGAACACTATAAAAACAAAAAAAATCCGCAAATTCGCGAGAATTTCGCGGATTTTGCGGATTGCGAGTTCGCAAATACGCAAATTCGCAAACGCCAGATTCACAAAATTCGCCCATGCTTAGACCCCACATGTTTCCGGCCAATTTCCTTAATAGATGCTACATGTAAGGTTTTGAGGAGGGTGATTCTAGCACGTTTGGAGTCATGGGCTAATGCTTCCAGATTATTGGCCGATACCCAATATGGTTTTAGAAAGGGGATGCGCACAAATGAACAGCGTCTTAACCTGTCCCTGATTATAGGCAAGTACATGAAGGCCAGGGGGGTCTCAATTCACATGGCCTTCATGGACCTGTCCAGCACATTTGACACTGTTTGTAGGGGGAAAGCTATGGACAATGATGAGGGAAATGGGCTTTGAAGAACCCCTTATTACCTTATAATGCAGGCTATATGAATCCACCACTGTGGCTGTGCGCTTTGGACCAGGAGGTGAGAAGACCAGTCCCATTGCCTCCACAGAAGGGGTACGCCAGGGTTGTATCCTTGCCCCCTTCCTATTTCTTGTATATACCCTGTCTAGAGTCATTCTTGACTAAACAGCAAGTAGATTTTCCAAGAGTAGGAGGTAGACCGGTCCCTCTGTTGTCCTTTGCTGATGATACAGTATTAATGACCCTGACGGCCAATAGTTTACAAAAGGCCCTGACCGCCTTCACTGACTTTATGTTAGGTCTGGACCTCAAAGTAAATTTTGGTAAACCTTTATTTATGGTTTGAGGTCTGGAAAAAACTAAGACCAGGAAGGTCATTGTGAATGGAAAAATCATTGAGTAGGTGTCCAATTTTACCTATTAAGGTAATGTTTTTAACAATAAATTAAGTTGGGATAAACTAATTATGACAAGAGCCCAACAGACCAGTAGAATAGCACTGGGGCTGTAAATTGGGACATAAACCGGTTACAGAAATGATAATTTTATATAAATCCAAATGCTTATCTGTAGCTACTTTTGGGGCCGGAGTATGGGGTTATCATAAGAGTTATCAGATTCAGGTTTTGGAGAACAAATTAAAAAAAACTTTTAATGAATCAGAGTAGTCCTTCAACCTCATTTTGTCACTCAGAGGTGGGCCTGGAATATGTGAAAGATAGGATAAACATTACACCCCTTATCCTATGGTCGAAAGTCTTGTCTTCAGAGACATTGACATTCACTAGGAGTATCCTTAAAGATTGCATGAATCTGGATAATGCAATGTCACTCCCTTGGCTGTGTTATGTTAGGGATACTTTTTATAAGATTGGCCTAGAGGAATGTTATATTAACCCAATTACTATTGAGTCTAATATGAAAATGATTATAAAAAATACATACCGCACTGAATTAAGGATGTCTGACCAGGGCAGGGGAAGGTTAAATGTTTGGGCATTAGGTCCCCAGCAATTTTATTTGTCTTTTACTTTGCATGTACAATCAGGTTTTCTGTTGACCAGATTTCAATTGGGAACACTGCATTTTTTAGTGGCCTATTCCAAACAGGCTGGCTGGTGTGAGAGACTAACCCCCTGTCCTTGTAATAATGTGGCCAAACAGAGTACAATGCATTTATTTTGTTCTTTTCCCTGTACAAATACCCTAGAGCACGATTCATTAAGCCTATATTGAAAGTTATTAGGCCTTGCTCTTATCAAGAGGGCTATGCCTATTTAAGGGCACTATTGACGGCCGTAATTTCTAGTGCAGTACTACGTTTTATTAGAACTGCAATTATAATCAGGAAACGTTATGAAGCGGGAAAATGAATCTAATTTTATTAATTTTTCTAAGAATTGTCTATTTAGTCAATTGTTCAAAATGAGGTGAGGATAGCTATGATGATTTTAAAATGGATTAACTTTGCTGGTTTATTAAGATCTATGGAATGGAATATGTGTGAATTTTGTAATTGTTTGTAGATGTTATATTGTGTAAACTTTTATTAGTCTAATGAATCGAAAAAAGTTATTTGAACGAACGGGTACTCAAAGTCTCATAACAGCATGCACGTGCTGCAGAGTCATCCTTCCTTGCAACTCCTGTGTAGAAGCCTTCTGCACCAGAAGTCAGAAACCTTACTTTTTCAGAGGCCTGGAGGTGTGGCCCAGGTGTGACAAACATAGACGGACTCACACTCCTCAGGCCAACCACACTTCTGCATATGAACCCTCAGGGATAAAGGTGTAGGGGCAGGTTATTCACCCCACTGAGAACCTGCCACCTAGATCAGTAGTACTATGAGGACCCCTTCCCAGCCAGAGATGAATAATGTTAATGGCAGTAGGAGGAGAGCTCACCACCCCCTCTGCCCTACATGCTGAAGGCCTACAGCTGTTGCCCCTCCCCAATATAATTAAATTGTTAGTACCAAGGGAAGATATGGAGTGAACTCCAATAATCCCTTTGTGCGATTAACTACTGGTAGCAGCTTGAAGGAAGCAAGTGGATGTGTTTCTTGGCTCCACCGCTGTCTCTGATGTGTTTAAGAGTAGCTGGCACGTGCGGGGAATATTACATCATTCCCAGCTTGTCAAAGTAACAGGCCACCTCCTATCAAAGTCTTAATGAGCATCTCATGCAGTTGAATTGGCAGTACTGCCAGTGCCCAATTTGTAAAAAGAGAATACATGCTACGGCCCAAGTTTTTTCTAAGAGGCCTGCCGATAATACTGCGAATGTTGGAGTTTCCGAATACTGGAACTGCCTATGCTTGAAACCATCTTTCCTCCACGGCCATACACTCTCTTTCTCATTCTCTTGCTCATGCAGGTTCTATTTCATCTTTACTTTCTCTCATTGACACTGTTCTCCCCTCCTTATATTCCATCTTTTTTCCTCTTTTTTTGGGTTGCTTTCTCTTGCTTTGGGTCAAGTCTGATAATGTAAATTAAGTACTGAAAATGAATCCCTGAACCTGCTTGAATTTACAGTTGAATTACATTTAGTTTGAGTAAGATTTTTGTGGGGTAATGTCAAGAAATTGTCAATTTTATTACAAACAAGAGGACGTGAGGTCACTTCAGACCTACGTAAGTTTGTGACTGTATACACAAATTGGTGAGATCTACGCTTGCTGTTAAAATTTAATTTGCATTCCTTGAATATTTCAGAAGATCACATCAGGAAACTCCTCACCTTACTAAAATTTGAGAATAGGATACTATAAAAGGTGATCACTTCACTACCACACAAGTTTCAATGAGAATTCCATAACATAGAAACATTTATGCACATTGAAGTTTCTTTTGGTACGTGTTGAACCAAGTGACGTTTGGAAGTACAAAAACGAGAATTGGCCACTTTTTGAGACCAATAAAAATTGAAAACTGCAACTGAAAGACATTTTCGACTGCTGAGATACTTCAGCTGATACAACATGTAAGAATATGCAAACATTTCAATGTACCATGGCGATAGAGGATGTGGCAATTTTACAACATGCCATGTTCTACTCAACCATAACATGGGACCATTCGCAACAACCATAAGCAAAGAATAATTTTCACTTGTAGTATAACATGCAAACACAAGAAGTGACAATTATTATGAACACTTTCTGAGCGCCTGTTAAGCTCTTTAATTGCACTTTATATCGTTTCTAATGATTTTGAGCTGTTTGCAGGCAACGTAGGAAATTGACTGTACTGTATGTAGAACTTGCTGCTAATGTGGGAATTTTAGACTGTGTTGCAAACTGGCGATTTTAGACTTTGTTTTTAACAGTGGAATTTTAAGTTTGTTTTTATGGGAATTGAGATTTGAGCCTGTTAGAAATCATACCTACCAGCTAGCGTCTACATTCTAGATGGTTGCAGGGTGGGAACAAGACTTCTTTTCTGGGGGCCATTTTGAGCGGGCCAGTAAAGCAGGTTAGCGTTTTAGTGGTGATCCTGCTGTGTGCCCAACCCACCATAAAAACAGGGCTGATGCATGGCTATGCCACAGGCATGCCAGAGGCAAGCCCTTCTGTGTCTGTCTGCGCCCATCCACGCCTTGATTGTGCTCTGTGCCGGAGCCCCTGGTCAATTTTCTCCCAAGAAGTACTCTAAAGATCAATTATTACAGCTAAATATCCAAGGCAGGCATATGCTATGTAACATTACAAATTTTAGTTAGGGCTCAGAGAGCTGTCATTGTGTGCGCTGTCATTTTATGTGTCAAACTGGGCCATTGCTGGCCTCTGACAGCAACACAGAAAACCATCTAGTCTCCCCCCAAGCCACTGATATACAAGTGCTGAAATGTGTGCTGATTAATATTATATCTGTTATTAAGCACAAATATGAATGTATTAATCACTTAGATACTTATGCCCCAGATGTTGCTTTTTAAACTGAGATTTGGGCGGATGAGGCATCACATCCGGTTAGTTGCTGCCACCCTATGGGGGTATGCCATTACCAGAGGCGGCTTAGCGGTCATCTACCGTGATCTTTTAGAGATGTCAAGCAACCAATAAGCATCACAGATAGTGAAGCACTCTCCTTTAGTTGTAAACTGTCAAATAACTGAACCTTCATTGGCCTCCTGATATTCAGGTCCCCCGGAACTAAACTACATTTTTTAAGGTCTTTAAGTGAATTCACCAAAACTAGCCAGCAATATGCAAATTATACTATCTTAGGCGACTTCAACTTCCATTTGAAAGTTTAACTAACAAAGATACAGAACAACTTATGGGCAATCTTAGCTGTTTTAATCTTAGCCAGGTGGTGAAGTATGACACTCACCATGCTGGCCATGACTTACATGGTATTTTTTCAAGCCACCTAGATCTTCAGCTTGAGGCCATATTACCATTAATTCGGACAGACTATAAAGCTGCATTATTTTGGCTTAAACATTGTTGCCTCCATTGTTTCATCAAATAAAACAGTTCAAGCCATAAAAACAAGAACATGGTATAAAATGTATATACCAGAACTCAAGGATATCCTGCCTGCCACTCAACCTACTCTGCCCAATGTCCCAAATACAGATACACCTAAGCATACTAGTTAGATTAGTTCACCTGTATCAAGGTTGACTCCATTAGGATCCAGCAAAAGCCATTGATCTAAGCCAACGGAGGTTTGGTTTTTCCAGGAGCTTAGGGAACTTTGACAGAAATGACGCCAGCAAGAAAAGATATGGAGAAGAAACTATAATTTGTCTGAAAACCCTAAATACAAATAAATGAATCAGGATTATAAAAAGTTAATAGTTTCTGAGAAAACAAAGTATTTTAATGATGAGATCCAAGAGAACTTTTTAAAACTATCAATTTGCTCTCTAGTTTCAGACCAATTAGTACATTGACACCTAGCCAGTAACTGTACGACAATCTAGCCAACTTTATCAGGGATAAGGTCGAAGCAATACAGTGACTTTGACTTGAAACACTTTACTAACATTGCTGTTGCAGGAAAAGAAGTAGTAGGATCAAGTAAACAAGAGCTCAATGAGTTCCCTCTTTTACTAAAAAAGGAGTGTTGGAGCTTAATAGCAATGCTAAATCTGGAGCTCCATCTGACCCCTTCCCTCCAAACATCCTACATGTGTTAGTTGAGACGGTATCAGCCCCTCTCACTTCTCTAGTAAATAATGTCATTGCATCAGGACAGTTTCCGACAAAATGGAAAAAAGTTGCAATATTTCCACTGTTAAAAAAAATCTCTTAATCCCGTAGAGGAAAATAATTATTGCCCCATCTGTCATCTGCCAATGCCAGTGAACATTCTCTGGGAAAAACCTTAACACTGCCCTATTGGAGCAGAAGTTGTTTTTTTCCACTCTGGGCCCAACAATGGCTTTACAACTTAATCACTTCACTCACATTCTATACTTTACACACAGACACTGGTCTTCCGAGGGACCTTTGTCGCAGAGAGGGGTGAGAAATCATGGTGTTGAATTCTAGGCCACCCAATGAGGACCAATAATGGGTTTAGAACTCACAAATTAGTGATCAAGTTTAAGTACACTACTCTCAGAACCATGCTATAGATATAGAGCATTGCAATTGGAAATCAAAACTTCCTAAAGAAGTTCAATCTAACAAGAATCAAACAACCCAGCAGTTCTGCTGTGGATATACTGAACAAGACCAAAATCAACTGATGTTCGGAAAAGGATATATGACTCTCTCCATCATGCATTAGAAATCAAATATTTTTGTAAGCACAGTTTCTGTGGAAAGAACTTTAAGACACAAATAATAAAATACTTAGACAACATTTATATTATTTGGTTATTGTATAAAATATCTACAATCAATGCATATATTTAACATTTTAAGCAGTTCAGTCATGTGTCTTACAGCATGTAGTATAAAACCAAACATTTAGTCAAAGTATTTCTATTTCTAAATAAAAGAATCCATAAAGAGGAATGGTTAAGGTTAGGGTTTCCTAACACCACAAATGCAGGAGAATGGTTCAAAAGATTTCCCTTAGCATGTGCAGAAGGTCAAGTTAGAGTCCACTAAGGAGAAGTCAATGGGCATGGGCAAAGGAATTGGAGCAATAATTAGGAAAGTTCAGGTCTGGTCTCTTACTACTCTGCTCCAAATCGTGCAGTAGGTAAGTTAATCAGCTTAAGAAGAAGGCAAAGGGCTTTGCAATGGATCCTGAGGAAAGGACATGACCACCCACACTTCAAGGGCATGAGAGGGCAACAGGCTGTGTGTTCTAGCAAGCTGGAGGCAATGGAGGAAGGAGCCTCCCTCCACCTTGGAAAATCACTTTTTATAGTCCTCCTGTGACATCAGTTGTCACCATACATTGGTCTGATCGTCATGTGATCATTCTACGGCTCACCAGGAACTGATACTCCAACATATTTCCCCATGTTGCTCATGAGGAACAGCTGTCCCTTCCGTCCTCACAGGTTAGTTGACAAAGAGCCTATTTGTTGCTCTTCATGTATTAAGCCGAAGGTTCAAGTTCCCATCAATTCACTCAGAACAAAGTACTGGAAAAGGTGTCTATTGATTAATGAGTGTTGCTTAAACAGAACAGATATAACAACGTTTAAGGAAACAAAACTAATGTCCATTACACCACACTGTGAAATAATGCAGCCTACTGGAAAAAGGCAATTCAATGGATTTCAAGTCAACACTTCCTATTTAGCAAAGCAAACTCATAATTAAGTTCAAGCATAATGAAATAAAACAAACATATCATATTTGGAAAGACTTGTAACGTTTGTCAATGATTATTGCATAAAGATGTTCAATTCTAATTATGGCCTAATGCCACAATTTTAAAAGTACATAAATGCAAAGATTCTTAAAAATCATTATAATAAAATTGTTCTAGGAAATCTAAGACTCTAATAATGTCAAGCATTTATGCTGAAAGTTTCAGCCATATGAAATAGAGCATGAATTTATAGCACCGACCTTTCAATCTTTATGGTGCATCACAATGAAAACAATAGAGATGCTAAGTCTCATCATTAATATTTGCACAATTGTATGCAACAATCATTTGATACTTAGATATACTATTTCATATTAATAATTTGTGTTATTTTTTGCATCATATAAAGCATTTTCATCAATATTCTTTCATAACGACCTTGAGAAAAAAAAATTGGTAATCAGTTAATAACATGACAACCACATTGGTCTTATAACTCTTCTATTTCTACAAATCCAAGCTCACTTTTATTATTGGTACTTCAACTTTTTTCAGGTTCAGTGTTGTTTTTCTAGACATGAGGAAAATGCACATTAGAGTATTGTTGCCAGAATTCGATTTTTATGTTGTGGAAAGAATGATCAGCTCTTACGCTGCATCAACCTTTTTGACATTTTTTAATAAACACGAATGTCTTGATGAAGCCCAACATGGCTTTAGAACAAATCACAGCACTGAAACTGTGCTGGTAGTTGCCACAGAGGAGATAAGATCAATTATGGACAATGGATGGAAGGCTGCTGTAATTCTTTTAGATCTGCCTGCAGCTTTTGAAACTGTGCGTCATGTGGTCATTTTAGAGAGCCAATAAAGGGTTACGTGACTCTGCAATAAATCTCCTTTAATCCCTCCTCATGAATAGAGAGCAGCCAGTCTCTCTTAGGGAATTTAGATCAAAACCCTTCTCACTGCCCTGTGTGGTTCTGCAAAGGGACGTCACTGAGCCCCACACTATTTAATGTTTATGTGGCCCTGGTAGCCAAATTGATTCAATTGTTTGTTTTTTCATCAATTTCATATTCTGACGACACTCAGATTATTTTGTCCTTTTTCTAGCAACGTGGAGGAAGCTTTCTACTGCTTCAACAGTTGCTTGCGTGAAATAATGAAATAGATAAAATGTAATAGTTTGAAGCTGAACTCTGTGAAAACGGAGGTCCTTCTTTTTTTTTGTAAAAGACCTCACATTTTGGAAACCGTCCTTGTGGCGTCAGTCTTTTGGCCCTCTTTCCACTCCGGACTCATTTGCTCCACATGTAAATTCTGGAAAAAACAGGCGTCTGCAGACATTTTTCCAGGGGCGGGCGGGCAAAATGTTAAGGTCATCACCATCCTCCGACATGATGTGTGCCAGGTGGGGCACAAGAAACACTGGGGCGCAGAACTGGGATAGACACAATTGAATGACAGGAATCCATGACATTTGACTGACCCTGCCATAGGCCAACAAACACCGCCTGTAGGGAAAACACTAAACTTTCTGACAAGCTGCTTTATCTCTGTCTGCTAGGTGTGCAGATTAAATATACTGTATGCACAGTGTATGTTAGGGATTATTTGTAGCACACATATTTACCAATATTGGCTTCTTGGTGCTAGAATTCATGATAACTTTTATCCAAAGTTAAAGCACAACGTCAAAGTTAGTAATAAATAATGCAGCAATCACACACGCTAGTGATTCACCAATGGGTGCTCCCTTTATTAGAATTCACCAGGCATTGCTAAATTTTACGCACATTCAATTATTTTATACAAATAAAATGTATAGGTCCAAATGTTAGCTATATTTTTTAAAAGAAACTTAAAGTCCCTCTGCGTATAGTCAATGTCAAACTGAAAACGTGCGCAAGTTTAGGGATACAATAATGACCAGCTCCCTTATGCGGAAACCCGGCACCGTAAATAAGTGGCACATCACAGGTCCAGGGACGCTGAGTCTTACACAGTGGTCGAAGTGGGCGGGAATAACCTAAGGATTGGATCTGTGGGTGTAGTCAGACGTGTGGCCAGAATGCGCAGACTTCTCAATTTTTAGTATTTTTTGGGCATTTCACTGCCCAGTTTATTCAATCAATGGATACACATGTTTATTTAAGGTTATAATGAGTTATTGACATTAAAATATATTCACAAAGTGGGATATGCTCCTAATCACAGAATGTACCAAAATACGATAACATGTGGAAACACAAGCCATTTGTCTCCGAGCTATGGAGTTTCTGTCATCAGCACTTCTCCCTTTTTCCACAACAGCAGTTCAAACATGAATGGCAAAATATCCTAGTTTGCAAATGTTTTCTCAAAAATTATGGCTCTGCCATATTTGCCTCATAATGCAGGATCTGCTGCATGATCTGACCATTTAAACTAATAAATTGTTTGTAGCTCAAACATATCAAAAGGTAATATAAAATGTGACTTGTGTTGCTGCGGAGTGGATGGCCTTTTGCAAAGGTTGACTGGTCACCTTTCTCACTGCTGTGTTTGTATGTTACACTGGTACTAATAAGGCAAAATCTTTCCAGAGACTGTTAGCATGTGTACACACATCAAAATAATAAAATATCTGAAAATATACTGCATTACGCTGCAGCCTTTTTTTTAATGCATAATTTAGTCAACACTACGGCATAATGTTGTCATCCTTTGCAGCATAATTAATTCCAGTTGCCCCACAGCAGGCAGCACATGTTAAAAGTGCTTGTGAATGAAGCAGGGAGACTGTGAAGTTTGCGAAGTTAGTTTGGTGTGCGTGCAAATCCTGCATTGCCAATCCCTGGTGAGTTGCAGCTACTACAAGGCCAATGGAGGTACCTATGGGTGAGGCAGACTGGCCTCAAGGGCAGGGCCAGCCATAGCACTGGTGGTATCCTGGGCATTAATGTTTGTTAGTGCCCCCAAATGACCACCTCTGCCATGGATTCCCTCACTACCACTTTTTAACCGTGCCCCCCAAGTCTCCATAACCACTCTCTCTCAGATGCATTTAAATTGATTTACAGCGTCACTCATACCATTGTAGGGTGTCAGAGCACTTTACATCACACACATTACACAGAGACAATCAATATGTGTGTAAATCACTGTATAGAAAATGTTACATAAGACTAAGGACTACAAGGTGTAAGAGTCACATGACAACCATACTCGTAGCCCATATAGTTTTGACTGGTTTGGAGAAACACAATACCCAGAATTTAAAACGTAATACCATGGTTGGGGTTCTCCTTAATAGTCAAAATTGATTTCTGTCTAAAAGAACACTTTTTGGGTAGGATAATCAACAAAGACTGGAGGAGGGGGGGGGACATAACGCTCTAATTTATACCTTGCAGTTTGTATGCAGGTCTTAGATGACAGTGAATAGCTCACTGTTCTAAGTTAGGATTTTAACTTATAAACTGCAAGTATCTGCAAGTAACAAAAGGATCTCTCTGATAAAAGTAACAAAAGGATCTCTCTGATTTTCCCTCCGGCCCCTCCCTTGGAGATCTTAGTGGATTCTGTCAGCGCTGGGACGCTCTCGGGCAGCCATGCGCTCTATAAATCTCCAAAATAAATAAAAAATAAATAATAAAAGCAGCAGCCCACTGCCCTATTTACATTATGTGCACTTTGTGATCTGCATGGCGCATGTTCTTTGCAGCCAATACATTAACCCTCTGAGCTACCTTTCCATGAGTCAAAACTTCCACTGGACAAAATTCTGATCTCTCTGTCGGAAGAGCATTAATCACCAGAGTCATCATGACATTTTTATTGTTGCCGAAAATTGCTGGAGGCCAGAAAGGAGGCAGCCAGCGTTTTTAAAACCATAATATACTAGCAAACATGATGCCTTCACCTAAAGTCAGCACCCAGTGCATTCATACTGGTTGCACCGCCCTATAGCTGGCCCTTCTCAAGGGTCCTGTGACCTCAGTGACTGTTGTTCTAGGGTGTGCTGCTTCATAGGCCTGCCCGCAAGACTGGAGGTGAACTTCAGTATGGATAGTGGTGGACAAGCCTTGAAGGTTAACCTACACTTGTCATGTAGGGTCCACCTGCTGGTGCGAAGACACCAGGACTTCTAAGGTCTTGCAGAGCCTTCTAAGGTCTAGCATGTGATTGTGCTCTCGCAGGAGAGTGGTCTGGTGGACTGGTTATTAAGTCTGAACCTGGTGCCCAGTTCCAAATTTAGAAGCTCTGTCCATAGTGCCACATCCTCTCCCCCACTGAACACCGTACTGCCCCACTGAGAAAAACTCCCACTGTCTTCAACTATAACCCAATTGTTGCCCGCTATAAACACCTGGATGCGGCTCTATTTAAATTACACACTAGACAAGAGCAATATGCGGCCTACAAAAGAAAAAGAAAAAGTAACAACATCCTGGAAAAAGCAAACACTTATAGGGAATGCAAAATTTAGCAAACCATGGGAAATGTAAGCAGGAACAACATGGTTACCTTAATGCTTTTACACTCACTATTCAGAAATCAGTGAGTGCTTTTGCCTGAAAAGTTAAGCACATGACTACAGGGCCCTGAATGGACCCATTTCAATGGCTATTTCTTATATCCTTACAAAATGTAAGCAGTATAGTAAAAAGACCACATCCCTGGACGCAGACCCGCAGCACACATTTTGTTTTCCAATCCACACATTGCAGTACCTCCAGGATTGGTGCACTAGTTCCAAGTCCAGGGAAAACAAAGAAAAGAAAACAAAAATAGCGCTTCATTGGCAAACTCTGTAAAAGTGGTGCTAATGTGTTCCAGTGTGAATAAGATCAGTTTGGCCAGTTTGCTACCACTCTGTCTTTATTTAGTTATTTATCGATTTTTCATATTTTTAGCCTTTTATTCCCAATGCTGCACTTGGAATTAAAATGTCAGAAAAATACGACATTTCCAGCAAAAGCGTCTTTCTTTTTTGGATCCATTTCACAGGGAAGCAAAGAAAAGAAAGGAGAGGAAAGAGAATGAGAACCCCGTCTTGAAGTCACGGTGTTCATGGGCGTCCGCAGGGGGGCAAGGAGGGTCGCTCCAGGGGGGGCAAGCGCCCCTCCTTGCCCCCCCCCCCCCCCCCCCCCCCCTGCGGACGCCCATGGGAACTTAAGAACCAACAGAATCTTACAATTTTAGAAAATTGCTCAGTCCTGGCTTTTATCCTCTCCTGTCTAAACCTTTGGGCACTTTATATCTGATACATTTTGGTGCCAAGACGCTTTCGGTCAATTTTATCAATATGAATAATTTCAAAATCAATTAATACTATCTCATCTATCCATTCACATCCTGCTGTCTGTCAACCTTATGTGGATCATAGCAAAACATTTGCGTATGCTATGAAGCTATTCATTTTACAATATCTCAATACTTGGCACGTGGCGCTTCTTAAACTCTTCATTCATGTATGCATTCATCTACTCATCAGCTGCAATTACCTAGCTCAACATAGAGTGTAACAAAGAGAAGGGCGGCTAACTGCTTAAGCTTTGCACATGCAAAAATACATGTATTTGGAGGGCAGCTGAGGAGAGTTACACAAATCGCACACCACCTATAAGGCGCCCAAATACCTTTGAGCAGTCCTGTGTACCGGATTGGATGAATACATCCTGTCCAGGAAAAAAATCATGGTCTTTTAGCCGCAATTCTTGTTTTTTTGTCTTCTTTTTCTATAGTACAGACATTGTCAATCAAACCATAGATATGACTTTCATAAAAACAACTCAAAATTTAGAAGAATACAAAGCTGCAATCTCGAATTCACAAACTATTACACGTTTTTCCTTAATCATTCTCTAAGTGCAGAGTAAATTTAATTAAGAATTAATTTCTGGTGAGTAATGAAACCCATTTAATTTAAAAGTAACTTTTAACCTTTCGAACTGTCATTAAGTCTAATTATCCCTCGAGAAAGCTATTCGACTCTGCTTTCCATAAATGCTTTGTTAGATAGAAATCGTTTGAACAAAAAAGACATTGAGCTGGAAATGGCGTCTCTAGTCTTGCAGTTACTGAAACTGAGTCTGTTCTGTTGGCACGCTCTGCTCTTCTTCGACTGGCCTTAGTGACACGAAAACTGCACGCGCTGCAAAAATGTAAATGAAAGAAGGATGCTGCAGGCTGAACAAGGACACCAACATATAATGAGGAACATTAAAGTGAAGGTATTCTGCATGGGGGATACTTCGTCGGTTCTAATTTTACATTATTTGTGAAATTAGGGTAGCCTTTTAATGCCACTTCGGTTTTATATTTAGCTATAGGAATATCCAACAAAAGGCTGGATTTCTGACATTTTAGTTAAGGCAAGGAGTGATGTGTCTTTACTGACACTCTGGGACTGAATTCGAGTTCGACAGTGCAGGGGGCTGAAATTACCGTGGGCCAGAGTTAATAATTGGCACCTTACAAGATATTCTTCTTGGAACAGGAAATGTTATGCGAACTCTTTTTTATAGGGGAATAGTCTACTATCTGATCCCTTTTGGTGCGGAATAACATGCACTTTTAAGTTCTTGTTTACTACCTGCATAGATCTGCTGGTAAATGGGAGAAAGTTGATGGCTGTGGTTTGTGGGGCAAGGTGTCTCTAGGGCAGAGGATGCTGGAGCAAGACAAGGGGAAGGCTATCAAGCCACCGTCGTGCGGCAGAAGGGGCAGGTGGGAAGCGGGGCAGTTTAAGTGATCACAAATTCTGCTTAATGGGCAATTTATTTTGCTGAGTACCTTTGGTGGCTGGTAAAACTGACCTCGATATTCATACATTCACTACATCCAGGTGTGGACTTTTTGGGTTGGACAGAGTGGCAACCCACTCAGAGATACAGCTTAGTCCAAATCTAAATCATGCCCTATGTGACATTTGGTATATATCCATCGTACAATTGACTTTGTTTTTCTCTGTAAATGTTTTTATCTCGATGTCAGAAACGTGTTCTGAGTGCCACGGGGGAAGCAGGAGCTACTGGACCCTGATCGTGGGGTTGAGGTGTTTTACTACTGATGCTCCAGGGCCCAAACTACTGTGGGTCCTGGCCAACTTGGTCCAATACCACCCCTTCAGCATTTGACTCTAAGTGGTAGCATGAGTTTGAAAAGTCCATGGCTTCCTGCGGGGAGGTAGGTGTAAGTGAACATAGGTTTGGCACTCAAAATAAATTCAGAAATGCTAATGAATAAATATTAGGCCAGACAGAGGTAGTATTTATATATGAACACAAAGTAAAACACCACACACACAACCAATATACGCCCTCCTAAGAATAGCACTCTAGCATTGGTTGTGCAGTGTCCCGAGTTCTGTCGGTGCCCAAATCTGTACCTAATTAACTAACACTGTGTGCTCCAATGGCTCAAACCTTGCGTGGTGTAGTCCCTATGGGGTAGATGTATCAACATTCCCCTTTGCGATTTCCAAATAGGGAGTTTTAAGGAATGCTAATTAGAAATCGCAAAATGGGATGTATGTAAAAAATCGCTATTTTTTAGCGATTTCTTAATATTCCTTTTTTGCGAATTCGCAATTTGCAAATTCGCAAATAAGGAATAATTTCCCATTCATTCCTATGGGCCAGGAGGCCCATAGGAATGATTGTGAAATACATCACAATTTGCGATTCACAATTTGCTAATCTCAAAATGAGAATAATTTCAAGGGTGCAGGGGTGTCTCAAGGACACCCTGCTGCACCCCTGAAATTAACATGTGTGAGCATATGGCGCACATATATGCCCTATGGGCATGTATGTGCGTCACATGCCATCTTCAAAAATGCCAAATTGTGCATTTTTAAAAGAATTTGCAACTTACCATCAACTACAAGTTGGTGGTAATTTACGATTTCTTAACCAAAATTCGCAATTAGAAAATGCTACATACATAGCATTTAAGGAATCGCAAAATTGCGATTCCGTAAATGCTAGAGCAAAATAAGGAATCACACATTTTTTTGATTCCTTATTTTGCGATTTTTTGATGCATGCCAAAACATGCAAAAAGACCGTTTGCGATACGCAAACGCCGGAATTCTGCGAATTCCTGCCTTTGCGAATCGCAAATGGCTTGATACATCTAGGCCTATATGACTTTGGTGCTCCCAGATTGGGCCCATCTCAATCAGGCACATGCCTCAAGCAAAAATCAGCACGCACAAATTGCGAATCACAAAATAAGCAGTCGCAAATATATCTGAGAATTAATTTGCGAATCCTTATTAGCGATTTCATTACTAGCGAATCCCAAATAGCGATTCCCAAATAAAGAATCACAATCATATGCAATAAAAATCGCAAATACCTTTTTTACAGAAAATAAATACCATACATCTGAAATTCAACAGGAAACTACTTAAACACACCCAGAATGCCTCAGAACCATTCACAATGGCAGCACTTTAGCTGATGGTGAGGAGGAGGATGCTCCAGGAAACAGCACACAGAAGGAGGAGAATACATGAGTGCATCTTCAGAGTCCGCATTACAATGCTAGGACAAACAGAGGAGGAAATATACGACAAGTATAGGCTTAATGGTGCCATGATCCTTGACTTAATACAAGAATTGGATCTGATATTGCGGCGTCAGACTATTAGGACCAATGCAATACCCACTCATGTGCAGGTTCTATGTTGCCTGCACCTACTTGCGTCAGGCAGTTTTCAGGGGGTAGTAGCCGTAGCCGAAGGTGTGTCACAAAGTTCCCTTTCACATTTTGTCACGTAATTCCTCCATGCCATGATGTCAAGGATCAACTACCACATTAGTGTCCCCACAACCACACATGAACTGAATAAGACCTAACAGAAATTCTATCTGCTAGCCCACTTCCCACATGTATTAGGTTGCATTGATTGTACACATGTAGCAATATGTCCTCTGGCAGACAATGAATATATATTTATGAATCGGAAATGCTTTAATTCGCTAAACATACAGGTAGTCTGCAATGCAAAATATATCATCACTGACATTGTGGCACAATACCCGGGAAGCGCGCATGATTCCAACATATTTCGCTAGAGTGGCATACATACTCATCTGCTAAGGGCTTAATTCAGAGAAGGACATCTGCTTAGTAAACATGTGTTATGATTTCACCCAGACATTTTACGTATGCCAATTTATCACTGTCATCGACCCTTTGCTTACTTCCCTGTAGGTGACAGGGCATACGCCGTATTTAACTACATCATGATGCTATACCTCAATCCAACAACCCCCAATGAGCAGAGATACAATGCTGCACACATCTCCACCTGAAACATCATTGAGCGCACCTTTGGGCTATTAAAGAGCCACTTCAGGCTTACACAAGACAGGAGGCGCATTACAGGACAAACCTGACCAATGCTGCAGGATTGTGGCTGCATGTGCCATGTTAAAGAACATCGCCACGAGGAGAGGCATTCACATTGAGGTGTCTGACAGCGAGTCTGATGTCAATAACCAGGAAGGGGCACAACAATGTGCAGAACATGTGGCAAGTGCAGCAGAAGGGCCCCAAGTACACGTGCAGATATCACACAAAATCACTTCTGATGTGAGTAATGACGAGACAAAACACAGGATTTTTGACTTAACTATACATCTCACAAGTTAAATATCCTGTAGTGGTGGGGCACACATATCATGTGCACAGTAGCACATGGATAGCATACCTGTAAATAATACAAAGACATGCACATTAGACTTGAAAGTCAGTCATTAGTAGTGTCTTTTGCTATGGTTACCTCACCATTATTGAATGTTCCTGGACCTGCCAGTCTATCTTCTCCTCCCACGCACACCCAGATCCCTTTCAACTGCTTCATCTCCATCCATCATGTTGGATGCGGACGGTGTTGCCCTGTGAGTGTTGTGCCTCCTGGAAGTGTTGACAGGCATTGACAGATACGGAGGTTTGAGGCCTCCTCACTCACCTCCTCCCCATCACGTCTTTAACCCCAACAGTGGCAGCATGCATTTGTTCCACCACATTTGTCACCTGATCCAGTGCCTTGGCCATATCCCCACCACAGTGGGACATCTCAATCTGGATGGTGACCAACCGACGGGCCAGCAGTGCAGTGTTGGTGCCCAGGCGATTGCTTGCTTGTGTATAGCTGTGCAAGCGCTGCATCAACTGCCGATGGTGTCTCGTCTGTGTAACTTGTCCCTCCTTCATCACCCTGGTCAGCTCCTGCATCTGCCTTTTGCCCTCAACCACAGCTGCAGTGAGTTCCCTCATGCAATCAGTCAGTCCAGTGATGTTACCTGCCATCTGGCTGATTTGTGCCTGCACTAAACGGATGTTTCTTGCCTCCAGGCGCTGCACCCTGAGCATCTGTAACTCCAGACCACCCCAGACATCTGTAGATTGTTCTACTTGCAGTGTGCGATGTGACCCTGCTCTGTGCCCCCGGCTGGGGACTGAGCTATCCCGGACCTGTGCTTGGGATGTCGGCGTGGGTGTACCTTGCACCTGGCATGTCTCTGGCATACTTTGGGACTCATCCTCAGGCTCCATGGTCTGCAGTGGTGGAACTGTTGTCCTGCGTGTAGTGGGAGCATGGGCCGTTGTCTGTAGGACCACAGGTGTGTCTACTTCATCCACAGCCATGGTATCCTGGGTGTCAAAGCAGTCATTATCCTCAGCCTCTCCTTCATCTGCATCTGTGATGTTAAACAATGCAACTCTTTATACATTTTTGTGTGTGATGTCATGTCACATTAAGCATCTTTTTGCTCATAATAAATGAATGACTGTCACACATTGTTCACAAGTTCTGACTTATCATTGTGTGTTTGTCTACAAACCGGCCTACCCTGCCTGTGTCTCCCAGAATGCACTTGGTTATGACTGGAAAATGTGGACTGGAGTTTCTTACTATACACTTGTGCTGAATTGAGGTGATGTGCTAATTTTAATGTGTCTCTTGTAACGGTCACTTGCATGCCTCTTACCTTGAGATGTGTTGGTTGCTCCAGATGTGACCAGCTGCGTCACAGCCACCACAGCTTCAGGCTGTAGTGTGGACTCCACCAGGTCCTCCATGGGCGTGTTCCCAGGCTGTGTTGGTGGTCCCCCACTAGTCTTCTTGGCTTCCTTCAGCCTCTCAGCAATCCTTTCTTTTGCCCAGCTGTGCAGGTCATACCAACGCTTCTTCAGTTCTTCAATTGAGCCGTGTGTGACCCCCACTGCATTTACTTTATTCTGGATCCTGAGCCAGATCTTTCTTTTTTGTGCCTCTGGGACCTTCAATGATAGTTTTCCAAAGAGTTTGTCAAGGCTCTTTACTACATCCTCTATTAGTGTGTTTATTTCGTTTTCACAAAATTTTAGTTTTCGTTTCCTGCCAGATGAAGTCTCCCCTGATGTAGTTGGATCCATTTTTGAGATGGGAAGGGTCTGCAAACAGAGTTGTTTGATGTACTGTCCTACACCTGCACTCAGCTTCCTCCTCTAACAGCAACTGAGCACTGAATGAAGCAAGGGCTGGGTGACTTCCTGGTTGTGATGTCCTCACTATGCATCAAAAAGCGACCTCGCAAATTGCGATTTCGCTATTTGCAATTTTGCTATTAGCGATTTCACAATTTTCTATATTGCTATTAGGTTTTCTTTATTTGTGGGTGGATTAGGAAATATCGCAAATAGCGTGTGCGATTTTTTGCGAATCGCTGATTTATCACAGATTTGTTCATGCATGGGAATTAGCAATTCCTTATTTGTGATTCCTTAAATTTAGCGAATAAGGAATCATGAATTTGGAATTTGATACATGTGCCTGTATATCTTTAAGGCTTAGTGGGGAACTAGTACTGTGACATTCTCAATAAGAATGGCTGAACAGGTCAAGGCTTTATATAAAGACTTATTAGGTAAAGTACATGAAATAGCACTGATCATGGAAGCAGTAAGAATACAGATCATAAGTACAAAGAACTCAGAAAAGTTCAATAGTAAATCCAGCATAGAATCCCCTTCTAAAAGTGGGAAAATTGGGGTTCAGCCGACATGGGGGAGGCAGGTACTTTTATAGGACTTTAGACAAAGGACTTCACTCATTACTACATGGTTCTCAGTATATGTACCAATGAGGAACAGGCAACAAGAAACATTTTACTACAGAAAACATTTCAAGATTCTCTCATAATTGTATTACATTGGATTCAGAGGCCCCTAGAGTCAAATCAGGTAATATGAACTGCAACATTGTTTACAGAGCAGTCTGAGATGTCTTGGTTGTACTTTGTTAGGTACATCTTAACCCCTTCCATGCTGGTGACGAACCCCAGCCATCATGCACTACGGTGCTCGTGTGCTGATGACGGCTGGGGTTCGTCATGACCCGCCCCTGTTCGTTTGTTTACCGCACGGGGGCGGAATCGGGCCAGCAGGGAAGGGGTTAATCCCAAAGACTGATAATGATAGCAACAGTGGGTACGGGTATAGAGCGGCTTTATTTCAGAATGAAAGGCAGTACACTTATGTTATGTTAACACAAGCTCGATTTCAAACACTTTAAAAGCTTAGAGGAGACAAAACAATGTTCACAGCCCCATGTTCCTGTGTATTGACAAAGTTGTTCCCCATTCATGATAAGAACCATTCAAGTTATGCTCTGCTGACAAGCCTGAATCTTAGAATTTCCACAATGGCTTTTTTAGAAGTCAAAGTGTCCAGTGCTTTAGTGCTATTAGACATAGAGCGAGTTCCCCCCGGGTACTTTGGCCGTGAAGATCAGTCTTGCCAGCTCCTGCTGGTGTTGTTAAATGAAGACCCCAGGTGTGTTCAGTACTCCAGTGTACTGATAGACTGGAGCAGTTGCTGGTGATGAGTGATAGTCTCCTCACTACACGCAAGGTGACTGGTCATCCGCAGGACTCTTCTGATGATGCAGTAAGTTCCTTTGATCCAGGACAGGATGGTGGCAGTCCCTCGGCCTCTGACGCTTCATTGTCACATGTAGTACATGGTCATGGCCCTCCGTCATGGCATAAGGTGCACCAGTGCAACTGTCCTTCATCTTCACGATGGCCGACATGGTTGGCGATCTTCGGTCAGCACACTAGATGCTACAATCAAAGTGACAGCAGCAAAATCTTCATGGTAACCCCGTCTGGCATATGTGATCACCAATATTTCTCAGCATGTGGGCCAACGGCCCGATTGGTGTAACTGCAATTATCTCGCACTTTGCTCAGGTAAGCCACTTAACAGGATTTCCCCCTGGATCTTGTTCCCTCCAGGTATTCTCCTCCTCTTCACAATATCCTGTGGTCTCAGCAGGTAGGGAGGTACTAGTGCCCCAGGCACCATGGCAGACAGTCTTGATCACCCAGCTGGGAGACTGGTAGAGATTAATCTATAGTCCTGGTCACTAAGGGAAGAAGTCTTGCTGAGCTTCTTCATGTCAAGGTACAGCCACTGTTGACTGTTTGATGGTTAACCCTTTGGGAGACTCAAGCTCCCCTTTTCATAATCCATTTCCAGACATTGATGTGATTATGTGTCTCATGCTTTGACGTTCATGTTGTGGGGGAGTCTCCTTTGAAGGAGCTTCTCCTTTGTCGTGTCCTTTGCCCAGGAAGAAGTCTGTCATAGCAGGTGTGACTCTGATCCATGAAGCTTCACATCACTGGCCATTGGAGGTATTCTTGGATCACATCTGAAGGTCAGCCTCAAAGATATATGCCTAAGAAAAGTTACACAAAAGCCACAGCCCTGCCATGCTTCCGAGGTTCATGCATAATGTGAGGCTCCAGTCCATGTTTTACTTTGGATTCTGAGACTTGTAGTCATGTTTATTCTTTCATAAAACAAGACATGTACCAGAATTTAAAGAAAACAACCTGGAGTGGAGTAGCACACCTGACACATTACTGGGAATCTTACCAGCTATGCAGCCTTACTCTTTATGAGTCAATTATCAGACCCATCTTCTTCTTGAGTTGCAACCAGTCCCCAGGAGCAAGAACTCTGACCTCCTGGTCAGGGAACTCTGCTCTCTGCCCTAGCAGCTCTGTCATTGCACTGCTGCCGCTGCCCCTGTAGTGTAGTTCCTATTTTCCCAATAGACTCTGCGCCTTGGAATAACATAAACAGCAGTGTAGAAGTAGGACTGAGGTCATCTAGGTCTCTACTGACTATGTTAAACTTAATTTAGGTTTGCGCCAGCTAGCTCAGAGGTCACTGGAAACTTTCTTGAATGAAATAGGGAGGGACAAGCTCCCCTGGCTCAGACAAGAAGGGATTCAGTTTCCGACAACCGCATAAACATGACAACTTTGCTCCCTCAGAATAAGAGTATATCTCTAGAGTTGTGTGAAAATAATAGACAGCTATTTCACTCAGTCAGCAGTGCATACTTAGTTTCACCAGAATGCAGAGAAATAGAGAGACGGGCGTTTTCAATAAAAAGGTGTTATTTATTGAGCAGTCTTCTTTCTCATGCAAGAGAAATGAATTGCCACAATTGCAATACTTAAAGTGAAGTCAAGGGCGTACAGTAAAAGTAGTATTATGAAATAATACTGCAAAAGCATTGATATGGTTTCTTAGCCATGATACATTAAAATGGATAAAATATATACATACATATATACATTGACTAAAGTACTCAACTGGTGTTTCTAACTAAGCCTACCCCGGTGTACCTGACCTAAGCCTAATACTTGGGAAGGGATGAGTAAGTAGCAGTTTAAAGTTAAGTTAGTTAAGATGATTTTGCCAAGAATATGCATCAAGAATTCTCTTAAGGGTTTAGTCAGCTCCATACCTTGGTATAGAATGTAGGAGGTCTGGTATCTCTTTCCTCAGGACTCGATATCCTAGCAACCCGCAAGGGTAGGCTGGAAACACCGGAGCTGGATTTTCTCGACTAAAGAAAAAGACAGCGTCTCTATCAGTGCGTCAAACAGGAGGGGCAGCTTCCATGGGCACTCGCATCAGCTGGGCTCTTGGGCAAGTAGATGGCCGCTCTGCTCCAAACCACTGTGTGTTTGCTTAAGGCAACTGTTGGTATTTTATACCTGAAAGGTGCCGGGACATACGGTTGGACATAAGACGTCACCAAGAACTAACAGTTCTTGCTGAACTTCAGGAGTTCTTGTTCAAATCAAAATCAAAACAAAAGCAGGGGGGTTTTCCCGGGCTGCTGGAGACTTGGTTTGTTTAAAGAACGCTTTGTGCTTTCTAGGGGTCGATGGGAATAGCCGTGCTGTGCTTTGGATTGCATGGGCTATTACTGAATATAAATCTGATTCTTATGCCTTTATCAGGATATTATTGATTATAACCTCACAAGGGCATACATTGGCAATATAGAATTAGGGTCCTAGATATGAACACGACACCCACTCCCCGGATTGATGTCCATCATTCATAAAAACTAAGCAATAGTAAACATTCAATGATGCATGTGTTTTTTCCGACTCACCCCAAAATACATATTTTGCATTTGAAATGGTATAAGGTAAATTAACGAAAACTTAGTGTTTGTACTGTACGCTTTTCAAGCAGTGTCATCATTCAGATAAAAGCATATATATATCAGCTGAATGAATTGCGAAAATCACACATGAAATGGCTCTAAATACAGAAAAGAAGTTTGAGACCATTTCATCACATATTTATACAAATTGCTGTATATGTGCTGTAGGCTGAGGTAAGATATTGTCTCTAGTTTCCTAAAATAGAAGCTCTGTTCTCTAAGAATAGTTCTACTTTAAGCACCATATGCCAAAAAAGGTAAATATTTTGAAAATATGGGCAAAAATAATTTTGCTTTCAGGGGAATAGTTCAAAATATTTTCTGTAGCTTTGTTTATCAAAAACCGAAGGCTGAATTCAGAGTTCAAGGAACGCTGTGTGCTCATTGTTTTTATTTAAGAGTTATTCTCGTTGATTGGAGAGAACATTATTTCAGACAGACCTGCAAAAAACTGGTCTACCACATCAAGTGAAAGTACGGCTAAGTTCGAAAATATTGCTACTGCTCAGTTCTCTGTGTGAGTGCTATCATCGATGGTTGGATCAGCAATGCTCACAGAAGGCTGTACCTGTTCGGTGCTGCTTTCCTCTCTTACCAATCCGCCACCTACCCGTAGTGGTGAAGTCTCAACAAATGGCGTCATCAGAATCGGTAGCTGCTCGGGACAACACGATGCATGAGTCGTTACCGGACCTAGCAAAGTATCGATATCCATTGGTACTGCTGATTGTAGTGTAAGACAGATGTCCAACACGCATTCTTCTCCGCATAGCAGACATCGAAGCACAGGTATGATGCAATCTTGCCAAATAGATATGAATGAAAGAAACCAGGTTTTACTTAGATCTCTTAGCCGGGCCAATCCGAGGACCTTAGTGATACGGTCTCGGTATCGTATTGCTAGGATCGGTTCTTCCATTGTTGCTAGAGTCTTGCCTGTGGATTGGCTTGCCATATCAGAGCAGAAGGAGCAAAAATAAAACTCCTGCCACGAGTCCCAAGATTAAGGGTAGGCCGCCGAAGACAGAATGGACAAAATTTGGGGCGATGCCCAGAACTGTTTCAAAGGGTGCTAACAGTCCAGAAAAATTTGTCTTAAATACATGTGCGATGTCACTGGTATCAGACATGTTTGAGATTTGGCTCAACACTTCTACGAAATGTACGGGGCAATTTGTTGATAAAAGGGTATGCATCTCTGCTGCTGTCCTTGCAACTTGCAGATCATATGTTTCTTTTGATGACGTTAGAGGCACAGTTGTTTGTAAAAGAATAGACTTCATTCTGCTTAAAGTATCAATTCGTATAGAAGAGATATTCAACCGAGGCCATAATGCAGCCCCCATATCTGGATTGCTGTGTGGATACAATAATTGCATACAGCAAATGGCCCTGGAAGTTACAGTTGTCAGATAGGCTTTTCCTGGCAGCATGCCACAACAGCTGTGGTCACTTATTAAAATGTAACTACCATTTGAAAGTGGTCTAAAAAATGGCTCTATCTGTTTTGCAGGCGCGCCATGCAGGTGACATGAAAGGTTGTTTGAAGACCCTTCGCAGGCTCCATGCAAATTAATTCCTTGACACAGAAGTGTACCGCTTAGTGATTTTTTACAATTTTTATCACTAAGAAATACCTCTTTGTTTCCTTCACTGTAACATCTGTGTGTATAAGGTAAATCCCAGGTTGATTTGATGTATGCTTTACCCAACCTTTCATACTGGCCTGCTGGTATATACTCTTGACAGTATTTGAACTGGAAAGTTGTTATAGGAATTGTAATCGTTCCATGTATTATCCATTCAATGACAGGTCTCTCCGACATTGTCAATGGTAATCTCGCGAGTTTTTCAATGTTCAGAATTGTATAGTCTGCTCCTTTTTGTGCCAAACTGATTTGTTTATCAGTAAGGTTAAAGATACCGAATAATGACTTTGTGTTGATTAAACGCCATGGTACGTAGCCTGAACGCAGATTTTGCAACGTCCAGCCAAGCTGTACAATAGAACGTAATTGAGACTGACCATGTTGTAACATTAGTAAGTCCTGTTCTATTATATAAAAGGCAGATGATACAATGCTGTCCAGTGAATATATTCTGGAAGACAGAGTCGTTAACCCATTGTCCACAACAGAAAGTGATTTTTCCAAATTTATACGATCATTTTCTCGTATTTTTTCTGCTGTGTCAATTTGCATTACTTTCCATGCTTCGTTGTATGCAGCGTATATACCGGCCGCTATGAAACATTTTTGACGCTGTTTGCGTGGTCCCATTATGAAATCACGCAAGTCAGCACCGTCTTTAAGTAAAGTCAAGTGTTGCTTAATTTCAGCCAGTGTGGATTTCTGTAGCCACTCAAGGCATAGTTTCCCTACACTGTATGTTGTAACTATCCCTGGATGTTGTCTCTGGGAATATCTAGGGTCTGGTCTGGTCATTTTGAACCCCTGTGTTTTGTTCAGGAATCTATCTTGACAGTTATTTGTGTCTGTTGGCCAGATCAACCACTTTTTCCAATTAGTATGTGTTCTGTTTTGGTGTAAAATATTAGAAACGTCTATCTCCACATCAGTAGTGCTGTCACTATCAGGCATGGGTTTCGGAATAGACGGTGTATTCAAGTCTTTTATCTTAGCTAGGCCAAGACAAGTAGTTTCTTGAATTGTGTCAATCAAGAATCTCATTTGTTCTGGGATCATGCAGGCCCTAAACAGTGCTTCTAGGCCTTGTACTTGCCAATCTTTGGAACCCCAGATTGTTTTTGTTTCAATGGTGTTTTTCCAAAATTCGAAACCTAATGTAGACATCTTTTCATAAAATTTTTCTGAATAAATCAATTTAGTATTAGTCAACATTGTTTTCATTCCTGTTCTACTTAACATTTTAAAATAAAACGTTCTTGGATCACTGTTATTAAACCCTGAGAAGTATCGGAATTTCTCAAAAAATGTTTTTGAACCGCCTTTTGGTGGAGTTTAATGTTTTCAAAGTCCCAGTCATCAGAGAAGGTACTAGGTGTCACAAAATCACTTAATGAAATCTTGAGCTGGTGAGGATACTTCAAGAGCTCGACCTGGCTAAGAATGTCATAATCAGTTCTGTCCCAAGCTACCCCACCGGGTATTGGAATGGCTGTGATGTTCACTGATGACAGTTCTCGTTTCTCGATGTGAGAGGATGTGTGTGGCTTTAGTACCAAGTTGATGTTCTGACTTGCTATGTCCATTGTACTATATTTACCTTCAATGAATTTTCCCAAACATAGAACCATGATGAGTCAAAGCAGGAGGAAAAGTACACCAAACACAATCCAAAATTCAATCCATGGTGAAATTAGATATGTCTCTTGCAATTGGTGAATAAGTTCTATTACTTTGTTTTTAAAAGTTATTGTAGGAGGCATTTCTTCATGCTCGCTTGGGTCTTGTCGAAAAATTGTCGAAATTGATGAAGTAGCCTGATGCAGTTCTGTCAATTGTTGGAATTGCTTCCGGATTTTCATTTGCATTTTTCTTTGTTTCATTAGAATACTCTGAGGCTACGTCATTGTAGATTGGTGTTTCTTGATGAACTGTTACTATTTGGGTTTCAAGAGGCACAATTTCCATGGCATTATTGCATAGTCCTTTTTTGTTCATTGCAGATTTTTCAATTTTGATTAGTCTCTCAGCATGAGCCTCTGGGATTGTAGCAAACTTCGGTATTCTGCTATTTCTTGGGAGTCCACTTGGCCTACTACTTATTATTGGCCCCATGATTGTAGTTTTACCAGGTCGATGGATACAACTCGGTTCTCCTTTTTACCCGCAAGGGGTGGTAGTACTACTGATCTTGTTCCGTTGATAGCTAAGACAAGTACTGCTTTTCTGTACGAAAGCCCAAATTCCTTCTTTACCACGATCTTTTCTCTGACCAGATCCCCAATCTTTGGAATCCAGACAGGTCTTGCTGGGACAGGTGGTTTTTCTTCAGTGGCTGTCGACTGTTGTTTCAACTTTATGTTACTCAGGTTTTTTCTTTTTTCATTTAAGTCCTGTAAAACAGCCAAACGATCTTTGATATCAAAGTTTTTTTCTTCTATCACTGAAGTGTTACTATCAAGGTCCTGAATATGCATTCTAGTTCTGAACAATAGTTCGTATGGAGTGAGACCTTTTAGAGAGTTTCTTGGCAGATTATTAAGACTACGTTGGACACTTATTAAATGTTAGACCCACCCATCACCCGAACCTAATACCCTCGCCGTTATAGATTGCTTTATATCCCGATTTTTTCTTTCCACAACCGCATTTCCCTCAGGAGGGGAGGGAGAAGAATACCGCAATGCGATGCCCATACTGTTTATGGCCTCTTTGTAAGCTCGAGAGCTAAATGCAGGACCCTGATCAGAATGCAGCATGCCAATTGCGTATGTGCCGATAAAGACTCACAAATCTTTTGTAACAGTTCTGGCATCATCCGAGCGCTGGGGCCTACATTTTTAAGTGAATCTAGTCTTAAATCTTATGGGGACGCATTTCTCCGACTGGATTTCTGCGTTATAGATAGCCTGATGCTATCTAATAGTGGTATCTGGGCTACAGGCTGGATCGGTTCACAACTACCATCTCTGTTGCAGTCCTTGCAATTTTTTGCAAAATAGTAGATATCTACGCTCATTCCCGGCCACCAGTACTCCGATTGCAGTTCTTTCAGAGATTTCAGGATCTCTTGGTGCCTCAGACCCAACCCCATATGTGCTTCTTGTAGTAAGAAGATTCTCCGGTTCGTGTTTGGAATTACCCTATCCCCCACTCCAGGGATTCAAGCAAATGGAATGGACTCGCTTCCGCTGTGGCTGTGTTAGCCAATGAATTCCCTTCAACGTGAACGCCATCACGTCGATGACTCAATGCGTTAATCACGTGAGTCTTTCGTAGTTCTTTCTGCAAAAGAACTACTTGTTCCCAAAGCCTTTTATGCTTTATTGTAGCACCTGTGTCATCTTTGTAATCGTTTTTGATCCATGTCTGCATGTCACTGTTATAGGATTTGACGCAGAAATACGAATCGCACACTATTAGTGTGGGGAATTTTCGATCAGCATTTTCAAGCGCCATCATTAAAGTTCTTATTTCAGCTCACTGAGCTGAACATTTCCTGAGTGATTCTGTTTTGGTAATCATTGTTTTGAATTTACCAGAGCGCCAGCGACCTTAAACAATCGCGCACGCTGCATCATAGGATTTATTTTCTACATCTTAGTGTTGTGCGAATCTGTCCATATATATTACGCAGGTATATTTTTCCAGAGGCAGAATTTCAGCTGGCAGAGGATATTCGCGTTCATATACTAGATCATCTAGTTTTTTCAGTTTTGGGTCAAAATAGTATTTCACGTCTTCTGTAGCAAAAGAAGTTTCCCATTCTATCCATTTTGGATCTAATACCCCTTTAACCAGGTTATGGGGACTTGTTAATGCCTCAAGGGATGATTCTGCTGAAAAAACAGATATTCTTCTGCCTTGGGCTAGGGCTCTTTCTTTAGCTACAGCAGTTCTAACCGCCGTTAGAACATTTTCTGTGGAGCTGAATTTCATTTCTGCTTCAGTGTACAAATGTGATTTGTAAGCTATAGGTACCGTTTCTCCCTCATTAGAGGTCAGGTATGTGAATCCACATCTTCCTGGGATGACTCGGATTACAAGATTGCGTGTGTTCTCGCGAGTTTGTAATTTTGTTTTAGCTAACATGTCTGTTTGTAAAGATCTAAAAATCTCTGTGTGTTTCTGAGTCCAATTAGTTTGTTTGAAATCTGGTTTTATTAATTCATCGAGAGGTTTAACCCTCTCAGCATAATTTAGAATGTATGTTCTTCCGAAATTCAGGAAACCTAGTAGTGATTGTAAATTCTTCAGCGGTTTTGGTGCTTGGAGTACAGCACATTTCTCTAAGAAATTGTCTGCCAGGCTTTTGCCTTCATTGACAATTCATATCCTGAAAATAGGACCATTAGGTGGGCAATTCGAGACTTTTTAAAGTTGAATTTGTAACCCTCTGAGGCGAGTCCAAGTATTATGGTGTTCACCCTTTTTAAGTGAGTTTCCAGGTCATCATCTGTGAGATAGATGTCATCGACATATGATAATACTTCATCATCATATATCTGTAGTAACTCTGTTACCCTTGCTGAGAATAATCCTGGGCTATTCTTGAATCCCTGTGGGAGTCGGCAAAATAGTTTTTGCAATCCAAATATTGAGAATGTGGTCAAATACCTGCTGTCCGGTGCTATGTTTTGTAAGAAGAATCCATTAGAGATGTCTAATGTCGTTTTACATTTCTTGCGCACAATGTTATTCATTAGTGCTGCACTATGTGAGTTTTGTACTGCAAATGTTTTACAACAGGAGTTAAGGTGTCTGAAGTCCAAAACTAGACAATATGAATCGTCTGGCTTGGAGACAGGAAACAAAGGATTATTGTTATGTTATGTTATATTATGTTATGTTATTTATTTTCTTCTATAGCGCACAGCTACTCAAACGAGCATCCTGGCGCTTTTGCGAAGAGAACTAAGTACAGAGTAACAACACAACAGCTAAAAACTGAGGGAGGTCTAGCGCTACTATTGGACAAAAAGCCAGGTCTTCAGTGCTTTCCTAAAAGCTAGAAGGCTGTTTGCCTGTCTCAAAGACAAAGGTAGCTCATTCCAGCCCCGGGGAGCCAAATAGCGAAAGGATCGACCACCTATTCTGGAACGCTTGATGGAAGGCACTACCACTTTGGCCAAAGAGGCTGACCGCAAAGCTCTGTTGGGCAGGTAGAAAGACAGACGTTTCCCAATATACTTGGGACCTACACCATGCAGGGCTTTAAAAACCAAGGTCAGGCTTTTGAATAGAATTCTCTTGGGAATGGTCAACCAGTGCAATGCTTTAAGCAACTCAGCAGCACTGGCCCGTCTCTGGAGTCCAAAGATAGCATGAGCTGCCGAATTTTGTACCACCTGTAGGCGGGTCAAAAGGTATTTGGGTAGGCCCAAATACAGGGCGTTCGCGTAATCCAAACGCAACCCTATAAGTGCCTGTACAATGTTTTTTTTATGTTGGAGCGACAGCAGAGGGAGAAACTTCCTGAGCATCCTCAGGATACCAAAGCATTTCCCAGAGAGCCCTATAATCTGGGGTCTGAAAGAGAGGTCGCAGTCAATCACAATTCTGAGGTTTTTCGCTTTGGAAGAGACATTGTCCGGGGGGAACATGTCCTGCGGCCACCAGGCCTTCCAACTGGGGTCCGGTGTACAGCCAAAGAAGAGCAGCTCCGATTTATCGGAGTTGCATTTTAGGCCATGCTGCCGGAACCACTCAAAAACCACATCAAGACCGTCCCTAATCCCTATGCCGTTGAAGGCCCCACCCCTGTCACAAGAGAACAGAAGCTGGGTGTCGTCAGCATAGGATATAATCTGGGCGCCAAAGGATTCTGCCACCGCCGCCAGAGGGGCCATAAAGATGTTAAAAAGCATGGGGCTAAGAATGGAACCTTGAGGAACCCCCACCTCTAGCGGCGTCATATCGGCAGAAAAAGGGGGCGCCCAGATCGTTTGCCGGCGGCTGGTAAGAAAGGATTGAAACCATTTCAACACCGTCCCTCGTAGGCCAATTTCCCAGAGTCGTAAAAGGAGACCATCATGAGGGACGGTGTCGAAAGCCGCCGACAAATCTAGCATAACCAACATGGCCTTACCTCCAGAATCTAACACTTCCCTGATGGCGTCTGTGACCTCGAGCAGGGCCGTCTCCGTGCTAAAATTAGCACGGAAGCCAGATTGAGACATGTGTAAAAGGTCGTTCTCCTCGATGAAATTGGAGATCGACTGATGTACATGCTTCTCGGTCACTTTCGCCAGAGCAGGGAGAAGAGAGATCGGCCTATAGTTGGCATGCAAGAGGGGATCCAAATTAGGCTTTTTAATCAGCGGTAGGATCATGGCACATTTCCAGGCCTGAGGGACCACACTGGTGGACAGAGAAGAATTGAGAAGTGGATTCAAAAAAGTGTTAAGAACAGGAGGTACATTTTTCGATCACCCCTTGATATTCCAGTTGATCTAAGATCTCCCTGACTTGCTTTTTAGCTTCTTGTTTAGCTGGGTACTGCCTTTGTGCAGTGGGCTGATTTTTTAACTGGATTTTGTGGTGAGGTGAATCCTCATCCCATCCTACATGATTTTTGTATAAAGCAGGAGCTTGGGCCACTGCCCATTTTTTTGCATATGTGTATTTTTAATGAATCGGGATATGATTCGAGAAGGAAGGCATAATCATTTCTTCGCCATGAGGGCACTCCCTGACAAACTCTGGTGGCCAGTCTTTCTCAGCTAACAGAATTTTGAAAGTTTTTCCCAAAAGAGACTTTTTATTTTCCTGGTTTTATCTCCCTCTATACGAAATGTTATTTCATATAGCTTATGGGGCACACTAACTTGTGTGTCTGCAGTTTCCACTTGAATGTACTCATTCGTGTCCACTGTCTCCAGAAGATTCACCAGGGTCTTGTGAGCTATGGTCACTTCTGCTCCGCTGTCTAGCATTGTTTAGGCCCACTCTCCGTTTTTCAGCTGTGTCAGCATGTTTAATCTTAATACTTGCTACCCTCTTTCTGGGAAATTGTAATTTTTTACTTTGCTCAGCAGGTTCCTTGTCTTTGGACTTGACGTGCTCTTCTCTGTGTTCTGACCGTCCTCTTCTTTCCGATTTCTGTGAGGAAGATCTAGAAAGATTCAGTGAGAAGGATCTAGAGGGATGTGTATCAACATCTTGATATCTGTCTGGTTTTCTTATTTTATCCCTATCTCTAAGGTTGTATCTTTTTTCAGAGGGTTCCCTTTGGGGAGACTTGTCTTCTCGGCCTGGAGATCTCTCTCTACGCTGAGGAGACCTTCCTCTGGACTGGAAACCTTTTTCCCTGGGAATGGTTTGTGTATTACCTTCCTAACTCTTTTTTGGAGTTTTTAAATTATTTTTAATAAAAGTATTTTCAGGATTTTCAGTTAGTTGGGGTTTTACCGGTTTCCCACCCAAACTATCTCTTCCTAGCTCTTCATACGATTTTTCTATGATTCTGGCAAATTCCAATGGTTGGGCTGCTATATCTGTTTCCTTCAATTTCTGGCGGATCTTTATATCATCCCTTGCCAATTGAACTAATTCTCTATATGCCTTTGTTAATTCTTTTAGTTTAACTAGGAGTTGTTCGCTTGACCTTATTTCGTAGTCTGGGTGTGTTGCATAGTTGCATAGGACCGGACCCGTTTCTTCTGGTCTACCTAGTGGACCGAGCCTGGTGATGTGATTATTATGTTTTAGGGCGCCTTTAAACCAGAGCAGGTGCTCTTGGTATTTTAGTGGGATTTCAATCTCCTCAAAAGGAGTGTATTCATCCGGAGGTTCCTCTATTTTGTAATAGTGGAAGTCTTTTGTCGTAGCTTGTGCTGCTGGAAAATGTTTCCATGAATAGAATACCTCTGTCTGCCGATATTCATGTGCCTCTATCACGAATATGACTGTACCACCTCGTGCTGTCAGTCCATTTTCTATAAGTTTTAGAGTTATAGTTCTTCTTAGATTGACCGGAATAAGTATTGCATCCGGGTCAGTTTCATGGAGACTTATGTCTTCCTCTAAGAGTCGAGCTGCTAGTCTTACTCGTCCCTTTCTTCGTCACCTTCTGTCATTTTAACTGACTGAAAGTTTTGTGTTGCAGATCGAGTTTCAAGGAAACAAAGATTAGGTGCACAGTATTTTGGAACACTGTATCCTTCAACGTTGATCAAACCTAAAACTAATACATAGGATTCTCATCCTACTAAGTTCTGGCGGATTTTAACCTTTCACCCACTCCAGACGTCTATTGGAGTTTTTACGGGGAGAGGGTTCTGTGTGAAAAAGCACGACTGAGTTACTCTAGTGTCTTGCGTTAGATTATCGCCTTACCAAACGTTGGGCGCCATGTAGTGTAGTTCCTATTTTCCCAATAGGCTCTGCGCATAAGAATAACATAAACTGCAGTGTAGACGTAGGACTGAGGTCATCTAGGTCTCTACTAACTATGTTAAACTTAATTTAGGTTTGCGCCAGCTAGCTCAGAGTTCACTGGGAAATTTCTTGAATGAAATAGGGAGGGACAAGCTCCCCTGGCTCAGACAAGAAGGGATTCAGTTTCCGACAACCGCATAAACATGACAACTTTGCTCCCTCAGAATAAGAGTATATCTCTAGAGTCGTGTGAAAATAATAGACAGCTATTTCACTCAGTCAGCAGTGCATACTTAGTTTCACCAGAATGCAGAGAAATAGAGAGACGGGCGTTTTCAATAAAAAAGGTGTTATTTATTGAGCAGTCTTCTTTCTCATGCAAGAGAAATGATTTGCCACAATTGTAATACTTAAAGTAAAGTAAAGTGCGTACAGTAAAAGTAGTATTATGAAATAATACTGTAAAAGCATTGATACGGTTTCTTAGCCATATGATACTTTAAAATGGATAAAATATATACATACATATATACATTGACTAAAGTATTCAACTGGTGTTTCTAACTAAGCCAAGCCAGGTGTACCTGACCTAGGGATGAGTAAGTAGCAGTTTTAAGTTAAGTTAGTTAAGATGATTTTGCCAAGAATCTGCATCAAGAATTCTCTTAAGGGTTTAGTCAGCTCCGGACCTTGGTAATAGAATGTAGGAGGTCTGGTATCTCTTTCCTCAGGACTCGATATCCCAGCAACCCGGAAGGGTTGGCTGGAAACACCGGAGCTGGATTTTCTTGGCTGGAGAAAAAGACAGCATCTCTCTCAGTGCGTCAAACAGGAGGGGCAGCTTCCGTGGGCACTCGCATCAGCTGGGCTCTCGGGCAAGTAGATGGCCACTCTGCTCCAAACCACAGTGTGTTTGCTTAAGGCAACTGTTGGTATTTTATACCTGAAAGGTGCCGGGTTTGACGTAAGTTTGGACATAAGATGTCACCAAGCACTAACGGTTCTTGCTGAACTTCAGGAGTTCTTGTTCAAATCAAAACAAAGGCAGGGGGGTTTTCCCGGGCTGCTGGAGGCTTGGTTTGTTTAAAGAACACGTTCTGCTTTCTAGGAGTCGATGGGAATAGCCGTGCTGTGCTTTGGATTGCATGGGCTATTACTGAATATGAATCTGATTCTTATGCCTTTATCAGGATATTATTGATTATAACCTCACAAGGGCATAAATCAGGAATATAGAATTAGGGTCCTAGATATGAACACATCACCCCCTACACCTCCTGTCCAGGTAGGTGTTTGAGACCCTTCTAGACCCGCAGGTTCCTGCCTGTGCCTCATCCCTGGTGTTCCAGTGGGAGAGCCTTGCTCTTCTGCTGGTCCGCTCGGCCAGCCTTCTCTCTTTTGTCTGTCTTTTCTGTTTTTACTATGATTGTGGCTGTTTGTCTGTCTTTTGTCTGTCTTTTCTGTTTTTACTATGATTGTGCCTGTTTTTCAGTTTTCTTGCATTTTAAGCTATTTGTTGTGTCCTCTGTTTTACTTCTATTGTGCCAGTTTTCGCTGCCTTTTCCCGCCCCTGCTGCCCCCACAATCCCTTCCTCCTGCCAGTACCTTCTTCCGCCCCTGAGCTATGTTTTCCTCCCGTTCCCTATTTAATGGTGGCCACGTGCAGCGGGTGCACCAAAGACAAGCCCATCTGTGCCTTTCCACTACCTGACTGCGACCAGTTCCAGAGACCCTGTTCCTCTGACCACCCACCACTATGAATCAGCTGCCCTCCATGCACTCAACCCCGGAAGGAACAAAAACTGCGAGTTGTCTACGCCAAACACCACCTACAGCCAGTTCATCTGCCGACACTGCCGACAAACCTTTACCAACCTTCACACCCCCACCCCCACAGCCACAGCCCTCCCGCTAGACGCCAGAACACCCGAAGCCCTGAGGTGCATCCTCCTCAATGTACGCTCCCTGCACAGACGCGCAATAGAGATCTGGGTCCTCCTTGACACCCTCTCGTCAGACCTCGCTTTCTTCACAGAAACCTGGACCAGCTCCACCTCTGCCCTGACATTGCTACGGCCATCCCTGACGGGTACAAGGTCTAGAGGAAGGACTGCCCCAACCACCCAGGAGGAGGACTTGCCATAACACACAAGAACTCCTTCTGCCTCATCACCTCCAGCACAAATGAGTCCTTGTCCCCAATGGAACACCTCCATTTCCAGAGCCAGACCAGCCCTTGTACGACCCTATGCGGCACCCTTGCCTACAGACCCCCAGACCACAAACCGTGTTCACCACAACCATCACTGACCTCACCGCCCCCCATGCCATTGCCTCCATGTACTACATTCTGCTCGGAGACCTTAACTTCCACCTCAACAACTTCAGCTACCCCCAACTCGACAGCCCTCCTGGACAAACTTGCCAATATCAGACTGAAACAGCTCCTAACCACCCCTACCCACAAGGCAGGAGGACACACCCTCGTCCCCATCTTTGCTGGAAGGTAACAACATCCACGTCAGAGACACAATTCAACCTCCCTTGATGGACCACCACTGCATACACTTCTCTTTTGACAAAGCCACCACTCGCAAACCTAAACCACGCACTTCATGAAGGAACTGGAGCAAGGTCACAGAAGAGCACCTCAACTCTACCCTCAACCACGACCCCCTCCCACCTCGACCGACATCAACTCTGCAGCCAACAAATGTGGATACAGGTGGATCACCAACTGTGCAGACAAACTCATCCCCCTCCATAACCTCAACAGATGGTTCCCCATGAAAGCCACCTGGTTCACCACTGACCTCCGAGAATCCAATCTCACCTGAAGACATCTTGAGAAATTATGGAGAAACAGCGAAACCTCATAAGATCAAACCACCTACTAGGATGCCATGACAGAATACCAGCAAGGCATCACATCCACCAAAAGGACCTTCATCCAGAACAAAATCCTCGCCAATTCCAGCAACTCAAAGGAACTCTTACTCTTCAGCATCATTCAGGAATTCACAAAATCCCTCAGCGAAACCTCAGACTTAACACCCTCCCAGGACGTCTGCAACAAACTCAGCTCCTACTTCCATCTGAAAATCAAGTCCCTCTGTGACAACTTAAATGAACAGACAACAGACACAAAACCACTCCTTGAACAAAAGTCCTGTGCACACGTTTGTACTTAAAGGGTTTTGGTGTCAAAACCAATTTTCCAACACAATGAACTTGTGCAAAAGATGAAGGTTGAGACCTTGGAAAATTTCAGCAAATGGATTTATAAGTCAATCCAGATCATTATAAAGTACATTCTACCAGCCGACACGTGTTTCAACACGTGTTACAATTGAGACTCTTCAGGGCAGAGAAATGTACAAACTGCAAAATAAAGAGCGATCCTATTATCGATCGGGAGATGTACGATACACATCTCTTAACGTCTCAGGGTGGATCAAAGGATTATAAAGGATGGGTACGTCCCTTACGCGGCAGGAGTGTGCTCGTAGACAGCACGTTTCTTGGTTAGTTCTGTACAGAACTAACTACGAAACGTACTGTCTATGAGCACAGCTCCTGCCGCAGAAGGAACGTTCCCGTCCTTTATAATCCTTTGATCCACCCTGAGACGTTAAGAGATGTCTATCGTACATCTCCCGATCGATAAAAGGATCGCTCTTTATTTTGCAGTTTGTACATTTCTCTGCCTTGATGAGTCACAATTGTAACATGTTGTGACGAAACACGTGTCGGCTGGTAGAATGTACTTTGTACTGATCTGGATTGACTTATAAATCGATTTGCTGAAACTTTCCAAGGTCTCAACCTTCATCATTTGCATGAGTCCATTGTATTGGAAAATTGGTTTTGACACCAAAACCCTTTAAATACAAACGTGTGCACAGGACTTTTGTTTATTTGTATGTGTGGACTCACATCCACACAAGTGCAGGGGTTGTTTTACTTGGGTTTGTTCTCCGCTGACCTGTTTTGCACCGTATACTCGTCAATCACAGGTATATAATAATAATAATAATAATAATAAAAGAGCTTATAAAGCGCCTGGTGACGCCATCCCGGCGTGTCCCCGCGCTGTGGAGAGAGTAGCAGGATGCAGAGGCAGAAGTTATAGGGTGTACAGGTAGGTTTTTAAGACTTTTCTAAAAATAGTTTCTGTTTCAGCTAGTCTGATGTTCATGGGAAGGGCATTCCAATTTTTAGCCGCCAGCACGCGGAAGGAGCGTCCTCCCATCCTGGCCTTCTTTATGCGAGGAATCTTAAGAAGACCAGTTCCCATAGAGCGAAGTGTTCTATTAGGCTCATAGGGTATGGCTACGTCTTTGAGATATTCAGGGGCTTTCATGGAGTTGATCCTGTAGCATATGAGCAATGCTTTGAAGAGGATCCTTTTTTTTATGGGAAGCCAATGAAGAGCATCCAGGGTGGGTTTAGAGGGAGCTCTTTTTGGTAATTTAAGGACTAACCGTGCTGCCGTATTTTGTAGGACTTGAAGCTTTTTCTTGTTCTTTTCAGTTGTCCCTAAAAGAAGCACATTTCCGTAATCTATACGGGAAGTGACTAGTGCTTGGGTCAGGGTGCGTCTGGCCTCTAGCGGAAGAAGGTCTAGAGTGCGGTTTAAGGTTTTTAGCACCCCGAAGCACTTCCCTACCACTTTGTGGACGTGACTGTCAAAGGAGAGTTTGGGATCAACCCAAACCCCCAAGTTCTTGGCTTCCTTGGCAGGGGTAGGTAAAGGTCCTAGACAGGAGGGCCACCAATCCTGAGTCCAGCTGGTATCGCTACCACCTATCACGAGAACCTCTGTTTTGGAGCCGTTAAGTTTTAGGCAGTGTTGGCTCATCCACCCTGCCAGCTCCTGCATGCAGTTCTTGAAGTTGGTTGCAGCTACAGTAGGAGCTTGGGATAGCGAGATGAGCAGTTGGGTATCGTCGGCGTAGGATACTAATTTTATGCCATACGATTGTACCACATCTGCCAGAGGGGCCATATACAGATTGAACAGGGTAGGGCTCAGGGCAGAGCCCTGAGGCACCCCCTGTTCAAGAGCAATGCTGTCTGAGAGGAATGAGCCTCTTTGGACCTGAAAGCTGCGGCCCAAAAGGAAAGCTTTAAGCCAACCTAGTGCTGTCTTGGTGACCCCAGCTTTGTTTAGACACTGTAGCAAGATGGAGTGTGCTACAGTGTCAAACGCAGCGCTGAGGTCCAGCATGATGAGTGCCATTGTGTGACCCTCATCTGCTCCTGCCCGAAGAGTTTCAGTCGCTCTTAGGAGAGCTGTCTCCGTGGAGTAGTTCGTTCTGAAACCAGATTGGGATCCATGTAGGGAGTGGTTGGATTCTAGGTGGACCATCAGTTGTTTGTTTGCAATTTTCTCTGCCACTTTCGCGAGATAGGGGAGGAGGGAGATAGGTCGGAGATTTTCTAAGGTATCCTGACTGATGTTAGGTTTCTTTTTAATAGGCAATACTATCGCTTTTTTCCAATCTTCCGGAAGACAGGCCAAGGAAAAGGATAATTGAATGACATTCCTGAAATGGGGTTCCAGTACTTGTAGGCTAGTGGTTAGCACTTTAGGTGGGGCTGGGTCCCGAGGGGAACCTGATTTAACGCTTTTACATATATTTATAAGCGTTTCCGTGGGAGGTACAGAAAAGTGTTGGAGATTTTGCATTGTAGGATCAGTTTCTAAGCTTTCCTTAAATATCTCATACACGCAAGAGCAAGAGCACCATCACTTCCTGTGTATAAATCTAAACCCATCACCGATATAATACAAAACCACTCCTTCCTCCAGCAACGCCAGCCAGCCTACCATCACCACCTGGACCCCGGTCACCACCAAATCACCACCACGACCATGAAGAGCCTTCACAGAGGGGCCCCTATGGACCCTACCTGCTGTACATTTTCCACAGAGCCGCTGCCGTCATAGCACCCAAGCTACGACGCACCATCAAGGCCACCTTTGAATCCTGCACATTCCCCGATGACTGGAAATGCGCAGAAGTCAAGACCCTCCTCAAGAAGCACTCTGCAGACCCAACGAATCTAAAAAACTACCAACCCATTTCTCCTCCCCTTCCTGGCAAAAGTCACCTAGAAGATGATCAACATCCAGCTAATGAACTTCATCGAAGACAACTCCACCCTCGACCCTTCCCAATCCGGATTCCGCACAAACCAAAGCACTGCGAAAGCCCTCCTCATGCCATAGCTGGCATTCGCACTCTCCTCAACCAGGGCCACATTGCGGCCCTCATCCTACTAGACCTCTCTGCAGCCTTTGACACCATCTCCCACCGCACTCTCACCACCAGACTCCATAAGGCCGGCACACAGGGAACAGCCCTCAAATGGATCCGCTTCTTCTTCACCGTCCGAGCCCAAAGAATCAGACTCCCGCCCTCCCACTCTGAACCCAAAAAGGTCAACTGCGGAGTACCCCAAGTATATTGGCTCAGGCCCACTCTCTTCAACATCTTCAGACATCATGAACTCAGCATAGTAACCTACGCCGATAATACCCAGCTCACCCTCTCCCACACAAAGGATCCCCACACCACCAGACTCAGCTTCCAGGAAGGAATGAAAGACTTTGCATCCTGGATGAGCAGCAGCTGCCTGAAGCTCAACTCAGAAAAGACAGAAGTCCTCGTCCTTGGGTCCACCCTCTCAGCATGGGACAACACCTGGTGGCCCACCGCCCACAGCAACACCCTACTCCCACGGACCACTTCCGTAACATTGGCATCATACTCAACTCCTCCCTCAACATGACCCGACAGAACAATGCCGTTGCCTCCACTTGCTTACTTCCTTCAAAACCCTTGCATCTTACACAAGACCTTCAAATGGATCCCCCATGATCCAGAAAGACCCATGTACCCATAACAAGCAAACTGGAATATGGAAACGTCCTCTACGCCAGAATCAACAATTCCCTGCTCTGCAAAATCCAGACTAACCAGAACACCGCAGCCAGACTTGTCCTCGGCATACCACGACATGAACACATCACCCAACACCTGCAAGACCTCCACTGGCTCTCCATTGAGAGGAGAGAAACCTTCAAGCTACTCACTGACGTCTACAAATCCCTCCACAACACCGGACCCTAATACCTCAATGAAAGAGTCTCCTTCCACATATCCAAGAGAGACCTCTGGTCCAACGACCTCACCCTCGCCGAAACCCCACGCATCTGCATAGCCAGAACGGGTGGAAAAGCCTTCTCCTACATCGTGGCAAAGAACTGGAAAGAGCTCCTGATCAACATCAGACACTTCCCCACTCTGCATAACTTCAGGAAAAGCCTAAAGACCTGGCTCTTCAGCTAGCTCAGAGCTGCACGCGCCCCTCCACCCCTCCCCCCCCCCCAGCGCCTTGAGACCCTCACAGGTGATTAGTACGCTTCACAAATCCCTGATCGATTGATTGATTGATGCCCACTGATCCGTAACCTTTCCAGAATCAAAGCGCCATTATGAAGGTCACTGGAGAACCTAGCTTTACCTTTCTCCAATGTGTGTCCCACCGATCTTTCAGGAATGTAGCAATCCATAAACCTCTCTTTTGGTTTCTCCCCTTCCACATGCCTTTCCAGTATGGAACTCACAGGCCTCCATGTATTGGAGGTCACCGCACACTCATGCAAACACATGCGCCTCGCACAGCACTACATCCTAACATGTTGTGGGCCAAGGGCGAATTAAGCACACAGCAGTGGAACTTTGCATGAGCGGACCAAGAGGTTCCACTCAAGATACACAGGTAAAAAGGCCTGCTCACAATACTAAATCTCATTACTAAAATACTGTATTCTCGCAGCACCACGCTCATGCTACGCTAACCCTGGTAGCACTTTAACTTAGGGAGGGTAGTGCTTTGGCCACAATCTGTGAAGAAGACCAAGGTCATGGTGCCCTTGCATGATCCATGTTCTCCTGCAGCTAAAAATCAGCACCCATCCCAGTTATCATTGCCGCTAGGGCTCTCATGGCAGAGATGCACATCTATCAGCATATAAGGATCTTTTCCATCCCAACACCTAATAAAAATGCAATTTTTCATTATAGTAAAACCATATTTACCCTTGTACAGATAATGCTGGTACCCTGGTATAAATCCTTGGTGTGGTATTCCATAAAACCTTTTGCCTTCACCCCTTTCGTTTGTTGAATTTGTTTTTGTTGGCTTTGGGACTCTACACTTTACCACTGGTCTCCCTTTCAAACATGGTAAAATTGGCTAAACATAATTGGTTCATTTAATTTTCTTATAAGTCCCTAGCAAATGGTACTACATCTACCCATGGCCTGTAAAGTAAATTCTACTAGTGGCCTGCAGCTCTCATTGTGTCATCCATTAAAGTATCCTCTAAAGCATGTCTCAGGCCTGCCACTGCAGCCTGTAATGCAGTTTTGAAAGTGCTTATTCGACCTTTCACCTTAAACCAATTCCAAAAATTCTTTATTTCGGCCATATAGGCCATAAAAGATGCAATAAAAGTACAATACATACATTTAAAATACAGTATTAAATACATATAAAAGAGTCTCTACTGGGCCAGCGAGGAATAGAGGGTGCAGGGCAGTAGCATGATTCAGGGGGCTATTTTCTTTCTGATTATCCATGCTGCCATTAAGAATTTAGATACGGCAAACACAATGTGGCCCAGAGTGCTAGTTCTCATAACCCTGTATGCCTGTAGGTACTTCCTGAACCCCAGGTTTCTGCAGAGCGGTGCTATCCAGTGTTTCCTGGGTCTGTGGTAGGCATGGCATACAAACATTATATGAAGGTCATCTTCCTCATGGGCGTTGCAGCATGGGCACAGTTTGTCGCCCCCTTGGGACCATTTGCAAATGAATGTTTTAGTAGGGAGTGTACCGAGCCTCCATTGCACGAACAATTTCCTCGCCAGTACAGGAAAGATAAAATCCATGAAGGGTTCAAAGACATAAGAATTTTTGGATTCCATAAAGCGTGCAGTCAGGGTGCCAGTATTGAAAGCTTTTTCCATAAGTGACAGGCTCTTGCTCTTGTACATTTGGGTCAGGGTTTTGCGGGTAATCCTTTGGCAACCTTGGGCTGGATCGTCCCATAGGTCTGACAGGTTCATACTGAGCAATTCGTTCTTGACGAAAGCGAGCCAGGGGATTTTATTGTTGCCGTTCAGGCTCATTACATGAATAAGGTCCTGTCTGTAATGGTGCAGTTCGTCAGTGGACCATAGCCGGTGCCAGAACTTCACGGGCTTTGACACAAGCTCTTCAGCAATAGAGGGAAGACCCATGTCTAGTCTTAAAGGCAGAAGTGGCGTGCCTTGCGGGAGACCAAGTAGGCGTCTTAGGAAATTGTTTTCGACTCCTGCCAAAACTTTCCCTGCTTTATGGCCCCATAACTCACTGCCGTACAAGGCTGCTGCCTTTGCTTGAGACCTATATGTTTCCAGGGCCAGGCTTAAAGGTTTAAAGGTGGAGGTGTTTGCCACCTTCAGAATTGCACCCGATAGCTGGGACAGTTTTACCCTCGATCTGGCTATCTGGCAGTCCCATGAGAGGTTTTCCTGGAGTGTTACCCCCAAATATATGAAGGTAGAAACCCTCTCAAGGCTAACGGTTCCCAAGGTGGGGTTGGGTCTGGTTTTGTTGGGAGGATTGAAAATCATGAACTTGGTCTTTTCTGTGTTCACCTCCAACCCATGTTGGCGACAGAAAAGACCAATTCCGTTCACGATCCTCTGGATCCCCATGGGGGATTTGGAAAGCAGGAGGGTATCATCAGCAAACATTATTGCCGGGACCCTCCTGCCTGCCAGGAGTGGGGCATCATTGTCCTTGACGTTATCTAGGTGCAATATAACGCTGTTGATGAAAAGACAGAACAGGGTCGGTGCCAAGACGCAGCCCTGCCTGACTCCTCGGTGGACCGGAAACCTGGACGAAAGCTTGCCATCCCTCCCACACCTCACTTGTGCATAGTTGTTCTCATGCAGCCTGGTTATAATGCTGAATAGTTGAGGGGGTACTCCTAGCTTTTCCAGAACCTCCCACAATTTTCTTCGTGGGACTAGGTCGAAGGCTGACCTCAGATCCACGAAGACCATGTACAGCCTTCCCCCCTCTAACGTCACTGTCTTCCAATAGAGGAGGAGGAGGCGGAAAATCTGGTCCATGGTCGACGTGTTCTTTCTGAAGCCAGCCTGAAGGGGGCTCATGATGTCGTTATCCTCCACCCAATCCAGCAGATGGTTAAGAATGAGGCGCTCAAAGAGCTTTTGGGGTACGTCTATTAGGCTAATCGGCCTATAGTTGGCCGGGAGCAGAGGAGACCCCTTCTTATGGATCGGTACAATCTCTGCCCCCAGCCAAGAGCCGGGGATCGCCATACCTCCTAAGATGGCATTAAAAAGAATAAGGAGGTACGGACCCCAAATATCCGGATGATGCCTAAAAAGATCCCCCGGTAACTTATCCAGCCCCGGCGCCTTCCCCAGCGTTAGGCGCTCCAGTGCAGACACCACCTCCCCTAGAGAAAATTCCAGGGCCGAGTCCGGGGTACTTATGGGCACTGGCAAGGCTCCGTCTGACCAAGTGGGAGTGTCTTGGTAGAGTGCCCCAAAGTGAGCCTCCCAAAGCGAGGGGGCGATGTTAGGTTCAATTGCTGTTTTAAGTTCCCCCATCCCATTATTTACCAGGGCCCAGAATTTCCTGGAATCTCTAGCTTTTAGGGTTTCATAGAGGTCGTGCCAGTGGTTCCAATCCCACTCGGCCCTTGCATTGGCCATTACTGCTTTGTACTCCCTCCTAAGGTCTCGAACCTTGCCCTTATTTGACCCCTCCTTGATTGTGGCAATGAGCTCAGATTTAACTGCCCTGCAGGAGGAGGTGTACCAGGTGGGGGCACGGGTCTTTTTCCTTCGGGTTGGTACCACCGGATGGAACACCTCTGCAAGATCCCTCACTAGTTCCTGATGAATATTACCTAGTTTCTCATTGTATTCCGGGGATCTTGGTTCATTTAAAAGCGTATCCACCTCCTTGAACCTGGGGAGTGCCAGACCGTATAGCTTATTAATGGCATCCTCTGAGCTCAAAAGCTTTCCCCATTTGACCCGACGCCTGTTTGTTGTGAGGAGCATATCCCCCTGCTCCTCTCCGCCGGTTTTGGCGGGCAGGCCCGCTAGGGGCAGGGGATGCTGGATGTCTAAACAGAGGGCATTGTGGTCGCTGTCTGACCTAGGTAGCACCCTGAAGTCAAGGACTTTTGGCCACAGTGCGATGTCTAGCATTATATAATCTATCCTCGATTCTTGGCCCTTTCTGTTGAAAGTACACACTGAGGGGGTATCGGAAGGAGTGCGACCATTACAAGCCCTCAGTGCGAAGTTCAAGGTGAGGGACGTGAGTTGCACTGCTAGTGGGGACCAGGCTTTGGGGTAGGGCGAGGACGAGGGTGGGACCCCCCAGTAGTCATCCTCAGCAGTGAGGGCACCCTCCAGTAGACCTTCCAGGGGTTCAAAATGACAGTTGAAGTCCCCTCCCAGCACTACCTTATAGTCAACTGACAGTTGGCCTAGGAAGGAGGACAGTTTGTTTAGGGTGGGTGATTCCTTTGGCGTGGAAACTGGTCGCGAGTAGACATTAACAATGGCCCACGATGGTTTGCCATGCCATGTGAGCAGCACGCACTGGATGTCCTGCGAAAACGTGTGCATCTTTTCCGCCTGGGACCCAATGTGACTCGCTATCCAGAATGCCAAGCCTCCTGAGGGCCTCCCCCTCCCACTCCATTTGGCAGGGATTTCAAATATTTCGAACCCTCTTCTGGTTTGAGGTTCCCTCGCCCATGTCTCCTGGAAAAGGAAGATATCACTAGCACCTAACAGGAGATCCCACTCCGGTGTGCCTTCCTTGTTTGCAATCCCTGCCACATTCCAGGAGAGAATTCTCAACCCTGGATCTTGTGATAGTGATCCTGGGCCTCCGATGGTAGGTGGTGCAGTGGCTAAGGGGGGGTTGGAGTCTTGCAGGCCATTGTTAGAAACCAAAGTAATGGATAATACATCCACCTCCGCTGATTGTAAGCTATAACCAATCCCAGTATTAAATGACGGCCCTTCTTGGCCCGGGATGTCATCCAGGGTACCCATTTGTTCTTTGGTGGTATCCTGTGGGCCACAATCAGTTACAGGGACAGCACTCAATCCCCCCCTGCTTAGGACCCCACCAACTAGCTTTCCAGGGCTGAGTGGAGTCTCTCCCGTTTGTGGTCAGTCCACTTGATCTAGGCAAGAAAATCTATTGTGATGTATGATATTGCCAGGAACAGGAGGTATATAATGCTTTGGCCTGTAACGTGAACCATCTACAGCAAAGCCTACTCTAGTCCACCCCTGCTCCCTCCCCACCTCCGTGTTACAAACATTTGGGTAGAAGTGTGAGAGAGGTACTAATTCGATGGTAACTTATCAGGCCTCACAAGCCAGTTACAAATATAGGTATCGACATGTGGGCTTTTAAAGCTGACAATGATACAATCCCCTGCCCTGTTTTTTGGGGTAAAACCAATCCATGGGATCCTCCTGACCATCAGAACCTCACCTTTCAGGTTCGGGGGAAGAGGCCTGTTAATATTAAGCCAACTTATTACCTTGTTGCGTAAAGAGTCCTGCGGCTCCCTTGTGTCACCGGTGAGCTCGGGCACTCCCACGATGATTGCCGTGTAAGGTACTGCTTCTGGGGGCAGGTTGACCACCCTACGCCTATCATGGGGGCTAGTGATGTGGCCAGTAGAACCGTTGGTAGAGTTCTCATCTCGCGTCGGTTGAGACGCTGGGGGTGGCTTAGATCTCCTGGGAGCAGGAACAGGGGGCCTTGGCGTTAGTGATGGCACTGGGTGGGTTTGTGGGGCAGACGCACCGTTTTTGCTGCGCAAGTCCAAAATTGAGACCTGGGTGGTCGATGCAGAAGACGACGGTCTATTCCCAGTCGTCTCCCGGGGAGCTCTTGGAGCATTTGGAGCCCACCCAGGGCTGTTCCTTTTGTGAATATTTTCTATGGCCAACAGTCTAGCCTCTATGGCATCCAGTTTGGCAGAGAGAGGGTTCAGCAAGTTCTTAAGAATGTCTGTAAATGAGCTAATTAGCATGTCTGTATTATTGGAGGTTGCCCCACCGAATATGAAAGGACCCGACTGCAGTGGTAAGGCCGTAGCTAATGAAGGGCCTGTATGATCCGCCCTGGACCCTGGTGAAGTAACCTCAGGGGAGGCCGAGATGTCTGTACTAACATCCAGATTTTGCTCGGTTGTATCAACTTTGGCCCTTTTTGCCCTTTTTAGTTTCCTAGTCCTTTTCCTTTTTGGTGGTTGTTCCACTCCACTATTTATAGGCTCTGTGAGGGGAGCAACCTGGCTCACTTCCTGCGACTCAGTTCCTATGCAAACCACATTAGAAGAGGGGTCAGCGATCCCAGATGGCCGTGGGGAGTCTCTATCCCTCTGAGAGTTTGATGGGGTTCTTAGCTGCTGCAGGACCGACTCAATGGTCTGATCGATACTGTCCATGAGTGACATATGGGTGGCGTCTAGTAGTAAAGGGGTACTTTCATCAATAGAAGAGTCCGTGGGATCCAATGTCACGTTTTCAGAGCCCATCTCCAGGTGAGTGTCCAGCACTGGCTGGCATTTATTGGCTAGAACGCTGGCCTTAGGGAAAAAAAATTCCAGTGTACTTGAACACTGTTGTGCAGCTTTACTCCTTGAGACCCTGGACGCCATAATACAGTTGTGCAGGTAAGGGCCGTAGGAAAGGGAACGTCAAAGGGGTGGCCCGGTCCGGTCTCTACCGACCTCTAACGGCCTAAAACGGCCCGCTCTTTGCCCGGTCTTCGCCCCGAGCTGCGTCCCTTAGTATATACAAAGAGGCTGGGGGCGTGGCCGCCGTGGGAAGAGGCACCAGCTGTGTGGAACTGGGGCTGCTGGTCCTCGCAGTCCCCCGGTAGGCTCGCCGCGCTGTTTGAAACCCGCTGGACTCGACCTGGGAGCGAGATTGCCTTTCCACCGACTGTGGACGCTCACACCAGGGAGGATGGGGTCAGGCTGCAGTTGAGCGGCACCCGCGGAGCGGGTGTCGCGAAAGGTGGGCACACAAATGGGAGGAGGCAGCAGGAATTCCACCCACAGGCGAGGAAGGTATGGCCAGGAAACACCCACTCAGGCTGGGAACCACGGCGTTGAATTTGCCAGAGGCTGGGGGCGTGGCCGCCGGGGGAAGAGGCACCAGCTGTGTGGAACTGGGGCTGCTGGTCCTCGCAGTCCCCCGGTAGGCTCGCCGCGCTGTTTGAAACCCGCTGGACTCAACCTGGGAGCGAGATTGCCTTTCCACCGACTGTGGACGCTCACACCAGGGAGGACGGGGTCAGGCTGCAGTTGAGCGGCACCCGCGGAGCGGGTGTCGCAAAAGGTGGCCACACAAACGGGAGCAGGCAGCAGGAATTCCACCCACAGGCGAGGAAGGTATGGCCAGGAAACACCTTAAACCTTTTGATAGGTCTAAACGTTTCTTTTGAATACTTATAAGTCCCCACTAAAGTAGGTCCTGAGAATGCCTACGGCAGGGTGCCTGATATATAAAAAGTAGGATACGTGTAGTTAAATTTGACATTTCCTGGGAGTGACAACATCCTAAAGTAGGTTGTCACTGTTGTAAGGTTTATCTTTGTCATTGACTAAAAACTGTGTTACCGTAATTTATTTTGAGGGTGATGGTTTGGAGTTTTATGTAGCGCGAGCTCGACCTGAAGGTAGCAGAGCACTTTACATAAGTACCAGTTGCATTACAGACATATACATTCATTTTCCTTGGCACAGGGAGAATACATGATTTGTCCAGAATCACAGGATGTTAAGCTTCCCTGCCAAGGCTCAAACCTGATTCCCTAGCTTCGAGGTCAACCACTCTAGCCGTTAGACCACATCCTCTCTCCTACATTTAATAAGCGCTAACTCTAGGTTGGGAGCAGCTAGAGATGTGCTATTTGCACTCAAAGGAATTGTAATTTGAAATCTTCTGTAATGGTAAAGTCAGATTTGAAGTCACATTTCTGAAAATGACACTTTTAGAAAGTTAACTATTACGTTTAATGGGGCAACCCTGTGTCCCTCAGAAACTGGGTATAGTAGATGCGTGCTACAATTGCTTCTGTTGGGTTTCACAATTGCTTTGTAACAATAGTAATTCATAGACAAAATTGGATTTGATAACTTTACCAAACCCTGTACAAACGGCTTCTGCCTTTTTATTTTTATTAAAAAAAAGTTTTATTTGAATTGTGGATCACCATCTGGGATCATCCGGTGATTCAAATTATTCCACAAAATACGGCACCCTACATAGGGGCGTTCCAACACTGGCCGGGTTGTTTTCACCCCTTTGACTCGTAGCTGATATGACACCATGTCATAGATGTCATGAGTTAGTCATTCCTGGGATTCCACAGAGACGTGCATGCCGATACAGCGGCCGTCGGCTTTCAGGCTCATATAAACCACTCGGGAGCCTCCACCCCACTGGTTCATCTTCACAGTGAACATTAGATGTCGAGAGGGTAAGTCAGCCTTCCACCTGTGCGTGACAATTGTAGTTTTTAGGTCTCGCGTCTAGCGAAAGACCTATTGTTGCCGACTTGCTGGGAATGTTGGGCAGGCGATGGGCACGCGTTTTCCCTCAGCGATTTCACCTCGTGGGCGCGCACGCCCAGCCCGGTGCCGTGCACATCTCCTGTTCAACATTCACTGCAAGTCAGCTTCTCGCAATCGCATGCGCATACACAGCCAAACACGCATGCACACACCCAGACACACCACGCACACACACACATGCACACACACACGCAGGCACAATCACGCGTGTAGACACACAGCCACACGCATGCACACACACACACACACACGCATGCATACACACACACACGTCCTGCCCGTGCTATACATGACTCTCTGTACTTTTTTACTATAAACTTTACTTGTCACACTCCAACTGCCCCTCAAAGTGTTGTCCTTCTTTTCTCTGTTTTGCCACCCAGCCTTCTCAAAAAAAGAAAACGATCCTTGAATCGCGCACCGCGTCCCGGGCGCTCTGTATCCTGACACCTTTGCTACCGCATACAGGTATTTGGTTTTCTCCCCGCAAACCCGTGTCTGTGCTTGCACGCCAATCATGTACCCTACAGTTCTGAATGCCTTCACTCTCGCCTTTTCAGAACACCTACCTGATGTTCAATCTACTTTCCCCCGTGCAGCCCCTGTGCTGGCTGATAAGGTAAATTTCTTTTTACCCCTGGGTAGAGAGACAGAGAGGACTCTCTTAGTATGACAATACAAACAATATATATAGTTTTTGACACCTCCCCTTAATTTTTTTTTCAGGTAAACTCTTACCCAGTCCCTGTCCTGAGGAGAACCCATACTTATCACAGTTCGAAACGCGTTGACCCCCAGCCTGTGTCGAGAAAGAAGGGTGCAGCTAGGGATTAACTAATACCAATTGTGTGGGCCCTTGCTGTCAATCTATATAATATCCTACCACAGGTGCTGTGAGACAAGCAGGCAAACCCATTCTAGATCTGCCTGTCCACTGGTTTTCTAGTCAAAGGACTGGTTCTCTCCACTTATAAACGGTGCTTTTTTTGTAAAGGTTGTTCATGTTGTAATTACTTTGCAATGTAATTTGTTTCAAGTGTTTTTGTTGGTGTCACCTAATCTTGAGCATTCATCTTAAATGTCCGTATATTTGTATATATTGTACATATTCTTGTATGTTTTTGAACTGACTGTTTTGATAGAAAGTCCCTTTGATGTCATGTTTCTGATGAACTAATGCAAATTGATATTAAATGACAATACATTTGTTTGGAATATACAACCATTGGCCGCGCAGTACGGTCTGGCTGTGTGGACCTTGAATTCTCTTGAAACAATCCTGATCAGCTATTTCGTTCTGTTTTTCAGACCAAGACAAAGCAGGTGTTGTAACTACCCGCTGCCACCAACATGGATGCCAATAATAAGGTGTTGTGGTGAAGAATACTGAGGCTGCAGAGTGGCATGACAAGGATCTGCACAGACTCATTGTAAGTAAAAACAAACACCAAGGAAAGAGTACAACTCTAGTAAAGGGCCTCTTATGCCTGTGCATTGGGGCCCTAGTCTGGCTATAAAAAACTGTGATGGGTAAGCTGAGAGCATACAGACAATCTCAGCTGGTAGTCACAATCAGTGTAGTAATGCTGAAGGTGCAGATTGCGGGATGAGGACACTGTGGAAGTTAGGTAGAAAAACAAATACGGGTCCATGCTAATAAAAGCTTGTAAAACACAGAGCTAAATATCAGATGTTAGTCTACCAACTTTGTGTTATCAAAAGAGACTAGCTTAAATATGACCAATATTGTTAGGACTCTGATTAGATTTGTCATGGGCACCTCGTTGGTGAGTTCATGAAGACCTCACCCACCAACCTGGTTGGTGGCATGTTTCATCATCGGGCCCACCCAGTGACACCTAATGTGTCCCGGGTGTGCTGCGACGCCTGATTACAGCGGAGCTGGTATTTTACTGAGAGTGCAGTGTGAGGTGTAAAGTGAAGTGTGACTTAAAACGGCTTGGCGAGGGTCCCAGTACCCGAGGTTAAATTAAATTTTAATAAATGGGCCCCCGTCAACGGTTAAAATAAGGCTTGGGGATGTTTAAGGGAGGCGAGTTACTACCTCCTACATCCATCAGTTGGTCGACATGTTTTAGCCAGTGCCTTAAACTAAATCTGGCTTTCCTCAGGACCTTTTTAAAATAGAGTGTAGTGCAGGATAAAAAGGAGTGTAATCCAGGCTATGTGTTACACTCACTAAGGTGTTTCTCTAAGTGTGAGAGGGGCATCCCTTCTCATATATGCGCTTAGATTTTGCAGACAATGCTTCCAGGAGTAAAGCGGTAAGGGGTTGACCAGCTTTTCTTGTCAGACCCTGCCTTGTACCTGTTGCACCGTCCTCGTACTCCGGACGTACTGAGTGTAACACATAGCCTGGATTACACTCCTTTTTATCCTGCACTACACCGGTGACTGGCAGTACAAGAGAGAACATACAGACAATTGATTTCTTCCAGACTTGAGGTTCCACACCCCTCTTCAATGATTGCTTGCACACCTGCAGTGTAGGAAGAGTGAGATCATCGACCAGCTCTTTCCATATCCTCGGAGGTTAGGGAATCCAAGGGAGATCCCGAGGTAGTGGACCAGGTGATACCTAAAAAGGTCTCCGAGACAGCATCACAGGTAAAGCCTACCATCAGGGTTGTCAGCAGAGTCCTTTAGGGTCATAGGTTCACTTAGCACCGATAGTTCAGTAAAGCTCTGGTCACCAGTAGCCCTGAACAGTGTTTCAGATCAGGGGATGCTGTCTTAACAGATGTAATTATGTCCTCCAAAATCTTGCTGATATTTTTAATCAAAGAAATCAGCCAGATCATCACAGAGTTCCTAGGAAGATGTAACCTCTTGCTTTGAGCAATCCAAGTCTATTAGTCCCCGACGAATTTCAAAAACCTTTTTTGCCCCATTGTTGGCTCCAAGAATATTATTAGCATAAAATGGCTTTACCGACCTCTCCTTTATAATTACCTACCACACTCTTAAGACACTTTTTATCTGCACCGGAATAACCCCTAGGTCATTTGCCAATATGCATCAGCCTAACACTTCCATGCGTTACAACTCTGTGTCTTGTGGGGTGATTGGCTCAGCCTGCTGGGGATCCACTGATGCAAAAACTGGTGACGTGTTTAATATTGGTATAAAACTGAATGCCCAAAAGGTATTTGTGTTTATGTGCTAATAAACATGAAAACTTGTCAGTGAGTCCCACATCAGGTGCAGAATTGATATTAGACTAGCTTCCTTTCGAAAGGACCTGGGTCTGAATTTAGGACTACAGGGCAAATTTTAGGGGCCATCTTTAAATCTGAATAGACTTATGGCCGTCACTTAGGTGGCACATTAAAATGAAAAAAAAAATAATAAGAAATGGAAATGCTCCCCATGTAAATTTCATAAACAGATCAAAGCAATCGACTGAAAGACCTTTGAATGCACTGAATCCGAAATGAGCAAACTATGATGGCCAATCATGTGAGTGCAATCCCAGGTAAACACCATACACAGGTCAAGCAGTGGACCTCTGAAACTCTTGCTAAGAAGCAGTGCTCCTATAGCATGATGTATCACATATTTGAATGCAATGACAGAAACAGCAAAATACAAGTCAGTTGACACACCATGGTAAACACAGCTTTTAGTGTGTTTTAAAACTAGGCCCTTAATTAAATCAGCCACCCGCCTTTGAGAGAACCCCCCCTTTTTTTTCATCCCACTTAAAGCCCTGTTGGTATCTATGCTGCCCACTGAAAGCTCTCTTACCTCACTCGTGAATGACTCGCTCCAAACTCCAAAGTCTCTATACCAGGCAGCCAGGGGTGGTTGACTAGAGAGCAGCACAGCGTCGACCTCCCCAGGCCAAAATGAGCGCGAGAGCGAGTAGCAGGGCAGCGCCTGGCGCTCACTGCTACGCCCTACTCATCGCGACGCGGAGGCAGGGCTAGCAAAAATAATACATTATTTAATGTCGCCCCAGAGCCGTCATTGGTAGCGCTCGTGCGCTATAAGTCTGATTGACGGCCCTGGAGGCTAGGACGGGCGGACAGCAGGCAGCAGCAAATTAAAACGCGGGAGTCGGGACCGGGACATTGTGGCCGCAATTTTTGAAGAACTGACCTGACCTGCTGTTATAACTGCGGCAGTCACACTTCAGGTGCACGCAGCGCGCACTTTCAAACTGGGCCACGCACGGCCTTTCTAATTTATTTGTGGACAGTACACAGTGTCCGAAGGCCCAAATAAATTATAAAGGCAGCAACAGGCCCATAGCTGCCAAGGTTTCAGATTGGCATGTGTGACATTTTTTAAATGTCAATGTAATTATGAGTGACATTTCAATGACTATGAGTGACACTTTCTTGTGAACAAAAATCGCCTGGCTCTATCCTGTACACGAGAACGCTATTCCCAATATGAAAAAACCTTCCTCAATAAGTGCATTTAAACACTACAACGTCACTAGAACTAACTCCATTTATATCCACCAGAACCAATCTGCCCCTTCCCAGCCCATCTTAACCCCATTTACATCCGCAGTGTTCAGCTCACCTTTGCCAGGCAAGACTCATGCCAGGTTGAGATGGGGCTAGGGGCCAACTGCGTTTCTTTGCTGATTATTGCAGGACTGGCCTCATATAGTATGGACCGGTGCTCCATTATGGCTACTGTATTCATCCTTTGGGCTGTATCAGCAGAGATGGGCTGCTGCCTGTGTGTCATGGGGGCTGCACTGCTCTGAGTCCTCAGGTAAGCAGCACTGAGTAGCACTTTGAGTATCCGCTCGCTGTCACCTGGGCCTCATGGTGACCCTGGGGCCAGTGCAGTGTAACTGTCACATGACTGATGTTGAGTCAAAATTTGAACAAAATTCGGCTAAATAAACCTTGATTGGGGGCTGCAGAGGAAGTAAAGGGAAGAGAGTCAGAAAAGACGGACATTCAAAGAAAAGAGAAATCAGCAGTAAATGAAAGAGAAGAGGAAACACTAAGAAGAGGAATTAGGTTCGGTCCTAGGCCCAGGACAGTCCTATGCAGCCCCAAAGGTAGGATCGCACTGCCTCGTCCTCACATGGATGTTGGTTACACGGTCTGAGAAGACGGCCCTGGCTTCTGAAGTCTCCGAAGCAGCCATGGTTGACAACCAAACTTGTCTCTCGTACCTTTCCTGCAATTCTTTCAAATAGTGTGATTGCAACCCATAGTTTGTGAAGTTTTTATAGTCAAGACTTTTGTGGCCCTTTTCAAGTGGCTTGAAGAAAATATTCACAATTTTCCCTCGGGTTTAAAAGTTGAGGTGTTTACAATGTTAAAGTTAACTGACGAGAAAAGGACACATTCCTTTCCGACACCATGTAGCTCTTGCAAGGTCATATTATTTAGTTTAGGGGAAGAAACTACACTAGTGCATACATTATGTAAGAAAAACTGGAAACACCAAACTGTAAAGTAGCAGTAGCTCACAAAATTACAATGCTCATTGTAGAGTAGGTGCTGTGTAACACGTGTTACGTTCCGAGGGTGGTTTCTTCATAGCTGTTAACTGTTCCTCTGCTTTGTTAGTTGTTGGAACAACCGTATAGGAGAACAAGTCTTTTCTGGAGTTATTGAATAATACAAATGTTGCCACGCACACTATTTAAAACGAGTCAAGAAGGAGGAAAACGAACGAAATGAGAAGCACTGAGCACTGAAATAATAAAAGGAGAAATGGGGATAGGGGACAAACAGTAGAGGGCAGTTAAAGACTTGATGGTCAAACACGTCCTGGGGTGCGCCGCTCAGCACTTTCTCAGCGACTAGCAGTAAACACAGTCTAGAAGGCTCTGCAAGTGACTGGGCTGCTCAGGAAAAAGCATTACAGGCGTGATTTGTTTATTTAACCCACACTGGTGTGCCAGGGCTGCTTTACGGCCGGGCCGCCGCCCTAGTCAGACTTAGAAAGCTAAGCTTGCAGTGATGATGATCAGGCCTCTTCAACAGCATGCCATAGTTTTCAGCATGACCAAGTGAAGGCTAGTTGCACTCTGGAGCTCACCTGTGCTTTCACAATACAAGCTGAAGTCCCCCGTGATGACTCACTCCCCTGCACGGGCCAGGCTGCTGGGCAGCGGGTGAGGTCCAGGACGAAACAAGGATGATGCCTCAGCCTCTAATGACTCCGTGTGGCGCCGGCCATGCTGGGGACTTACTGGTCGATGCTGCAGCTGGCCTCCCGCCGGGAAACGGGCTATAAATGTATGAGCAGACAGCAGCGCACCAGGACTCTCGACTCTCAGATTCAAGTCCCCCGCTGATTTTTGTTCTGACTAACCTCACTTCCTTCTCCCGTGTTCCAGGATGTGACGGAGGCAGAGGTCACATCCCAAGATCCCCAACGGTGACAGCCAGTAGCAACCACTGCTGAGGGCAGACCCCGCCCGGGTTTCGGTAATTCAGCAATGCCAGTAGTCTGAAGTCAGTGACTGACAGCCGCCGCGGGCGGGAATAAGGCCGCAGATTTGTAACATTGTACCAGAGCTGAGCTGCACTTGCAGACAAGCTCTTTAACTGTTTTTTGACTGAGCCACTACCTGCTGGCAAGTATGAGGGGAGCAGTTAGTGTCACACACCTACTGCATGATACTTGGCAGGCCTGCAGGCCACCAGTGCCACGCGATGCCCCCAAATTTGTGCCGCCTGGTGCGGACCACCCCCGCCCCCTAGCTACGCGGCTGTGTTCACTTAGGGGCTGCAAAAGCTGGGTGTAAGGATAAAGGTTCCTATCTATATGTCCCGCTACTCCATCTTCATAAGATGGACTCCACACTCTGCAGTCTATAGGCTGTAGCCCCTGCTCACCCCATTTCTATGAGCCTGGCTGGGAATCAGCAGGCTGTTGCTTTCTGTGTGCAGTAGATGTACCCAAGGGGGATGCTCAGTTAAATTAAGTTGAGTGAGCTTGGAGAAATGGCCCCTTTGTGTTTTTGTTAATTAGAGTGAATGTTTACAAACATGAAGTGAGTGGTCCTTGCTATATTAATCACAAAAACCTGAAGGAATGATGATGTCTGCTATTATCTTTGGTGTAACCGTCATTAGGCTCGGATGATCGCAGGCATCCTTAATTATGAAATGGTGAGGATGGCTGCATAGAGAAATTACAATCTCACACCCGGCTTCCTCGTCTTCTCTACTTCCTGAGGGAATATACAAAGTGCCCGACCACAACAGGCCCTTATTGAAAATGTACTGTCCTTTGCCATTTAGACACCAACTTCATTGTGCGATTAGGGCAAGGCATTGTTTTCCCTTACACAATATTGCATAGGGTCACAATGTCCCAAACCGTTTGTATGTACTTGGACAGATTGGCTATGGATTGCTGCCAGTGCTTAATTTGTAAAATATTAACTGCCAAAGCTCGACCAGGAGGCCACTGCATCTTGCACCACCCAATGTTCTTGCCATTGATACCAAGACAACTACTAGCCATCTCTCTCGCATGTGAATGCAACAGTTCAGATTATTTCAGGTCCCCAAAGCTAAAGGAATGGCTGGGGAGGCAGGTATGAGCAATTTTAAAGTAGATTGTATTCCTAAATAACCATTGTTCTGCTCATCTCTAAATTAGATGAGCAGCGCCACCATGTGGCAGACTGTTCTAAGTATGGTATTGACAATTAGGTGCCGAGCACCGGAAACCAATTAAGTGCCGGTGCTGAGCACCGGAAAGCACTGGCTCAAATTAACATTTGCATGGTTGTCTGTCTAGTTTTGGACCTTCGGCAAAATTGATCCTGCTATTCTGGCTGCACCACTTTCGGAGGAAATGCTAAGGTCTGTGAGAGCTGTTTTTTTTTTGTTTGCTTTAAATGCATTAGAAACTGAGCCTGTGCTAACATTAACTGTGTTAGCATTGTTCTTCATCTTGAATTGATGTCATAATACACCAATTGACGACTACTGCTGTTGTTCTTTGTTCTAAATAACAAGTTACAGGCTTTTCACAGAGACTTTTCCCAGCGCTGTACCTAACCAAGGACACACTTACTGTCCAAGGCTATAATTGTAAAATGTATCTGGTAGAATGCTTAAATAAACTACGAAAGTTACTAAATCCACTGTAATCCTACTATGAAAGAATCTTCTGATGTATTTTGTAGTGAAATGTTTATTCTCGCTTGTTCCTCATTGGTGCATAGCCTGAGAACTGTGCACTTGTGGGGAAATGTATGAAAGGCTTTGTCTAAAGTCCTATAAAAGGGACGTGCCTTCCTCTGTACCCCAGAACCACCAACTCACCTCCTTAGGAAGGTGAATCTATGCCGGATTCCATGTAGAACTTTACTAAGTTCTTTGTACTCATGTATTGCATGCTTTGCTGCTAAACTTATTGATGACATATTCTAGGGGCCTCATTTATGAGGGTGTGCGTCACTTTTACGCCGCCGGTAAGTCACTTTTTGTGACGCACCAGTGGCGTAAAAAATGCGCCTTGTTGCGCCATATTTACAAAGTGACGCATCTAGGTAGATGCGTTACTTTGTAAACCCCTGCGCCACATTATACCTGCGCCAGGTATAATGTATGCAAGTGGGGCGTATTGACGCAAGGAAGGGTCGTAGAAATGACGCAGTAAAATCTATGAACTTTCACTGCGTCACTTTTAGGACGCTGTTGCATCAAAATCTTGCGCCCGCCTCACAGCAGGCGTAAGACTGACGCAGGCCCTTTCACATGGGGCTTGTCCCAAGTGAAAGGACGCATTGCAGGAGTTGCGTCACTTTTGTGACACACTCCAGCAATGCGTCACTTTTACGCTTAGTCACACATTAAATATGACGCATCAGGAATGTCCCAAGGAGTGCGCACTGAGAAGTGACGCGTCGCTGCTTTCACGCAGCAATGCGTCATTTCTCATAAATGAGGCCCTATATATTTTGCCTATTAATTCCATGTAAACCTCTAAAACTAAACTATAACCTGTGTCTGTCATTCTTATGGAGAACGTTTCAGTCCTGATTATTGAACTTGATCTTAATGTATTAAGTGACGAGTCTGATCGGGATGCACCAAAGTCCGTATCGGCACTACACCTTTCCAGTTCCTAGCTGGTGGCGTGCTTTTGGCATGATCATTTAAGGAAGGTTTATGCGCCAACAGTTGGGCGTGAAGCACTCAAAGCATGGCGGGCGTTTTACTGACCACCCAATGTTTTAAAAGACAGGAGAGGAACATATATTTTGGGGTCATTGTCATTGTTTTATTATCTACTACTTTATAGAGCGTAAACTGCAGCAGGGCAATCTTAAATAACCACACTTAACAGAACAAATCCACCTGTGTAAAACTAAGCACATATTTAAGTTTTGCTTTTAAACTCACCCCTTCATTTTTCCTTCAGGCCTTTTTATCCCATGAACGTGCATGTTTATCCTGAACAAAAAATTGATTTTGTCTACAAAATGCTGCACTTCTTTTTTAATAGTCCCTTCTGCCATTTTATGTGTGCAATAAATTGAAATTTTAGGCTCACGGGTTGAAAAAAATATCCATGCAAAATCAAATTAGTGTGATTCGGCCACCTAGTTTGTGGTACTTATTAAATTGTAAATCATTTCCAAAAAGTACAATCATTTTAACTAGTAGGAAAGTGTAATAAACCCGTATAGGTTGCAGTAGCGATGACTGATAAAGGGTGTAATGCTCCGCTGTTTTGAATGTCAGGGGAACACAGAAGTAAAGGTTTTCATGATTAACATTAACAATAAGGTTCTGAGAATTAACGAGGTGCTTTGTATTATTCCTGCCGCGCGGTGGGTGATCTTTAAGTGGGGGAATGTCACTGTTCTATAAAACACTTTAGTGATTGAACACTGGCCCTTTTTGTCATGCGTTCTTCTGTTATATTATAATTGCCAATGGCCATTGGGTGCTATACATTACAATTTGCTAAACTGCTGTTTAACAGTTGTGTAAATGTGAAAGCCACTCCAGACATGTAGGAAGTAGTTAAACAGATATTTGTTTAATATGAGTTGCAACCGAAAAGAAAGCCACAGTGCTCATTTTAATAGGGATGGATGAAGTGAAGACTTATTAGAACTTTTGAATTTTTGGAGCTCTATTGTAGACAATGGAGTGCTCCCTGCTTCTACTGACTGGTGAAGGCCCACAGAGCAACGTTCCAATGTCTTACAAAGGCCTCTCGGAGCTCGAGGGGATTTACATCCCCTCGAGCTTCCAGAGGCCTTTGTTTTATTTATTAGAACTTTCTGCCCTCTAGTGGCAGAATGTTCTAATAGCCTATAGCCCTTCGTAGCAGGGCTATACCGGCTATTAAAGTCCTGCTACCTTGTTAAAGTCCCTCGCCTTCAGCTCAGGCCTTTAAAGCAGTAGCAGGCCTTTAATACCCAGTATAGCCTTCTACGGCGGGCTATGAAGATATATTAATCTAGATTGTTTATAAAGCGCTGTTACCCGTGGGAGCCTTAGTGCCAGCAGAATATATAGTATCAATCAACAACCCTGTGGCTCCTAATTCAGGCGTAGATAGAAATGTTTGCATTTTTCCATAAAGTGGGAATTTTCTTGACCAGTGTAGTAACAAGGGGGAGGCTGTAGAAGGGGGGAGGGGCAGTCCACTATGGGCGGCAAGAGTTATGGGGGCGGCGGCGGCGGCTCCCCCGCTTTTACATCAGTTTGCGGCCGGGGCGGCAAATGCAGTAAACATCTCCAGCACCTCGTTCTCCTCCCCGTCCCCCTCCCCGCTCTTCAGCTCAGCCGCGGGACGGTAAAGGCAGGGACCCTCACGGGAGGTCAAGTGCCTAGCTAAGCCACTGCTCCTGCTACTAGATGTCCCACCAAACATGAATGGATATCGGGCTTCAGGTAATGTGTCTCCCACTTGCTCTCAGGATGGCCCTTTGTAGCAGCAGGTGAATTCCATTGCAGCTGTTATGCAGCATTGTCACTGCTGTCAGAAGCATAGGCGCTGGAATTTGGGGTGCAGTTGGGACTGCAGCACCCACAAAATAACTATGCTGGAGATTCCAGGGTGAATAAGCAATAAAGATGCCTATACATATTGGGCCAGATTTATGGGATTGCCCCGCATTGCAGTGCAGCAAGTCACCTTGCTGCACTGCAATGTGTGACAGGGAAAAGGCAGACATGCACCGTATTTAAAAGAATACAGTACATTCCTACCTTTTCACCCAGTGCTGGTGCTGTTTTGGCTGCCTAGCACCAACGCAGGCCCACTTGCATCATGGTACAGGGGTGCCTGCGTTGTAAGGTAGATTGTTTTTGTGCAGGAAGGGGCACCTTCCTGTACAAAAACAATCCCCTGAGGCATTTTCCTCTTTCTATGTGTGCTGCATCGAGGAGAAATAAAAACATTTCTCTTTGCTACGCCTCACCTGGACATGCATAGGTTTTTGGTGCTTTCCAAGGTCTACCGCTTTAGGTAAATCTTAGCCTCATAGGAGCGTCGAACGTTCAGCGCCCAGTGCTGAACGTTCGAAGAACGAATGCTGGCCCCTCGGCCAATGGTCGTGCGCAGCACTGGCAAGGTAGTGCTTGCGACGACCGTTGGCTGACGGCAGCACTTAAGGGGATAGAATGCGTCAAAATGCAAAGATATTGTTTGGAAACACCCATGGAGGACCTCCCAGTCACAGAGTAAGGCAATGGAGCAATGCTTTGCTCGAGATTTATGAAGCCTGTCTTGCACATAACACGGCTTGTAAATATGCCCCCTTATTTTTATCTTGTGACATTTTCTGTACATCCAGTGACAGAGGACAAATGCCAGACTATGTCTTCTGAGAAATTGCTGCTCATTCTTTTAACATGAAAATTAGTGTTTCCTTTTCTTTATCTGAATGTAAAGTTAGAGGATTTTGCAAAAGGAACTATGTGCCATTTTTTCTGGAATTAAAGTAAAGGATTTATTTTTTCTGACAAAACACAATGAAATACCTTTAAATAAACTGTGCAAATATGTTATATAATCATTGGTTAGGAAATCACAAATGAAGAGGTTTTTTTGTAAATCATAATTGTGATGTAAACAAAGATTTTATTAAGGTCTAAACAAATGAAGGCTCTTTACTTGGTCATGCCTGACAAAAAATATTTGCTGAGACCCCATTTCGACTAATTTCTGTTTATGCCCTATATAGTTTGCAAATTTAAAGGCCATTTCAATGGAGAATGTGCTTTCTGTCCACTCTGAAAGTTATTCCAGCCCCATTGGCTGGAAGCACCTAGCGGGTACTTTCAGCAGAGGGAAACCATACTAAGCTGCTGCAAGCACCTCACTTGTGGGGCTGCGCAGCAGCAGGAATCTCTGCTGTAGTACAGGGCTCTATTTTCCCCCCTATATTTTTAAAGTTCTTCAGATTTGCGACTCACAAAGCTTGTATAGTTCCCAAGTTACACAATTGTTGTGTGCTAATTTTGATGTGTACAACAGTCACATTAATGTATACATGGGAGTTCAAATAGTTTACCTTATAATAATAATAATAATAATAAAATATTTGTAAAGCGCCTGGCTGCACGAAACTGTGTGTCCCCGCGCTTACTGCTTACAAATCATTCGAGAGGAGTAGAGACATAAGGGAAGTGCTATCATAAAATTATTTCGGGAATAGGTGAGTTTTCAGTTTTGCCCTGAAAAGTGTTTCGGAAGGTTCCATCCGTAAATGGAGTGGGAGGGCATTCCAGTATTTAATCGCCAGGAAGCGGAAGGATTTACCTCCCATTTTCGCTCTGGTGATACGGGGTAGTTTGAATTGCATCATGCCTGATGATCTTAAGTCTCTGATCGGGCAGTGGATGGTCAGGAGACTTCTGAGGTAGATAGGGCCTTTATTGTGGGCTATTCGATGGCATAGCAGAGGCTTTTAAATCTGATTCTTTCCTTGACGGGAAGCCAGTGCAGCTTGGCTAGGGATGCTTTGGTGGAAGTTTTTCTAGGAAGATCTAGTACCATTCGGGCAGCTGCATTTTGAATGCATTGAAGCTGGTGTAGGCCTTTCTGGTTAAGGCCTATCAGGAGAGCATTTCCATAACCTAAATGGGGTGTTATTAGAGCATGTACTATTGTTTTTCTGGCTCCGATGGGAATAAGGTCAATGATTTTACGAAGGACTTTTAGTATGCCGAAGCATTTTTCTGTTATTTTGCTAACTTGGGATTTGCCCGAGAGGTCAGAATCAGCATGACCCCTAGGTTTCTTACCGTTTCTACAGGGCTGGGTAGTTCACCCAGTACCGTGGGCCACCATGCATGAGACCATATAGAGGTTTCTTTCCCTACCACCAGCACCTCAGTCTTGTCTCCATTTAAGCGGAGACAATTGTTGTCCATCCAAGTGGCTACAGCCGCCATGCAGCTTGAGAAGTTGGTGGCATATTCCTTGCTGTCCGGTGTTAGTTTGAACATTAATTGAGTGTCGTCAGCATAGCTGACAATGCCCACCCCAAAATTCTCTACAACGTGTGCCAGGGGTTCCATATAGATGTTAAATAAAGTAGGGCTCAGACTGGAGCCCTGTGGAACCCTATGGCTCACGCTTCGAGGAGATGATCTGAAGGGTGGGCAGTGTAGCTGGAACGATATTTTGGTGAGGAAAGATTCAAGCCAGGCCAGTGCCTGGCCCTTCACTCCTATATCCGAGAGACGAGACAGCAGCGTTGAGTGCAGCACGGTGTCAAATGCTGCACTTAGGTCCAGCATGACCAACGCTGCCGTCTCGCCCTCATCCACCATCTTGCGGATACATTCCGTAGAGTACAGGACTGCTGATTCGGTGGAATAGCCTGGTCTAAAACCCGATTGGGAGGGATGGAGTAGGGTTTCTTTTTCCAAAAATGCCATAAGTTGTTTGTTAACTATTTTTTCAATAATTTTGGCACAATATGGAAGAAGAGAGATAGGTCTAAGATTTTGAAGCTGTGTGATAGGAATATTAGTTTTTTTTTAAAGGTATGACTTGAGCTATTTTCCAAGCCTCTGGGACATTGCACTCTTGAAAGGATAATGTAATCATGTTTCTGATGTAATCTATAAGGGTGTTTTCCATGATGTCCTTACTTTTTGCCTGTAGGCACACATCACTGGGAGATCCTGAATGAATACCATTGATGATATTGAGTAGATCTTTTTTGTCAGGTGTAGTGAATGTGGTAAGTATGGGATTTTGAGTAGGGGAGGCTTTAGTATCTACATTGTTTACTAGATTAATGGGTTTGGGGAAGGTAGCATGAATTTTCTCTACTTTTTCTACGAAGAAGTCTGCTATTTGTTCACATATTTCATTGGAATACGTGTCTTGGGTATCTAAGCGTGAGGTGTTCGTTAATTCTTTATAGATGCAGAACAGTTCCTTTGTGGGGTTGTCCGCCTCCTCAATTCTGTTTTTGAAAAATACACTTTTTTCATCTCTTACCATTTTTTGATATTTTTTTAGTTCAGTTCTGTAAATTTTCTTGAGTTCAGGAGTATAACTTTTTCTCCATTTGCGCTCTGTTGATTTACATTGAGCTTTTGCAAGTTTAAGATTCTCAGTAAACCATGGCTCTGATTTGGTTCGTCTAACTGGGGGTTTGTTGGTCCACGGGGCGATTTTGTCTAATGCCTTTCCTAACCATATTTCGTAATTGTTCCACACCTCTTGTAAGGATTGTCCTGTAGCAGGTGGTTGTTCGTCTAATGCGTTTTTAAACCGGTCCGGGGTGTAGTTCTTCCAGTTACGACGCTTATGAGAGTATGTTTTATTAGGTGCGTTTTTATTGAGATTACTTGGCATTTCAGAGGTAATCATATAGTGGTCAGACCAAATTAGCGGGATGGGGGGAGAAGTTTCAATTCCCTCCCAAGTAGCAAAAATCGGGTCTAAAAGGTGTCCTTGTTGGTGGGTCGAATTAGTGGATAGCAGTTTTAAACCTAGTGAGTTAAGCGCTGTCATAAGTATTTGTGCTTCCTTTGCATTGGTATCTTCAAAATGAAGGTTCAGATCACCTAAGATCATAAGGTTTTTATGTCTTATAGCTAGCTGGGTAGATGCTTCTATAAGTTGGCTGCAAAAAGGACCCGGAGTTCCAGGCGGACGATATATAAGGAGGCCTGTAATAGTAGTAGATGATGCAAGTTTTATAGAGAATATGCCACATTCACTGTTAATGATGGCCTTATTAGTTAAGGTACACTCTAACTCCTTTTTACATATGAGTGCGAGTCCTCCACCACGTTGTTTTTGCCTGTCTATTCTTAGAAGACTGTAGTTAGCTGGTATGGCTTCTAGAATGTCAGGGGAGGATGAATCTTCTAGCCATGTTTCTGTGAGAAACATTACGTCGTAGTCGTTGTTATTTAATAAGTCATGGATTTCTGTTTTAGGCTTTATCATTGATCTGCAATTTAGCGTCATCATCTTTAATTTTGCTGTAGGGCCAGCGTTATTATTTACTGTAGGAAGTGGCACCTTACATATATTGCAGTGCGCGGGTATCAGGTCAGGGTCTATGGTGTGGAGGCATGGTTTGATAGAGTTCTTACCAAGTGCGAGGAGTTCCGTTTTAGAATAGTAGATTATGTGATGATCTACCTCAGAGGCTGTCTCAGTTGTATGTTCTGTGGGGGGCATAGAGTCCTGCCCCCCGCCCCGGTCGTTCGCGGACGAGCGCAGACGGGCAGGACTCTGCGCGGAGCCATAGACGTATTGTTTTATGCAGTCGGCCGAGCGACGTGCAGTGCGAGCCCTCACAAAGATGGCCGCTGTCCTTTCTTCAGTTACTTAGTTAGTCCCCGCAGATGACGGCCCGTGATTCGGCCACACCCACAAGGGCAAAGCAAGTATTCTGCTGCCTAACTAAGGGAATTATAAAGTATAGCACAATCACCTTTGCCTTGTCTGCCGCTCAGGTAGTAGTCAGCGCGCGTACAGATCAAGTGCCAAAGGGAAGGGGAGAGGACACACGGGGAAAAAGCAACACAATATTAAAATAAATAGCAAGGTATTTTAAAAGAACCTCCCGGCTCAAGCCTCAGGAGTAAAGTGCAGAGCAGTAGAAATTGCTCACGTGCCTTCTCTGGTTATATGCAGTCGGCCGAGCGACGTGCAGTGCGAGCCCTCACAAAGATGGCCGCTGTCCTTTCTTCAGTTACTTAGTTAGTCCCCGCAGATGACGGCCCGTGATTCGGCCACACCCACAAGGGCAAAGCAAGTATTCTGCCGCCTAACTAAGGGAATTATAAAGTATAGCACAATCACCTTTGCCTTGTCTGCCTCTCAGGTAGTAGTCAGCGCGCGTACAGATCAAGTGCCAAAGGGAAGGGGAGAGGACACACGGGGAAAAAGCAACACAATATTAAAATAAATAGCAAGGTATTTTAAAAGAACGTCCCGGCTCAAGTGTCAGGAGTAAAGTGCAGAGCAGTAGAAATTGCTCACGTGCCTTCTCTGGTTATATGCAGTCGGCCGAGCGACGTGCAGTGCGAGCCCTCACAAAGATGGCCGCTGTCCTTTCTTCAGTTACTTAGTTAGTCCCCGCCGATGACGGCCCGTGATTCGGCCATACCCACAAGGGCAAAGCAAGTATTCTGCCGCCTAACTATGGGAATTATAAAGTATAGCACAATCACCTTTGCCTTGTCTGCCGCTCAGGTAGTAGTCAGCGCGCGTACAGATCAAGTTCCAAAGGGAAGGGGAGAGGACACACGGGGAAAAAGCAACACAATATTAAAATCAATAGCAAGGTATTTTAAAAGAACCTCCCGGCTCAAGCCTCAGGAGTAAAGTGCAGAGCAGTAGAAATTGCTCACGTGCCTTCTCTGGTTTCATGCAGTCGGCCGAGCGAAGTGCAGTGCGAGCCCTCACAAAGATGGCCGCTGTCCTTTCTCCAGTTACTTAGTTAGTCCCCGCAGATGACGGCCCGTGATTCGGCCACACCCACAAGGGCAAAGCAAGTATTCTGCCGCCTAACTAAGGGAATTATAAAGTATAGCACAATCACCTTTGCCTTGCCTGCCGCTCAGGTAGTAGTCAGCGCGCGTACAGATCAAGTGCCAAAAGGAAGGGGAGAGGACACACGGGGAAAAAGCAACACAATATTAAAATAAATAGCAAGGTATTTTAAAAGAACCTCCCGGCTCAAGCCTCAGGAGTAAAGTGCAGAGCAGTAGAAATTGCTCACGTGCCTTCTCTGGTTTTATGCAGTCGGCCGAGCGAAGTGCAGTGCGAGCCCTCACAAAGATGGCCGCTTTCCTTTCTTCAGTTACTTAGTTAGTCCCCGCAGATGACGGCCCGTGATTCGGCCACACCCACAAGGGCAAAGCAAGTATTCTGCCGCCTAACTAAGGGAATTATAAAGTATAGCACAATCACCTTTGCCTTGTCTGCCGCTCAGGTAGTAGTCAGCGCCCGTACAGATCAAGTGCCAAAGGGAAGGGGAGAGGACACACGGGGAAAAAGCAACACAATATTAAAATCAAGAGCAAGGTATTTTAAAAGAACCTCCCGGCTCAAGCCTCAGGAGTAAAGTGCAGAGCAGTAGAAATTGCTCACGTGCCTTCTCTGGTTTTATGCAGTCGGCCGAGCGACGTGCAGTGCGAGCCCTCACAAAGATGGCCGCTGTCCTTTCTTCAGTTACTTAGTTAGTCCCCGCAGATGACGGCCCGTGATTCGGCCACACCCACAAGGGCAAAGCAAGTATTCTGCCGCCTAACTAAGGGAATTATAAAGTATAGCACAATCACCTTTGCCTTGTCTGCCGCTCAGGTAGTAGTCAGCGCGTGTACAGATCAAGTGCCAAAGGGAAGGGGAGAGGACACATGGGGAAAAAGCAACACAATATTAAAATCAATAGCAAGGTATTTTAAAAGAACCTCCCGGCTCAAGCCTCAGGAGTAAAGTGCAGAGCACCAAAAGAAATACCTCCTCACTCAGTCATTTTGAATCTGTTGGGAGGGAAATTTTCTCTGCATGATAGCTTATGTACACCCTTATCCCCAACAAACATGAAATCCTTCATGTGCACTGAGGCCTACATCCGAATTTGACATCAAGAGCCAGGGCACGTTTCCAAGGACAGAAAGGGTGCCAAAAATGTACTCTCAAGTGTACACAAGGGGAATAGCACTTGCTACATTGCATGCCATTACAGCAAGTCGTTACGTCTTGCTGTAGGGGGGGAGCTGGAGTTTGAAATAGTATAATTTACTATTCCAACTCCAGTGTGTGCAACAGTAGGGAAGGTGTTGGATTGAAAATCCAACAAATTTAACACCTTCAGCCCCCTACAACAAGTTGTAACAACTTGCATTGTGATAGCATGCAATGTAACAATGGTCGTTGTAAAGGCTTGCATTGTAATGGCATGCGATGTATCGCATGCATTGTAAACGATGTTTCCCCACAAGGGTACTGTCAGTTAGACATATACAGTGAACACTGGTGGAAGAATAATTTTTGTGAATCAATATTATTGGATAGGCCTTTTGATTTGTTCAGAGAAAGAGCCCAATGCCTGTAGTCCACTTGATGTGAAGTTCAGATTGAATGCTGTGCCCAGAACCTGCACCAATGCCCCTGTGCATATGTCAAGTGTGAGCATGATCAATGGTAGCAGGACTCAATCTTGTTTGAGAGTAGGTGAATGCTTAAGCAATTGGGATCCATTTTTTAATTGCCCCTGGTTTGACATAGAACAAAATGGATGTTGTAACACAGCTGCCAAAGACAGTAGAAGTGTATTACCTCCATTCATGTGCAGGATGGTATAGCCCACAGATGTTAAAGTGTGAAGAAAGGGCTGCCTTTAGAAACTCCCTTTTGAGCAGGGGATCTGCTTCTTAGTTCTTCCAGATTAGGGCTATCTGTCAGTCAAAGAGCTGGGAATGAGGAAGCAGAATCAACTGTTTGGGGGAGAGAGGTTTCTAGGCAGGGTCTGGTCCTTTTGTCCTTTCCTTCAGTGGCCCATCCAGTATTGGTACAAACAGTCAGATCCAGAGTGTAGCATCTTCCTCAGCCCTGGTTCTTGCCAATGACTATGCATCACACAGAGCTTAGTATAACATGGCTTTATTCTTCTGCATGTAACCGCAGACTCTAAACCTGTATTCAGTTCACTATACTCCAATGCTTACTTGACAGTTCTACAGAGTCCATCAGGAGCCACAAAGGTTCCTTCATTACATACTAAAAGAACACTACATCTCCCCCTTTGTTAAATAAAAAATACATTTATTTACAAATATATACAATTAGAGCTCTATAATGATTTATCCGGCATGTGGATCTCACATCTCAACAGTGTCTGAGGAAACTAGGTATCCATAGTGAAAATATCAATGACTGGTGTTGGTGATGGAGAGACAGCAGCAATGAGGGGTTCTTCACTTGTCTTTTCAAACCCAGTCTCTGCAATGACATCAGTGGCTAACGAACGATGAGCCACACTTCTGAAATGCAAGAAATATTGCGTAATGGACTTCCCAGGTTGCTGGGAAGTCACTATGTGTCCTTTGCTGGTCACAGCATCAAAAGGAGCATCATACTTTTATTTTCTATGCTTACGACCAAGAACTCGATCTTCTTTATTGAAGGTGACATTTTGTGCAGGTTAATGCTTGTCTGTGTAGGCTTTTGTTTTCCGCTTATGCCCCCAGTCTTTCATGCATGTATTTTCCTCTGTAGTTGCTCCTCTGTCGGTCCATTGAGGCAACTTGGTCATCATGCCTCTTCTAAATGTCAAGATTGAATGGCTTTCACCTGTGGTCGAGTGAGGGGTTGTGCGGTAAGCTCAAAGAGTGAAATTTAGAACTCTGTAAGGTCAAGCTCAAGTACAGCACACTAGACAGCTTTCTTTAGAGTACCCATTAAACGTTTGACAAGGCCATTGGTCTGTAACCATGGAGGAGTGCTCTTCTAATGCTTCACATTAACACCCCAGGTCACAAAGATGCTATCTAAATTCTCAATGACAGGATCTTCAGGGATAGATGAGGGATCTTTGACCAATGGAAAATGGGAATGTTCATCAACGATCACAATCAGGTAATGTCCGTTGTCAAGAGAACCGAAGAAGTCCACTGCAATTCTTTCCCATGTATGCTTTGAAAACTCTGTATGTTTAGCGGGTGTTTAATGGTTTTAAATGACAGGCAGTTGCATAGATGTCAGGCTGTTAATTTATTTTCAATCCTTTTGTGGAGATGTGAAAAACAGACTTGGCCAGAGAGCTAGTTTGGTGGCAACAATTCCACGATGTCCTTCATGGCCATTTCAATTATCTGTTGTTACAGACTCTCTGGAATTCTCAATCTTCGTAAATAATACTTTCCTGCATAACGGACAGTTAATATTTGACATTCTTGAACTTTTTATATACACTGTCGCTTGTAAGAGGTCGAGGGTGCTAATACCAAGACGGATGTGTAATAGTATCTTTGTTTTAGTTTCAGCATATCACTATCTTGACTTGTGGCAGTGGCAATTTGTTCTATCGAAATGGCAGCAGCAGTGCTTGATCTTACCATGAAATTTAGGTAGGCTTCAATCATCTCAGAATGGGTGCCAGAGCTTTTTAGAGGCACTTGTGAAAAGTTGTCGGCAGGGTTCTGACCTTTCCCTGGACGATACACTATAGTGAAGTTGTGCTCTTGCAATTACAGACCCCAGCGTTTGTTGCAAAGAGGCATTTTTGCTTTTGATTTCCAAAGATAGTCAATAATGTGTATACCACAATACATCTTTGAGCATTTGGGTGTCCGCTGTGCTGTGCAGTACAAGGATAGTGCCCAACCAGACAGGGCTGGCATCAGCAACCACCTCAGTATTAAGCTTTGTATCAAAATATGCCATGTCAGTAGCTTTCTCAATAGGTTGCTTGATTTTCCGTGAAGCTTTGCTAATACTCATGTGACCAAAGAAAAGAAACACTCTTTTTAGTCAAGTCTTTTATTGGCACACTGACAGTGGCTAAGGCTCATATGTATGTAGAGCAATAGCTGGTCATGCCATGGAATGAGCGTAACATGGAAACATCTTGCAGGGGACTGGCAGGTGACAGCGCTTGCAGTTTAGCTGGTTCGGGTGTCATGCCCCCATCAGACAAGATATGGCCAAATAATTTTAACTTTGTCTTCTGGAATTCACATTTCTTGACATCAGTGAGGAACTGACACACTTAAATGAGACCTTTGTCATGCTCCTTCTGGTAGCTCCGAAAACAATATGTCATCACTGCAACTGAAAGCATTCATGACACACTGTATGCTACGCCAAATGACATCTTTGACTAGCTCTGCAGCTGCTGACACACCAATACTTTATTAAGATCCAGGCATGAGAATACCTTTGCCCCATTCAATTGTGTAATCATGTTGGGAATGTGCGTACCTGGATGTTGTTCTCTTTAAATGGACATCTTTGCTTGACGCATATCCGCGTAGATGCTTACAGCTCCTTTTCTGTCCTTTTTGGGTAAAACCACCATGGGGGAAACCCATAGAGGTGGACAAGTAGCACGCTCAATGATATTGTGCTCAAGTAAAGATTCAAGTTCCATTTCAACAGCTTCTTGTAAGTGAAAGGCAATTTGTCTGTGTCTTGGAGAAATAGGACGGACATCCCCATTAATGATACATTACATATGATTTAAATATAATAAGACTTATCTAGTCTTGAGTTTTCCCAACCCATGAAGCAAAGAAGGGAATTGGCATACTGTTTCATGATGAGCGTTCATGTTATAGTTTAAGAATATAAGTCCCATATCAGTGGCTGTTCTGAAGCTGAGAAAATAGCTGATTGATGCTGTACCTCGAAGTACATGAATGGGTGCTTGTACTTTTGCTTTCTTATGCTTTATTGTTGCCACAAATGAGCCTTGACGTTTAAGTGGTGTTCAAGCAGTCCACATATACACTTTAGTTTACCACGGCGTACGTCGGGGCACTTGGGACAGTTCATCATATTTCTCCTAAGACAAGTTATATGAAAGTTACTGAAATAGGCATTGACCTTTTGTCAGGTCCAGTCTAGTTAGACCTTTGATTAGATCCCAGTCACTCTCTTCTAAGTCATAGATCATCCTCAGGAGCTATTTAGGCACAAGAAGACTATTGGCAGATTGGTTTTCAGCCGGTTTTAGGAAAAGGCGTTTGTCAGGGCAAGGGCGGAATTCCAAGATGGCTGCCGCAATTCTTCATTGAGTTGCGGGTCTAGTTGTTTTCCTCGCGACTCTCCGCAGCTGAGTTTGCGATTCCAATTCTGAGGAACCGCGCACTTCAACTGTAGTTTCAGTGGAATCGGTCACGTCTTCAGCCCCGTGTCCATTTTTAGTGCGCATTAGCTTCCCGAACAGAAGTTTCAGGTCCGTGAGTATTTTCGGAAGTCCTGCGCAACATTTCCTACCACGGCTGCGGTAAGTGAACTTAGGTTTTGGTTAAATTAATACAGAAGCAGTTCGAGTACAAGAATTGGTGTGAAGAGACAGGAAAAGATTTCCATAAGGCAACACAATACCCTACAAGTATAAAGGAGTAGTTGAGAAAGCTAGAGTCAGAGCAATGAACATTTGTACAATTAAGAGACTGTAAGTATAGATATGAATTAATATCGTTCCAGTATATGAGTTTGATAAAGACAGCAAATTGAAAAGAGAAGCATAGCAATACACAGGAACAGTTCAGAAATTCGTCAGAAGACATTCAACAGTATGTGTGATTATATATATATATAACAATACTTACCACCTGTAGATAAGTCATATATTCGTCTTCAGCTTCTGGACTCCTGCTAGCCTATTTGAAATGAGAAGAAATATAAAGTTACAAGACTAAGAGTAGAAGGTAATTAGAATTCAAGCGTTTAGCATCATGGACAATTTCTGATAAACATTTGAGCTCAGAATAATAGTGTTTGTATTTTCCATGAGTTCTACAAGAAGATAGAATCCTCTACTAAACAAAGGAAATAGAGAGAAATCTAGCCACTCTGCAAGAACAGGTACTTATTTAGGATTAAGGTTAAGAGTACAGTCTTAGCATGGGAAGAGGTGTTTAGTGTGTTTATCATTTCAGAAAGAGACTAAAAAGAAAGCGGACAAAAGAAGAAAAGACCTGAGCATAGACAAAAGAAGAACAAACCAGAAAATTAGAAGCAGACGTGGTGTGTTTCTCTTTCATTCCCAATCCCCTTTCCCCCCTCTTGGATGCTGAGGTCCATGTGACCGCTGTATCCAGGTTTGGGGTTGGAGGAATAAGCATCGGTTCCAGTGGAAACCGGGATTCTGGATTTCAGGTACTTGACACCTTTGGTGTGATCTTAGGGCAATGTTTGAATGACTTTGCTGCTTTGACATGTCAGTTTCTCTTGGACCAATATTTTTCCGCACAGGAGGCCAGTCCAACATGTGTATGCTTCTGTGAGATGAACATCAACATGGCACACACATCTTCTGCACTTTCACTTGATATTGACATGGAAAAACTATTTGATGAATATTTAGATATCGATTGACTTCATTCAGTGTCAATGTGCCTCAGCTGATGTGGTCACTTGGTCTTTTGGGCCTGAATCAAATGTCGCTTCTGGAACGTTCAGGCGGCCATTTTGTCTTCACATTGTCCTGCACCTACTTTTTCTTTCGCTTTGCACACCATCACAAATTGGTTCTGTGAAGAATTCACTCAGTGTCCCTCGGCCTTGTGCTATGGCTTATTTTTCACATTCATGACGGACTCATTCTGGGCAGCTCCAGCCTCTATGTCAGCAGCTTGTCAATTAGCCCATTATACAGCTCTAGCAGTCATGAAAACTTGCTCCAAACTAAGAGTTTCTCTCAGTATTCGTCGGCTGAATGAATGTTACAAGTATCCGTCAATCACTCTGAGACGCATTGCTTCCTCATTATTAAATGTATTGATCTTACAGTGTTTGATGAGCGTATCCAGTCTCTCAGCAAATCTGTCAATGGTCTCACCAGTTTTCTGTCTTTCTTAACTGAAGATGTATCTTTTATAATCTACAATTGGCATTAGATTGAGTTTGAGATGAAAGGCTGCTTTTATTTGACCGTATGTAATTTTTTCAGCTTGTGGCAATTTTCTTTATGACTTCTTTCATGCCTTTACCAGCAATAGTCTTAAAGTACTTGATGATTTTCTTGCTATCTGCTTCTTCAATCACATCAATGAAGTCATCAAGGGTGGAGTTCATTCTGACACCATTTCCAGTTTGATAGGACCTGTTTCATCCAGACCAACTGTCTTGATCTCCATGGGAGCCCTTTGCTTTCAGGAGACCTCTGGAGTTGTTCTGAGCCACCAACTAGAGGCTTTGATGGTGTGCCACTTCGGGGATGGACAGCTCCGCAAGCACAACCCCAGGTGCTTTCTCTGGGGTTCCTTTCCCCGATCACAGTGGCACAAGGGCTCTCTTCAATCAGAACTGATGAGCAGATGAACGTTTCTTGTTCACTTTTCCTTAAAGCATCACTTTGTGATGTCTGACACCTGGTTGCTTCTGCCTGTAGGGTTGTCACTCCGTATGAAGGTATGGCTTTGAACTGCGTAGTAGCACAGTACCTCTTTGTGTGTCCTTTTCAGCAGGTTCTTGGCCACTGATGTGTAGATATTTCTGTGCTGCTTTCATTAGCATCAAATGCTTTTCATGGAACTGGGCATGCGCTTTGACTTCATAATTGCCAAACGTCAATTTTGCACTTTAACTGACGCACACATGGCACACATGAGCAGTTTGCTGGACCACGGCAAACTCTGCAGGAGAGCACTTACAAACTTCAGATTACAAATCCTTTATCTTATCACCAGTTGTATCATTCTTCCCAGCCTGGGTACTTCCCAATGACTACGTCACACACAGAGCTTAGTATAACATGTTTTTTTTCTTCTGCATATAACCGCAAACTCAACATTCCAAACTTGCATTCAATTCATTACACTTTAATGCTGATGTCACAGTTATGTGGAATCCATCAAGAAGCACAACGGTTACGTCCTTACATGCTCACACAACACAGAGCTTCACATTTGTTGTTGCTCATGTTATGGGTATTCCTACTTGGGTTCAGCCACATCACTACCTGATGTGACAGCTATCACCTTACTCAAAGACTGTGTCTGCATTCCAACCAAAAATGAAATATGAAAAGTTACTGCACTACATCTGTTCCTGGACATTAGAAGTGGATTTTGTTGAAAAATGGCCCCCCCTGTAGGGTCTCCCCAAACATTTTGCCTTCCTCCTCTTCCCCTATTGCTGACCCTTGTTTTTGTTGGTTTTAGGACTCTGAGCACTTTAACACTGCTGACCAGTGCTAAAGTGCATGTGCTTCTTCTCCCCTAAACACAGTAACATTGATGAATCCACAACTGGGATTTTTGATTTATCCGAAGCCCCGAGAAGAGTTCACTACATGTGCCCAGGGCCTGTAAATTAAATGCTATTAATGGGCCAGCAACACTGATTGTGCCACTCATACAAGTAGCCCTTTAAACCTGTCTCAGCCTGCCACTACAAAGCGTGTGTGTGCAGTTTTACTGCCATTTCGACTTGGCATTTAAAACTCCTTGCCAAACCTTAAATTCCTCTTTTATTACACATAAGACATATTTAAGGAAGGCCCTAGGTAGCCCATAGGGCAGGTTGCTATGTTAATAAAAGGCAGGACATGTACTTTTAAGTTTTACATGTCCTGGTAGAGAATACATCAATAGGTTTTCACCGCTCTGAGGCTTACTCCTTTCATAGTTTACATTGTGAATTCCTTATTACACTTTTAAGCTGTAATTTCTGATTGAGAAGGAGTGACCTGTCATATTTTATATAATTTGAATGGTAATGATATATCCTCCTTACTGGTAAAATTGGCTTTAACATTACTATTTTAGAAATGCCACTTTTAGAAGGTTGTCCTTTCCGTCTCTTAAAGCTCTGTGTGCCTGCAGCCTGTCTCCAAACATGTCTGGGGTTGGTGACAGCCTGACTTTGTGTTTTCCCTTTAGGCAGCCACACTCATAGGAAGGTTAAGTGTGTCTGAGTGCCCATCTTTATCCTGATGGCTCATCCTGGGCAGTATGGGAGGAAAGAGCACACACTTACACCTGAATAGGTAGTGTCCTGTCCTAATACAAAGGGCTGATTACCCCCTACAGCTAGTCTGGAGCCAGGACTGGAAAGCAAAGGACTTTTTGTTCACTTCATAGACCCTTCTTTTAGTTTACTCCCACTTCAAAGGCACAACTGAGTATAAGTACTGGGTCTCTGACCCCACCATATAAGACACTCTGGACCTGTACATAAACTCTGTCAGGTAGAAGGACTGCTGTACGGCTACAAGGACTGCCAAGCTGCTGAAGAGCTCCTCTGGAATAACTGCTTTTCTGCTGTGCTTCCTGCTTTCATTTGACCCTGCTAAGGAAAACTGTACTCTGCTTGAACCCAGAGTGATCTCCAAGAGCTTCTTTACTTTCCTCCTGTTTTTGAGACTCAGACATATCAAAGTCTCACCACTTGCTCCTGTGCCTGGTCCAATGGAAGTGGACCCAGGTACTTGCTCCAGTCGAACCAATGCATCTCCTGTATCCGTGTAGCAGAACTGATGCATCATTGCTGTTGCAGGAGTAGTATAGGCGCTTCACACTTGGACTAGCTATATATGACTTTATGGGTTGGACTCTGACTAGTTTTGTCAGTTGGCACCTTATAGGTGTATTCATGAAGGTCTCACCCACCAACCTAGTTGGTGGCATGCTTCATCATCGGGCCCACCCAGTAACACCTAATGTGTCCTGGGTGTGCTACAAGGCCTGATTACAGCGGAGCAGGTATATTACTTAGAGTGCAGTGTTGGGGTTTTAGTGACGTGACAATTAAAACGGCTTGGCGGGGGTCCCAGTACCCAAGGGTAAATTAAATTTTAATAACTGGGCCGCCGTCAGCGGTTAAAAATAAGGCAAGACGATGTTTGGTGTTGAGTTACGACCTCCTACATCCATTATCGGTCGATATGTTTCAGCCAGTGCCTTAGAATTAATCTGGCTTTCCTCAGGACCTCTTTAAAAGAGTGCTGGTGCAAGTTAAAAAAGGTGGGTTGGTGTAATACAGACTATGTGTTACACTCGCTAAGGTGTTTTTCTAGGTGTGAGAGGGGGATTCCCTACTCATGCATCCCTACACATACAACATATAGGACATAGACAAAACATATAGGTAAAAAGAGTCACTTGGCAAGTTGCTTAAAGTCATACACACGAATAATGGCTGAAACTTAGTGCAAGGTGAGTAGACTAAAGTCGGCCAAAGTGTAACGGTGCTGGTGGTACCATTAGGGTGATTATCGTCTTCAAATTAGGCGTGTTGAAACTAGAACACGGGAATCACACACAAAAATATATACAGTGTGATAAGATGTAAGGAGTTGTTTTTACGCTGGGAATTAGCAGCCAAAGCTTCCTTGAGTGAAGCGACAAGGGGTTGACCCTATGGGGAGAAATAGTTGGGCACTGGGGGTTAGGAGACCTGTAGGGAGGAAAAAATGCTTACCCAAGGTTTCTGTCCAGGGATCGTCATACTCACAGTCTTTCTGATCAGAGCCTGCAATGTACCTGTGGCGCTGTCTTCACACTCCGGTGATCTGGGCGTTGGTTGTCTGCCCATTTATATTGGCGCGTTAATGATTGTCACCTGGATGGGGAGTAAGGGTAGAAAGACTTCCCTGGGCGTGGAGCGTGTGGTAGGCGCATGCGCAGTAGCAGACGCTATGGATTCTGTTTAGCGCAAGTGCGATTGGAGTACTGACAAAACTAGTCAGAGTCCAACCCATAAAGTCATATATAGCTAGTCTTCTTTGTTGATACATATAATCCCACGGGGACACGGACTAGCTATGTAGTCCTCTCTCTCTCTCTCTTGATACGTCTACGCTTAACACTTGGAACCAGCAAATCACCTTAAATAACTAATGTTTTGGAACCAAAGTATCACCACCACAGCCTTGTGGACAGATCGTGTTGGATGGAGGCCTGTACTACCATGAAACAGCAGGCTAGTTCAGCCAAAGGCTAGGTTTGGATTTGGAACACCAGGGACAGGGCTGTGCCTCCAGGCTATTATTTGAGCTGATTTCTCATTTTATTGCTTCGGACAAACCCTTTCACAAGGTCTCTGCTCTGAGCATTTTCTTACGTCTGCCCAGAGGGTGCCATCAGGTTCAACAGTGCCTTTGTTCGGCTTGAAATAGAATTTGATTATATTTCATGGAAATGCTTCTTTGGCTAGCTGTATCTGATCTCGTCTGGGACCCCGACTTATTTCCCGAGCCAGTTTCAGGTAGGAGCGTCTGTGGTTCCGTTATTGATCTGATGTCACTCCGGGTCAGAGGCTGCAGCTGGGCTCTTTGCGACCGGGCTGTGTCGCACCACAGGCTTTCCTTGTTCATTCAGGAGCTACCAGAAGATGCCCACTGTGCCGTGTGCATCTCAACATGCCCTGATGCTGGAGGAGTACAAGAGACGGCAAGCTCGTTTACCGGGGCCAGCTGGGAGAGAAACCAATATGGAGCATACCTATCCTGGGGGACCCAGAGATGCAAGTGGCGCCCAACAGCATGGTGAGTGCAATCAGCACAAAGCAGGAGACAGGACGCTGCCATTTCCCTTCAGCACCACACAGCATGAAGAGAAGTGCAGACTACCCAGGAGAGTCCTGTTAATTTCGCCTCTTGGCTGGTGTAGCTACAGAAATGCCAAAAACCTGCCAGAGAAATGTTTTTAAACTCCATCACTAGACCCTGACGAGATTGAGGAATGGCGGTGCCTGACCTTAAAATGGCACCTGCGGAGGACACACTTCCTAATGGTAACTCTGGCCATCACCTCAGGTTGCTCTTCCACCTTAGCGACGAGACAAGTCACCTTTCCCTGACGTATGGATAGATGTAGCCTGATTACTGTGTTGAGTTAGCATGAGCTTTTTGTGAGTTTAAACGCCATTTTTCCTTTCTGCTGCTTTTGCACAGGACACGCATCTGCTGCTTTAGCTTTGAGCCTAGTAAAATGTTTTCGGTTCATACGAGAATAATATGTTGTTACACTGATATCAGCCTTGCTTCGCGAGCTGTGTCTGTACAGTGAGTGCTGAAACCTTCAAGGATATCTCAACACAGTAGTTGTCATGAGCACTGATCTTCGCACGTCCCTAGACATAACATGCATGCAGCTGCAGCCAAGTTCTGGCATTAGGTGCGTTTTTATATTGTTTTGCACAAGAGCATATACACACTTGATGGTGCTTCGCATGTAGAGAGCTGGTTGCTGATGATGTGATCCCTTAACACTAGGATCTTCAGGTATGGGGCCGCTATGCTAAAAACCCAAAAGAGACCTTCTTAGATATAATATAATATACTAGCTAGGGAGGGTGAGAATTAGGTTTTGTTAAACCCTATTCATTTTAGCATAATACTATGCTTGCACCGTTTGTGTTCTATGGACTAGTGACTATGCTGATTACTTTGTTTCTTATAATATGTTTGCTTGTATTAGCTAAGATACTGCGCATGAGAACACTGCATTCGTGAATAAACATTTCAAATATGCACGTGTCCTCTTTTACTCCTTATGTTGGATTGAAATGATTGTATAACGAAAGAGTGTTCATGTGTTCCACGTTACCTGAGGTGTACTAAGTTCATGTTCTGGTTTGTCTAAGCATTGGGAGTTTATGATGACCAATGAGACACTGTAGGCTAGTCTGGTAGTGGATTTTTGGGTACTAAGGTGAGTTTTGGCACACCCTAATTCACTGAGGTTCCAAGCCTCTATGCACAGTTCTGTCTGAGCACGGAATCCCTGCGATATGGCGCCCAACCGCTGTTGGTCTTATATCATGACACTTGAGTAGTATATCATTCAATCCTTAACCCCTTCACTGTCGTTTCTGGAAAACAGTGGTGTCAGATAAAAACCTACCTATCTGTGTAATAGGTCTTTTCAAGCTTGAATCTTTCTGAAAACGGTTTCCTTGAATTACTACCCAGTTGTGCTACAGGGTTGACTTTGTACCTTTACCTTTCTGTGTCGCTATGGCCGCCGTGGACATTCCGCAGCATAGTCACATTGGGGTACGCAATCATTTGCAAAATTATAATGTTCCGGTGGATGGCATGGCGGTCATAATGGTGGTGAGTGTGGAAGTGGCTTACCCATACGAAATTCTTTCTTCAAGGGTGACCTTGCCTGCTGCGGACGATACTTCTGGTGTATTCCATACGTACACTCCCTCTGTTGTGCCGAATTAATATACTCCCTATAGGGCACAGGAGGTTCCTATTGATACTTGGCAGCATCAAGTTTGGTATAATGGCGCCCTACCCCATCCATTAGCAGCTCCGAGGTTGGGTCCTTTGTCCATTCCAGGCGCTACTTGGCCTGTTGTGGCTGGGTTTACCCCTCATCCTCAACATGGAGCATGTTCAGTAGCTGAGTTACGGAGACTACATGTAGTCTCAATCAGCGTGCTCAGGTCATTAGTGCAATACATTACCCGCAATCTCCCGGGTGGGGCCCCGGGTGGTGCAGCGCTTCCTGCCGGACAGGGCGGTATGAAACTCAGTCCCGTTATGGTCAACGCTGTGATGGGCAGGCGTCCCCAAGAACAGGATGATTTTCCTTTCTGGCTTGCCGAGAAGTTTGACCAGCTGGAAGCAGTATTTCCTAACAGGTCTCCTGGTGAGAAACACAGGATTCTGACAATTAGCTTACCTAAGAACTTGACCCCCGAAATCTGTGACTGTGAGTCGTGGGGAAAACATTTGCGGCAGTCTACGCGAGGTGTTACGGCACTCCGTCTATGGCTGTCCTGCCGACGGTCCTTAAACGTGTTCAAGATGACCACGGACCAGAAGCTGCGGTTGAATTGGGTATGCGCCTCTGTGGCACCTTTGATGTGGTTTGCAATCTCATCCTTGCTAATGTCAAGGGGGATGCGGTGAACTTTAAGGTAGCCAATGCTTTGCAGGCGGTTCCCGACGCCGATAAACCCCGGCAGTTGGCGAAAATTATTGTGGCCGCTCATAAAACCGTGGGCCGCAATAGTAGGGGTCTCAAGCCCTTTTCTACTAAAGAGAAAAAACAACCACATGGGCAGAAGTCAGAAAGCGACGATCAGCCCAAGTCCAAAAAACTAAATTGGCCTAAAAAACAGAAACAGGGAAAACAACAGCAACAGAAACAGGAGTCCCGTCCTGTGTCTCCATTGCCTGCGCCCACAGCACTTGTTTATGACTTGCGCGATCGCTTGATGATAAAATCACCTGATCGTTTTCAGGTTTCTGATCAACGCTCTCCTCGTTCTTTACAGGACACATCAGCTTTTTCATCCGGTGGTGGAGGAGGCGGCAAAGGTCGGGCGGCCAACAAGGACGCAACCAGCCCCGCCCGAAAGAAGGCAAAGGCAAGCAGGACGATTCTACACCGAAGAGACCCCAGTTTCAGAAAAAGAAAGTCGCTGCTTTAACAGCAAACAGATATGCCACAGATAGTGAGAACCCAGCTTCGGAATCAGACCTGGGCTCTGACCTTGCTGGACCTTGCGAGAGGCCCTGCGTCCACTACTGAAGGTGACAGCGACTGACCGTTATGTTTTTGTGGAGACAGCTGATACTAGAGTAGCTCCCCCTGACAGGATCTATGAAATAGTCTTATTCATTGAAGGTGACATTCAACGCACCATAGAAGGGGTATTTTGGGAGAATCTTACGACTACCTAAGATATTTTGTTAGCAGAGGCTGACTGGCCCCCACCTTTTGTGCTCACAGCTCGGAGAGGGGAGGAGGTAATCCTCCCTAGTTTTGCGCGCACACAGTCTCGAAGGAGCATGCGCTCAATTTTGCCGAAGAGTGGGCTAAGGCCCTTGCACCAGCTCTGTACCGTACTCACTGTGGATGGGATAAATGTTCCCCTCACCACGAGATTCCTTTGCGGTCTATGCCTCAGCCTCAACCCCAATATCCCTTAAAGCACGAAGCGAAGGCTTCCGTTGCGGAAATCCTTGAACAATTGGAATATCATGGTGTTATTGAAACTTGTGTGTCACCAATGAATAACCCTCTTTTTACTGTAACCAAGCCTGACGGTTCATATCGTTTGGTATTGGATTACCGGCATTTAAACTCGCATTGCCGTACCTGTGCAGTACAGAATACTCACAGCTCTGCTTTAGTGGATAGTCTCATGCGTAAGCGGTTTAAAACCAAGCTTGACATATCCACCGGTTTTTATGCCTACCATCTGGATGGTCTTAGTTCCCAATGGACCTCCTTTACTTGCGGCGGTGTCCAGAAACATTTCAAACGTTTACCTATAGTCCTGGAGTGTTTGCTGCTCGCATAGTCTCTCTCTTAGAGAGGGTTGACCCGGATGCTTGTTCATATGTGGATGACATTATCTCACGGATGATGAACTGTAGGAGCATCTGTGTCGAGTTGACCTCTTAATTTGTAGCTTTGCGGACTTCGGCTACAAGTTTAACTTTGCAAAATTGCACATTGCAGAGTAAACAGTGTTGTTCCTGGGCTACGAGCTCAACAATGAAGGACGAGGATTGGCCCCTCACTTCTTGGAGAAATGCGCACAATTGCGTGCTCCAACAACTCTGAAAAAATTACAGTCCTTGCTGGGCTTTTTGAATTTCGGAAGGACATACATTCCGGATTATGCTCAGCATATCAAGCCTTTGTATGCTTTGATACAACCAAATTTTACGAAATCGAACTGGCTGCCTGAGAATTCAGCTATACTGGAGTCTTCGCAGGCTGATCTGCTCGCTTCTAAATACTTATTGACTCGTGATAATCACACCAACCTGGTGATAAGAATCATCCCTGGGACGGTGGGTTTCACATACCTTACTTTTAACGAAGGAGATACACTACCTGTTGCTTACAAGTCACAATTGTACACTTCGGCTGAAATGCGATTTACCACTATGGAGAAAGTTTTGACGGCTGTGCAGATGGCGATTCTAAAGGAACGCGCTCTGTCACAGAGAAAAAGCATGTTGGTAGTTACACCGTGTCCTGCTTTTGAGGCAGTTACGAAAGCCAGTGTACCAAATTCTAAAGCTTTGCACCCTCAGTGGATACAATGGGCTGCGTCATTGACGTCTCCGGATGTCACGTTCATTTTTGACACCTCCTTACGGTCGCAAGAGTTTTTGCAATATGAGTTTGTTTATCCTGTACCTTTAGCTATGCGGCCTTTGGAGGATTTCCATTGCATCATATACACTGATGGTTCAGCGCAGGTTGCGCATGGTTCTAAACACGCCTACGTTTGCGCATGCGCCATTGTGATAGGTGCCATGGTGAACGATGAGTTCAAGTCCAGAGTCATGCACACGCAGACTCTAGGGGACTGCACCGCACAATTAGCAGAGCTCAGTGCTCTAACGCTGATCCTGGTGTGACAACACTAATCGTAAGTGATTCTTACTACTGTGTCCAGTCTTACAATGAAAACTTGTTCTTTTGGATTCAGAATGATTTTCGTGATTCCAAGGGTAGCACAATAAAACATAAAATGATCTGGGTCCGAGTGGCTGAGCTTAAAGAGCAGTTGCCACTCGTGTTTGTAATTCATACTCTCGGTCACCAGCGAGTGGGAGTCCACGCTGTTGGCAACTCGCTTGCTGATGAAGCAGCAAAATCAGCGGTATCGACATATTTAGTTGCAGCAGTCACACGGCCCAAAAGTAAGATTGATAATGATATCTTGGCGGCTGTTGCTGCCACTGAGAAGGGAGATAAATATCCTACGGGGTTCCCTTCGAAGTACACATACCACTTAAGTCCCGATAAGGTTCCTTATGTGAAAATTCCAGAAGTTGTGGAGAGGTTGTTTCCCAACTCTGATCGCAGACATTCACTGATCACGGAGTCGCATCGGCGCATGCGGGCGTTTCAGCTACTGTGGCTCAGTTGCAACAACGTTTTTGGTGGCGGGGACTGTACAAACAGACACGTGACTATGTCCTTCAATGTGACATTTGCCAGCAGATTAAGCCTTCAACTGCTACGCGTCCACCCCAAACACAGTTGTTCATTTCTAATGAACCGTTTGTTGTGTTTATTTAGATCACTGCGGTCCTTTTTCTTCTGATACTGCGTACAAGTACATCTTGGTAGCAGTTGATTCATGCACACGCTTTGTTTGGGTCTGGCCTCATCGCAGCGCTGATTCATGGACTGTCATCAGGGATTTGCGTGTCTTTGTAGGGATTTTTGCCTGTGGTACCTTCCATTTGGATCAGGGTCCTGCTTTCGCCTCTAAGGCGTATAGGGATGCCATGGCTTCGATGGGGGTCCAAGTCAAGTTTTTGTCTCCATACAGACCTGAGGGTAATGATGTTGTGGAGCGAATGAACCGTGACTTAAAGCAATCACTGACAGCTCGAGTTATAGGCACTGGCAGAAACTGGTTGGCCCATCTTAATAGCGTGCAGCGTGCTCCTAATAATCTCCCTAGAAGGTCTCTGGGTGGGCGGACCCCATACAAAATGCTCTTTGGTATCAAGATGTATGTCCCGAACCTTGACCGAGAAGACGCGGTCGGTTCGGCTGTCTCCTTTGACGTAGATGAACATTGCAATGTTTTACAGACTCTACAAGAGACCAGAGACAGTCTCGTGAAGGAACACTTGCCCTCCACCTCGGATGATGCCTTGCAGATCCCGGTAGTTGGCTGGCTACCCCAAGTTGGAGAACTAGTTCGGGAGAAGATCGATAACAAAAAGGAATTTGGTCCCTCATACCATGCTCTGGTTCCCGTGCTTGGAGTGAAGGGCACAAGAACAGTCATTTTACCACCACTGCCAGGTCGTACAGAGAACAGGTATATCTCCATTGACAAAGTCAAAATACACAGAGTGGCCGATACTTCTTAGCATGTCCTTCGATGGTGAGAAATTCTGTTTCGGCCACTTCTTCGGATTGTGCTCCAGAGGTGGTCCTCGAGATGCCTGCAATATCCAGTCAGTTATTGAGTGCCTTACCTGGTACTCACCTTGATGATACAGATTACACCTACCCAACTGACTTATCGATGCCTGATTTGCAAACTCGTTTAGCCACAGAATCCAGATTTTCATTTGACACTGTTTCACGTACATCTGAGAAGCCCACAAGGCTGAGAGCCTATGCAACTTTGATAAAAAAACATTTTTTGATACCCCCTTGGACTTACATTTGGCTGGGGCTTTTTGCTCTTTATATTTTTATGTCAATTGGTTTTGTGTTTTACTTTTTCCGATTTGTCAATGGACATTATGTCGAGGAGAGAACATGCATTAAACATCTGAATGGAACTTTGGCTCCCCACTCCTCGTCACATTCAGCACACAGGTTGAAGAGAGACTTGGCCTTTGTTAACATTACTGCATGGCCTGTCCTGGATGGAATAGACTGGGATGCAGTTAAATTTCAAATCCATGGCCCGCCTGAAGTTGTTATTGTTCCTATTGTACTTAGAGTTAATATGGGGGATGTAGTTCAACAAAATATACAATCTGATGATTGGTAAGTTCGGCCCGTAGAGGCTTTTTTGCTGATTTGAAATATTATGCTGCCTTAGATGCTGAAGATTTATATTTGGAATCTGCTCATTATGGTGATTTGTTTTGCTTCCAACATTTTGGCAATCACTATTTGCATAAAACTAATTCTAGGAGGGGTACTGTGAATTATACCCAGTGGGAACATTGCCCTGCTCCTTTACGAGGCAGCTCAGAAACGTTTTTGAATAAATATACATATTTTTACTGATTTTATTCAGTCCCATCCCGTGTCATTTTATTTTAAAATGACAGACAAATCCAATTCCAAAGGTAGACTTACCGATACTAAGTTGCTGTATTCAAAGGCCTTTCTAGACCAACTAGCTGTTGGTGGCTACGAGTTATGGAAGGAAACTATTGACCTTAAATCAGTTTGGGGTTCTAAAAGTTGGCAGGTACAAGGCACTGAGGCTTTGCACCGTGCATGTCTCGTCCCAAATCATATGTTGTTTTTGAATTCTAGCATCTCACAGACTACATGCTTTGGATTGGCTAGTTCTAAAAAATTAAATTCTCCTTCCTTCCCTGGTTTGGAAGAATATTCGGGTTGGAAAAATTCAACAAAATTTTCAATTGAAGAGTTGCAGACCCTTTTGCTAAATTCATCCTTCAACATATCCAGTTTGAATCCCAAGGGTTGGTTGATGTGGCACCAAAGTGTAGATTCGTGCCAGCATCGTTTTTTGGGCCTGGCTGAGGGTTTTACCCAGGTCAGAGTTGATCCCTGTTTTGAGAGTGACCATTCTGTGACCACTTATTCAGTGGGAAAATTATGTCAGAATTGTCTCAAACACTCTACATTGGAGTCGGTGAAATTACATTTGTCTAAACTAGCAGACAAGGTTGACTTAAATGATTTCATCAAGGGCCCGGCTAAAGGTAGATCTAAAAGATGGATCTATGCCATTTATAATGAACTCTGGAAAACATCGCAGATTGAAGCGGCTACCCACCTTAGGGCCATTGACCAAGCTAATTTAGAAAAAGTACTTGCAGTTGTGGACAACAGCATTAATACCCTTTCCTCCCGAATTTATACATTAGATAATATTGTTTCGTCTGTAGTTGAAATTGTACATGATGAAGTGTCTGTTTTTTTGTACCATGGTAAAAATCAATTGCGTTCTGTTATGCAGTTTACGTGGACCTTACAGACTCTGAAAAATGGTAAAGTGCATTGAGCCTGTGTTAATGTCACTTCTCTGTTTGCACCTTTTAATTAGACTGAAAAACAGTGTTTGCTTTTCATGAGAGATGCTTCTTTTTCGATGTTGCACATTGAATGCTTAGAGTCTTTACCCTTTTCAGTGGCAGACGCCACGGCTGCAACGTGGCTAATCCACGGAGTGATTACTCTCCCTTTCCCGCTGTTAGAACTGGCTATTTCTGGTAGGCTAAGGCTGACGCCAAAGCCAGGCAGAAACCACCAATCTAGTCAGGGCAAGGAAGTCACACGCCAAGATAACCCCTGCTCACCCCCTTGGTAGCTTGGCACGAGCAGTCTAGGCTAAACTCGGAGGCAATGTGTAAAGCATTTGCGTCAGCGCACAATAGCAACAACATACTAGGCACACCACAAAAGAGACTCCACACAAGGTTATTATAAAAATACCTTTTGTATTGTAAAAGCACATCAGATAAAATCACACATATACATGGTGCCAATTGGCACGGGCAATATTCACATGGGATTATTCACAAGACAGGGCCACAAGGGCCACTGTCACAATCAGCACTTTAGTAGTAATGAAATACTATCAGAACTTAGACTAAAAGAGTATAAAATCACTGTAGCACAAAGTAACAGTTATGAATCACGTCCAGTAACTACTGGGAACAGGTAAGTACACACTACGCAACCCTAAACACCTTAGGAGCATGTCACGCAGGTAACCAGGACCTCACTAGGACCCCCTGTACTAGAAAGAACAACCACCTAAGGATAAAATCCACTTAGGGGTATAAATCAGAACACATTACCCATGATGCATGAATATACATTCAGAGGAGTAGTAAAGAAAGAAAACACATGATGTATAGACCTACACATTCAGCGGTGTTTAAGGACAGAGCACATGATGCAATAAAATACATTCAGGGGTGCAGCGCAAGAAGACACATGATGACTAAACATTCAGAGGTGCAGCGCAGGGAAAGAAGGACACATAATGCATAAAACATTCAGACGTGTCAAGAGTATACCATAGCGCAAATATCACATGAGGCCTAAAAACCTTCAGAGGTGCAGGAATAACACATGATGCAAAAGATCACATTCAGAGGTGCGATAACCATACCATTGCGCAAACTCACAAAAGCCACCACCTGTGGCAGTCCCTAGGCCAATGGCCTTGTTGGGGCTCAGACGCCCTGAGTCTCAGTGTCAGGGTGCGCTGCCATGCAGCGCCAGTCACAAAGTTAAAAAAAAGCCTAAACGTGGCAGGTGTCCGCTAAGTGCTGGGCACCTGGAGAACAATAAAACTGCGCCAGGGCCCTCACTGGCCCTTAGGAGCCAACTGCGCCCATGCTGGAGCCACACAGGCTCTGAAACAAACACTGCGCCCGTTGGAGCCACACAGGCTCTGACCAACACTGCGCCCGTTGGAGCCACACAGGCTCTTAAGCAACAGGCCCCCTGGAGCCTCACCGGACTCTGACACGTTGGGGCGACCCCCTGTCAACTGGGGCCGCCCTTGAAGCCCTCCTCACGGTGGAGTCCCCTACGGGGGACTCTAACTTCTCAAAATGCCCCCCAGAGCCTCTCAGGGCTCCAAATACAAAAATGCGGCGGGGAGCCTCTCCGGGCTTCATGCACGTTGGGGCGACCCACTGCCCACCGGGGCCGCCCTTGAAGCCTTCATGGCTTCGCGATGGCACTAGACGCGACGTTGGGGCGGCCCACTGCCAGCTGGGGCCGCCCTATTGCTCTCGCTCCCGCTGCCGCTCTCCGGCACCAACCACAGCCGCGTCGAGCCCCCCCCTAGCCCTTCCAACTCACCGGGCTGTCTTCGGGGCGGGGCTCCTCCGGGCGGCGGCTGCACGCGAGGGCTCTCTGCTCCTGCCGCCGGCTTCACTGTGGCGGCGGGGGAATCTCCGGTCTCCCTCTGCACACGGGAGACCGGCAACGATCATCAGAGCTTCCCCCAGGCAGGGGGAAGCGGGAACAGCTCTCTCCCGGCCGCCATGCGTCCTTCCTCCTCTTCGGTCTCCGGGCGGCCCAGCCAATCGCGTCGCGGCTCCTGCGACGAGCCCCTCATGACGCGAGGCCGCCAACCAATGGCAGCGCGGCCTCGCCGATCCACGGGCCAATCAGAGCACGGCTCTCCTCGGGTCTCGGCCAATCCGGTCGCGGCCCCTTCGTGGTTTGTTTTCACCACGGCAGAGCGAGGTGGGCACTCGTAGATCATTAAATCAATGCAGGCAGGCGTCCTCAGCGCATCCAGCGCTATAAACGGGCAGGAAAAGCGCTAGACAGCAGGCAGAGCGCTAGAAAGTCCAGAGAAAGCGCTCTCAAGCGCTTGGGGGAAATGAAGCGCTCCAAAGCGGTAGACAGCAGGCAGAGCGCTCCCAGGTGCTCAAGGCGAAGCACAGCGCCTCCAGGCGCTAGGAACCAACTCCAGCGCTTTCCCCAGGAAAAGGCAGCTTCTCCAGGCTGCCAAGGTCCCAGAGCTTCCCCAGGGGCAAAGCCAAGTCCCCCCTTCAGCCCAGGCAGGGCAGAAGGGTCCCCCAGGAGTCCAGGAATCCAGGCACCCAGGGGCTGGGCAGCGCCCACCCCTGGTAGATCCAAGTCAACCACAAGAGCTAGAACAAGAACAACTTGGAAGGAGACTCATCCCCTTCTTATAGCCAGAAATGCCTTTGGAGTACTTCGTGCAAGGGACCCTGAGTGCTGGAATGTTTCTGGTTTTCGTCTTCCTGACAGCTTCAGGGCCAGAGGTGACAGTGGGCCGTCAGGAAGGAGAGCTAGCAGGGTGGGTGACAGGCACGGCCCGGCACCACCAGACGCTCTTTCCTCCCATCCCTGACAGCAGAGGGGCCTTTCATCCACGGCTGACTCAGACCCCCTCCTCTGGGGCCTTGCAGACCCTGTCCTACTCAAACCGGACAGTCCATCCACCAGCAGGTCCAGGCACTCCTGGGCAGACTCACCAGCCAATCACACGCTAGCACCAACTTACACAATTATGCCAACTTCCAAAAGTGGTACTTCTAGACTAGACACAGTCATGCTGCGTACATCATTTTGCAGCATTCATTCTCACGAGTTCACACATATCAAACTCGACCCCTGCACTCCCCACACAACAGGAACTACCATGGGCATACATATTCCCCATTCATTCCTATGGGAGGGCAGGTCACTCACTCTTCATACAGAGAGCTCAAGCACTTTACACTGTACCACAGTGAAAAAAGTGCGCAGAGGCCTAGAATCACCAACACCAGGTTCCAGAAACAGGCTAGGAAAAAGCAAAAAGTCTAGGGGTGAACCTGCCCAAAGGGCCGGGTCCAACACAGCCCCCTTCCAGCCAAAACGCAGGGTAGACCAATCACTCCACTGATGGGCTTCACTGCTTTGGGCGACAAAAACCACGGACACGGACCTGCCCGGCAGGGACAACCCCTGGTTTTTCGCCACTCTGAACCTACTGGGTTACCTCGAAACAATAACTCTCTGACACAACTAGGATACCCCACTGGTACTCCCTAGTCATCCACAGCCAAGACCATCCAAATCACAGGTCCTAACCAATCCACAGAGCGGGGGGCAATAACCCCTGGCACACAATAGCCATTCTCCACTCTCTCTCTCAGTGTAGCTATAACTACCACTGATCCAACAACCTAGGGTCCACACCCCCAAGCTGACCAGAGGTCTCGGGCAAGAATGCCCCACCCTACCTCTACTTCTGGGTTTCCGCACCCTCACAGAGAAGCATTCACCAGAACACAAGTCTCCTACCAGATCAGGACCTCACTCCATCACTGGTCTACCACCTGGAAACTATTTCACTTCTGAGGTACAAAGCACACAGCACAGTTCCTCTTCAAGCAGGTGGGGGGACACAGTCCACAGCAAATCCCCCTTTCCTCTACCTTAGTGGAAACAACAAACTGCAGGTGAGCCTCAGCACACAGCAAGGGCAGCCCCCTCAGTCTCTTCAGCTGATCCACTTTTGGCAGAGATTCCTCTTGACCTAGAAGTTTCCTAATCTCCCAACCTAAGATCTAAACCCTCAGGTTGCACCGGGGTCAGAAGTAAGGACACCGTCCCTCTGCACCCCCTTCCAGTTCCATGACTACAGGCCCAGTATGTCTCAGGCTAGACAGAGCACACGCCAGCGGCGTATCAGCGACACACCCTCCTCCAGTACTCCCTATCACAGGGTGATTTTCAGTATGTCCCAGGCTAGACAGAGCACACGCCAGCGGCGTATCAGTGACACACTCTCCTTCAGTACTCCCTATCACAGGGTGATTCTCAGTATGTCCAAGGCTAGACAGAGCACACGCCAGCGGCGTATCAGTGACACACTTTCCTCCAGTACTCCTCCCAGGTCAGGCCACAACCCCAACCCGGCTTTCCCCCCTCCTCGGGGAACAACCTCCAGAGGCCCCACAAACGGTCAAGCACTCTAGACGGTCAAATGCTCAGCGAGCCAGGACTTCTGCACCCTCCACTAGGAGTGGTACTGCCCAACACTAGGACCGCCGGAGTTCTGGTTACAGACACTCCCCGTCCTCTAGACACAGGAAGATCCTCCTCAAATAACCTATGTACAGCTTAGGCCCCTGCCCTGGCGCTCCCTTAGGGAACCCTCCGGGCCCTGAGATAAGGTTTCAGGCCAACGTGGGACACACCGTCCCACCCTCACTCCGCCTCCACTGAGACAGGGCGTGAGCCCCTACACCCCTACCATCCTACTGGGATCTAGCTGGGCTACACATGAACCTCTTCACCTACACAGGATCAACAGATACACAAGCCACTGCTTTTAGAATCACTCCCTAATGCCACTGCAAGACATCTAGCACACCGCCAGACATCCACCTTCTTGTCCAGTTCCTCTGCAGGACCTCCTGCACACCACCAGAGGTACACCTCTCATGCAAGCTCTTTAACAAAAAGAAAACTCACACCAACTCCTCCAGTTCAGCACATAACTCATTCGCACACTCCCCCCCTTCGGACTGGTAAGGCAGTTTTTACCACCCCTGATCACTCAACCTGACCACACGTGACACAGGTACCAAACTCTGGGAGCGGGGAATGGGAGTTAACACACTGGACACATTAAAGCTGCCACCACTGGATCCTACCACACTGGGGAATCCAGACACACACACTACACTCAGGGAATAACCACCCCCCTGAGCTAGTCTTTTCTCCTCACGCTCCTTCTCTCTCCTATCTACCCACACACACACATGGGGATAGGATTTGGGATATTTGGGATTGGACACTGGACCCAGCAAGAGATTCCTAATCTATGGGAACCTCCCCCTCTACTGGCGTCCCGCCCTGTCACTTTCTCTCATCTGCCGCTAAACATAAAGCGCAGAAACACATTTGAAGATGACACTCTTGAGGAAAAAAATCAAAACAATAATCCCAAACATGTGACTATCTGAAAAAAACAATTGTAGAGTTTTGTAATGTAGCCAGTTGTCGCTATGGCACTTCGCAAACACAAGTCCAAATCCGCACCGCTGACCCACCAATGTTAGAACTGGCTATTTCTGGTAGGCTAAGGCTGACGCCAAAGCCAGGCAGAAACCACCAATCTAGTCAGGGCAAGGAAGTCACACGCCAAGATAACCCCTGCTCACCCCCTTGGTAGCTTGGCACGAGCAGTCTAGGCTAAACTCGGAGGCAATGTGTAAAGCATTTGCGTCAGCGCACAATAGCAACAACATACTAGGCACACCACAAAAGAGACTCCACACAAGGTTATTATAAAAATACCTTTTGTATTGTAAAAGCACATCAGATAAAATCACACATATACATGGTGCCAATTGGCACGGGCAATATTCACATGGGATTATTCACAAGACAGGGCCACAAGGGCCACTGTCACAATCAGCACTTTAGTAGTAATGAAATACTATCAGAACTTAGACTAAAAGAGTATAAAATCACTGTAGCACAAAGTAACAGTTATGAATCACGTCCAGTAACTACTGGGAACAGGTAAGTACACACAACGCAACCGTAAACACCTTAGGAGCATGTCACGCAGGTAACCAGGACCTCACTAGGACCCCCTGTACTAGAAAGAACAACCACCTAAGGATAAAATCCACTTAGGGGTATAAATCAGAACACATTACCCATGATGCATGAATATACATTCAGAGGAGTAGTAAAGAAAGAAAACACATGATGTATAGACCTACACATTCAGCGGTGTTTAAGGACAGAGCACATGATGCAATAAAATACATTCAGGGGTGCAGCGCAAGAAGACACATGATGACTAAACATTCAGAGGTGCAGCGCAGGGAAAGAAGGACACATAATGCATAAAACATTCAGAGGTGTCAAGAGTATACCATAGCGCAAATATCACATGAGGCCTAAAAACCTTCAGAGGTGCAGGAATAACACATGATGCAAAAGATCACATTCAGAGGTGCGATAACCATACCATTGCGCAAACTCACAAAAGCCACCACCTGTGGCAGTCCCTAGGCCAATGGCCTTGTTGGGGCTCAGACGCCCTGAGTCTCAGTGTCAGGGTGCGCTGCCATGCAGCGCCAGTCTCAAAGTTCAAAAAAAGCCTAAACGTGGCAGGTGTCCGCTAAGTGCTGGGCACCTGGAGAACAATAAAACTGCGCCAGGGCCCTCACTGGCCCTTAGGAGCCAACTGCGCCCATGCTGGAGCCACACAGGCTCTGAAACAAACACTGCGCCTGTTGGAGCCACACAGGCTCTGACCAACACTGCGCCCGTTGGAGCCACACAGGCTCTTAAGCAACAGGCCCCCTGGAGCCTCACCGGACTCTGACACGTTGGGGCGACCCCCTGTCAACTGGGGCCGCCCTTGAAGCCCTCCTCACGGTGGAGTCCCCTACGGGGGACTCTAACTTCTCAAAATGCCCCCCAGAGCCTCTCAGGGCTCCAAATACAAAAATGCGGCGGGGAGCCTCTCCGGGCTTCGTGCACGTTGGGGCGACCCACTGCCCACCGGGGCCGCCCTTGAAGCCTTCATGGCTTCCCGATGGCACTAGACGCGACGTTGGGGCGGCCCACTGCCAGCTGGGGCCGCCCTATTGCGCTCGCTCCCGGTGCCGCTCTCCGGCACCAACCACAGCCGCGTCGAGCCCCCCCCTAGCCCTTCCAACTCACCGGGCTGTCTTCGGGGCGGGGCTCCTCCGGGCGGCGGCTGCACGCGAGGGCTCTCTGCTCCTGCCGCCGGCTTCACTGTGGCGGCGGGGGAATCTCCGGTCTCCCTCTGCACACGGGAGACCGGCAACGATCATCAGAGCTTCCTCCAGGCAGGGGGAAGCGGGAACAGCTCTCTCCCGGCCGCCATGCGTCCTTCCTCCTCTTCGGCCTCCGGGCGGCCCAGCCAATCGCGTCGCGGCTCCTGCGACGAGCCCCTCATGACGCGAGGCCGCCAACCAATGGCAGCGCGACCTCGCCGATCCACGTGCAAATCAGAGCACGGCTCTCCTCGGGTCTCGGCCAATCCGGTCGCGGCCCCTTCGTGGTTTGTTTTCACCACGGCAGAGCGAGGTGGGCACTCGTAGATCATTAAATCAATGCAGGCAGGCGTCCTCAGCGCATCCAGCGCTATAAACGGGCAGGAAAAGCGCTAGACAGCAGGCAGAGCGCTAGAAAGTCCAGAGAAAGCGCTCTCAAGCGCTTGGGGGAAATGAAGCGCTCCAAAGCGCTAGACAGCAGGCAGAGCGCTCCCAGGTGCTCAAGGCGAAGCACAGCGCCTCCAGGCGCTAGGAACCAACTCCAGCGCTTTCCCCAGGAAAAGGCAGCTTCTCCAGGCTGCCAAGGTCCCAGAGCTTCCCCAGGGGCAAAGCCAAGTCCCCCCTTCAGCCCAGGCAGGGCAGAAGGGTCCCCCCAGGAGTCCAGGAATCCAGGCACCCAGGGGCTGGGCAGCGCCCACCCCTGGTAGATCCAAGTCAACCACAAGAGCTAGAACAAGAACAACTTGGAAGGAGACTCATCCCCTTCTTATAGCCAGAAATGCCTTTGGAGTACTTCGTGCAAGGGACCCTGAGTGCTGGAATGTTTCTGGTTTTCGTCTTCCTGACAGCTTCAGAGCCAGAGGTGACAGTGGGCCGTCAGGAAGGAGAGCTAGCAGGGTGGGTAACAGGCACGGCCCGGCACCACCAGACGCTCTTTCCTCCCATCCCTGACAGCAGAGGGGCCTTTCATCCACGGCTGACTCAGACCCCCTCCTCTGGGGCCTTGCAGACCCTGCAGACCCTGTCCTACTCAAACCGGACAGTCCATCCACCAGCAGGTCCAGGCACTCCTGGGCAGACTCACCAGCCAATCACACGCTAGCACCAACTTACACAATTATGCCAACTTCCAAAAGTGGTACTTCTAGACTAGACACAGTCATGCTGCATACATCATTTTGCAGCATTCATTCTCACGAGTTCACACATATCAAACTCGACCCCTGCACTCCCCACACAACAGGAACTACCATGGGCATACATATTCCCCATTCATTCCTATGGGAGGGCAGGTCACTCACTCTTCATACAGAGAGCTCAAGCACTTTACACTGTACCACAGTGAAAAAAGTGCGCAGTGGCCTAGAATCACCAACACCAGGTTCCAGAAACAGGCTAGGAAAAAGCAAAAAGTCTAGGGGTGAACCTGCCCAAAGGGCCGGGTCCAACACCCGCTCTTCCAGTTTTCAAATTGTATGAAGTATTTTGCCATAGGCAGATATGAGCGCCTTGGTGCCTCCTACTTATATGAAGCCTGGTCGCTCCCTTGTACTTATAGATGCCTTAGGGATGGGAAAGAGGTATATCTGAATGGAGTTGAGTGTACAGAAACACCAGATCACTCGTTGATGTGTAGGCACATCCAATTGCATGGTTCATGTAACATGGACCGCCCTAATTTAGCATGTGTTTGAAAAGGTACACCGGTGCCTGCTATAGTCCCGACTTTTAGCTTATTAGTTAACAGGAGTTATTTACTTTTGAACAATGAAGATTGTTGTGGGTTATTGAAAGGCATAGCTTACATTGTAACAGTGAGTGACTGCTTTCCTTCACTCGATATTCTCTGGTCTATTTGGTGGACTTCCTGTTTTGCTGGCACTGGCTGCTGGTTTTTTGTTACTATTTTGTTTATTGCAAAATGGATGTCCGTCCTGTCTTCGCAAACGAGCTGGAGCAGTTAGCTCTGTTTCGCAACAGAATGCTTGAGTACTATGGTGTGCTGCCACTTGCCACCTTGAGTGCTTCATATGGATTATCGTTTCGATTTTCCTATTTCACCTGTGTCCAGCCTGTATTTCGTTGCCTGAGTTGTGATTTCATGTGGGCCCTGGATTTGTGTCTCTGCAGTTTGGTGTCTCCTGAAGTGGATTATGATCATCTCATGATTCTCTTAGTTGCTCATGAATTGCTTTGTTCTGACGGAGGTACTATGGCCTTTGCAGCGATGCATGGAGTTCTGGGTCGTTGGAATATATTCGCAGCGGCGTAAGATTTCTTGGCACACAGCTTCATTGAGAACCCACCGAGTTGTCCTCTGATGATATTAGAGGCTCCGGTAATTGAAGAGCATGTATGTTCTTTCTCTCTATTAAATTGGATGGCTGAGTTGTTTTCGGATGATAACAGTGACTTCCCTTTGGAAGCGGTTGCTGCTTATTTCGCCTACTCAGTTTTAGGCTGACTCCTATTGAAGCCATTGATGTAATTTTTTTTCTCTTTTCTCAAGATTTTTCCAAATTATTATGGAATTTTTTTTATAAAACAGACCTATTGGCTTTACTGACAGTGGATGTTACAATGTCATGCTGGTGAGATTTTGGATTTTTATGCCAACAAAATAGACAAAATATTTTTTCCTCCCCTGCTCGATTTCGAACTGAGCGTTTTATTGAACTCTGCTTTCAACAAATTGAGTCCCTTATCTTTTCTTATCTTATCTGATACGTGCTCGGATCAAGGGAGGGTGATGTATGGATAGATGTAGCCTGATTACTGTGTTAAGTTAGCATGAGCTTTTTGTGAGTTTAAACGCCATTTTTCCTTTCTGTTGCTTTTGCACATTACACACATCTGCTGCTTTAGCTTTGAGCCTAGTAGAATGTTTTCGGTTGATACGAGAATAATATGTTGTTACACTGATATCAGCCTTGCTTGGCGAGCTGTGTCTGTACAGTGAGTGCTGAAACCTTCAAGGATATCTCAACACAGTAGTTGTTATGATCACTGATCTTCGCACGTCCCTAGACATAACATACATGCAGCTTCAGCCAAGTTCTGGCTTTTGGTGCGTTTTTATATTGCTTTGCACAAGAGCATATACACACTTGATGGTGCTTCGCATGCAGAGAGCTGGTTGCTGATGATGTGATCCCTTAACAGTAGGTATGGGGCCGCTCTGATAAAACCCAAAAGAGACCTTCTTAGATATAATATAATATACAAGCTAGGGAGGGTGAGAATTAGGTTTTGTTAAACCCTATTCATTTTAGCATAATACTATGCTTGCACCGTTTGTGTTCTATGGACTAGTGACTATGCTGATTACTTTGTTTCTTATAATATGTTTGCTTGTATTAGCTAAGATACTGCGCATGAGACCACTGCATTCGTGAATAAACATTTCAAATATGCACGTGTCCTCTTTTACTCCTTGTTCTGGATTGAAATGATTGTATAACCAAAGAGTGTTCATGTGTTCCACGTTACCTGAGCTGTACTAAGTTCATGTTCTGATTCGTCTAAGCATTAGGAGTTTATGATGACCAATGAGACACTGTAGGCTAGTCTGGTAGGGGATTTTTGGGTACCAAGGTGAGTTTTGGCACACCCTAACTCACTGAGGTTCCAAGCCTCTATGCACAGTTCTGTCTGACCACGGAATCCCTGCGACATCCCCAGACCATCATTGTACCACTGACCCTAAATTGGCGGCTGAATAGGCTTTAAGGAGGAATCTCTAACTGAGGCAATCCAGGAGACACCTGATGAAGCGATGCGAATACCCTAGGGGCACCTGAGAATACAAAGGGAAAAGATAAAAATGGGGATTGGCCTAATGGAGCCCACGGGGCACAATCTCTTGGCCAACCCCAAGATGGCCGCCACAGTGCTCCTTTTCCTCGATGAGCTACTACTCTTGGACAAATTTGGACCTCGACCAGACCTCGAGCATATCCCCCATCTGGCTCTTTAGCTTCGACAGTGTAGATCAAAATGGTGCCCAACACATATTAATTTACTGATCTTCCCCTACTATTCTCAACATTGGCTGCATAGGGGCAGCAGTCTCCCAGGCTACTGAACCAATGGCCCAACTTGCATTTCCCCTTCTACAGTGAGGGTCTTTCTCTACCAGCCCGACTGTCCCTAAAATGGCCTCGATAAGTGTGCCCTTGTCCAAAGCACTCCTACTCCCCTTGTTGGGGATGGATACAGCATTTATGCCCTGGAGTCTCAGAGACCCCTCTGCAAGCTTCCACAGCGACAAGGAAGTCACACATATCGGAGGACTGAGAAAGATCCCCTTACCACTGGTAGCCGTTTCCTACCCAGCCAGATGTCGGACACTGTGTTTCCACTGGGTTTCCTATCCCCTCCCGTACCGCTTCCCTCCTTCATTCTTCAGACTGTGCCCATGGCCAAAGCACTCCTCTCCCCTTGTTGGGGAGGGATCCAGCATTTATGCCCTGGAGTCTCAGAGACCACGCTGAGAGAGTCCACTGAGACAAGAGAATCACACATAATGGAGGACAGTGAATGATCCCTTTACTGCTAGGAGCTGTCACCTACCCAGCCATACGTCAAACACTGATACTTCCTTGTCCCCAAGCTGTGTCTCCTACCCCCTCCCCCACCTCTTCCCTCCTTCATTCTTTGTCTACCTCCTCTATTCCTTTCCTCTCTCCCCTGAATGTCTCTTCCCTTTGCCTGCTTTGTTTATCGTTATGCCCATGCTATACTTTTGTAACTCATGTAACTCATGTAGCTATGCTCCAGCAACAGATGTAACTGTGTAACTATGTTCTGAAACAATGTTCTTCCTCATGTAAAGCGCTCTGATACCTCCGGGTCTAGCCAGCGCTATTTACAACTTTTCAAATAAATAAATACATTGGAGCTTTGACTCCAGGTATTCAAAGTAGTGTGGATTGAGGCGGTGTCACACAGTCAGGCACCACACGGGCTCACAGATCCATATTGCCTAGGGGCGTGATGAGGGAAGTGTGATCTAATATACCTCATGGTAGAATGTCAATGTGAGACACCTGGTGCACGTCCATGGCGAGGAGCAAAAAGTCATCTATATGGGATTCGCTCTTGTGAGTGGGCGAAGTATGTACGCTCTTGTGAGTGGGCGAAGTATGTGTACAGGCCCGGTCAGTAGGGTACCAGGACCTCCATGCGTCACAGGATCCCAGGGACTCAACCTAAGTTGTGAGTTGGCAGGTTCTGGCATTACATCGGGTCTGGAGGTGCCAGTAGAGTTTGAATCCAGGTTTACTACATTGAAGTCGCTGCCAACATTGATGGTATCCACTGGGAGGGTGGAAATTATGGCAGTCAATGACTGCAATATGGATGCTGGTGTCTGGTGGGGGATGTAGACTGACATAAAGCTTGAGTGTCTGCCCTCGTGGTAGCCCTCCACCCTGCTGTATCTCGTGTCTGGGTCAGCATGGATAGTGGTGACTGCCAGGATGAAGCCATTCTACAGTAAGATTACCACTCCCTTAGGTCTCCTGGCGAACCCCGAGATCATATCCAAATCTCTTGAGGAAGGGACAGTTTGTGTGCAAAAATGGGTTTCTTGCAACATCAAAATTGCAGGTTGGTGGCGTTTGGCGTATCTAAAGAGAGCTGATGAATTGATGTGGTCTAGCAAGCTGTTTACATTCCTGGATATAAACTTAAACTTTCCCGTTGGAGGTGTGGAAGTAGTCTAAGGGGGATGGTGGTGTTGGCTAGGATGGAGATGTAAGGCGCAAGATTGCTGGAGTCCATTAAGGAATGCCTGGATGGTGTAACGTTGGGTCCGGTTGATGCACTTATGATCTGGGTGTGTTTTCGTAACATGGGTAAATTTACATTTTCATCCCGCCCCTCACCTTTCCATACTTCTAACCCCAAAGCATCCGTTGCCCTAAACTTAACCTCAACATAAACCATTGAGAAACAAAACAAAAATAGGTTTATGATGGGTACTTCCTCCATTGCAGGATATCAGGCCTAGCATCTGCCTGAATGTTTCACTACATTTCTAGAGTAGTGTAGCTCCCTTGTAGGTCTGTCCTGTCTCATCAGCAAGGCAGTGATAGGCCCCTGGGTCACCCAGGATGGCCAGTGAAGTCATCAATTTTGGGGCTAGGGTAGTCTGCTCTAAGGGGCTCTGGTCATTTCTCCCCTTTTCCCGAGCACCCTCCAACTCCATGTCAGAGCCTGAAGGGTCAGGGCAAATGCGGGTGTGGGCACAATTTCTACGGGAACTAGTGCAATGCTTCCTAGGTGGTTTCAGGTCTGAATGAGGTTGACAGTGGCCTGGTCATGGCTCCGCAGATCCCGTCCCATGTGTACCACAGAGATCCTTCCTCTCTGCAGCCCAATCCCAGGTGTGGATGGTGGGTGTGTCAAAGAGGTATGTGTTAGAATTAAACATAACAACAAAAATGGAGAGTTACCCTTCATGCCAAAAGGGACAGGACTATAATATCATAAAACAAAAATATTTCGCTCTTGTGCCACTTTCTATTATATCTTACCTCAATATATAGGACACTCCTTTTGTAAGTACAGATCTAACAACTAAACCAACACAAAATCACTTGCTGTTTTTCTATAGTTAACACAATGCTATTTATTGTTCATAATAAAAACAACATAATAAATATTATAAAAATATATGTGGCAGTTGTTAATATTTTTTTACATAAATCTAATATTCATATTGAAACCTATTGATAGTAGATGCATCACTTTAGTGGATTCAAATATGGTTCACACCACTTTCATCAGGGCATATCATTAAAAACTATAACTATAAGAGACAGCGAGAAACATAATTACTTTTCATTCATATTACACTTCATAATGCTCACTCCATGTAAAAATGCAATGGCTGGTCAACCGGCTAAACACTAAATACAGAAAAATATACTGCTATCCATATTGTACTAATAATTTCATTCTTTATGAATGTCACTATTACCCACATTTTACAAACACAATTTCACTGAATACAAGACTTGTCAATAATGGAACACCTGGTACATCTACCCACATGGTTATACACTTTGCCCATTATGACCTTCATATTGTATTCAGGTTAGTCATTATATCCATACCATTGCACTATGCAATACTTACACTGGTTTAATACGGTCATCAACTGGCTTCCCTTATGTGCATCAGGGGCCGTATTATAGAAAATGCCCAGGGGCACAACTTGCATTTGCTCCCAGTTTCCCGGCCCCATGGGCACTTTGGTATTACAGAATGGGCCGCAGACGTTCTGCTGCCCTTTCTGTAGTACCACTGGTGCACATAAAGCTCCAGGGCTATCTTCAATGGGGTGTTCCCCATGCAAATGAGGGAATTCCTTTACCTCTGCGCCCAGGCCGTATTAGTGACATGGGCGCAGAGACAAAGAAGTACTCTTAAGGCGCACTTACACTGTGAGTGCACCCCCTGATGGCTGCCCTCTGGTTGGGAGTCACTGACTGCACCCGCCTGTAAGGAGTTCTCTAATCCTCTTCAAAAGTGGAGGTGGGTTGCCGCCTGCACTGTGAAAACATGTAGCGGCTGTAAAGCAGCTGCACCATTTTTCACCTGAATGCGCTGCCCCGAGGGCAGTACGAATTCACTCAATTAGTTAATTTTTCTCTTTATTTCACCTGTTTATGTACATAAAAGGATAACCAATTTAGGTGGCTCTTGATAGGCATGAGGGAACTGCTGTGCATCAAGGAGACCACTAAAGGGGAGGAACAACAACACTTTCCCTACTGTTGCTTATGTTGGAGTTTGAATAGTAATTATAACCCTTTGAAAGTCCAACTCTTTCCCTACTGTTGCTCAGGTTGGAGTACAAATAGTAAATCTGATCCCTCCAAAAACCAACAGTTTCCATACGTTTGCTTACATTGGAGTGGGAGTAGTACATATGACCCCATATAGTCCAACACTTTCCCTAGTGTTGCTTAAACTAGAGTTGGAAAAGTAAATATGTCCATAAGGTCCAACACTTTCCATTTAGTTTGCTTACATTAGAGCGGGATTAGTAAATTCTAGTAAACTACTTCTCTACTATTTCTCACTGTACTGCTCTGTTGGAATGTACCTTGACATCATAAAATGCCTGAGTGCCTCTCGGTGTCTAGAGTGTCAATTGGTCAACCCAGGCTGAGCAGCTAGGAGCCTGCTCCTGGTGGGGCTGTATTTGTACCTTCTATCTTCTCTTATTCACTTGTCCAAGAACCGAGCTACAATAAAGGATTTCTCTACAAATACACTTGGACAGTGTATCTTCATTTACTACATTTTGGCATCGATCTTCAGAACCTACGCATGGAATACGAAGTAAGGATGACCATGTACTGAGCAAACAAGAAATTAAAGACAATAAGACTTTTAGAACATCATTTGAAAGCTGAGGATTAGTCTAAGGGGCACATTATGATGGCGGACGGACCTGAGTCCGTCCGCCACCATAGAGTAGGAGGGAACCTGCGCATGGGCTGCGGAGTTCCCTCCTGTGCAATTAGGATGTGACCGCCACCCTGGCGGTCACATCCTCTATTTTTAACATTGCGGCGGGTGCGGCTTCAAGCTGCACCCGCAGCAATGTTAAAAATGCACGCATTGCATTTGTATGTAGAAAGTGGCAGGCACCGCGCGGTGCCTGCCGCTTTCTGCATACAAATGCAGGGGGTACCATAGGTACCCCCCATGTGCACCCCCCACCCACCCCTTCACCCAGGGGGCCCGCAACGGGCCCCCGCAGTGAAGTTACACATGCTTTTCCACGGCGGAAAAGCCGCTGCGGAAAAGCATGTTTCAGAGCCCATCTTAATCTGGCTGACGGTGTCTGAGAGACACCGTCACCATATTAGTGCTTTTCCGCCGCGGTTGTAAGCCAACTGCGGCGGAAAAGCTGCGGACGGAAACCAGGACCCACCAGCCATCCTAATGTGGCGGTGGGTCTTTGGTGGGTCCGCAGAGGATTTTCCGCATCCTCCGGGCCGGCGGTGGCTTCCACCGGCCCGGAGGATGCGGAAAATCCTCCATCCTAATGAGGCCCTACGTTTGGAAAATGGGGTTTATGGCATGGTTGGAATTTAAGTTTAATATTTTTTCTTGTTTCAGTATGATTTCTGTACATGTCATATCTCCCAATCAAAAATCTGTTTAAAAAAAAAAAAAAGAAAGCTGAGGATTAAAGGATACGCCCTGGTAATCCTCACCAGTGCCCTCTACCATCTGGACAGCCTGCAACCTGGGTGTTAGCTATTCCATCACCCTGCTGTCATATCAAGGACTTCTATTACAGTCTCTCCAAACTTCCCAGAGGCGCAACAGGTTTGTGCACCCTCCTGTGTTTCACTGCCCTATCTGAGCCCTGCGTGGGAAGCGTTGCAGTCTGACAGCAGGTTTTGTCTGCATCCTCAGTAAACCACTGAATTACCTGAAGCTGCAATTAGTTTACTGCAGAGCCTCGCAGTGTACCTAACAGCGGTTCCTTCAAAGACTGAATATATATTATAACGGCTTCATTAGCAGTGAGCAGCAGTATCCTGCTTTTTATCCAAGCTACATCTACAATGACACATACTGAGCACTTTGTAAATGTGTTTCAGGGTTAGTGCTTTTACAGAGACAGTGACAGCACCAAACGGTTCTCGAGAACTTTCCTGGAGGAACTGCCCGAGCGATTGGTGGCATGAAGAGCAGCACCTTTGATGAGCATCAGAGCATATGTGCGGTCTCAGAGACTGTGTACTTTTCGTGTGGTGAGCACATTTTGTTTTGCCGCTTTAGATTTCTAAAGTGGACCCCCCACCATGGCTAACTGAAGCGCATTGTTTAAATTCAAAATCCTTTCACGCGCATCTCACCGTTCTCTTAGTGCCACGTGGAAGCAGGGTGAATTCTGCATGACATTCTTCTTCTCTAGTTCTTCACAGCTGAACAGCGACACCTGCATGCAACAGCACGCCGTGAGCCACACGGCGCCGCGTTAAGAAGCGTGCCGCCATTTTGTGCTTTATTTAGAAGATATCAACTGCAATTAAAAACAACAACAGAAGAAGAAATCAGCCGCCAGTAATTTCAGAAAAACAAATGAAACTACAGAAAAATCTAATCTGGATGACTTTGACACTTCTTCATGAGGGGTTGACTGTCTAATGTCAGGAGACGTTTCCGCCAAGTCGCAGGTGAGAAATCCTGTTTTGCTCTGCTTTTCTCGTGTGTGTCATAAGTCACACCGTGATCTCCAGCGTCTCTCAGTGTTGCCTGGTTACCAGCGCCATAATCCAGCGTGTGTCAGGCGGACCAGCGTGTGGCCGGCGAAGTACTTTTAGTACATCATCGTGCATGATGTAAATCGGCCATATTTTGTGTAGTCTCTTCCCCATTATCATTGAGTCATTATAATAAACTGTCAAACAAGATTTCAGCACGGCAATGCCTGAGAGCACAGGAGAAAGGGGTCTACCTGTGCTGTAACCTATGGCCCGTTTCTAAACCTGTAGCCGTGAGGTAGACACAACTCTGATGTTAAGGTAAGCTAGTGTATGCATGAAAGAGACTCGTGCTTATCCCTGTGAGGATGCTGTCTGTGCATAGTAGAATTTTGAAGGAAGAGTAAACAAAGCCCATTCTGTCCAGTTTGTGGTGCGCTATCTCGACAGCCATAAGACAGTTTACTTTCAAGTTCGTTATCATATGCATCCTGCGCTTATGGTTTTCCATCAAAGGAAAATAAGCTGTGAACATGGGAAATAAGCTGCAAACTTACTGGACCTTCAATGAATGAAATAGTTTTGTGAGAGAGGATTCACATTTGATTGGATGTGGGTTACACTTCACAAGTAAGTGTGCTTAAAGGCAGTGACCGTGTGAAATCTGAAACAAGTTTGGCGTCTTGTGGAGTTTCATATGAGAATGGGTTTCCCATGCTGCCTCCACATGTTCAAAATGATTAAGAAGAGGGTGCGGGGCGTGCAGAATCATCAGCGGAGGCTTGTACTAGCTAGAGACATCAAACAAAGTGCATCCTGTCAGTTCCATATTGCGCAGGAAGCAATGTCGCCAACTTTACTCAACATAAAATGTGCTGAATATAAACATAATAAACTTGAGTGTCGGGGACGATAAGTGTACGCTTTGTACCTGGTCTGCATCCAGCTTTAGAGACTGATCACATCTAGGCAATAAAATCCGACCAGGACAGCTGCATCATAAACAGTGTTGGAGACTGGACGTCTCTGCATGTTTTAAAAACAAGTCAATTCAGCAAGAAATAAGAGACACCTAAACTCTCCTGGACATTAAGGACAAAAAAGATGCTTCCTTAAAATTATAATATTGTAAAGTTCTGGAAACTAATAAATTCCTTTTCTTTACGCACCACCCACAAGCACAGTTAAGGACGACTCACAGTACTGGCACAGAGAAGCATGACAGAGAGTCCAGAACTGAGGAAGTATAGAACTATGGCTGTGAGTTTAGAGACTCAAAAACTGGAACAGAGAGTTCTGAACTGGGACAGTGAGACCAGAAGAGTCCAGAACCAGGACCGAGAGTCCACGACTGAGAAAGTATAGAATTGTGGTAGAGAGTCTGGTGACTCCAAAACTGGAAAAAAGAGTCCTGAACTTGGACAGTGAGCCCAGAAGCAGGTCAGGGAATCTAGGAGAGGATAGAGCGACAAAGCGATCAGGACAGAGACGTTCCCAGTAGATCTAAGACGAAGGTAAAAGCACCACAACAAAGAATAGTCGTGACAGAGAGTTTCCTAGTAGAACCAGGAATAAAGTCCCAGAACCACGAGGAAAAATCGTGACAGAGGGGCTTCCAGAAGTACCAGGACTAAGGTCCCAGATTCACGATGGAGATTTGTGACAGAGAGGTTCTGAGAAGAACCAGGACTACGGTTTCAGAACCATAACAAAGAATGTTTTTTTTTTTTAAAAAGGGGTTCACAGAGGAACCAGGGGTAAGGTCCCTGAACCAGGACAAAAGTTTCATTACCACGACGGAAAATCGTTACACGGAGGTTCTCAGAACCGGGACAAACGTTCTGCGACTACACCGGGGCTTATAGCCCACAATACTGAGACAGATAGTCCACAGATTTGTGACAGAGAGGTTGTCAGAAGAGCCAGGACAAAAGCCTCTCCTGCCTATGACGTTTATTTTTGTTGTATGTTGTGTGATCCTTGCTGACGTGAGTGTTCACCGCGATTCTTGCTACCTTAAACGTGCGGTGCCTACACTCATGGATAACGATCTGACACAAGCAAAGTCTTTAGTAGACCAGCACCAGGAACACAATGACAGTTTCAGAGTTACTTACGAGGCTGGACTGGCCTGGCCTTCTGCAGGTCACAATGCTTTTGACAATGTCTGCGATGACTTGTCCATCCTAGTAGGGGGCAACCTTCTTGGAGCTACATGGAGCTACATGGAACGAGCAAGGAACCAGTCTCTCATCAGTGACAACTTCAGGTGAGAGACCGCTCACCGGTGTTCAAATCTTTCCCTTTGTTTGTTTACCTATCATTACTATGCATGTTTTAATGCACATGCATTTTAGAGCATTTGTTCTTGTTCTAATTACTCTACTTAGAAGAGGTTTCTACAGTAATTACCCCTAGGTGTACCCTTTTTATGGGGAATAAGTGTGGACAGTTACTGCCTCAATCCAGTTTGTTCTTGCTTTTAGGGGAGGTTGCGTAGTTTTCAAGGGTGACAAACGTTTACCCAGGAGTATACTCTACTTTGGTGAGGTTGTATGAGCGATTAGCGCCTCTACTAGTTTCAAGGGTCAGTTCTTCTTGTGTACTCTTTATGGGGAGGTTGTGCGGGCGTTCAGTGCCTCACTCTAGTTCTAAGGGCCAATATCTCCTGGTGTACCCTACTTAGGAGAGCTTATGTAGTTCTTTTTTTAAGACCTGCTGTGTACCCTTCTAGGTTTACTCCACATAAAGGAAGTTGTGTTGTTTGTGAGTAGTCAATGCCCCATATCAGTTCCCAGGGTAGAGTATCCTGCTGTGTACCCTTCTAGGTTTACCCTACTTAGGGGAGGGTGTGTTGTTTGTGGGTAGATAATGCCTGTATCAGTTCCAAGGGTGACTCATACCCTCTGGTGTACCGGGAAGTTGTATGGGCGGTTAATTCCCACCTTTGTTTGCCAGGGTGACTACCCTGTGTACCCTTCTAGGTTTACTCCACTTAAAGGAGGTTGTGTTGTTTGTGGGTAGTCAATGCCCCATATCAGTTCACAGGGTGAGTATCCTGCTGTGTACCCTTCTAGGTTTACCCTTCTTAGGGGAGGGTGTGTTGTTTGTGGGTAGTTTATGCCCGTATCAGTTCCCAGGTTGACACCTGTTACCTAGGGTGACTCATACCCTCTGGTGTACCCTTTATGGGGAAGTTGTAAGGATGGTTAATTCCCACCTTTGTTTGCCAGGGTGGCTACCCTGTGGTGTACCCGTCTATGGGGAGGTTCTGAGGGTGACCACCCTTGGTTTTTCCACCTAAGCCTTGTCTTGTTTTTTTTCCCTAAGGGAGGGGGATGGGTCAGGTAGCAATGACATTTACAATCTTAATGTTTTCTATGATTTTTGCATTTTTATTGCATTACTTTTCATGCCAGCGTTATTCCTGATACCTAATGCACTATACTGTTAGATATTTGCATCTCAATGTTTTACATTCAGGCTAATGTTATTTTTGAGGTACCTTACTTGTCTTTCTCTTTATTCCTGCTGCTGTTCCTCAAGGAAGGAGGGTGTGTAATAAACTACTTCTCAACTATTCCTCACTGTACTGCTCTGTTGGAATGTACCTTGGCATCATAGAATGCCTGAATGCCTCTCTGTGTCTAGAGTGCAGTTGGTCAACCCAGGCTGAGCAGCTGAGAGCCTGCTCCTGGTGGGGCTGTATCTGTACCTTTTATCTTCTCTTATTCACTTGTCCAAGAACCGAGCTACAATAAAGGATTTCTCTACAAATACACATGGACAGTGATCTTCCTTTCCTGCATAAATCTGACTGTCCGAAGTCCAACGCTTTCACCACTGTTGCATATGTTTGTGTTTGAATAGTAAATATGACCTTTTAAAAGTCCAACACTTTCCTACTGTTGCTCAAGTTGGAGTAGAAATAGCAAATTTGATGCCTCTGGAGTCCAACAGTTTCCCTAATTATTCTTACATTGGAGTGAGAATAGTACATCTGACCCCTCCAAAGTCCCAAAGGTTCCCTACTGTTGCTTATGTTGGAGTTGGAATAGGAAATATGACCCTTCCAAAGTCCAACACTTTCCCTAATGTTGCCTCACGTTGGAGTAAACAGAGTAAATCTGACCCCTCCAGAGTCCAACACTTTCCCTACTTTTGCTCACGCTGGAGTACAATTAGTAAACCTTACTTTGAAGTGGGAATAGTAAGTCTGTCTCCTCCAAAGTCCAACATTTTCTTTTTATGTTGCTTCGTTTGGCCTGAGAATAGCAAATTTGAGCTTTTCAAAGTCTAATTATTTTGGGATTTGCATTGTTTTTTTTTTAAAATGTCACACAATTTTTGTGATTTTGATTTTTAAAGCTATTTTATTTTTAATATGTTTTGTTGTATATTTTGGGGGAAATACTTTTTTAATAGTTATGTTTTTGTAATTTTAATTTTTTGTATATGCTTATTTTATTGCAAAGTTTAACCCCTAGGCTGCGGGGCACATTCCCCTGCTGTGCTGGGGGGCGCGCACAGCACCCCGGTGCTCATGACGAGCTCAGCTCGTCATGAACCACGGTCCTCGTGTGCTCATGATGAGCTGAGCTTGTCACGGCCAAGCCCGTTTAATGGAACGCTCAGCACAGCAGGGGAATTAGCCCCGCGTGTGAGTGTTCCACGGCTCATGACGAGCTGCGCTTGTCATGAGCACACGTTACCTGTAGCTCATGAAGAGCTGAGCTCATCATGAGCATGGAAGGGGTTAACATGCTGTCTTTTTTATTATTCTTAATTATTACTAGCATTTTTAATTTTATTAATTATGTTTCCTGATTATGAATATTGTTATAATATTTAATGTTTACATTTATTTTAAAGGATTGCACTGCTTAATATCAACTCCAACAACATTGTGGTACAAGAATATCGAAGACATATTATCGAGGGGAAAAATATCAAAATGCACACGTATATAGGGAAATATAGATTTCCCATTCCTATCTCCACATATACGTGCCTGGCAGATATATGTAATGCATATATTTGGAGTTAGGGGTAGAAAATCTAGACTTACTTACCTGTGGAATTTTTATTTTTGATATTCTGTCCCCCACTATTTTGTCCTATCAATATTGTTGTTTTGATATTCATGGAACACTCCATTTTAAAGTATATGGTTTCATTTAATTTTTTTGTGATTTATAAAGTAGATGTAAATATTTTATATATTATATTTGTGTATATATAGTTTACATTTAATAATATTTTTAAAGTTCACATATATTTAAAGGTAATAAAATATTAAATATTTAAAATTCCGTACATGTATCTCTTTATTGATGATCTATATTTTTGTATTTGATATTTTTGTACTTTACTACAAAATATGGAAAGGCAATAGCTGTGTCCTCAATATTATTTTTGTGATATTTGCTATTGCAATATCTTTGTTGGTGATATTATGTCATAGATACCAAGACGAGCAACAGAAGATGAAAGATGGCCCCACCTCATGGATGAACCCCTTTTGGAAAAGCAAGGGCTCTCTGGACTATTTTTTCTTGGACTTTTGTTGGACTGCCACTCTAGAGCTAGATAAACTAGCTCTCCACCTCCCTTTTGAGGCAAAAGGGAGGTGGGCATGCTGGGACCCTCGAGGAGAGGGTCCCCTTGGACTTCCTTAGACTGGCCCTTGCGGTGGTACCTGGTGAGCTGTCAGTATGTGGGGCTCCTGATTGCTCCCCTAACAGGTATTCTTAGAATATCACTTAATATTTCTGCGAGCGTCTTTCAGCAATGTTTATGACAGTACAAAATACTAATGGAATTTAACAAGACAGTGTGCAGGCTCAAGGACATCATTAGTGAAAGAGGGATGAAGAGACACCAACGAGCGAGTTGTGAGTGTGGTGTGGCTGTATATTCAAAGCGAGGCAGGCTGGATATGTCTGACAGTTCTAGGTCAGCTATTTCTGCTGTTTCTTATTGTCAGTAGCTTTAGATGAACCTCATTATTATTACTTTCTTTACCATACCTATGTCTCAAGTGGAAGCAATGCACCACGCTCGGATGACAACGTCACACTGCCATTGTAAATTGTAACAACCGTCATTGACATCACATGGGCGCCCATTTTGAAATAAAATGCATAGGATGAACAAATCACAGAGCAGGACGAATAATTTCCAAATGTGGCATTTGGGGCTGTTTCTGGCAGGTATAAAACAGCAACCATATATAATCAAATGAGACAGCGCCTGCACGTGCATGTTACTTCAAACTGATTTCCTATCATGGCTAAAGATGCATTTTACGATTAAAAAGTACATCGAGGTTGCAATAAATGTGCTCACAACCCGATCAATGCGGTCACCGTACCCCTCAGCACCAAACCTCAGCGCCGTGATATCCTACCTAGGATGATTGTTAGCGCTTTATAAATAAATTAAATACAAAAAATACAAATTTAGAATTCAGAATGATGGTTCAATAATACAGTTTAAACAAAGAGCTGCGGATTAGATTGTAAATCATCACGATGTCGACCCCCAAGAAGTCGACCTCCTCCCAAAATATCATCAACCTACGTGAACAAATTGTTATACTTAAATCCGCCATGAAAATACTTCAGCGTATACACTATTGTGATATATGCGTAGGTTAATTTTTCAACCCTATGAACGCGGTACTATACCGCACACTGCGGTCTGACATTCTGGCAGAGCCTATTCATCCTTTCATCATTCTGAGGTTGATACTACATATGCCACTCACTTGACTAATAGTATCACCACTTACACAAGGCCTAGAATTGCGGCGCGTGCCGTATAAATCGACTTTATTACTGCACAATTCATACGCAGTTACCTTTACCATTGCTTTGTCATGTGTTGACAAAATAAAATTCAACTACATTGTTAGTTTGGGCATGTTTTTTCAATTAAAACATGATATTACGCTCAAACAATTCACATACCTGGGCAAGATGACTTTATGCAGCTAGTGTTTTGTCTCCCACAAGGATGACATACAGCCTGATTCATGAAGTGAAATTGCACCCGCAATCGCTGCGAAAACGCAAATGCGGGCGCAATTTCCGTAATCGGCATTCAACAACAAAATAGCGAATTCGCAAACACATATTTGCGAATTCGCTAATATAATCGCAGAATCCCTGCCGCTGAGCATTAGCGAATCGGAAATAGCGACACACCACGGAATCTGCAAAAATAATAGCGAATTCGCAATAGAAAATCGCAATCGGCATTCAAGAAAAATCGCAATTTGCGAAAAACCCCAAAATCGCTATTTGCACGGCGCAAAATAAGGACAACTCAAAGCAGGTGGTAACCATGAAAGGCATTGAAAAATGTTTTCAAAAAACCGTTGTCCTATCACCAACAGGCACTCAAACAATAATGGAGCTTAGAGGGAATACGAAAAGGGTCGCCCTCCACTCAGAGTCAATAATATACAATGAGACCCAGTCCAACTGGCGAGCAAATCTATCAGTGACATATGGGGGGTCAAATACATCCCACTCCCCACTAATCTCTTATCCACATAATAATGAGATAATGCACTGTGCTCTGCCTTGTTTAAAATATCTGTTCTCCACGACAACCCAACAGAGCGAAGATCTCAGAGTGACCTCACTCTTAGTTGTTCACAACAGTCCACACCACACAGTCGGCACTGTAGGTAATGGTACGCATGACTAGCTACCAGCCTTTTTAATACTCAATAGCACGCAATCACCACCCTACGAATAAAAGTGGATAAGGGATTGGTGTGTTGTGTGTGGTTTTAGGCACTCTATCATTATGTTTGTGTGTGTTTGTCACTAGCAGAGTTTTCTGCACTTCACTGCAGCACTTTATATGCTGTTTGTTTTGGACACGTCTTCTTTTCTATCACCTTTATTTTCCCGAGGAGCAAGTGACCACCGATGATGAGACAGGGGCCTGTCTGGAAATTGCATACCAGTTACCCCGCTTGGTGGTGTTTCCGTGAGGGGTCACTTGCTTCTCGCACATTTTTCCTCTATTTAGAGTAAAGTCCAATGTGTGGTGTGGACTGTTGTGAACAACTAAGAGTGAGGTCACTCTGAGATCTTCGCTCTGTTGGGTTGTCGTGGAGAACAGATATTTTAAACAAGGCAGAGCACAGTGCATTATCTCATTATTATGTGGATAAGAGATTAGTGGGTAGTGGGATGTATTTGACCCCCCATATGTCACTGATAGATTTGCTCGCCAGTTGGACTGGGTCTCATTGTATATTATTACTATCACCAACACAGCCAGGCCTGACCAATCACACATAAGGACATTCAGCAGCAGCATTAGGCTTTCCACAATGCCTGGGATGTACATGGTGGTGAGGCGGCGAAGGCTACAGCGAGCAGCACGGAGGAGACGCATGAGGCAGGCAAGGATTTACCGGCTGCGGGTCACCTTGCTGGGCCAAACCAGAGAACAGATTTATGCTAAATACAGGCTGAATGGGGAAATGATCACCTGGCTGATACAAGAACTCGACCCCATCATGCAGCACCCAACAAGGCGAAACAATTCTGTGCCCACACATGTGCAGGTATTGTGCAGCCTGCACCTCCTGGCCTCCGGCAGTTTCCAGGGCATAGTAGCCGCTGCTGGGGGGATATCCCAGCCCACCATGTCACGCTGCCTCCACACTTTTGTTGACGCCATGCTCAGCCAGCTCCACCGGCACATCACATTTCCCACGAGCCAACAGGAATTGGACCTCACTAAACTACAATTTTATAATGTTGCCCATTTTCCCCATGTCCTCGGCTGCATAGACTGTACCCACGTCGCCATCTGCCCACCAGCTGGCACGGAGTATATGTACCGCAACAGAAAGTGCTACCACTCCCTCAACATACAGATGGTCTGCAATGCCAAGAGCATCATCACTGACATTGTGGCCCAGTACCCAGGGAGTACCCATGACTCCTTCATCTTCAGGCACAGCGGACTCCACACACGACTGATCAGGGGAGAGTTTGGGGAAGGACACCTACTTGGTAAGTACACTTTGTCGTCAATGTCACATTGCTATGAAGTAACTGCGCTGCACAGGCAATCAACATCTGCTCCTCTCATTCAGGTGACAGTGGCTACGCCCTACGGGAATACCTCCTGACCCCTTACCTCAACCCTGCCACACCTCAGCAACGGCGCTACAATGTTGCGCACATCCGGACAAGGAACTGTATTGAAAGGACATTTGGCCTGCTCAAGAGCAGGTTCCGTATACTGCACAAGACAGGTGGGGCCATGTATTACAGTCCTGCAGCGTGCTGCCGCATTGTGGCTGTCTGTGCAATGCTTCATAACATTGCAACCAAGCGCCGGATACCAGTTGACATCTCAGGCAGTGAATCTGAGGGGGACGACCGGCCACCAGCACATGCACACCATGCACGCGGGGAGAACCCAGCTGAAGGCCACAGACGTCGCAACCACATCACAGATAACAATTTCTAGCCCACCCCCTTCCCCCACCCCACATATCACAATTGCATGCTAAATGTAATGATAACACAAGGCGAATGTATGCTTCAAAATAAATGTATTTGTTTGATTCACAACAGAAAAGGGTCATGGTAAGAACTATTTACAAAAAAATACAGTATTCCAGCATACTGCATGTTATTGTGCATGGCAGGCTTATCTTCAGCCTGCGCCTGTGTCCCTGACACAATGTCATTGGTGCTTCCTGCGCACATTTCCCAGGCGCCTTTGAGGCTCCTCATCCTCATCCTGGGCAGATGGACCAGGCGTAGCCCTGGTGCTGCGCCTAGGTGGGGGGGCCTGCGTGGCAGAGTTGCTGCTCACGCTGGAGGCAGCCTCACTCCCATCATCTCCCCCTACGACGGCCGGTAGCACAGGTTGGAGCAGTGGGACCACGGCGGTGGTCAAGTGCTCCAGCACTCGGGTAATCTCCTCGCAGCACTGGACCAGCTGGTGCTGCTGGGTCATAGAGCGCCGGGACAGCTGGGTGGTGGCATTTTCTGCCACATAATTGGAGCGACTATAGGTCGCCATCTGGCTCAGCAGCTGGTGGTGGCGCCTGCGTGCAACACTGCGCTGCTTCCCCAGCGCAGCAGTATTGGACTCCATTGCCGCCGTCATGCGCTCAATGGCTGCCGTCATGCGGTCCACCCGCTGGCCGACTCCCGCCACATTGCGGCCGATCTTCTGCAGCTGGAGCTGGATGGCTCCTTGCTGCTGGGACTGCCTCTGGTGTAGACGGAGCATTCGCCGCTCCACGCTCATGCAGGCATGGAGATGCCCTTTGCCCCTCCTGCTGTTCTGCCGCTGTGTTGCGGATGTGGCTGGCCCAGATCGTGGAGGACGAGCTGCAGGTGTTGTAGCAGCTGGCGTCGCAGGTGCGGCAGGCACTGGAGGCACATTGGTGGGGGGCCTGGCCTTGGCAGGCGGTGGTCCTGCAGATTTTGCTGCAGGTAAGGTGGTGGGCCTGGCCTTGGCAGCCGGTGGGCCTGCAGATGGTGCAGCAGGTACGGTGGGGGGCCTGGCTGCTGGTGTTGGCGCAGCGGCAGGGGATGGTGGCTGGGTAGCGGGTAGGGATACCTCCTCCTGGGCCTCCTCGACGATCACCAGCCTCTCACTGTCACTGCTATCATCTGCACCTGTGAGGGTAAGTGGATACTCATTAGGTGCATGTGACTGTCAGACGTGCAGATGTTACATGCATGCTGGGTGACATTCCCTGGATGGCTGTGGATTTGTGCGCTTAGGAACCTTTCAGGCCGCATTGTGGTACTACTACATTGTGGACATACTACGTCTCCCACAATGCCTCAGGGCATTTCCTGATGCACAACATAGGCATGATTAAGGGCCAATGAGTGAGCCTATTTGGGCAGGGACGGTCATAGGGGACAGGGTCGCAGTCGCATGCCACTTACCTTGGGTGTTGTGGGTTGGGCGGGAGGAGTCCAGGGTGGTCACGCCAACACACGCCTCCCTCTCCAAGGTGTCCTCTACCTGGTCCTCCAGGGGGGTGTTGGGTGGGACAGTCGGTCCACCACCTCCGGTGCCTGATGACTCACCGAGACGCGCTGCCACCCTCTCCTTGGCACGCCCTCGGAGGTCGTACCAGCGCTTCTTGATCTCTTCCACCGACCTGTCCGCAACGCCAACAGAGTTCACGCTGGAGGCAATCCCCACCCAGATCCTCCTCTTCTCCTGTTCGGGGACCCTCCTTGAGTTGGCACCAAACAGCTGGGCGTGTTGGGCCACCACCCCTTCTATGAGGTTCTCCAACTCCGACTCGGAGAATTTCAGTTTGCGCTTGCGGCTAGCGCTGTTGCTGGGGCCGGGCAGTGGTTCTTCAGACATGGCGGGCGCTATTTCTGCCGGGTCGGGAGTCGCTATCGGCGGTTTGGCGGCAGCTTTCCGTCGTGTAGAGTCGGATGTTTGCGTCACTGTGGTGTTTGTGGGTGGGATTTGGCTGCTTCCTGGTTGTGATGTCATCACGGTGCTCGGAATGCGTCTTCCCGTATTTCCGGATCCCGCGATAATGCGACACGCAATCCCGATCGCACGGGATTGCGAGTCGCAATCCCGTGCGATCGGGATTGCGTGTCGCAATCCCGATCGCTGGTGGCCGGAAATTGCGATTTTTCTGCTTTTTTTGTAGGTCGCTAACGGCTTTTGCGCCCGCGTGCGAGTCGCTATTTTTTCCCCGAAAAATACATGAATGCCGTTTTGCGTTTTCTCAATAGCGAGTCGCTATTATTCGCTATTAGGGACACGCAAAACGGCATGTACATGAATCAGGCTGATAATACTTCTGGGTCTGAAAAGTGATAGCCTCCTCAGGCAGTGAGTCACTTCAACAAGGCAACACGAGGGCGTTCTGTCACTCTGTAGCAGTAATGACGCATCTCTTGGAGCTGCTGCGGATAGGTACTCTGCATTATTTACACTTGACATGAGTGCTAAAGTTGATAATTAGAGAGACTCGCCATTTTGTGCAAATAATCTTAATAAACAAGTAATTGCCTACTTCAGGCAACAGCTGTTACCCACCACAGGATATCGTATATTTTATCTAAAGTACGTGAATATGCTTGTAAAGCATGTTTCTTAAATACAACAGTGACGTGCAGCGTCTTCACTGGAACCCGGGTCCAATTATGGCTGTCTTTTACTCCTCAATTATGGCGTTCTTTTTCCCCTGGCTTGCACTATGGTGATTTGCGCTCGTTCTACGTCACTGGGGCCGCGAGTAGAGGGAACACCTCTATTTTTTATCTGTGAAATCCTGCGAGCACGGAATTGTTTGACTTTTGCTCATTGTGCATCGTCATTACTTGCTAATTCCAAATTTACGTTAAATAGTAAGACCTATAGGAGCTGGCAGAGTGGCTTGGTAAGGTAAAGGTGTGTCGCCGATAGCTGCTGTGGTCTGTAGAGTCTAAAATCTTGCAGGAACAACCCTGTCTTAGATCATTCTAAGGTTGGCAAGTAGGTAAGGAGCTGTTAAAGTGGGTAACACTGCTTTGGAATGGTAGAATTCTTTTAAGCAAGAAGGACTACATAAAATAATTATTATTCTGACCACGTGATGTGCATTCTTTAAAATAAATCTGTCTTACTGCGTGCAACACATAGCGAAATAAAAATAGATTTTGACAGACTTGACAATGAGTGAGCTAGACTATTTGATTGGAACTTATTGTCTGTTTCACAAAGTATTTTTTTTTTTTTTTACAAGAGTTAGAGTTACTTCTTCAGGGTAGGGCTTCCATGTGGAGTAGTGTGGCTCACCAGTTAGAGGGGGCAGAGCAGAAGTCGGCCGAGACCGACGCGGCAGGGTCGTGGACTTGGGTCAGCGGACTCGATAATTCTCGCTTCGGTGCCTACTCTAATCTGGGGTCCCACTCGGCAACTCTGGGCATTAACTTGCCTAATCTCCACAACGGCCCCGCCCCCCAACGCCAGGGATGCCTGGCTCCACCCTGGGGACTCCCAGCAGGGACCATCCCACAGGGAAAGCCAGGACGGGTTCCCCAGCGTTGCACAGCGCCAGGAAACCTCCGGGTAGCAGCGCGCTTTACAAGTGGAAACATAATAATAATAATAATAATCGGCTTGGTAAGACAACTACCTTAGGGAACCACCAAATGGCAGTGAGGAATTAATGCAGAGGATGCCCAAAAAGGGTTTCTTTTTCATCTACGGCCATCACTCCAAAATTTAAGGCAATACACCTGTAACTGAGGAGAAAGTCACATCTACAGAAAATAAATAATAATCGACAATAGTAGGTGATACTATCCTCTCACCAAAGCCTCACTTCATTGAAAAGGTGTGGGGATTGCTACGTTTTCATGGGCTGAGTCTTATTTGGAAACCATGACTTGCCAGCCCATCCACCACAGAGGTGAACGGGTCTATACTTTGGAAGGACCACCCTAATTCTGGGAGGCCATCTGGCACATGTTTTCCTTCCCCAACTGCTAAAGTAGTCATGGGTGTATTGAGCAGAGAAAATGATCAATGGGCCGACGTGTGCAGCGAGCAACCTGTGCATCATGGCTCTTTTATTCTTCAGAAATGAATCTTCCCTTAGTGGATTTGTTTTTAAAAACATATAGCAAGTCTGGCACTACATTTCTGATGGAAGTGATCTCTCATCTTGCTGGTGGAACACTTCCATCATCAGACGTCCTCCACACTGAGCCTGGGATCACTAGATACTTCATGCAGGCTTCCGGGTGGCGTCTACCTCACCTTGAGGCCAGGTGGGCCCCTTACAAGAGTCTCATCGCCCCCCTAATTGATTAAATACAATGAGAGCGAGAAAGAGGAATTTAGAGAGAACCAAGGAGAGGCATTGAATTACTCAGATTCAACATTTGACTCTGTTTTTTTTAATGTTTTCACACTTGTGCTTTTGCCAGACAATTTCTTGACTATAAGCACCTATCAAAAATATTGTTGAGGTTGCATTGTTACAAGGGATTGTGCAACTATACGTTAAGAGAATATAAAGCAGGCTTTACGTGTTCTTTTGTGGCGCCGCTAACACAGCCACACGACTAGTGGGCAAATGTATGAAAAAGTGATGCAGCGCAGCAGTCACCTTGCTGAACTGCACTGTGTCACTGTGAAAGTGCAGGAGTGTGTTGTATTAAAGGCACATGAAACGAATGAAATGAAATAGGAATTTATAAAGCTCATGGCTGACCTTGAGCATCCCAGTGCTAATGACAGGTAGCAGCAGAGGAGGAAAATCAGGGAAAGAGCCAAGTTTTCAGACTCTTGCGGAATGTTAGATGGTTGGGTTCCGCTCGCAGAGTGAGGGGGAGTGAGTTCCACAGTTTGGGAGCGATGAAGGAGAAAAGGCGACCTCCTGAGCGGGCCTTTTTGATCATAGGTACATGTGCCAGGTGAAGATGAGCGGAGCGCAGGTTTCTTTTAGTATCATGATGTCTGATCCAGTGTTTGAGGATGGGTGGGCCGTTGCTGTGGAAGATTTTATGGGTCAAACGGAGCGTCTTGAAGTTGACCCGCTCCTGTAGCGGGAGCCAGTGGAGTAGCCTTAGGGCTGGTTTTGCCGAGCTCCTACAGGTAGTGCCTGTTAGCAGCCTGGCTCATTCCTGACTGGCACACAATGGACAGCCTAGTGCCAATGCATGCACCTTGCACCATGGTGCAAGGGTGCCTGCATTGCATGTAGGATTATTTTTGTGCAGTAAGGGATATGTAAATGCATGAAAACAATCCTGAGGGGCATATTCCTGCAGCACACATAGAAAGAGGAAGTCATGAGGAGAAATAAAGATATTTCTTCCCTTTACACCTCTCCTGGGGAGGTGTATCTTTCTGACACATTCCTATGTTTACAAGGTCTTGTAAATCTGGGAATGCATCAAATACTGTGGGAGTTGCATGGGAACACCCATGCAACACCTCCCCAGGACAGAGTAATGCTATTTGTACTGCACTGCGTCGCTGCAGTTATTTGGAGACGCTCAAAGTCACTCAGTGTCTTTGCGTGGCTTCAAAAATCTGACTTAGAGGTTCCTGTTATGCATGTACCATGTTGCGTGGTGCAAACGTGATGCAACCTTCTCATTAATATGCCAATAGGTTTTGTCAAATACTTTGAGTTTAATTTTTAACTAAGTTAACATTCATTATATTTGATTTTATATTTAGTGTATCATTACATTAAAACAATAATACAATTTAGCATTAACTATATGTCACTGTTTAAACTTAATATGTGTATAATTTACATTTATAATTCATTTAAATTAATTTACCTATTTCCTCTGAGGTGTTAGTTTTCTATCCTGCCTCTATTGTTTTCTATGGGGTTGTTTGCCAGTACCATGGTTGGTAAGGTGGTACTTGAGTTATTCAAAATTAGAAGGGTATTTTGAAGAATTGCAATTTCTTACTTGCATGTAGTTGCACTTTTTGTATTAGCATATCCATCCCCATCCCTTCCTGTTAAAAATCCCTTAACACATCCCATGTAGAAGTAAGTATTCCCATTTTCTCAACCACACCCCTGATCCCTTCCCCATTTAATACATTTTATAGTAAGGTGTTATGGGTGCAGCGATCTTCACACCGAGGAAGAAATCTCAATGTACATATTATTGAAGAGACGGAGATCACCAGCCATTGATTTGTGAATTGCATTTTGCAGTATGTGAAGCAGGACTACTCACATTCAGGTACTACAAAATGACTATTGTGAATAGGGCACTTAGTGAGTGACAGCCTTGAACAGAATTTATTTTGAACATCTTCAGAGTTCTCAAAGGTGACAATACTACACTTGTATTTAGAAGTAATTTTCTAAATAAGACATTCACCCCATAGTCTGCTGATGGCTATCATATTAACTTCTTTAATTGGCTTAGCCCACTTGAACTCTGGATGGTGCAGGTTTTGAATATAGACTCCACACGCTTACTGTACCTTAAGATAGATTTGAAAATACCATGAGTACCAAAATATCGAAGTTGGGAATATCAATGGTAAATGTAAAAATGTTTGTGATATAATATTGCTCTTTAAAATATTGTTTCCTTAAATGTTATTGTTACTAATATAAAAAAGCTGTTTATTTAATCAATTTTAAAGTCATTTAATTTTTAAGATTACATTGTATTTATCATAATATTTTATTCAACAAATTATTTTGTAGGGAACTATTTGGGTTTTAGGTGTGTTTTTAAGAGAAGTGTTTTTTAATTCTATGTTGTCACTCATATGTTTTTTAATATGCTTTATTATTTTTTAATAATTATAATTGTTATCCTGATAATATTAGTGACAATAATAATATTATTATTATATTTATTATTCATATAATTTAACAGGGTTATGCATTTTTTAGGCAAATACACTGTGCTGTTTATTTTTTAAGTAAATATAATTGTTATACTTTTTACATATTTATAATTAAATTAAAAAACTAGTTTAAAAACATAATTTGAAATTGGAAAATAACATTAAGGTCACTAGCTTTTATTTTTCATTTTACTAAAGTAAAAACACATTTGTTTTCTAAAGATGATTTAAATATTTTTTTTAATATAAAATGAAAAATATGCCCATAACAGCCACATAATTATAAAAAAATATGTTGGTTTAGTTGTTAAAAAAGTGTAATCTTTATATTTGTTCAATGCTTTTACAAACACATTATTAACAGGATGAAATAGCTACAGTCAAATATTCCTAATTCAATGTAATAATAAAATTACTTTAAAACAAACATTTTGAATGAGGAGTCCCCCTAAAGTTGTTTTTCCCCTTTTGTTTGTAGGTCTGGGAGTTTGAATAGTGTATTTGGTCATCTCCAGTTACATTTTGTTACCCTAGTGTTTAAATAGGTTAGAGCTACAATTCTGCTTCCCTATTTCATTGTTTAAAAGGCTTGCATTTTGAATAGTGTTCTTCTCTTCCCCCAACGTACAGCATTACACTATTATTTGTAGGCATTGAAGTTAAAATAGTTAATCGGCTCCACCCTACCCCGTTAAGCTGTGAAACTCCAGTGATTGAATGCCTTTGAGTTAGAATAGTAAATCGGGACTCCCCAAATATATAGTGTCAGGTCTTTAGGTTAGTATAGTAAAACTGTTCTGCCTCATTTATGCTTTGTTACACCAATATTTGTACACCTTTTTGATATAATTGTATATTTGCATTCCCCCACATTTATTGCATTTTCCCATTGTTTATGGGCCTTGGCGTTAGATGTCCAGACCTCTGGAGGTCTAGAACCAACCACCCAAGGCTATCTTCCCAATGGTGCGTCATTTTCAGCTTGAAAAAAAGAAACTTATGACCTGATTATGACTTTACTGGTCCCACCACCAGCCCGCAGGGACATCAGTCGAGAAAATGATGCCAATCCTGTGGCTTCCTACTAACACATTACGATGTTCCTGTTGAGCTGGCGGTGTGTGGGCGGCTCGGTCATGGCGATGGCAAGCTCTGGCTCTGAGAAAGACTCGGAAGCCAAAGTTGGAGATACTAGTGCCTCCAGCCAGTCGGGCTCAATGTTTCCGTGCACAATGTTGTTTATGGAATACAGTGTGCTTATGGACATTATTGTCGTTGGAGGACACAACATGGGCACCTGCCCCATTACACAAGGGTGTTTGATGCCCTAGAACCATTATTTGAGCTCACTACCTGCCTTTCTGTTAACCTTTGCATGGTGGTGCCGCTGCCAATAAAAGGTCAGCAGAAAGGCAGGACAGAATGTGGTTGGCAGTGCAGGAGCAGGGACCGACTCCATTGGCTGCTTCTGTCTCTACAGCTGCCAACGCAGGAGCTGGAATGTTGGTGGTCTCGTGGGGTGTCCCTGCCCTACTTGTAATCTGGTGAACGGACCGCCAGGGAAGCGGCAGTCGGAACGCCAAAACGGATGCGGTGCGCAATCGGGCCCTAAGTCCCAGCGTAGAAATCCTGACTGGCAAAGGCCTGTAGAGTATCTAAACTTTGCAAGGACTTCACTGAGCACAGAATTGTGAATTTTCCTGCCAAAAGCAATGGCTTCAGCTGGATCATGGCCAACAGGAAGCCGCTGTCCAGTGAACTTCACCAGGTACAGCCTTAAACCTTATCTCGCTGGAGTATTACGACTTCCAAATAGTAGACTAAGGCAGAACGTAAAAAGTTGACCAGAACAATCTGCATGGTATATCTGACCTCCACTCCATTGCAGTCAGCCTAAGTCCTGGTCGAATGCGAATAGTGACAATTAATTGTTGCTATATGTTTTCTTGCCACGCGTTGGCCTAAAACTTTCATATGACTGTTTCGAGAAAGGTTGTGGGATTTTTATTGTGCTGTGTTTTGACATTTTAGTTATTTTGCTACTGCTAATTATTCTACACATATTCCCATATATCAATTACTCCTTTCCTGCTTTCAGTGACAAATAAATGCTTGAAAACGGGAAGGGGTCAATGAGTATATGTTTCCCCTTTTTTAATTGCTTCTTAATGTGCTGAGAATCACATGCATACCCCACAATTTTGAAGAGATGGGTACAGGATGAAACATGTTGGCTGTGAGGAGCATTTTGAAAACAATCTGCAATGTATATGTAACAACTTTATTTCTGGCTGCAAATCTTTAAATGCCTGATTTCTTGGCAAATGATTATTATACAATAATCTCATAGTATTTGTTGTCATTAAGATGATCATACTTTCAGGTCTTTAGATTCCTGCTAACTATGAGTGTGCCAAGTAGAGCACCCAAAAACCAGGAATACACGCAGTATAACTTTACGTTTTGATTGTGGTAGCTTAATACTGGTCCACTGTTGCGTGTATCATCGCTGGTAAAATACATATATGACTGCTGTAGAGTTCCTTGTCTTCTCTTAGAAATGTTTAAAAAGTTATCTGTTACACATGATGCGCAATCTTAGGAGAGTTCAGCTCTGACATTTTTCTTTACAATTTTTGAGTTGGACCCCATGCAGACAGGACAAAACCGTCTACCAAGCAAATTTAAACCATAGAGCAGAAGTGTTAAATGTTTACATTGATTAGTTGTAAATCTATCGCCTTTTGTTATTTTTAAAATCTGGCATGGCTTTGGTACTTTTTGATCAACATCGGACACCCCAGAATAGAAGGAAGTCAGAATTAAGCAGCATTTATACTAAGTCATTGCCCAACAAATCCACTTACAAAAGAAAAGTAAGCACCCATTGCCTTTACAGAAGGAAATCAAAGCAAAACAAACCGGATTTACAATAGGGATTATCAAACTGCAATATGTTTGCAAATAATCTCGACATAATTACATCCCCAAACCAGTAATAAGGTCCTAAATTATGCGCTTTTCTAACAAAATATTGTTCCCCTAAGGCATCAGTTTAGCTTGCTTCATTATTGACCAGATGACCACATAACAACAGCAACAAGGAAATGTTACTGCCTTTCAAAGTCATTCCATTGTTGAACACTCATTTAAACTAGCAATAGGGACACACTATCAATTTAAACCACTGCTAACACCAACAAATGTGGCTAGTGCTGAACCATCTTTATTATCTCCTATACATTTTAAGGGCTAGAAATATGCATCAAATAGATTCCGGGATAATTCACAGATGGAGCGACACAACTGCACACAACACGCTGGTGGCCTTCATCTGAATTCCTGTTCCCGATTTCAATCCCTGCTTACATCTTATTTAAAAAGTCTTTCGCCCCTCCCCTCTCTTTCTGTCACTAACGGTGGTTCTGGGTATGGTGTGGCACATTTAAGGTAGGGAACTGAAGGCAGGAGGCTCGTTCACTCAGGCAGGCTGTGTCAACTGCCAAGGCTGCCTAGTCTTTCTGATATCTCCTACGTCTTTCTGCCATCATCCTTCAGGCATCACTGTTTTCTTATCTATCTTTTCCTCCTCGTTTCTCTTTCTTCCTCTGGGTCAAAAATCTGATGGTTAAAAATAAGCCCGGTCAACAAAATTGAGGACCACTTCCCACAAGCTCAAACCCCATGCACAAAATAAGCACCGAACCCACGAATTGCTTCCAGGATATGTTCCCGCTTTTCTCTCGCTCTTTTTCGTTTTTGTTAATGGGTATCCAATACTCCCATGACCATTTTTTACCTATGATTTTAAGTATCTTGATTTCGATTTTAAACTACCTTCTACCCAACGAGAGTGAGAATTCATAGCAACAGCATCGCAAATGAAAACCCCTCTGTTCACCCCCCCTTACAGTTATTCTTTATTACATTTTTTAAAAGCAGCATTGTCGACGGGGTCACCCTACATTTTAAATGTATCATAGAATAACATATGGCCGCTATTGCAGGAGACAGTATAAAGCTTGGAGCGATCTTCAATAGCCAATATAAAGGATACTGGAAAGCTGTTATGGTAAAGCGAAAACAATAAAGGTACCCAAGTCATCAACCAAACAAACCGGTGTCATGTAAAACTCATGAATATTCTAATTGCATGCTTCAAGATATGCTATCAAGGGGTACCACCACTTCTGTCCTGTCTGTAAAATTATTTACTACGGGTTGCGAGTGCTGAGGGCGATGTGCCAGGGGCGCTCCAACCCCCCTCCCGAGACCCATGGTGCAGTTAGCGCCATATTTTAAAGTGCCGATACACTCCATAACTAGGAGTATTTTTGGAATGAGCATCCCGCTCTTCCACCCTTTTTGATGCACTTTTTCACTTTTTATTAATTTTTCACTTTCACGTCCCCAGGTCAGGGTGGACGATTAGAGAGTCCATACCGCCGGGGTTTATTTCCGTCCTGACGAATGCCTAGGTAAATTGAAACCACCCTTAAGGCTGAAACATGTTAACTGATTAAGTTCTGAATTAACCATCCATTACCTGTGGTACTAAATTCAGACACATAAACCTTTTAACTGTGTCCTAGGGATCATCCATGAAACTTTTTTGTAGATACCCTTTAGACACTTTTTACCTTTAATTTACCTCACAACACGCCCATCTCACACAACCAGCTCCGCAGTCTTCTGGCGTCGCAGCACATCGAAGAGGCACTCGGCCTCTTCGATGGGGCCCAATGATGAAGCATGACACTGACTAGGTCGGTGTGTGAGGGCTTTCTTCTCCACCCAAATAGGGTGTGAGTTCCACTAGTTGTTTCGCTCCATCTATGTGGCTTTTTTGATTCTTCAACCTCTCTTATCTTGTTTACTTGTAAAATTATTTTGACAGCTCCCCTCAAGTCGGTTTTCTTATCATCCCTTTTTCAAACAATGAAATGAACATTGGACAACCTCCTAAAATTCTCATGCTTTTTTATTTTATACTCAACATTATGAAAGGGGTGATGCCACAGTGTTGGAAATATGCATTCAATTAGTTCATTTCTTGCTGTGTAACCACAAACCAATCTATCTTGCTCCTTCATTTCAAATGTAGGACTTTTGTGGAATCTGTAGACATAGTTTCCTCTTTCCTTTCCTCTGACATCATCTTACATTCTATGCCTCCTCCCTTCTTATGAACACCATTCAGCAATGTCATTAGCATAATTTCACGTCCAGAAAAATCTGAGGATTGCTATCCAAAGTTCTTTCAACTTAAGAGGTCTCCTCTAGCCGTAAGAGCATCTGACAAACTTAGAGGGAGTGGCTTTGGTGCACCCGATACAATATTGTCTGACGACCATCACAGAAATCACTTTCTCGACGCTCTTCCCTTGTGCCAATGACAGGTGCTGTAAGAAGCATGTACAGAAGCGACTCACTCATAGGTCCTCATAGAAATGTCTGCTGCAGTTCTTTTTTAAATTGGCAGAGTAGGTGGAGACTCTGGTGGTGTGTGGTAGTGGCAGTTTCAAAGCAGCATCCCTCACCAAAATGGAAGATCTTCAAATAGTGTGATTCCAGTGGTTACAGCGGTATTCATTTACTATTCATTTACTGTTAAAATGTAGTATTCATTTAGTAAGCATGAAGGCTAAGTAGTATGCCCACAAGCCGAAATATGCTAATGAGGGAATACTAGTTCTACTCAACTACCCTTCAAATTCATAGCGAATACTTCAATTGATTGCTAAAAGAAGACTAGTAGTATTCTATAAGAATAGTATTTGAAGCTTAGTAGTATTCTGTTAGGGTTTATTTGCAGCTCTTGTGCTATTTCAAGAGCAAAATGAAGGGTAGTCTCATTGATTGTGACCACTATTTGAAGACTAGTGGCATTCTTTGTGACCACTATTTGAAGACTAGTGGTATTCTTTGTGACCACTATTTGAAGACTAGTGGTATTCTTTGTGACCACTGTTTGAAGACTAGTGGTATTCTTTGTGACCGCTGTTTGAAGACTAGTGGTATTCTTTGTGACCGCTATTTGAAGACTAGTGGTATTCTTTGTGAGCAGTATCTGAATACTAACGGCAATGATTGTGAGGGTAGCGCGGGGAGGAGGGGGGGGGTTCACGCGGCAGCCGGCACTCCTCCTCACCTGTGTCGTCGGTGCTGGCTGCGTCTCTCCCGGGTGTGGCCTGCCTGTCCCGCGCTGTACTCCGGGCTGCAGACAGTCCAGACACAAGAGCAGTTGGGTTACGGTGACTGCTGCAGCCCTGGACCCTGTCAGCCCCGCCTTCGATGACACTAGCTCAGGATGTGGACGACGGCGCTGCACCTCCAAGTACAGTGTGTGCCAAAAGAGGCAAATGAAAAGTTTAAAAAATAAAAAAATGATTACATTCACCAAGCAAACTTGTCACTGAATATATACTTTTATGTAGCGCAGCCACAGTATTTGTTGTAATTAGCAAGTATCACTGACTTCCAAATAGAATTATTGTCAGTGAGGAGCTATTTTACGATATTTGGAGCCTTCTACTATCCTCTAAAGCCGTGTAGTGCCGTTTAGAGCTACCCTTTTCCTAAAACCAACGGTATAGACTTAAGCAAAATGCAGACTTATAGGATTTAGATTAACAGAGCATTTTCATCATTTAAATAAAAAAAATGCAGTCCATGATTTTCTCAATCTGCTAGTTTTACAAATTGGTTATAACTAGGGGTTAGGTTTTGCTCTGCATCAAATGAAAATATAATCCAGCAAACATGTCATAACCAAATCAATTCTTTTTAGGGGTGTTCAGCATTACAGAGTTTTCCTCTGAAATATTGTGACGTTTTTTTCAAAATTTCCCAAATTTCTTGCAGTTCACAAAAGTTCATAAGATTTCAAAGATCGGGAGTTACTTCATAGGTTTATATCGGCATGAGTGCTCCACATGAAATGTGTTAAATTTGGGCTTTTAATGTTGGACAACAGTGGCCATCCAAGCACACTTTATCAGTGACCCACTCTGTGCCACTGTACAATGGGCAGGCAGAAAACAAGCATTTGCAATGCAATAGGTCTCGTATTAGGAAAGTGTGAGCTATTGGTATTGTAAATGACAATTTTCTTTAATATGTGTTGGCTTTGAAAATATATAAATTAATAGCAGTGGTGTCCCAGAGTGATGCGGTGGTGCCCCAGAGTGATGCGGGGGTGCCCCAGAGTGATGCGGGGGTGCCCCAGAGTGATGCGGGGGTGTCCCAGAGTGATGCGGGGGTGTCCCAGAGTGATGCGGGGTGTCCCATAGTGATGCGGGGGTGCCCCAGAGTGATGTGGTGGCGTCCCAGAGTAAAGTGGTGACGTCCCCGAGTAAAGTGGTGACGTCCCAGAGTAAAGTGGTGGCATCCCAGAGTAAAGTGGTGGCGTCCCAGAGTAAAGTGGTGGCGTCCCATAGTAAAGTGGTGGCGTCCCATAGTAAAGTGGTGGTGTCCCATAGTAAGGTGGTGGTGTCCCATAGTAAAGCGGGTGTCCCATAGTAAAGTGGGTGTCCCATAGTAAAGTGGGTGTCCCATTGTAAAGTGGTGGTTTCCCATAGAACGTTCAGCACAGCAGGGGAATTATCCCAGCGTGCGAGCGTTCTAATGGCCATAACGAGCTCAGCTCGTCATGAGCACCGGAGCACTGTAGCTCATGACGAGCTCAGCTCGTCATGAGCATGCAAGGGGTTAAACACCTTCTGATACTTAATCTGCACATTCCCATGTGCTTTTATGTAATACAAGATTGCTGCCTGCTTTAGAGGCGCCCCTAAAATTGCCAGCCTTTGCCCACACTGGGCCAGTAATCAATCAAGAGAGCACCAGCAAAACCAACAGCTAGTATGACTGTCAGAAGAGACCCACCTGTTTTAAATTACCCCAAAGATACAAAGAAGCACAGCCGCCATAAAGCCGGTTGCATTTGCCAACAAGTGCTTGAAATAATGTGTGCACGTACCTGCGGTATTGCTGTCAAGTTTTTAAGATTACTGATGTGCGACATTTCAATTGCGATTACAATCGTAGAGCACACCGAGGCATCAAAGTCATGTATTAGGCACAAGTGGTCTCGGAAGTGTAAGAAAGTGCACATAACATTCCCAACTTTCAAGGTTGTACGAGGCTTTAAACATATCCCAGCCTTACACGTTCTATTTTTTCAGAGCTCGAAAAAGCAAAAATCATTGAGCAAGGCATTTTTCAGAAAAGTAAGGGAAGATGTAGAGCTACCTCTTGCAAGTCTATCGCTTCAGTGAATCAGGTAAAATATCAGAAATGTTCACAATGCACAGGCCTTGATCTATGTATGATGTAAGGTATGTTTCTATGGTGACTTGGCGGCCGCCCATTATTTCTAGACTGGAGGCCTATATTATACTCTCAACTTTGATAATGGCTGCAGTGATTGTTTTTCCTTGGAAGTTTGAATATTGCTTTGAACATTGCACCTAGTATTTTGGATGGAATTGTGACTTTGGATCTATGAATTTGAACTTGGATTGAACTTTATGAGTTGAAATTAAAATACGGACCAACGTATTACAAGACCCGGGAGTCTGGAAATTTATTGGATGAGACCTTGGACTCTTGCTTTCATACTTGTCTTATGAAATTTGTAAAAATATTATACATGTTGTTCATAAATATCGTCTAATATTTCTGATTGCTCGGCAGGAATATCTATAAAGTTTTATCTTGGATAAGTTCAGGATACCTTAGGGGTATAGGTAACATCCCTTTTCCAGCCTAGTAGCAATCAATTTAGATATTCTTGAATTCTACACTATAGCCATACTCTCAGCTGTGCGCCCTATTTCCCTGTTACCTAACAAGTTTGTTCAACTTTGATAATGGTTGCGGCTTGCGCACCGTCACGTTACTGCAATAAATCACAATGTTTTAATCTTGGTTTATTGCAGCCACGTGACGGTGCGCAAGACGCAACCACCCATAGCTGTCAAGGTTTCAGATTGCTGTGTGACATTTTCATAATTTCAGTGAAATTATGAGAGACATTCAACAACTATGAGTGACACTTCCTCTCGAGAAATATCAAGCAATGAAGACGAGGGAAACATACAATTATCAGAAATGTCACCCATTAGAGCAACGAGAAACTCTTAAGAAGATCTTAAAACATACCTGCAACAAAAAGCACCAGAAATGGATTGGAACTAACCTTGTGCCCTTGTAATCGGATTGGTCAGTGGGCAAGGACACTAGGCATCGGGCAAGGCTCAGGAGAGTGAGGCTGAGGAGCACATAGGTTGCAGCCAGCCAGGGCGCTCATTACTGCTCTTAAGCCTGCTAATATTGGACGAACGCTTAATCAACAGCGGAGTTACCAAGAGAGGAGATAATTCAATTTAGTTGTATGACTTAGGCCATTGCAGAAGAGCACTCCACTTGCTGTCAGCTGTACGTATATAATTATATCCTGGGCTGACTTGTTTGTTTGTTTGTTGATGCCCCCAATGACAACCTCAGCTACGGACTCCCTCACTACCACGCTTTAACAGTGCCCCTCAAGGCTCTATAGCCACTCTTTTGCTGAGATGCATTTAATTAGGTTTATAGCGTCACTCACACACGTGTAGGGTGACAGAGCACTCTACATCACACACATTACACAGAGACAATCAATCAAAATGTGAAAATCAGTGTATAGGAATGTCACATATGCTAGAGGATAGAGGACTACAAGGGGTAAGAGTCACACATCATCCATACTGATAGACACTATAGTTTAAGAGTGCTTGGTCTAGAGAGGCACAAACACAGAATTTAAAACGTAACATCGTGTTTACGGGTTTCTCTTTAATAATAAGAACTGATTATTTTTTTTACCAAAATGAACCCCTTATGCAACATTTTAATAATGAAAGACTGGGGGGGTCATAGCACTCTATATCTTGCAGTTTGTATGCAGCTCTTCTATGACAGTTAATAGCTCACTGGGATTTTAATTTAAACACTCACTGAAAGTAAACAAAATGATGTCTCGAACAAACCACTAACTTATTTACATGATATGCTCTCCCTGATCTGCATTCCTGATCTGCATCTCCCTGATCTTTGCAGCTGGCATATTAACTATTTGCTCTACTTAATATTCAATATCACGACATTTTCTTTGTTGTACGAACATTTATGGAGGAAAGACAGAAACAGATGCTTGTAAAACTAAAATACCTGCACACAACGTGAACACTACTTGCAGTCATTAATAACGTATTTGCTCCTAATTGATTGTAATCAGTTTACATTGACAAAGGGCTGCCATCCACAGTGAACTTCTAGAGCTTGACTCGAGCTGTGTAAACAATCAGAGTAAGAGTCTCGGGAATAAATATTTAGATATGGCTGTGAAGACGACTATAGGGAATCTTCCTCAGGCTAACAGACCGAAAAGGGAAACAGTGCCCGAGGAAAAAGCTTGCATTTGAAAACAAAGCTTTACCGGCAGGCAGCTGAAAGAAACCGCCGGTGCAGTCAGGATAGGTGCCACATCCTCGCACTGGACTCTGGAGCAATCATCACGGTCCCAATCTCAACTCATCAGAACGGTCGGAACCGGGGCCAATTTGAACTTTGATTTTTATTCCTGGCCGGCCGCCTGCCCCACGATGCATCCCTGCGGGCGTCAGAACAGGGCAGGAAAGAATGCCAGAGGCTATAAAAAATTAAATGATGGCCTGCGCCCACGCGGTCATCTCTGGCATCAGTGAGGCCTTGCCTCGCTCACGAGACGCGCACTTTCCATTGCGCGCCACCGTGACCCTAAGAGTGAAAACCCCAGAGACTAGGGCGCGGAATTGTAAGATATTTTGTCACGTCTGGGACGTGGATGGGTCCGTAGTTGAAGCTCATATTTCGAGCCAGTCTTCAATGTGCTCAGGGGGCCCGTGGTCCTCGTGGCCCCCCGCATCGCGAGGGCCTTTGTTACGCCCCTGGCACGCAAACTAGCCAGCCACCCTTTAGCTCTTAATACAAACTCCCCACGCTACGGCAGAGCGGGATCATTGATTTAAATTTACCGCCAGGGCGGGACGGTGCTATCACATAGCCCAGGCTGCCAACCTCTCAAACTTTGAACTGCGGTCGTATTAGGAGCCAGTATGCAACCAGTGTACGTCATCGCGTCAGCGCTCCGCAAGTAGACAGGGAAAAAATACTACCCACAAAACGGCGGCCACAAGCAATCCAGCAAAGTATCCAAACGTGCAAAACGTGGCAAGGACTGGGGAAAGAATGAAATATGAAAAGTAAAGAAATCACATTTAAAAAAAAGGTGAATGTGAAAAAAATAAGAAATAATCCAAGTAAACAAGCATTGAAAATGCATAAAGTCTCGCCCTCCTTTAAATTAAGGCAATTCTGTTTGTAATTAGGTGGCTTTTTAGCTTTGCTGTTATTAGTGTCTTTCAAACTTTCATGTACATATCAAGCATATGTTAGCATATATGTATATGAATATATATATGTCTGCATGCATTTACATTTGTATTTATATTGATATGCAGATTATATATATGTTCATATATGTATGTATGTATATATACCCATACATATATATAAATATATATATATATTTATATCCAAAAATATGCAGTTCCCAAAATTCGGAAGAGCCAGGGGAGACCAAGATAATTGCAACAGACTTTTATTCTTGAATCACAGCCTGCCAGCTGAGTCTCTTAAGACAGGTAAAATCACACCATGGTATAGCCAAACACGTTTCGAGTAAGTCTCTTCGTCAGTGGATAGTTCGAAGTGCGAGGGGAAAGCGTGTTTTGCAGCACCTCTTGGTTTTAAACATCTTCCCGCCCCAGGGGGCGTGGCCTCACGGCATCCTGGGAGACGTAGTTCGTGCTTTGTTTCACCACAGTGGGTACGTTGTCCCCCAGTCACAATATCCATAAATAACAGGTACCCCATCATAAGGTCTCAGCCACGCTTTGTTGCTGCCATTCCTGCTGTGAGAAGACACCGTACTGCTTAGGTGCGTGCTCACTCTCCTCCGCTCGTTGGCAGCATCATCTGACGCAGCCGCGGACCCGCTCACCCAGCAGTCGGCTCTTTCCAACGACCTGGGTAGGCCGTTAACATATCCAAAAATATGCAGTTCCCAAAATTCGGAAGAGCCAGGGGAGGTCCGCGGCGGCGTCAAATGATGCTGACAACGAGTGGAGGAGAGTGAGCACGCACCTAGGCAGAACGGTGTCTTCTCACAGCAGGAATGGCAGCAACAAAGCGGACGAGCATCTAGTTATCCTGTCCATTTGATGATGCAAAGCGGTATTGATAACGTTTTCGGCACACAGAAGCATAAAAAACGCTGTTTGCCAGTAAGCACAAAACCTCCGCCATGGCATGTAATAATATTTCACAAATGGCTGTGTTTGCGCGCATTTTAAGAATAACTTGCATTTAAGAATTTATTTATTATGGTCTACATTGTGCAACTACGAGTCTGTCTTCGTATACACTCTTTCTGTAGTTCTGTCACATGACTGTTTGGGTGGTGCACGGTAGTTAACCACATCGCTGCTGTGGTTATTTTTCCCCTGTGCTGGAAATAGCTATTCTCCTATATTCATGACGAGCTCAGCTCGTCATCAGCACAGCTCAACTGTGCCTCATGACGAGCTGAGCTCGTCATGAGCATGGAAGGGGGTAAATGGCAACTGCTAATATTTAAAAAACTCAGTGAACAAGCCTGCTGGTCAGGCGAAATGCGTCCGAAGGGCTGACTATGAAATAAATTATTTTGGCCAACACATGGTGTCATCAACTCGTTGTACTTGGATGCATGGGAGAGGAGGCAATATATATATATATATATATATATATATATATATATATATATATATATATATATATATATATATATATATATATATATATATATATATATATATATATTCACTGAAAAAACCATAGGTTTCACACCAGTTATAGTTAGGAATTAGCATTTAAAAAACCTATCAAATTCACTGAAAAAACCATAGGTTTAACACCAGTTATAGTTAGCTGGAAATTTTACTGATATAAAACCATTGAAATTCCCACGTTATAGTTAGTTGGACTCACTATAACTTGCACGTGTAATGCACTGATGACACCATCCAGTGAATGTGTGTCTTTCAGATAAATAAATATGTTTTATATATGTATGTTAAGGTCGATGGAAGAATATTTGTTTAAATTATTGACTTAATGGATGTTTTTTAAAAAAAAATAATTGGATATCTGCCTTATAAAGTGTATCTTAGTGAATACATATATTAGCGAGTGAAAGTAGGTCAGTCTCTCTGTCATCAGTGATGTCATGAGTGATGTCACTGACCATGTCATGTGTGATGTAATATGTGATGTCATCAGCAGTGCATTACACGTGCAAGTTATAGTGAGTCCAACTAACTATAACGTGGGAATTTCAATGGTTTTATATCAGTAAAATTTCCAGCTAACTATAACTGGTGTTAAACCTATGTTTTTTTCAGTGAATTTCATAGGTTTTTTAAATGCTAATTCCTTTGTATATCGAGTTTCTAACCTTTTTTTTTTTTACAATTTGCTGTTTTTTTTTAAGTATTCATTTTTTTTATATAATGTTTTTCTTTTGCGCTCTGGGTGCGCGCTCCGGGAAGCTTTCAGCTAAGCTCTCCGGTAAGCTTTTCCGTGAGCTCACCTGAAAGCGCACCCAGAGCGCTACTGTCGTTCGTGAAAAAAATATGAATGAAAAGTTAATAATAATGCAAAACATTTCGTACCATACAAATAAAATTAGTTTTTTTTAATAAGGAAAATGATTATGCATTTCTGTAAAAGTTTGATGACGTCACTTCGGCGCGCAACGTAAGTGCCCTCGGAAGCGCCTACGTTCGCGGCGCGTAAACGCACGCAAAAGCGCCTACGATCGCGCCACGTTTGCGCCCCGGAAGCGCCTACGATCGCGCTGCGTAAACGCACCCGGAAGTGCTCCGGAGCGCGCAGCGTAAACGCGTCGGGTCATGTGACCCTAAAATAACACTTTTCATTGGTTGCTAACAGTTTTTTTTTTACAATGAATGAAATCCCCACCCATTTCCTTCACTTCTTCTTTCACTTTTGTGACTGAAAGACCTGTTTTTTGCACCTGGATCTTTTGTGAATTACCATGGCTGCCAGAGAATCCAGCAGTGAGGATGAACCTGAGTTCATCAATGAAGAGCCTCCTACCCCAAAGGTGAAGGAACATTTCATATGGAAATTTTTTAAGTTTCCAGCAGACCAGAAAAAGGTGAATGCACCAAAAGTGGAGTGCAGGATCTGCAAACAGGTCCTGTCACGGGGTAACCCCCCAAAAAAGTACTCTTTTGGGAACTTTACCATGATCCGACATGTGGAGAGGAGGCACCCCCAGAATTTTGCCCGGGAAAGTGTCAGGGCTCTGGCACAAGAGGTTCCCAGAGATGGGGCCTCTACATCAACCGGAGGAGCAACTTCTTCTGGGAGAGAGCAATCGCAGGAGCAGGTGCCAAACATACAACCTGCATTTAACCATGGGGTCGTCAGATGCAGATACTGCAATCAACTCCTCACCTATGGGGAGCAAAGTGTCCAGCTCATGGTTCGAGCATTGGAGAACCATCGCTGCCCTTCCCACCCCTAATTTTTTTGTTTTCTTTTTGCTCCTGTTGAGCAGTTTCCATTCCCTGTTTTTGTTCCTGTTCAGTTAAAAGAAGAAAACCAAAAGTTCTTTTCAGAACTACCTCCAATTCTCATCAAAGAGCTATATTCTTAAAAAAATGAAGAGTAAGTGAAATATAGTGCATTGATAATTGAAAGGAGAATGAGTAAGAAAGAACAGAAAGGTATGAGAGGTGAAAGGAAGTGAAGTAGGAGGAATGAAAGAAGGTGAGTGTTAGAAAAGAAAGTTATGACACAGTGAATAAACTGGAGGCCTCATTTCTGAAAAGTGACGCATCGCTACGTGAAAACAGCGATGCGTAACTTTTCTGGACGCACTCCTTATGACATTCCAGATATGTCATATTTAATATATGACTAATCAATTCGCAAGGAGTTACAGATATGTCAGTATTTCTGACGTATCTGTAAACACAAAAGTAACGCATTGCTGGAGTGCGTCACAAAAGTGACGCAACTCCAGTAATGTGTCCTTTCACATGGAAAAAGCACCATGTGAAAGGTCTGCTGTGAAGCAGGCGCAAGATTTTGACGCAACAGCATCCTAAAAGTGACGCACTGCGTCGTTATTACCAAGCTTTTTGCGGGGGAACACCCCCTCTGCATGCATTATACCTGACGCTATTTTTAAAAAGTGACGCATCTAGGTACATGGGTCACTTTTTAAAACTCTGCGCCACATTATATCTGCATCAGGTATAATGTATGCAGAGGGGGCAATCCCTCGCAAAAAGCTTGGTAATAACGACGTACTGAAATCTATGAGATTTCTCTGCGTCACTTTTAGGATGCTGTTGCGTCAAAATCTTGCGCCTGCCTCGCGTCACTTTCATGTTTACAGATATGTCAGAAATACTGACGTATCTGTAACTCCTTGCAACATGATTCGTCATACATTAAATATGACACATCTGGAATGTCATAAGGAGTGCGCACAGAAAAGTGACGCATCGCACCAGCAGTGTAAAAAAATGTGCCTCGTTGCACTATATTTAAAGGACGCAACAGCATCCTAAAAGTGACGCAGTGAAATCTCAAAGATTTCACTGCGTCGCTATTACAAAGCTTTTTGCGGGGGAACACCCCCTCTGCTGCATTATACCTCACGCAGATATAATGTGGCGCTTGATTTTAAAAAGTGACCCATCTACCTAGATACGTCACTTTTTAAATATAACGCAACGAGGCACATTTTTTTACACCACTGGTGCGATGCGTCACTTTTCTGTGCGCACTCCTTATGACATTCCAAGTAACGCATTGCTGGAGTGCGTCACAAAAGTGACGCAACTCCAGTAATGTGTCCTTTCACATGGAAAAAGCACCATGTGAAAGGTCTTGCGTCAGTCTAACACCTGCTGTAAAGCAGGCGCAAGATTTTGACGCAACAGCATCCTAAAAGTGACGCAGTGAAATCTCAAAGATTTCACTGCGTCGCTATTACAAAGCTTTTTGCGGGAGAACACCCCCTCTGCATGCATTATACCTGACGCTATTTTTAAAAAGTGACGCATCTAGGTACATGGGTCACTTTTTAAAACTCTGCGCCACATTATATCTGCGTCAGGTATAATGTATGCAGAGGGGGCATTCCCCCGCAAAAAGCTTGGTAATAACGACGTACTGAAATCTATGAGATTTCTCTGCGTCACTTTTAGGATGCTGTTGCGTCAAAATCTTGCGCCTGCCTCGCGTCACTTTTATGTTTACAGATATGTCAGAAATACTGATGTATCTGTAACTCCTTGCAACAGGATTCGTCATACATTAAATATGACACATCTGGAATGTCATAAGGAGTGCGCACAGAAAAGTGACGCATCGCACCAGCAGTGTAAAAAAATGTGCCTCGTTGCACTATATTTAAAAAGTGACGCATCTAGATAGATGCGTCACTTTTTAAATATTGCGTAACAATGCGCATTTTTTTACACCGCTGGTGCGTCACAAAAATTGACGCACAGGTGGCGCAAAACTGGCAGCGCAAGGCCTTCATAAATATGGTCCTGGATTTTCCCCGTGCTTCGCCGGTGCGCGTACCATGCGCTTCCCCCGCGCAAAACGAAAAAATAAATAAAAAATGTAATGCCCCGCAGGACCCTATTTTAGCCCCCACATCAAACCTAGGGGGTCAGAGGGGGTCTACTCTTCCCCCTTATGGTCATTTGCCCCTTTTTTTTTCAAACCCCTTGTGTCTCGATTTTACCGAGACACAAGATGGCGGCCGCTCCAGACTGTTTAGAATGTTTACAGACACCCAAGAGCCAATCAGCTTTCTGCGCACAAGTCGCGTGTCGCGCCAGGAGCGCACTCCGGTGCGCGCACCGGAGAGCGCCTATAGATATATATATTTTTTTAAACCTAAATTACTCAAAATCCACTGCAGCACACATCTTGAGACATAGCAAAGGCACATCGGGCTACCAGTCCCTTCAATTTTGCCAAGTTTGCTGGAAATCCATTCAGCCGTTCGGGCTAAAAGTGAAATCGACCGCCCTATGGAAATTAACATGGGGAAAACGCGTTTTGGGACCCCCCTTTTATCTCCGCCCCCGCTTGACGTATCCCCCCCAAACTTTCAAGGAAGGACCGGAGCTCGACGAGGCCATTTTCAGGAAATTTTCAGGCAGATTCGTCAACCGGTGCCAAAGTAATTCCAAATAGAATTTTGAGATTTAACATTGAAAAAAATCCTAACTATAACTACCTACTGGCGACCGCCAGTAGGTAATATATATATATATATATCATCCAGCTCCTGAGTGTACCAAAGACTCCCGAGGCACTCGCGGGCGGGTGTCGTTGCGCGTCGGTACCAGCGCGTTAAGTATAGCGGCTCCAATCGTCCCTCTCTTCAGAAACGATAACGCACTCGTGGGGGTTATGTTTTACAACAGTTCTTTATTCGGCTTTCCAGACTTGTCTGAAAGCCGAATAAAGAACTGTTGTAAAACATAACCCCCGCGAGTGCGTTATCGTTTCTGAAGAGAGGGACGATTGGAGCCGCTATATATATATATATATATATATATATATATATATATATATATATATATATATATATATATATATATGAACAAGAGATTCCTCCCCAGTTTGCTCTGCGTTCGCAGACACCGCCTCCACGCCAGCAAAGAATGAGGACCGGACCAGCAAAGTCAGCAAGATGGTAAATTTATTGATTTAAAATAGAACCAGCGACGCGTTTCGGGCGGAAAGCCCTTGATCACGCTGCAACATGTTTACAATCATTATGCTCTTTTGTAAGTGTATGCAGTGATATTGACGCCGCCCCCTGGTGGCGCCCACCATGATCATGTGATATGTAATAAACAGTGAAAACGCACTATCGCTGATACTTTGTTGCCATTGCTGACTAGTATACAGAAAGTCATATCTGGTTAAATCCAGGAATTCATCCGAATCAATAAAAATATATATTCAATTATATTGATATTCAAACACTTTTTTTCATGTTAAAATACGAATGAAAAATGTATCAATTCTGTGCAAATGAGCAATTACGTATGTATAGCAGCAGAAATATAAAGTGCGTAGAGAAAAAGTGCATAAGTGATGAAGATGTGATAAAGTGCAAAGGTTAGCGGAAACATATGGAACTACCAATGGAATAGTGATTAGCAATAAAGCACCATATCTCGATGTTTACACAGATAAATTCATCAAAATAATCCTATTCCCTATTTAGTTCTATTGAAAAGTTCAAAGAAGAACCTTTTTTCCAAGAAGCTAAAAATGACAATATGTATAAATAAGACCATATTTCATATATATACACACACACACACACTCTCACCCGCCACCCCACACAACCAGCCCATTGTAGTCGAACTGCTAATATTTAAAAAACTCGGTGAACAAGCCTGCTGGTCAGGCGAAATGCGTCCGAAGGGCTGACTATGAAATAAATTATTTTGGCCAACACATGGTGTCATCAACTCGTTGTACTTGGATGCATGGGAGAGGAGGCAATATATATATATATATATATATATATATATATATATATATATATATATATATATATATATATATATATATATATATATATATATATATCATCCAGCTCCTGAGTGTACCAAAGACTCCCGAGGCACTCGCGGGCGGGTGTCGTTGCGCGTCGGTACCAGCGCGTTAAGTATAGCGGCTCCAATCGTCCCTCTCTTCAGAAACGATAACGCACTCGTGGGGGTTATGTTTTACAACAGTTCTTTATTCGGCTTTCCAGCCGCTATATATATATATATATATATATATATATATATATATATATATATATATATATATATATATATATATATATATATATATATATAAATAAAAGGTAATGCTGCGTGGTGGTCCGTGATTCCTGTGGTCAGAACCGATTCAAGCAGAGACCTGGTCATATATATTTATATATATATATATATATATATATATATATATATATATATATATATATATATATATATATAGATATATATATAGATATATATATATATTTCTTGCTCAAGGTTTCCATCTCCACTCCGATAGAAACCACGCACTCCGGGGATAATTCTCCAAATTAGATTTTATTCAGTTCGCAACAGACGCGTTTCGGCGCTCCGCCTTCCTCAATGTTACTAGCATGTTTACTAGCAGGAGGAGAGAGCGTGAATATATATATATATATATATATATATATATATATATATATATATATATATATAATATATATATAATATATATATATATATATATATATATATATATATATATATATATATATATATATATATATATATATATATATATATATATACGTGTGTAGAGAGGACGAGAGTACAGAGGTAGAGAGTAGAGAGGAGTAGAGAGTAGAAAGTGAGTAGTAGAGTAGTAGAGAGTGAGTAGTAGAGAGTGAGTAGTAGAGAGTAAGTAGTAGAGTAGTAGAGATTGAGTAGTAGAGAGTAGTAGAGTGAGAAGTAGAGAGTAGTAGAGAGTGAGTAGTAGTGAGTAATAGAGTAGTAGAGAGTGAGTAGTAGAGAGTGAGTAATAGAGAGTGAGTAACAGAGAGTGAGTAATAGAGAGTAGTAGAGTGAGTAGGAGAGAGTAGAGAGTGATTAGTAGAGAGTGAGTAGTAGAGAGTGAGTAGTAGAGGGTGAGTAGAGAGTAGTAGAGAGTGAGCAGTAGAGAGTAGTAGAGTGAGAAGTAGAGAGTAGTAGAGAGTGAGTAGTAGTGAGTAGTAGAATTGTAGAGAGTGAGTAGTAGAGAGTGAGTGGTAGAGAGTGAGTAGAGTAGTAGTAAGTGAGTAGTAGAGAGTGAGTTACAGAGAGTGGTTGATAGAGAGTAGTAGAGTGAGTAGGGAGAGTAGAGAGTGAGTAGTAGAGAGAGTAGTAGAGAGTGAGTAGTAGTGAGTAGTAGAGAGTGAGTATTAGACAGTGAGTAGTAGAGGGTGAGTAGAGAGTTTGTAGTAGAGAGTAGTAGAGTGAGAAGTAGAGAGTAGTAGAGTGAGTAGTAGTGAGTAGTAGAGTAGTAGAGAGTGAGTAGTAGAGAGTGAGTAGTAGAGGGTGAGTAGAGAGTAGTAGAGAGTGAGTAGTAGAGAGTGAGTAGTAGTGAGTAGTAGAGTAGTAGAGAGTGAGTAGTAGAGAGTAGAAGAGAGTGAGTAATAGAGAGTGAGTAATAGAGAGTGAGTAATAGAGAGTGAGTAATAGAGAGAAGTAGAGTGAGTAGTAGAGAGTGAGTAATAGAGAGTGAGTAGAAAGTAGTTGAGTGAGTAGTAGAGAGTATTAGAGTGATAACTAGAGTGTAGTAGAGAGTGATAGAGAGTGAGTAGTAGAGAGTGAGTAGTAGAGGGTAGTAGAAATTGATTATTAGAGAGTAGTAGAGTGAGAAGTAGAGAGTAGTACTAGTACCAGCACGACCCTTCCCCGACCCCTAGTCCGGTCCCTACACTCAAACACTACCCTGCATGACCCCCAGCACTACCCTAAACCCTAAAACACTACAATACACTACAGTACACAAACACCACAACACTACCCTGAACCCTAAAGCACTACCCCCAGCACGACCCTCCTCCGACCCCCAGTACCGTTCGTACACTTAAACACTACCCTGCACGACCCCCCAGCACTACCCTAAAACCTAAAACACTACTTTACACTACACGAACACCACAACACTAAAGCCTAAAACACTATCCCCAGCACAACCCTCCTCCAACCCCCAGTCCGGTCCCTACAATCAATCACTACCCTGCACGGTCCACCAAAACTACCCTAAACCCTAAAATACTACCCTACACTACACAAACACCACAATAGTATAATAAATAAGGCATAACAATTGTACAATAAATAAGGCACAGATCTACCATTCAGCATGCAGCTTGAATAGAATGTTAATAGTAGTCTGGGTAAAGTCCAGTAGTATTCAAATTGTTTGTATTCACTAAATGTTCTGCATTGTAAATGAAGACTATGCGATTACACAGAAGTATGTGCTTAGTATTCTGTTAGTATTCAAGAAGTACCACTAACATATCAGTAGTCTTCATGCACTAGCCTTCCCAAAAAGAATACTACTGAATACTAAAAATGGCATAAAGTAGTATTCGAATGCTATAAAAAGACAGGTTAAACACTAAATGTAGTATTCGACTTCGGTAAGGGATGTTTTCTGTATACTCACTGAACAACAACTACTGAGATAGAGCGAGATAGACTGTACTGCAGTGGCCACCTATGTGATTTCCACCAAGCAAGGGTCACATATCATACTGTCAGACTTGCAAGCCAGTGAAGCAAATCCTACCCAGCATACAGTCCTAAGATCTATTAGAACATTGGAATGTTGGGAGCTCCATTGCAGACAATGGAGTGCTCCCTGCTTCTACGGGCTGGTAAAGGCCCGCAGAGAAACATTCCAATGTTCTACAAAGGCTTCTCGAAGCTCGAGGGGATTTATATCCCCTCAAGCTTCGAGAACCCTTTGTTTAATTTGTTAGAACATTCTGCCCTCTAGCGGCAAAATGTTCTAATACCCTTATAGCCCTTCGTAGCAGGGCTATATCGGCAATTAAAGTCCCGCTGTCTCATTAAAGTCCCTCGCCTTCGGCTCGGGCCTTGAACGATTCAGCTGGCTTTTAATAGCAGGTATAGCCCGCTACGTCGGGCTATAAGGCTATATCAGAACATTGGAACGTTGGAAGCTCCATTGAAAACAATGGAGTAGCTCCAGGCTTATAATGGCTGGTATAAGCCTGGAGCTCCAACATTCCAATGATTCTTTGTGGCTGTGAACAAAGGCTTCAGGGAGCCTAAGGGATTTCAATCCCCTCGTGGTACCTGAACCTTTGTTTAATTTGTTAGAACAGTCTGCCCTCTAGAGGCAGATTGCTCTAATATCCTTATAGCCCTTCGTAGCAGGGCTATACTGGCTATTAAAGTCCCGCTGCCTTGTTAAAGTCCCTCACCTTCGGCTCGGGCCTTTAACGCTGCAACGGGGCTTTAATAGCAGGGATAGCCCACTACGGCGGGCTATAAGGCTATGTGAGAGGAAGAAACAATGTCCAACTGATGCTTTACTTGAATAGAATAAGCATTAGGGAGGCACCTGAACCCATGGCAATAGTGCTGGATAGGATTCCCACCCTAAACTCCTGGAATAAAATCTAGGGGTAGGTGTAGTTTGCGTAATGTGCTGTAGCATACTTATACAAAATGACTGTACATTTTCCTTAATAATGGTGCATGTCGTAATATTTTCTTAACGCAAGTGCACCCTCATGTCAATAATTGAGATAAGTGGATTCTGCACTTTGAGAGTAGTGCTAAATGCAACAGAACAGGAAGAGCTTGCGCTCTTGTTCCTGTGTCTTTGCGTAAAAGGATAATTTTTGTAATTTTGCAGCACAAGAATAATGCGAAATTACTCAAATTACTCCAACATAATTTACATTTCATCTAGGCCTAAAAAAAAAAAAACACCAAAGTATATGTTAATATAAATCAGATGGCTCATAATGTGAAAACAAGAATCCCTTGATGACAACGCAGTAGATAAATAGAAGCTGGAGGAATTCCACATAGGATTGAGGGAGTAGATAGTTGTAAATTTAGCACGAGAATAAAAGATTTGAGTGATAATGGCACTGCGCTCCTCATGCAAATGGAACATTCACTCCTACGGCTGGGGTACCTCGTCTGGTGAGGTGTGGAGTGAGAGGTTGAAGTTCATTATTCTCTATATTTACGTTAGCCATGACCTAGAGACAGGTACCACCAAAAAAATCAGGACTGTCTTTTTACTGTTAACACAAACAACATTTTGAATGAAGAGTAGATGCCATTCCCACCCATAGGAGTGAATTTAAAAGGTATTTGTCAGATGTCTTCCTAGTTTGTATGAACTTTTCGGATACATCAGAGTTGCCTAACTTAAAAACCATTGCTGGTTTTTTCCACCCCACCCTCCGTCCCCCATGTTAGATCTCAGTTTGCTCATGTAGAAAGCCAACTGGATCGCAGAGTGGGCATAGAAGGAATTTCATATCAAGATTATTGCAGCCCTTCCAGAACCTTGTGCGTTATATATTTATGTGAGGCCCACAATTTTGGCTTCTGCGAAGTCAGGAACAGTAAGCTGTATTCGATTTTTCAGGAAAATCATGAAAACACACAATATAGCAGAAATGCCTATCCGCAAAATACAACAATTCAAGTACATAAAAACCATCTAAAAACCACAAAATACATTAATAAAAACATTTGAAATCCACATAAGAATAAATAACAGACTAATTATACACAATATAAAACACCAGGGTCACAAAAAATTATCAACCCTGAATGACCTCAGATAAAAAAACAAGTCAAATGAAAGCAAGTAGGGGGATTCAACAACTGCAGGAAAAGAAAGGCAGGCCTCACTTGTATAAAGTTCACAGGTAGAAGGAATGAGTGAAAAAAATCTATGCCTAAGTGGTAAAAATTGGACAAACCATGAAAATATTAATTGTGTCAAGAATGGAGATATCATCACAAATACAGGCTGGGGGTTCTGGAATTTTACACCACGATCCTTTGGGCAACAGGAGCTGATGAAAAAGATTAAATCTAAAATAAGTTAATAAGCTGCAATGAAAATTAGACATCTCTAAAACCAGAGAAGTCATGAAAAAAGACTTCATATGAACACATTTGTATTACACTGGAATCTAGAGCACAGAAGTTGACAAGGTGTTTTGGTCATACAAATGTAGCGTGTGTCAAAGAAGGAGACAAAAGGGGTAGGGCTTTTTTTATCAGAGATCCAGCATACGTGCCCAATACAGTATCAAGTAACAGAGTATGCAGTTCCTAAAGAGACCAGGAGTGACTAAGAACAAATGTGTGGGTGACTGTCTACCAGAAAGGAGGATGGGTAATTCCTCCTTTCGGATTTAGGCCCTCACACACCCAGCCAACTGGCTGTCATGCTTCATCATTGGGCATGCTCCTCGTCGGGTCGGGGCTGCAATACCAGATGGGCACCCTCAGTGGGGGCTCTTTTAATCCTTGCCGTAAGGCTGGGTGCATGTAAGGGGCCCTATAGTGTAGGAGTGTAGTGCAATGTGGTGAAGTAAAAAGTTAAAACAAGGAAAGGGAGAATCAGGGCAACTACTTTAATAATCCTGTCTCCCGCCTTGATTAAAAGGGAATATGTAGGCGACTGTCTTATTCATATATAAATGTATGCTTTTGTGTTTATAGGTTAATTTGTTTCTACTTAAGACAATCTTGCAATGTCTGTACACCCATTACCCGCTTTAAAAAATCACTCACTTTTGCATAAGAACAACCTAATCTGTCCCTGGCTTTAATTCCCGACTGGCTACTTGAATTTGTGTTTCAATAGTTTCCAAATAATATAGACTGGAAACATTATTCAATACCCAACTCTGAAGTTTCCAGGATAATTCTCTTCATCAGGTCATTTTACCACAAACCACTACTGGCCAGTTCCAAAGTTCTGTCAAGAATGTGTACACGGGTAACATTTAAAAAAAGCTGTGATTTAGTACATTTTGTTTCAGTTCGAGATATGTGATGGGATCATTATCTTCACCTGCAGTGCACCAATTAGTATGCAAAGCTATTGAGAAAAAATAAATCAAACTAAGTAATGTCATTGCTTAATTACCAACAGCAGGGAGGAGAGGAAATAATATGTTCCAGTTCTGGCATAATTGTTTACAATTCAAAGTGATGTAGACAAGCGCAAGAATATATGTCATGTCTCATGGGTGAGATGGTGCTGTACTTCAAAGTGGCAAATGGGACTTTTCTGGCAGATATATTCCAAATAAGGAGAGTAACGAAATGTATATTTACACCCTCAAGCACAGTTTTACTCTATGGGAATCGGTATTATTTAATTTGTAGAATTTCATGGATAAACTGGCTGTATTGGAAACTTTACAACTAGGGGTTACTCTGTCTGGGCACTGGATAGTTTTAAAATGTATCTGAAGTTTAAATTCTGGTACAACCTCCACTTTTCTATTTTACTGGTAAATGTTTGCTGAAGGGTTACAAAAGTATGCAATAGAGCCTGTAATACTAAATAATTAACAGTAATACCATTATATCTCTTATCTCTAATACAGTTTCCCAAAGAAGCGCTTCGTAGTTGGGTGTAGTTTAGTGAGTGGAATGTGTCTGAGTTTGTCCAGGACTGCAGTGAGAGAACACACTAACTTCTTAGGATGGTCAGGTCCAGGCCAATGAACACTCTATTCCTTTCTCAGATATTGATCCAGCCCCTGACATGCTTAGTTGGTGCTATTATACTCCTCCTCCTGTTCAAATGCAATTGCTCTGCAGGATGAGACCAGAGTCAGTTGTGCAGGAATCTTGGACTTCAATTCCCAAAAATGGCAGGTGTAGAGAAAGGACATAACACATCCTTTAGTTCCTGCCAACATTTCAGCAGTGACCTGTTGACTCACACTCTGTCCCTCCGCTGACCCCTTGTCTCAAACTGTGGCCCTCAAAAACCTTCTGCTATGAGGGGTTGGAGTATTTCATAGAGTGTAAAGCTCCTAAGAGATACAAGGATCTGAGTACCACATTTACTTTATGTTCATACTTCTTATGTTGTGATCCTGGTGACCAGAGTTGCAAGGGCAGTCCAAGGGTCCCAAGAGACAAGCCAAGAATGAAAGTGGCTGTATCTGAGTACCCCTGAATTTATGTCTACAGAAGGCAGAGGACACTTTCTTTTCCACAGAAGAATAGGGAGTTCCAGGACGTCATCTTCCTGATCCCTGTAGAGACATGGTGTCAGTCCTATAAACTAACCAAGCAGCCCTGATGACATTGTTTACCACCTCCAATTCAAAGGGAGGTGATAAGGAGGCTATGCCTAAACTCTGCTCAAGGTCATAGGAAGAGGATGCACCTAGGACCGTACTTAATGAAGGGTGTAACTGACCAGCAAGCCCATTAATCCTTTTTAGAGTTGCCACCAAAACATAGTTCTCTGAGATGCATTCCAGCCTAGTGATGAAACCATGCAGGTTTCTGGGGTGAATATAGAGTCTTCACCGGAGCCTGTAGAGAGAGGACGCCTTCCACCACACTTTGGAAGGAGAGTTTCCCCGCTTCTCCCTTTTGTCGCAAAGAGCACATCTCCAGGCAATCCTGCCTCACTGATGTCATTCTGAGCCTTCATAGGTTTAAAAGGAGGAGTGCTGGAGGTGGAGTTCCAAAAGGACCAAGTAAAATGGAGCAAGAAAGCCTGAGGACAGAAAGATTCCACTACTTTCTCAAACATGTTGCCAACCAATAGTAGTCTCCCAAGACATCTGCCTCTTTTTGGACATGCATTGCCTCAGTCATTTGCATCATCTAACCATGTAATGGCTGATTTTTACCGTAGTATGTATGTATGACTGCATTTGTGTATGTATGTATGTATGTTTGTATGTGTTTAATATTTCTATAGCGCAAAGCTAGCCAAAAGGCAGGGGAGAGGTGGACATGTTCAATGACAAGCAATAAGTCAGTAATAGGAACAGAAGCTGCATTGTGAATGGCTAATGCAATGTGATATATTGCTCTTTACAGAGATGAATCTTCAACTCTTTCCTAAAATGGAACTGTGTTGAGATGGTTCTGATGGATACGGAGATGCTGTTTCAGATCCTGGGTGCATAGACAGAAAATACCTGCTATCTTGTTTTGTTATATGGTTCTGAGCCTACTGTCTGATGGTGCTCTGGCTGTTGGTATGCTGAGACCTACCAGAGATGGTGAGCTTGTCTGCATGACAAGCAGGAGTGCTGTTCGTGATGGCTTTGTAAACGATGTCACTGGTTTTGAACATGTTATGGGCTAATAAGGAGAGCCAGTGGAGTTCCTTTAGGACTGGGGTTGGAATTGTTGTTCACACCCTGTATGAAATGTGCTGTAGCATGCAGATATCTTGAGGCAGGGCATTACCATTAGCCAGATGCAAGAGTAAGAGGGTTTAAACAGCAGTTCTGAAATCACCTCCTGGAAGAAACGGTTTGATGTTCTTTGGAAGAGAGACCTTATACCAAGCTCCATTGTTTTTTTGGCAATGTGTTCCTTGAGGGTGAAGAAGGCGCCCAGAATGAATCCAAGTGACTTGGAATTTGGGGAACATTAAGGTGTGAAAACCATCAAAGTTCATGACATTGCATTGGGTTCGTACTTTTCCTTGTTTTTTGTTCTTGGCAAATAACAGAAAATCTATGGCTGTCGCCTCTAACAAGCCTTATGTAGTCTGTTTCATGTTAGATTCATTAAAGATCTGTAGCCCTGCTTCTAAACTAAAGATCCTGGTAATACAGGCAATTAATATAATAAAAACAGAAACACAAAGAAATGATCACTAATTGCATTTCCATTCACCATAATGTTACTTTTTACACTTGCTGTGAAATGAACAACACTCTGGAATCTGAGTGAATGTAAGGTAACTGTACGATAAGGGACACTGCCATTAATTTCCTCCAAATGTCACTGCAACACCAGCACATTCAGGCATCCTAGCACCTTTGTCAACTTTGACTTGTAAACCAATCTCTAAGCTCTTCATCTCGTCAAGCAATGTACTGGCATCTGAAAAAGGGAGTAAACCTTTAATCTGGTCTGTTACTACTATTTAGCAACCCATTACAGGCTGAGAGATTAAATCAGTGCCAAGATAATGTTAGGGTAACTAGAGTCAACAACACCAATTAGTTCCCACATACTGCACCTTCAAAAGATTGTCTATTTTTTATGAATCAATCTGTCTGCATTCATGGTTCTCACATGCTCCAGATAGCATCTGCTGACCAAGTGCACTCCTTCCCTGCTCGCCTCCCACGACTGAGACCCGATGGATGACTAAATCGAGAAGTCAGCAAAAGCATATGAGAACAAGACTATGACATCTGTCAAAGAAATGTCCAATAGGGCTCAATCCTAGTCAATCCGTATATCAGTTGTCACAGGTGTTGATTTGCACTAGTTTGCTGATTACACTTATTCATATCCAAAAATACCATACATTAAAGGGCATCATCAGCCTGGGGTCCTATTTTACACAGCTACAAAACTGTATGTCAATAACTTTCGATCACTAAGGGCCACATGTATCAATATTGGAAATAGCTATTACCTAATTGCAATTAGGTAATCGCTATTTCTATTGTATGAAACTCCATGAGTTTTATTTAGTGATTCCTAGTAGGTCACAAATTGACCTACCTCATAAATATTAATGAGGAAGGTTGCATTTGGCTACCCATTGGGAATCACTAATATCACGGCGATGGTGGCCTGCTGAGGTCAGCTGACCACCATGTCTATGATTACTTTTAAATAAAGCAGTTGATGGAACAAGGTTGCGCATGTAAAGCGACTTGCTTGTATTCAACCCTCTCTAATAACTTATAATATACTAACATGTTTTGTCTTATTAATATTGCATTACACAACATATTAGGTATCTAGAGGAAGCTTGTCTATGTGCTTTTACTAACCATAATCCGCTTACACTAAAATGGCTGCTGCTACACAGGATTTCTTACTGCACATGCGTCAGTCACACTCACATGACATGACGTATCTTTCGCTTGGAGGGAAACTTTTGCTTCTGCGCACTAGAACTAAGATGGCTGCTATGTGTTATTAACGTGCAAGAAGCTTGCATAGCTGCTTTTGCTAAGCCGTTCGTTCTGCCTAATTTCTAATGCAATAGTGAAATAAAATAATGGGAATAGAGTAGTGATAAGTGGTATACAGAACATTCATTTATTCTTTATTCTAAAACTATTTGTCTTTTATTTTTTTACATGTAGCATTTCGGGCCTGATGAAACCCCACTTCCCCCATTTTGAACATGCGCACAAGACTCCAAAAGCTTAAGAGTCATTGGCATTGAATGGAAGCCAAGTCCAAACTTGTGAGAAGATGTGCCTGGGAGTTTGAACTTTCAACCCAGGAGAGGAAGCTGCACTGTACAATACTGAACGCTATTGTTACTGATTAATACATTCATTGCCAGGTGGAATAAAAGTGCATGGGAAAATAAAGTTATGGACGGGAACATTAATTTTAATATCATTAAGAAAAGTTTCATTTTTGCTACAGTGTGATGACCTCTCCTCTCTTCTTGTCCAATCGAAATTGGGGATCCTTACACTTGCAACATTGGGGGTGGTACACTGACCTGGAAAATAGGGTAGGCTTAGTTGGCTAATTTGTCTGACTTGTCAGAATAGCTGACCTGTCACTGACCCAACGCACTCAATAGGTGATCGAGAGCAGAGGTGCTGGCGGAGCACTCTGTCAGAAGATTCGATAACCCAATCAGGGTTCGGGAGCAAGGGTGCTGGCGGAGCACTCTGACAGAAGATTCGATAACCCAATCGGGGTTAGGCTGTTAGCTGCAGAGAAGGGTTGTAGCGCTGGCGTAGCAACTTTAACTGTGGGTGCCGGTCTTAGCCTGTGGTGGTCCTGTCCTGATCCAAATTGGTTGCACCTGTCCTGATTTCTGGTCGGTACCTGTTGTCTTGCTGGCACTTGCACTTTTGGGATTCTATCCTCTAACTGACCCGTGGCCAGTGTTAGTTCTTCACACCCTTCTAGGTAAATATTCTATGTGGGTATGTCATTGTACTGTTTCCTTCTCTCCTCCCACTCTAATGTCAAATGCATAAAGACTACCTTATAAAATCTCTGCATATTTTCATTCTAATCGTTTTCTTAATTGAAAGATTTCTGGTGACAAATGTTTGGATTATGAAAGAATTTTAGATAAAGAATTTAAACCGTTCCCGAGTTTGTGGTTATTATATGAGGGCAATGTTATTTTTTCCCTACCTATTTTCTTGCTAACTCCCTGATCCAATAGGTCTCAAGGTACTGGTGACTAGGATTGGTAAGTCAAATGGTATAGGACCTGAATGGCTAAACAAAATCTTGATTGAGTGTAGGTTTACCTGTTCAAAGTGTGTATGTTGATTTATGAGGTGAGTATGGCAAAAAAAAATTCTTGGGCAGGTGAGCTCACGCTCCATCACAGTCATTTAAAAAATAAAACACCTGTTTTCCTTAAAGGATAATGGGTTGCGTTTGAAATAGAAAAATGAAAAGTTTTCTTTTCATTTTTAGGATCAGGCAGTGGTCCGTGGGACCATTGCCTGCTCTGATAAAATGAAAATGTTTTCGTTACCATACCCAAAGGGGAAGGAGTCCTTTGGAAAGACCTTCACCCACGCACGCATCACCAGCAGGAATTTAGTAACACGCCCTGCATTGCATTTTGAGATGCAGGGCTCGCTACGAAATTCCTTTTATTTTTTGAATTGTTTATTTACCTCACATTATCCATATTCCGGTGTTTTGCACCCACCACCCTGCCCCTTCCCTGCCCCGCCTTTCTGCCCCATGGACCTCCCTCCATGGGCCGCGGCTGAAAGGATCCTAGCAACTCACATTCCTTGTGTGTTTTATAGCATAATAGTAGTAACATTTGCTCAAGGATAAGTGGTAGTAATCAAAGGATTGTATTAGTAATAGAACTATTAGCAGTGGCAAGATGTGCATTTGGTTTTGCATTTTGTAAATCATCCATTTGTGCCATGCATATTATTTCATCTGCCACACAACATACAACGGTGGTTCAGATGATTTATGCTTCTGTTACATGCAGATCTTTGCCACATTCAATTTCTATGGTGTATTTGTTCGATGTATTTGACTCAGGATCTGCTTATGAAACCCTTCGGTTAAACTCATAATGGTTTAAGTATTTCATACCTTCCCACACGTCTCCTAGGTATCATCCCAGTTCAGCAGAGGACTGTAGGAAAATCCTTTTTATGCATGATCACCCTAATTGTTTCAGACTAACGGTGCTGATTTTATGACTGTGCACTAGGACTCTTCTAACGAGGCCATGGTGCATGTGCTCTGACCTCTAACATTTTTTTTTAATTGGTTTTACTCATAATTGCTATATTTAACCTACTTATAAATCCATAGTATTTAGTACAATGTTTATCCAGGGCCTGTAAATTAAATGTCACTAGTAGACTGCAGCACAGATAGTGCCACCACTAGAGTGACTGTGGGCCTACCACAGTAGCCTGTCTGTGTTTTTTTTAATTGAAATCTCCAACTGCCAAATAGCCCATTTTGGCATACCCCTAGACTACTTTTAAATATTAAAAACCAACCCTATATAGGCGTTAAGATTCCATAAGGCAGCTTCCACAGTATTTAAAAGTAGGACATGTAAAGGTTTAAAGTTAAATGACAAGGCCCTAAAATTGTTTCACTGTAGCAGGGTTAGCTGATCCAGAGGAAAACACTGGAATACAATATTACATTTGATAAAGATATCTATGCCTAGGAACCCACTAAAAAGTTAATTATTAAACTTTTACAAATATTTACTGTAAGCCCAAATCACTGGTAAAGTTAGATTTATTATAAGTATTTTGCAAAAGTTTTTTTCAAAAAGTCGCCTTTTACCTGCCTAAAGCCTCTAGAAGTCAATTTGCATGAGTTTTCATCCAGGAGCTGAATAGTCTAGGCCTGGACGGTAAACTCCGCTCCGTTTGTCAAGTTTGTGGAGTTTTCGGCATTCCGCGCTTCTGGAGCTTGCAGAGTGCAGAAAACTCTGCTCCACTTATCTCAGCTGAGTTTTTTCCCCACTTGCGCTTGCAAATGGTAAGTTTACGAGCTGCCACTTGGGTAGAATTTCTACCTGAGCAGCAGGAAGATCAGTGCGAACAGCAGTTCGCACTGCACTTTGCCACCTGCAGAACTCTGCAGAGTTTTATTGTCACGTTGCAGAGCTCTGCGTAGCAAAACTCAGTGAACTATGCCCAGGCCTGAAATAGTCCAATTGACCTTGAGTGTGGCATGGTATTCTGTTCCTCTGACAGGACGACCATCTAGACATTGCCCAGGTACTTTATTAACTTCAAAGAAGCCTACCCTGCCACAGGCAGATGTACTAGGTCTGGGCCATCCATTGTGCCCCTAGTCAGCCATTCACTAATCCCAGTGATGAGGTGAGTTATCCTAATTTAATTTAATTGTTATTAGGAATCTTGACCCCTTTTAAATGATCATAATGTTTGGCCACAACCGTTTGTTTATTAGCAACTTGATTTCCAATCACATCACGATCCATCCACACACAATCTCTGTCCTTCAACCACCCTGGTATCTCCTTCAATCCCCGTTCCATTCCTTTAAGAGAAATGAAAGGTGATACACCAGTCATGGAGTCTGGTGTTACTCTATAAGTCCATATTTGCTTTTTCAACTCCTCAGACCAAGATAAACCATTGCATAAAGAAAGTTGCATATTGTCCATGATTAAGCGATTGATTCTTTCTACTAAACCATTGGCTTGCGGTCTGAATAAAGCAACTTTTTCATGCTAACACCCTTTCCACAAAGAAATTCCTCCATTCTTTTAGAAACTAACTGAGGACCATTATCTGACACCAATACTTTAGGAATTCCCTCATTTAAGAAAACTTTCTCTAGAAATTTAATTACCTTTTCTGTTGTGATAGTCTCAGATGTCTCAACCGCAAACCACTTAGAATGGTAATCTACCAAAACCATTAAAAATTTACAACTTGACCCTAATCTGGAAATAGGACCAATGAAGTCTATTTCCAACTTTTCCCAAGGACGCTCAGGAAATTTCACAGGAGCAAGAGGAGATTGTCGTACAACTTTGGTCTTATCACTAGCAGCACAAGCGTAACAGTCCTTGACAACCGCTTCAACTTCTTTATCTAAACCTGGCCACCAAAATGATTGACGCACACAACGTTTGGTCATGTTTCTCCCCAAATGACCTTCGTGTGAAATATTGACAATCTTAGATTTAAGACTCTCTGGTGGTACCAACTTGTCTCTCCTCCACAACTTCCCTTCTCTCACACTTAACTCGTCAACAACATTGATGAAATCTCTGAACCGCACATCATTGTTTAATTCACTATCCCAACCGTTAGAAATAGCATGTATGACCTTCTTTAACACATCATCTTCCAACATCGCAGCATTCCATTGCTCCAATCCAAAAGCTTGTTTTTAAGTGTATGTTATTTCCTCAACATCAACATCAGACTCCACTTCACTCACCCTAATAGGAATCCTTGACAGACAATCCGCTATTACATTCTTCAAGCCTTTCATGTACTCCACCTCGAAATGATATTCTAACACAGATAAAATCCACCTCGATATCCTTGGAGTAACACTCCCTTCCAAACCTTTACCACAATTAAACAAATGAACTAAAGGTTTGTGATCCGTGCGGAGTCTAAATGGCAATCCCCACACAAGGTATTCAAAATGTTTAATACCCCTACAACACGCTAAGGCTTCTTTTTCTATTTCAGAATACGACCTCTCAGCACCCTGTAATCTCCTTGAAGAAAACCCTATGATTCTTTCTTCTCCACCACACACTTGAGTTAAGACAGCTCGAATACCCACAGCACTTGCATCAGTGGTAATATACGTTCTAGCTCTAAAATCAAAATGTCCTAGGCTGGGTGCTGACAATATTCCTTCTTTAACTTTCTTAAATGCCTTCTCACAAGTACTGCACCATACAAATTCTATTCCTGTTTTCATCACATTACGCAAAAGTTCCACAATATCAGTAAAATTTCTCACGAACTTGGAGCAATATTCCGCTAAACCTAGGAAACCTCTAAGTTGATCCTTATTAGTAGGGGTAGGAGCATCTTTGATGGCAGAGACAATACTCTTCTTTGGTCTGATACCTTCTTTAGAAATTTCATGACCTAAGTAACTAACCATATCCTTTCTCAATTGACATTTCTCTTTTTTGATTGTTAATCCATGCTCTCGCATACGACACAAAACACTCTCTATTACTTGATCATGATGACTATAAATTCTCCCAACAATTAACACATCATCTTGGAAACAAAGTACATCATTAATACCATGAAGAACTTTTCCCATATTTCTTTGGAACACCGCTGAGGCAGAAGCTAACCCAAAGGGCATTCTACGGTAATGAAAAGTTCCTAGCGGTGTCACAAATGATGTTAAATGTCTTGATTCCTCATTGAGGTCTATCTGGTGGTAGGCTGACGACATATCAATGACACTAAAAACACTTCCCCCACCCATTGCCATCAACATCTCTGAAATATTTGGTAGAGGTTGGTGATCAACCCATATGTTCTTGTTTAAGTCTCGAAGGTCAATGCGTAAACAAATTTTCTTTCCTCCATCCTTGGGGGCGATGACAATAGGTGCCAACCATTCAGAAGCCTCAATAGGCTCAATTATACCTAGCTTTAATAATTTATCAAGTTCTTCTTGCAAAGAACTTTTCATAAGATCTTACTTTGTGAACTACCGGAGTAGCATTGCTCTTGAGAATAATTTTATGAGAAAAATTCTTGAGTTTTCCTAACTCATCACAGAACACATCAGAGTATTTCTCCATAATTGACGAGTAGTAATTGTCATCACTCACTGAACATATAGATTGCACTGGTTTGGTGCATTAGGATTTAAAACTATACTCAAATCTTTTTGGTGACCCCACCCCAACAAATTCGAGCCTTGCTTAGTCAAATAGGCTCGATCATAAACTGTTTTGTTCTCAAATTCAATTACCATCCATTTTAAACCCAAAATATCAATGCTTTTCTCACCATAACCTACAGCTCTAATATCAGACGGATTCCAGTTTTTCACATCTGCTGATGCACCTCGAAATTTGATGTACATTTCTTTGGACATCAAAGTATACAAACTCCTAGAGTCAATTAGCATTCTTACACCCACAGAATCAAATTTGATGACATAATGAGGTTTTTCAAGCTTGTCAGTACTTTCTGTAGGAATAGCAGAAACATCAATATTTCCAATAACCGCTTCATCCTCCACGTTCACCTGATAAGCTGTAATATTATCAATAGAAGGAATAAACTCATGAACATCCTCACATGAATCATCTATTTGATGAACAGAAGGTATCTTAGTCCTACAAACCTTAGTAAGATGACATTTCATACCACATGTTCTAAAATTGCATTTCTAGCCATGCACCTCATACTGGAAGCTATGTGACCCGGGGCACCACAACGATAACACTTGATCGGTCGCATAGTCGTAAACTTAGTAGTTTGGTGAGATTCTTTACTTTTATCAGAAAATTTACTATCAGGTTTTATTTGCAATTTTCTAAATGGCTTAACCATTTTAGTTTCGTCAATATTGGCATGAATCTCTGAATCTTTAGAAACTGAAACCTTTACTCCTTCATCCTTATTAACAACAGAATTAGTACACCTATCCATTTCTTTTATCCACTTATCTGTATGTTCTAAACCTTTTGCTATTTGTATGGCCTCTTCTAATCCTGAATCCTTTATAAGTAACTTTTCACGTACTCTTTTATTGTTCGTAGAAGTGAATTTGTCAATGCTCCAAATTGGCAAGTTAATGATAACCCTCTCAAAGCAGCAACATAAGATGCAATATCCTCTTCCATTTTTTGTACTCTACAGAAAAACTTATGTCTTTCAAGAACTACATTGACTTTCGTCGTAAATCTTGTTTCTAGCATCTGTAAACTCATTTCATAAACATTTGTTGCCTGCCCATCTCCATTACCAAGAGAAACTTCAGGGAGATTCTCGTACAACCTACGACCTTCCACACCCAAATTATGTAGTAACATAGCTTGCCTACGTATTGGGCCATATTTATCAGCCCCAGTGGCAAGAACATAGGTAAGAAATAGTTTTTTCCATTCCTTCCTTGGAATGGTTGGCTCACCAGGAGTTGGTAAAAAGGATGGTGGAGTGGTCAAGGTTTGATTCCCCCATATTAAGGACTAAAACACATACAATGAATTCAAATGCAAATAAATCACCACCTGTAAGAGAAATGTTAGTTGCAATGAGAAACTAACACAATAAATTAAAATAAAAACCTTCCTCGCTGTTCTGTTGTTGGGTTAATCCTTATGTAAATGTCGATGTTCTGTGACAAACAGTTTAATCCTTAGAAAACGGACATCCAGAGTAATTCACGAATGAAGTTCAGCGTACTAACAATGTTTTTGAATGTAACTTGTCCCAATGAGCTAAAATGGCCGACAAACGCTGCAAAACATCATCGAGTCATCGCGTTATTACGTTTGACGTCTGACACCCTTCGACGTATTACAATGATGCATCCATTGAGCTCCGAATGTCGCGTGCGGCGCTGCAGTGTTGAATGTCAGCTGCGCTGTTGAATGTTAACAAATGCGGACCCAGCACATGCAGACACCTCGGAAACGTTGGAAAACCTTTGGTGAGAGTTGTTTACTTTCAATCATTGACGATAGTAGTGTTGTAAAAATAGCAGGAAAGATGTAAAAATGAGTAACGCAAGAATCACAGCGAAATACTCGAGAACAGCCAGAGATTAATTGATGACTTGTGAAGTTTGAGAAACATGCAGAATATCAAACAAATTTGGGTTCTTTTTCAACCCACACAACTCATTAGTCTTTCATTAATTTGAATTATCGTCAAATTCCAAGAAGAACCAGGGTTTCTTTCAGTCCATGCAGCAATAATCATTTCTTTGTAAAATTATTGCTCTTGCCTCAGCAACAGTCACTTTCCTTGTAAAAGTATTGCTCATTTGACATCAATTAATTTGAAATCCAGAAGGCTTTAAATAGATTAATTATCCAAGAACAAGAATCTGTATCCATCAATACAGGACGCCGTAAATACAGAATTTAATCAGTTTACTCACAAATATTGGATGATGAAATATGAAAAACTCCAAAGTCCAAGGGTGGAGGCACCAACATCTGCCCCTTGTGCAGAAAATAAGTAGGTTTCCCTCATCGCCAGTGTAAAGATGAATCCAGGCAAGCAAGTAGAAATAAATGGTTTAATGAAGATTTGTACAGGAGCCTCCAGCTTCATCCACAAGCTGCTTCACAGCTCAGTTCAGTCCTTTCTAATCATAACATTCTGAGCTGCTATTTGTAAAATTTAAATGAAAATAGTGCTTGACCAGTACCTAGGAACAATTTAAGGCTGACCGTGATGGAGTGCATGTCAGATTGAGAAATCATGTTTGCCCCGGTCAGGGATTTCATTTTCTGACGAAGGGCCAGATGTACGACCCACCAATGTGCGACTTGCAAATTGCATTGCATTTGCGACTCGCAAATTGGGATGTATAACAGTGTCTCAGACACTGTTAGCGATTTCTAATGGGGCGCAAATTGCATACCTCATGAATATTAATGAGGCTGTCGCAATTTGCAACCCCATTAGGAATGGCTTAGACTCCCAGCGATGGTGGCCTGCTGGGGTCAGGAGACCACCATGTCTTGGACAGCTTTTAAATAAAGCAGTCTTTTTTTCTTTTCTTTTTTTACATGCAGCCCGTTTGCCTTAACCCCTTCGATGCGGCCGCGATTCCCCTGCTGTGCTGTAAACAGCACGAACAGGGGCGGGCCGTGACGAACCCCAGCCGTCATCAGCACACGAGCACCGTAGTGCATGACGGCTGGGGTTCGTCATGAGCATGGAAGGGGTTAAAGGAAAACAGGATGCAAAAGAAAAATGAACCTTTTCTGTTTCATTTTTTTAAGGGTAGGCAGTGGTCCCTGGGACCACTGCCTGCTCTGAAAAATATTTTCTTACATACTCACAAAGGGGAAGGGGTCCCCTGGGGACCCCTTCCTATTTGCGAGTGGTTTACCACCTACTTGAAGTAGGTGGTAAACTGCAAGGATTTTGCAGCTGCAAATTTGGTTGCAAAACACTTGTACATGGCATGGTGACTCGCTATTAAGAATGGACGCCCCTTCCCAATAGCGGGAGTTGCAAATGCTATTTTGCCAGTCAGTGACTCACAAAATAGCATTTGTACATGCCAGTATCCTTTTTTGTGGTTGTAAACGGGAGGATCTCCTGTTTGCGGCTGCAAAAAATGGTCGTACATCTGGCCAAAGGACCCTGAACTGGAAGTCCATATCCTCGGTGAGGCACAGCATAAGGCTGCGGCCATCAAGGGCTCTATGAAACCGGATAGCTGTCAGATGAGGTGCTGGTGAACCCCCTTACTTTTGGAGGGAAAGCTCTAAATGGAAGAAATTCATAATTAGGGCAGAGGCTTGTTTTTTAGAAGAATGGCCCGGAATCTACCTGGCTTTTATAGCATTAATAAGAACAGGGATGACTTTCCTAAGTCTGTTGGGTAGAACGTTCACCAGAAACTTAGTTTCATCACTGATGACATAAAACATGCAGCATCTGACATATTGTAAGGGGTCCATCAGACTTCAGACTAAATGATGAAAAAATGTATGGCCCTGATGAGCACTTGTAGGCACAAGCCAGAATCATCAGCTTTTTGGAAAGCATTGTCTAGGAGGATTTGTATCTCATATCATTTTTATAGAAGTCAGTAAGGAGGCCTGCTTCATCTGTGTATTTTCTAGTAGCCATGACTTTGATGACTGTCGACATTTCTTCCTTCATTATGCTGTGCTGATTAACTGGTTCCAGGAGATACACAAATATGAAGAAAGTAGCAATGAACCTGTCCTATATCAAGGTTCTGTTGGTATGATGAGAGGGATTACATTGTTTTAAAAGGTCACAAATGCTTTTTTAATGCCTGAGAGGAACACTAACAAGTCATTCTTCTCTACATTTTCGAGAACAATAAAAGAACTTCAATTGCCTTTATGACTCATTTCTACCAAATGTTTTTTCTTTCACTGCATATTCCATAGTTCCTGATACCAACCTGGGCCATGGCCTAGTTAGTTATCAACTACATCCTGGTGCTTCTCTGCAGATTCTAGTCTCCTGTTGAATGCATGTTGGTTCTAACAGATTTTACCTCTCTGGCTATTTTATAGGTTATTCCCTGTATATTTTAATAGCAGTAAGTTCCATCATTGTTGTTGTCAGTGTGAAGTCCTGAAAGGAAAGAAGGAGGTAGTAGTATCAGGTTAATTTCAGAAAAAGTGAGATTTTCCAGTAGCTGAGGTTGTTATCATAGGGTAAACAGTTGTATTTTTAACTAATTGGTGGAATATAACACTGTGTGCAAATGGAAATATTAGTGTACTGTTAAAGACTGGGGGGCAAAATTATCAAAAAGACATGCAAAGCAGCAAGACAACTTGATGAAGTGCATTACAGAACATGGAGGGATCAGAAATGTGCCACATCTACTAACATATGATGCAATGCTGCGCTTTTTCTGCATTGGCGCACTGAGTGCAAAGGTGCCTGCGTTATAGGCAGAATTGTTTTTATGCAGGAAGTGACACCTTCCCACACAAAAACAATCCTTTGAGGTATGTTCCTCTTTCTACATGTGCGGAAGAATGCAGCACACATAGAAAGAGGAAATAACGACAAGAATAAAAGCTATTTCTCCTCGATGCACCTCTGTTGGAAAGGCGTACCATTTTAACGCAATCCCAGGTCTACTAACCCTAGTAAATCTGGGATTGTAACAAAATCCATCGGTGGATGAATAGCAATGCCCATGCTCCAATCATGTTACTCCTTCCCAATACAGAGTAACGCAAGGGAGCAAAGTGCACTACTTTCCAGTACACGCCTGCCAGCAGGATTCTGGGTCCGTGATGAAACCCGCTTCATCCTAGAGGAGTCAGGAATTTGCTTTGAGCAGAGTCTTATTTTTCAAAACGTGGTCGTTGAGGTGCCCGACTTATTCTGAGCACTTGAAAATGATTGGAGAAATTCTACTACCCTGTCAAAATTATGGTTTGTGCCCCTAACCACCTTTGGAGCACTATTACACAAACAAATAACTCTAAATGCAACAGAACATGAATAGCAAGCAGCCGCTCCCGCTCGCTTAGTGTGCTTTTATAGTAGATTTTTTCCCCTCAAATTACACTTAATAACGTGAGGAAGAGCAATTGCATAATTATCAGCAATTCTGCATGAAAGAGGATGAGTAGTTGCATTTTGTGCTACGAAACAGCTCTAAATGCAGCTTACACACAAATAGTGAGACAAGTCAGCCAATCAAATTCACTAAATGTACTTTTGTGACAAGCTTTTTCCCCAAAAATTAATTTTAATTACGTGAGGAGGAGTAATCATGTAATTATCTGTAATTCTGTGTAAAAGAATATCGTGGCATTAGCGTAATTACTCAATTACTACAGCGTAAATGGACTTCTGTCCAGACCTAATTTTAGTTCACTGCAAGATCACACTAGCCCAATATGTAGTTGACTTTTAGGTATTTTAATACTTTAGCACCCTGCCCTGCAGGCATATACAGCAAACTTTAGGTTGACTTATCAATTATATAAAATAGGCTTTCCTTGCATACAAAGCTACATTTCCCTGCCATGTGTCATAGAAGTACATTTCAACTCTAGCTCAGCCAGAGCGCAGTGGTGCTCCTGCTAGACACACATTTTTGCCATGTATCTGGGTGATGTAACATTATAAAATTTACCTTCCACTCCATATGTGCATTTTCTGCTCTATCTAATATGGCCTTACAGGAAAGTTATATAGATCAATTGGATGAAACAAATGTTACCTATGCCATTTTAGGATCCAAACATACACACTGTAACACAGATTACCAGTTTCCTGAGTAAAAAAATCCTACTACCATCACAGTTAGGGTTCTGGAGAATGCACAATATCTGGGGTGACAATGCAGAAAATTAGAATTTATCAAGTTTTTTTCTGTGTTAAATCTATCCAAAATTTGCCCGAGACAGGTTCACTTTCTCCCAGTGTCTATATGCAGAATATAGCCCTGAAGGATGAATTGTTGATCTTGAACCTCTTGGGAGATATTTAGTATGACTTGTGACTAAATATGTTGGAGGAACATCCACTCCTCCAAATCCTCTCCACTTGTACCTTTCCACCTGATAGTCCTTTGGTTCACTCTAACAAGTTACTCTGAATGTCTGTCAGTTTGATTAAACTCCTCCTTTTCTTCAACATAAGTATTTATAGGAAATTATTTTAATCAATTATTTATTAAATATATTTACACAGGGCTGGCCTATCCAGATGAGCAGCTGAGCACTTTACATTGGTAAGAAATACAATAAATTGAAGAGGGGGGTCATAATAACCTTACTTTATTTTATTAACAGTGAAAAAGCAATGCTATTAATGCAGGGGGGTAGAGGAGGGCAGTAGAGTTTAGTAATGAGTGATCATGGAGACAGCATTATAGACGTAAAATGTAGGTCTTCAGATTTCCTTTGAAAGAAAACAGGGAGTTGATTTTAGGAGACAGCCACTGCTGCACTGGCGGATGAGTCAGCTGCCCAATTACAACTTCGGCATTAGGAACCACCATTGCACCACTGCAACCACCATTGCCTGGAGGTGGCGCAGAGGTCAGGGGCTCAACAATATGCTGGTAGTGCCGCTGCAGTACCGCCATGCATATTACAAGTTTCAGGACCAACAGTGGTGTCATGAAGGTCTTTACACCATGAAACGGCTGGCAGTCGTGAAACAAAGGGGGCCCTATAGTGCCCCCTGTTGTCCATTTGCATGAGGGATACAAGTGTGGCGGTCCGCTCATGCACTGCCACACTTGTATTCAGCTCCTTAGGGGTTTGTTCTCCTTTGGTCAATATACATCTGTCTGTGCAGTAGAATGGTCTGCTCAGGAGGAGGTATTTATGGGTTGAGCATGCTACCCTAAATTGGATTCTGGTCTCCAGGATAGGAGTAATATGATCCAATTTCTTTGCCCATTCGACAAGTGATACATATGTATATAGGATAGCCCACCATGGTTCAAAAACATTTGTGTGCATCTCTCTTGATCTAGGTGTGAGACAATGAGTGTGTGCATGGTGTTCTTAAAACATTCAGACAGAATGGACGGTTTCAGCTTGCTTAGAAAGTGGATTTTGAACTGGCCAGATTTGACCTCTTGTGAGATAGGTTATGATGGTGTTAAGGTTCACACTGAAACCCAGAACATTTGTAGAGGGACCAATACTGAGATATGGACCAGTTTTCGACAGGAGGGGAAATTGTGAGCGAGTAGTGAATGAGCAATTCCATTTTGTTGTGGTTAAACTTCAGGCAGAATGTTTTAATCCAGTTGGCGATATCTATTTACAAGCATTTACAATGCAATAGGTCTTGCAATGACATTATTTTGAGCTATTGACATTGTAAATGGCAATGTCTTAAAAAAAAATTAAAAAGCGTTGTTATTTACAATACCAAAAGCAACACCTATTGCATTGCATAATGTGGTGTTCGTGAAGACGGCGCCAGCGCTTATTAAAGTAAAAAAAAAAGAGTGTGTCTGGGTGACTCACTGGAGAGCGCCTTGAGTGCTGCGCTCAGCTCAGCAGTGCCAATGCCACCCTGCCAGTGTGTGAGAAGCGAGGGAGTCTTAATTATAAAAAATACTTGTTTATTTAAGTGCCAAATAATAAGACCCACTGGTACATAAGCTCAAGCGTCCTGTCAGATCAGCTCCAACCGCTTCTCTGACATTCAAACAAAAGCCCATACCTCAGCAAGTTCTAAATACACATTACAATTCTAAAGTGATGATACAATACAAGGTGACATGCATGCATTCTAATAAATTAATGAACATGGAAGAAAGATGTATGTACCACACGTATCCTTTCACAACTAAATAAATAGAATTATTTAAAAAATTAGTCATTCAATTTTTTAAGAAGCCTGGTACACCTTTTTTGCAAAACAGAGTTGTCATGAATAGAAGAATCAATATTAACATTACAATCTGAATGAATGGAAACAGGATTACAAGCATTACTTAGATTAAAACATCCTTCAGAAGATTCATCAAACCAAACATCACCATCATCATCATCCCCCTTTTTACCAAAAAAACATTCCTGACCTGGTTTGAGAACAATAATGGAGCTTTTATTCCACCATCCAGTGGAATCAGTGAGTCTTTCAACTTTGAAAGGAACCATAAATTTAGATGACCCTTTAAGGTGTCTAAGTAGGTTTAATGATCCTCACCCAATCACCAACCTTTACATTTTTGCTCCTACTATTGTGAAAATCATCATGGTAAGATTTTTCATAGAAGCGAGAATCACTAATATTGTTTCTAGCTTTAATGATGGAAGACTCCAAGGTATCTTTCTGAACATTAACTTTAAAGAAAGGCATTATCAAAGATCTGGCTTGTCTGCCTCTCATTAAAAAATAAGGAGATACACCCGTGCATGTATTAGGAGTTATATGATAACTCCATATCTTTTCTTTCAAAAACTCAAACACATCAAGATTGCTTTCCAGAGCAGCCTGAATCCTTTCTTTAAAGAATCTGTTAGCCCTCTCAATTTGGCCATTAGAACGAGGACTATGAAGTGGTGCACTTACAGTATGTACGTTAAACTTCTTCAAAAAAGTTTGCATTTTATTTGAAATGAAATGTAAACCATTATCTGACATAATAGAAAAAGATGCACCTTCAATCATGAAAACGTAATCGAGGAAAGGTGTAACTTCATCCGTTGTAGTATGTTCTACAAAAGTATAATATAACCACTTTGAAAAATCATCAATTAGTACAATTAAAAATATTTTTTCTCTACCTAAACATTCGTATGGCCATGAAAAATCAATAGAGAATTTTTCCCAAGGACTCATAGGAGCATCTTGGTTAGACAATGGTTCTGTATAAACTGTCCAGTGCTTATCTGATGTAACACAAATAGCACAACTATCCACAAAACTTTCAACAAATGCATCCAGGCAGGGCCACCAGTAATGCATTTTTCACATTTTTTTTGTGCCAGACATTTTTAGGATGTCCAGAATGGGCTAATTGTATAAGTTTATTCCTAATACCAACTGGTGGTACAAATAAATCCTGTCTCAATAGAATATCATTTTCAATACTAAGTTCATTAGCAACTTGTGCAAAACTCTTGAGAGTAAGCATGGGCGAATTTTGCGAATCTCGCGTTCGCGAATTTTGCGGATTTGCGAACTCTCAATCCGCAAAATCCGCGAATTCTCGCGAATTTGCAGATTTTTTTTTGTGTTTGCGCGGGTTTCTGCCAGTTCGCGAGGGTTTTGTACAATTTCGCAAATTGCGAACTTACCTGTCGGGTCGCAAGTTTCGCGAACTTGTTGTTTCTACGTGTCCAGCCTGTTTGGGACACTCTTCTTCATCACTGCCACTCTCTGTCACCACTGCCACTCTCTGACTACTCATGCCACCCTCTGGCCCACCCATGCCACCCTCTGTTTCATCACAGCACCCTCTGGTTGTCCAGGCAGTGTACATTATTGTGGCAACGCAAGCACACCTTCCCTGCCTCAAGTGACCTGAATTAATTTGGGGCTGATTAATGTGTCACAGAATATTTTTTTAGCTGGCACCTGCTTCCTTAGTGCTTCCTGATTAGTGATCTTTTGCACTTGCTAAGTGCTTTCATTGTTGCAAAATTAATTACAACACCTGCCCTGCCCCAACTGACAATAATGAATTAGGGGCTGATTAATGGATTTGAACTTCCAGCCTGGCTCCTGCTTGTCTCCCTTAGCTGTAATTCAGGACCTTTGTGGCATATGTGTAACTATTCTGAGGTTCAGAGCAGGGTCACATAATAGTTGCAACTGGCAACTGAACTCTGGAGGGGCCCCTCAGGAAGCACTACAGGAAATGGCTACTAATGATGAGCCTGAACTTTTGAACCTGGTAAGTAGTTTCAGTTTTGCTAAGATCGTATTTCTGCAATTTTGCACTTATTCGCGGGGCGCGAAGTTGTACTGGGAAGCCGCAAACTCACGCGAACAGTGCGAGCAGTGCGAGCAAAATCCGCTGCTCGCGGATTTGCGGATTTTGCGGGAGATTCGCGAATCTCGCGGATTGCGAATTTACCGAAAATCCGCAAAATCAGCGAGCGAAACGGATTTTCCGCCCATGCTTACTTGAGAGGAATTTCTAAATTTATGCATGAAGGCCATCCATGTGTCACAAAATGCTTGACTTTAGATAAAATGGTATCCTTTGTTGCACAGTCATTCCATTCTTTTTCTGAAACAGCTAGGTTACAAGAATCAAAAGCATTTACTAAGGCAACAACCAAAGCATAGCCCTTCACAAACCTGGCACAATACTCACTTAAACCAAGAAAGGAACGTGAAGAATCTTTATCCTTTGGTTTACTTGCTTTTTCTAAGGTATTAATAAGATTATCTTTAGGATAAATTCAATTTCGACTGATTTTGTGACCCAAATAATTGATTTCATCAACTAAAAATATCTTTGCTGTCTAATATTTGTAAAACTTTCTCCAAAATGGAATTGCGCTATTCACTAGTCTCAGCAAAAATTAAAATTTCATCTTGGAAAGACTGCACTCCTTTCAAATTTTGAAATAAACTTTCAAAAAGTTTCTGGAAAACACTGGCTGCTGATGCCAGGCCAAATGGATTCTCAAGAATCTATAAAGACCAAAAGGGGTAATAAAAGCTGTAAGGTTCTTTGAAGATTCGTCAAGAGTCAAGAGTCACCTGATGATAGGCAGATTTTAAATCAATTATTGAAAACAACTTTGCACCAGTAACAGCAGCCAGCGTTTCTTGAATTCTTGGTAAGGGATAAGCATCCACAACAATATTTGTATTGAGTGACCTAAGGTCCACACACAGCCTCAGATCTTGAGTTTTCTTAAGTGCAATAACTATTGCAGAAACCCACTCAGAGCTGTCAGTTGATTCTATGATTTCCTCAGAACATAAAGTCTAGATGTGATTTAAGTTTTACCCTTACACCTAAAGGTACCATATGCACTTTATGTTATGTTGTATGGGAAGAGCTCTTTTTTTAAAATTTTATGTGAGTAAACTTTCACTTGACCAACGACATTCCAAAAAACATTTTTATGCTTATCAAGAATTGTTACCAAAGACTATTTCTCAAAAGAGATTTAATTAATGGAGATATCTCTCAATTGAATTGGACGATCATACCCTGGACATAAATTTACTCCAAACTTACCTACATCATACCATCCAACAATGTTTTCCCATCAATAGCAACATAACTCTTAGGGAAAATCTTGTGGCTTTCAAATTCTAAAGTATCCTCAAAGAAACCTAACAACTTAATATCAAAATTGCCAATAGCTTTTTGATTATAATCCGAAACAGTGGGATTAACACCCACCCAATTTTCATTGAAAAAACATCTGACAATATGGTCACAGGTGATCCTGAATCGGCCATGGCTTCAAAGGCTACATCACCAACCAAAACAGTTCCTAAAGGACCCGTAAAAGGAATAGTCAGGTTATTGATTGAATCATTGAATGAGTCATCATAAATAGTAAGAATGCTCAACATTTGAAATATTGTTTACACTAGCATTATAACTTTTCTTAGGTGCCTTGCATACCAGTGAAAAATTACCAATTTTACCACATTTAGTGCATTTTCTTTTTAAAGCCGGACAATCTTGAGAATTTGCTAAGTGTGATTTGGATCCACACCTGTAACAACTCAAATTGTGATCTTTACTAGTTTTAACACTACTCTTATTGTGAGACTGCACAGTACACACAGCAGAATTATTAGTACTTTTAACTTTTTCAGCAGCAATAATCTTTGAAGATTCAATAGTTCTTTCAATGCCTTTTGCTAAATCTAAAACTTCAGCCAGCGTAGGATTATGACATGCAAGGAGCCTTTCTTGTATTTTTTTGATTGACAATTAAATACACATTGATCTCTAATGGACAGATCAACAAATGCTCCAAAATCACAATTTGCAGCTAAAAGCCTCAAAGCTGCTACATATTCTTCAACAGTTTCTTCGGATAGCTGTTTACTCCTATGAAAAGCATGTCTCTCAATCATCACATTCGGTTCATCTTCAAATTGCTTCTCAAGTCTTGCTATTGCTTCCTTAAATACATTCCAACCATCTCCTCCATCACTAGGTGGCGCTATAGGCACAACATTGTTTTGAAATCTCAAATGTAGCAGTGTCCAGGTAACTAAAGAGAATTGTTTTTTTACTTTCAGCCGAAAACGTTATACCATCAATGGCCACAATATAATTCTCAAAAGTTTCAAACCATTTCTTCCATCTTAGTGTAGGTTTTCCAGGTATTTCTCAAAATATTGTGGGTTGATTGCAAACTTGAGATGAAGCCTATGTCAATTATGAAAGAAAATTAGATTAAATAAATAAAATATTCAAATAAAATTACTGTATTATCAAGTACCAAGTAAGTATACAAGGGTGCATATCACTGTTGTAGAACTATTAAGTAAATATGCACCTTTAGCAGTAGAATAGTGTGCATATCACCGTAGAATTCAGAGTAGAATAGTGTGCATATCACTGTTGTATAGTATCAATGAAAATAAGCACTTATTTCTTTTTTTAAATAAGTAAGTGTGCATATCACTGTACTTCAAAATAGGAATAAGTTTGTTGTAGTAACATAAGTTTTAAGATAGATCTCACTTTAAAATTTCTATTTTAAACAGAAGAAGTGTGCGAATCACTGAATTCGCGAAACTGCCAATGGTAATAAAATAAGGAAATATCGTAAAAGAGGTTTTGTTCAAACAGCTCATTGATCTGCTGACGATTTGCTCTGTTACACCACAAAGTAGAAATGAAATATGGCCGCGATGTTACTTGAATGCGTGAAGCGTCCTTTCAACACGTCCGCTCTTACGTTGCTAGAGCCAAGGATCCAAACGCTCTGTTAGCAACCGAAACTATGCAACACACGTCACTCTCGCGTGAGTAGCTCAAGGCACATAAAGAATCCAAAGTGCGAGCAGACTCACGAGCGAAAACGGCCCTCCGATATTCCTTTCCACAAGTAAGTAAATTAAACAGTACCTCAATCCTCTTGAGGAAAGAAGCAGCTGCATGCAAAACGCAAATAATGCGAAGGCAATTTAGAAGCTGGAATCAATAAAGTTGAAACAAAAGTCTTCACCAGCAAGCAGAAAAAAAACTTGGCACAGTGGGTCGGCACAGCTTAAAGGAACCGTGTCGCCATTGTAAGAAGCAAGGGAGTCTTAATTATAAAATGTTCTTGTTTATTTAAGTGCCAAATAATAAGACCCACTGGGGCATAAGCTCAAGTGTCCTGTCAGATCAGCTCCCACCGCTTCTCTGACATTCAAACAAAAGCCCATACCTCAGCAAGTTCTAAATTACTCATTACAATTCTGAAGTGATGATACAATACAAGGTGACATGTATGCATTCTTACAAATTAATGAACATGGAAGAAAGATGCATATACCAACAGGGGCTCCCCGCACTTTATCCAGGGCTAATCTTATCATTTCTATAAGGCATTTGCAATTGCTTGTGTTTGCAAAATATAAAATGATACCAGAGGGGATGATGGACGGAGCGTTTGAGCAAATCAAACACCCACCCCGAGTCAACTGATCTGGGTTTAATCCATCATCCTTCATTAGCTCACTCCACCACCCCAGTTCAGACATGGCCATATGCAAATTAGTCTGACCCTGCGCCTCATGGGAACAGTCCAGCCTGAACTGCCAAGCCATGTCTTCCCTGGACCGGAAACAAGCATCCTGGGACCGGTTTTGCGCTCATAACCCTCATCAGCCAGGCTATCTTGAATCTAGTGGCAAAGTGAGCAAAGGACCCACGTCTGGGCATACCCTGCCAACTTAGGGCGAACATAGCGATACCAAAGGGGATGATGGACGGAGCGTTTGAGCAAATCAAACACCCACACCCAGTCAACTGATCTGGGTTTAATCCATCATCATTCTTCAGCTCACTTCACCTCCCCAGTTCAGACATGGCCATATGCAAATCAGTCTGACCCTGTGCCTCATGGGAACAGGCCAGCCTGAAATGCCAAGCCATGTCTTCCCTGGACAGGAAACAAGTATCCTGCAAAATAAAAAAGGCGCACCGGCAGGAGAAATTGGGTATACAATATACGGACAAGCACTGAGCAGACCTCATTGAAACCCATGACCGTGCACTGAGAAACAACAGAATTAAGTTTACACACAATAAAGTGCTTTATAACTGTTACCAGTTTTATATAGCGCAAACTCGGCCCCAAAGGTATTGGAGAGCTTTACATGAAGACCAGGTACATTACACAAGGACACCTTTATTTTTGATAGGCACTGGGAGATTAAGTGATTTGGCTGGAATCACAGTATGTTGAGCCAACGCAGAGACTCAAACCTAGGTTCCCAGCTACCAAGTTGCCAGCTCTGGCCATTATGCCACACCCATCTTAGCTAAACTAGTGGTGTAACATGATGCATCCCTCCCTGCAGAATGTTGATGAGGGGCCCTTCAGTCTCCCCTATCTCAAATATATTCAATGGCATTGAGTTGAATAGGGGCCCCCTGAATGTTAGGCCCCCACCTGCACTGCAGGGGCCTGCGTTACGTCCCTGCACTTCACAAGATAGTCAATAGATAAACTGACATATGAAAGCACATACTATCTAAAGCTTATCTACTACTGACATGTATGTGAAGTGTTACACAAGTGCGTAATGGGTGCATAAGATAAGTGATTTATTTTACCAGGGTTGGAACTAAAGCCTTGCAGGTCAGTCATGGATCTCTGCAACAACAACCCCCTGAGCTGTCCTCCTGCAAAAATGAGAATGCCAGTGAGGATGTGACGGCTAGATTGCCGACTTTGGTGCTGGAAACCAGGGTTCAAGCCTCGGGGTCGCGTCCACATTCTGTAATTTTGGGCAAATCACTTAATCTCCCCGTGCCTGAATGTGTCCTTGTGTAACATAACCAGTGCTCATGTAAAGCGCTCCAATACCTTAGGGTCGATTTGAGCTACAAGATTCTGCATAAAAAAAAATGCGATATGCAGGTTACTGGCAGTGCTCTGCAGATGGAGCATTAATCCCATAGGTTTTTTGATGAAAAAACACAACAAATCTGACGCAGATCTCTGCAGCAAGCACATTCAACAGCCGAGTTATTGTGCTTATTATAGCCCACGAGTTGCTGGTTACATGTAGATCTCTGCAGCGCCTTAACACTCATAGCTATCTTAAAATGTGGCAATTAAGTAAGGTAGGACAGCGTTGCTCCGAATTTATCGTGTTGTCATTTATTGGGGGGAAGTGAATGCATCTGTTCTGGCTTTAGGCTGACTGTCTGGTACTGGTAGTAATTCTCAAAGTGTCTCTTCTGTTCACCCGTCCTCTCTGTCCCCCACTAAAACACCTTCATTTTCAGAATTTCCATCACTAACAGCCCTGCTACTTGTTCCCAATCCATGCAAATACTGTGAGTCATCTAATATATAAAATTAAACATACTTGCTGTACAAGTTCCTTCACCGATGCAGATGTAGCTGTGCAATGTGAACAGAGCGCCATGCGCTCAGAAGTGATTAAATGGCATAAAGAGCTATGTATAACTACATACCTCTCGCGTCTCACTTCTTTAACCAATGCAACGGTAAACACCGATCGTGTTTAAAAAAAATAATATTTTAGAAAGTTGCTAAATAACAGCTTACCATTCTCTCAGTATCAAGTAAACAGGAAACCTGCTGGGTGTCCTTGCGCAGTGGGTGAGCCCGCTCCTCTTCACAGCACTGCGCAGGAAGCTTGAAAAGGGATGTGTGGGAAATGTCTTTGTGATGAAGGGCTCGCTAATAAAATACATCGGGGTGGTGCGTTTGCCCCCTTTTGCGGTTGTGGTGGTGGGAGGACAGCACCACACAGTGAGATTACGTGAATTTCGAGCAGTGACGGGTGCCGACATGAGCGAAAGGTGGTAGGGGCTGGGGGACGGGCCGCAAGCCGAGGCAAAAGACAAGCGCTCACCATTTGTTTTCACTCAGTGATGCAAAAATAAACATGCGGCTGAGTGAAAACAGATGGCTCCCTACTAAAGATAAGAAATTGCTTTGTGACAGCCGCATAGCAGACAAGCCAGTCCGGATGGGCCGTCTGAAAAGGAGAAATGGCAGCGACTACAAAACCCCATTTCCAATGGCAGGCCACTGTTTAGCATAAAAGGTGATGCCAGTCAATGGAAATAAGGGGCGGGGCTTCAAGTCCCCTTCTGAAATGTCCTTGCTCACAAGAGGTCTCGCAGAGCAAGCAGCGCTTTGAGCTACAACGCCACGCGAGACCTAAAAATATATTCTCAATCTCAGTGTCTCAATCTCTGCCAGGTTAAAAATTGCAACGTTAACTTGGGGTTGCTGGAGTACTCTTTTACTGGTGTATTCTAAGGCCTTCCAAACATAGCCATGAACCAGGTAGCTCTATGTAGAATCTGAAGAGAATGGGGAAAATACATTGACCACTGGGGTGGGCTGCGGCAGAGATGGCGACTCTCAGGTCTCCACATACCAAACCACTTTTATAGCCTCAAACGGTTTCTGTTTTCCCATTGACATGAGTAGATTGTTTATAATTAATTAAACTTTTATGGCTCAAATGCCTTGGTGATATGAGGAGTGACTTCTGCTACATTTAGCACTGATAACAACCTATAATTCTCTCAGAAGTTTGTCAGTTGTGACCCCTCCTTATTTTGTATGGAAATGCATTCTCAACTGGAAGGGGCTTCAATGATTTTATCATGTCTAATTATATCTCTGCTTGTGTCCCCTTTGACAATGTTTGCATTCATTTCACATGCACTGATAACTAATTCTGAACATGGTGTAATGACTTCTTCTTCCCTTCTTACATATATTGTTTCAGCTGGTGCAATTTTGTCACTTTTGTTGTGGTGGCATAATTATTGAACATACACATCTGACAGACATCATGACCACTTTATTACAAGTGCATTATATCCAGAGGCACTTGTAATAAGGTAGATGGAATGTTTGTCATATTTGTGATGGATTAACTCATCTACCGAACTGTAACTCAGGCTCCAAGACATTGCCTCATTTCATATTTACCACTTGTATATCCTACAGGATAATTCAGTGGTCTTCCACCCGCTTAGCCATAATAATGATCACAATCATCTGCAAATTGCAGATTCTCCAGTGCCATTCAGGGTTTGGACTCCGAAAGCAAGATTAGTTAAACACAATTTCCTGCATCATGAAGTACAGTCCTCCCCATTGCGGAGGCCATTCAGCTGCAGAGAATGGGGCAGGTGAAGCAAATTTGCAAACGTTGTCATTCTTCTTAAAGTGCAACACTTACCATCTCTGATCTATTTCACTTAACTGTCTTTCTTAGATCCTGCCATAATCATGAAGAACTTGTAAGAATGGTAATTATATTATACATGTAACTAACAGCGAACTGCTGTATAATGTATGTCTTAATTCTTTAGAAATATATAGCAACAGAAAATAATTCAGGGTTACGACAGAATGGTGGTAAGGAGGGTGGATTGGATTGCCATTTGTAAGTTAATTTGCTTGCTTTATACAGCTTATAAATCTTGTGAAGTACTTTATTTCCAGTGTCAGAAACCTTATTTCTCTAATTATTTCGAAGGAGAAAAAAGAAAACATACTTTCAGTTGGGATGCAGTCACCTCCGTGTATAAAAGATATGCTTTAATTTTGGTGTACTACTAACTTTTGGAAGCATCTGAAAGAACTGTGACAAGATGCTGTCCTCCCAACATGGCTGACTTGCAATTCCAAACCAGTTAGTGTGGAAAGTGCCGAACATTTCAGGGTCTGTTAAACTTGATTGTTCTGGATTGCATTAAAGATATTAGTATTCTGTGGAAACAGTTGTTACTATTGTTCCACTCTACAGGGCAATTACATCAGGTTCCTAGTGTTCACCTGTTTCCACATGGTTCCCAACTTTTATTTCAAAATCGGTAATTCACTGTGTAACACACCAATCAAACCTTTCCTCATCAACACTGCACTCTAGTTTTACTCACTCAATTGCCCACTTATTCATCAACTCTGACACTCAAATTTGTGTTCGACCTCCACCTTCTCAGTGACGTCTCTACTGAACTATTCACTCATCCAATTACCACTTTGATACTGACCCAGTGGTCAACTATCTCACCTTCATTTAATGTAGCATTCACTCAATAATGTTCTAACTCCCTAACCCACCCAATTACTGTTTCACGCATTCATTTAAGTATTCTTCATTCGATCACACATGCAGTATTTCAATTACTTACCAAATCATTCACCCACTTGTTTATTCACTCCCTCAGTCAATAAGACCACCATAACACCACCATCTCTTTTTACAATATCAATAATGCCACTCTTGCCACATGCCCACTTCCTAATATTAAGAGATAGTGAATGGTGTAAGTAACAATTGGGATAAAGATCGAATTTGCACAGTCAAGTACAAGCAAGATAGATTTGAGAGATTAGAAATTGTTGTTAAATTTAGTGCTGTGCAGCGGTATCAGTGATGGCATCGGTGATCACGTTATATGTAATTTCATCAATTATTGTGTTTTTAAGGAATTCAAAAGATTGCATGGAACACTGCAATTTGTAGTCATAGCTGCACACCTTCTCTCAAGGTGCAACATAAAGAAATACTTATATGTTCTGGTCCCGATTTGCAAAAATACGCCTCTTTTGCAATTCAGCAACTGCATGCAGAGATGTATGCTCACTAGTTAAAGTAAATGGCCCCACACTTTACATGATTGAACTCAAAATACAATAAAAACTTTACCAATATGCAACTCTGTTGATGTTCCATCACTGTACATTACTAATTGAATATGAATGTTAGTGAGATATTGTTTTTTATTTGTTGAATATAAATGAATATTTCGAAATTAAATTAATATATTGCAATCTTTTATCATTTAATACATATTTGGTTTGAGGATTTAATGTGCTGTCAAATACTACTTAAGTGTGTCCTGTTAATAATAAATATAAATTAATTTACATTTATGTTATACAGTAAAACAAATGTATTTTTTTATGAATAATACACTTTAATAATTTTCACTATATATTCCTGTAGGGAGACCTCCACCACAGTGGTGGAGATCTCCACCAACAGGGGAAATGTAATAGTAGTGACTTTACACTTATACATTCTTTTGTAGAAGTTACCACTGACAGGGTGAATACATGTAAGTCTACACAAAGATGTACCTCTTCAATGGTAAATAAATAAAAGTGGGTACTTTCACGAAGTTGTAGGATTGGATTGGATTTGATGTAGTTTTTGTATAGCGTGATAGCTACCCGCAGGCGTCCTAGCGCTTAATGAAAAACAGGTGTGTGTGACAGGACTGAGTTATCTGCTGAAGAGAAGGGTTTTTAGTTTTTTCCGGAAAAGCAGAATGTTGGGTCTGATCGGAGAGAGATTGGGAGGGAGTTCCAGAGTTTTGCCGCGTTTACTGAAAACATTCTGCCTCCGCTCCTTTCTCCTTTGGTCCTAGGATTGATGACTTGGAAGGTATGGGCCGACCTAAGCTGTCTGTTGGGATGGTAGGGGGTAATCAGGGTCTAATTCAGGCAGGATTGCTCCTTTCCTCCAATAGGCACGGTGGGCAATACACATGCTTTTAAAATCGATTCTTTCTCTCACTGGCAGCCAGTGGAGGTCTTTTAGTTCAGATCTCACAGATTGGCGGCGGGGGATGCGCAAGAGAGTACGAGCAGCGCAGTTTTGGATCACCTGGAGTTTTTCAGGGTTAATTGGGGGGCTCCTAGATAGAGGGCATTCCCGAAATCCAGCCGAGAGAGGATTAGGCCCTGGACCATGATCTGTCTGGCCTTGAATGGGAGGAGCGGAAGGATTTTCCGGATGAGTCTCAGGATGCCCATGCAGGTGGCAGATAATTTGGTTGCCTGGTAGCTGAGTGTCAGTGTATTTGTCTAACCAAATTCCTAGGCTCTTAATGGTGTTCTTGGCTAGGGGTGCCGGGCCCAGTGCTGGTGGCCACAAGGAGTCAATGGATTTCTGTGGGGGGTTACCCAGTACCATTAGCTCTGTCTTGTCTCCGTTCAGTTTCAGGTAAGACTGAGTCATCCAGGTGCATACTGCTTCCATACAGCCCCTTAGATCACTTGGATGAGAGGAGGGGTGATTCAGAGTTACCACCAGCTGAGTGTCATCAGCGTAAGAAGCGAACTATTTCAAGGGGACGCATGTATATGTTAAACAGTGTGGGACTCAGGGAGGAGCCCTGAGGACACCGCAACTGAGTGGTTTACTGGGCGAGGTGACATTGCCCTCACAAATTCGGAATGAGCGCTCTAATAGGAATGATTGTAGCCAGGCCGCTGCTTTAGAGGTGATTCCTAGTTCTGAGATTCTGTGCAGCAAGATATCATGATTTACGGTGTCGAAGGCGGCATTGAGGTCCAATAAGATGATGGCCGCAGTGCCGCCCTGATCCACAATCATTCTAGCTCCTTCCATCACAGCTAGAAGCGCAGTTTCTGTTCCGTGCATGGGGCGGAACCCAGTCTGTGATTTGTCCAGTAATTTGTTCACTTCCAGGAATTCTGTGAGAGAGTGGTTTACATGTTTTTCCACTATTTTGCTTATCCATGGCAACAGGGAAATCGGGCGGTATTTCCCTGGGTTATTCTGATCTAGATTGGCCTTTTTCAGACGGACCCTAACTGTCACCTGTTTCCACTTCGGTGGTACGCTACCTGAAGATAGAGAGCTGTTGATCAGGTTTAGGATGGTGGGCAGAATGATGGGAGTAATTGTCCTGAGGGACTGAGCTGGGGCTGGGTCGCTGAGAGATCCAGATTTTACCTGGAGTATTATAGTTTCCAGGGTGGTAGGCTCCAGTGGTGGAAAGGTTTCCAGGGTGGTAGGAGGAGGCGGCCTAGTTTCCTTGTGCTCTGTTTGGATGTGAGGGGATTGGGGGAAGGAAGAGTTGGTCATGGCTATTTTATTGTGGAAATATTCGGCCTGCTCATTGCAGCGAGTCTGAGCATTCAGAGGATCTGGTAAATTGTCCGGAAGTTTGAGCAGGGTTTTTGCGATTTGGTATATCTCCCTAGGTTTAGACGCTGCTTCATTTATTTTGTTTTCGAAAAAAATGGCTTGGGCATTTTTTATGCCGTTTTTATAGAGTTTTATTGCAGTCCGATATGCATTTTTGCTAGCTTGTAAGTAGTCAATGTGCCATTTTCTTTCTATTTTTTTGCATTCCTTCTTAAGACTACGTAGGTCCTGGGAATACCATGGTGCATTTCTTGGTCTCTGTTTAAGTTTAATGTCTTTGATTGGAATAATGCAGTCTAAGGAAGTGGTGATCCATTTATTGAAGTTGTCATTGCTCACAGCCGGGTCGGAGTTGTTTTCTGGGACGGAGGCTTCCAAAGTGGATGCCCACTGGTTGGGATTAAGTTGTAACCATTTGTGGTCTCTCCTGGGAGCGGGGGGTGGTGTGGGGCGTGAGCCTGACGGTGACCAGGTAAATGGGATCAGAGAGTGGTCAGTCCATGGGAGAGGAATGGGTGAGCTAACTGTGAGGTGGATGCAGTTGCTGAAGATTGGGTCCAGGAGGTGTCCCTTGTAGTGGGTGGGTTCCAGCACTCGCTGGGAGAGTTCTAGTGCCTCAAGATTGTGGCGTAATTCGGCAGCTGCCAAGTCCTGGGGATCATCTAAGTGGACATTGAGGTCACCCAGCAGGGTGTAGTTCGGTAGGTTTGCAGACTCCACTAGCTATTGCAGGTGCTAGGTGATTGATAAAGTTGCTAGGGGTACCGGGACGCCGGTATACAAGAGTCCCTAAAAAGGTACATGTGGGGGAGAAGTCAAGCGAAACTGTGATGTATTTGCAGCTGGGTAGGTTAGTAGGAGAGCTGCGGCAGGTATATCGGTTTTTATATATGACAGCTATGCCGCCGCCTTTTCCTGATGGACGATCAGCCCAAAGTATTTGGTATCCTGCAGGGAGTGCTTGAATGATAACCATGTTTCCGTAAGAAATATGGCGTCAGGTTCTTTATCAGTGAGCAACAAAGAAATCTCCAAGGCATGTAGGAGTAAATGTACATGTGAGTAAATAGCCCTTAGGGTGAGGGGAGTGCAATGGATGCCACCAGCGACTCAACATGTTCTTTGGATGCCTCCTCCAGCAAGCACTTCCTAGTGGTGGCAAACCCTACTGCTTCAGTTACACCGGCATCCTTGTTTGCCATCCAGAGTCCCTTCTATACCCTCCCTCTTGTTCCCCCTCCAGTTGGCCTACCAAGGCTAGCTGAAGGGCCTGGAATCTCTTTTGCTGCAGGCACCTACCCTCCTGCTCCTGTCCTCCCAGCTGTGCTGAATGAGGAGTCTATTGACCTCCTTCGGAGCATCCTGGTGGGCCAGACTGCCCTGCTGAATTCCATTGAGGGGCTTTGTTGTCTGATGCAACAAATGGTAGCTTACCTGGAAGGCATTCACAGGGGTATCTCTGTCCTACAGTGGCAATTTCAAGCTTTGGCCTCCTCATTCACCACAGCCTCCCAGCCATCCCAACCTACCATCCCACCTCCCGCCCCTTCCCCATCACAATTCCCTATTCCCAGCCCTGTCCACAGCTTACTCACACCTTTTCATACACCCACTCAAACAGACACAAGCAACACACACACACAAACAGAAACACCACAAAAAACTCAGGCACTCATCCAAAACATGCAGACAACACACCCACCACTACACACACATGCACCACATCGACAGCCTACACACCCACTACCATACACACATGCACCACACCCATCACCAGCACACCAACAGACAGCAGACCCACCACCACACACATGCACCACACCCCCCACAAACACACCAACAGAGAGCACACCAACCACCAAATACATATGCACCACACCCACCACCAGCAGACCAAAATACAGAACACCCACCACCACACACACATGCACCACAACCTCCACATACACCATAACTACACCCAGCACCTCTACAGCAAATGCATCCACACACACACCTACCCTATACTACACACCCAAAAACACAGGCACTCACACTTAAACACACAACAGACACCAATAACACAACACACACCCAAACATGCACAACATGCACCAGACCCACAGACACCCCCACCCTCAACGAACACATGCACATCAGATGCTGCTGATCCTTCTACCACCCAAACCCCACTCCCTTCCCAACATCTTACCAAGTTTCCCATTGGAGATCTCAGTTTTAGCCTTGCATTCACCCCTTCCACACCACAATCTACACCTAGCAAACACCAATACACCCCTCCCATACCCCAACCCACCCCTTTTACATCCCTTTTCACCCCTGCCAAATAGAAATCCACACCTTCAACACCCCAACCCACCCCTTTCACATCCCATTTCACCCCTTCCAAACAGAAAACCACATTTTCAAGACCACATCCCATCCCTAAAAAACCCAAGAACACCACTCCCAAAACCAGTGCCCCATTCCAATACCACAGTCCCCTTCCCAAACCCAAGGACACCCCTCCCAAATCAAAGGACAACCTTCCAAACCCAAACCACCGCTACCATGTAATAACTTTAAGGTGCCTGCTCTGCCCATTAGTGCCTAGGTCACTTTTGGCAGTTATGTAGGAGGCAAGCTGAGTGCAGCAGCAAAAGAGTCCCCAAGACTTTTGGGATGATGAATGGACTGCCATTTTGCTTAATTTTGTTTTTGAGAGATTCTCATTGGCATTAATAAATACCTATTATCCGTTTCACCAAGTTTTTTCTGGCATTAATGTTTCAGAGCAAATATTTTATTCCTAGCAATGTTTCTGATTAAAAGTTAAAGAATGCCTTTATCATTCAATGATAGCAGGTGATACAACTGATTTATTTAATGTCTACATTGGTAAGTGCATACACTGCTTAACATTGTATGTGATGGTCATTTGAATTTAGATGCAGGCATTCATCATAGTAATGATCACTTGCACCAACTATTTGATGTTATAAATTTAATTTGGATGTGTTACTACATGTTTGTTTGTTTCACCTTGATTACTGATCCGTATGAGCACAAGTGCACAACACTTTAAATATTCTATTGTGATTCTTGATATTGGATACAGTACACGACTTGCAAAAGACAAAGGGGAATTGTTACATGGATTGTATGTTGATTACTACTAATTTGTAACTGACATTCATTTTACTGTTAAATTCTAAGGTAAAGGTAACACCTTGTCTAGTGCAATTTCGACATCATGTTACATTGCTCCTATCCCTATTATGTGTGCTTCATACTTTTTTCATGTTGGAATTTTCAACCTTTCTTTGAACACACCAATATGGTATCTTTAAGATTTTTATTGTGATCTCCTATTTTTGTTCAAGTGTCCATTTTTTGGAAGGCAGCTTACTCCAAATTCAACATACAATGCGTTGATATATGGAAGGTTTCTATGAATTTCTAGGACATCAACATTACAGACACATGCATTGCACATTGGTATGCTATTCCTTGTACAAGCAATTTTGAAAGGCACGTGTCCTGTGCAAATGTTAAAAGACAAGTCAATGGGTAACAGGTAACAGTGGAGCTCACCATTGATTGCGTCCATGATGGTGCTGGTTTTCATCATTGTCAAGTAGCAGCAGCAGAACTTGGCAGATCGGGTCCATGGTGAAACAGTAAGTGTAAAAGTGAGTAAATGTGAGTTTCAGCCTCATGTCCCTTCCAATTTGCTGACTGAGCTGTAGAAATTTGATCACCACAGTCACGTTGGCGGAAAGGCACATCATGATTGAGTCAGCGGGGAAATTGATGGTCTGCCCTCCGACAGCTGCCATCAACATGGTCAATATTTACCTGTGGTGACGCATGGACCATGGTGGTCTCTCATCAATGAACCGGCTAACATCTAAATATGACCTTTTTATGGGTAAGAACATTCAATGTCGCCTTTCTGATAATACATTTATCTGCAGAAAGACTTAGAGGTGTAAAAATGAATTTTTATTTTTTAAGTATAGTTTGTGATTTTTATTCAATGTTTATTTGGTCTTTGATAATTTAGTCGTGGATTTTGTGGTTGTGGGGGATTAGGGTGGGAAGTTACTGAAAATATTATTTATTGTCTTTATTTATAATTATTTTAAGGTTAATTAAATTATTATTTGATGATTATTTATTATTTTTTTCTTTTTCTTTGAGCACTGCATATAACATAATATGCATACTGACTGACAAAACATGCTGATAGCCATGAATAAATGATACGGTGAAAGTTAACACAATGCAAAAGAAAAAAAAATTCTCTCCCTTATAATGAGAAGTGAGCAGTGTGAGCAGTGTTAAAGTGACAACATGCCTAATCAAATAATCTTCTGTTTGGGAAATAGACATACATGTATAATAAAAAACAACCCATGTCCAATAACAAAAATACTGCTAATTTCTTCCATCTTATAGCAGCATATTGCATGAAATGCAAACATGCATAAGTTCAATACATGGAAGCATAGTAATGCCCGACATTGATTGAGAGACAGCAGTCTTAAAGTGAAAGAGTGAATCGTGCAAAGCTTTGTCCACCAAAGGAAAGTGTGCAAAATTGCCTGATAATTGCCTGACCTCCAAGAACCTGTTTGGCAATTCTAAAGTGATGATGTGTATCGTACATGACTAGCCGATAGCAACAAAAATGTGATGGTGCAGAAGTGTGAAAAAAAGTACCAATTAAGCTCTTTTGGTCACTTAACCATCACCATATTATTACAACGCCCTTCTTCTGACAGCCAGCCTGGCAATCTTAAAGTGATGGAGTGTATCGTGAAGAATTATATCCTATAGCTTGATCATCATCAAATTATGTCAGCAATGCAGACTAAACCGACCAAAGTGTCAGGGGTACTATCATTCGTAGCAGATTGTGGCAAAAACTAAATGCAACATTTAGAGAATATCAGCATAGGGAGTAGTCAAAATGTTTGAAAAGGTGCCAATAATGAGCATAATAGACTTTATACTCAATCCCAATATGAAAATTCCCAAACATCCCGTTAAACGCTTAGGTAAGATTGTTGTCTGAGGACTCAAAAGTCTATCAGATAGCAAAAAGTCCAGAAATATTGCAAACCCGTAGGCTTTTTCAAAGTTTTTTTACCTTATTAGTTTTTATACCAGCCCTGGAAAGTTGGATTCTGTTGTGTTCTCCAATATTGCAAGATAAGCAAGCGTGCTACCATTTACGCTATAGAGATAAAGTACTGTCCGTACTTACTTATCTTGTGGCTCACATTAAAGACACCAAATAGCATTAAACGTGCCTCAGCTGTGATCCTGGACGGAATACCTTTGCTATTACTTGAGAATAATTCCTCCCATAATTGTGTAGCTTTGGAACATGCATAAAATAGTTGATAATTAATTATGTAAATTATATCATATATTAATTGCTATGGTAAATATTTGTTGTGTTTAATCAATTGATAATTAGTTGATCAGTGTATTTATTAAAAGATATTTAAAATAAGTCCTATATTAATTCCTTGCAATTGTATTAGTTGTTTTAATAACTTATTCAACATTATTAATGTTTTATTTAAAGTTGTCTTTTTTAGTTCCTTCGTTATTTCTGTCGATAGTAGATAGGGAAGTATATTTATTTGACATATACTAAATTTGTTTTCTATTTTTAATATTATTCTTATGTTATGACATTATTTTGACTATATTACATTCAATGTTATTGCATTATTGATATTAGATTTTATTTTATTTATCCATAATCCATAAATGTTCAAATTTAAATCTGTTTAAATATTGTTTGTTTGTTATTTTTTAAATGTTTTTCTGAAACTATCAGTAATATGAGTGTTATATCTATTCCCAACACTTCACCTACTGCTGCTTCATCTGAAGTTACAATAGTAAGTCTAACCCTTCCAAAGTCCAATACTTTCCCAACTATTGCTTAGATTGGAGTGTGAATAGTAAATCTAACCCCTCCAAAGTACAACACTCCCTGATTTTGCTTATCTTGGAAGGGGACTAGTAGATCTGACACCACCAAAGACCAACAAGTTCCCTAACGTTGCTTGAACTGGGTTGTAAATATTAAATCTAACCCCTCTAAAAAGAAATAGTTTCTCTACTCTGGCTAAAAGTGGAGTCAAAATGGTGATTTTAAAACCTTAAATGGCTAAATCCTTTCCTGATTTTGGTTAGATTGGAGTGAAAATAGTAAATCTAACCTGTCTAAAGTACAGCTCCTGGCCTACAGGTGCATAGATTGGAATGGAAATAGTAAATTTAGCCTCTATAAGTCTAAGACTTTCCCCACTGTTGCTTAGATTGGAGTGGTAATAGTAAATCTAACCCCTTCACCGTCTAGTGTTTTCCCTGCTTTTGCTTATGTTTCAGTGAAAATAGTAAACCTAATTCCTCCAAAGACCAAATCTCTACTTACTGTTGCTCAGGCTGGACTAGGATTAGTAAATCTCACTCCCCCAAAGTCCAACAGTTTTCCTGCCTTTGCTTACATTGGAGTGGGAATGGGTAATCTAGCCCCTCCAATGTCCAGCACTTTTTCTGATTTAGCTTACATTGGAGTGGGAATGGTAAATGTAAACCCTCCAAAGTCCAATACTTTCCATACTGTTTGTTGTATTGGAGTGGGAATATGAAATCTAACCCTTTCAAAGCCCAACACATTTCCTGCAGAGATCTCATTTATTCATGCACTCATAATTTACTGTTTCCCGATTACCCAGTGTCTATGCACGTAAGTAGTTTTTCCTGTCATGAGACTGAAAATATTTTGTTGCAAGTGTCCACCCTAAAAACCTAAGCATCTGTTTTTTTTTCTCCTGAAATAACTTGATGGAACTGAAAAGTCTCCATTTCAATGTGAAAAACAATATGCAAAAAACTTTGAGAACTACGAAATTAATCAGCGTATTCACGAAAACAGAACCATGTTTGCCAAAGAAAAGATTAACAACTTACTGTGTCTCTGATCAACACATTTATTAAAGACTAGGACGACGGAGATGAACAAAGAGGCAGTCACTGGATGCAAAACACTTTGGACCTCATTGAGAGTTTAGCGGTGCGGCGCAGTGTCTGCCCCACCGCTGCATCGCCAAACCCGTTGTCGGTCCGCCCACTAGATTACAAGTGTTTCTCATGTCTGGTAGGTTTTGTTTTTACGTTCCCACAGCGGTTCCCTGAAAATGGGTACCGGACTCTGAATGCCAAAAACAGTTCCTGCATGGCAAAGGCTTAAAAGTCTGTGCCATGCAGGAACTGGGGTGCATGCACACATGAGGGCATATGTTTTGCCCCCCTGCATGCACCCCATGGTGCTAATGCACAAGGGGGCCCTTTGTTTCCTCTCTGCCACGGTATTCATGGAGGAAGAACTGCAATGAAATTAGTGGCGGAGAAGAAACTTGTAACATGCTTGGCTGGACCGTGGCTGTCCTGCCAAGCATATTGTAACCTCTACGATGCCGCCCTACCGCCAGGGAACGGTGGTTCCCTGGTGGCTGCGGTGAGGCAATGGTGGTCCAACTTCCCTAATTGTAATAGGGCAGTTGGAAGACCCCAATCGCCCGCCCCTGTGAGTCTGCAGGTCCGTGCGCCGCCAGACTCGTAATTGAGCCCTAAATCAGCAGCGGGTTACAGGGCTGACTCAGTGAAAAGCAAGGGAAGATATACCATACATAATAACATAATAAAAACATATGGTCAGAGACCCATTTAACAACAGAAAAAGCCCCACAAAACTGAAGCTTAAGCAGTGCAACAAACTTATATAAAATATATTTGCAGGACATACAAACTTTGAAGGACCCACAGCATCATTCAGCTCCGAAGGTCAGGCTCCTGTTTTAACCTCACATATAGTGGCCCCTATTGAGATGAGAGAATATATAAAGAAGGCAGCAGGAGTCCTTAGGTTTTACCAAGATCAGCTGAGATCTTTTTTTAAAGTACAGGCAAAAAAACAGGATCCATTACCCCAGTGCTCCTTACGAGTCCCTGTAGGTGATCAGAAAGAAAATAATTTTGGTATGGAGGTTCAAGAGATGGTGCGGAGGGAGGTGAGGTGGCCATACTTTCCTAAAACAGGTTTCAGGCATTTGACAAAAAGCCCAAATATTAGACCAGGAGAAGGAATTGCAACCAGACTCTTCAGATGTCCTGGGAAAACAAGAAATGTGGGTGCATACTGGGGATAGAGAAACGCTTAATGGCCATCATGATGGAGATGAAAACCAAATTTGTAACTTAGGAAACGAACCAGGCAAACACACAGAGTGCATGTGAAATGCTAGAAGGTAAGAAGGACTTCCTAATGGAGAGGGTAAATGTGTTAGAGGCATCATTTAAAAAACTCAAAATCAAGGTTGGTACAAACAGGGAATTTAAATACTAAGGTGAAGGGAAAAATGACTCTGAGAAAATATAGAATATCTAGAGAACAACGCAAGAATACTCAATATCCCTGAAGGAGTTGCAAGGGAGAACCTTAAATGGTATATGATTATTCTACTTAAGGAATTTGTCCATCTGTGTACTCCAATGAGTTGATGGTAGATATTCAAAGAATATATCGGAATCCATTTAAAAGAAATCCCAATAAAAGCCAAGGTAAATTCTGATTAACTTTTAATCATTCTCAATAAAATAACAAATTCTCTCGGAGGGTTTAAAAGCTAGCAGCTTTATGAAGTATGAATGGTCCTTTTGCATCCGGTCAGATATATCCAGGGCCATTCAGTACAGGCAGTGGGAGCTGTGGCAGTATATTCAGGGATTGAAAAAGTCGGGAGCTACCACTCAATTGAAATTCCCTGCAACTCTTAGAGTAATAAAGGACAATAAAATGCATAATATAAGAGAACCAGAGGAATCAGAGTGCTTACGTAAAAACATTAAAAATTACCATGTATAAAGTCGGCCACCAGAGGAGGAAAACCTCAAAAGGGTAGATCAACAATACCCAAAAGAGATAAATGGAGCTTTCCATTCAGTAGGGGAGAGTGACATGTTTAGTGGAGGTGAGAAGGAAAAGGGACCTGATGGGGATCGTGTGAGAGAAAAACAAAAGAAAATGGTTCTCATCAGTGACAGGAAACCAGAGCTCTATTATTGTAGAAAAAAAGGAATATGCAGAGGGAAGGGTGCAAGATTGCAGGATTAAAGAAGGAACAGCCTCTGAGTATTTTAACTTGGAACATGAATTTCCTTAAGGTGAGGAGCAGTATAAGAAAATTCCTGGAATATTTAAGGCAAACAAAGACTGAAATAACATTCCAAGAGACACATCTACTGAAAAAAGAATGCAGGGTAAATTATGAAAAAGCAGAATTGGATCAAAGAATTTGCCTGTACTGATCAAGCTTGTTGTGTCAACGGAGTGGCTCCTTAGCTAAATCCTCACCTAAGGCAATATTAGGAGATTGCATAACAGTCCCTCAGGGGACAGTTGTTAGCAGCTAAAATCAAAATATGTGGCAGAGGAATTGAACTAGCTGGCTATCATGGGCCGAACACCAAAGATCTAGCCCCTCTCCAGGATTTATATTTTCAGTTTCCAGAAATATCAGTCCCCTTAGTGAAAAGGGGGGATTTAAATGACTGTTGGATCCCAGTCTTGACAAATCCACAAAAAGACACTCAGCTAAGTACCCCAAGCCGTTGTCACAAGTACAGGTGTTGATGAAGGACCTGGGCTTGTGTGATATCATTCAATAAGCTTTATTTTGACAACTCGTGCTATAAAACAATTTTACAATAAATACATTTGATATGGTTAAAATTATAAAACATTACATAATATAGATACTAATTCTTCCTTGTATGAGAGCCAAGGCATCACAACATAGAAATAAGATTAGACGCTAGACAGGGTACTATCTGTAGACCAATTTTCACAAAGTATACTCAAAGTCATAATTAAAAACAGCTATATATTACATTTAGTTCAAATAGAACTAGTGTGTATATTTAATTATATAAAAGAAAGGAAATTTTGTGAGCAGCACACGCACAGATTTCTTAAAGGCTGGGGCATAATCAACACACCATGCAACAAAGATCAAATGCTTTACTAGTGAAAGTTCCTGTGACCCAACTGGGCCACCACAGGTGTTACTTTTAGGTGCCAGTCATTACACAAAGCAGTAAATGAGCCCCCTAATAAGTTAGGGACAATGGTGGCGCCTGAGTTACAGACTTGAGGTTGGCGTCTTAGGTCTTAGTATCCACATCTGACCCAGAAACTTAGCAACAAAACTTGCAAACTATAGCCGAAGATCAGATCTTAAGATAAGAAGTGCAGTAATGCTACTTCTGGTCCCCAGCAACTTACAATGAGGTTTGGTCCATTTCAAATGAGGGCCCACATAGCTGAACCAACGTAAGCAGCATACAGCTGGTCCGCACCTGTGGTCCATTTACTGGTGAATGTTTTCATCAGCAGAGTGTCCACCCTGAATTGAAAGGAAAGCTTTCTATCTTGTGGCACCATAATAGTGTCCCATTAGGATTCCAAAAAGCTTTGACATTTAAAATCTAAGAACCTACCCATCAATGAGAAGTTCTCCACCTGACATGCCTTACATTGTGAGTTCCATAGCCAATAGTGGTTCTTCAATGATTCGGGTGATTGAGTAGGTTTGAGGGATGTTTTTTCCCAAAGTACCTATGTCAATTAATAGCTTTTTGATTTGTTCTAAGCTTTTGATTTTGTGGAATCTATCTGCATCTATAACATCTCTTAGGGTCATGGCATACTGGGCTAGTTCAGGTATAGACCATAGCCTTCTCCAGAATAAATATGGGTGCAGTCTTGCTTTACAAGCTAACGGTTTCCTACCCAAGTCAAGCATCAGAGGTTTCAGCGGGTTCTAGTGGGAAGGCAATTCACACTTCTCAGAAGCCTATTCTCTGAGATGGTTAAATCAGGGATATTATAGAGCCATCAGAGTTATGAGCCACATAAATCTGAGCCCAAATCTTTGGTGTCATTAACCTGTAAAACTGGGCCAATTGGTTTGGGAAAAGAGCGACTTTGGGGCATATTATCAAGGGGGTTTATCTCAGCTTTTTTGGCTTTAAAAGCCAAGAAAGCGGAGATAAAATTATCTCCCTATTACCTAGCTGCCGCTAACACCAGTTAGCGACAGCTAGTAGGAGATAGCGACCATCTTGGGCCCCACTTTGCATGTCAGTGATATTTATCACTAATGACATGCAAAGTGGGCGTGCCAAGATGTTAGAGACTGAAAACAGTCGCTAACATCGCTATCTCCTATTACCAACTTTTGGAGATATTGGCGCTAAGCGGGAATATCTCCAAAAGCTAACACCTGCCCTGAGCAGTTCTTAGCCATGTTATCCAATGGGAGGTGGATAACATGGCTAAGAGCATTAGCTCGCTAATGCATGAATATCGCTGTCTTTTCAGCGATATTCATGCTTTGCAGCGATTTTTACCGCATTTGCGTTAAACCTTGGTAATACCAAGGTTTATTTGCGGTAAAAATCGCCGCAGCGCAGCGGTAAATTTTTGTCTCTAACCAAGCAATAGCGATAATTATCGCTATTGCTTGGTAATATGCCCCATTGTTCCTTCACAAGAGCCCCAGTGATCTGTCAGTGTTTTAGAGACATAATTTCCACTTAGAGCTTCAATGACATGTTCGAGGACAGGGTGACACCAAGGTAGTTAAAACATTCTGCCCTCTCAAGTAGCTTGTTGCCCAGCATTACTATTCCCTTGCATGACCTATGCTGTTTGAACTACATATACTTCATTTTTGCTGCATTGATTTCAAGACCTCACACACTGCAGAACTCCTCAAAGCAGTGCAATGGGCACTGCATTCTGCCAAGTGTTTTCATAATCGGCAGAGTATCGTCCACAAATAACAATATAGATGTCTTAGTGCAATCCAGAGTGGGGGCATCAGTAGAAGAACAAGAGAGGAAGTGAACAATGTCATTGAGAAACAAGGAGAACAAGGTAGGGGCCAAAACGCAACCTTGTCAATCACCTTTGTAAATGAAGAACCAATTGGTGAGTTTACCCTAACCACCCCAACGAACTTGGGGAAATTGCCTTGACGCAGGCAAATTACTAGGGATAACAGTTCTAAAAGCATAGCCAAGTCACGGGTGACCAACCATAGCTTCATCTGAGAAACTAAAGCGAAGGCCTATTTGAGAGCGACAAAGGCTACATACATGCTGCCCTTGTCGCTACCCTCCAGTATAAAAGCAAGAAGCGAAAGACCTGGTCAATTGTACTAATTGTTTTGCAGGAGCCTGCTTGGAAAAGATGTTATCGGTTATCCAATTTTGTATTTTATTAAAAACAAGATGGGCAAATTATTTTTAAAAGTTTTTGGTCAATAGTTCCCAGGTAAGCATCAATCTCCTTTTTTATATGGGGATTACTGCTATGCCCTTCCAGGAATACATAATAGTGGTAACACTGGCAATGTTGTTTGCTACAATTGGTATGCACCTGAACCAATTTGTGTACCCTGTTAGCAGGGATGCGATCGGGTCCTTGCGCTCTGCCTCTCGTGACTGCATCTAGGGCATTAGAAATGTCTGTTAAGTTGAATACGCCCTCAGTAGAGAGAGTGGGGTAGAATGAGATCAGGTCAGTTGGCTTATCCTTTGCAGCATTTAGGGAGAATGTAAGTGCGAAAAATGAGCGATCCTTGTAGCAGAAGCTTGGTGGGAATATTTTATTTTCACTGACGTTAGGCTCTATATGAGTGGATGAATCCGCATTGATTAATGATTCAACCTCCTCAATTAGAATGTATTACTGAATTCCTAACTACAAGCTTGGTCTTTCCCATAACAGCTGGGAAAGACCAAGCTTGTAGTTAGGAATTCAGTGGGCAAAACGTTTGATTATGGGGTTTTCCCAGTGCATGGAAATGTTTGGTTTTAGTGTGCATTACGTGCATATTGTAACAAACAGGATTGATTGAAAGAACACAGCCTAACCACCGTGTTTTGAATTTTGTAGATAAACCCCTGACGAAGGGCCAAATTGAAGGGCCCGAAATGCATTGGGTATTGAGAACATTTCATTAATGAGGACTTATGTTACACGCCATGCTTTGGAGTAAGGCCTAACGGCATGTCTACAGCATTAAGGATTGTGCAAATATATGCATCCGCTGTGTGACTGGACGAAAAAAGTTTAAAGCTTAACAAGAAATGGATGAAATGAAAATAAAAAGTATTTTTGGCAAAATTGGAACAATGTGTGCATCTTTGATATGCATAAATTCATGGCTGTGCGTCCGGAATGGGGTACAATTTTGCCCCATACCCTTTGGAGAATATTCAGACACGTGGGTTGGCAGTCCACGGAACTGGGCCTGCATGCCTATAACATGTAAAATTTCAAAATTGAGGAAGCAAAGAAACAACTGGTGTGCGCTCTGTCATTCTTTTTTGTGATTCTTTTTTATGATACAAGTAGAAAAATCCCTGTTAAAAACCACACACTTCTCCAGTATAAAATACAATATGCTAATATAATGTGTTCCCTGCACTCGATCTTCAGTCATCTAGCTAATGCACATCTAAAGCGTGTATAGGAACATCGGTCACCACAACATATAAGCAAATGGAACCAAACTAGCACAAAACCAAATTAATGGCTTGAGACTTGGGTGACAGTACATTAAGGGGGCAGATTTATGATGGACTTGCGCCACGTTTACGCCGCCGTTGCGTGACGCAACGGCGCGGAAACGTGGCGCATCCCTCCGACCTATTTACAACGTGACGCATCTAGGCAGATGCGTCACGTTGTAAAGCCCTGCGCCACATGAAACCTGCGTCAGGTTTCATGTGGGCGTTCTGTCGCAGGGTGGGCGTTCCCTCGTAGGAAAGCCCCGTAAAACTGACGCAGTGAAATCTATAAGATTTCACTGAGTCAGTTTTATGAGGCTGCTGCGTCAAATCCTTACGCCTGCTTGAAGCAGGCATAAGGAGTGATGCACCACGTTATGTATGGGTGGCCTCTGTGCATTGCAGGAGTTGCGTCGCACTTGCGACGCTACTCCAGCAATGCGCCGCCCGTACACCACAAGATGCGTCACGCATCTGCCCTTCCTTGCACCATGGTGCGCCGCATTGTAAATGCGGCGCATCTGTGGTGCCGCAAGGAGGGAATTGCGTGACGCATCAGTTCTGGTGCATCCCTGCTGATTTGCAGAGATGCGCCAGAACTCATAAATCTGCCCCTAAATGTCCAGAAAACAGAGCCAAGATGGTGGGCACAGCTCAGACCCTTCCAGGCTCTGGCAGACACAGAGGAGCCCACCCTTGGCCAAGGCTTCGCCCGGTTGTGGACCGCACAGCAGAACTGTGAAACCCTTAAAAAGGATTAAGTGCGAGCAGCTGATGATCCTGCTGGGGGTTATGGGTGATGTGTTTTCCAGTGGCTGTGCTTCACAGCAACTCATCCCCTGAGACTCACAGGTTATCCTTTGCAGATGAAAGGACAGTTCCCCAGCAATGTCAAACATAGACTGGTGTTGAATGTTCCGCAGGAACAAATTAGAACCAAGTTAAAAGTCTCAGAGCGGCCCCCAAGCAGCGGGTCTGTGGGGCTCTTAAATAGGAATATATGCAAGCAGCTGATGATTCTGCAGGGGGTTGTGGACGATGTAGTCCCAAGCGACTGTGCTTTGCAGCAGCTCACTCCCTGTGGCTGCATGAAATGGGTATCTCACATACCACCTTGGTTCTGAGAGTGGGCAATTTCCGCACAGAGTATCAGCAAATGTGATCGTAAATGCAAGTCCAGTAAAAAGACAGAAGTGGGGAATGCTGGAGGAATGGTGGATGGGAAAGACACAGGAAATTTGAATAATTAAAACTCCACAATGGAGAATCTCCAATATCCAATCGCTATGAGTGCTGAATCAACAAGTGAGGATTACCAGGGCCAAATCTAAGATCAAATCTAATGTTGGAAGAGGTCTTGACAAGGTGGAGATGCTCTGGTCGAGAAAAGGGTGATGTATTTCGGCTCTAAAGTTAACATCTCACTTGAGTTCTCGCAATCAGTCACAAATGAGGACAAAAAAAACCCAATAAATATAATTATGTCTGGTTATATCTGAAATGAATGTCACTTTAATTGGGAACATCACAGGCAAACACTTCCGGCAGGAGCATACATTTTAATAAAATGTTTTTTTTTTTTAACGAAGGTATATAAAAGATATTTTGTTAAATTTAAACTGACAATACACTTGCCAATAATAGTAATTGACTAATTCGCTTCAGCATATTTTACACTAATGAATTGAAGAAATGTATTGTGAAGTCTTACCATTGATGGATATCACATCTGTGTTCACACTGTACAATGATGTGGAGATAATGTCATAGTTGGCAACAACGAAGCCTTTGACTAATGTTACATAATGAAACAATCAATCATTTTCCTCCTGTATTTTGTTCCTTGATGTGTGACATCTGCATGCACAGCTGTGCTATTCATCATAGTAAGGATTTCTCTGGTTATGTGATTAGTTGACGTCGTCCATTTTAGAGACATTTTTTTTACTTTAAAAGTAATTGAAACAGCGATACTGATCCTTGATCAGTGCAATAATTAAAGATAAAATTGTCTTTCAGGGAAGCACCGGATGAATGAGTCCCTATACATGTTGCGCGCCTTATTTGCAAACTTGCTAACATATGCTGTTTGAATATATTTTAAATCAAAAGAGCACTGAGCAATGGTCAGAGCTGTGAGATGTGATGCGGAAGGATGGGAGTAGGCCTTATGTCGTAGGAGATGTTCCAGATCCTAGGTTTGTTCTTGTTTGCATTTCTTCATCTCCAGTCTGTCACTCTTCTGGCTTTTGGAGAGGTTCTGTTCATTTGACGTGGTTAGATTTTCTGCCAGGTAAGTTGGGTGTTGCATATGATCTCACAATATTTACCCCAATAGGTAGAAACACTTAAAAGCACAACATAATTAATAATAACCCTCACTCAAACCCATGAATCATACGGCATTCATAGTTACCACTTTCAAAGTGTTAAAGGTGAGGCGCGTCATTTATGAGGCTGTGCGTCACTTTTATGCCGCCGGTGCGTCACTTTTTGTGACGCATCAGTGGCGTAAAAAATGCGCCTTGTTTCGCCATATTAACAAAGTGACGCATCTAGGAAGATGCGTCACTTTGTAAACCCCTGCGCCACATTATACCTGCGCCAGGTATAATGTATGCAAGGGGGGCGAATTGACGCAAGGAAGGGTCGTAGAAGTGACGCAGTGAAATCTATGAGATTTCACTGCATCAATTTTAGGACACCGTTGCGTCAAAATCTTGCGCCTGCATGACAGCAGGCGTAAGACTGACGCAGGCCCTTTCACATGGGGCTTGCTCCGTGTGAAAGGACGCATTGCTGGAGTTGCGTCACTTTTGTGACACACTCCAGCAATGCGTCACTTTTGCGCTTACAGATACGTCAAAAATACTGACGTATCTGTAACTCCTTGCAACATGATGCGTCATATTATAAATATGATGCATCAATCATGTCGCAAGGAGTGCGCACTGAGAAGTGACGCATCGCTGCTTTCACGCAGCGATGCGTCATTTCTCCTAAATGAGGCCCGATATTTGTAATGTCATCTGTAAGATTATTTATGACATGGATAATTGCATCTGTCACATCAAGGGTGAAGGCATGGGCATTGCATGTGGTGAGTAAGTTATGGTTTACACGGCTGTTTTTCATCTTTTGGATTGTTGTCCTAACAATAAGTTGTGAATTTCAGTATTTTTGTGGTTATAATTTGCTAGCATTTCTGTAACCTAACTGTGTTATTAAGTGCAAAATACATAGTCCTCATCCTAGTCAAATTGAACCTTTACAGTGCTGCACTCGTGTGCCATCTCAATATGTTACAACTCATTACATCTGATCCTGTGTCAAAAAATGCATGTTTAGACTTGACCCCAAGCAGGTAGAAGTCGACAGCTTAACAGAATAGCAAAATGATATATTGAATTTATAAGACGGTGATATGGATTCACCAATTCCAGCCATTGTTGCTGTCTGTTGAATATGTCTCGTTTTCCTGCATGCTTTTTTCCGCATGCCATTACAACGATGTCATTACAATGACCACGTTGTAACAACACCTGCTATTACTCCGCAATTCTGAACAACGACTTGCTCTGGAGCGGCGCTGGATGCCTGAATAGTATAATTTACTATTCCAACTCCAGTCTGGGGAACAGTAGAGAAGGTGTTGGATTTTATATCCAACACCTTCTGACTCCAAGAGCAAGTTGTTGTTCCGACATGCAGAGTAATGGCATCCGTTATAACAACGCAGTCACTGTAACAACTGCGTTGTAATCGCATGTGTTGGTCCGGTTTTGGGGTAAACAATGTTTACCCTGTCTGTTATCGGGGTGGACAGTTGCCAAATCTGTCGCAGCAAGTACAATCTTCTCAGACAGTATGAGCCTCAGCATCCATCGGGTCCTATCCTCTACATCTGGTATAGCAGCAGAGGCTTTGGGTTAAACTAGGCTCACACATTTAATGTGCAGAATAACGAGAACAGAGGAAACTGGGCTCCATAGTTAAAGCATTTGTGACCTGGTTTGATCATAAATGAGGCAAATAAAGAACCAAAGGAGCATCTGAGGTCAGGTCAACACTCCAAGACAAAAAATAAGTTAAGGTAAAATACTAAGATCAAGTCAAGACCAAGAAAAACAACTATGAATAGGGATTGGAATACATTTGAAACAGCAGAATAAGACAAGACTTCAAAAACATTTGAAAAATGGATGCCTTTGGGCCATCGTTTCCACAAGGGAGCATAGATTTGACCATTTTGCCAATTACACAAGATAGACATGGAGTTCTTACACTCTGCAGTAGAGGAAGTGGCTGCAACTAACTCCCTTTACCTGGAGACTTCTAGAGAACTGAGATAAGGAGCACAATTGTTTGAAACAAGCTCATGTGAAACAAGAACAGCACAAAACACGCAAATGAAGCAATGGTGTGGAAAGTGTGTAAGAAAAGGGTACCCCAAAAATGTAGGAACCCCAGAATTTACCTCAACCAATCCACCCACAATCACTGGATCGGAGGCGGTGTTAACCACAGTTTAATGAGTCAATGTGTCCCTGAGGTAAGGCGCCTCTCAGGACAAAAAATATAAATTGAAAATGCAATACATTTATAAATTAGGATCGAATGAACTCAGTCAATAACTGAGTTCTAGATCGATAAAAAAGGATGCAGAGTTATACCTAGTGTGTAAAATCAGAGAATGTTTTAAGTAGCAATGGGCAGCAAAATCAGTCAATAAATGGAAAGCATCCCAGGATGAACAGGAAAGTCTTCTGCCTTACCGCAGGAATTGAAGGTCTTTACACACAATTCTTGCACATTAAATCATTTCTTCAGCAAACCAGAGCACAAGAAAATTAAAGGTCATTACCGTAACACCTAAGCACTCTGCCATTTTCTTGAATATTTATTCAACACTATGCTAATGGCATCTGTATATGCTTGAACAACAAGAAACATTAAACAATAATGCTGTCTTCAAATGAATAGGCTGGCCCAGGGAAAAAACAAAAGATCTAGTTATATGTAACCATTTTACATCCGTGCATTGAAAGAATTCACCATGAGCAGGGTAACAGCAACAGTATAATTGGAAAGGGGCGACCATTCGGTCCCCCCGAACGTATGGTGGAGTACCACGATCCCCCCGGGAAGCCATCTTGGGCGGGAGGCGAGCCTCGGCTGGTATGCCCGAAGCGGCGTAGCCGGGGCGCGCCTTTTTCCCGCCCTGGAGTGGGCTGGCCTAGACACTGACGCGGCCGGCCACGCCCTTTGGGGCAGGCAGGGGCGGGTGTACGCCCGCCCTGAAGACGGATAAAAGGAGCAACAAGCCAAGAGAGCATCCTCTTGTTCCTGTGCTCTGAAGCTGCACCTCCTCGCTGCACGTGAGCTCGAGACGGAACGAAGAGCCAATTTTGAGCGTTGTAATCTTTCTTGTTTGTTTTACAGATACTCTGTTGGAGAATGCCTAAAAAGGCGGGAAAGAGAATGACTACCGAGCAGATGCTGCGTGTTCTCATGAAGGAGGTGACAGACCTAAAAAAGCGAATGGCGGATAAAGACGAGGAAGGGGGGCCGAAACGGCCTTTGGCAGGAACAGCTCCAGGTGGAAAAGGCAAGAGGCCCAGAAGGGGAGCAACGGGGGGAGACGTCCCAGTTCCCTGTAACCCACGTGAGGCACCCATTCCTGTGCCGGAGGAAGGGAATCCGATTCCCGTAGTGGTCACCCCCGTGTCCGGAGAAGATATGCCGCCCGAATTGGCAGCACAATTAGCAGCGTGGTTGGGTAAAGGTAGCAAGGGCGCCACGGCTGACGACGCACGGGTGTTGATGAGGCAGCTGCGGGAAACAAGGGAAGCGACGAAGGCGCCATTGCCGGCTGCGGCAGTCGCAGATACAGCTTCCAGTTCAGGTAAGCGGCCTTTGCCGGTTGCGAGGGATGAGTCGGCACCCTCTCGAAGGGAAAAGTTGGGTCAACATGTCCCTCTAGCTATCAAAGAGAAGATATGGGCAGAGGAGTATATAAACATCTTCTCGTTGCTTACCGATCATTATGAGATGGAGCATGTTAAGAGCCAGAAGGAGCTCATGCATCCGAGTGTTTGGCGCGCAAAGATGGCCGCCTTCAAGGTAAATGAAAACATTGGCAATTGGGGCAAAGCATGGGGGGTTTTTACATCCATCTTGGGTGAACGGAGGCCCGAATTACTGCCTGAATTGCCGATTTATCAGTCACGGATCATGGGGTATTCTGTATCACACGAGGGCAATCATTGGTTCTGTTACGATAATATTTTCAGAAAAGCGAAAGAGCATGATAGAAACTTAACTTGGGATTGTTATGATTCTGTGTCCTGGTCCAAAATGGAGGACTCTGGTATGTTGAAAGTGCCATTAGTAGGGAGTAATGTTGTTGAATCCTCCCGCCAATATGCGGGGACGCCCTTTCGATCAGGTACGGGTAACGAAAATCACTCAAGGCCAATCGGAAACACAGGTAAAAGGGGGGTATGTTGGAACTTTAACAGGGGAAAATGTACTAGGCCCCAGGGGTCATGCAAATTTAGGCACGAGTGTAGTGGGTGTGGGCAATCATCCCATCCTGAGTCCATGTGCAGAGCCAAAAATGGTGATAACGGGGGTAGAGGAGGCGCCAAACAGGTCTGACATAGTCCGTGGGGCGCCTTTACCTACTCCAATTGATACCATGGCAATGATTCCCTGGCTCAACGAATACCCGGATCACGCTTCCGCCCGGGTGTTGCGGAACGGGTTTTCATATGGTTTCCGCATCCCAGTGGGGGATTTTCAGGGTATAGCAAAATATAAAAACCAGATATCGGTCCTGCAGCATACGACCGTGGTACAAGAAAAGATCGGGAAAGAGGTGGCTCGAGGTCGAGTCGCCGGTCCATTTAATGTACCACCAGTGGCTAACTTTGTTTGTTCCCCTTTAGGGGTGGTCCCCAAGAAGGACCCGGGTGAGTTTCGGCTGATACATAATTTATCAGCCCCACGTGGTCTTTCCGTAAACGATGCGATAGACCCGGAAGTGTGTTCGGTGCGGTACGCATCCTTCGATGAGGCCGTAGCCATATTGAATCGCCTGGGGCCCGGGGCGCTGATGGCAAAATCTGATATCGAGTCAGCGTTCCGGTTGCTCCCGGTACATCCAGACGATCAGCGTCTTCTTGGTTTCATGTTTCAGGGTCATTATTACATGGATAAGTGTATGCCGATGGGGTGCTCTATATCTTGCGCCTATTTCGAAATGTTCAGTTGCTTCCTGCAATGGGTCTTCACAAAGAAGACGGGGTTTCACCATGTTATGCATTATCTCGATGACTTTTTGTTTCTGGGGGCAGCCGGGGATCCGGAATGTGGGCAGGCTTTGTCTGCATTTTGTGTCTTGATGAATCAGTTTGGCGTGCCACTGGCGCCAGGTAAGACGATGGGTCCCTCGACTTGCCTCGAGTTTCTGGGGATCGAGCTCGATTCCAAAGAAGGTTGTTTTCGTTTACCAGGAGACAAGGTGTTAAGATTCAGGGCATCCCTGCAAATGTGTATAAGTGAGTCTAAGGTTAAGCTACATCAGTTACAGCAATTGGTGGGACAATTGAACTTTGCCCTAAGAGTTATACCGATGGCCCGCCCCTTTTCTCGCTCGATCGCTCAAGCCATGGTCGGCCTGAGGGAGGGTCATCATCGCACAAGGCTCTCGGCAGAGGTTCGCCAGGACATGCGCATTTGGTTGGCATTTCTGGCGGATTTCAATGGTCGCATTGTCTGGAACAAACCAGCCGTGTCCTCTGAGGAGCTGGGGCTGTGGACAGATTCGGCTGGGAGCATTGGTTTTGGTGCCATATTCGGCACGCAGTGGTCGGCACAAAAATGGCCGTCGTGGTGGCATGATAATGGACTGACAAGTAACATTGCTTTCCTAGAACTTTTTCCCATTCTGGTGGCCCTGAGAACTTGGCCTGAGGGATTCAGGGATCACTCTGTGGTATTCTGGTCTGATAACATGACCGTGGTTGAGTGTATCAATAGCCAGGCAGCACGATGCAAATGGATTCTGAGATTGCTCAAAGAAATCGTATTACTATGTATGCAATTGAATGTACTATTTAGGGCAAGACATGTCCCGGGGGTAATGAACAAAGCGGCTGATGCGCTTTCTCGTTTTCATATGCAGGCCTTCTGGGGTTTTCTGCCCACAGCGGACCCGGTGGTGGCACCCTTTCCCGAAGCTCTCTGGTCTCTCGGTGCCCCGAACTTCGTAACCTCGTGGGAGAGAGTTTAGCACCCAGGACGAAAAAGGCATATGAAGGGGCGTTCCGATCCTATTGGGCCTTTTTGGGGGCTGCTAGGGGGGAGCTTTGGGGCCAGGAAGAGTCTGTAGTAAACTTTTTGCTGTCTTTACATCAGGCAGGCAAATCAGTGGCTACGGCCCAGAGGCATCGGGCCGCCATTTCCTTTGTGGCTAGGGCTCATGGGATCCAGGACCCGACAGCGTCTTTCGTGGTGCAAAAAGCGCTACGTGGGTGGCAACGCCTTGAGGGTCGCAAAGTAGATGAAAGGCGCCCGATAGGTTTGGATAGGTTGGCCCTGTTATTATCCAGACTCCCTGCAACATGTTCATCCCAGTTTGAAACAGTGTTATTCCGAGCCGCTTTTACGCTGGCATTCCATGGGGCCATGCGGGTGAGCGAACTAGTGGCGAGGAACAAGCAGGATGTGATGGGGGGACTGTGCCGAGAGCACGTTCAGATCAGAGGGGAGACAATGACTGTCTCGTTTTTCAGGTCCAAGACCGATCAGGGTGCGATGGGTGATTGCATAATCATACAAAGGATTCCCGGGTCCTCCATGTGCCCGGTGAGTTGTGTAGAGACATATTTAACACAAAGGGTGGCATCATGGGGGGGGACCTTGTTGAGACACGCTGACGCCACCCCACTGACGAGGTTTCAGTTTCAGCGGGTGCTTGCGATGTCAATTACTGCTGCGGGCTTGAACCCGGGCGAGTTTGGGACCCATTCCTTTCGGATAGGGGCTGCTACAGAGGCTACAGCCAGGGGTCTGGATGTTGAACAAGTTAAACGTGTGGGGCGTTGGTCCTCCAATTGTTATAAAAGGTATGTGCGGTTGCACATGTTGTGAAGCTGTAATGATGTACTCACGCTTCTTGTTTTTGTTTGGTTTCAGTTGCGCAAGCCTACGAGGCGGGGCGGACTATGCAGTCGACCCAACACCGGGCCAGCGGTCAGACATCACCGGCTGTGAAAGAGGAGGTGTGGGTCGTGGGCCACTCATACGTGAGGCGTGCCGCGGACGTATTCAAAGCAGGTGACATGATTCACGTGGCTGGGGAATACGGGTACAGGGTGTCCTTCTACGGAAGGGGCGGACTCTGTATTGACCAGTTTCAATCATTTTTTGAGGGTTTGCTAGGGCGGATGAGGTCACCGCCGTCTATAGTCATAGTACATCTTGGGGGCAATGATTTGGTCACCACTGGTAGACGACTTCTTCTTGAGGCGATGCTTTCCACTGTAAGTTGGTTGGCGAGGAGAGTTCCAGGGTGCACGATTGCATGGTCCCATATGATCCCACGAAAAGTATGGCGGGGGGCTATTTCTGTTTCTGCTCTGAATCATTCAGTAAGGAAAATTAATAACAAGGTGAGTAGGTTGTTCCGTTCCAATACACTGCATTCTATTTCGCATGGTTGTATTACTGGTGACAGTATGTACCTGGGGGATGGTGTTCATTTGTCCCGGGTGGGGAACGAGTTACTCATAGGGGACTGTATAGCTTGGCTACAGACCTTAAGACATGACCTTTAGGTAGGAGTGTTGTGGGGGGTCCGGATAGCCGGTCAACTATCCGGCCTGTGGCGGTAAGGTCATGATCGGTGAGCACTAATTGGTAGATCCCTATGAGTGGGCGTCACCCATTACGGATGGGAGCGCTCGAGGGAGGTGGCCATTGGCCCCTCAACGGGGAGGCGGTTCCTTCTAAGGATGGGCCGCCGAAAGGAAAGGAAAGGCGGTCAAGGCCCCTTCCTGGGTAGGAGGGGTTACAGCCCCCTCCTGGAGAATTTCCCGGGGCCAGGTCATCTGCGACGGCAGATGTGGTAAGTTGTGTGGGGTTTGGGAGGGGGGTCTACGCTACCTTCTAGATACCTCACACGAGTCCTCGAACAACCTTTAAGTGGCGTCGAGTTTAATGGGGCCCCCGTCAAGTCAAGGGAAATTGGTAGTGGCACTTGAGGTACGCCTCTGTGCGGTCGCCCCTCACAAGTGAGGGGGTCATTTCTGGTTTAGGGATCTTGACACCGGTTACGACCTTGCCGTTGGCCCTTAAACGTTAGGATGTACAATTTCAAATTACAAGTTAATATTTTGTAGGATGTTAGTTCGGCTAGGAGAACCTTTGTATTAGAGCATATGTTAAGGTTAGCCAAACATCGCAAATGTGGAAATGAAATTGTACATAATATGAAACTGTTATTTTCATGTTTTAATTTTGTTTCATATTTTAATAAATACGGCCGGGAGGGTCACTCCCTCCCGTCTTCCAAAAGTTCAGAACTGTTTCCGGTTTCCCATCCTTGGGGATTGTGTTGCGAGGGGGTGGCGGGTATCTCGGCCATATGGAAAGGGGCGACCATTCGGTCCCCCCGAACGTATGGTGGAGTACCACGATCCCCCCGGGAAGCCATCTTGGGCGGGAGGCGAGCCTCGGCTGGTATGCCCGAAGCGGCGTAGCCGGGGCGCGCCTTTTTCCCGCCCTGGAGTGGGCTGGCCTAGACACTGATGCGGCCGGCCACGCCCTTTGGGGCAGGCAGGGGCGGGTGTACGCCCGCCCTGAAGACGGATAAAAGGAGCAACAAGCCAAGAGAGCATCCTCTTGTTCCTGTGCTCTGAAGCTGCACCTCCTCGCTGCACGTGAGCTCGAGACGGAACGAAGAGCCAATTTTGACCCACCCACCAGCCCCTGAGGACAGCTACTTGTTGTGAATAAAGTTTTGATGTGGTGACTCTATTTTCTTTCAGGTTGTGACGATTGTCGTGATATTTTGAATCTGCAATAAAGATGGTCATGTATTGGATATTTTCAAATAAAGTATTTGCACTAGTGTTGATCAATAATCATGCTTATAATATATAATTCTTTAGTAATTTAGTTTTAGATAGTTTGTCGTATTTATTGTCGGGCGGTAAGGTCATGATCGGTGAGCACTAATTGGTAGATCCCTATGAGTGGGCGTCACCCATTACCGATGGGAGCGCTCGAGGGAGGTGGCCATTGGCCCCTCAACGGGGAGGCGGTTCCTTCTAAGGATGGGCCGCCGAAAGGAAAGGAAAGGCGGTCAAGGCCCCTTCCTGGGTAGGAGGGGTTACAGCCCCCTTTCTGGAGAATTTCCCGGGGCCAGGTCATCTGCGACGGCAGATGTGGTAAGTTGTGTGGGGTTTGGGAGGGGGGTCTACGCTACCTTCTAGATACCTCACACGAGTCCTCGAACGACCTTTAAGTGGCGTCGAGTTTAATGGGGCCCCCGTCAAGTCAAGGGAAATTGGTAGTGGCACTTGAGGTACGCCTCTGTGCGGTCGCCCCTCACAAGTGAGGGGGTCATTTCTGGTTTAGGGATCTTGACACCGGTTACGACCTTGCCGTTGGCCCTTAAACGTTAGGATGTACAATTTCAAATTACAAGTTAATATTTTGTAGGATGTTAGTTCGGCTAGGAGAACCTTTGTATTAGAGCATATGTTAAGGTTAGCCAAACATCGCAAATGTGGAAATGAAATTGTACATAATATGAAACTGTTATTTTCATGTTTTAATTTTGTTTCATATTTTAATAAATACGGCCGGGAGGGTCACTCCCTCCCGTCTTCCAAAAGTTCAGAACTGTTTCCGGTTTCCCATCCTTGGGGATTGTGTTGCGAGGGGGTGGCGGGTATCTCGGCCATATGAACTAGTATAACTTCAGCTTGACAGTGCACTGCCGAGCCTGTGGGGACAGGAAACACCTGGGTGCTAAAAGGCAGGGGGAAAGCACCAGTGAGTGACAGGCATAACTTCCATCTTATTCAAGATGGGGTTTTACATAAATATGTGGCCTAACTAAAATGTAGTACTATAAAGCAATCTGAACATCATAAAGAATTTGTCTTGATTGCAATTGTGCTAACTCGGTCGGTACCTATAGAATCTTGTAATGGACATATGAAACACTGCATATTGCACATTGTTAACAATGCACAAAATTGCAAACCCACAAAATTCTTCTACAAAACATAGAGGTTTTTCTCAAACACAATCCAAAGAAACAGGACCTGTGGATAGAGAGAAGTAAACAGCGAAGCCCTAACTGAAAACCACCAAAGGGCAAAACCAAAAAGAAGTTGCAAGGGCACAAATGAGTGTGAACTGACTAGAGATGCAGAAAAGACCTTTGATAAGGTGTCTAAGCTCTTTCTAAGATTGATTATCCATAAATTCAACCTCAGACCCTACTTTGAATGGGAAACAGCCATTACAACGCAACTAAAACAACGCACTACCATTACAACAAAGCCTTTACAATGCAGGACCCATTACAACGCATGCCGTTACAACGCATGCCATTACAATGTAAGTATGGGTAAGAATTTAATTAAATTTTAACCCCTACACCATCCAACACTTACCGTACTATTACGCCCCCCTGGAGTTAGAATAATAATTTTAACCCCTACACTATCCAACACTTTCACTACTATTACATTCCCATTAATTAAAACAAAAAATAAATACTTACCCATACTTACGTTGTAATAGCAGCTGCGTTGCAATGGCATGTGTTGTAATGGCATGCGTTGTAATGGATCCTGCGTTGTAAAAGTTTTCTTGTAATGGTATGCGTTGTGAATGTATGCGTTGTAACGTCATACATCCCTTTGAACAGATGGTACTCGTACTATATGATAACCCTTCAGCTGGAGTCAGGGTAAACAGTTCCCTTTCTGAAAAGTTCAAACTATCCCAAGGCACAAGGCAAGAATGCCCCCTCTCCCCACCTCTCTTTCAATTACCCATAGAACCCCTCCTAACTAAATTACAACATTACTCAGTCATCAAAGGCATCCCATTTGGCTCCAGAACTTACAAGGTAGCAGCATATGCTGACAATGTCCTCATCTTCTCTGAAGATATTGAAGCAGCCAAACCTGAAATTCGCAATCTGATTAATGCCTATGCTAAAGCCTCTGGTTGCACATTCAAGAATGAAAGAATAGAGGTCTTCCATCTCAACCCAATGTGTCCTCCTTCAATCCTCAGAACTAGCAAAATCAAATAGCAAAATTATCACCTCAAATACTTGGGGCTACAATTGGGTAAATTGCTGCCCAACTCTCGTGCACATATTGAGAACACAATCCTTTAAAAAATACAAGACCTCATTTAGACATGGTAGCCCAACCAAATGACCTGGTAGGGCAGATTAGAATGTACCAAAATGCTAATGGCACCAAAGGTGAATCTCATAACCGCATGTACCCTCTACAACTTTCCATTATTTTCCTTAAACTCCTCAACAAAGCTCAACAAAGCTATTATTCATATTTATTTGGTGCAGTAAAATACACCAAATCGCTGCAAAGTGCTTATTATTGGACAAAGAGAAAGGCAGAGTCTGCCTCCCCAACTTCACCAAGCTTCAAATGGCATTCATACTCAAACAATCTATGCATTGGTTTCACCCAAATCCTCCTCTCCACCCTCCCATCTGGACAGCCATCAAGTGAGATATTTTCTTCACTTTGACCACCCCCTGCTGCCATCTCAATGGATCACTTCAACTCACTGCCCTCCGTAAATATACTCAAAGACTAAATACTGACAATGACACAGCTGGACAGAAAATATATTGTCAAATTTAAAAACTCCTCTTATGCTTCACTCTGGCTCAACCCACTGATACAAAATTGAAGTTAAACCCTCAACTTGCATACCTGTTCATCACACAATATCCTATACATTAAAGAAGTGATTGATCGAACCAACCTGTTGGACCTGGCTTTTTTGAAAGATTTATCCCCAGACCTTTTGCTTTTTGTCCTCCTGTCTTTGACCTGGTTTTTGTTGGTTTTAGGACTTTCGGAACTTTACCACTGCTATTCAGTGCTAAAGTGCATATCCTCTCCATGTAAATTATGTTATTGATTGATGTATCAATGATAAGCATATTTTATTTACTGATAAGTCCCTAGTAAAGTGTACTGTGTGTGCCCAGGGCCTGTAAATCAAATGCTACTAGTGGGCTAGCAGCACTGTGTGTACCACCCACACACAGTGTGGTAGCTTTTCAAATATGTCTCAGACTTGCCACTGCAGTGTCTACCCGCATAGTTTTTAACTTTCATGTCGACCTGGCAAGTGTCGACCTGGCAAGTGTACCCACTTGCCAGGACCTAACCTTTCTTTTTATTACATATAAGTCACCCCTAAGTTAGGCCCTAGGTAGCCCCATGGGCAGGGTGCAGTGTTTGTAAATGGTAGGACATATAGTAGTGTGTTTTACATGTCTTGATAGTGAAAAAGGATGTGGCCTAATTGGCTAGGACAGTTGATCTCAAATCTGTGGAACTAGGTTCGAGTCTTGTCAATGATGCTCAACATGCTAGGATTCTGAACAAATCATGTAATCTCCCTATGCTTAACAAAAAAAAAGAAATGTGTCCTTGTGTAACGTAACGTGTGCTCATGTAACGCGCTCTGATACCTTCGGGTCAAGTTTGCGCTATATAAAAATCCAGAAAAGAAAAATGTTTTTCTTTATTGTAAGGCTGCCTCTCTCATGGGTTATAATTGGAGCTGCCTTATTAACAAGTGTTAACTTTCAATTGGCAGGAGACAGAAATTTGGAGTTTAGGTTTCCTGAACTCAGAATTTAAAAATATATCTTTTGGAGAAGATAGATTTTAAACTGTGTGTTTGAAAATTCCACTTTTAGAAAATGGACATTTTCTTGCTTTACCATTTTATGTGCCTCTGCCTGCCTGTGGAATCAACTTCTGGGTTTAGTGTGACAGGAGCTGTTTGTGCATTCACTCCAGACACTTACACAAAGGTAGCTGAGGTGTGCCCTGTGTATGCTGATGAGCCACCCCGGGCTAGAGTGGTGGGGGGAGTTGCCACTAGCACCTGAATAGGCTGTGGATGCCCTCCACAATGCTTTCCCCACCCCCTGTAGCTTGGCTAGACCAGTTAGGGCAGGACAGGTTTTGCTGACCAAGAGATTACTTCTGGAATCAAGTGGAACCTCTGCTAAGGAAGAAGAGCTGGAAAGCTATGAGGAGTACTTCCCCATTTGCTCAGTTGACCTGCAGTTGCTGTTTCTGCTAAGGAGATGACAAAGTCTGAACTTTGCTGTGAAACCTGCATGAGAAGAATTTCCAAGGGCTTATGTGTGCTTGCCTCCTGTTCTGAGGTCTCAGGGACACAAAGACTTTACCAACAGCTTTCCTGAACTCCACTGCTGGGAGTTCTGACCTGCTAGGTTGTGCCAAGTTCAGTTCTGGGCCACTGGAGGTTGGTCCGCCTACTAGCTGTGGAGAACTGAAGACACCATCAAAATCGACGCAACCCACTTCTTGTGGCTGTTACATTCGATGCTGCGCTGCCATGCTGGAAAAACTTCTGATTTATGGCCCTGTGTGGCCAAAGAATCAATGCAGTGCCTGTCAGCAGCCCGAAAAATCCCTGCATGCCTAGTCCCGCGCACCGACCTCTGTGCGGCTAAAATAATCGATACATCACTGGATTGACTCTGACAAAATTGATGCAGCGCATGTGTGACACCAGCCACATTGACCTCCTGCGTGTCCAGATTTCCATGCAACGCACCTGTATACCCAATCTACATCAATGCTGGGGCTGCAGTAAGAAACCGACGCATCACCTGCCCACATAGTAAGAAACGACGCATCACCTCCTCTTTAGTAAGGAACCAACACATCACCTTCCCTAGCACAAGGAATCAACACATCACCTTCCCTGCGCGTAAGTAACTGATGCATCACTTTCCCTGTGCTAATTTGTCTTGTGATTTTGATGTATCTCAGGTACTTTGGAACAAAAGTGACGCATCCATAGTTGTCTATTGACAAAACAGTTTTTACCTTTTAAAAGTCATAGTTTGATATCCTTGTGTTGGATATTTGTTATTTTGGTCGTTTGGTTTAGATAAAGGTTTTTTATTTTTTTTAACAGTTGTGGTGCCGTTTTGTAGTGTTTTCAGTGTGGTACTGTGTGTTATGAGCAAATGCTTAATACATTGCCTTTGAGCTAAGGCTGACTGTTTGTGCCATGCTATCAATGGCGTGAGCAGGGGTTATTTTAGGTTTGTAACTCCCTTATCCTGACTATAAGGAAGGGCCTCTACTTGGACACGGTGCAATCCACTGCCAACTAGAGACCTCCAATTCTACCACAACCCTATTCTGTTCTCACTTCTACAAACATTCTCCGACATCCCCAACAAGGAATTTTACAATTTCCTTAAACTCAAAGTTGCGATTAACTGTAAACCATTCAAACCTGAACCCAGAAAACCTAAGCATTCTAAAGAAACTAGCTTTACTTGCATCCCAAGACCACCAAGACTCTAAAATATATAAAGTTCTTCAGGAACACACTTCCAACCCCATACAAAAGTATCAAAACAAATGATCTGGGTCATGCTGTGCTGAAGGTTGCACTCAACTAACTGATGAAAACTGGTCACATATGTTAAAATATTCACCAAGCTCAAGATCTCCCAACGTCACCTTCAGGTGTAAATACTGGTTAGTGCATTGTTCCTTGTGGACCGTAGGCAAACTGTATAGATTGGGTCTATTAAACTTGGACAATGCAGGAACTATACATCCGAGGTTGGTGACCTCGAACACATGTTATTTTCTTGCCCCATGCTTCAATGTTAATAGGAAGACATTTACAAAGCCATTAGCAACATCTTCTGAGGAAAGGTTATTCTGGACCCAGTCCTAATATGAATAGCCCCTGGATTCGTCTAAGTCCCACATCCTTATTCAACTTGCTACTCACACTAGGAGTCAAAATGATCCTGTGCGATTGGAAAGACTTCAAATCTATCTCTTACCACGCTTGGTGGGCCTGGACAATGCTATCCTCAGAAGCTTGGACAATGCTATCCTCAATCAAAACTCAACCACAATAAATCTAAACTAAAGCAGTACAGTCTACACCTAGATGCTTACATATAGACAAGCACACCCTTCAAAAAGGGTACCGAGATAAATCCCATCTATCACCTCTTTTTCCATATTAAGCAGCTTGGGATACTATCCAACCCCCAAACGCAGCCCACACCCCCCTCCCAACCTCCCCCCACACCCTACTCCCACCCTCAGCCACAATGTGCAACCCTTGCCTCTTATACTGTCACCCCTTTCTTCAATACTATCTCTCTCTTACCTACTCTTTCCTCTCCACTCTTCTTTTCTTTCACTCGAGAACTAAACCATCATCTAACCATGAGAGCTATTCGTGACAGTTAAATCAACCAATGAAATTTGATGACTGGACTTATCTAATGAACTATGCCATCCTCCTCCACAATGTGTTTAAATAATCTTGCATGAAATCGGCAAACGCTTCTTTTAGCTTCTCATGTATCATACGAATATCACTGTACTGTTTTTACTTCTCGTCTTTATTCTTTTGTTTCGGTTTCTTTTCTGTATTGTATTTTTTTAATTTCAAAATGGTTAATAAAATGTTAAATTACATAGGTTCAACACAGCATGTTTATTTAATAAAATATGACAAAGGATAGCATTGACAACCACAACACCCCGTTTTTCTATCTACCTTTCAGTGTTGACACTGGTGGTGTACTGGCTTAAACTGGAAAACAAAATCAATCTTGTCAAAAATGTTCAAACTAGAACTCACAGCAGAAGGGTTAAGTTAGAATGAGACCACCGGCTATCTTGGATCATGGCAGCACTTCCTCTCCAAAAGCAGCCCCTTGCCTGCACCCTACTGGGAATATATTATTAGCCAATATGCAGCTAAAAGCACATATAACTTCACCTCACTTGTGTTTGTTTGAGATGAAAAACTACACATTAATATGTTTGATAACTTGAATTTCTCAGCAATGTCATTCTTATATTCATCTTATTAGGGCAAAGGAAAAAAACTTAAATATAAGTGAATGTCAAAAAGATAATGGCCGACAGGAGGAGTGTCAATGGCAAATTTCTGGACATGTGATGGTAAATAACTAAGTAGTCATCGTGCGTACCTCATAATGACCATTTTATGTTCTACTTAACTGTGGCTAACAAGTGTGATGTTCAATATAGCATTTCTGTAACTAACATGATATGAACTAATTAACTCTTTAGCATTATGTTAATTTCTCAATAATTTGTCATTCCCTAATAAAATACTATCACATCACAATGGTGGCTTTATTGTATTTAAAATGCAAATGTTTTTTTATAGCTGTAAGCCATCATATACTTAGCAAAATATTTGTCTGGTTTTTTTAAATATATAAAAATGTGTCAATATTTATACATTAGATCAACACAACATTTTTCATCATAGCATATGTGGCAGTCAAGATGGATATTTCCATAAAATATTAATCTGTAACATAACTGGAAAACACTTTTAAAACATATATATTCTTATGTCTATTGTTAAAAATAAGACTACCACCTTCATACTACTCTTGTGCCTCTAGCCGAGCATGGATGGTCCACCAGCCTGTTTTCAGGACTCTTCAATGCAGTGGAGTAAGCTTGCATGCCTCCTCTGTTATGGGAGGTTATTCAAAACACATCCTGTACTTTCTGACATGCTTAACGCTAGCAGCCACCTCAGCACTTGCCTCACTCCTTGACTGTGCTTGGATTCCCTCCAACTGCAGCACGTGTTGGGTCCACATCGCTTTATTCAGCTGATTTTCTGACTCCCTTAAAGCTGAGGATAGTTTGGCTGGAGGAAGCAGTTTCCGTACTCACTGTGGAACCGGAATGGTTTGGTTTGCAGTCTGGTCTACGCCTCAATCCAGGGAAATGGAAATTGTTTCCCAGAATGAGCTGCCTGTTGTTGGGATATGATGGGTCCCTGAGGGGGTCGATATTTGGGGATTACACTGACCCATACCAGCACCCCATCCTTAACTGAAAATATAGGGAGGAGAGTTGACGGTATCAAGAGATCTGTGGCTTTTTGGAAGGAACTCCAATTATCGTTAATGGGGAAAGTGGCACTGATTAACATGGTTGTCCTCCCGAGATGTATGAACACACTACAGAACTCCCTGTATTTGGTTCCACAAATGTTTTTCTCTCAGCTGCATAGCTTGATCATAGAGTTACTGTGGGGGCGCGAACGGAAGAGGATAAAGTTGAGCACTCTTCAGAGATGGTGGGGCTGGGGGGGCTGGAGGTTCCTCGGCTACATTATTATTACATGGCAGTGCAATTGTAGCATGCAGTGCATTGGTTAGATGAACACAGCAATACGGAGAAAAAATTGTTGGCTGGCACATACCTAAGAATTCCTCTGCTGGAGCTTTTCTTGTTGAGATCCAAAGTGCCAGAGTATTTTCTCTATGTCATATGTCACGTCACATCGGTCTGGGGAATGGTGGTATGGAGAATAATCAAGAGAGCACCATATGCCCCGGAGACTCCGCTGTGGGTGGTCGCACCCTTTAAACAGATAGGGCAAACCATGAATGTTAACAAATGGAGGGAGGGGGGTTGTCTTGTGCTGGGAGACTTATATATTGCACAGCAGTTCATAACAAGAGAGGAAGCAGACAACACCTTCCAGTTGGGTAGGGGACAGTTCCTGTAGGACGCCAACATTTCAGCAGTGGCCAGAGAGGTATGGCCGGCATTCCCACAGGAGCCGCAGGTCACCATGGTGCTGCAGATGGTGACCACCTTGGAAGGGGGAAGAAGGTTGGTTTCCCTCTTCTATAGGGCACTAAGGGAGGATACTCCCGCTGCTCCCTTCCCAATACATGTGAAGTGGCACACTGCTCTAGGGGAGCCCCTTACGCAAACACAATGGCAGAAAGTCCGTGAAGGGGCCAAGCAGATAAGTTTGAATGCACTCTTCAAATGAACTCAATATAATTGTACCAGACATGCCTCACTCTCCAAATATTACATAAAACATACCCGGACCAAGCAGACACATGCCCTAGATGCTCGGATGCATATTTTATCCATATGTTATGGGACTGTCCTAGACTGGCACGCTACTGGGGGGCTGTTATAGAAACTTTGCAGGCTATCACAGGATGGACTATACCTGCCACTATTAAAGGGGTGGTGTTGGGGTTATCACCTACGCCAAAAGCTAAGAAGCTCACTAGGAGGTTTATACAGCTAGGCCTCGTCTTAGCAAAAAGACGAATCGCAGTTCACTGGCTAAGTCCAGAATCGCCCACGTCTGAGAAATGGATTAGAGAAATGATGGAATGGGTCACTGCGGAAGTAATACGGATGAAGAAGGTCAGGAGGGATGACAAGCTTGAAGAAGATGCGAGGGCTTGGTATTTAATGAATACAGAATTGACCACAGAGAGGGGATCCTCAGAGAGGGAGGTGCTTTCCCTGAGTCCCCCTCAGATAGAGACCAACACGTCACGCCCACCCGTGGTTGCCCGCACGCTAGAGAATAACACAGAAACTTGAGGTAATTAATAGGAGGATGGTCTCCTAACCTTGCAATAAACAAACTCACCCATGTCCGGGGTATGGGAGGGAAGGGGGGGGGGGTACGTTTACAGTTATTGTTACCAATGGTTGAAATACTGATAATGACATTTGAGATTGGTGAATTCTAGTTGAAAGTTTTGCAAAGTAACAACAATATTCTATGTTAAATTGTTGTGTATCCTGAGAAACTGAACCTGAGCACACTGTACTTGACATGATATGCCTGTTTCGAAAAGTGTTTTATCATCAAAATGTCAATAAAAAAGATTTAGAAAAGAAAAAAAAGCTGAGGATAGTTTGTAGGATGCCTCAACAATAACTTTGGATTCTTCTTCTGAAAAACTAGGGGTGAGCTCTTCATTTTCTTGAGCCAAACGACTGCTTTGACAGGGAAATTCATACCTGTACAAATAGGTATGTGTTATATGTGAATGGTTCATTGAGACAAAACATGCAATTAATGATTGAATAAGCTACAAAGTGATGTTAGTGTACGCATATTACAGTGAGGCTAACATGTTTGGCTCTGACATTACAATATTGCCACAATGTTTTCAAAAGAGGTGTATGACAACAGTGTGCAAGTCCACCATTTGTTATTAAGGGCCTCATTATGATGTTTTTCGGAGTTGCCTCCCACCTACATCTATGCGGTTGCGCAACTGACAGACCTCCGGTTGGTAGTCCCGAAACCGCAATTACGATGCAAATACACATGGTGCGGTCGCAAACTCTCATTTCTCTATGGGAGTTTGTGCGACGGTCAGACACCGGCCACAGCACAAACTCCCATAGAGAAATGAGAGTTGCTGTAAATTACGATTCTCCTATTGCCATGACCAGGGAATCTGGATTTCATTAAAGACACGGAGGCTAACATTATGCATTATTCTTTTAATGCAACTTCAAGCAGCCATGTTAAAGTTATCCATCACAAAGCAAAGCTTTGTCAGATACCTCTGTCCTTCAAGACTGAGGCGATGGCCCTCATAACTTTGGTGAAGCACCAGGGGGCAGAGGATAGACTGAAGGGAAGAGCTCCGAACTGGTATAGGTGATTGTTCCAAGCAAATAGGAGGACTCAATCCCCTTCCTAGGGTCCTTGCCCAGTTTAAATAAGAACTTAATAAGTTCTGGGTGCAGGTTTTGAGTGAGACAAATTTTATCTTGGACCATGCGTCTTGGGCATTCAGCCTTTAGGATATTCCTTGTGTCTCTTTCAAGGGGGTTTCTTACCCATCCCTAGATAAACTTGGCCATGTGGTTCTGAACTCCTAGGATTTTGAATGTTACAGGGGGAGAACATTTCCCCACCTAAGGGATCAATGATTATTTCCTTAGAGGAAGAGGGGAGTTCATCCTCTGAGAGAGCAAAATCCGGATCATTCTCATCTTGATCCAGGTCAAGGATATATTCATCCAATAACTCAGTTGCTCCTTGATCAATATCAAATAAAAGGGGGTCAGATAGAGTACTTGGTTAAAGTGTGCCGCTTAGGGCATCCGGATAGATTGTGTCGCTATGGACACCTGATGTCTTTGGGGTGCGTAGACCCACCTTAGTGTTTGAGGCGCTTAGTCCTCCTTTAGGTTGTGAGGTGCATAAGCCTCACAATAGGTTTGTGGTGCTTGAACCTCCCAGTGTGCTCAATGGACTCTCCTTTTCTAATTTATTGGTTTTCCTTGACCTTTTTCCCCCACATTTATTAAACTCTTCAATGGGCCCTTCTTGGAGTGCAATGGGGTTGTTAGCTTCAGGTAGGGGTCTCTTACCTGCAACAATGTGGCTGATGGTTTCTCTCATGCATGAGCGCATCTCTTTTTGTATTAATTTTTTATTAAGCTCTGCATTAGGGTTGGGAGTAGGGGCTGGAGCTTGTGAATCATCTGATTCGACATCGGACATTATAAATTGGTTGATCCGTGATGCAGCGATCAGCAGGGCTGGACTGGCTACCGGGCATTTTGGAATGGTGGACTGATTTTGTTGATGGGGACCTGCGTGTACTGAACGGAATTCATTTACTTTAATTATTTTGAAGCACACGCAGGTCTCCATCAACAAAATCAGCCCCCACCGCAGTGAAATCAGCCCTCAACTCGGCAGCATTCCAAAACGCCCGGAAGTCAGTCCGGCCCTGGCAATCAGGGATCGATAATTGTTTTACTAACATAGGCCCATTTACACTACACAACTGATCCCTTCACACTGGGTGCCAGTGTGATGCAAGTGTATACCCAACTTACTAACTACAAGAATAAAACCTGCATTTTCTCCTAACAATACATATAACTTGTGGTGATGAATGTGTAAAGTTGAGAAGTTGGTGGCAGCAATATGTACCTATCTATACCTACTAAATAATCAACAGACTCAGTGTAAGTTTTATAATATTTATCATTAGCAATGTGAAATAAAATGCTCATCAAGTACAGTTACAAAAACATAATTCATAGACAACATTTGCAATGTATAGAAACAAACTCATAACAAATAAACAGTGCATTGATAGAGTGGATTGGTGAAGAGAGAAAAGTTTTGGAGATAAAATACATTTGCAAATGATTATGCAAATGCAGGAGATTATCTATACTAACCCAAGTAAAAATCAGGGTAATCTACCCTCAGGCCTAAGGGCAGTAGGCCACTTGAGAAAAGTAAAGCGGCAAAGATTAAGAGGTCCATTAGGATGGCGGACAGACAAGGTCCGTCCGCCATCCTGTCGGGGACCGGTACCGTCCGCAAGAAGGGCGGAGGAACCGATCCCCCAATTAGGATGCATCCGCCACAGTGGCGGGTGCATCCCACATTTTTTACATTGCGACGGACGGTGTTTGAAGCACCGGCCGCCGCAATGCAAAAAATGCACTTTGTCTATTTCAATGCACAACATGACAGGCACCGCGCGGTACCTGTCATGGTGTACATTGAAATGCTGAGGAGTCCCATAGGTACCCTCCATGTGCACACCCCACCCCCCTTCACCCTGGGGGCCTGCAACGAGCCCCCAAAGCAAAGACCTTATGCCTTTCAAGGCATTCCTCACCGGCCCTCCTAATATGGCTGGCGGTGTCTGATAAACACCGCCACCATATCAGGCCTTTTCTGCCGCCTGGATGGCGGTGGCGATCCGTCCGCCATCCCAATGGACCCCTTAGTTATGAATCTGGAATAGGTAGGCCTCTATCTGGAAACAGCAAACCGACGACAGCGACGATCTCCCGCTAGCTGACCAACACCTACTTCACCGCGCTAAAACCACACACCCCAGGGCACCTCAATTATACCCTAAAAAAATGTCCAACACACATTTGTTTCAATATTACTTCCAGATTCATCTCTCATTGGCTAATAATGGGGGGTTCTGTCACACCACTCCCATCATGATCACTTTGTTCACTAGCTTATTGTTTTAGACTTTCAGCATTACTACTGATCCTTCTCAGGAAACAACTTTTGAATGCAATAATGTTACATGTTCTACATGCTGCAAGTCTCTGTGCCTCCATTGTTTGTTTCTGCCATCTCGTGAAGAAAGTTGCACGCTTCTACTTGTTTGTCAGTATTTTCCTTTCCTCAACCTTGGCAGACAGTCAGCACATCCTGAAGGACATTTTCATGCTTTTGGTTCTCGCCTCATTCAAAGCCCATTTTAATTCTTTTATTTCTCTCCTAGTAAAATTAACCCCATACTGGCATGCAGTAAAGAAGGCCCATGCTTGTATTTTCTACAAGAATAAAAAAAAACATTTATTATTTTCATGAAATGTAATTCCATTGCACAGCATCCCAGCATTGCACTAACCGATGCACAAACTGTGTTAATTCCTAGCAGAATAATATTAACATGCACAAAAGTAGCATTAGTCGTTTTATTATTTTTTCAAAGCCATAAGCAACTGCGGCCTAGTTTTCATGCATTAGTACACACATTAGTTTTACACATGCACAAAAGCATTTTCCCTTATTTTAGCATTTATTAATAAAAATCTTCACAGCACACTGTTAATATATGTTACTGAGGGTTCAATAAATTAAGAATGTACTGCTTTATATATGGACTGAGATTGATGCAGTGTTACTTGTTTGAATTTCATACTTGCCTTTCAGTACCCTGTGGTATTTTGAATGATCTAATGTTAAATAATGTGTCAAACATGCCATCACACGCATCAATTCGAGTGTTATGTATATAAATTGATGGATTATAGCATTGTTGACAGATCAAACTCATTTTTGTATGTAACTGTTTATAACACTTTCTTTCTATGTCACAAAATGCACTATGAAACTGGTTACTGATACCTATCATTGTAACCTCAATATGATGTTGGTACACGAGAGGCAAACGTGCGGTTTCCAATGATCCAGTGGAACTTATAATTGTTTTTTCCCTTAGAAATGAATACGACCTATTCTTGAGTTAATACGCCAACATTGGCTCATAAATATCTTATGTAGTTCTAATAACAAACTTGTAAGTTCCCATTTCAATATGGCGGAGCTGAAATTTCGAGCGTAAACCTAAATGTACTAATACGCTAACAATTATGTTGCCGAATTTTAATATCTCTTAAAAATAACGTAAGCAATTTCACAATGAATTATGAGGCCCCTGACCGCGGTATACTAGATAGCTTTTTGGTTAAGGTTCTTTGAATGTAAATTAAGCAGTCCACTTTCTATATCTATGCATGCAATCACAAACACGGCGTGGGAACAGCGGTCACCGCAGCATGCCGATTGTCTTGGAACTGAAAAGACTTATCCCGGTAAGTCTCCGTGACTGCGGTCTTTTGTGAGGCTTACTCAGAAGTTGCTTTTCTAAATTCTCACAGTTCCAGTAAATCAAATTGATCCGCATTTGTTACCTCCGCAGCGGATCCGGTCCTATACCTGCCCATGAACCTACGGTCTGAGCAGCATATGATTTCTTGAGAGAAAATAAGCATTTGAAAAAAGCAATTGACTATTGGGTAAGGTGTTTCTTCTGGAATAATCGAATTTCTGAAATAACCCCTATGCCCATATTTTAGTCGCTGGGAATAGTTTCTCAGTTTTTAATATAAAACAAGTGAAATTGTGTATTCAATTACCCAAACCTGTTTTAGTCCATATATAAAAGAATGATGAATTAAGTATCAAATTGTTCTTTTATACTTTTTGAACAACAACAATATTGAAGTGTGCTTGGTTCCTTTATTCATTTATAGGACCACCTTAAATTTCTTTGAAAATTGAGTATGCAGAGATTAAAAGCCTGCTACATCATGAGAACATAGTGTTATACCTAAGCTCCGTGGATAAGGTAATGACACAGCCATAATTCTTTGGTTCAGAATATTATCAAAGAATTACAAGAGAGTGAGTCAAATGACCACCCTATTATGTTTTTAGGAATTATTCATTAATCTTGGGACAAAGAGTGAAGACATTCTACTTGGTCCATCTCTACTATAGGGTAAGCAATTTTCCTTCCTTACCCTAGGGTTTTTTGCGATACTAATTCTGGTCGCAATTTTAATGTAACAGCCTGATGTACATCCTTACCTCATTTCAGGGCCAACACTACTCCTCGGGTTGCCCAATGTACTAGCCCTGATGAAGACTCGCATGGCCACGGTCCAACTTACCTTTAGGCCCTAAGACGAGTCGAAACGTCGACACTCCTTTTCTTTTAATACCTGGATTGTGAAACACATTTTCTGGTGCAATAGGTTCTTGTAAGCAATGTCTCCATTCAATGAAAAATGTGTATAAAACATATATCACAGGCCAGGTTATTGTAAGACGGTGAACTGTGCAACCGATCTATTGTGAACACAATATTGTAAATATCTTTATGTCTTTATCTACATTTTTTCTACTAAGCACCTGACATTTCCTTATCTCCTGCACGCTCTCTTTGGGCAACCTTTAAGCCTCTTACATAGAGATAGTTGTAAATGCAATGAATTAAAATTGCCCCTGATTTTGTAATTATTGCTGTTGCATTTTTTGTTTTCTTCTTTGTAAATATTTAATATAATTGAATGTGTAGGGTTGATCTGAAAGACATATCCCATAACTTTGTGGCAACATTGAACATGTAGTGATCAATTCAATTTTACTGAAAGTAATGGTTGAAGACCACTGTATTTCAATAGAGGGTTCAATCCGAGCAGGTTTTAATTACACAAAACCCTGCTCCATCATCCGCAAAGGGTTAATTCCTTAATAAGGTGTTAACACCAAATTAACTCCCAGGTAAGGGACTTAAAAATAGGTATGTAGGAATAAATAATGTAAATAAATGTCCCAAGCATAAGGATCGTTTGATTAATAAATATCCAAAGGTATGACTGCCCTGATAGCTCAGTATCAAAATATCAAGGGACAAAATATCAAATTATCGAAATATCCAGGGCAAAATATCGAGGGACAGAATATAGAATGCCTATCTACAAACAGGTAAGTACTAAAATATCGATTCCAAAATATAGAATGTTAAAACATAGTTCACTAAAATATCGATTTTTTTAAATGTATTAAAAATACTAGAAATGTAATTAAACAATGAACATAATTAAATAAAACATAATTAAAATATTGTAAATAAGTAAAATTTGAAAATAATAAATGAAATGTAAAAAAAAACTTTTTATATAAATGTACTTAATAATATTATAACATAATTATTAATCTTAATTATAAAATATTTAGAACATTAATAAAAATATATTGACATAAATATATAAATATACATAATATGTAAATAAAAATAACAAATGGTAATTAATAATGAGTCCAACAGTAGTGAAAACGTTGGATAGCGTAGGGGTAAAAATTACTATTCCCACTCCAGAGAGTGCAACAGTAGGGAACACATTGGATAGCATAGAGCTAAAAATTACTATTCCCACTCCAGAGAGTGCAACAGTAGGGAAAGCCTTGGATAGCTGGAGGGTACAAGTTATTATTCTCACTCCAAAAAGTGCAACAGTAGGGAAAGTGTTGGATAGCGGGGGTAAACATTACTATTCCCACTCCAGAGATTGCAACAGTAGGGAAAGCATTGGATAGCGGGGGGTAAAAATTACTATTCCCACTCCAGAGAGTGCAACAGTCGGGAAAGCGTTGTATAGCATAGGGGTACAAATTTGTATTCCGACTCCTGAGAGTGCAACAGTAGGGAAAACATTGGATAGCGTAGGGTTAAAAATTACTATTACCACTCCAGAGAGTGCAACAGTAGGAAAATAAATTATTTAATATTAAAATAAGATAAAATTAATGATCAATACCAATAAATAAAATATTAAAAATAATGACTAATTAATAACAATGAATTACCAATTTAAAAAAAAAAAAAATTATAAATTAATTACCAATAAATAATTATTATCAATTAATTATCAATACATATAAATAAAAATAAATAATGCCTTTATTACAATTAAATTACTTCCCACCCAATTCCCCTATAAACCCACAACCCGCTCCTAATAATAACAAATACAATTAACATAATTATCAATTAATAAAAATTAATTACCAATTTATAAAAATATATTACCAATTATTAACATTATTACCAATTCATAATTAATTATCAATTAATTAATTATCAATACACATAAATGTAATATTTAATTTACTATAGTTAAATTACTTTCCACCCTATTCCCCTATAAACCCACAGCCCACTCCTAATAATAAAAAATACAATTAACAGGATTATCAATTAATCAAGTAATAACAATTAATTACCAATTAATAACATTTAATTACCAATTAATAATTAATTATCAATCAATTATCAATACATATATAAATACAAATTAACATAGTTAAATTACTTCCCACCCTATTCCTCTATAAACCCAGAACCCGCTACGGAATTAAATTATGCAAAAATTAAATTACATAACATTCATTACTTTACAAAAATTAAACATACATTAGAAAAATATTACATAATTTTAACACATATACTACCATACATAACACTGAAAATAATGTTGATATTATGGGAATCTATATTATAAAATTCGATATTGTGGAATTCGATATTTCCTACCCCAATTTCGATATTCTATCCTATCTATATTTTGATAATTCAATATTCTGTCCATTCTATATTTTTGATTTGATATTCTGTCAATACAATAGGGGTAATTCTGCCCTGAAAATAGATAAGGTAGTAACAAGGCCTGTTAAAAATGAATCAGTAGATAAAACGGGGTCTTAGGTGCTAAAAAGCAGTCCCAAACAACAGAAGGAGACTCAGCTGTTTGTGTGTGCGTTGCTAAGTAGCGCGATTTCAACTCTGTTATTATGTTGTAAATCAACAGCGATTGGGTTAAGCATTAGCAGAAGACATGCTGTGTTTGACCATTATTGTAGCAAACGTACCAACCACATTTTGTATTTGTAGCGGCCATTTTTTATGCAATACATCGCCATGTGCTCATCATGTGCTTTGTCCTACCTCCTTGCTAACTGCACCTGAAGTCTGCCCGGCAACAGGCTATTTTTAGCATCCCCCGCTTCCAGCATGTCCAGACATGCTCAGAAGGGTCTACGGCTGTTACTAATTAGTTCCAGATAGGAATGTGTTTACTAGTTTCCGAAGACTGTTAACTCTGCCCACTTATCGATGGTGCCTTTAAATATGTCCTTGTATGGTCATGAAACTGCTCTGTGCTCTGTTTCGCCTTCTTTTGAGCCCCCTCATTGTGTATAAAAGGGGCCATGTGCTTTAGTTCGGTGTGCTACTCTAAACTGGGTGGGCTCCAACTTAGGGTGTAAGGCTAGATCCCTCGAAACCAACTCTGTCGACGTCCAATGCGTACTTCTAGAGTGGCCAAATGCCGTCAAACTGGCACTGGTCAATGTTTATTCAAGACCAGTGGGTATAGCAAATGTCTCTGGCACAATTGAGGAACTAGCCTTGTTTCTGAGTTCTATCCCGCACGGCACTTTGTATGTGGTAGGGGGAGATTTCAACTGCCAATTCGAGACGCTGCCATCATTTCTGGATGGTGCAACCATGGAGGAGGATGACCAATGGGGACTCCCTCCCTTGGCGGGCCCTCCAGTGAAGTCTTGAACACCATTAGCCACCCAAATTATGTACTTGACCCTAGTAAACTCTTTAAGGGCCTGCAATGGCCGGGTCAACGGAGATATCCCTCCTAAACCGACTTTTAATAAACCAGGGCACAACTCTCGCCTGGACTATATATTAGTGGGAACGTGTGATTGGGTCAGAGTTGTGGACTTCAAGGTAACCCCCCGAGATGAAAGTGACCATAATGCGCTGATCTTAAAATTTGCGGTGCCGGGTGTTACTATTGCCACCCAGGGGGGCGATGGTCTAATGGAGCCTACCATGATCCTATCTAGCAATCGGCGTAGAGTTAGATGGCCCAAAATCATAGGAAACCCCAAAGATATCCAGAGGCTGTATGCCAAAACTGTCCCAGTCTTGAGTTGAAAATCTTATCCAACAACTCCCATCTGTGGAGAGCCATAGAGAACTGGGGGATATTCATTTGGAGTTATGTGGTACCCTAGCCGAGGTCCTGAACCCGGTGCGGAGGGTAAAGAAAGGCAAGGAGATGCATGCTTCGTGGTATAACGCTGCCTGTAGGAAGGCCAAAGCTGACCTATTGGAGGCCATGAAGCAACATGATAATACTGTACTGATCAGGGCTAAGAGGAAGGAGTACAAACATCTTATCCAGAACGCCAAGATCGAATGGGACAATGACAACTGGTCGGATATGCTGGGTGCTCTCAAATCTAGAGACGCCCGGAAATTCTGGCAGATTGTCAAAAGCGGCTCTGCTGATCCAACTCCAGCAGTTGAGGCTCATATTGCACCTAGTGTGTGGGAGGCCCATTTTCAATCTTTGTATGTGCAGGCTGATGTAGATCAGTCCGGGGATCAAGCAGATCTACTGGCAGGTTCCACCCTCATCCCATTTCTGGAGGGGGATACATTTACCACGACAGAGGTTGGGGCAGCTATTTCTAGACTCTCTCTAGAAAAAGCTCCAGGGTTGGACAAACTCCCAGGCGATTTATTTAAACACGAACCAATGGTTTGGGCCCCATACTTACAGGTGGTTTTTAATGCAATCCTTAAAGGGATGTCGGTCCCTACTACCTGACTGGGGGCAGAGATTGTCCCCATCTTTAAGAAGGGTTCCCCTCTGCTCCCATCCAATTATAGGCCCATCAGCTTAATTGACGTCCCACAAAAGATTTTTGCGAGGCTGAGTTTGGATAGCCTATTAGAATGGATGATAGACTACTCTGTGCTGAGCCCTTACCAAGCTGGGTTCAGGAATAAAGTATCTACTATAGATCAAGTTTTCTGTCTCGTTCTCTTATTTTGGAAAACTGTACAGTTGGAGGGTGGCAGCCTCCATACTGTATTCGTTGACCTACGAGCGCCCTTTGATCTTGTACCCCGTATGAAACTTTGGTCTGTGCTTTCTAACCTGGGGGTCCCGCAACATCTTCTAAATATAGTCATCCAATTACATACAAATAACTTTGCGCAGGTCAGATGTGGCAGGGAGGGAACTCTATCCAACAGATTCCCCGTTGACAGGGGGGTAAGACAGGGCTGTGTGTTAGCACCAATCCTGTTTTGTCTCTATGTGAACGGGGTCATTGCCCATCTGAATGGGGTTGAAAACAGTGATGCCCCCAAGATCGCAGGCAGTAGGGTGCCGGCTATTATGTTCGCAGATGACACCCTGCTGCTCTCCAAGTCGCCCATGGGCATACAGCGAGTCCTCGATGGTTTCGAGACATTCTGTCAAGAACACGGCCTTGAAATCAATGCACTGAAAACCAAATATATGGTTTTCAACCCTCCATCTAAAACTCACCCCAATCCGCATATCGGTGCTAATAGGATGGAAAGGGTTCGAACTTTCGAGTATCTGAGGGTTACCCTAAATGAAAAGATGTCATGGGGGCACCACCAGGAGAAATCTCAATTAAAACTGGCCCAAACAGCAGGAGGAATCATTAGGCTGATAAGCAAAAATAAATCTTCAACTAAGCCGGTTGGCCCACCGTTAGAGATCTATAGAGCACAGGCCAGGGGGGCGGTTATGTATGGAAGCAAACTCTGGGGCTACGCGTGTAAACGTGATTTAGTAGCAACAGAGAATACATTTATTAGACAGCTTTTATCACTTCCTCTTAGCACCCCTCTGTTGCCAATGAGGCTCGATTTGGGTCTAAGACCCTTGATGAAGATCTTGGCCTACGGCCCCTAACCTTTTGGCGTAGGTTATGGTCTGTACCAGAGCTATTCAACTACAGGTCAGAGTTGCAGGAAATCCTTACTCTCCCAAATGCTGGGAAAATCCCCTGGTTGAATTACATACAAAATGAACGAGGGCGAATAGGACTTCCCACCTTATGGTCCGATCCACTGTCATCATGCTCTAGGGTCTCACGGAAGAGGCTTGTACCATGGAAGTAAACTTGCTGCACACTCACAAAGTACAGGCCTGGGCACCCTTACGGAATCATTTCTAATGGCTAAGGACATCTACAGGTTATAACCTGTTTTAGATGTTATATTTCCAATCACCATTAGGAAATTGTACCTACAATGGAGGTACGGCAGTTTGCCGATTCGAGCTTATACCAGTAAATGGTCTGAGTCCTTGCCGAGCCACTGTCCCGTGTGTAAACTAGAGCAGGAAACACCTGCTGTTCTTTTGCAATGCTTATGTGCAGGCTAGGAGGCAATGGATTATCCTGGTGTGTAAAAACCTGGGGTTCACCCAATGTCTGCATGCATATAGGGTCTTCAAATCCGATTTATCTGGGTTTATAGATTTTGCCATAGCCAAATGTCTGGGAATAGTTTGGCACAAGAGAAGACACCTATTAATTGGGGACGTATGACAACAGTTACATTGCAAATCTATCACAGTAACAATGTCTATATGTATGAGGCTGGCCCTTGTTTTATAATTGGTCTTATAATGTTTTTACCTTTCTATTTTAGCTGTTTTTAATGTAATTTTTTTTGTATCTTTTATGGCAATATGTTTTCGAAATAAAGAAAGATGATGATGATGATATACAATACTGAAGGGTGTTGTGTGGACTGTAGTACCACCTTCAAAGGTTTAATAAACTTTTCTTTTGTATTTTCCAGTTTCATTGCCAACTTCTTCCTATGGTCTGAGGACTCCGTGCAGAGAAGGGCGAACCCATTGCACTACGAAGGCCTAGCTGAGGTTTCCTTACAACAAATTGGCGCCCGACACGTGGGGCTCATCGGTGACTCGGATGCCTGAAGGAGTGGTTGTGACGAAGGATTGGAATCTCGCTGCGGACGCGATCGCATGCCAGAAGAGACCCGAGTCTTGGCATCCGAGGCGTTTTTTCCTTTCTTTCCGATCTGACCATCCAGGTGGTGCCGGTCCTCGACTGAGATCTCTTCTGTTGGCTTGCCGTGCAGTGGACATTTGGTCGAATTTAGAACTTGGCAGTTGGAATCTGGACGCCCTGTGATTGGTAAGAACCGTTGTACGGTACTTGCTGTGGGTTTTGGAAGCCTGGGATTGGCAAGGCAATTTTAGGATACGCTTGCTGTGGCAATTTTGGTTTGGTATGACTAGTCAATAATGTGTATGTGTAAGTCTAATATATGCGTTGCAACACATATAGGCAGGTAATGAGGAGATTTTTCTCTACAATGCGATTTTTATTTGAACGGCACAACGTATTACAGATACCTTAAGTGCTACTTTGATTATAATACTGCATATTTTGCACTATTTTTGGCATGCCTGCTCTTAGCGCACTTCGTAGGATGTGCTGCTTTTGTGGAAATAAACGGTTAAGTCTTGAGGAATCGCAGCCGGCTCCCCCAAAGGGGACGCCTCATAAAGATATGTACCTGAAATATGGTCTTTCTTCTATATTGTACAGCACATTGTGGAGGAAATACACGCAAAAGGGTCCTGAATTGCGTTGGCCAAAGTATGGGTCGTTTAATATGCGAAAGATTGAGTATGTGGAACAGTATATGTTTGAGCGTAAATCTAGGCAGGGCATGTTTGAGAGTGTACGAATGTGGGTGAAAGAAGTGCGTGAGCGTGAGAAACGTGAGCAAGCGCTGATTGAAAAAGAGCAACTGAAGAATGTGTATGAAAAAGCGCAAGAACTAAGAAAGAAGGAGGCGAAAGAATTGGAAGAGAGACAGGAGAAGGAGCGCCGATCACAGATATCTGGCCAATATGCTGTTCGACAACCTCTTTATCCTGTCCTTAATAAACCGCAAGATGATTTTTCTTTGTTAGATTGTCCCCCGCCTCCGTATGCCGTTCCGTCCGCTCCATCAGGCGAAGATGAGGATTCTGGCACGGATAAAACGAAACTTGATACCCGCTCCATGATGTCGGCTGACCGCGCGGCCGAACTTAGAAAGATTGCCCGTCAGGCACTTCAAGATACTGTTACTGTTTCTAGTATTTTAGAGACTTTAAAGGGATGGCAAGATAGAGAGCAGATATATATATATATATTTTTTTAAACTCTTTTTATTATGAAATAAAAAGAACAAAAGAAAAAATTAAGGTCTCAGGTGAACGCAATCAATTTACTACAGTTCGGTTCATTCGGCATTGTACAGGATCAAATAGTTAATAAATGAAGGCATCGGGATCATGGGGATTCCTGTGTTTCGATATCTGGATCTCCTCCAGGGGCTTCACAAAGGCCTCCACGATATTGGTTCCAAGCCCCCATACCTTCCCCCACTTCCGGGGGCAGCCCCTGGCAACATAGACAGCATGCTCTCTCATCATGCACCAATCGAGGTCCTCCTCCCATTTATGAACCTGAGGTGGCTGGCGGGCATCCCACAACTGCGCAATGTTGCGCTTGGCCACCATGCATGCCAGTGTCACCCATTGCTTCTGGTAATCATTGAGATCTGTTGGCTCCCATACATTCAAGAGGCACCTGCGGACTTCCATACGCACTTCTAAACCCAGCACAGCTCTCAACTCCTCGTGAACTTTCTCCCAGTAAGTTTGTATAAAGGATATGCATCAATTTGCCCACTTCTCCACATTCTCTCCTGCATGGTGCGCTAGACGCTCTACCCATTCGCTTGAGCCGCGGGTCGTTAATATAGACTCTGTGGAGCACTTTCAGTTGGACCAGGCGAAGCCTCATCTGAATAGCAACTACCTTGGGGGAGGATAGAGCCTCCGTCCAGTCCTCATCATCCATTTCAAGGCCATCTGCGCACCATTGCGATCTAAGCCTAACCAATGGGTCTTCTGCATTGTTAATTAATTTTCGGTGTATCAGGGAGATGGTTTTGTCTGGAATATGACCATCAAGCACCCGGTCCTCCAGAGGAGACGCCTCGGGGAGCTCCGCGCCCTCAGGAATATGTGCTAACAACGAGTGCCTCACCTGCAAATATCGAAAGTATTCGGTCTGGTGAAGACTGTATTGGTTTGCAAGTGAGTCAAACGTATGAATCGAATTTTTCCCCCACACATCCTTAATCTGAGTTATTCCAATGAGGTCTCATTTGTCAAACCCTTTGGATTTCCATAAGCTACCCAGTTTTTCGGAGTTAGGCAATGGAATGGCCAATGTAAGTCTGCCCTCCCAGCCCAGACTTTTGGTGGCTATGTGCCACACCCGTACGGAGTGTGCCGTTGGGCCCGTGAGGGGAAACCTTCCCGGTCTAGACTACAGCGCTCTTTCCATCCTGCCACCCGGGGCCTGACCTCTATCCATAGCATAGCCTGGATCCCCGGGGATCCCATACACAACGTGGTTCAAAGCAGCCAAATGTGACGCCCAATAATACCTCCACATGCCAGGCAGCCATATACCACCGTCAAACCAGGAGCGCGTCAATTTGTTAAAAGCTATACGAGCCCCACCATCCCACAAGAGGCACCGCTGAAGGGTCTCCATCTCTCTGAAATAAGCGGCTGGTAAGGGGTCCATTGCATTCTGTAAGGCATATAAAAAACGTGGCAGTGCCATCATTTTAAACAGGGTTGCTCTACCAAGCAAAGACAGTGGAGGAGTCTGCCAGCCCTCCACATGCCCCCGGCATCGAGTCAAAGGAGATAAAAGATTGTTATCATAGTGCCGTTTCGGATCGAAGGAGACATAAATTCCCAAGTATTTAAAACCGTCTTTCTCTATACGGATGGGGCTTGTATGTGGGATCTCCGGGGGATCTCCAACCAGGACATAAAGTACTGATTTATTCCAATTTATAGCGAGTCCGGAGTACCTTCCAAATACAGTAAGCACATCTAAAAAATACTGGAAGGAGGTCTTAGGTTTAGTGAGATAGAGCAGAACATCGTCCGCATATGACGATATTTTGTCCTCCCATTCCGGCGTCCATCGCAATCCGCGTATAGTGATGTCCCAGCGAACCCACGCTGCTAACGGTTCCATAGCCAGAGCAAAGAGCAGCGGCGACAGAGGGCACCTTTCCCTGGTACCTCTTCCGAGGGAGAAGTCTCGGGATTTGCAGTTGTTAATCACTACTCTCGCCAGCGGCTTAGTATACAGTAAGCGCACCCAATTAACAAACTCTTCACCAAAGCCTAGCTTGGTCAAAACTGCGAATAAATACGGCCATTCCACTCTATCGAATGCCATAGTGGCATCCAAGGACACCAGAACCGCCGGTTCCTCTAGCTTAGAAGCCCCTCCAAGTACTCCGTGCAGCCGACGCAGATTCAATGCTGTGCTGCACCGCGGCATAAAACCGGATTGGTCCGGATGGATCAAGGTTGTTATAACCTTCACTAATCTGGTGGCGAGGAGCTTGGCCATTACCTTGGGCTCTACATTGAGGAGCGATATGGGCCTGTAAGAGGAGCAGCACGTCTTAGGTTTAGCTTGTTTATGAATAACAGCTATATTGGCCACTCTCTGATCATATGGGAGCTCTCCTTTCTCTCGACTCTTGAGAAACATGGCGCGTAGATATGGTGCTACTCTATTGGCTTTCAACTTATACAGCTCGATAGGTATACCGTTCGGACCTGAGGCCTTGCCGGAGTTGACTTGCCGTATAGCTTGAGCTACCTCATCATCCGTAATAGCAGAGTCAAGAAAGCTCTTATCCTCATCGGAATAACAATATCTTTGATCATATCTCTATTGTCTTGTTCCGTGAAATCACTCCCTACCTCATAAATCCTCTGATAATACTCTCCAAATTCGTCAGACACTGCCTGCGGGTCTTTAATCAAACCTCGTTCTTGACTATCCAATTCAGGAACTAATCTAGACGCTCGCTCCCCCTTCTCAAGCCATGCAATCAGTTTCCTGGCCTTATCGCCATGCCCATATATACGGCTCTGTGTCGCATTATGTTGCGCCACGGCGCTCTCTCTGGCCAAAGCTCAATATTCTTCCTCCCGGAGCCTCAGTATGTGTGCATGTATGTGTATGCATACTTGTAAAGCGCACTATCACCTGACAGGCATCTTGGCGCTGTATACCGCTGTGGAACCCGTCCTGGCTTTCCCCGTGAGATGCTCCCTACTGGGCACCCCCAAGGTGAAACCAGGCATCCCAGCGCTTTAGGGCCGTTGTGGAGATTAAGCAAGCTATTGCCCAGAGTTGCAGAGTGGGGACCCATGATTAGAGTAGGCACCGAGGCGAGAATTATTGAGTCCGTGGACATTGAGCCCAAGACTCTGCCGCGTCGGGAATTGAACCCTGGTCCCGGCCAGACCTCTGCATCAGGGTCTGCCGCTCTAAACATTGAGCCACACTTCTCCATGTGGGTGTCTGCTGCTGTAGGTGATTCTGCAACCTGCCTCTCCAAAAGTGTAACCTCTACCTCCTTACTGGTAATCGCCTCCTGTTCTTCCCCTTTCCGTCTTGAAACAATGGACAACACTTCGCCCCTCACAATGGTTTTATAAGCTTCCGAAAGTGATCTGGCAGATTCCACCGATCCCTCGTTCTCTAGGAAGTACCTGTCTGCCACCTTAAGAATTTCTTTCCTTATCTTAGGGTCCTTCAATCTCCACGCCCCAATGGGAGCCACTCTACCTGCCGCCGGAAGTTCGAACGTGAGAATAAGCCATAGTGGGGAGTGGTCCGTTATACCTCTCCCCAAGTATCTAACCTCTACGATCGAAGACGCTGCTGCCGCTGGAATTAGGGTCAGACTGATTTCCATATAGCCATGTCTGAACTGGGGTGGCAGAGTGGGCTAAAGAACTGTGATGGATTAAACCCAGATCTTTTGACTGGGTGTGAGTGTTTGATTGATTCAGATGCTCCGTCCATCACCACCCCTTTTGTACCACTTTTCGCCGCCATAAGTGTGGCAGGGTATGCTCAGACGTGAGTCCCTTGCTCACTTTGCCATTGGATTCAAGCAAGCCAGGCTGAAGACGGCTGGAATGCCAGAAACCCATCCTCCGAAGCTTGTTTCCGGTCCAGGGAAGACATGGCTCGGCAGTTCGGGCTGGACTGTTCCCATGAGGCACAGGGTCAGACTGATTTGCATATAGCCATGTCTGAACTGGGGTGGCAGAGTGGGCTAAAGAATGGTGATGGATGATCTTTTGACTGGGTGTGAATGTTTGATTGATTCAGATGCTCCGTCCATTCCCAACCCCTTTTGTACCACTTTTGGCCGCCATAAGTGTGGCAGGGTATGCTCAGACGTGAGTCCCTTGCTCACTTTGCCACTGGATTCAAGCAAGCCGGGCTGAAGACGGCTGGAATGCCAGAAACCGGTCCTCGGAAGCTTGTTTCTGGTCCAGGGAAGACATGGCTTGGCAGTTCAGGCTGGACTGTTCCCATGAGGCACAGGGTCAGACTGATTTGCATATAGCCATGTCTGAACTGGGGTGGCAGAGTGGGCTAAAGAACGGTGATGGATTAAACCCAGATCTTTTGACTGGGTGTGAGTGTTTGATTGATTCAGATGCTCCGTCCATCACCACCCCCTTTTGTACCACTTTTGGCCACCATAAGTGTGGCAGGGTATGCTCAGACGTGAGTCCCTTGCTCACGTTGCCACTGGATTCAAGCAAGCCGGGCTGAAGACGGCTGGAATGCCAGAAACCGGTCCTCGGAAGCTTGTTTCCGGTCCAGGGAAGACATGGCTTGGCAGTTCGGGCTGGACTGTTCCCATGAGGCACAGGGTCAGACTGATTTGCATATAGCCATGTCTGAACTGGGGTGGCAGAGTGGGCTAAAGTACGGTGATGTATTAAACCCAGATCTTTTGACTGGGTGTGAGTGTTTGATTGATTCAGATGCTCCGTCCATCACCACCCCCTTTTGTACCGCTTTTGGCCACCATAAGTGTGGCAGGGTATGCTTAGATGTGAGTCCCTTGCTCACTTTGCCACTAGATTCAAGCAAGCCGGGCTGAGGACGGTTGGAATGCCAGAAACCGGTCCTCGGAAGCTTGTTTCCGGTCCAGGGAAGACATGGCTTGGCAGTTTGGGCTGGACTGTTCCCATGAGGCACAGGGTCAGACTGATTTGCATATAGCCATGTCTGAACTGGGGTGGCAGAGTGGGCTAAAGAACGGTGATGGATTAAACCCAGATCTTTTGACTGGGTGTGAGTGTTTGATTGATTCAGATGCTCCGTCCATCACCACCCCCTTTTGTACCGCTTTTGGCTGCCATAAGTGTGGCATGGTATGCTCAGACGTGAGTCCCTTGCTCACTTTGCCACTGGATTCAAGCAAGCTGGGCTGAAGACGGCTGGAATGCCAGAAACTGGTCCCCGGAAGCTTGTTTCCAGTCCAGGGAAGACATGGCTTGGCAGTTCGGGCTGGACTGTTCCCATGAGGCACAGGGTCAGACTGTTTTTCATACAGCCATGTCTGAACTGGGGTGGCAGAGTGGGCTAAAGAACGGTGATGGATTAAACCTAGATCTTTTGACTGGGTGTGAGTGTTTGATTGATTCAGATGCTCCGTCCATCACCACCCCCTTTTGTACCACCGCTGGAATTAAGACATAGTCAAGGCGGGACAGGGACTTATGCGCGGCCGAAACATGGGAGTACTGTATGGATCTCGGGTTGCGTGCACATCAGCTATCAATCAATCCCAAAGTAAATAGGAACTCCGAAAGCCATCTCTGTGATTGCGCCAGCACCCGGGCGGACTACGGTCTAATTCACCATCAAGCACAGCATTGAAATCACCACCCAGTACTAGCCCACCCAGGGGAAGCGCAAGAAAGACATTACTCAAGTCTCTAAACGTCTCAGACTGAAGAGCTGGCGGCACATATACGGAGAGAAGAGTAAACGTGCGTCCCCCCAGCTAGCCTGTGACGCCGGCATATCTACCTCGCTGGTCAATCCAAGTCCTCAGTACTGAAAAGGGGAGGGAGTTTTTCATCAGTATACCCACCCCCCTGGAACCAGATGTGAAACCCGTGTGCACCACCATTTTGTATCTCCCTTTGGGTAAGGCCATGCATTTGTTGCCAATTAGGTGGGTTTCCTGCAACAACACTACATCCGGGGAGTGTCTCCTAATGAGTTGGTTAACCATCCCTGTCTTGATCTTATCTCCTAAGCCATTCACGTTCCAGCTCAGCACATTTATCCCCGATCCTTTTTTTTCACGTGCCTTCGAACCCATACGTAAGAAAGATCAAAACTGGATAGTCACCTGAGTCAAAAAAATTCACAGACATACACAACTCAAACCAAAACAATAACCCAATCTCTCCAACAAACACATATCCCCTCCCCCTTCACACCTCCCCCCTCCCTGCACCCCTGCATGAGGACAGCGCCCAACCCCAACTTGCAGTGTGCCCGTCGCCCTACCCCAACAAGTTAACTAAAGATAGTACGAGGGGGAACTCAGACCCCGGCCCCTACACCCCCCTGCAAAAAAAGCCACCCGATTCACAGTCATAGATAAGTTCCATTTGAAAACCCTTCTCCCTCTGCGACATTTACGGATCAGTTAAATCCCGTCTCACTGTCACTCTGCCGCCTCCTCCTGTCTATCCTCAGTTTGAGGCTGTGTGGTGCTGTCCAACCAGTCCGATGCCGCCTCCGGATGATCAAAAACCATGCCCTCCCATCCACCTCCACCCGAAGCTTCGCTGGAAAAAGCATTGAGTAGCGCAGTCCCTTTTCCCTCAGTCTCCTTTTAACAGGAAGAAAGCTCTGTGTTTGCCGTTGTTCTGCCTGGGTGAAGTCCGGAAAGAACAAAGTTGTGTTCTCAAAGCGAAGCGGGTCCGCTGAACGTGCCGCCTGAAGAATTACATCTCTGTCCCTGTAGTTCAGCACTCTAGCTATCATAGGGCGAGGAGGCGCCCCGGGCCTCGGCTGGCCACCGGGCACTCTATGGGCCCGCTCAATCGAGAAAAAGTTACTGAGGCCCTTCGGTTGTAAGTGATTCAGCACAATGTTCTCTACAAATAGGTCTCGGGCCTGTCCCTCCGATTTCTCCGGTATTCCAAGAATTAGGATATTATTCCTCCTATTACGCCCTTCGTACTCATCCAGTTTCCGACGCGTTTCCTCTGGGGCCGCTTGCAAGGCTCGGACCTCTCGTTGCACCTCCGCCATGTCGTCCACTAGACTGGACGTCTTGATGTCTAGCAATTTAACTTTTTCGCTTGTCTTGGCATGATCAGCTCGCAATAAGTTAAACTGCAGTTTCACTGCATCCAACTTATTGTCCAATGCGTCCATTTTTTCCACCATAGACGTCTGTACTTTGTTGATAGCAGCCATGACATCGGCCAACGTAGGTTCCACTGCCTCTCCCAAGGAGTCTCCCCCAAGTGACGGAGATTTCCTTCGTTCCACTGGCGAACCCCTGGCCTGTGCATATCTGTCCATATTGTTGGATTGTACAGCCTTCGACCCTCTTCCACCACGCGAGGGGGGCTTTTCGTTGTCCAGTTTCGACGCCATGCGCGGGATCGTGATGGCCTCCGCTTGCGAGTATCAAAGCAGGACTTCACACCTTGGACTTTGTATCACACCTCAATCGTGCATACAATACACAGCCTGTGTCTGTGGTGCATTACATTTTAAGTGTACAAGGGAACCCAAGGAAGCAGTATGCTAGGGACCTTAGGGTAGTTACATCTATAAACTAAGCATGAGCGAATTTTGCGGATCTCGCGTTCGCGAATTTTGCGGATTTGCGGATTCGCAATCCGCAAAATCCGCGAATTCCCGCGAATTTGCGGATTTTTTTTTTTTGTGTTCGCCCGTGTTTCTGCCAGTTCGCGAGGGTTTTTACAATTTCGCAATTTGCGAACTTACCTGTCGGGTCGCAAGTTTTGCGAACTTGTTGTTTCTACGTGTCCAGCCTGTTTGGGACACTCTTCTTCATCTCTGTCACCACTGCCACTCTCTGACTACTCATGCCACCCTCTGGCCCACCCATGCCACCCTCTGTTTCATCACCACACCCTCTGGTTGTCCAGTGTACATTATTTTCGGCAAAGCAAAGCACACCTTCCCTGCCTCAAGTGACCTGAATTAATTTGGGGCTGATTAATGTGTCACAGAATATTTTTTTAGCTGGCACCTGCTTCCTTAGTGCGCCCTGATTAGTGATCTTTTGCACTTGCTAAGTGCTTTCATTGTTGCAAAATTAGTTACAACACCTGCCCTGCCCCAACTGACAATCATGAATTAGGGGCTGATTAATGGATTTTAACTTCCAGCCTGGCTCCTGCTTGTCTCCCTTAGCTGTAATTCAGGACCTTTGTGGCATATGTGTAACTATTCTGAGGTTCAGAGCAGGGTCACATAATAGTTTCAACTGGCAACTGAACTCTGGAGGGGCCCCTCAGGAAGCACTACAGGAAATGGCTACTAATGATGAGCCTGAACTTTTGAACCTGGTAAGTAGTTACTTTCAGTTTTGCTAAGATCGTATTTCTGCAATTTTGCACTTATTCGCGGGGCGCGAACTCACGCGAACAGTGCGAGCAGTGCGAGCAAAATCCGCTGCTCGCGGATTTGCGGATTTTGCGGGAGATTCGCGAATCTCGCGGATTGCGAATTTCCCGAAAATCCGCAAAATCCGCGAGCGGAACGGATTTTCCGCCCATGCCTACTATAAACAGGACAGTGGTCCCTAGACAAGGCAAGTTTAACAGATAAATAAAAATAGGCTAAATAGACACTATATTCTTTGTCCAGCCGGACAGATTTATTTTTTAGTAGGCAATTTTTAGAAGTATAAAAAGTGTTTAACAGCAGGACACCAGCCGATGTCAACTGACACACTAAGGAAAAAGACAGACAAGGCAACTCAACACTCTGTGTAGTTAAATCACAGTCAGACGATAGTACATACACACTATTGCTGGCATCAATTAATACATTTCATCTGCATATAGTGTGACACAGTCGACGACGTTTCGAACCTATGGGCAATACAGGTTCATCCTCAGGACATTAATTATATGCCTTCCACTTTTCAAAAGTTGTAAAAAAGTCAAAATTAACTTTCTCAACCCCTACTAAGGGCAATAATTGCCAAACCATATATTAAAAGAGAAGAAATTTAGATGGGAGAGAAAAAGAGAGACAAACAATGTACATAGATTAGGGCATTTTTAAGAAAGTCTGTACATACACAAAAAATTCAAAAAATTATAGCCTCTAAAATGTTGCAGCGGTTATCCCCATTATAAACAAACACACACAAGTGTAACCAAGGATTCATAAGCATTGACAACCCATAGCGTAAGTATTTCGTGCAGACCTCTACCAGGTGAGTAGGAGGGTACATAGACATTGCTAGCCCATAGCGTAACCACAGTGTGCAGACCTCTACCGTCATGAGTATAGCCCATATTAAGCGACTGACGATTATTTTACACAGAATAATACTAGTTGCGCAAGGTGTTTTAGGGAGGTCACAAGGGAGTATAGCTATGGGTCAAGTGCAACAGGAGAAGGATGTTTAAGAAGTTGAGGGAGCCATAAATTCTTGTACCATGACATTAGCTGACATTGATTTATTTTTCGGGCAAAAAATGCCGCCTGATATGTGGAGATCCGTGCGCAAAGTTGATGATCGCGCAGTGTATGGTGCATTATGGAAGGAGATAGAGGGGGAAGATGAGGATAGGAAACCAGCGAAAAAGCCATGTCAGTTGATTTTTGATCTTCCCGGTGCAATATTACCTAAGTTAAAAATGATTATTCCCCCTAAAAAGATTGATTGGACTATTTTAGCATCTTGTAAGCAAAAGGCAGATGAATCAGTTTCAGATTTCTTTACTCATTTCGAGGAAGCTTTTCATGATTTTAGTGTCCAGTCGCTAACAGACGATCCGGCCGACACTTGTTTGTACTGTAGATAAGTATGTTACAAATCTATTACCAGGAGCGGCTAGCCGCTTGAAAGCTAGTAAAAGCTCTTCTCCGGCATCCGTCCAGACAATGGCTCAATATTACGAGCGTCAGGAATTAGAAGCGAAAGGTAGTGAGGATAAAAAGTCTAAAGAATTAAAAACAAAGGTTATGTTATCTCAGGTTTATGGTCCACCTCCTAGAGGTAACGATAGAGGCGGACGAGGATTTTATAGTTCCTGTTACACTTGTTCAAATTTGGCCGTTGATCAATACGCGTATTGTAAGAAATTTGGCCATTGGGCAGATGAGTGTCCGTTGTTGCGCTCGCAGCGCTATGTCCGTGGCCGAGGATCAATGAGAAATCGCGCGGGAAATTTAGGACCCAGAGGCGCTATGAATGATCGTGCTAGGTTTGATTCTAATGTGCGGGTACAAAATGGGTTCAACACTTTTGATAGGCGCAACCAATACCAGATGTCTGATTACGTGCAGCCTGATTTGCATGATTCTGCTTATGCATAGGATTGCGTAGGATGGGGTAAGGAATCAGTTGAAGTTCCAGTAGATCAGAGGGTTCCTTATGTAACAGCACATGTTTTGAGTTCTACTGATCAGTTTCTGTTTGATACAGGAGCTACTCGTAGCGCTTTGTCTAAACAATTGGTTCTGAGGGCTCACCTGTCTGGCTTAACGATTACATCAATAGGGTTTGATGGAACACCTTCCCTTAGCCCACTGTCACAACCACTTGCATTCCATGTTGATAAGTTTGCTGCTCCATGCCCATTTTTGCTCTCCCCAAATACACCAGACAATATTGTGGCTCTTGATCTGCTCAAGTATTTCAGAGCCACAATAAGATGTTCCCCTGAAGGAGTGCGTGTGATTTTGAATAATAATTACCCAGTAACAGACAGAGTTTGCATTGTTCAAGAGGATACTGCATTAGCCTCCCTACCTAAAACTTTGTGGGCTACTTCAGATACTGATGTGGGACAGATGGTTATTCCACCGGTGCATATTAGTGTAAAGGAGGGAGCTGTGTTGCCACGTTTGCCTCAATATCGAATTTCACAGGAGGGTGAGTGTAACGACCGGATTTTCAGACCAGATAGAATCAGCACACCAAGACACCACCAACCCAGCCGAAACGTAACCACCTCCCTCCTCTGGACCTACTTACCAAGGCACCTGGGTACCTACCTGAGGATGGGGAATTAGCAATATACAAGCTTAGATCCTCTAAGCCACCACCAAATCTATAGGGATTACCAGAAATACCCACTAATTACTAAGGAATTCCATACACCACACTCATACCTTATAGTCTCGCGGCAACTTAGGCCCAGACTATTCTACCCTCCTCCTCATAGTGAAGGGGGCAGTTCTGATCATTTACCATTACACACTGACCTCAATCAGTGCTCACGCAAGCCACAATCCTGTGGGTATACACATTGACCACGATCAATGTTCTCATTAATGCCACTCTCTCTCTAGCAGCAATCTCACTACACACCGTATCCTTCCGGTGCTCTCACAAGCCACAATTATGTGGGTATACACATTGATCACAATCAATGCTCTCACTAATGACACTCTCTCTAGCGGCAATCTCTGTCCTATAAATACCTTCAGCTGTCTCTCCCTCTGTTGGGAAGTTTCTCTATATGTATCTAATTTCTACTGGGGATGTCTCATACACAATTGTTATATTTTATGTGGTAGATAGACAGTTCAATCCTCTCATACAAGAATGGCCGAAGTACGATATGCAAAGGTTATTCTCTGATTCAAGTGCTCCCTGCTCCCTTGCTCAGTTACCACTTACCCGGACTGGAAACGCATCCGTCCACATAACAGCATCTGACTAGAAGAAAGGTTAACTGTGTCATATGAAATAACAATTACACAATGGTTCACTAAGAACTGGGGTCCCTTTATTACACAATAACAAATTATAACAACAATATAATACTGCAATATAACATATAGCCTGAAAAGCAAAGGAAAGAATTAGAATGTGTGTGTGCACGCTAATAAGAAAGGGTCGACGTCACCTTATGAGTATGAAGTCTGGACTCAGTTGTCATCTGGGTTCCCTTCTCATCTGTGCCTTGGCTCATCTTAGGTATACAAAAACATCAACGGTCCCAAGCAAGGAGACAGAAAATAGTAAGAAATAAATATAGACCCAGTCAGTTCTATATTGGTGATGACATGTCCAGCCGGACAGAGGTCTTCAAAGTTTATACTAAATTAGAAGTTATAACAACTTAATACCTTGGCTCATCTTAGGATCACCCCTGCAGTCACGGATACACGTCTGCACCGCTATGTTCTGTCTCCTCTGCTCCCCTCCAAGTCACTGGAACCTCCCTCTTGTTCTCTGTTTCGTCTGTTGCACTCTCGCTGTTCTGCACTACTCCTCTCTCCTCTCGACCACGGACTATCTTCACCTTCCAACTTCGATCTTATAAATCAGTTTCTGCCGCTCTAGTATTCGTTCGCTCCGCTAACTTCTTCACTCTGCATGCTCTGATCTCAGTGTCAAAGCTCACCAGCTGCTCCAACTAAAATAACTTCAATCTTTCTGAGAGGTTATCAGCCTTCGGTCTTTTTCAGACTTCAAAATGGCGACTGTCTGCTTTAAGTTGATTAACTGCAATAATGCTAACGACTAGCTGCCGTCTACTTACTTACTGAATGAATAACCCTCCGTGCTTTCGCTAATATAGAACCTTGTTCATGCATGGAAATTTCCAGCCAGTAACCTGCCGCCCACCAAATTCTTGTACCACCCCGTGCCAAGGACATGTTCTCAGCCGGCCGGCCTGATGTTATGTCTTCGACACGAAGAAAAATACAGTCTTTCGATAAGGGCCAGCCTGAGCCGGTTCTCTCCAAGCGAACAACACCTCATAACTAAAACATTTACATTTGACCTAAAAGCATCTCAAGCAGCCGAGGCAGAAAGAAAGATGGAGTCTCTCTCGTTCGAGGCCTACAAGGCCCGAAATAAGCATAACTCTGTCAGAAATATACTAATAGCTTTACAAAAGGACGGAATAATACTAATACTAAGGAATCTATCCCCTAACATAAACTTATAGGCCCTAGAATAAAGAAAAGAATAGGGAATTATATCAAACACCTTGTAAATAGGCCAGGTCTGAGGTTCTAATCCCTCTATTAGAATGATAGGAGGCTAAAGTCACCTTCACTCAAAAAGGGGGACAAAAACCCGGTCAGAACAGTGAGGAAGCACTCATACGAATTGTACAAGATCTTATTGAAGTTGGGGTTGTTGAAGAAGTTCCATTTAACATTTGTAACAGTCCGATCCTCCCAATTCTGAAGAAAGATACTGACACTAGGATTTATCGTTTTATAATTGACCTACGGGAGGTGAATAAGATAGTGGTGCCACAATATCCAGTGGTTTCTGACGTCACGACACTTCTGACTTTAGTTCCACCTACTGCAACTACGTTCTCTGTTATAGACTTGAAGAACGCTTTCTTTTTGATCCCTATTCATCCTGATAGCCGATATCTGTTCGGTTTCACTTTGAATAATCAATCGCATAGATTTAGTAGAGTTCCTCAAGGCTATACTGAGAGTCCTAGTATTTACAGCCAAGCATTGAAAAGACAACTTGATTATTTTGTTCTACCCGAAGGTGTGGCGCTCATACAATATGTCGATGACATCTTGTTGGCAGCCGATACCCCTGAACAATGTGAAAAGTGTACTCTGTCTTTGCTTTCTTTTCTTGCGTCACATCACCACAGAGTATCGAGAAAGAAACTGCAGTATTGTAGACCAAAGGTAACCTACTTAGGTCACCTTTTGTCTAAGGAGGGGCGTGCACTCACATCAGATCGCATTCAGGCAATTCTAGACACACCAGTACCTTCCACACAGAAAGAGGTTCGAGCATTTTTGGGTCTTACATCTTTTTGTAGGCAATGGATATTGGGATTTTCATACATTGCTAAACCCTTGTTAGCACTTTTGACAAAAGACACTCCAATACCCCTTCCTTGGACAGATGAATGTGAGAATGCTTTTCGACAGTTACGACAAGCCCTTTTTTCTGCACCAGTGTTAGGTACTCCAAATTACACGAAGGTCTTTACATTGTATGTGCACGAGAGGGATGGATGTGCATTGTCAGTTCTAGTACAGACGCATGGTGATAAGCAACGCCCTTGTGCATATTTTTCACCAGTACTTGATCCTGTTGCTCGAGCGTTGCCTGGATGTTTTCGCTCGGTTGCAGCAACAGCTGTGTCATTACGCCAGAGTGAAGGGATAGTCTTATCACATAAGCTGTTGGTGCTGGTACCCCATGCTGTTGATGCCCTTTTGAATCAAACAAAGACGCAGCACTTAACTAGCGCTCGTCTGACAGGATACGAGTTGACGCTGTTAGCTCCTCACATTACACTGAAGAGATGTGCAACACTAAACCCAGCCACGTTGTTGCCATTTCCGACGACTCAGCCTGAGGCGCAGGAAACACATGATTGTATTTTCTTGACTGAGGAACAGACAAAGGGTTGTATTGATTTGCAAGATACGCCCCTTCCAGATGTGGATGGAGAATTGTGGGTTGATGGGTCTTGTCTGAAGTACCGGATGATACAACTTCAGCCGCATATGCAATTACTATGCTTCACACGATAGTAGAGACAGCTCGCATACCACAGAAGTCAGCTCAAGCAGCGGAACTAATAGCTTTGACACGAGCGTGTGAGCTTAGTACAGGATTGTGTGTGAACATTTATACAGATAGCCGCTATGCTTTTGGAGTGGCGCATGATTTTGGCCTGCTCTGGAAGGAAAGAGGCTTTCTGACATCGCATGGGATGCAGATAATGCACAGAGAACTAGTGCATAGTCTTCTGACTGCATTAACATATCCAAAGAAAATAGCTATAGTGAAATGTAGTGCGCATAAGAAAGTGACTGATAAGGTGGGACAAGGAAATGCTTTTGTAGACCGAGTGGCACGTGAGACTGGGATGCAGCCTGACACTACTTCCATGTATGTAGTGAAGTCACAAGCTGAGCAGTGGCACAATGCTAGGAAGGAAGTATTAGAAATACAGAGGAGCGCTTCTGACTAAGAACGGGAGCAATGGTCCAAGGGTGGAGAGTTGGATGATGAAGGATGTTGGCGAAACAAACAGATGGACAGATGGAAGTTGCCTATAGCTTTTGTACAACCTATGGTTCAGATGGCACATTGGCTAGCACATGTTGGAGCTTCAGTAATAGTGAAATTGCTTACACAAGTTTGGGAGCATCCAGAAATTGCTAGCACAGCTAAGAGAGTAGTACAGTCCTGTATGATCTGCCTACAATCCAATCCTGGAAAAGGGACACGAACTCCAGCAGGAGAATTTGCTACACCGACTGCACCTTTTGAAGTTTTGCAAATGGATTATATTCATCTTGAACGCTGTAATAATCTGAAGTATGTCCTGGTGGTGGTATGTGCCTTCAGTAAATGGATTGAGGCGTACGCCACAAAGGACAACACTGCAATTACTACGGCAAAGGTGCTTTTGAAGGAATTCTTCCCTCGCTATGGTGTTTGTAAATTTTTGTGGAGTGATAACGGGCCTCATTTTATAGAGGACGTTATCAAGTATGTCCTGAAAGGATTAGGGATCAAGCTAAAGTTTCATGCAGTGTTCCACCCACAATCAGCAGGATTGGTGGAAAGATACAATGCTACTCTGAAGCTGAAATTAGCTAAGATACAGGCTTCTACTTTTCTGACTTGGCCTGATGCGTTGCCACTGGCATTGTTGTCTACTAAATCAGCGCCTCATTCTCAAACAGGTCTCACACCTTATGAGATCCTGTTTGGTAGGCCCATGAATATCTGGGGAATTCCTAAACCGAGTTCTGTGTATGATGTACCTTGTGTCTTAATGAATGACTATTTGGCACAGTTAACTGATAACTTGGTTTCTATTCATCAACAGGTTCGAGAAGCACTTCCCGATAGATCCACAGGTGAAGGTCATAGTCTCCGACCTGGTGATTTTGTTCTCCTTTGAGAGATCGAGCAGTTTGGAGCCAAGGTGGCGTGGGCCAGAGCAAGTGCTACTTGCCACGAGGACCGCAGTTCGAGTCACGAACTGAAAAAATTGGATCCGCAGTACCCATTGTCGGCGAGTACTTCTGACTTTGGTGGAGCCTGCAGTGTTGACCAACCATCGAGAGGTTCTGACTGTGAAGAAAGGCTGTGCTGTGACACCTGACAGATCTGAGGAGTTCTTCCTGGATCAGACAGTCCCTGGAGCAACGAGATATAATTTGAGACCAAAAGAAAAATCTGCAGCGTTTGTGAAAGTTGTCTGAGCATTCTCTGGGTCAGTGAAACGGAGAGCTGATGAATTAGAGTAGTGATACCCGTCTTGGCCCGTGGTGAAGAAATCAACGGCTACCCAGGGGTAAGAGCTCTGACAACTACTTTAGTTTCAGGAAGAATTGTTGTGTGCTTTTACTAAAATGGAAAAGAAGAAGATTTTTTGCGCTGTAGGGTTTGTTGTTGCCTTGGTGATTGCGGCAACAATAACATGGTCTGTTGAGGAGACAACTCCTGCCCGTGAGTTGTTTGTTGTTACTACACCGACACCAGAGGAGCATTATTTCTTTATGCTCCCATATCAAGAATTGAAGCATTGACAATCTTATCTCAATAACACTTTCATTCAAATGCTACATCATACCCACATTGCTACGAATGCCACAAACTGTTGTATTTGTGGGATGATGCCTACACATCAAAAGAAGGGGGGGTACACCGTTCATACCTCTTCCTTTTTTGCATAATGGCTCCTGTCGAGCCTGGTATACTTCGCTTTTTGCGACTAGGAAGCCTACAGTGGGCAGACTGTTTTCCGGTTGAATAAAGAGTACCATCAAGACAAAGATGGGTATCCCCAAGCGAATGGAACTAAATGGGAGTGGGAGAAATATCGACCGGACAATATTTCAAAGCCATATATCTTCACTAACACAAGAGATTCCTTCAATGCTGAACATTTTGTTATTTCTGTTACTCAAACACAAGCAGAACTATGTGTACAGAGCATTGGACATATCCCTGTTGGGATCAGCAACTGTGTTGAATATAGATGGTGTAAATAAAAGTACCTTTTTAGCTTTGCATAATACCTATTTTGTGTGTGGGAATCGTGGATATTATCGATTGCCAGCTGTTTGGACAGGGATTTGCTATGTGTCATTTTTGTTGCCCCCTGTGTTTCTGGCACACTCATTGTATCATCGAAATCTTAAATTGTTCAACAATATTACTGTAAATAGATATAAGAGAACCTTGAATACTGATAACGTAGACCAAACTGACACTAGTCTACAACAATATATAGATTTTGATTAAGGATTGTTCTTTTTTGTGGGTGCTGCAATAAACAGTAGAAAAGTACGATGATTAACTAGAGTTGTAGAAGCTGTTACAGATCAAACAGCTGTAGCTCTAGGAAACCTCACTGAAGAATTGCAAATTGCTAGGATTGTGGCTTTACAGAACCAAATGGTTCTGGACGTCATGCTAGCAGATAGAGGTGGTGCATGTCGAGTTATAGGTAGTAGTTGTTGCATGTTTATTCCAGACCACACACCATCAGTGTATAAAGCGATTAATAAACTTCATAAAATCGCTGCAGACCTCCATCCAGAAAATGGTACATTGACTTTTACAGGGTGGCTTTGGACTCTAATTTCTGCCTGGGGCTGGAAACTATTGACTGCTCTATGTCAAAAGTACTTTATTCGGTTCATTTCAAAAACCATAAAAGTATACAAACATCAAGAATCAGGCCCGTTATATTCATTAATTAAAAATACAATTTACAGATCTTACATTAACAGTTTTAAAATTTATATATACAAACTTCATCACAATTAATTTGGGTCATAGACATTTAACAAAACATTAAAAGGATTAAAAAGACAGTCTCACTAAACACACTACTTCCAAGTAAGTTTTTTGCCCAAACGCATTGCTATGGTCAAAAAGGTAGAGACGTTAAAAATTTCCCAAATGTTTGACAACAGCTGAAGGTATAAAAGGGCTGGTTTAACCTGCCTGAATCCTTTATCTTTGATCAGTGGGAGAATGAATTTTTTCCTTATTGTGATAAAATAATTGCAAAAGAAAACAAAGTGGGTAGTATCCATAATGGAAAAGCCATCACAGGGACAAATCTCCAAAGCTATAGCCTTGGTCCAGCCTTGGCGTCCTGTGAGAAGGAGATGGAATTTGGTTAACCTGAACTTAGTTAACAAAAATCTGTGGTTGGGGTTATTTACCACTCTCAGGTATAATTCCATCTTACCGTAGTTTACGAGCAGCTGATGCGCTCTTACAGTTTGTTTGATCAATTCTTTATTTTCTCTTTCTAGACCCTTGATGAGCTTGTAGGTTTCTTTTGCCCACTTTACATCCCCCTTAACTAATTTGGTGGGCTGAACGAACAATTCAGGACGCCCTAAGATGCCACCAGCTTTTTGACGTAGTGCAACCATGGGATGGAATTAGAATGGTCAAGGGCTAAACAGTCCTTCAACACCTCATGATTAAGCTCAAGGTCAGGATTCAACCACACTGTAATCCATTTCAGCAATGGAGCCAGAGCTATTCGGTCTGCCAAATATTCCAGCCCACATTCTTGATGGACGATGTAGCCTGGTGTAGATTGGGGGACTGATAAAATACTCTTTAAAAATGTGTCCTCTATGCCTTGTAGCAGCCTTACATCCTTAAAACCCCATAAGTCAGCACCATACATGGCTATGGAAATACATTTAGCGTCATAAACTTTTAAAACAGCCTGCAGAGGTTTCACACCAAGTTTTCTCACAAAGCTGAGTACAGCCAGGGTGGCCCTTGCAAATACATTTTGCTTAACAGTCAGCTGGGGCATCCATGAGGAACTCTCATCGAGTATAACCCCTAAATAAGGAAAACTTGAAACTTTGGACAACTCATTTCCATTACAAAACAATGCCTTCATTGTTTTGCCCTTTGTGCCCACAGCCATTACATGGGATTTTAAAAAGGTAACACTCAAATCTGAACCTATCATAAAATCATAAAATGTATTTAAAAGCAGCTGCAACCCTACTGTTGTGCGTGCCAGGAAGGCGGCATCATCCACGTACAATAGTGCTGGGATTAAAAACTTGCCCACCCTAGGTATATCTTTGCACGCCTCCCCTAAAACTGTGCCTAGTTCATTAATATAAAGTGTAAAAAGAAGGGGCGCTAAGATACACCCCTGTCTCACCCCGTTCGTGATCCCAATATTGCCAGTGTTATTTGGCCATCAAACCTAACTGTAGCAGTAAGGTCCCTATGGAGATCTGCCAGGAAGTACACGATGTGTTCGTCAATGCCTAGTTTTAATAATATGGGCCACAATTTTGACCTATTCACTCGGTCAAAAGCCTATGAAAGGTCCATAAATGCTATGTGTAATGAGCCCCCTTTGGCAAGTGTAACTGCCAAAGGGGGCTGCTCTATGTATAATAATTGCAATAGTCTTCACTTGTTGTATATGTATCCAGTTTAGTCCGATGATATGTTCTATGTGTGTTACTGAATGCATACCGACCAAAAGAAACGTTGCAGAAATCAAAATGCAGAATGATTTGAATAAAGAGATAGCTAACATGATGGTCATTGATATACGGGTGAGTATCTAGCCTATCCCAAGAAGTCAAATGTCTTCAGCTAATGCTGAAAGTGTCGTCTGTTGTAAATCAACAGCGATTGGGTTAAGCATTAGCAGAAGACATGCTGTGTTTGACCATTATCGTAGCAAACATACCAACTCCATTTTGTATTTGTAGCGGCCATTTTGTATGCCATACATCGCCATGTGCTCATCATGTGCTTTGTCCTACCTCCTTGTTAACTGCACCTGAAGTCTGCCCGGCAACAGGCTATATTTAGCATCCCCCGCTTCCAGCATGTCCAGACATGCTCAGTAGGGTCTACGGCCGTTACTAATTAGTTCCAGATAGGAATGTGTTTACTAGTTTCCGAAGACTGTTAACTCCACCCACTTATCGATTGTGCCTTCCAATATGTCCTTGTATGGTCATGAAACTGCTCTTGTGTTCTGTACCGCCTTCTTTTGAGCCCCCTCGTTGTGTATAAAAGGGGCCATGTGCTTTATTTCGGTGTGCTACTCTATACAATACTGAAGGGTGTTGTGTGGGCTGTAGTACCTCCTTTAAAGGTTCCTTTTGTATTTTCCAGTTTCATTGCCAACCTCTTCCTATGGTCTGAGGACTCCGTGCAGAGAAGGGCGAACCCTTTGCACTAAGTAGGCCTAGCTGAGGTTTGCTTACAACAATTAGAGCTCTCACAGGGCCTCGCTGACATGCGCGGTGAGCAAATCGCACATAGCCTGCCATGGGTCTCTCATCAAAAAACAGCAAAGACCCCTTGGTGCAGGGAAAGGCAAGGCAAAGCAGAGTTGGCAGTTCGCGACGAGCCCAGGGGGAAGAAGGGATAGAGCCGGAAGGCTCTCAAGAGTATGACTATGCCCGGACTGCATCAAGTGTTTATGCTTGAGGCTGTGATAATGCGGTGAGCCCGAATAAAATAAAAACGGGCAAGGAGAAACAGCGCAGCAGTCCAGACAGGCTGTAGAAGGGACAGACGAGGTGCTGAAAGCACCAAAATACGAGGGGAAACTATGAAAAAGCGCCAGATAGTGAAAACAGCATGCAAGGTGAAGACAAAAATGGATATAGCATATATTCGATTAACAGAGTTAACAGCAGTACAAGTGTCCAACAAGAAGGTTGATAATAACAATGAAAGCATAGAGAGTAACGGAAATGGAACTTATCTGCTTGAAGCCACATTTGAAAGAGGCAGCTCTATCTAGCCTTGTTGCTGTTGTAACACAAGAGCATTCTATTACCTCATGGTGCCTGTCACATGGTGCAGGGCGTATGGTGCCTCTCAGGCCCACAACTATAGGCCCAGGGGAGAAGTAGGCCCTACTAGGGTCCGCCAAAGTCCCATTCCGACAGGCCTTTCCATGTTGGAAAGCCTGGCATGGACAGCCTTTTGGAAACCAAATCATAATCCCGATGGCAGCTTCCAACTGGCACGGGCTCCTTGGGCCCGTTGTAAACCAATCGGAATAACTGGCCCATTTAAACTCAACCGCCATCTTTGTGATGAGGTGGTCGGAGTTTGAACCTTGGATGTCAGTAGGAAAGCCACTGACCGATTTCCAGCAGACATTCAAATCAGGTTCATAGTCTATTCTATCTATTCTGTCAAATCACTCTGATTTAGCAATCAAAATTCAGCTCAGGTGAAAAATGAGGGAAATAGTTGGTCTACACCTGTAGACCCCGACCTCTATTCCATGTACCACTCAGGGAACCTTGATAGGGCCACAGCCACATGAAAGCAAAGTCCTCAACAAGCAGCCATAAATGTGCAAGAAACAACTGTCAGAAGAAGGAGCTGTTATGTGTGCTCTCGGAAAAGGCGTCATTCACGTCAGTAAAACAGCCTTGGCAAGGCAGACATCTTGCACATTGATGGAGTGCCAGCAGTATCTAAAGGGCCATATGCGTGTAGTCTATGACACCTAACACCAGAGGGAAGTGAGCAATGGCTTAAAGATCCATTGACACCTGTTGCCTTTCCACCATTGACTGTGGCATGTGACAGTGACTAGTGCACTCATCTATCGATGCATCTCGGTACCTTTTGCAAGCAGCATTATTTGCTTCCCTGTGAGGTGACCATGGTATTCCCACTGACTCTCTGGAAAGATTCAGTTGCCAGGAAGAACAAGTAATGTATATAGAATGTACTTTAATCAATCTTTGAATAGTCTATGAGCCTGATTTAGAGTTTGGTGTACAGGTTGCCTTTTTGTAAGTGCCATAGCATAGAAGGCAGGCACTATTGTGATAAATTGACCCGTACGCCAAAGTCTAAATCAGACCGTAAATGTGCAACACTTTTTCCAAGCAATTATGCTACAAATATTGTGAACTACAGCAGGGCTCTAACAGTGGGCCATAACAAATACAAATATGTCCTAATAGGATTTATTTACAATTGAAATTTCAACTCGTTGATTTGCCGCCGCAGCGGGCCTTAACATCATAGAGACAAGGAGAGAAACAGAATTAAACTGATCTTTATTTTTCTCTAATAAAATTATTTCTTTAGGTATATGATACGGCAACAAAGAATACTACTCAATTTGTGAAAATCAATTTAACAGTAGTATTAGACACCTTCTGCTGATGACATGGAGAAAACCAATACCATGATCTAACACTTGTTTTCTATGTTAACACACTAAACAATCAAATGAATGATACATCCATGAGCAAAAAGATGTCAGGCGTCGACGTTTCGGTCCCCGTTGGTTAACATAATCCATAGGACCTTCTTCAGGACCATATGTTGCACATAAATCTAAAACATGAATATATACAAATAAATATAGAAAACTCCTTGTAAATAAGGTATCGTCTACTTAGCCCAAGAAAACCGAGTTCAAGTGTGCCCTGCATGTTTAATATAGAACAGCCACCACCACACAGCACCTAAAACTATGTGTGTAACAACAAACCAAAAACCTACAGTGTATATATATTCAGACTACCACCACCAATTCATATATATATTATCCACGAACAAAACCACAAACATGTGTCTGCTATCTACCAGTCCAAAGTTATACATCAAGTAAAGCCTTACCAAGAGACCTCCAGCCGGAAGTGCTCCTGATTATATATCCTCTTTCACAATTCTCTTTTGATAATCTGAAAACGTCAAGAATGACAAGCGCGTTAACCCTATTTACAACAACATGACTCAGCACCCTTTACACCAGTGTAACTGCATAACGCAGCTATGTCCCTTACCCGCAGCACTTACTGATGTACTGGACTATACAGTGCAGGAATATCTGTGTACCGAGACGCTACAGTCGTCTCACTCCAGACTGCGCAAATATAGGGGCATTCGACGTTATCTGTAAAATGAGGCATACCCATCCATTACTATAGAGCCACAGTGGGCCAGCAACTACTTGGCAGAAGGATATTTCCATGCCGCACAGCAAAGAACATATTAATATGTCATGTGAACAGTGCTTCTACTTAGGGGAGCTCACTAATTTCCCCACACAAACTCTAATTAGGGTGCAAGTTCTTTTTTGGCCCGCAAATCTCAAGTTTGACTTGGGTGCTAATTGTGAACTGTATGTGTATTTCCTCGCACATTTATCTTCAGGTAAAACTCAGTGCACTTTGTAATCACTACAAAACACAGATTTGTTCACCTTGATATGTGGTAAACTTATAATTACTGAATTTTCTCTAGACATTTACATTCAATATATACAGCACTGTTTGTGTCAGTGTTTTTCGAGTGTACTGTATGTGAACGGGAATGAGCTGCAACCTATACCAGCATTGTATTGGGGCTCTAGAGCACAGAACAGAGAGCATCGAGTTGCGGAGCTGCAGAGTTCAGTGGAGCTCGGTGGAGAGGAGCGGAGTCGAGCGGCAGCGGTAGAGGCGGCAAAACGGCAAACGGAATGGAACGAAAACGGATTGGAGTGGAGGTAGGGGTAGCGGTAACGGCAGGGCGGCAGTGGATCAGAAACGTGGACCCCTGTGGACCCTTGCCCCGTCGCTCCACAGCCCCTACCCCTCCGTCAAGCTACCCAGTGCTCCTGCCCTCCCCCTGCAGGTGTGCTCCGTCAGTGAGACTGGAGCACTGGGGTTCCATAGCGCTGGACTGCGAGTGTGCTGCAGACCGGCTATAGAGATTGGGAAACACCGAGGGAAACACCGAAGTTCTGTGAATGACGTCTGAGCTGAGTGAAACTGTGGGCTATAACAGAATCGGAGTGATGCCCCAGAGTGCCCCAGAGTGCCTAGCATAGGCGGCCCCTGCCTACACAAGGATTGTACCGGGACCTGATTGGAAAATATTGGTAGAGGAGAGCGGAGGCTGGGCGAGAGACGCAGTGAGTGTGTTTTTGGAGCCTGCTCGGAGGATCTGTTGCTGTTGTGCCTGGCGGGAGGTGGTTTTATGGCGGTGCCTTTCCGCCCTACGAGCCACTACGCTACATCTCGCGACACCCGCTTCGCGGGTGCCGCTCGCTCCCTGAGTTTTGTGGGAGCCCTGGACTTTGTTGTGGCCCAAGAACTGCGGAGCTGCTGACTTTATACCCCACCCACAGCCTTCAGCGGGACTGCGAGGACCAGCCTGCTGAGCGGCGATAATCGGCCGCAGCTAGTCCTCTTCCCGCCTATCCCTGCATTAAGTTCGGGTGGAGCCAACCTGTGTGGTTGTGTGTTTTTGGAGCCTGCTCGGAGGATCTGTTGCTGTTGTGCCTGGCGGGAGGTTGTACCTTTCCGCCCTACGAGCCACTACGCTACATCTCGCGACACCCGCTTCGCGGATGCCGCTCGCTCCCTGAGTTTTGAGGGAGCCCTGGACTTTGTTGTGGCCCAAGAACTGCGGAGCTGCTGACTTTATACCCCACCCACAGCCTTCAGCGGGACTGCGAGGACCATCCTGCTGAGCGGCGATAATCGGCCGCAGCTGGTCCTCTTCCCGCCTATCCCTGCATTAAGTTCGGGTGGAGCCAACCTGTGTGGTTGTGTGTTTTTGGAGCCTGCTCGGAGGATCTGTTGCTGTTGTGCCTGGCGGGAGGTTGTTTTACGGCGGTACCTTTCCGCCCTACGAGCCACTACGCTACATCTCGCGACACCTGCTTCGCGGGTGCTGCTCGCTCCCTGAGTTTTGTGGGAGCCCTGGACTTTGTTGTGGCCCAAGAACTGAGGAGCTGCTGACTTTATACCCCACCCACAGCCTTCTGCGGGGCTGCGAGGACCAGCCTGCTGTGCGGCGATAATCGGCCGCAGCTGGACCTCTTCCCGCCACTCCCTTAACTATTTAACCCGTGGGTAGTCCTTTCGCGTAGCGGAACGCGTGCGGGACGATCAGAGGCTGAAGAAGGCTGGAGCTGGGCTTACCCCCTAACCTATATTCATTTTAGTAATCAGTGTGGTTTAATCCTTTGTATAGGAGCTGTTGAAAGTTCTATTTGGGTTGTACTGTATTTTGGAGTATCTAGGTTCACGTATAAGGATGACCGCCAAAAAGTTAAGGCCTGGGAGAATTTTGGTGGGTAGAGCCTGTTCTAAAACTAAATCCAATCCACTTAGAAATAAGGATGATCTTACAACACAGTTAAAGGGAAATTACCAGTTGTTCAGTCTCTGGGAACAGGGATCGAATAAAGCTATAATGGCGAGACCCAAACCGAATGACAAGGCTGAAATTAGTAAGGATGTGTTAGATCTATCCCCTTCAAAGGACTTTTGCGCTTCTGAAAGATCATTGGGGACAAACAAAAAAGGAGAGGTCATAAGCCAGATAAATGAAGCAGCAGAGAGTGATCCTCTTCTTTCAAGTTTCCATTGCACCCCAGAGAATAATCCTAAAAGTGTGAAGGCTTTAGTTAATAATCCCCCCTCCAATTCTATTGAGCATCTTTTAAAACTTTGCCCTAGAGGGTCCTGCCAAAAAACCTCCCCCAGCCTATTAGTTCAGGGAGGAGAGGAAAGTAACAAATCTGTATCCTCCGAAATAGACTTGGAGCTTTGTAAGCGGTATGTTGCCGATGAGTCTAGCAGAATTTCGAATCTGGCTAAGACTCCGGCAACATTTGCCCCTTCTGGCCTCCAACTGTATAGCAGTACGCCTTCCAATAAATCACACCTTAACAGAACATCATTGAGCCCCAATCTTAACATAACAGGCCTAGATGTCTCTAACCCAGTTAGATTTGACAAACCTGTCTCCGAGTCTCTGATTTCATTAGAATGCCTGCTTTCTTCTATATTATCTTTACTGGAAAAGTTTGTCGGGGGTTCGGATTGTGTTCTGGAAACGGTAACGCAAATCTTAAAAGTCCTATTGAATAACCGTCAGGAGAAGGTCACTCCGTCAAATTTAGGAATTAGCCCCACGGAGGGGGACATGACGAATGACATATTATTAGAGAGTGGAGCTGCTGTCACCGATGTACCCCAAGTTTCTGTAGCTGGGTAAAAGTCGGTTTCTCCTATAAATATCCTTGCCTCTAATTGTGTGGTGGAGCACGATAGTCCTATAGTTGTAGTTCCGGCTGCCTTGAATGTGAGGCAGGAAAAGGAGTGTTTTGCGATTTTTAGCCAATAGAGTGGTAAGAAAGATAAGGTGGTCTTGGAAGCGGCTGCTAGTGGGAAAAAAGGAAAAATTGGAAAATTAAATGAGAAGGGAAAAAATAAAAGGAAGTTAATCCACAGGATTGAAAAAAATAGGCGGAGGAAATGCTTCTTTGAAGCCCAGCAGGAAACTTCATTTAAAGAAGAGGTTTCAGAGGGGCCCCCAGTTTGTTCAAAAAATACGTTAGGGGATATAAAAGTAGCTCAAGATTCTTCTCAACTTCCTCCTTTGGAACTAATGTCTATTCCATCTATAATAACATCAGCCTCTCCTCTATTGGTCCCTAAGCCTGTTCCTGTCGTCTCTATCGTTGTAAAGGGGGGATTTCATGTTGATAAGGGGGAGCCATTTAGGGCGGGTCATCAGGGGGTAACTATTAATAAACCCTCGGACATGGGTTTGTCAGTCCTTAACCCCTTAGCTAGGTCTTTTTCTGGTTTGATGGCAGGTGTAGAGGACACAAGCAGATCTATTGATCTTAGGAAAGAGGAAAATATAAATACATTTGTCCTCGATTTCTCTCCCCTGTTTGAGGCGGACTGTATCTTGAATAGAGCCGCTCTTCTTAAATGCTTTCAGGAGTCCGGAAAATTGGAACTAATCCAATCTTCGGATATAGACTTGATTTTTATTTTGAAAACAGAGGGAGGATTCTTAACGAGGGCAAAGTTTTATTCTAAACTCATTGTAAATCTGATTCTGCAGCGTTCTGAGAGCTTTCAGAGTAGGGGGATTGATGTCACGCCTTTCTGTGGGAACTTCTTGAAGGATACACCATCTAAATCCTCTAAGTGGGCATGCTCTCCCGTCCCTCTTTTTCCAATAGCTCTGGGTAGGAAAGAACGTTTTGATGCTTACAACGACTTAAACATTTTCTTATCTAAAAATATTCGTTGTGTATCTGAAATTATTCCCCCTCCTCCATTGGTACGAAGTAAGATTGATGATGAGAGCTCCCGTTGGAATTGGCTGCCGGGTGTTCTCGCGAGGAAACCCACAACTAGTCAGGAAATGCAACCTGACCTTTAGCAGCAATCTAAAAATTTTGTCTTGGAATGCGGCAGGTTTAAAGAACAACTCTGAAAAAATCGAGTTCCTCCTCTCCTCTGAGGCCTATGTGATCTGTCTCCAAGAGACGTGGTGCACTGAGAATCTTGTTGTGGTAAGTGACTACATTGTTTTGGAGGGTAAAGCCTCTCCTTCTTTTAGAGGCCATGCAAGAGGGGGTATTTCCTGCTGTCTATCAAACCGGATAAAATTGACTTTTTCCCAATTTTTGGATCCCTGTAATCTATTTCAGGCTGTAACCTTATTTTGTCTGGACAATGTGGAAATTCCCACTCCGATTGTCTTGATTAATGTGTATATTCCTCCCGATGAATGTTTTAATCCTATCCTGAAGAAGGTTTTCTCCTAAGAAAGTCAGAGAGAAAATCCCGTCCTCTTACATAATCTTGGTAGGAGATTTTAACTGTAAAATTTCTAATTTGTTTGTCTTTATTTAGGAATAAATATAGGGAAGAATCTCTGCATATTCCCCAAGCAGTTTTGCCTGGGAACATTATACAAATAAAAGAGGAAAAATGCTTCTGGAAGAAGTATTCGAGATGGATGGGACTGTGGTGAATGGAAGACTTATACACATGAATCATATCAGGGAGAATCAATATTGGACTACGTAATAGTGGACAACTCTGCTTTCATTTTGTTGAATGATCTTGTGATCTCTTAAACGTGTCTCAGCGACCATACCACTTTGGCCATTTCATTAAACATTTCTCCTCCTATGTCTGACCGTTGGTCGCTAAATAGGGACTTGGTCAGCTTTGGTGGTTCATCGGGGGGATGCTATTGGGATATAAAGGCCCTTAGTGGGCTGGAGAGCATCCTTGACGTTGCAATAACTGATTTGGTTAATTGGGATGGTGCTGAAATCGAACGTTTTTTTGATCTATTGGTGGAAGTGACCTCCTTAGCCAGACAACCTAAAAGAAATAGGCTTCCAATCCCTCCTCCCAGCTCCATTCGCTTATTAAATAAATAAATAAATAAATTGGTAAGGGACCAATATTTGAATATTCTACCCGAAAGAACTCGAAGGATAGCTCTATTAAAAAGGAGAAGGAGAAGGTTAAAGTCCAGATTACGCAAAGATAGGGAGGACCAACTCTGGATGCAACTGAGGGAGGCAGCATCTTACGGCCAAGCAAGAACGTTTTGGTCTCTAATAGGTAAGGGTTGTGGTGTAAGGTCGAGTCCCACCCCTATCCCTATTGAGGAACGAACCTGGGTAGAGCATATTAAAAATCTTTATGCAAGTAATGGTGAATCTTTTCCCCTGGGAAGTTTTAAAGTGGTTCATTTGGCCCAGGAGGAACCTCCGTCGGAAAAGTCCATTGAGCTGGCCATAAGGGAAATGCGTTCATCTGGGGCTATGGGTCCAGATGAGCTGCCTATTTCCGTCTTAAAGCAAAGTAGCATAAATTGGAGTAAAATCTTCTTTCCAGTATTTGCACACTGCTTTTCAAGTAGGTCAGTTCTTCCCTCTTGGAAAGGGAGTATTTTGGTCCCCTCTTCAAGAAGGGTGATCGGCTTTCTCCTCAAAATTATCGCCAGATTGCCCTTCTGGATGCTGTTGGCAAAGGTTTTGCTAAATGCCTTTTGAAATTGTTAACTGAATGGGTGGATCGGAGTAACATTCTTCCCCTCGAGCAAACGGGTTTCCGTAAAGGCCATGGCACTCTGGATAATCTAACAGCTTTGCAAGTGATAATGGATAAATACATCAGGTTCCGGGGCGGAAGAGTATATGCGGCTGTCCCGGGGGTGCCGGGTTAGCAGGGGTGTCGACCATCTGGGACGGGGCTGGTGGGTCAAATAGAAACACCGGTGCCTTCAATAAGGGTTTCAATGAAGGCTTTATTGGAATATATATCTTTTTCATGTAACTCAAAAAGGTGTCTTGGTCTCTGAATAAGGGGTTCCGTCGCGATGCCTTGTGGTCTTGGTAGTTTTCTTCCAGGAAACGTCTCTGCACAAAGGTTCTCGCGTTGTTCCATAAAAGGGAAAACAAAACGAAGAAAAAGACGAGTTACGTCCAGTACTCGGGGAATGGCGATAAGGGCCGGGAGTGAGGGAACACAACCAATGTGAAGTGCTCAAACTTGTTTAAACGGACGTGCCTAGGAGTGCTCGGGCTCAGGGGAAAGGGTTTCTCTTGCGGGGTTTTACAGTGGTGGCTGCCTCCGCCTCCCAACCCAACCCGCGACCCGGCCCCGTACCTCTCGAAGCCACGCTCCTCCCGTGGGCGCGTGGCAGGGCGAAGCGTCCAACCGTTGGCCTCCTGGCTTGTCGTTCCCGTTCTCTTCAAGTCCTCGTTCTCGTCCTGCTTCCTCCACGATTTCCGCCGCCGGGGAATTGCCGTCCGCCTTCGTGCTTGAACTTCCTGCTTTTGTCGTCATCAGGGGTGGAGCCTCGTAATCACGATCCTTTGCCTTAAAGGAGCCAAACGTGTTCACCTCGTCTGGCCAATCCTTCTTGATGCCCTTGGGGTCCACGTACCAAGCACCGGTTTGTGTCTGTGGGGAAAATGTGCAGGGTGAAAGGGGGGTGGCGGACCACCAGTCTTCAGGTGTAACAGACTCTCGCTTGTAGGACCCGTGACAGCGGCCTTCATAGATTTCTCCACAGCTTTCGATAAAGTTGACTGCCCCTTGCTGTGGAGGAAACTATCGTCTTTAGGCATGCCACCTTTACTGTTAGATTTAATTCAGGACCTCCACACAGATACCTGATGCAGAATAATGATGGGAGGGGAAAGAGGCCTGTCTCCCTTTACGTTCATGATCTCCCTCAAGTTTTATCTTTGAGCAGTGGTATCACTCCCATATTGGGGGATAAAGCTATTGCATGTTTAATGTATGCTGACAACATATTGTTGTTAGATTTGACGCCGAAAGGTTTGAACAATCGTCTGCATGCATTACATGTCTTCGCAGAGTCGCACTTTTTACAGATAAACATCTCTAAAAGTAAAGTTATGTGTATGACAGGAAAGAAAAAACACTCTCATTGGAATTTCATATGGTCAATAGGTGGCCATAAGTTAGAAATTGTGAAATCCTATGTGTTTTTAGGGAAAATAGTATGTGGTAATATGAGTGACAAGGCCCATATTGAGAATAATATGCGCAAGGCTTTGACGCAGGGTAAGGGCTTAAATGCACTCTATAAAGCCACAGGAAAACGGCATTTTCCCTATTTGCTAGAAGCTTTCAGCGCAAAAATCCCTGCTTCACTACTTTACGGCATTGAACTTATTGATGTGAGTCATTGGGGTTTTCTTCACACTATTGAAGGCAGACTCTTGCGGCAACTAACTTCTGTCAACTCTACCTGTTCAGTGGCCTCTCTTAGGCTTGAGTTTGGCATGAGAAGTAGCTGGGTTCAAGGCTTAGCTGGGATAGTAAGATGGATTTATTACCTAGCTAAATGTGAACCAGCCACGTTAAGACACCTTATTCAAAAGGAATTATTGAGTCCCTTAAAAGAGTTTTCTCCAATTGTAAAAAACTTTAGAAAGGCGGTCTCGTTGTTGCAATTGGAGGAATCTACTCTTTTTTTACTATCTATATACCTGTTAAAATCATCTTTAAAATTAGCAACGTGGAAATTAAGTTTCTCGTTGGATAGGGACGCTTTTGCGTTAAAGAAAGGTGGTCTGCCGGTGATTAATTCCTATGCTTTCAAAACCATGCAATTCTATGTATCTTGGAATCTTCCCCACAGCATTCGTCGTTTTTGGTTTTTAATAAGGCAAGACATGTTACCTCTGAATAATCTTTTATCCAAGTGGTACGGTTCCTCTAACAAGTGTACTCTGTGTAACAACTCGATCCAAGACCTCTCTCATGTCTTGTTTATATGTCCGGCTCTGTCAAACTCCCGTCGTAAATGGGTGAGACCAATTTGCTTAAAACTAGGTATTCTATCTGCCAGTGCTCTTTCTGAAGCTATCCTAAATCCCCCCAATGAAATGTTTTGTTCAAGAATTTTTAACTTTTTAAAATGTTTTTTGGATTTGTATTAATATGTCTACTACCTCTACTGTGTAATAATAGAACTATTTTATACATTTGTATTGTTATGCTGTTGTAAATTTTTATGTGGACCTCTTATGAGTTCCAAATCATAAATCAAAACTTGAAACTATACCAGCATTGTTCACCAGACTACTGCATATGTTCTACCACTAATAGTGCACCCTTGTACTGACTGAGATACAGATTACGTATTAACATCATTGTTTGACCTAAAATGTCTTTTACAGCACAGCTGTCTCTGCTGTTTTCCTTGAATTACCATACCATTGGTTTTGCTTAAACCCCACCGTGCCTCACTGTTGCTGTGCTTGCTTCTTCCGCACAGGCTCACCATCCTTCATCCTAGACATACATGTACTCACCACCATGTGCATGCCTCTCACTGGTCTCAGCCAAGATTCATGAGTCCAGTCTTTCAAAAGGCCTTGACCAAAACATCCAATCTTGGAAGCCCTGTCTCTAATTAAGCATATTTCTGAAGAATAACTCTGAAGTAAACAGTTAAAAAGTCACAAAGAAATACAATATAAATCCCACAACCAATTTCTAAAAATTGAGAGAAAAGTAAATACGAAAATGATTTAATTCCAATTGAGGGAACTGGAGATAAGAACGTTTTTATTTTTAGGGCAAAAAGCTCAATGAAAAATTAAAGCGCCAGTCAAAACACACTGTTCGCTGATAACCAACATCTTTGCTAATGCAGACAGACTGTGATGGAGGGGAGGTTTCACACAAAAAACAGGTTATCCTGGTCATAGTTTTAAACTTCTGACTTAGTCTCTTTATTTAAGTCAACATCCTCCAGTGGGACGGGGTTGATGGTTGTAGCCAATGAGGCCTCCTCCTAGAAGGATACTGTTAGACCTGGCACCATTGGCGTGGGTCTCCCTTCCATTTTTTCTGTTGCCTCATGTATTTCTGGTGGTGTTAGATGCTTTGGGCACTGAGCAACTGCTGTCCAGTGCCACAATGAAAGTGCTCCCTATTGTAAATTGATGTATTTATCAGTGGTTCCATGTTTGGCTATTTGGTTTACTTGTCAGACCCTAGTCTAGTGTACTGAGTGTGCCCAGGGCGTGTAAATCCAAATGCTGCTGGTGGGCTTGTGAAAAAGAGAACAAGAGAAACCCTACTCACGACGGAACCAGGGCAATGCGTTTATCCAGAAAACAATGGTTCCTGTGGCATATTACTTATATAATACTTGGTCAATGTAACAAGCTCAATGGCAATTCAATTATTAGAGGGAGGTTTGCAAAAAGAAAGAAACACAATTGTACCAGTTTAAAATGTTTTTTTGTATTTCAAACAAGACAGATAATACTGCAATTATATCTGCGACATACACACAATATATCAAAGTGCAATGTGTCCCAAGTGATATTGTGAGCGAAACAAAAACGTGTAAAATTAAGCGAGCTATACAAGTTTCAGCTGTGAATATTTACAGGGAAGGAAAATTGACCAAAAACAATCATTTAACCAATTATTAAACAGCGGCTATCTACAATCATAGACACTGTATTAGTCTGGTTCATTTCCTATTACGTCGACGGCGTTTCGACCCTTAAAGTAGGGGTCTCGCCTGGACTGGGCAGTGAGGGACATCTAAAAGAAAAAATGTGTGAAATAGTAACTTTATGTGCAGTCGCCATGAATATTATGTATTCACGGGTAGGGGATAAGAAATTTACCTTGCAGTGGGGTATGTTCCAATATGTAACCCATGTGTGAGGAAGTAAAATAAATTTACTTACAGTGAACCCAGCCAGGCACTGTCGAGAAGTAAACAGAGGGATACACAGTTAACAACACGTAAGGAGGTGTAAATTGCGTGAGGACAAAGTGTGACTAACCCAAACGCTAGACTTAGCACTGTGGATAACAACGGGCAGTCGTCCTACTTTGGATATGGCGGTCAGTGCCGTCAGTGCGAAGAGTATTCAGGGGAATGCCTGTGGTAAAAAACGCTATTTAGATAAAGTAATCGAAGTGTTGAAATTACCAAAAGTCTCCATTTTAGATTAAAGTCTCTATCGTACCTGTGCGCAATTTCGGTTTAGCTCAATCGCTTCTTCCGATCGTCTGTGAGATTACAGAGTTTGTGTTCCGCGGTATCACGTCATCACGGTTATAACGTGATACGTAAAATGCGTGCGCAGTCGTGGTGAGGAAAGGACTCGGGTGTATTGTTTACAAGTCGGGTCTAACAGATTTGTACATTATAAATACTCAGCATATTTTAATGACAACATGTACGGGCACTGTGTAGATCATCTCGTTTTAACAGGGCAAAGCGTGCAGCACATATACACAATTAAAGTATATATACACAATAACAATATTCTTAGGCCAATATAAACAAAAGAGGGGGATTAGTTACAATAATAGTGTGTTGGAATAATGCACTATAAATAGTGTTTCACGTACTTTGGATGTCTACATCTGTATGCATAAGTTATATCAATCCATACATTATCTTGTATACAGAAGAGACATACCGACAAGATCTCAACAACGATGTAGAAACATACAATAAATACAAATACCGCACAGTTCATACAAGCCTCATCATTGTAGTAAACAGAACATGAAATTGAGAATTTACAAGAACATAAGGATTGCAATTGACATCCATGTTTTAGGTCAAAGTAGAAACAAAGCCCCTCCATTCTGGTGGGCTTGCAGCACTGGTTGTGCCACCCACAGAAGCAGCCTTGTAAAATGTGTCTAAGGTCTGCCTCTGCAGAGCCTGTGTGCAGTCTGGTACAGTCACACTGACTGGGCAAGTGCACCCTCTTGCCAGTCCCTAAACCTTCCCTTTTCTTCATATCAGTCACCCCTATGGTAGGCCTAAGGGCAGGGTACATTGTAAGTATAAGGTAGGACAAGCCCTGATGTGTGTGGCATATCCTAATAGTTAGGCATGGGCTGAAAATTCGTTCCGCTCGCGTACATTGTGGATTTTCGGCGATTTCGCTATCCGCGAATCTCGCGAAAAATCGCGGTAAAATCCGCGAATCAGCGGGGACGAATTTTCAGCCAAGCACTTACAGGGTTACAGCAGCAGGTGCAAAAGTTGAAGCTAATTTTTTGTAACCTTTTACAAAAGGGTTATAAAGAAATTAACTTCAACTTGGGCACCTGCTGCTGTAAGCCTGTAAGTGCTTCCTGGCGCCTCGTTGCCTACTTGAAACTATTCTCTGACCCTGCTCTGACCCTTGAAGCAGGGTTAGAGAATAGTTACAAGTAGGCAATAAGGCGCCTGTCACGAAAATTAAACCTCAACAGGAAGCACTGACAGATATAAAAACAAGCATTTGCAATGCAATAGGTCTCGCATTAGGAAAGTTTGAGCTATTGATCTAGTAAATGACAATTTTTTTATTTATGTTTTGGTTTTGAAAATAGCTAAATTAATAGCTTTGTCATTTACAGTGCCAATAGTTATAACTTTTGCAAATGTGACACCTATAGCACTTGTAATGCAACATGTTTTGTATTTACGTGACTTAGATGTATTGATATTACAAATTACAATGGCTTTTAATTTTTTTAAATAATTAATACTTAAATAAAAGTGATTTTAATTTATAATGGAAATAGCTTAAACTTTTGTAAATAACTTTTGTGAAGATTATGTTCAGTGTATTTTATTCTGACGAAAATCCAAGAACAGAAGTGAAATATTAACATCTTTTTGTGACATTTGTAATAAAGCTTGAAACATTGAGAGGACATATTTGAACCATTTGTTGTTGAATGGTTGCGCAGATTGATGCTGGGGTGGCGCTGAGTGGTGCTGTATTGGTGCTGAGTGGTGCTGTAGTGGTGCTGAGTGTTACTGGGATGGTGCTGAGTGATGCTGGGGTGGTGCTGAGTAGTGCTGTGGTGGTGCTGAGTGATGCTGTGATGGTGCTGAGTGATGCAGTGGTGGTGCTGAGTGGTGCTGTGGTGGTGCTGAGTGATAATGTGGTGGTTCTGAGTGATGCTGTGGTGGTGCTGAGTGATGCTGTGGTGGCGCTGAGCGGTGCTGTGGTGGTGCTGATTGGTGCTGTGGTGGTGCTGAGTGATGCTGTGGTGGTGCTGAGTGATGCTGTGGTGGTGCTGTGGTGGTGCTGAGTGATAATGTGGTGGCACTGAGTGATGGTGTGGTGGCGCTGAGTGATGCTGTGGTGACGCTGAGTGGTGCTGTGGTGGTGCTGAGTGATAATGTGGTGGTGCTGAGTGATAATGTGGTGGTGCTGAGTGATGGTGGGGTAGCGCTGAGTGATGATGTGGTGATACAGAGGGAAGAAAGGGACAAAAAGCAGTCTAACAAAGGGCAGAAGGGCAGAAAAACAAGGGAAAACGAGTCTAACAGAGGGCAGAAGGGCACAAAAAACGAGTCTAACATGGGGCAGAAAGGCACAAAAACGAGTCTAACCGAGGGCAGAAGGGCACAAAAACAAGTCTAACAGAGGGCAGAAGGGCACAAGGGCACAAAAACAAGGGAATAACAGAGGGCAAAAGGGCACAAAAAACGAGTCTAAAAGAGGGCAGAAGGGCAGAAAAACAAGGGAAAAATGAGTCTAACAGAGGGCAGAAGGGCACAAAAAACGAGTCTAAAAGGGGGCATAAGGGCAGAAAAACAAGGGAAAAACAAGTCTAACAGAGGACAGAAGGGCAGAAAAACAAGGGAAAAACAAGTCTAACAGAGGGCAGAAGGGCACAAAAAACGAGTCTAACAAGGGGCAGAATGAATCCTGCCTTGCATGTTTGTCCACAAAGATGCCACCTTTTTGTGCAATACCTCTACTCAACTGGAGTACTTTCTACTGTCTAATCATTAAGTGCTCCCTCGTTGGCTAAATGTATAGGGGCAGATTTACAATAACTGGCGCATCCCCAGGGATGCGCCAGTTATTGTGTGCCGCAGCTCCGCCACCCATGGTGCGCCGCATTTACAATGCGGCGCACCATGTGGCAAAAACGGCACAGATGCGTCACGCATCTGTGCCGTAAAAGCAGCGCATTGCTGGAGCTGGGTCGCAAATATTTCTAAGGTTTCTGAAATGCTAATTCCTAGCTATAACATTTCTGAACTCTATGTTTTTTTTCAGTGAATTTCAAAGGTTTTTTAAATGCTAATTCCTAACTATAACATGTCTGAAACCTATGGTTTTTTCAGTGAAGTTCAAAGGTTTTGTAAATGACAATTTTTAAATGTATTAATTGTTATACTTATTTTTTTATACGGATTTACTACATTTTTTTAAACTATTTGTTTTTAGATATTTCATTTTTGAAATTACATTATAATTACAGTATACATTACATTACAAAATACACTTTCTCAGAATGAATTACTTTAGTTTAAATACTTTGCAAATAGGCAATAGACTTTTAAGTACAGTAGTTACTTTATGAATTACCTTTCTAACCACAGTACCGGATCCTAGATTCAGTCCTGGGACATCTCCTGTAAACAGTTGAGTAAAAGCATTTTGGTTACAGTACTGATTTTTAAGGAATATTATTGTATTTTAAAAGTTGACACTTAGAAACTTTTTCACATAGAATCACCAATGTTATCCTATGGGAGGAAATTCACTTAGCAGGTAAGTAGTGTTATTGTTACTTTTTCTTACTCAGTGGTGGATCCTGGATCCAGCACTGGTGCATCTCCTGTAAACAATTGAAAGAATGTGTTTAAGTCATACAGGCGATTTTTAAGGAATATTTGTAGTTTGTGAAAATCGACACTTGGAAACTTTTCTGGTGAAAACTACACAATGGATTCCTATGGAAGGAAATACAAGTTACTGGTAAGTACGGTTAGAATTACTTTTCAGGGTCAGTGCTTGGCTAAAAGATGCAGCACTAAGTTCTCTCCTGATAACAGGTGAGTAAATCTGAATTCGTAGTTTGGCTGATTTTAGAGGAATATTTGTAAGTTCCAAAATTCCACAATTAGAAGAATTTCCAAGTGAAACTAGTCAATGTTAGCCTATGGAAGGAAATTCAAGTTACTGGTAAGTAAGGTTAAAATTACTTTTCAGGATCAGTACTGGGCTCAAAGATGCAGCACTGAGGTCTCTCCTGATAACAGGTGAGTCAATCGCAATTCGTAGTTCGGATGATTTTACTTTGGTCCACTATGTGCCTGATTCTGATGCGGGATGGAAAGCTTTCCCACCAAGGGCCTGATTCTGATTCCCGTTATGAAGGCCTCCTAATGGCATTTGCTCCTTCCGAATCGACCGGGAACGACCCTGGCCCCAATTATGATGCGGGAAGGAACATATGCTCCCATTGAAGTCAATGGGAGTCCAACCAAATCGTATCGGAAAGCATCCAGATGCATTGTACTCCGTTGGTCAAACTGTCCCGATCTGAGTGGGTTGGAAACCATTTCCAACCCGATTCAGTCGGGAAGCATTTCCAACCCGCCTCAGAATCAGCCCCTTAATATAGAGTCACTTTCCTACACCATCCCCTCCCTCTCACCACTGTGTAAACGCGCCCTGTGTCCGTCTTAATTTGGTTTATTGAGTCCCCTTGAATCCTGAGGGTCCCAGGGGTCCAAGTAGCCCACTAGGTACCTCCAGTAAGCGCCACAGAGCTGCATTGCAGAGAGGCGTAAAAAAGGGCACAGCATCGGCCACCTCTCTGCAATGCAGCGCAGTGGCGCTTACTGGAAGAACCTGGTGGGCTAGTTAGCCCCACAGGGGCCCTCAGGATTGAAAGGGAATTAATTCCCCAACTTAAAATGCGCCACAGGTTGTGTTTGCACACATATCACCTCAGGCCCCGCCACCTACCTTTACCACTGTGCAAATGTGCCCATGGCGCATTTTAAGTTGGGGCATTAAGTCCCCTTGAATCCTGAGGTCCCCTGGGGGCCAACTAGCCCACTAGGTACCTCTTATAAGCGCCACAGTGCTGTGTTGCAGAGAGGTGTAAAAAGGGGTGTGGCCTCAGAACACCTCTCTGCAACGCAGCCCCTGGCGCATACTGGAAGTTCCTGGTGGGCTAGTTGGCCCCCAGAGACCCCCAGTATTCAAGGGGAATTCGTTCCCATCTGCAAACATGCCAGGGAGCGCATTTTCAGAGTGGTGCAAAGAGGGGGTGGGCCTCCGGCTGCGATCCGGTTTAATAAAAAAAATTAAGGAGGGGGCTGCGTAGCCCCCCTTCATTTTCGAATTTATTGGCCCTGGTGACCCCATCCCCCAGGGCCTTCCTCCAAATTTGTTTTAAATCGGGAAGGGGGCCACATGGCCCCCCTCCCGATGCCATAATCTGCCCCGGGGACCCCATCCCCTGGGGCATGGCCCTTTTTTTAATTTAATTATTATTTTTGAGAGGGGCTACCTTGCCCCCCTCCTGTGGCCACTTATGGCCCTGGGGACTCCATCCCCCGGGGCCGGCTTTTGTTTATTTTAATATATTTTTGAGGAGGTGGGGCCTCATGGCCCCCCTCCCGGGCCACTAATAGCCCCAATCCCCCCATGGTCCCAGCCGGCTCACTACGTCCTGCTGGAGCCAACATTGCTTTTCCACATGGGGAGCAGCTAATATGCTGCTCGCCCTGTGGAAATGCAATCTGCTTTGCTATTTGGAAGAGGGAGCAGGTTTCCTGCTCTCTCTTACCAATAGCAAAGCAGTTTGCAATGACAGGGTGGGAGCCGCGAGGCTCCCGCCTGTCATTGCAAACTGCAGTGTCCCGGGGTGGGCACCCCGGGACACTGTAGGAGCCGGCCCTGGGGGGTGGCGGTCCCCAGGGACATAACAGGGTTTCAGGAGGGGGTTTACACGGCCCCCCACCCACATTTCACAAAACCCCCAGGGTTGGTGGTCCCTGGGGCTGGGTGGTCTGTCACTGACCCCCCAATTTACAGTGGTCACTGACCCCCCAATTTTAGAGGTGGCAATACCCGGGGCAGGTGGGGGGCCGTGAGCACCCCACCATTCATTTTTTAAAGTCCAAGGGTGGCGGTACCAGGGCTGGGGGGCCTGAGAAGCCCCCACTCAATTTAAACAAGCCCCGGGGTTGGCGGTCCCTGGTGCATGGGAGGCCGTGAACCCCGCCTATACTATCATAAAGCCCCAGGAGTGGCGGTCCCCGGGGCAGTGTGGGGGGATTTGACCCCCCCATACTTTTCTTTTTCATGCCCCCGGTGTTGTGTGGCATTCAGAGCTCCAAGTTAATTTTCTAGATTCATGCCCTTATATAGGTACAATTCAGATTGCCCTAATATAGGCATAGAAATCAACACCTTATTTAGTCATCGCCCATGCTACCCAAATACAGGCATCATTACTTCCACCCGAACCAAACTTCACAACGATTTCTTGGAAAATCGGCTTAAGCAGTTAGGGAACTTCCCCTTGCTTGAATATTGATTTGTCCAAATCTCAGTTACTTTACAAAGAACAACTAGTCCCTAGGGGTTCTTTCCTGACGTTCATATGCCCAACTTTACGTCAAACTATGGCATTCCTAAACACCTTCAAGGTATAAATATACCTTCACTTGCTCTAGCAAGACACGGTGGCTCGGAGCAGTTCGACTATCTACTTGCCTGACGCAGCTCGCTACAGCAAGTGCCGAAGCAAGCCGACTCTCCAGCTGATGCACTGATAAAGAGGTTGCCCTTCTCCTGCTGAGAATCTAGCTCCAGTGTTTCCAAGCTCCCCTTGCGGGATGTTGGGAAAACAAGTCCTGAGACTGAGATACCAGACCTCCTTCATTCTAACTAAGGTATGGTGCTGATTAGAACCTAGAGAAACCTTTGGTAGATTCTTGGTAAAGAACACTAAACCTATGCTGCACAATACTTACTTCTACCCGCGTACTAGACTTAAAGTAGGTATTGGTGTAGGCGTATTTTAGAAGCACCAGTTGAGTATTTTAGCCTGTGTATTTATGTATGTATTTTTATATGGCTTAGAAACCATACAATGCTCTTACAGTATTATTTTATAATACTATTCTCGCTGTACGCATTATACTTTGCAGTCTGCATAACGATTGTAGCAGTTCACTTCTCTTGTATGAGAAAGAAGACTGTTCAATAAACCTTTTTATTGAAAACGCCCTTCTCTCTATTTCTATACAACTCTGTTGAAACAAAGCATGCACGTTTGAATGAGTGAAATACATATCTATTGTTTCCGCAACTCTGAGAGATTTATTTCTTATTCTTGGGAAACAAAGTTGTCATGTTTATGCGGTTGTCAGAAACTAATCCCTTCTTGTGAATTCGAGAAAGTTTCTAGTGACCTCTAAGTTAGCTGGCACTCACTATTAAGTTTAATATAATCGATAGAGACCTAGTCGACCTCAGTCCTACGTCTAATCTATAGGATGTATTATTCCAATGCGCAGAGTACTTTACAGTCTGCATAACGATTGTAGCAGTTCACTTCTCTTGTATGAGAAAGAAGACTGTTCAATAAACCTTTTTATTGAAAATGCCCCTCTCTCAATTTCTCTACAACTCTGTTGAAAAAAGCATGCACGCTTGACAGAGTGAAAAATGTATCTATTGTTTCCGCCACTCTGAGAAATTTAATTCTTATTCTTGGGAAACAAAGTTGTCATGTGTATGCGGTTGTCAGAAACTAATCCCTTCTTGTGAATTCGAGAAAGTTTATAGTGACCTCTGAGTTAGCTGACACTCTCTATTAAGATAATATACTTGATAGAGACCTAGTCGACCTCAGTCCTACGACTAATCTATAGGATATATTATTCCAATGCGCAGAGCCTATAGGGAATATAGGAACTACAGTACACTGGGATTTGGCCCCCCTTTGGTTAATTAGAATTGAAGCGTGGGAGCCAGCGCTTCATTTTTTGTTTTCATTGGCAGAATCCGCGCACCCGGTGCGGATTTTGTCGATTTTGTTTTTTTAAATGATAAGTTTTTGGGGGGGACTTGGGGGTCCTTGTGGGACCTTCTGAGCAGGCCTAGGGGGCCGGGGTGTTTCTACCCTGCCCCCTTTTTGCGTTTTGCATGGTTTTTTAATTAGGTTTCTTGTGCCGAAGGTACAAGATGGCTGCCAACACTTCCTGGTTTGGAGTGTTGACAGCCAATTAGCATGAAGCTCGTGCACGGCAGGGTGCGCGGATCCACTGAGGCCATAGATAAATATGTACTTTTGATTCTGAATTTCTCAGGAACTACTGCACCGATTTACACCATTTAAGCAAAAGGCATGAGTCTGAATCAAGGACAACCTCTTTCCCAAATTTGGTGTAATTCCGTTCAGCAGTTCGGGCTGTAGCCGCGATGATCAGTTCCTATGGAACATTGCATGTGGAAAACACATTTTGGGACCCCAATTTTCTCTCTGCCCCCGCTTCACGAATCACCCTGAGACTGTCAGCATAGGAGCGGACCGGAGCGCCCCACCAGTTTTGAAAAATTCGCAAAGATTCGTTAACCGGCACCAAAGTTAATCCAAATAGAATGTTATGGATTTCCTATTGAAAATAGGTCCTAACTATAACTACCTACTGGCCACTGCCAGAAGGTAATATATATATATAACGTGTGTGAAACCTATGGTTTTTTCAGTTAATTTGCAAGGTTTTTAAAATGCTAATTTCTAACTATAAAGTGGCTGAAACCTATGTTTTTTTCAGTGAATTTCAAAGGTTTTGTAAATGATAATTTTTAAATGTATCAATTATTATATTTCTTTTTATACTAATTTCCTACATTTTTATGATAATAATTTTAGTTATTTTATTTTTTAAGTTACATTATATATTTTTTGTGTAAAATAATAAAAAAAAATCAAAAATATTTTTTTGAATACTTTTTTTAAAGATATTAAAGGTAAATTCTACATATTTTCTTTTTCCAATTTTTTTTTGGTTAATCGTATGGTACGCGTGGTCGCACCATCCTTTGTGCGGCTAATCGTACTCTGTACGTACCCGCGCATACGTTACGAATACGTTTTGACGTTACGCGTTGCATAGGTGCTTCTGCTTGACGTCATGTAGATTTGTACTGCGCCCCGTACGCATACTGCACGAAAGTTTCTAATAGTTTAAAAAGATATATTTATGTATTTAATATAAATATTAAGGGAAGACATTATCTAGGATAATCATTAAAACTGTTTTTTTTAACTTTTAATAAGCGTATATTACTTTTAAAAGCAATTACGCAAATCGCGGTGGTACGTCGTACGTACTCGCAGCGTAAGATCACCGTAAGCGCACCGTAAGCGTACGCGAAGCCATGTGTCTTTAAAAGAGCAGATTTGATTGGTTCATAACACTTCCTATTCCAACTGTTGAAAGACCCCTCCCATTTTAATCATTCTACTTAGACTTTCTCAGGAGAAGCATCTCTTCTGTGGAGCTCCAGTCATTTAGAAAAAAAGTTCCCCATGGCTGCTCTTGTTGAGTATTCTTCTGAACATTCCTTTGAGGAAAAATTTGTACCTGAGCAGTCTCAGCAGAAGAGGAAGGAAGTTCTTATTAGGAAATTGTTTAAATTTCTTGAAGGAGATAAAAAGGTCAACGCTCCCATAGTGACCTGTAAACTTTGTGAAGTTACTCTCTCCAGGGGTGACCCCACCAAAAAATACTCATTTGGGACAGCAAGCATGGTGCACCATGTGAAGAATCTGCACCCAAACAACTACCTACGCCAGAGTTGCAACTCAAAGGTTGCAGGAGAATCCTCAACCTGCTGTTGCTAGTACATCAAGTGCACCACCACCTTCGCCGAGCAGTCCGCACGCAAACATTCAACCAGATTATGCCGATCTGACTATTCACTGCAAATTTTGCAATGAATTACTATGCTATGGGGAACAATCTATTGATCTCATTGTGCACAGGAAACAGGAGCACCGTTGTTCACGGCATTAATTTTCTTTTACTGTTTTGTTGCTGTTCCACACTTTTTTGGGTTCCAGTTTCATTTTTTTGTTTATAAAAAAACAATGTTCAAAAATACAAAAAAAATACAAAACTAAAAAGGCAAAAAAAACTGTTCTTGTCAGAACTACCTTCACTGGTTAAAACAAGAGCTATATTTCTATGATAGTGTGTAAAACTTTGTCTGAATGAATGTGTAGTGCAGTAAACAAAGGGGAAACCTCTAAAATGACCTATATTACTTTATACTAGAGCAATAAAGTTACTTCAAAATTACAATCATAATGCTTCGTATTATGAAAATGTATACACTCCTGAGAGTAGGAGCACAGAAGATCAGATCCAATCTTATATAAATGAGAAATTACCATCAAAAGAATACTTAGATCAGGAAAGCATCGACAAACTGGAAGAGAAGTATACATTAGCAGAAATACGTCTGGTGGTGTTCTCTCTTCCATCTGTCTCTTTTTTGTTTAGTAATTAATTCAATTGGTGCTACAGGAAAAGCCCCGGATTCTTGGAAAACTGCCAAAATTATGTTTTTCCTGAAAAAAAAAACCCTACGGAATGCGGGTCTTACAGACCTATTTCTTTGATAAATGCAGATGCCAAGGCCTACTCCAAACTGTTAGCAATGCGAATGGCACCCCTTATGCCATATTTGGTAAATGATCAACAGCATGGCTTTGTAGTAGGAAGGGATACTACCACCCATGTCAACATGGCCATCACAGCATTTGATGTGGCAGCAACTAATCTCACCCCACTCGGTATGATACTTCTAGACGCAGAAAAGGCGTTTGACCGAGTGGGGTGGGATTATTTGTGGAGGGGTCTTGAAGCAGTTTGGCATTAAAGGGCAGTTCGTCAGAAGCATACAGGCTCTATACAGGGATCCTAACGCTAAAATCAGCTATGCTGGGTCACTTTCTTCAACCTTTGTGACCCTAAGGGGGACTCGGCAGGGGTGCCCGCTTTCACCCCTGCTCTTTGCTCTCTCTATGGAGCCTTTTATCAACGCCCTGCAAACTCAAGATAAGATCGCACCGATGCAGCATGAAGATAAAATCCTTAAAATAACTGCATATGCGGACGATTTAGCTATTTACACCACTAATGTGGTGGAGGCACTAATAGGAATAACAGAGGAAGCTAAAAACTTTGGAGCTATATCAGGTTATAAACTAAACATCAATAAAACACAAGTTATCATAAACTATCAAACTAACTCTGTAGTTTCAGGAATCTGTAATTCCGCAGTTTACCTAGGGGTAAAAATTTCCTCTAAGACCAATGAAATAAACATGCTAAACTATGATTCCTTACTAAAAGAGGTGACCATGCTGCTCAACAAATGGCATAAGATCCTACTCAACCTACTTGGTCGAATTAATTTGATTAAAATGAACATTTTGCCGAACTTTTTATATATTTTTCGCTCAATTCCATCTCGGGTTAACAATTTATTCTTTAAAAAATTAGATGGAATCTTTAGCAGTTTTATTTGGGGCTATAAGAAGGCTAGAAGGTCTATGTCCATAATAAAACTACCACTTGAGAGAGGGGGTCTGGACTTCCGTGATTTTAAAGTTTATTTTTTTGCATCCTTCTTAGGCCGGCTTCGTAGTTTGTTAGTTAAGAACCAATACTTTTTTTATCAGTTTATGCTTGGCACTAACTCAAAACAGTTCTTGGCAAGAGTGCAAGATCCAAACTACTTTAAGCGCGTAAAATTTAAGACTGAGAGAGATCCCGTACGTATTTGGAACTTGAACCTGACACATTGTGACACTTCCTTTTTTCATACTGAGCTACCACTCAGGGACAACCCAGGGCTTCCTGATATTTTTAGTGATAAAACTGGGCGGGACTGGGCTAAGTTTGGAATCAAGACGCTAGGAGACCTATATGGTTCAGATGTGTTTTTACAGTTTGCAACATTGCAAACTTTGTACAACTTGCCTGAAGTAATGATATACAAGTACTTACAAATGAAGGACTATTTGATACGTAAAAGCGTGCAAAAATTTGATACAGCGCCGAGACACCTTAGGGTATTTGTTGCGCTTAACAAATTGCATAAATAAATAAATAAATAAAATGAATTTGAAACAAATAAATAGCTCAGATATCTGAAGTTGCTTTTATTCTGTGAAAAAGAAATCACTAATAAGTCTGGGATATAAATGTCTGGGCCAAAACAAATCGGACGATTGCCCTAGATTGGCGTCAAAATGGACTGGTGATTTGGGAATTAACACCTTGGCTGCTAGGGGTTTCCCCCCCCAGTGCTGGAATCACAGAGTTGCCTTTATTCATGACGAGCTCAGCTCGTCATAAGCACAGCTCAACCGTGCCTCATGACGAGCTGAGCTCGTCATGAGCAGCAAAGGGGTTAAAGTGACACCCCAGAATGTCTCAGCTGCTTTAGATAATATTAATAAAGTAGTCCATTCTTCTAGCCTGAAACTACAACTATACAGGACGGTTAGTCAACTTTATCATACTCCATTAAAAATATCTAAATGGTCACAAAATATTTAAAGTAGCGATCGTACAAAATGCCCTAAATGTGGTCTGGTGGCAGCAGACCCAATACATATGATCTATTTGTGCCCTTCATTAACTAAATATTGGCTAGAAATTTAAAATACTTTACTCCAAAAACATGTGATTAATACTTCAATTACTGCACCTTTGGTATTATTATCTATATACCCCATGGGTTTTACAAATAGGAGTTGGCTAAGTATAGCTCTGTCTTGTGCTAGATTGGTTGTAGCTAGGGCTTGGATTTCGCAGAACCCCCCTCACACGATCGAGTGGTGGAATCTTTTACATGAAATTTATACTATGGAAAGGGCACTGGCTAAGGGTAGAAGCTTAAAAGCAATTGCTAAGTTTGAAAAGATCTGGGACAATTTTTTGTAAATTATATGTGGATTTGGTTAATGGAATTTTTGTGTTTTAGATGACATTATCAATTCTGTCAAGAAGTTTTATTTATGGTCTGCTTGTGATCAGTTCTTCATCTTTTTCACCTGTTGAACATTGATCTGTCCCGGTAATGAATGAAAATCATTTTTTTTCTTTGTATGTATATGAAAAATGTTGCACTCCTGGACTCGCTTGTCAAAATAAAAAAAATAAAAATAAAAAAAAGGAATTTCAAATTTCAAATTAAAAATGTATTTCAAATTTTAAGAGCAGGATGTTGGGTTTATAGGGGATAAGGGGTGGGGAGTGTTTTAAAAATATTTAAATTAAATAGAAAAATATAAAAAAATTATTAAATTGAAATAGGAATTTGAAATTTGAAATTTAAAATGTAATTTCAAATTTTAAGAGCGGGATGTTGGGTTTATAGGGGATAAGGGGTGGGGAGTGTTTTAAAAATATTTAAATTAAATAGAAAAATGTAAAAAAATTATTACATTGAAATAGGAATTTGAAATTTAAAATTTAAAATTTAAATTCACATTTTAGGAGCTGGATGTTAGGTTATAGGGGATAAAGGGGGGGTATGCTTTTAAAAAATAAAAATTAGAAAAACATTTTTTTAAAATTAAAAAAAATGTTTAATTTAAATATGTTACATTTGTTTTGAAATTGTATGAGTGGGATGTTGGTTTTATAGGGGATAAGGGCAGTGAGTGTTTAGATAATTATTAAATGTTTTAATTTAGAAAAATATTATAATTATTTAATGTATAATTATAATTTCTAATTTTTACTAGATTTTAATGATTTCGAAGTTATGATTATGTGTGATTTGTTTTACAATATAACAAAATTCATTAAAAAAATTGTTAAATTATTAAAATGTACTTATAAAATATATTAATAAATAATTATTCTATATAATGTAATTTGTATTTAAAAATTAAATAGGTTCAGTGTTCAGCATCTACCCTAATTAAATGGATATTGGAGTTTGAATAGTAATTTAAATAGGTTTAGTGTCCAGCAACTACCCTACTTAAATGCAGATTGGAGACGGAATATTATATTAAATAGGTTTAGTGTCCAGCACCTACCCCAATTAAATTTAGATTGGAGTTGGAATAGTAAATTAAATAGGTTTAGTGTCCAGCACCTACCCCAATTAAATGTAGATTGGAGTATGAATAGTAAATTAAATAGATTCAGTGTCCAGCACCTATCCTAATTAAATGTAGATTGGAGTTGGAATATTAAATTAAATAGGTTCAGTGTCAAGCACCTACCCTAATAAAATGTAGATTGGAGTTGGAATAATACATTAAATAGGTTCAGTGTCCAGCACCTACCCTAATTAAATGTAGATTGGAGTTTGAACAGTATATTAAATAGGTTTAGTGTCCAGCACCTACTCTAATTAAATGTAGGTTTTAGTTGGAATAGTAAATTAAATATGTTTAGTGTCCAGCACCTACCCTAATTAAATGTAGATTGGAGTTGGAATAGTAAATTAAATAGGTTCAGTGTCCAGCATCTACCCTAATTAAATGTAGATTGGAGTTGGAATAGTAAATTAAATAGGTTTAGTGTCCAGCACCTACCCTAATTAAATGTAGATTGGAGTTGGAATATTAAATTAAATAGGTTCAATGTCCAGCACCTACCCTAATTAAATGTAGATTGGAGTTGGAATATTAAATTAAATAGGTTCAGTGTCTAGCACCTACCCTAATTAAATGTAGATTGGATTTGGAATAGTATATTAAATAGGTTTAGTGTCCAGCACATTCCCTAATTAAATGTAGGTTTTAGTTGGAATAGTAAATTAAATATGTTTAGTGTCCAGCACCTATCCTAATTAGATGTAGATTGGAGTTGGAATAGTAAATTAAATAGGTTCAGTGTCCAGCATCTACCCTAATTAAATGTAGATTGGAGTTGGAATAGTAAATAAATAGGGTTAGTGTCCAGCACCTACTCTAATTAAATGTAGATTGGAGTTGGAATAGTAAATAAATAGGTTCATTGTCCAGCACCTACCCTAATTAAATGTAGATTGGAGTTGGAATAGTAAATTAAATAGGTTCAGTGTCCAGCACCTACCCTAATTAAATGTAGATTGGAGTAGGAATAGTAAATTAAATAGGTTCAGTGTCCAGCACCTACCCTAATTGAATGTAGATTGGAGTTGGAATAGTAAATTAAATAGAATCAGTGTCCAGCACCTACTCTAATTAAATGTAGATTGGAGTTGGAATAGTAAATTAAATAGGTTTAGTGTCCAGCACCTACCCCAATTAAATGTAGGTTTTAGTTGGAATAGTAAATTAAATAGGTTTAGTGTCCAGCACCTACCTCAATTAAATGTAGATTGGTGTTGGAATAGTAAATTAAATGGGTTCAGTGTCCAGCACCTACCCTAATTAAATGTAGATTGGAGTTGGAATAGTAAATTAAATAGGTTCAGTGTCCAGCACCTACCCTAATTAAATGTAGATTGGAGTTGGAATAGTAAATTAAATAGGTTCAGTGTCCAGCACCTACCCTAATTAAATGTAGATTGGAGTTGGAATAGTACATTAAATAGGTTCAGTGTCCTGCACCTACCCTATTTAAATGTAGATTGGAGTAGGAATAGTAAATTAAATAGGTTCAGTGTCCAGCATCTACCCTAATTAAATGTAGATTGGATTTGGAATAGTAAATTAAATAGGTTCAGTGTCCAGCACCTACCATAATTAAATGTAGATTGGAGTAGGAATAGTATATTAAATAGGTTTAGTGTCCAGCACCTACCCTAATTAAATGTAAGTTTTAGTTGGAATAGTAAATTAAATATGTTTAGTGTCCAGCACCTATCCTAATTAAATGTATATTGGAGTTGGAATAGTAAATTAAATAGGTTCAGTGTCCAGCATCTACCCTGATTAAATGTAGATTGGAGTTGGAATAGTAAATAAATAGGTTTAGTGTCCAGCACCTACCCTAATTAAATGTAGATTGGAGTTGGAATAGTAAATGTAATTGGTTTAGTGTCCAGCACCTACCCTAATTAAGTGTAGATTGGAGTTGGAATAGTAAATTAAATAGGTTTAGTGTATAGTAAATACCCAAATTTAATTCAGATTGGAGTTGGATTAGTAAATGAATTCTGTTCAGTGTCCAGCACCTACCTCAATTAAATGTAGATTCATGTGTGAATAGTAAATTTACAAAAATATTTCTGTATAATTCTTTACAATTTTTAATATCTATATCTATAAAGTTTTTAATAAACAGTTTTTTATATATTGGTAGTAAGATTGTATGATAGGTAGTTGACAAAAATGACACAGTTTTTGAAAAATAGTTTTCTTTATTTGTTCATATTGTACATAAATCAAATAATACATTTTTAAAAAAATGAATGTATACAATTTTAACAAATAAATATAAGTACATTTTAAATAAAGTATTTAGTTTTTGTATAGTTGTTGAGTAAAGTACATTTTAGGTATATATAAACAATATAGTAAATGAAAATATACTGAATATTACAATATATATAGTACATACAGTTAGAAAAAAACTTTTTACATTTCAAAATTTTTATTACTGTACATTTTATAAAATATTTAACATATAAATTTGGTGTTGAAATTATGTTATACATGTTGATATATTTTTCAAAAACAACAATGATATTATATATTGTGTATATCATACAATGTACATTTGTAACAACATTTTGAATTATAATATCTGTTATATTTTTTAATTTTTATTATTATTAATTATTAATTATTAATATTAATACATTTAAAATGTTTGTAATTTTTTTTAAATAAATACATACAAATTATACATTCTGTTTAGGAATTTTTAACAGATTTTTTTTTCATAAATATAACATTAAATATTAAACTGTAATAATATTTAATTTTATATTTTTAAATATATGAATATAATAATATATTTAAAAAAAAGACACAAATTGCATACATTTTTAAAAATATTTTAATAAAGTTTTACTGAATTTTTAAATGTTAAATACATTTTTTTGTCATTTATTTAACTATTTCCGTGGTAATATTATTATTTGGGCCTTTTATTTTGTAACCGCTCTTAGTCTTTTTGTGTCATTTTTGAAGATTTAAGCTCGCGGTTGGAAGCTACTTCGCGTCTGAGAAGGTAAGAGTTCTATTTTTTATATTTGAACTATTTTAAGTAAGTTTGTAAGGTAGTAGTTTGTTATTTAGGGTTTGTGGACTTCTATATTAGGATTTAGATTGTATGTAGTTGGTTATGTACGTTTTTATGTTTTCTCTGCTTTTTCTCGATTTACGGCCTTGTTGGAGTTATTGTGTTTGTGGGTGTTTATTTACTTTTGGTTTTAAATATGTATGTAATGGTGATTATTAATGTATGGTTTTAAGTTTTTTGTGGGTTGGAATGTTTATTTTTCTATTCTAGGTTTTTGGATACAGCATTTTCGTTTTCGGAGCATTTAAGTGTTTTTTTTTTAAAGAAAGTGTGTTTTAGTTGTTTCAAATAATATGTATTTTACACTTCCTTTATTTTTCGGGTTTCCTGGAGCGTTTCCTATTATTTTTAAACTTTTTCAGGTTTTTGATGGATTCTGGATTATCAATTTATTTGGATGTTTGATGGATTTTGCACAGTTGTATTTTTTCATTTTATTGGGGCATTTTTGTTTTATCCTGTGGATTTATTACTACCTAGATTATTATGGACATTTGGATTTGCTATTTACGTTGCTGTGAAAGGTAAGTGATTTTATATTAATATTTTTGTGGGTTAGGAAATGTTCAATTTTTATACAGTTTTTGTTTAGATAGATAGATATTTTGTCTACATATTTTTAAATATTTCATTTTATTAGACAAAAATAAATATGTAATAATTGGTTAAGGAAATGTGTTTGTTTATATTTCAGGCATTTTTAGGATTTTTTTATTTTATATGGTTAGTGTTTTCAGTTTAGTGTTTTGGCAATCATTTTCAAGTATTCCAGTCCTTTTGTTGTAGGATAAAGTTGTACTTGTTGTTGTAAATATTGGTACATTTGGGCAGTTTGTCTTGATAGTTTAGGTTTTATTTGTAAGACAGATTGCTCCATTCTTAATTCTTGAAAACTTTTTTCTTTTTGTATTGCTATTAGGAGTTTGTGTAGTGTAGGAGTTGTTCGGCCAGTTGAAGATAGGAAGGCATTATGCCAACCCTCCACTGCGTTGTTTGTTTTGGCTTCTTGGCTTAGGGTTGGTAGATATACATTCCACCAAGGTATTAGGAATTTGGTTGCCGTCTGTGGCCTGACCTGTGTAGTCTCCCCACTCAGGTGTCCTAAAAATAATCGAGAACTGGAGCTAGTTTTTGATAATTTTTTGTATAGAAAGGACTTTCTATTGAAAGGTTATAGTGCTCAGCCACATCGGTGATTGGCACGTATGCTAGGGCTATTAGGTGTTTTATTTGGTATGCAAATGTAATATTGGTTGCATATATAACACTACAGGCCCCATTAGGATGACGGGCGGACATTGTCTGCCCGCCACCCTATCAGAGAACGGGACCACCCGCCATAAGGGCGGGGGTCCCGTGGGGGCAATTAGGATGTGCCCGCCACTGTGGCGGGCACATCCTGTAGTTTTAGAATTGTGGCGGTGGTGCACTCTGCACCGCCCACCACAATGCTAAAAATGCTTTTCTACATTTGCATATGCAAAGTGGCAGGCACTGCGCGGTGCCTGCCGCTTTGCATATGCAAATGTGGGGGGTATCATATGTACCCCCCTGTGCTCCCCCACCTCTGCCTACACCAGGGGGGCCTGCAGGGGGGCCCCTGCAGCAAATACCGCCTGCCTTTCCGTGGCGGCATTGCCACAGCGGAAAGGCACCTATAGCTGTGCATCATAATATGGCTGGCGGTGTCCATTGGACACCGCCACCATATTATTCCCTTTCCGCCGCGGTTGCAAGGTGACCGGGGCGGAAAACAGGCGGGCGGTGTTTTTCACCGCCGCCATCCGCCCCGCCTTCCTAATATGGCGGGGGACATTTGTGCTTGCGATGTCTGGCAGATTGCCTCCGCCAGGCCGGCGGTGGCCACCGCCAGCCTGGCGGAGGCAATCCGCCCGACATCATAATGGACCCCTATGTGTTGAATTTTGAAAATGTCTCCATAGACATTGGTTAAAGTGGAAGTAACATCCTTGTATGGATGTGTGAGGATATATTTTAAGGATGGAATTTATCATGGCTTGTTCAAAGTCTAGGTAGGAGTTTCCTAGATGTTTATAACATTTGAGCATTTTATTAGGATTTTCCTTAGTGTTTAAAAAGTAAATTTAGTATACTTACATTTTCAGTTGGTTGTTTTAGTTTGTAGAAAATGTTCTTATTTTTCTTAAAGTTGAATCTGTTGTGGAAATATGTAGAGATAGAAAGATAATTCAGTTTTTAAGTTCAGACTATGAATAGTAGGTTACATTTAATTTAACATTTTATTCAGAAACATATGGTTACTTACTTTTTGTTGTCTGTAGTTTGTTGGTTATCAGATGATTCTTTAAGCAGACTCCCCAGGATATAGCGGCATGGATTTGCAAATTTAGCGGCACAAATATGGAAATTTAGCGGCACAAATATTGAAATTTAGCGGCATTTTTGCGGCACTTTATTTTACTCATAATCATTCATTTTCAGCCTTAAATCAATGGAAACCATTTTAGCAGAGTATTCCACTTTGAATAGGCAACCTGGAATATAGAATCGAGGAAGCAGCCCACAGGTTAAGGCTGTTATCCCTTGGAAATGCAATTCTCCATTTGCTTTAGTATAGGTTAGTAGCAGTTATCACACCTTTTGACACATTGCGGTACCAGTGTTTGGCACATCCTTAACCCTTTTCTTGCCTGAAAGTCTGAGGGCGGCTGGACACCGCTTTCGTGTGCGTTTTTATGTGTAGTTACCTGGAGGTGAAAGACCGAAAAAAGTTACAGATAATTGTTTTTCCGCCACACCTTTGACCATCCCCCAAACACGCTCACACTTGCCCCCATTGTGCACAGCATCACAGTTCCCATTCGGGCCCAGGGCAGTGTGCAGCGCTGGGTTAGCTTCATGCAGGGTGTTGGCCAGAGGGCCTGGCAGCAGACCCGGCTTTGTGGACTTTGGCTGCGTACTGCGTGGGGTTGGCTGCATGCGGGTGATTAGCCGCAGGGCAGACCCTCCATCCAGACTCCCGGCTGGTAATTAAATATTACTTTACGTAAAAAAATAAAACACCAGAAATTCACTGAAATTAACGAACATTTCACCTAACTATAACAGTACTATAAACTTTTTTAGGTCGAGCCTAGGGGCAGTGCTCATGCTCTGCGAGGCATGATGTAATGTATATTTTAGCTTGAAAGCCCTCCTCTTTTTTCATTGGCAATGCGTGCACGTTTGGCAATTCCCTTGCAGGAGCGAGCAGCGGCGCCATATGTTATCAATTATCACAACTTGCTGCTTTCTCCCGCAAGGGAATCATACAGGCCCCCCTCCTCCCCCCTCCTCCCTCCCCTCCCGCAGCGCGCTTGTTTTTTTTTGTAGGGCCCCACCGACTCATCCAGCGCGTCTGCCGCCCACCAACAAGCAGCCCCCAGCACTTTATGAGCGGCAGGTGTTTCCTGCTAAAGAATAGAAGCGCAAGAAGCGGAAACTAAAGAAAGCATATCTGAGCTTGCAAAGGCAGTATCTGGGCTACCAACGGGCAAGCTAAGACTTTTAGCTGCTGCCTCAGGTTTCTACTTTTGCCGATGATACATCTATCACCAGTGGCTTCCATACTTCACCATACTGTAGAGGCGTGTTGTATTCTCCTCTGTAGTGCTGAGCACGCCTCTTCTTGACATCATAAGATGGGGCAATAGTTGTCTTTCGAATTGGAAACTATGTTGTGCTCAAATAATCTTGATCCGAGGTGACGTATATTGAGAGCAGTCAGCTGACAAGTATTTCACTGTAGTGAAAAATCGTTCTCTGCCTGTTATTTCCTCAGCCAGGTGCACCGCAGATAGCAGCCCTTGCAGAATGTGAAACCATCAGCTGGGTGATGTGAGAAATGAAGCAGTGATTCAAGCTGAATTAATGCAAAGGCACAATGGACATGAGGCAGGTCACACAGCTTCACTTGGTTTGACTATTGTATCACAAATCACCAGTGAAGGGTTTGATGCACAAACTTTGCATCTCCAAGCTTATGTTGGGCTGTGATTCTAATTTCCATTTCATGATTCACAGAATCTGGATATGTGAAATGTTCTAATCATAAAGTGGACTTACGATAATGGAAAATTCACCAGTATGGCACATTTCCACGTCACAAAAGTGGTGTGGGGATAAAAAGACCAGCATAAAGGCATGGAATTCCCCAAGACAGACCCAGGAAATAAGGGTTGTACCTGAAAAAGGTTGCTTTACTGGCACGCTCAGGGCATTTTAAGCACTGCTAAAGCCGCCTGCCGCCTACTAGCAAGCAGCCCCCAGCCGTGTATGAGTGGCTTTGCCCTAATCGATTATGCATCAGACCTGCTCACAGTTGTGTGCATAATAGACTTCTTCTAAGTACTATTTTCTTTCTTGCGTTTGTCCTACTGCCGGCAGGACATTGCTTTATTTACATTCAGCACACCGTGCGCGCAGGGCCCCAAAGCCCTCATCACCATCAACCCAGACACGTAGACAGAGGGGGATTAAAGCCCTAGGAAGGAGGAGGCATCCCTCGACCAAGCGTGATCACCGACTCTCAGCGCCAGGCTTGTTAGTGGAGCTCACTCTGGATACACGACAGTCGAGCCGTACGTTTATTGTATTCATTACCTGGCAGCCCACAGCTCAGCGTCACACATTTATAAAACCTCCTCAGCTAGCTATAGCGCGTCTAAATTTACTTTGTGTTGTGTCTTTGCTTAACTCGCATCTTTCATTTTTCAACTAAGATTTCATGTCTTGGATGGCTTTGAAATTGCTTCACGCCTGGTCTGCAGGAAACCCGTCCAGATTGCTGTTTATCTCCCATGCTGCATAGGTGGCATTTGTCTGTTTGCTCGCAACCATAGTATTTCTATTTTTAACTTGTGCTTTACTCTGTGTGTATGACGTATTGTCTTTTTAAATTAAAGTGTGCTCTTACCGCTTGGGGGCTGTTATCTGTTTTCCTATTGGGAGGCTTCCCCGGTCCGTCATGGTTCGTACCTTTGTACGGAGGAAAGGATCTCTTTAGATTCACTATGAGGCTTTCTTCTCAGACCCCCCAGGATATAGCGGCTTTTGTAAAAATGCCGCGCGATTTCTACAAAAGTGCCGATTTCGCAGGCACTTTTGTAAAAATCGCTGCATTTTTACAAAAGTGCCGATTTCGCGGCAAACCGCGAAATCCCGAAATCCCGAAATCCCGAAATCCTGGAGGGTCTGTTTAAGGTTGTCGAGAATTTTGCGATGTTTCTTCAAGCTGGATATTTTCTGCTGGTTTTAGAGTATTGAACTTACTTCTTTATATAGGGTATCTTTAATTAGTGTTTGTATGTGATTGGTCAGATACCTTGAAATGTGTTTCTATTGGTTAGTTAGAATTTTTTTTAAGTGAAATAATTATGTTAGTTGTGTGTGAAATGGTTATCTAGAGATTTTGTGTCATTTTAAGTGTATTTTATGAATAGTTTAAAGATTTTGTATTGCTTTTAAAAATGTATTATATTGATTTAAAAATGTGTATATTTTAAATGTGTTTGTTTAAATTGTTTTCATTTATGTAGTATTTTTTAATAATTATTTTAGGGAGATATATTTTTTTAATTGTGTTTGGTATGTATATACATAGTTATATGGGTGTATTTTGAATAGTTTAAAGGTGTAGTGTGTTTAATAAAAATTTTTGATAACTTTAGAGATGTCGATATTTAGGTAATGTCGATAATATTGATGTCTATATTTTTGTTTTCGATATTTTTGTAATGTGCTATATTTATTTATAACTGTATATATTTTTAATTTCGATATATTTGTGTTCGATTTTTGTGGGGTCAATGTTTTTGTATTACGATATTGTTTGATCGATGTTTTTGTAGTTTGATAATTAAATATAGGGTGTTGATTTATTTGTACATGATATTTGAGACACAATGTTTGTGTAGGTCGATTTTTGTGAAATCGATTATTTGTCAGTGATTCACAAAAAAAGAGACCATGCATTTTGCCAAAACACATTTACTACTCTAAAATGGTTAAGTGACAGCACACATTCCATGTATACAACTACTACATTTCAGTGGACAACCCTGACTCATTTTGAAAATACATATGCAATTTGCTGCATTATTTTTGCCAACATTACATCAACAAAATGACACAATAGAACAACAAAGAGGCGTAAGAGGCTTGTAAATCTGCCCAAGAGTGTATGCAGCAATGTATGTATACTGACTGGGGAATTGTTAAGAGGGAGGTATGAGGAGAAAGGGAGGAGTAAGAGGAGAGAGGAGGGAGGATAAAAAGTAGAGGTAGTATTAGGACACAGGGGAGACAATGAGGAAAGAGGAGGAATGTGAGGAGAAACAGGGCAGTATGAACACAGAAAGGAAGAGTATGAAGACAAGGGGGAATATGAGGACAAAAAGGATTATAAGGAGAGTGGGTGTAGTAAGAGGAGAGAGGGGAGAGTATGAAGACAGGGGGGAGTATAAGGGGAGAGAGGGGAGAATGTAGAGAGAGGAGGAATATAAAGAGAGAGGATGGAGTATGAGGACTGAGAGGGGGACTATGACAGTGGGGAATATGAGGAGAAGGGGGAATATGAGGAGAAAGGGAGGAGTAACAGGACAAGGAGCACTATCAGGAGAGAGAAGTGAGAATAAGGAAAGAGAGGGAATATCAGGAGAGAGGGAACAGTATAAGGAGAGAGAGGGAGACTGTGAGGAGAGAGGGAGGAGAATACGGAAAAAAGGGCGAGTATAATTCCTTAATGTACACAGACACTCAGTGTGATTCTAGACAAAAAATATGAGACCATGCATTTTACCAAAACACATTTACTACTCTAAAACAGTTAAGTGACTGCACACATTCCATGTATATAACTACTTAATTTCAGTGGACAACCCTGACTCATTTTGCAAATACATATGCAATTTACTGCATTATTTTTCCAACATTACATCACAAAAGTGATACAATACAACAACATAGAGGCGCAAGGGGCTTATAAATCTGCCTAAGAGTGTATGCAGCAGTGTATGTATACTAACTGGAAAATTGTAGATTTAGAACACAGCCTAATTCTAAAAAAGCAACACTATTAGCTACTCTACAACTTAAAACGTGACTGCACACATTCTACATTTCTTAGTACTGCACTTTATTTCACAAAGGTGACTCACTAAAAACATTAACTTACCAAATGATTTTATCACAATAGTTATCCAAAATGCAGACAAACTCACAATAGGATTCTACAAACTTTAGAAGGAGAAACACATTACTCTTACTAAAAACTGAATGCGCCACATACATTTCCTTACAAGTTATCAACTCACCTTTCAAATTGATTTGTAGATTAGGAAGAATGCCAGTCACACAGCAGATATTCTTATACAGAATCTCTCTACTTCCGTGTTTGCAGCAAAACCAAAAAATGGCACATTTTCCCTCTCAATTTACAAATATATACATATTAATAACAAATCAAATTGCTTCACACATTAATTCAAAACCAAACACACATTTCTATTGGTTGAACATTTGAACCCTTTCCAACTCACTTAACTTTGAACCCTACCCCCAACACATCATGCAAAAGTCAACTGTCCACAAAGGTCAAAAGTTCAGCACACTGTAAAACACTACTCTTCAATAAATTTAGGCTCTGTAAAAGGTACTTACGTATAAGTACCGATAAAAAGAAAAGCTCTTATTAGAACCAAACAACATCTAAACACATAAGCTTGATAGATATCTGTAAAATACATTTTTTTAATTGATTTTTTCCTGCTTTGGTACGCTTATGGGACGACTTACCAACTTTGTACCGTACGTCGTACGTACGTGCATGGTACGCGTATGGTAAATCTACCATTAAAAAAAATAACCTCTATCATTAATTTTTATAATCCCCGGGGACCCCATCCCCCGGGGCTCAAATACAACATTGGGGACCATGGGGGGAGCCCCCAATGCCCCCATGGTCCCAGCCAGCTCCCCGCGTCCTTCGGGAGCCTGCATTGCTTTTCATCAGAGAGAGCAGCTTACATGCTGCTCTCCCTTTCACCTGCTCTCTCTTTCAAACAGGAAAGCAGTTTGCTCTGGTAGGGTGGGAAACGCAAGGCTCCCGCCCTACCATAGCAAACATCAGTGTCTCGGGGGTAGGCACCCCGGGACACTGCAGGAGCTGGCCCTGGGGGGTGGCGGTCCCCAGGACCATCAAAGGCTCTAGGAGGGGGCTGCGCGCCCCCGTCCCAATATTGAAAAGCCCCGGGGGTGGTGGTCCCCGGGCTGGGGGGTCCATAACGGACCCCCCTATTTCGATTATTAGAGCCCTGGGGAGGTGGCAGTCCCTGGGGCGTGTGGGGGGGGCTTGAGCCCCCACACACAGTTTTTTTCTTTATAATTTTTTTTAAAAAGAAGCCCCGGGCTGGGGGAGGGCCGTGAGCCCCCTGCATACATATAGTTAAAGCCCCAGGGGGTGGCGGTGACTGGGGCTGGGGGGGGCCCCTCTGGACCCCCCATTATAAATGAAAACATTGCCCCGGGATTTGGCCCCCCTGGGACTAAATAACAATAAAGCGGTTTTTTTTTTTTTTTTCGTTTTCACAGCGTACGTGTACCATTTTGACCTTGAGGATCATTGTGAAACCCCCTAAGCAGCCCTAATGGGTCAGGAAGTCCTATAGCAAATAGCAAATTTTTCCTGTCAATGTAGACCCGTATACAAATAAAAACCAAATGTATTCCCTCATTAAATCAAAACGAAACACACTTTTCTGTTCCTTGAACTTTTGAACCCTCTCCAACTGACAAAACCATACCCCCATTCTGCTTTCTGACTGTTACCATAGAAACACTTCAGGGAACAATGTGGAAATGGTGTGTGCACATTACGTATCCGATGAGTTTGTGGCACCACGTCCCGCGTAACATCATATACGCATGAAGTCATCCCAGGTACTACTTTGGTATCCGACGGGAACGCAGTACCAAGCCATGCATTACGTCATATATGTATGGGGTCGCACCTGCTGCGCGTTGTGTTAACTAAACACACAGGTGAAAAGTTCATCAAACAATGTTGCAAATCAAAACAGCAAGTGGGCTTGACTTGTCAATATACCAGCTTATCTTATGTAATGTTCTTTTCTATCCGTTTTTGTTAACCGATAAAAATCAGGCTTTTAAAAAACTGAAACATGCACCCTAGTTTTCAGTGTAGAATGTTCTCAAACAACCAATCATTTCTTTTCTTTTTTTAAAACTGCATGTTATCCACCATTTTAGAAAAATCTTACTTTTCAAACTGTCACTTCATTTACAGAGACCATCTGAGTGCATCCAGACCTCCCTTCAAGATGCTTAGTATGTGGATTGTGGGACACAGCTATATTTTCTGGAGCTAAAGGTGAGATGAACAGAAAGGAATTCACAAAGACCTAGGTTTACCAAATGTAGACATTAAATGGATTGGACAGAGAGGGTTAAAGTGGCACCAATTGATGCCATTGGTGAAATCCTTTTCTCATCTCCAACATCCTGACCTCATAATTGTGCACTGTGGTGGCAATGACCTAAGCACTTTGACTGGGGTAAGTCTTGAAATGCTTATGAAGGACACCTTTGGAGAGCTGATGTCACTTTTCCCCCAAACTGCCTTTGTATTGTATTGTATTGTATTGTGTTCTTATATAGCGCTGTGTGTATTCCAACATATGCCAAAGACAGAAATGGAACTGGTCCAATCAATGTTGTCCACAGTTTGAGAAAGCTAGGAAACATGTGAATAAATCTGTTTCTGCTTTTCTCTGAGACTATAGAATGAGGTCCATTTACAACAACAATCTGCGTTTCAATATGCAAGGCATCTATAGGAGAGATGGTGTACATTTTACAGATGAAGGGAACAGAGTCTTCCTCATGAACTTTAGATTCTGCATCGGTACCTACTTGTGTAGGTACTAAAATCTCCCAATAAACACAAGGGCTCTTTTTAGAGACACCCAACATCTATACACATACACTTCATAAATATCTGAAAAATATTTTTCTTTTTCTTGCTTAGGTATGCTTGGGGGACGACTTACAAACATTGCACCGTACGTTGTACGGTGCAAGCATGGTACGCGTATGGTAAATCTACCCTAAAAAAAACAAATAGCCTCTATCACTAATTTATATAAACCCTGGGGACCCCATCCCCCGGAGCTCAAGTACAATGTTGGGGACCATGGGGGGAGCCCCAATGCCCCCACGGTCCAAGCCGGCTCCCCCTGTCCTTCAGGAGCCGGCATTGCTTTTCGTCAGAGAGAGCAGCTTACATGCTGCTCTCCCTAACGAAAAGCAATCTTCTTTCCTACTTGAAAGAGAGAGCAGGTTAACCTGCTCTCTCTTTCAAATAGGAAAGCAGTTTGCTATGGTAGGGTGGGAACCACGATGCTCCCGCCCTACCATAGCAAACAGCAGTGTTACGTGGGTAGGCACCCCGGGACACTGCAGGAGCCTGCCCTGGGGGGTGGCAGTCCCCAGGGACTTCAAAGGCTCCAGGAGGGGGGTTGTGGCGGTCCCTGGGGTGTGTGGGGGACTTGAACACCCCCACATAGGTTTTCTTTTAAAATAAATAAAAAAAGAAGCCCGGGGGGTGGCGTTCCCAAGGGCTGCGGGGGGCTGTGGGCCCCCCGCATACATATAGTTAAAGCCCGATGGGGTGGTGGTCCCTAGGGCTGGTGGCCCCCTCTGGGCCCCCTTTATAAATAAAAACATTCCCCCCGGGATTTGGACCCCCGGGGTCTAATTAACAATTAAGCGGACTTCAGCTTTTTTTTCTTTTTCACAAGGTACGCGTACCATACGCGTATCGCGCAATTTTGTTTTGAAAAAAAATATTTTGTTTGCCTTAGGGTCCTTGTGGTCCCCCTGAGAAGGCCTAGGGGATCAGGATGTTTCTACCCTGCCCCCTTCACATGTTTTTTGCGGTTCGTTCATTGCTTTCTTGTGCCTCGGTTCTACCGAAGCACAAGATGGCTGCCAACACTTCCTGGCTTGGAGTGTTGACAGACAGTTGACAGCCAATCAGCATGCAGCTCGTTCTCGGGAAGGTAAGCGTATAGTCCTTGGACAGTACCTTACCGTACTTCATTTATACCTATATCTATGATTTTACTTTTGATTTTCTCAGGAACTACTGAACAGATTTACACCATTTAACAAAAAGCGTAATCTGTGAACCGAACTCTACCTTTTTGCCAAATTTGCTGTAATTCCGTGTAGCAGTTCGGGCTGTAGCCTCACTTAAAGGTCACTATGAAAAATTGCATGGGGAAAACACGTTTTGGGACCCCCCCTTTTTTCTCGACCCCCGCTTCACAAATCACCCTGAAACTTTCAGAAGAATTTTGCGTGTATTCGCCGACCGGCACCAAAGTTCTTCCAAATAGAATGTTCCTATGGAAACTAGGTCCTAACTATAAGTACCTACTGGCGACCCTGATATCTACACTGAAAAAACATAGGTTTTACAGACGTTATAGATCGAAATTAGCATTTAAAAAAGACATAGAAATTGGAAATGTATTCATTCTTTAATACTCCTTGGTATATATATATATATATATATATATATATATATATACATATATATATACATATATATATATATATATATATATATATATATTTAAACTTTACAGAAACACATATTCACTGGATGATGTCATGAGTGATGACATGAGTGATGTCATCAATGCTGTCACTGACCATGTCATGAGTGATGTATTATATGGCATCATCAGCGGTGCATTGCGGGCACGCAAGTTTTAGGGGCCGATTATGATTGCGGTTTTTCCGCATCCTCGGGGCCGGCGGAAGCCACCGCTGGCCCCGAGGATGCGGAAAAACCGCAGCGGACTGACCAAGGACCCACCGCCACATTAGGATGGCTGGTGGGTCCTGGTTTCCATCCGCAGCTTTTCCGCCGCGGTCGGCTTACAACCGCGGCGGAAAAGCTCTGATATGGTGACGGTGTCTCTCAGACACCGTCCGCCATATCAGGATGGGCTTTTAAAAGTGCTTTTCCGCTGCGGGTTTTCCGCCGTGGAAAAGCATACGGATCTTCACCTAGGGGGCCCGTTGCGGGCCCCCTAGGTGAAGGGGGGGTGGGGGGTGCACATGGGGGGTACCTATGGTACCCCCCTGCATTTGCATGCAGAAAGCGGCAGGCACCGCGCAGTGCCTGCCTCTTTCTGCATGCAAATGCAATGCGTGCATTTTTAACATTGCCGCGGGTGCAGCTTGAAGCTGCACCCGCTGCAATGTTAAAAATAGAGGATGTGACCGCCAGGGTGGCGGTCACATCCTAATCGCACAGGAGGGGACTCCACAGCCCATGCGGACGTCCCCTCCTCCTCAATGATCGCGGACGGACGCAAGTCCGTCCGCGATCATAATCGGCCCCTAAGTTAGCTCAACGAACTATAACAGGCGAATTTCTCTGGTTTTATATGAGTCAAATGTTCAACTAACTATAACGTCCCTAAAACCTATGTTTTTTTAGCGAATTTCTAAGGTTTTTTAAATGCTAATTCCTAACTATAACGTCTGTAAAACCTATGGTTTTTTCAGTGAATTTTGAAAGTTTTTTAAATGTTAATTTCATATTTTAATGTTTATAAAACCTATATTTTTCTGTTATATTTTAAAATATTTTGGAACTTTATTATACTTTTTTTGTTAACTTTAAAAATTATGTAATGTTTTATATCTTCCTACAAAATATGTATATTTTTTTGGGGGGGGGGAGAAAACTGCACTCCCATACCGGTAGCGTACCAAGTTTCTTCACCACATGAATCCTATCCGCCATATTGCCTAACTCGTAAATGGTGTGTGCGCATTACGTATCCGATGAGTTTGTGGCACCACATCCCGCGTAACATCATATACGCATGAAGTCACCCCAGGTACTACTTTGGTATCTGACGGGAACGCAGTACCAAGCCGTGCATTACGTCATATATGTATGGGGTCGCACCTGCTGCGCGTTGTGTATTCGACGAGTACACACTGCCAGGCCCTGTGTTAAGTCGCAGACGTATAGTATTGCGCCAGGTACGCCATTCCCCTTTTTTTGTCTCAAAAGGATATCTAAATACCTTTAAACTGTATTTGAGAGCCCGCGAAAATCTAAATTATTTCAAACATTTATATATTTCTAATTGTATTAACTTATATTATTGCGCGCTCGGTGCACAATTGCCATGTAACCTTAAAAAAAAGATTTTGATTGGTTCATAACATTTCCCATTTCCCATTGTAACAGTTGTATGACCCCACCCATTTTACTCATCCTCTCTACAGTATTTGATGAGAGAGACCTCTCCTGCTTCGAAAGCTTTTTTGAAAAGTGTTTTCCTGTATACACATATCTTATTCTACACACAACATGCAACAATCATCTTGATCAATATTCATGCTCTGTACATTAGCCTTCCATGTGTGATTGCCTTGCATCTCAAACGTTCCATCAAAAAATAAATGTGTGTTACACAATGCCCCTGGTGTGAGTGTGTGCACATTATTGTGCTGCCTTTCGGCCTGGGTATTGGTTGCTCTAAGGAGCATCATCAGCCACGGGCAGACTGCACATCCTAGATCACATGCCATCTCATTAACGATAGTTTCCGCCCTCCCGACACATGCTACGCTAATCTAAATTGCACACTCTGCGAGGTCAAAACTACAAAAGAAACACACATAAATTCACTTCCTGGCCAGGCAGGAACTGAACAATGCCCAAGTCCCCGGAATATTTATTCACACCCCTACGCTGGCCTGGCGTATGCAAGCCCAGCCCACTTTGCGTACATATAAATAGGATAACCACAACACCAACATCCCTCTTCTTACACACTACCTCAAATGATATGCTGCATCCACTGCACATATCACAATGCGCAATAAAAAAAAGAAATGGATCCATGAGGTGTACACCATCCAGGCAATCAACACGGGCTCTAAATTGTGAGCTCTGCTGCCCATCGTCTACGAAAGGGATCCATGAGGTGTACACTCTCCTGCAATCAACACTCCATCTGAATTTTGAGCACTGCTGCCCGTAGTGTTTGCTCACACAACAATGACAGCAGGTAAGCAGAACGACCTGGGTGCACAGGGCCTCCAATTGAGCGCGGTGCGGCGGGAGGGGTGGGGTGCTTCAGCCTGGCTGCGCAGGTGCAAACAAACAATATTGCTGTGCGTAATGATGCGATCTCTGACCTCATTCAGTCTCTACTCTGTCTCATTTTAAAGACCTGCTTAACCATACTGTAGGCCTGAGCCAGCGGGCAGCGCTGCCCTACAAACACCTCTACAGCTCGTTGATGGAGGAGGGGTGGAATGCACTGCCAGACTGCGCACGTGCGAATAAGCGATATTGAAAAGTGTTATACTGTAATCTTTGACCTCATTCAGTTACATCTCTGTCTCATTTTAAAAACCTGCTGTACCATAAGGTAGGCCTGAGCCTACGGGCAGCGCTGCCCTACAGACACCTGTTGAGGGCGGTTCTGCGGCAGGGGTGGGGTGCATCACCCTGAGTGCGCACATGTGAAAATGCAATGTTGCCGTGCGTAATAATGTGATTTCTGACCTAATTCAGTCACATCGGTCTAATCTTAAGGACCTGCTGGACCGTACTGTAGGCCTTAGCCAGCAGGCAGCACTGCCCTACAGACATGTGACGTTGACTTTTAGGGCACTGTAGTTAGCTTGTTACTAAGTGTACATGCACACAGGCTTCCGCCACTGCATTACTCCGCGCTGCATTGCCTCGTTTGCCTGAAATATCCACTTGGTTCATTTCGCCTGCTGCATAGTAAAGTAGCGCTTTGCTTCATCTGCGCTGTTTATTTGCTAGAAGTGTAAACTGCATTGGCGCTCTGTGTCTTTTGCTGAAATTGTGCCGCTTTGTTATCATTTTGCTTGCTTTGTGCCTCATTTGCGCTCTGTATTATTATAGCTGCTTCCCTAAGGCTCTCAGCGCATTTGCCTGTAGCGCTCCGCTGTGCCTCCCCCCTCCGCCTCCATCTTGTTTGTTGTTCTCGTCGTCCTCGTGCACCCGCCCCGCCTCCCAGCTGAGACGCCCTCGCCCCTCCCCCCACACTATCCATATATGACAGTTCTTCCCGCGCGCAGCGTTCACGCGCAGCGACCGCGCCCAATCCGCGCCGAAGGTGCGCCAAAGGTAAGCCCGTCTACGCCCGTCCGCGCCTGGACCGCGCCCAGCGCCATACCCCCTGCCCCTCGCGCTGCCCAGCCCCCCCGCATTACCTACGATGCCGCCACCCTCCTAGCCCTTAACCCCGGTCGCTCCCCCAACTGCGTCCAAGCCGCTCCTGGACACACCCATGGACCTTTCTCCTGCTACTCCTGCAAATTCAGCGGCACCGACAACATCCCTGCTACAACCACACCACAAATTCACGACCCCAATCACCTACAATGCATTCTGCTCAACACCCGATCGGTCCACAGGCACGCCATTGACCTATGGAACCTACTAGACACCATCTCTCCAGACGTCGCCTTCCTAACGGAAACATGGATGAACGCTTCCTCCGCCCCAGACATCACCATTGCCATCCCTGAAGACTATAAGATCACTCGCAAAGACCGTACCAGCCACACAGGAGGAGGAATCGCTATCGTCCATAAGAAATCCATCCGCATCTCAACCAGCTCTGACGCCAACCTCGCCAACTCCGAACACCTTCACCTCCAGATCCACATCGACCCCAAAACCACACTCAGAGGCACTCTCCTCTACAGACCACCAGGACCCCGCGCAAAATTCAGTGAAGACATCACAGACTTCATCTCTCCACACGCGCTCCCCTCCAAAGACTATATTCTTCTAGGAGACCTCAACTTTCACATTGAAAAGATCAACGACCGCAACACCGCCACCCTCGTGGACAACCTCGCCAACCTCGGACTTAAACAACTAGTCACTTCACCCACCCACATCGCAGGGCACACACTCGACCCCATCTTCACATCCAGCAATCATGTCTCCTTCAGCCACACTACGGAGCTCCTTTGGACCGACCACAGCTGCGTTCACTTCAACTACAACAAGCCAAAACCCATCAACCGCTCCCAACCTACCCTGCAAAGAAACTGGAACAAAATCACCACGGACCAAATCTCCGCATCGCTCCTTCGAAACTCCCCAGCCCTCCCGTCTAACGTCAACGAAGCTGCCGCCAACCTCACCCTATGGTTATCCAACACCGCCGACACCTTAGCTCCACTGAAAAAACGTCAAAGCAAACCTGGCAGCAAGAAAGCCTCTTGGTTCAACGATGATCTCAAGAAGTCCAAGAAAATCTGCCGCTCCCTTGAAAAGGCCTGGAAAAAAGACCCAACCACCAACACCAAGGACGCCTTCAAAAGCGCCACCCGCATACACCACCAACTGATCCGAAAAGCCAAGAAAACAGCATTCAAGGATCGACTTGACAACAACGCCCACAACAGCAAGGAACTTTTCAACATCGTCAAGGAATTTTCCAATCCCTCGGCCAACTCCAACGACATCACCCCCTCTCAAACCCTCTGCGACTCCCTAGCCTCTTTTTTCCACAACAAGATTGCAGACATCCACAACAGCTTTAACAACCAACCCGGAATCCAATCCACCCCACCACCTGCTGATCACCTTCCCCCCGTGAACATCCTTAACGCCTGGAACCCAATCTCCACTGAAGAAACCATCCGCCTGATGAGTTCCATCCACTCAGGATCCCCCACAGACCCATGTCCTCACCACATCTTCAACAAAGCAGACTCCGTCATAGCACCGCACCTCCGAGACGTCATCAACTTCTCCTTCAACTCCGCTACCTTCCCAGAAGACTGGAAACACGCTGAACTCACTGCCCTTCTGAAAAAACCCACAGCGGACCCCACCGAACTCAAAAATTACCGCCCCATCTCACTTCTTCCATTCCCGGCCAAAGTCATCGAGAAAGCCGTCAACAACCAGCTCGCCGCCTTCCTCGAAGCCAATAAATCCCTCGACCCCTCACAAAACTGGCTTCCGAGCAAAACACAGCACTGAGACCGCCCTCATCGCAGCAACAGACGACATTCGAACTCTACTGGACAATGGAGACACAGTCGCCCTCATCCTCCTCGACCTCTCTGCAGCATTCGATACAGTCTGCCACAGCACCCTTCTACAACGCCTCAATAACATCGGAATTCAAGGAAAAGCACTTGAATGGATCACCTCGTTCCTCACCGGAAGAACCCAGAGAGTCCGCCTTCCTCCTTTCAAGTCCGAGGCCTCTGAAGTCATCTGCGGCGTACCCCAAGGATCCTCACTCAGTCCCACACTCTTCAACGTTTACATGAGCCCCCTCGCGGCCATCGCCCGCCAACACAACCTCAACATCATCTCTTACGCGGACGACACTCAACTGATCCTTTCCCTCACCAATGATCCCAACACCGCCAAAACTAACCTACACGAAGGAATGAAAGAAGTTGCCGAATGGATGAAACAAAGCCGTCTGAAACTGAACTCAGACAAAACAGAAGTCCTCATCTTAGGTACATCCCCCTCCGCTTGGGACGACTCCTGGTGGCCGGAAGCCCTCGGAAAAGCACCCATCCCGACAGACCACGCACGGAACCTTGGAGTCATCCTGGATTCTTCACTCTCAATGAACAGACAAGTCAGCGCCGTATCCTCTTCCTGTTTCAACATTCTTCGCATGCTCAGAAAAACATTTCGCTGGATCCCCTCCGAAACTAGGAAAACAGTCACCCACGCTCTGGTCACGAGCCGACTGTACTACGGAAACACCCTCTACGCAGGTACCACCGCTAAACTCCAGAAGAAACTCCAACGAATCCAAAACGCCTCAGCCAGGCTCATATTAGACATCCCACGCAACGAACACATCTCTGGTCACCTTAAAGACCTCCACTGGCTACCCGTCAATAAGAGAATCACTTTCCGACTGCTTACCCACGCACACAAATCACTCTACGATATCGGACCAGATTGCCTCAACTCTCGACTGTCCTTCTACACCCCCTCCCGCCAACTTCGTTCTTCCAGCCAAGCCCTCGCCACTGTACCCCGCATCAACAAGACCACCATGGGAGGCAGATCCTTTTCATACCTGGCTGCTAAAACATGGAACTCACTCCCCGCTTACCTTCGCCTCACCCAGAACCACCTAGCGTTCAGAAAGCAGCTTAAAACGTGGATATTTGACAAATAATCCTCCTCCCCTTCTCAAGCGCCTTGAAACCCTCTGGGTATGTAGTGCGCTATACAAATTTGTTGACTTGACTTGACTTGACATCATGCCTCTAGCATGCGCTCTGTTCCTCATTTATGTCAACCTTGGTAGAACATATTATTTAACCTTGTGTATTCTCATGCACTCCAACTTCTCTATGAACCACGTTTACCACACTAACAGTTGGCAGATCGTAGTTCAAAAACAAAGGATGCACTCAACTCCTATTTTCCATCAAGCTTGAAATAAACCTTCATTTACCTCCAGACGTTTCCACCATTAAATTATTTCTCTCTTTTCAGGCATTCCATTGATTGCCCCAAGAAGGGCGGAGTGGGAGCTGACCTCGCAATGATGCCCTGGCATTCCGACACCTTCCATTGTGGTATCAAGACACTGTCCCTACTGGAGACCTTGTCTGCCGTACAAACGTACCCCAGACTAGGAGCTTGCACCAACACGTCATGGGACACACCAGTGGTGGCAGGTGAGCAGTGAAGCCTCAGTGTGCAAGACCTACAATTGAGCACAGTGAGGGGAAAGGAGTTGGGGTGTTGCTCCCTGGGTGCACAGGTGCATGCAAGCGATTTTCCCCTAGCTAATAATGTAGGACTGTATTATCAAAGAACGGTGATAACATTATCACCACTTTAGCGACAGGAAACTGCAGCTAAAGCAACGATAAGGGGTTGATAATATGCCTTTGTGAATTCCCATAGAAGCCCAGATTCACACCAGAACCTGGGCTTCACAGTTTCCTGCCACTAAAGCGACGATAATGTTATCGCCCTTCCTTCATAATATAGCCCATAATCTCTGGCCTCATGTATTTAATTTTAAGGACTTGCTGAACCAAACTCTTTCTTGCAGACCCCAGCGCCCTAGACAAACGGGTGACGGAGGGTAAACACTAAGGGCTGAGTGCAATAGGCCGACACTCCGTCTCCTCCTCCCTCTCTTCTTTTGACTATCCCTCCCCTTCTCCCTTCCACCCACTCCCACTCCCCCTCCCTTCTCACTTTGGTCCTTTCATTCAGGCTATCTTTCTTTACCTCTTCTACATAGCACACATACTTATGTTTAATTTTTGTCTTGCAGGTTTCCTATGCTGCTTCCACTGGCGTCCAACCCATGTTTTTTTTATTATACTGTTCTATTAAAGTTATGTTTCCATTTATTTCTGTTTTAATAAAGGTTACTTTTTTTCAAATAAATAACTGAGTGTATAGGTCTTATTTTTCTGACAACACTTGTCTATCATTTATTGTGAAAATAATCTGTTTATAGGAGATTTTAAGGACAACATTATTTAATATTAGAGTGCACCTACCAAAAATAATCTAACGGACTATTAGACAAATGAAGCCTGAGTAATTGTACAACTGCAAGAGTTCTATGAGTGTATCACCTTATAACACCTTAAGTACTGCCTGTCTGATTACAGAACAAATAAGGCACTGCCTTGGACCACCAAGGCTTCAGGGACTGCCAAGGGCCACCCTGCATATTTAAATAAAGACCTGGAGTGTGGCGATCCCCGCCCCTCAGTTGGCCTTGAACCCCCGAACAATTAGTAAAAAATACCCGGGAAGGTGCCGCTCCCCTAGGCTGCAAAACGACTCTGTGCCCTTTCGCGCCTAATTTACATGTGACGTTAAGATCCCCAGTACTACAGAGACCCCGCAACATAATAATTGGATTGGTCACGGAACATTAACCACCCACGAGGGGCCTCATTTAAAAGAACAGGTGAGACTCCTCTTTTTTTTTCGTTTCTCTCCATTTTTACCATCCACATCCCCTCTATTACATCGATACAAGGATTTCCTCCTCTCGCTTCAAGTAGTCGAAGAAGTATTTGCTATCACAGGGTGGAAGCCATGCACCACCCTCTAATAGCAAACACAACTGTCCAGCGAATGCACACCCCGGGGCATTGTATGAGCTGCGCCTGAGAGGTCAACCTCCTACCACCATGATGCATTTGCTAGTATAAACGCATACTATTACTACTTACACACATGTAGTACAGAAATCGGAATGTAGTAAAGAAGCAGAGGAAGCGTAAAATCTAAAAATATAAATTCTACAAGAAGTCGGATGATATAGTTCAATGAGCCGAAGACCCTGGCATGAGTAGAAACAGCTACACGAAGAAAACGGGTCTTCAGCACAACGCAAGCAATTTTGAAATATTGGTGAGTGATGCCTCCTTTTTCCCTTCTCCCGCTCTTTGCCAAATTTATGTAGTGAAGAGGCAGACAGCAGTGGATCTAATAAGTAGATTTATTACAAGAAAACAAGGCACCTGAAACAACCACCAATAGGAGCAGACAGCAAAGCAACCGTCCAATCCTTCACTGTGTACAAACTCCGCAAGCTTCCCTTCATGACAGCCCTACATTCTAACATTACATACTGAGGGCCATATTATCAAGGAACGGCGTTAAACTTATCGCCGCTTTGGCTAAAGGTAACTGCTGCTAAAACGACGATAATGGCCTCGATAATATGCGGTAGAGAATTCCAATAGAAGCCCATGTTGCACTGCTTTTAATTTTGGATATCCAAAATGTATTTAGCTTTGACACTTAAATGAGGATGAACCCGGGAATGTAATGCTGTGCATTGTATTGGGCCTGATTGATTTGTTTGTTTTTATGTACTTTTATGATCTTAATTTGCAAAGATCGAATAATGTTTTCAAAGTCAAAGTCAAATGCATTGGGACTCTGTCCACTTTTTCCCCGCTAACTAGTGACAAAGTTCTTGTGCTCTCTCCCCCAAAACATGATAAAATTAGCATACATCTGATAAGGAAATGTTATTTAATTATAAATTACTAGTGAATGGTACTACAGGTACCCACTGTCTATAAAGTAGATGCAATTAGTGGGCCTGCAGTCCTGATTGTGCCACACATTGACGTATCCTTTTAAAATGTCTCAGGCCTGCACTACTGTCTGTAGTACAGTTTCAAACTGTAATTTTGGTCTGGCAAAATAAACTTTTACCAGGTCTAAACCTTCCTTTTTAATGCATGCATGTTACCCCTAAATTAGGCCCTAAAGGCTCATAGAGAAGGGTGCATTATATATAAAAAGTAGAACATGTGGGTTTAGGTTTTACATGTCCTGGCAGCAAAAAACTCCTAAAGTCATTTTTCACTGTTGCAAGGCCAAGCTCTCCCATTGACTAACACTGGGCCACTTTATTAAATTTAATACGTGATAATTTTTGATTGAAAGCAGATAAGAATATGGTGTTTGCACTCAAATGAAATGTGAGGTAAAATCCCCATTAAGGGTTAAGTCGTTTTTTAAGTCATAATTCTGAAAGTGCCACTTTTAGAAAGTTGACATTTTCTTGTCCTAACCATTTGTGCTGTCTGCTAGTGTCCTCTGTCATATGACTGTGAATGGTTCTGCTGGTGTGGCTTGTGAACTCCTTCTAGACAGTGACTAAAAGGGGGATTAGGTGTGAACAGGATGAGCCATCCTGCCAGGATGGGTGGGAGCATAGCAGTACCCAGCCCCACTTATATTTCAGAGGGCTTGCCTCCAGCACACACAAAGAAACCTAGTGCTAGTCTTTTGTTACACCTGACTTCTGGGAGCCTTGACAGGGGAAGGGACAACCTTTCCACATCAAGATGTAGGGGTAGTATAGGGAATATCCCACTTAAAAAGCTACCACCAGGTATAAATATTGGACCTCCAGAGTAACTCTTCAGTACACTCTTAGACCTTTGGATATTACAGAAGGACTGCCTTGTCCCCAGAGGGCTGAACTGCTGCTTGAGGCCTTCCTATTTCCCCAAAAGTTTTCCCTACTGGTACCAGAGGACTGTGCTGCTGCTTGAGGACTGCCATGCTCTCTGAGAATCAAGAGTGGACTTGCTCCGTTCATCCTAGGCTACCTGAATGAATCCAAGGGTTAGTTGGTTGACCTCCTGTCTGAGCTGCAGGCACACAACAAGCGTCAGTGGCCTCCATGCAACTGCACAGCTGACCAGCTGCACTGGGCCTGCTCACCTCTACTGGAATGACTCCTGGTGACTCCCCAGGACATGGAGCCTTGGCTGTCATTAGTTGAGCCCCTCTTGTGAAGAAAAGTAAAATTCTAAAGTCTTTGGTTCTTCACAATTCCAAATGTGCCAGTTGGTGCCAAGACTCTGCCGCCTGTGACGACTGCCACCTAGAAGCTCCAGTGAATATGACGCTTTGCGCTACATCGATCGCCATCGATGACCATCAGTGTACAATCTGCACTTTGTGCTACAGCAACGACAGCCTGTTTTGAACGCCAATGTGAACCTTTAGTAGAGATCATCTGTGATGCCCGGATGGATTTTCGTGCTACAGCAACGCCGGCCTGCTCTTCGCACTACAATGATGACCAACTGTGATGCTCTCCCTGCCCCTCACTGTCTCCTCTGTGGTGAACGGAACTCCTTGTGATGGAATTTATGATGATAACTTTCTCAGCAGGACTAACCTGGTCCCTGTATCCTGCCCGCACTCCATCACTATTGGCCTGAGCTTGTGACTTTCTCCCGGGTTAGCATGACCAGATGACAGTGGGTGAAGATTCTGGTGTTTTTAGGCTCTATATCTTCCTAAATCTTTGACGTTGCATATCTCTACTTCTACTGATTGGATTTTTGTTGTGCTGGTACAATTTTATTCATTAAAATTTACTCTATTTGTCTAAACTGATTTGTGATTTTTCTTGCATTGAGCTTTTGTGGCAAGCTACCATAGGGTTAAGCACAGGTAAATTTAGTGACTTATGTGGTTCACCCTGACAAGGATTATTGTTGTTTTGTCAGTAGGGCTTCCACCCCGCTCAGCCAATACCCCAATTTCTTAGATTGTTCTTATTAAATTATTCAGCTTACATCTGCACTGTTTTGGGATCTTTATTGTTTTTTGTTGATAACATTAATGTTGTTTGGTATTGCTTGAAATTAGCACATACTACTCTGCAGATTTGCCTGATGCTTGTGCCAAAGCAGCCATTGTCTAAGCAAAGATTTACAATGAACTGTGCTGTGACATAACCAGAGGGTGTTCTCTTCTATATTACTCACCCAGTTTCTAACAGTGTTGCAGTGCAGAGGTAAAATGCAGTTTCAACCCATTGAAAGGACCGCATACAAATGGAGAAGGTGAGGGAGCAGAAGCTTGGTGACAGCGAGCACCGGAGACTGTCTTCTTAAAAGAACACTTTTTTTTTTACAAAAATGATTTATGAACATAATAAGTATTATCAATTACATGTAAAGGAAAAGATTTTCTTCAAACATTTCGACTTTAAACTTTACATTTCGAATTCATTTTTTTAACGAAACACCTTATTCGAACTACATACACTCACTGTGTTTTTAAAGTTTGTACCCTGTCCATTGCCCCACCCTCATCAAAACATCTTGCTGCTAGAGTTAGAGCCTACAAGTTCATCCAGACGCTGTCAGATGCTGTGCCTCTAAACATCCATCACCAGTGAATGATCTAGCACATGCTCACTAATTGCAGAAATTAGGAACGAGATCCAAGTATACAAAACAATTTAGAAACTGCCCTCGTAAACCCACTGGAGCAGAACTAATTTAGTCACTGCGCTGCCTAATGTTTCTGTTTTCTGCCCACGATGAGATGGAAGCAGATGAGAAAAAATGCGGTCCATTTGCACAGACATCAGGCAATTAACTTGGGATATGGGGCGTGTCCCTAACATTCACGGGAATTTTGTAGTCTGAATAAATTGTCAAAAGCAAACACGCACAGTGTGTAGAATGGACCGGAATGTGTATGAGGAAAGATTTAAAAATCATGTTTATTTATGTCTGTAGAAGAGCCTGACTAGAACTATCTCGCTGCTTGTGGTCATGTGTACCACTGGAGTTTTCAGATATTGCAATAACGAGCTAAGAATGGTTACAAAACAAATCTTAGAAAGCACTGAAGCTCACCGTGTATAACTATATGTCACATTTCCATCATTGAATGCATATGACCCTACTTATGACGTCACTCATGAAATGCTTAATAGCATAACTGATGACATTACTCTTCAATGATGCCAACAGCAGTCCAAAATTCATGGATCAGTTCTAGATCAACTAATTATACTGCATAAAAAGTTCATTAAACATGTGTCTGTTGCTGCACAACTTTGCAATTTGGTCATTTTTATTACACACATTTAAGTTGTCTGGTGATAGTGTCATCTCATGAATCAATTTTTCTGAACATTTTTCTTCCTTTTAGGATTTTTTTTAACTATGCCGTTGAGAGTAAGCAGCGCATTATTTTCACTCTCTTGAGGGGGAAGCCGGGAGGTCCTCTCCTAACTCTTTTAAAAATCGTGTGTGACCCTAACTTTGCCACCATTACCCTCACTTGATTGAATAAGAGTTTTATTGTATTTTACTTGTGGTGTCATTCCGCTTGATTAAAAAGCGTTTTACCTGGCAGACACTTCAGCCTCATCTCTCCGCTGCCTGGGCCCACTCTCAGCTGAGCATTGACACTGAGAGTGTGGTCCCGGGGAGCCAAAGCCTCCACAGCGGCCATCTTGGGTGTGACTAAGCGCTGTGGTGCGCGCTTGCTGCCTATAAAAGGGGCATTTTCGCTTCGACGCCTGAGTAAGCAGCGCATTATTTTCACTCTCTTGAGGCGGAAGCCGGAAGGTCCTCTCCTACGTCTTTTAAAAATCGTGTGTGACCCTAACTTTGCCACCATTACCCTCGCTTGATTGAATAAGCGTTTTATTGTATTTTACTTGTGGTGTCATTCCGCTTGATTAAAAAGCTTTTTACCTGGCAGACACTTCAGCCTCATCTCTCCGCTGACTGGGCCCACTCTCAGCTGAGCATTGGCGCTGTGAGTGTGGTCCCGGGGAGCCGAAGCCTCCACAGCGGCCATCTTGGGTGTGACTAAGCACTCTGGTGTGCTCTAGCTGCCTGTAAAAGGGGCATTTTCGCTTCGACGCCTGAGTTAGCAGCACATTATTTTCACCCTCTTGAGGTGGAAGCCGGGAGGTCCTCTCCTACCTCTTTTAAAAATCGTGTGTGACCCTAACTTTGCCACTATTACCCTCGCTTGATTGAATAAGCGTTTTATTGTATTTTACTTGTGTCATTCCGCTTGATTAAAAAGCGTTTTACCTGGCAGACACTTCAGCCTCATCTCTCGGCTGCCTGGGCCCACTCTCAGCTGAGCATTGACGCTGAGAGTGTGGTCCCGGGGAGCCGAAGCCTCCACAGCTGCCATCTTGGGTGTGACTAAGTTCTCTGGTGCGCTCTAGCTGCCTATAAAAGGGGACGACCTTCTTCCGCGTAGCGGACGCGACTTGCGGACGCGCCGGACTCACGCCGGAGTCATGCCAGAGTCCTGCCCTTCTGCGCCCGTCCGCGCCAGGACGGGCCCAGGGACCAGTTACCCTGCCCCCTCCACGCCTGTCCCAGCCACTTATTCGCGCTCCTCCCTTCTGCAATTAAAACACACCACTACCTCTCCTAATTCCTTGTGCAAACACTTGATAGATCCTTCCCACAATCGATACCACTGCCAACACTGTCCTTACCAACTGATTAAGCCGGCAGAGATCAGACGGAAAAAGGTGCACATGCTCAATATGGCACTATTGAATTGCTGCTCCCTGCCTAAACATGCCTCTTAGATTTCATTCCTACTACAGGACGCTGCACTGGATGCACTGTTTCTTACAGAAACTTGGTTAGGACCCAGTTCAGGCCCAGACATCGTTCGGGCCCTGCCTCCAGGCTACTTAATCCAGCACCTTGATTGAACAGGGAACGTAGGAGGAGGGATCACAATCCTTTATAAGGATCATCTAGTCTGTCGCCTTTTAGGCAGCCCATTACTTGACTGTGAAAACGTCCACTTCTCGATCACTCTTTCACCCTCAGCCTCTTTCACGGGGCTTCGAGTATACCGTCCTCCTGGATCCTTAGGACAATTGCATCGGACACTGCTAGAAACGGTTGTAAATCTCGCCAGTTCTGCTTCCAATTTTACCATATTGGGAGATCTGAACCTCCACTTCAACGATCCACAAGATACGATAGCCGTGGATCTGGCCCAAGACCTAGAGACATGCGAAATGGTTCTAAGAATCCAAAAGCCCACACACACAAAGGGACACCTGCTTGACCCCATTTTTTCAAATATCACTGATTTAACTACCATGGACCCGAACCCTGTTCCATGGTCACACCATTGTATCATACCTTTCACCTGGACTGTCCCTCCCCCAGCTCCGGTCAAACCCTACAGCACCAAGCAAACTAGACACTGGTCTAAACTCAAGATAAAGGAATGGTCGGAGGCACTAAGGACTACCTTACCGCCCGCTAACCCGGACCTCAATATAGCGAACCCAGAGTTTAACCAGTGGATAGAGAACTCATTGGACTCCATTCTGCCCAGGAAATCTGTTACTCAAAAAAGAGGATCAATCAATCATCCTTGGTTTAGCCCAGAGCTCCGAAAACTCAAATAGAGTTGTAAAAAGGAGGAGAGACAATGGAGAAAGACTTTGATCCAGAGATAAAAACTAAATACAGGGCCTCCATCAAAGCCTATAAATCCACGTTAAAGGCAACAAAAACAGCTTTCTACGCAGAGAAAATCATTGCATCCCCAATTCATCAAAGGAGATTTTCAGAATTGTCAAAACTCTGTTGAAGCCCGCTGTGAAGAACGTGCACTCTTCTTCCACACTAAAATTCAAAAAATTCTCCTGGGTCTCCCACCCATCACCACCCCCGAATCACTTCCGTTAACCACACCTCTCTCACAAGGTACTTCTCCCAAACTCTCTTCTTTTACCCTGCTCACTGAGGAATTGTTACCCCCCTCCTCAATTAAATCAAAAGTGGTTCCCCCCTTGACCTTGTCCCTATTAACATCTTGAAATTAGCCCTTCCTACTATTGCGACTCCAGTCATCAATCTGATCAACACCTCGATTGAAGCAGGCACAGTCCCACAGGACTGGAAAATAGTCATGGTCAAACCCACTGTTAAAAAAAAAAAACTTTGACCCTGGAGACCCCATCTCCCTTCTCCCGGGCATCAGTAAATTGCCAGAAAAATTTGTTAACCACCAACTGTCCTCATTCTTGGAAGCCTCTAATCTACTCCATCCCTCTCAAACAGGCTTCCGCCCGGGTCAAGGGACAGAGACAGCACTTCTTAAGGTGGTGGAAGAGTCTAGGAGGATCCTGGACACAGGTGGCAATGTGTCCATCATCCTCCTAGATCTCAGTGCCGCTTTTGATACGGTAAACCACTGTATCCTTCTAGCCCACCTAAACAGAATAGGAGTCTCGGGAAAAGCCCTTTCTTGGCTTGAATCCTTTCTTCGTGAGAGGTATTTTAAGGTATTTGAAGGGGACTGCCACACATTACCGTTACCCTTGCAGTGTGGAGTTCATCATCCTCCTAGATCTCAGTGCCGCTTTTGATACGGTAAACCACTGTATCCTTCTAGCCTACCTAAACAGAATAGGAGTCTCGGGAAAAGCCCTTTCTTGGCTTGAATCCTTTCTTCGTGAGAGGTATTTTAAGGTATTTGAAGGGGACTGCCACTCATTACCGTTACCCTTGCAGTGTGGAGTTCCACAGGGCTCCTCCCTTAGCCCCACACTTTTTAATGTGTATATGTCCCCCTTAGCTGAGATAGTGGCCCCTTATGGAATTGAATTAATCAGCTATGCTGATGATACTCAGCTTTTGGTCTCTCTGAATCAGGCTGATTTGTCCCACACGCGTTTGAGTGACTGCCTCGAGGAGATATCAAATTGGATGGGCCAGTCTCAGCTCAAACTCAATAACCAGAAGACTGAACTGATGTTATTGGGCAAGAAGGCATCATTCAACTTCCCCACGCTATGGCCCCCTTCTATGGGTGCTGCTTCTACCCCAAGAAGCGTGATTAAGAGTTTAGGATTCTGGTTAGATGTTGATCTTTCATTTAAAGTACAAGCTAGGAAAACTGCGGCCACTTGCTTCGGCTTGCTAAAATCCATACGTAAAATCCTTCCTCAACTTCCCGATAGAGCCAAAAAAATTCTGGTCCAAGCCATGAGGCTTGACTACGGTAACGCCTCTATCTGGGAGCCCCGGTCTCAGTGATCCAGAAACTCCAGGTAGTCCAAAATTCAGCAGCTAGATTGCTGACGAGCACTAACCATCGCTCCTCAGCTAAGCCAGCGCTAAGATCACTCCATTGGCTAACGATAAAGGAACGTGTACACTTCAAAGCCCTCTGTATTGCCCATAAAAATCTGCAAGGCAAAGGCCCCCCGACCCGTATCAATCTGATCAACCCATACAAAATGACCAGAAACCACCCCTCCAACGATCTTAACCTGGCACAAGTCAACAGAATCCACAAGGCTCGTACAGGTGGCCGTCTCGTCTCCTATAAGACTTCAAAGTTATGGAACGCTCTGCCCCCCACTCCGTCAGGAGCCCAATCATCTTTCATTTCGTAAAAAAATAAAAACTTGACTCTTCCCTGGAATCTAACAAATAACTGATCCCTGTTTCACCTTCAGTCCCTCTTTATTGCAGCTTCAAGCGATGGGATCCCTCCGGGTAGCCATGCGCTATAAAAGAACTATTTTCATTTCATTTCAGTGGTGTAATTAAGGGCAATGATAAGGCAAATTATAGTAGTGCAGAAAATATCCCAGCAATGCAGATTCTTGTAATTGCTGTTGTCCTACAGAACCCACAAACATACACAACAGTGGGTACTACAAGTGATGTATTTTTCTTCTCTTCACTTCTCACCTGCCTGCTGCATCTGCTAGTGGCCTGGAGCGGGCCCAGAGCAAAAGGTCCAGTGGGAGATAGCCACTCAGCTGTGCCTCAAAAAATGTTGTCAATTGCATCAAGCTTCCTTCTGGTAAACAATGTAGCCAGCATGGTCATCCAAGCAACACCATGCCCAAACCCCTCAGCAGCCAGTTACAACCCCCCCACCCCCGTCAGATCTCAGTAATGAAGGGGCAATACAAGGGTTTCACGCCCTAACACAAGTTTAGAAGAGATTGAGGTTGGTGTTAGTGGTGAACAGGATCCTGCAGATTAGCTTGATATACAACTCCAAATTGCGAGCATGGCTTCTGGGGGGCAGTAACCAGGTAAACTTACTGCAGGCATGAGGTCACTGCCTGTTATTATATCTCAGTTGTTTCGGCTCGCTTGCCACAATGCAGTTTGTCACTTGGTATTCGATGCCCTCGCCTTTGTTGTTTTGTTGCCTTCAGTATCTTGCCCATCTTGACCCTTTGTCTTTTCTTCTTGTCAAACCTCTTGCTTACCTTCTGAATCCGTCTTTTGCTTGGTACATTCTTCTTGTGTTTTCTGGTCTGCTGCAGGTGCTACCACTCACCATTTTGCGAGCCCCTCTTCATTGACATGTTACATATTTCAACAACGACATTCAATAACCTGCTTACTTCTGCGGTGCACTGCCTTCCTCTATCTCAGTGGTTCCGGAGCATCTCCTCAGCTTTTCAGATCTTGGCTTGATTCCAGGTTTGACTGGGATTAGTCATAGTCTTTCCTCACAGTTACAGAGGTAAATCTAAAGATGTAATTGGTGTTGCATATGCTACAGATGATATGTTTTGCACCAGGTAAGTCTCACAGAGTAATTTGTGTTTTTCCTGTTCACACTATCTGAGCAGTGGTTCTGAGATGACCACAGTTACTATGGGCATCACTCTGAATCAGTGTCTCTGGTGTCATTTCCCTTCCCCCATTACTTGACAAGGTACTAACCTATTCATTATTACTAATAGCCAGTTTAAATCCTGACACACCTCACACCCACCAACGTCCACCTTTATAAAGTGCTGGAAAAGACAGAGATCCTGGCCAATGTCCAGTACAAACTAATGAACAGGCTTGGCAAATTAGAAGAATATTATCTTTAGGGAGGAGAAGTACTAAATCAAGCACACTATATTTTTGTAACATAAAGTAGTCCAGTCATTAAATACAACCAATTGACAGAAGCTATAGCTAACAATTAATTATTTTTGTACAACTGTGTACAAATCAAGTGGTTCCTCTACAACATGAATGTTTTGTTTACATTTGGGGTTTTACAATTCATGGTTAATTTCTTTTACAAAAATGTTTTGGGAAACTAGTTTTTATTAACTATATTTATTAATTTGAAAGTTAGTGTAAATTGTTCATTTTCATTTTTTTGGTAATACTCTCAATTTACTTTTCCCACTTTGTGTGGTTTACATTTTGGGATAATTAGAATGGATTTCTGTAATGTATTCCTTTCAAGGGTGCAGTTAGTTTTGAAATCTAATAGTAGATCACTTTCCTCCATATGCTTACATTTGGAATGTGAGTAGGACATTTTACAGCTTCAAAATCCAACACTTTTGGAGTTGAGAGTTAAATTTGAATCCTTCAATGTCCAAAACTTTTTCCAATGTGATTACTTCCAGAGTGGGGATAGTAAATTTTACCGCTCAAAGTCCAAAACTTTCCCTAACATGCTTACGTTTAGAATTGGAATAGTAAATCTGACCCCCCTAAAGTCTAACACTTTTCTAGTGTGGCTAAAATTTCTTGGTAATAATTGTGACATTTATAAACTTTTAGCATTTGCTTGTATTTTTTTACTTTGATCATTAAATAGTAATAGTTATTTATAGTGCAAATTGTTTGTTTAGTAATGCAGTGTTTATAAAGTATCCTTTTTGCATTTTATTGCTATACAGATTTTCCAAACATCTCTTTTAGTGTATACTATTTTTGTTGTGCATTTTATTTTAATTATTGAAGCAAGAGTTTAGGAATTTTTTTCATTTACAATAAAGCAACATTTTTTATTTCAAATTATTTACACATATGATATAGCAATACAATACATACATTTACGATTTAAGCTCTGTACGTTTTCATGTTGCATAATGATTCTTAACTAATGTACTTTCTTAGATAACTTAAATGTTTTAAACTTTATAGTACATGGCAAATTACTGAATAAAATTACATTATATCTTGATCAGTATTTTTTAATATATATTTATACATAAGAATTTTGATCATCAACAGTCATTTTTCAACATTTTAACATATTCTAAATTATTTTTATAGACACTAATAAATAAAATATATTTTTTCAACATTTTCAGTCTCTTTGCTTTTATAGTCTTTCTCTGTCATTTTGACCAGTTTGTGGAGTATGCGGTTGTGGTTTCCAGTTGCTGGTATTCGGATTTCAGTCAAGATGGATTTACATTTATTTTCTAAGGGTTTACTTGTAGGGGGAAGTATTCAGACTTAGGGACTTTTTACGAGTTTGGGGGTGCGGGAGCAGGACCACTCCGCTCCGGCACCACCAAACCCGTTGTTTAACCACCCGCCAGATTCGAAATTTTCTCCTGGTCTTGAAGTCAGTTCTTTGGCATTCCCATGACAGTGCCTATGAAATAGGCACCTCAATGGGGACAACAAAATCATCACCAGGCCAGCATGGACTGCTGCAGTCCATGCCGTGCAGGTACTGGGGTGCATGCACACAAGAGAACACAACATGTGCCCCCCTGCATGCATCCCCATGCCTAGAGGCAACAGGGGACCCTGTAGGGCCCTCTTTGTTTCCTCTCTGCCACCGTTTTCATGAAAGTGGAACCACCATGAAAACTGCTGTAGAGGAGAAACTCTTAATATGTTTGACGGGACCACAGTGGTCCCACCAAGCATATCGCGGCCTCAAGACCGCCCAGGATCTTTGATCCCTGTTGGTTGCAGAGGTCCCAGGTGGCCCAACCACCCTAATTGTAATAGGGTAATCGGAAGACTACTGTCGCCGTTACCCCACGAGTCTGGGGTCTATGGACCGCCTGACTTTCAATTAGCCCCTTATTTAGGATAGTCTTTGTAATTGGATGTTTCAGTGTATTTTTTAGTGTAATATGAGTAATTTAGTTTACAGTGCTGCAGTAGGTCTCTTTGTAAAATTGAACTTTTTATTTATGCTTACTATGTGTTCTATGTATTTAGCATTGATTGTATTGTGTAATTTGTACCCTGTATGCATTTGTTTCAGCAAAAAGGAATTGGTCATTTTTAACCTAAATTATTTTTTTATGCTCCCCTTTATTTTTGGGTTTTCTTGGATCTTTTGTTCATCTTTTGGGGGGTTTGGATGGATTATTTGGATTCTTGGGCTTGTGCTGAATACTCTATTTTTCTCTGCATTACTTTTGCATTTTTTGGGTTCTTTATTTTCACAATCCTTTTGGATTATATTTTTGCATAGTCATTTCAATGACCAAGACGTGAGATGAAAAATTATGTTATCTTACTTTATTTATGGTATTGGGTGGGCCATGTTAATTATATTTAACTTCTGTTTCTTTATTTATTGTGTATGTGTGTGTGTGTGTGTGTGTGTATATAAATATATATATATATTTTTTTCAATTGAAAAATAAAGGTTAAAGGAACGTTATAGTTAGGAAATAGAATTTTAAAAACCTTGGAAATTCACTGAAAAATCGTAGATTACAGGGACATTACAGTTAGGCTGACATTTCACTCATGCAAAACCAGAGAAATTCAGCAGTTACAGTCAGCTGAGCTAACTATAACTTACACCCCCACAATGCATCACTTTTGACCTCACATATTACATCACTCATGGCTTGGTCAGTGACATCACAGATGACATCACTGATGACATCTCAAATGACTATTGATGATATCACTGATGACATCATCCACATAATTTCTGGCGTACCCACTTACACCTCCTATACCCTTTCATATACCAATTCCAACTTCCACACTACCATTCTTAAACCCATTCACACACCCATACCAGTACTTACACAGCTACTCTCTGATTCATAAATAAACAAACACATTCACTCACTCACGTATACAGGTACTCACACACCCACTCACTCACTACTACAGCCACTAACAAATCCACTCATTCACCCACACAGTCAGCCATAGTGTTACTCAAACACCTGCTCCCTCACCTATACAGTACATCATACAGCCACATATTCACCCATACAGTTACACACACACTCACTCGCTGTTTCTTTTTTTTTTTAACCTCATTTGCCTTTTCGCCCCCCAATACTCAACAAAATCACCTGGGTTTTTCCACCTCATTTACTGGCTGAAGAGGGAGGGCATAAACAATGCTTTTTAGGGATGAGACTCCCCTCCAGGCAGGAGAGGGACAAGGAGTCTTCTTCCACAGCGTGTCAACCTTTACCCCTTATCTTCCCAGTGCCTAAGAAGACTTTCACCAGCTGAGGTAGGCGAAGGCTTAATCATTGGATTTGTATCTTTTCAAAAAGCAAATCACCCTTACCCTCAACCAAAACACACCAAAAAGGAGTCCAAAATGTATATCTCTTCTTCGTCTGATCCAAAATATCTAATTTTGCAATGAATCTCATAGCTCGTAGCCAATCCAATTATGTTGGGGAGACCCTGGACACCCACAACTTACATATCTCTCTTCGTTCCAAGAGTATAGCATAAAAAAAAGCGTTGCATTATCATCGGTGCCCTTACCTTGCAGGTCAAGTCTTCCAGATATGACTAGGTACGGGCTTACTTTGATCTGCAGGCCTAGGGCCCTCGACAAACAACTACTCATGGCCTCCCAAAACACTTCGATCTTTGGACAAAGCAGAAACATATGCAGGTAATCTTCATTGGGGATTTTGCACTTGGGTCACACCACCACACCGCCTGTGCCAAATTTGAAGAGTCTTCGTGGAGACGAATACGCCCTATGCATCGTAAAAAAATTACTCCTCCTTAAATTTGCAGCCTTTACTGTTTTATTGAGCGTAGACATAGTTAATTGCCATTGGTCTTCTGTAGAAATCTCCGGCAAGGAGTCTCCCCACAGGATCTCGGGTAGCTTGAAAGGGTCATCCTCCATTTCTAGCATCAGCCAGTACCACAGTGATACTTCTTTTTTTAATACACAGCTAGAGAAGAGCTTCACCTCCAGCCAATTTGATCACCCGATTCCGCCAACCAGCTCTCAATCTGTAGATATTTAAATCTGGAAAAGGTTTGGCCCCATTCTTGTTCACAATACCCCCAGGGGACTAAATTCCCATCCAGGAATAGCTCCTTCCATCTTTGAAGACCCATCTCCTTTAATGGTTGGGCCAACACATCCTTCGACCAAAGGGGAGATCCCGGCGCGTCCCAGATTGAAGCCATCTGGCTATAATAAGACATTTTTAAAGCCCTCCTAATTCTAAACCAGGTTTCTGCTAAGTCTCTTAAAATCTTAACCCTGACCTTTTTAAAGAATTTTGGATCAGTTAATTTATATAAAAAAACATTTTTATTAAGGTTTTGCTTCCTGAGCATTGCTCAGAACATTTTCCCAATCACCGTATTAGTCGGAATGTCCAGCAGCCTTCTACTGTTTTTCATCATAAAGGCCATGAATAAAATTGCAAATCTGGGACCGCTAAACCTTCTTTAACAAGTCTTCTCCTAAGCTTCTTCCAGGACAAGCGCGGCCCTTTGATGCCCACAGAAAGGTACTAATCTCGCTCTGCAGACTTGCAAACCAGTCCTTTTTAAATATCAGAGGACTGCTTCAAACAAAAACGTTAACTTTGGCAAAATCATAATTAGTCCAACCAAACAATCTAAGTGGTAAATGCAATCAACCTCGTAAACTAGCACTTATCTCCTTTTTACGCCTAATAAAGTAGACTTCAGTGAGATCCCCAATATTCTGAGTTTTCCTAACTCCGAGGTACCTTATCTAATTTTTGCATAAAATTCCCTCCATGTTCATGTTCCTGGCCAAAACTTCTGTTTTCTCTTCAATAATGTCATAACCTGAAACAGCCCCAAACTCTTTAGTTAAATCTAGGAGACATCCCATTGACTTATGTAAATTAAGGGGGGAAATAACTATGTCATCTGCATATAGTCCGATCTTTTTAGACCATCCTTCAAACTCGAAAGGAGCAATATTCTCAGCAGACCTTATCTTACATGCTTGGGGCTCCATGCATAAATAAAATAGGAGTGGCGACAACGGGCACCCTTGTATGGTACCTCGCATGATTGACACTGGCTGAGTTAGCATCCCATTTACTAACACTCTTGACGAAGGAGCTTGATATATGGCTTAGGGAGATTTACTAAAGTTTTGTCCCAGGTTGAGATGTTTTACTAAAGCGTGCAAGTAAACCCAATTAACACGATCAAACGCCTTGGCGGCGTCTAAAGCGATAACCGCCAAGGGAAGAGCATGAGCCGAAGCCATATCTATGGCACCAATGAGTGAAAAAGTCAGCTCTTTCAAATATCGACCCTTTATAAAACCTTTTTGAATCTCGGGACTAACTATGAGATGACACCATTCAACTTATCTGCCATAATTTTAGCAAAAAAACTATAGTCAGAATTGAGTAATGAGATATGCCTATATGAATCCATATACTTTGCTGACTTCCCTGGCTTCGGTATTAATGTAATGTTTGCCTCATTCCAGGAGGGGGGCAAAGACGCGTCACCCAAGAATATCTCATTAAACAGCTGACAGATAATCAGTGTTAATATCCCTACCAATGGTTTATAAACTTCAACGGGAAGGCCATTTGGCCCAGGTGCTTTGCCTCTCTTCCCCCCCTTAATAACCCCTCTTCAACCTCCAACTCAGTAATCTCATGATTCAAAACATCCTTAAACTCATCAGGTAGAGGAGCCAAAAGTTCCACCCAGCTCAGCACAGCCAGCTTGTTAACCATCATATCCTCCTTATAGACCTTCCCAAAATACTTGTAAAAAGCAGCAGCTTTTCCTTTATTATCTGTAATCATCAGCCCTGTCTCCACATTCTTTACTTCTTTGATCAAATTCCGAACTTGGTCACTCTTTGTCTTCCACGCTAACAATTTGCTGCAGCCCTCACCATATTAAAAAAGAGCCACTTCTCCTTAGCCGCATCGCTGCGGGAGATATTTTCCTCCTGTGCTGGGCCCCTATGAAAATGGGTGAGGTCGTGAGGGAACCATTCCGTCATCAGCACAGCCCAACCGTGACTGATGACAGAATGGTTCCGTCACAAGCATCGAAGGGGTTAACACTCTCACTCAGAATTCCCACTAAATCTGTCTTTAACTCTGTTAGCTCTTGAAGGGCCCTTTCATCTGGGCCGGTACTACCAGGATTCACCATATCTGCCTCCAACTTACGAATCTTATTCTCCATGTCTGTAACCCTTCCATAATAGAGTCTCCTTTTTTTAGCCCCTAAAGATCTCAATCTACCTCGTAAAAAAGCCTTGTACGCATCCCAGACAATCTCAATCTTGGCTGATCTCAGATTCTTTTCAAAGAATAACTCGGTCTCCTCCTTCAAAACCTCAAATACTTCCTAATCAGAGAGTACTGTGCGATCTAACCTCCAAATTGAACTTGATATGCCATCCCCAATCGCCAGCCAGAGGGTTGTGGCTGAATGGTCAGAAAGATGTACCCCATCGTGGCCCACCTGAACCACTGAATCAACCATCCTAGAATCTACCAAAAGTAATCGATTCGAGATTTATGATTGTATTTTTATTATAAAATGTGAATCCTAGCTGCTATCCAAACCTAGATCCCCAAATATCACATAACCCTAGCCGGGACATCATCAACCTAACTCGATTTGACATTTTAGGGTTCACAGCAGCTCTGCTCCTTTCAGATCGATCTAAGTTGTGATCCAACACGGTATTGAAATCACCAGCCAGGATGATCTGTCCTGAAAAATTCAATAGTTTCATAACCAAGTCATCTAAAGGGCCTGTATCATCCTGGTTTGGACCATAATAGCCCACCACAATAAACATTTGCCCACAGATCTTTAACTTGACAATCAACCACCTCCCTCGTACATCGGCCACTTTCTCTTCAACTGAGATATTTAAACCCTGTTTAATTAAAACAGCAACCCCTTTGGTAACAGCTGTCTGGGGAGTATAAACTGCATGATCCAACCACCGCTGAAGCGAGAAAAGCTTCTTGCTTTCATCCCCAGATAGATGGGTCTCCTGTAATATTAATATTTGAGCCAAAGAGTCCCTCAAATATTTAAAAATCAAATCCCTTCTTCTTTTCACACGCATTCCATTTATATTCCAAGATAGAATTCTCAGTTCTTTTTAACTACCCCCTCTCATCCCAAACATTAGCCAACAGTCTCACACACCCTCTCTCCCTTTGACAGCTAAAAAGCTTCTGAGGATTTTTGTCCAATTTGTTTTCACCCCTCCCCTAACCTACCCCAGAGACAACATAGAATCCACCCCCTTTCCCCGGAAAACCCATCCTGATTACCCATGACTAAATAAGCCCTATGGGTGCCCTACTGCGGGCGGTGTATTTAGAAAACATTACAACTTAAATAAAGATTATGATGCATCTGCATAGATACAAAAGGCTAAGGGCCTCATTGACTTATTTTTAGTGTAGGGCAGTACTACAAGCCTTCCTGCTGCACTGCCCTACATCAAAGGAAAAGGGTAGGATGTACAGTATAAGATATGGCGCAGTCCTGTCCTCTTTTACTGCACTGGTGCACCAATGATTGACTAGCGTTAACGCAGGTAACCTTGCACAATTTTGCAAGAGTGCCGGCATTGGAATCAAATTGCGTTTGTGCAGAAAGGGACACCTTCCTTCACACAAACAACTGTTGCACCACCCCTGGGGAGGCGAAGGCTTTTGACTCATTCCCAGGTCTACAGCATGTTGTAAATTTGAGAATGTGTCAAATGCCTTGGGTAGTATGTGGGAACACCCACCATAACACCCATGGCATGCCCCTTTTGCAGTGTGAGGCAATGCAGTGACTCGCGCTGCTTTGCCTCACACCATATCTACGAGGCCAGGAAAATCCATGCATGGTGGCTTTATGTGGCCTTGGAGACATGGTTTTGCTGTGTGCTCGACAGGAGCATCATTAACAGTGATGTTCTGGTGACGCACAGGGCTTGTAAATGAACTTCTACATTTTGGTGTGCCATCTGCTGGCAAACTGTTTCGAGATGTCATTCAAAGTATCATTCAGTCTGTCATTAATGCGTTCAATTACAGCTATGACATATTCGTTTTCCAGCTACCCAAAAAGAACATGATAAAGCTCTTATAGAAGTATGTCATTTCCTTGCTTAAGTAGGTTTGACTTTTAATGCAGACAAGTGGGAGTTCCATTAAAACAAATCTAAAATTCTTTGCTCATATTAATTCTGATGGGGGTATGGAACAGATCCTGCTAAAGTACAAGCTCTGTCAAATGCTCATCCCCCATAAGATGTTTCTATGGTGTGTTCATTTTTGGGCATGGCCAGTTACTGTCCAGATACCTACAAGATTTTGCTACTGTAAGTGCTTCATTGAGAGATTTAACGAGAAAGAAGGTTTTATTTAATTGGTCACATGAATGTGAGAAAAGCTTTGAAAGAATTAAAAATGTAATTGAGAACACTATGGAAATGGCTTACTTCATTCCTAAGCTTCATGCAGAGATTGTTGTTGATGCTAGCCCCGTCAGGTTAGACGCTATCCTTGCAGGCATATTGCAGCATATGTCAGAAACAGAACGTGCTTACCCACAAACTGAAAAAGAAAGCTTAGCTGTGGTATGGGCTTTTGAACATTTCCATGTCTTTCGGTATGAAAAGCCTGTTACCCTAGTAACAGATCAACAAGCTTTACAGACTGTATTTAGCAGCCCAAAGGCCAAAATGCCTCTAGGCATTGAATGATGGGGACTACGGTTATAAGAGTATAATTAAACCTGTGGTACTCATTGTATGGGCCGGGGGCCGCCAGCGGCCCAGAAGGCCTTCTTTGGTGGCCACGGACCTTGCATGTAATGTACCCATGGCCCCCCAGAGAGAGTGGCAAGAGAGAGAGTTGAGAGAGAGAGAGAGTGGAGAGAGACAGACAGTGGAGAGATAGCGGAGTGAGAAAGAGAGTGGAGAGTGAGTGGAGAGACAGAGAGAGTGGAGAGAGAGAGCAGAGAGAAAGTGGTTAGAGAGTAGAGAGAGACAAACTGACTGCCTGAGAGACTGAGATACTGACTGACTGAGAGACTGACTAATAGGGAGAAAGAGAGACTAACTGACAGAGAGAGAGGCTAACTAACAGAGAGAGACTGACAGAGAGAAAGAGAGAGAGACTGACTGACTAAGAGAAAGAGGCTAACTGACAGAGAGAGACTGACAGAGAGAAAGAGAGAGACTGACTGACTAAGAGAGAGAGTGAATGACTGACTGACTGAGGGAAAGAGAGACTGACTGACAGAGAGAGAGACTGACTGAGAGATAGAGAGAGAGAGAGAGAGAGAGAGAGAGAGAGAGAGAGAGAGAGAGAAAGAGAGAGAGAGAGAGAGAGAGAGAAAGAGACTGACTAAGAGAGATATACAGAGAGTGACAGAGAGACTGACTGACTGACAGAGAGAGCGACTGACAGAGAGAGACTGACTGAGAGAGAGAGACTGACCGACAGAGAGAGAGACTGACTGACAGAGAGAGATTGACTGACTGAGAGAGAGAGAGATAGACTAACTGACTGCCTGACTCCGACTGACTGAGAGAGAGACTGACTGACAGAGAGAGACTGACTGACAAAGAGAGACTGACTGACAGACAGAGAGAGACTGACTGACAGAGAGAGATTGACTGACTGACAGGGAGAGAGAGAGACTAACTGACTGAGACACTGACTGACAGAGAGAGAGAGAGAGAGAGACTGACTGACTGAGAGAGAGACTGACTAAGAGAGGGAGACTAACTCAGGGAAAGATAGATTGTCTGACTAAGAGAGAGAGAGAGAGAGACTGGCCTACATAGAGAGACAGAGAGAGAGAGAGTGACAGAGAGAGGGACTGACTGACAGAGAGAGGGACTGACTGGCAGAGAGAGAGACTGACTGACAGGGAGAGAGAGACTGACTGACAGAGAGAGAGAGACTGACTTACAGAGAGAGACTTAACTGAGAGAGAGACTGATGACTGAAATACTGACTGACAGAGAGAGAGACTGACTGACAGATAGAGACTGACTGACTGAGAGAGACTGACTGCCTGAGAGAGACTGACTGACAGAGAGAAAGAGACTGACTGACCGGGACTGACTGACTTCTGACTGACTGGAAAAGAGAGAGAGACTGACTGTCTGACTGAGACTGACTGAGAGAGTGACTGACTGACTGAGAGAGAGAGACTGACGGAGAGAGAGAGACTGACTGAGAGGGAGTGAGAGACTGACTGAGAGAGAGAGAGTGACTGACTGACAGAGAGAAACTGACTGACTTACTGAGAGAGAGAGATTGAGAGAGAGAGACTGTGATGGAATTGGGGTCAAAGTGTATATAATAATAATAATAATAGGGGGTCTTGTAAAGCGCTTGGTGACGCACAACGGCGTGTCCCCACGCTAGGATGCGAGCGCTAGCAGGAGAAGGTACTAAGGTGGGAACCCACTACCGGGCATATAGAAATGTTTTTAGCTTGGCTCTGAAAATGGGCTCTGAGGGTTCCAGGCGCAACGCCACAGGAAGTTTGTTCCAGCTAGATGCAGCCAGATACCTGAAGGATTTGCCGCCCATCCGTGCTTTGGACACCTTAGGGATGGACAGGCGCCCCGAGCCAGAAGATCTGAGATCTGATCTGAGAGCCAGAAGATATGAAGCTCTGCAATGCCTCTTAAGATTGCTATTGTCTTCTAATAAAAATGTATTATCAAAATGTGCTCTTTGTAGTTACATCTGCATTTGAAATACAGCATTGTTGCATAGTCTAATGATTTGAACCGGGTTTGATTTTTATTTACTCAAGCCCCGCCCCCTACTGACAACCCCCCCCCCCCTCCCCACTGACCCCACCCCTACGGGTGCGGCCCTCAGCCGCAAACCACACTGTAATTTTGGCCCCCAACAGAAAGTTTATGAGTACCCATGAATTACACCATTGTGCATCATCCTGGGAAATTTCAGAACCCCACTGACTGCTTTTCTTGGGTACCTATACAAGGTCACAATACTCCCTCTAAGGCAGCTGAGGCATTTACCAATTTCATTGTAAAATCAGGCACAGCAGCTGATTTTTCATTAGGCCAGATTATCAGTGCCACGAGCCTTGATAGTGACTTGTTAAAGCTGAAGGATGTAATGTCACATCAATTGTGGAACCAACACCCTCGACCACTCACCTGTGATGGTGAATATCTAAAATAGAAAAAATGTCAAAGATGAACTGTCTCTAAGTTAGGAAAGAGCTATCTACGAGTGTCGAGAATTCTAATTCCGGAAAATCTGGGACAGAAAATTATTGAAGTAGCCCATGAGGGACATAGTGGAATTGTTGACACAAAAAAACCTCTCTGAGACTGTGTTTGGCTTCCGTATCTTGGTGACAGGGTTGTCATCTATGCAACTGCTGTTCTACAAAAACTACTCACTACATATTGAGAATGTCAGAACTCCCAAAACAAGCATGGGAGATAATAACCATTAACTTCTTTGTTCCACTCAACAATGGACTTCACCTGCTGATCATTATGGATGAGAATTCACAATTTCCACTAATTGAAGATCTTTCATCTACTACACAAGAATGAGTTATTGAAAGACTAGATGACATCTTTGTGACATGGGGTTTTCCAGCCATCATGAAGTCTGACCATGGCCCACCTTTCACTAGTTAAGAGTTTAAAGATTTCTTGGAGCATTTGAGTATAAAGCATCAGAAGAGTAAACTTAGTGGCCACAGACCAACAGACTTGTTGAGCATTTTATTAGTACACTAAAGAAAGTAATGCAGTATGCTAATCTCGAGAAGCTCGATTTGAAAACTGTGCTGAATTATACCTCGAGGGGTTATCATTTGACACCTTTCTCGACCAAGTTGCCTCAATGGATCAATCAGAGAAAGAGAGATGAGAAAGCAACTTGTGAGAAAGACTTGGTGAACAAAAAAAAGATGAAAACATATGTTTACCAAAGACAATGTTAAGAACTTCTGAAAGGAGATTGAGTACTTGCACAACAGATGTAGCGATACAAATCTGATGTTCCAGTTGATGCAGAACATTTTCAGTGGTGTCTACCAAAGCACGCATGGTTAGTCTATTATCAAAGACTCTTCTCAATTTAGGCCTTTAACCAATCATTCATCTGATCTAAATGTTGATGGAATTGCTGGGCCTGAACCACCAGTGACTGCTGTTATCTTTAACCACTGATGCAGATCCTGGATATTGGTAATGACAGATCCCAGTTTCTAAGAACAACATCTGATCGAACAATTAAAGAACCAAAAAGATTGAATGAAGAGATGTAATTGTATACGTCTATCTATCTATATATTTTGTTAAACATTTGAAATTTTTATTCAACAGAGGGGGAGATTATTCACAATGAGATTAATGTTTGCAAGGTCAGACTGAGAAGGGATTAGTTCAGGCTCTTCTTTTTTTCAGACGATATTCAATCATTACAGCCCGTTATACAAGAGAGGCATACATTTTGTGTGATGTCAGGATTCAAGCTTAATATGAGTAAACCCAATGCTTTCTGGATCAATAGCCTAGAAAGGATGAGATTTATTTCAAGGCCAACTTAGCCTTCATCTGCAGTAAGTCTGTTATTAAATAACTGAGGATACATATAGAAGCAACAATGAAAGAGATTTGTGATGCAAACTTCCCATCCTTCTTGAAAAAAAAACAAAAAGACCTCCTGGCCTCGCACAACTACTCACTGTCCAGGTATGGCTGAAATGCTTCAATAAAAATGATGGTCTTACTGAAAGAGGATCTCTTGTTTTAGGAAACTCCTAATCCAGCTGACCCTCGAATATTGAGGCAAATTCAAAGGGCATGTCAAGACTTCATAGAGGGGGAAGATGTCTGGGATAGTGCAAACAATGGCATTTAGATCACTGAGGTGAGGAGAACTGTGAACTTCAACTTGATGGCATATCAAACCACTCCTTTATGTTGTCTTTTAGAGTGGTCAGAAGCTGAAACCAAATGCCATTAGTGCTTCAGTGACCATTTCCTAGCAGGAGGATATCAGTAGAGGAAAAACGGCTGTGCAGAAATACATCAAATTTTGCATGAAAATAGAACCTAACTCATGGAAGTGGCTTATAGATTGGAGTCAATCCATTCAGTAGTGTTCGAGAAGTTATTGTTAAAAAGATGCTCAGGATGGGTATGAAGGGGTTAAAAGTTAGAGACACCTAATGCTGCTGTACCTCCGTGGTACATAAAAACCTTCTCTTTTCTGATTTCCCAGCACTGTGGATCCAGAAAAGGATCTCCAGTACCAGAACAATCTCATTGGCTGCCTGCAACTGAAGGCCAAATACCTTGCGTTGGCGTCCCAAGGGTGGTGGGCTTAGGGCCTGACCAGAGGCGAGTGCCTGTTCAACATAACCAAAGGCTGTGCACAGCAGGCTGATTAGCTGCCCACAGGGGAATTGTGCACAGGTCACTCCCAGTATTGGACGTAGGGCTTGGTTAAAGGCCTGACCCTCCAGCCATCCCCTTGCTGACCAATGCCAAGGGGGGTTGGCAGCCAACATGGGGCTGGAATAAAGTCACCCCTGGGCATTGTGCGTATGCTCAGTTTAGAATATGATCAAAAATCAGTGCTGTCATTTGAGATGTCATCAGCGATATTAGCAATGATATGATGTAATATGTGATGACATAAACAGTACATGACAAGGACTCAACTTATAGTTAGTTCACTAGTTAGTTATAACACACTCTTGCAAATTAGAAGGGAGTCTTAGAACATCAATCCCACATACCTTGCAGCATGGCTTTTTCAAATAAGCATGACTGTAATACTGGCATCTTAATAGGTAGGGAGTTTTAAAACAACGGAGAGCTATAAAGAGCAGTGACCACACATACCCAGTAGTGAGGCATTTTTCAGAGAAGCATACCCGTAATCCTGAAATGCTTTTTCTTTTTGGTATCAACAGGGTCAATCCCATTAAGTGAGTAGGAGACAGGGAAAACATCTTAGTAGGCAGGAATCATGATTGATAACTGAGATGGGAACCAAGCATCTATGTGGGATGAATAGGGCTGGAGAACTGGCAGTACCCACAGGGGAGTGATTGCAACAGGAAGCACTAGAACAATGAGTAACAATAAGTTGGGAGTATCAAGTTAACTGTCCAAATATTCTGTATTTTGATTTTGCTGCTTGTAGGAATATCGGAAGCTTGTTTCCGGTCCAGGGAAGACATGGCTTGGCAGTTCGGGCTGGACTGTTCCCATGAGGCAAAGGGTCAGACTGATTTGCATATAGCCATGTCTGAACTGGGGTGGCAGAGTGACCTAAAGAACGGAGATGGATTAAACCCAGATCTTTTGACTGGGTGTGAGTGTTTGATTGATTCAGATGCTCCCTCCATCACCACCCCCTTTTGTACCGCTATAGGAATATCTCATGCACAGAAAAAATGGGTCTCCACTTTGTGGTTTTTAATCTAAGTCTGTTTTTCTTCTCCTTTCTGGCTACCCCTTCACCTCTATGTTGCCCTACGTCCCAGAATGTACGAACCGCAATATTATGAATGTTTTGGAAACATAGGAAAGTATGTAGGGAATATTATGGGAATTAAGGATCAAGCCAATTCGCCAGGATTACCAGATGAACAATTTGGCCGATAGGTTGAAAGGGTAATTGAAAAAGTATAGCTATATAGTTTATCGAAATGGATTGAAAGGAGTGCATTGATATTTGTGAATTATGCTTCGAGGTGATATATGAAAACAAATAGGTTATCTTCCTGAAGTTTCCTTGCATTCATTGTAGCTTGCACAGACAAAGTGTTCATTAAATCTGAAATTTGGCTGAGCATTCATTAAGGTCCATTTTAATATTTGATACTTGCACTTTGTTTATTGAAGCATTGGCAGAGCGCAGACAGATTAAGGATCGTTGTTATTGTTATTAGAATTAGGCCTGGGCAAAGCACTATGCTACGCTCACGTAGTTTGTGAAGTTTACGCAACTTTGCACTATGTGAGCTGCACGTAGCACAGTGCGAGCACGCGTAGCCTAGCATAGCGTAGTGCCGCGGTCATTTTTTGCTTGCTTGCCGTCCTCAACGTCAAGTTGGCGACCGTGAGCAAGAAAAATGACATCTTGGCGAGACCTTTTCCTCGTTCGCGATCAGCAACATCAAGTTGCCAATCGTGAGCATGGAAAATAAACCTCCGTGCAATATTCTCAACGCGGGGAGGTCTGTTTTCTCATTGCGAGTGGTTGCATATGCTCGCGACCGCTTGCGATGAGAAACTACCAGTCCGCATTCAGAAAGCTGCTGCTCGAGGAAAAATCTCCTCCGGGGGCAGAAAACTACAGCTCGCATTGTGCAAGATGCCGTTTTCAACGATTGCACAGTGTCAGATGCTTGTCCGTACTGTGCAATCATTGAAAACGGCATCTTGCACAGTGCGAACATGCTACTACGCAGTTCGCGTAGTGCTACGCGTAGCTCACGTAGTGCAAAGTTCACTTTGCGTAGCTTCACAAAGCACTTCTTCTCAAACTACGCCCAGCCCTAATTATAATGTTGTTACAGTGACTGCCGTTTTGTCTGTTTGCTCTGTTGGAAAACAAACCAGTGGAAATTGATGTGAAGTGTATTTATGCTAAACATAAATGTTTTTTAAATAGTTTTTTTGGTTTTCTTTATATGTTTTTTATTGAGCAGAGCAAAGGTGATTCATCTTCATGGTTAAGTAACACAATATATACAAAGAAATAGAGAGAAAAAAAAGACACGAGAATGCACTTGATGAATACGTAACGCACAGATTTCATATTCTTTGCCTAAAATTGCAACGTATAAAAGATCATATAATGTATTTAAACCCCGTTCTCGGAAAAGAAACCCCAGATTGCAGAAAATTTTTTAGTAGCCCTCACGCGTTTTGCATACGCTTCCTCAAACTTTTTGGTACAACACATTTTATTTAACCATTTCACATAAAGCGGGGCATCCGGCGATTTCCAATTTTGTAAAATTAAAGAGCGAGCAAGTAACATAGTAATAGCTAAAAGATACCCCTCCCATCTAGACAAGATAATCCCTCGGTTTGTGATACCGAATAGAGCAGCTTCTGTAATTGGTGAAAACGGTTTCTGAATTGCCCGACTAAAGTAACCAAAAATCCTTTCCCAAAATTCCTCTAGTTTAGAGTAGGTGAAAAATATATGGTGCCATCCCCCATCTGTAGAGGAAAGACTCCGGAAACATATATACATTTATATATATATATATATATATATATATATATATATTTGTATATATATATATATATGTATAAATGTATATATATATATATATATATATATATATATATATATATATCTATATATATATCTATATATATATATATATATATATAGATATATATATATATATATATATATATATATATATATATATATATCACTGAAACAAACAAAGGTTTCACACCAGTTAGGAATTTGCATTTAAAAAACCTATGGTTTTCTCAGTGAATTTCATAGTATAACTGGTGTGAAACCTTTGGTTTTTTCAGTGAATTTCAAAGTTTTTTAATAGCAAATTTCTATAGCTATGAAATGTAATATTTTTTAAAATGAATCCTATATTGTATATTTATGTAATACTATTTTTTTATGTATATTCATATTATTATTATTTTTTTACCTTTTTCCCTGGAGCGCTCCCGGTGCGCGTACCAGTGCGCCCACCGGTAAGCGCCGTATTACGGCGCGCCCCGGTGCGCATACCGGGGCGCGTCCGGTTAGCGCACCAAAAAAAAATAATAATAAAATAATGAAGGAGTGAGCATGAAGAAAAGGGACAGAGAGACTGGTGTTAAAAGAAAGAGAGCTAGAGGGAGGAACACAGAGGGGCTGTGTAATAGATAGTTAGACAGAGAAAAGGTGTTAGAGGAAGTAACTGAGAAAAGGAAAGACATGTGGAATGACAGAGAGAAAGGACAGAGAGAGTAAAGGAAGGAGTGACAGAAAGGGACTGAGTGAACCAGAAAAAAAAGGTAAGTGAGGGAGTGTAGGTGAGCAGGGAGACTGAAAGTGAAGTACCTAAAATTCATCATACTGAAAACCATCATACTTTTTCTCAGGGATCTTACCAATCGGTACTTCATTCATAAGCAGCAAAGGAATCAACAGAGAATCTGAAATATGGAAAGACATCTTTATTAATTGTGAGGCTACGTCGCCCAGCCACATTTGAATGTAACTGAATAAGGTAGTCTGCCTGCATGGCCTACGCACAGACCTTTTATACAAATTATTATGCCCTAGGCAAACATTCTTTGTTTCACAGTAAATAATTCACATATTTCCAACACAAAGAAGGAGCAGAGTTATGATGACAATCCATACTTCAGTTTGTCCAGTATATAATTAACTATCCGGCAAGGTCCAGTGTTTCCATCAGATATCGACGGACCCCTAATAAAAACGGGCACCTCCCCATCGTAAAGCAGATCATAAAGAGAGAAACAGAGACAGGTGTGTGTAAGATTAGACATGGTTTGTGTGCGATGAAAGGCTTGTGGTATGTTGTGCCTTGATACAAATCTCGCTCGGCCAGTGGGTTGGGGACTGCCTGAACAGGTTTGGCTTGAGGCAGTGGAGTCAGCTTTGCCCAGGTCACAGAGGAGTCAGGAAAGGTGTACGTGTCCTTTCAGCTCGAATTCAGCCTTGGTCAATTGACTATGTAAGGGCAATCACAAGATGGATGCCGCTCACAACATGGGACCCACGGTTCCAAGACAGGAAGCACGATTTAGGGGTGTTCCCGTCACTCAATCGTGACGCAAATGCACAGTAATAATGTCCTAATCATTACCGGTCTGCCAATACCAAAATCGTCATGGTATGATGATATTTTCTGCACGAGGGTAGAGCTGCGGTATCACACCATGGTCGGGTCCAGAGTTTTTCAGTACCACAGACGCTCCTTTTGCCCTTATATAGGCAATGACCTAAACCCATGTCAGTCTGAATCTAGGTCAGATCATCAAGGGGTTGCTGTAGTATCATCTTACTACTTAGCAACTCTCTCTCGGGACAGGTCTTCTTACACACGTAGTGGCACAAAGGCCATATATGGCAGGACCAAATAGGGAATACCTCTATCTGTTGTATGGGGTATAAGATCACCCACCCAACAATTAGTGATGTTCACTACTAACTTGTGTTGATGTAGAAGATGTACAAAAAGGAGTTATCAATAAACTCTGACCTAACCAGTTCATGTTCAGAGTAGGTTGAGAAGTTGGTGCAGACATCAATTGTGTAGGAGAAACAAACCAGAATATAGTAACTAATGGAATACATAAAAGTATTAATATAGATAAAGCTATACCACACTTAGAGAACAACATTCTATAATTTCGGTTTTTCATCTCTTCCTTTTTATCGTCATTCCTCAATACAATCTCCATTTTCTAATGTCGCTCACGCAATCTTGATAGAGTACTCCAGCTGTGATTATTAGCAGGTCATAGGGACACTGCAAGTCCTGCAGACCTATTGCCACTACTCAGGTCACAAACTGAACCGTTGGTACTCCTACGTGACCCTGCAACTGGCAAATGGTAACCAATCAAGAAATTTAACAGAAAACCATAATACAATTTCAGGAAAAACAAGAGAGAAAAGGAGAAACAAAAGTCAAATGCAAAGAGGTAATAGTAGGAAGAGACATAGGTTGGGAGGTGGGTACAGATGTCAATTGGGTAGCAACAAAACAATCCCACCCATAAAAGACAATGTCATTTTAGAATAACACTAGAAAACACGTTGTTGAGAACATATAGACCACGGGAGGAAGTAGTGACCACTATTACGAATGAAATCAGAATTTTCGACAATCCTAAGCAGAAGGCAAATCCTAGAATTATCTAATAACATTCTATATAGCTTCCTATGAATTTCAGTAATGTATTATATGTTCAAGTGAAACAGTGGCGTTCCCGATCAATGCTCTCAAATGAAAAAGGGATACTCTTTCACAGAGAGACTTCATTCTGCTTTTACTAAACAGAATAGTACTTTAAAACAAATGCCAGCAAAGCAGCAAAAATTAGTTTCCAAACTCCAATCCTATACAAGCTCACAGAAAATACCCAGAGTCTGCCAAAGCCTCTCCTTGCAGGCTTCTATTGTCCATCAAATCCGCTTCCAGTGTCTTTTTCGCGTTTGGCCTCTTCAATTCAGGCTTTTTCATGAGAAGACAATACTGTTTAGTTGGAGTGCCCTCCGGGCAAAACACTCACAGCTCACTCGAAAGTCTCAATGTCTCAAAACAATGCACCAGTGTCTCTTCTTTGTGGCAGACACTACAAATGATGCGCACTTCATTAATCAAGGGCACAAAGCATCTCGTGCAGATCCAAGCACTGCTGAGAAAACAACCCAGCAAAATCAGCAGCACTTTCAGACTCCAACACTCATCATTTAGTGTCAGAGGACGCTCAAGCTGCTCTCTCATGGGCACCAGGATGTAGTGCCTATTCCAAACGTGGATCCTTGGGTGCACTGCCGTTCCGCTGGTGCAAAGTAAAAGAGGTGTGGGTGAGGCCAAAACTCAGGCCAAGGGCTCAAGGGAATGTACACTGACAGATGTTTCCAGCACATAACAGGTAAAGAGCCCAAATGAATAAACTCTAATTCTGTGGAAAACAAGGAACCGGCTCCTCCTTTTTTCTGCAACGCCTTTCAAGCAGATGCCTTGCTTTTGGAGGTACCACTGATGTCGCGCTGATGATCGCTGTCCAGCTTCGCGACTTCCTTGTTGCAGGATTTGTAGAGCAATCTGTAGCGGTCACTGATGGGGAGTGGGCTTAGTGTTGATCACAGGTCTGCAGGGAATCACTCTTCCTTTGACTCTGGAAGATCCAGCAGGACCCTAGTGATGTAGGATGTAACACAATTGTTAGTTGCCTCCAAATCAAGATGTTCTTTTCATTATTCTCTGTCACCTATCCAAATGAATTTCCTCACACAGTGGCATTGTATAATGGGGCAAATACATGTGTTCCCTCAATGACTAAGCCTAGATGTTCCTAAATCCCTTATCTAGAACATCTCAAATAGGGAAATAACATGATTCAGATTATCAAGGACATGAAGAAAGGTCCCTTTAAAAATGTGCATCAGGTGCATTATGCAATACAAAGGCTAATGATCAAATGTGTAGACAAAGGACAAGCACTAGAAAGTCCTGGTATTTGCATGATTAGAACACATCTGAAAATGTGTTATGTTTAAAAGGGTAAACTTAAGATATCTCCTATTGAGATGGAAAACATGTCTCACTGTAATATTGGGTCAGTTAACCAGCCTATTACTACCCTGACAGTCAGTCTGGAAAAACATTTTACACAACATGGGGGGTCCCTAACACATCACTACAGTTTAGAAGTGTGCACATAAACAATACACCCATAATAAATGGGCTGACTGGTGAAAGGAACATGGGAAGGTGAAATGGAAGTAGGACACAATTAAAATCCCTAGTAACTAAGCATAATGCGACATTGGTCAGGGTTGGGGCAACAATAGAAATAGGAAGAACAAGAGTTTGCTTGGGTGCCTCAGGCATGTGACACAGCACCAAGAGTACGGGGGATACACACAAGACCAAAGGTACACACATTCCAATTCCACCATATACAGTAATCTTAGCTAATGTTCCAGTTCCTTCTTCAGGGAGAGAGAAATGAAACCTAGTTTCCTTTCAAGGGACAAAGCCATATGCTATTTGGGAAACAAAACATGATTAAGTAATGCAATATAGAAATTAGGTCACCTTGAGTCACAGATCTATAATTTTATCCTTAGGTCCAATCAAGGATACATAACAATTTAGGGCTGCCTATTCCTTTAAGGGGATGTGCAGTAGGTGACTAACATCAGGTGATACACTTTTGAACCTGTATATCTTTTTAGTTCTCTTCAATATCATTATAGCCAGATTTAGGCATGCACTGGTAAAAATGCTGCCTATCTTCCTCACAGTATGAAAACCATATCTGTGAAATTTATCATTATACCAAAGCCATCCAATTATTGTGCAACGATACATATCGTCATATGATCGCTTCACAACACAGGAGAACTTGTAATAGTAACAACATGGAACAAAACATACACATAATAAGAGATGCACAATGCACATGTCAAGCTATCAGATATACTCGCTGTATACTTTATGCACAAAGCAGAACAATAACATATGTGAATAAGCGGTACCACACAACACCATGTCATGTACTTATATGCGCTGTAAACCTGCAGCCAAAAACCCAATATTTGGGCCTGTACCCTCCTTTTGACAGTAGAACATAACGCAGTTTTTAGTCTACTGTCAAACATACTGTCTCTTCTTGTAACATACAGGACCAACTAAAATATTTCATGACAGGGCCAAATTACGCAAAAACACATTTTCTTTCAATTAACCAAACTCACGTGTCTTGTCTGCCTTAGAACAATCCATTAATAATCTGTTGGCAAAAAGCAGAAAAATACACAACACAAAAAACATTGTAACATACGCAAAAAATAACTGTTACTCTCCTGTCAGTTCACCTTGACACTCCATATTAATTTGGTACCTATAATGTGCACTGAAAAAAATAATACCTAATGAGCAAATCTTTTTTGTACGTAGGCCTGTAACCTATAACCTTCAAAATTCGGAAAAAGGGCTGCACGTTATTTTCTATCTAAGACTTAATGCAACACTCCATTTTCTGTAAAATAAACGCAACTTTCAAACATTATTTTCCTTAGTGTGGAAAGACAAGTGTATTAGTTCTGCATATTATTTAGCACATGTTTGAGACCTTCAGAGAAACCCCTATTTTTTATATTAAGTTCTTTCATTCTATTGATGTTTTCACGAAGAAACCAGAAACCTCACTCTTAGCAGCCCGTTCAGAGAGGTCATTCTGCATTCCTTGGGAGCAAAGTCCTAATTAAAAGGTCGCAAATGTCGACATGACTTCCATTATTTACAGAAAACTAAAAGATAACATCTTGGCCGCGCATGGAACCAGCCTTGCAAGTGTCTCAACCTCTGTCACACTGAAGCTGACAAAGCCAGAAGGCTTAATTTAATAATTCACTCTAAAATAATTTCCCTTTTTAGGCGCTAAAAAATGTACTTTCTGTTCCCATATTATTAACCTATATTAACTGTCAATAATTCACAACACACATACCAGTTTGTTTAGAATAAAAGCTTGTTACAATTCTATGCGATGTTACACATTTTCATCAACCTTAAATGAGCAAACTTTTTTGTAGGCCTAGCTGGCGCCAGAATCTTAACTCTGATATTAAAACAAGCCTTTGTAGTGGCACATTAACCCACTGAATTATAAGAAGGCACAACCTTATACCAAAACTTTAAATGCATGCATTTGCTTAAGGCTGAGACACTTTAAATAGTACTCTGAATGAAAGCAAAATGCTTTTTAAACAGTGAATTTACTCAAAATCGACTTTTACATTTTGGGCATTTAAAAACGAATATCCTACAGTTGTCTTGCATAATATGGATTACTAGAATGTCTATTACATAACCCATGAGTCAGGTATTTGAAAAATAATAATTTATACTTTATAAAAATGAGCTTGCTTGCGCCTATGCCAAGGACAAATTATACACACGAATACTTGTCATTTTAGTGATGCAACATAACTTAAATCAAATTTTAATGCTAGGAGGTCATAGTATGAGTCTTAATCTTTATAAATATTTGAAAACGATTTTTGTAGCACTTATTTTTAATAATTATTTTTGATAATTAATAATTATTATTTTTTGTAATAAAACCAATTATTCCTTTTTTTGTGATTGTTCTACATATAAGAGTCCGTTGCATCCCTCGCCTCTCATTTTAGATGCATTAACTCACAAACCTAAGCGCATATGCCTAACTTAAAAAGCGTCACATGTCTGCGTCACATTTCTGCGCCTGATTTCTTAAAGGAACTGTTATGCAAAATTCCACCCGTGTTTAACTAGAGAGGAGCTGGCTGAATGAACCTTCTTATTAAATATACTGCAGCTGAAAATGTTTGCCTGTGAACATCTAACACAGTGCATTTAAGGGAAAATGCTGTAAATTTATTTATTTTTGCAAAAACATGTAATTTCGTTTTTGTCTGGGGCCTTATTTATATCCATTAAATGTGACCCACACACATTGAGCTCATTTCAGACATAAACAGAAAGTGTTGAAAACATTTAGGACACACAATACAGCGCGCTCTAACCATTTCTTGTAAATAGCGCTGTCGAAATTTACAACAAAACCCACAAACAAAATAGACATTTAAACACACTTTTTAAACACACATTTAAACACATATTTAAACCCACAAATCAACACTCAGGACGAAAACAGGACAGTCCAGACTGTACGTAGCTGTAAGTCATATTTACAAGAAACACTTCTCATAGAGTTCCAAAATACTACAGAAGCAGCCGAACAGCGCTAGCTGTAAGTGCAGAAAAACGAAAATACACTCAACTCACTAGCTGTAGCTGGCAGAACACCAAGAATCGTTCTGCATATAAAAGTGCACAGAGCAAAGGATCCTTGTTATGTATTATGTCATATTTTAATTCCCTGGGGATACAAAATTACCAAGGAAGAAATATGTTAATATATCTAACCTAGTTAGATATTCCCTTTTAGGGGAAGCCGGCAAATCCAAACGTATACAAAGTTGGCCAACACAAATCTCCAAATTTGCTAAGATCAGGCATCTTATAGCTCACTAATCTAGCTTCAAACTTCAAGGGGCTATCTCTATCGATACACTTGTAAATATACAAACCCTCGGTTATTGAACATTGCAATCCTCAAATACAAACCAAGCAAAAACAAAGGACTGGGAGCGACCCACTTATACTTCAAGTAAAACAAATGGCATTACCTGCCTACACAAATTACAATTCGCATATACACCTACACAAATTGCAATTCGCATATACAAACCTATACAAACTTATCAAAGCTATACCAAACAAATAGTTGTTTCAAATTCTAACTGCCAAGTTCTAACTGCACTAACAGACTTTTTTGTTAAAAAACACTTACGCCAAAAAGTGGGTTCCTCAGTCAGGAGTGACATCTTTTAGAGAGATTTAAATCAAAATATACTAGGCCGCAAAGACAGAGAATCCCCCAGAACCTCCATGCACAGAGTACCTCTTTTAGTAGATTTCTGTCTTGCCTTCCCCAGTAGATTTCTGACAAGATTACTCCTCCAGATAGTCACTTCTTGATGAGGCCCCCTCGTTGGGCGACAACTGAAGTACCTAAAATTCATCATACTGAAAACCATCATACTTCTTCTCAGGGATCTTACCAATCGGTACTTCATTCATAAGCAGCAAAGGAATCAACAGAGAATCTGAAATATGGAAAGACATCTTTATTAATTGTGAGGCTACGTCGCCCAGCCACATTTGAATGTAACTGAATGAGGTAGTCTGCCTGCATGGCCTACGCACAGACCTTTTATACAAAATATTATGCCCTAGGCAAACATTCTTTGTTTCACAGTAAATAATTCACATATTTCCAACACAAAGAAGGAGCAGAGTTATGATGACAATCCATACTTCAGTTTGTCCAGTATATAATTAACTATCCTGTGGTAAATATATTTTACCGTATACGAGTTTGCCATATAATTTCAGACAGGTAAAAAGAATAGCTCAATCAAATGAGAGGCAGAGTCCGTGGTGTCTGAGTCTTAAGGGCTTTAATCAAAATGACTCGAGTCATGGAAATCAAATCCATCAATACAAGGGGTCGGGTATGCAATGATGGCAGAAAGATGTCAACGATTTATTAACAGTACATGACATATATAGTAAAATGACACAATAGCAGTGAATACAGTAGGCGTGACAAGTATGACGTATATGATAAGAACACATGTGCGTAGCAAAAAGGCGTGAACAAGGGTGTGCACGGAGGCGTGTACTAGAAACGTCACAGAAAAGTGTCATAAGTGGGTGAATGCATAGAGAATTCTGCAGAGTCAGCTGAAACCTGTGGCCTGAATGCGCGCGCAGCTAATATGACGTGTGATTGACGTGCATCTGGAGGAAGCTAAGGGTATGACTTTTAACACTAGTAGAGGAGACAGAAGTCTGGCATGTCAGATCGACCTGTTCCTATAACATATCTGATATCTTGTATTTGGAGTATGTTTAATCTGAAGTAAAAGGTCTCTCGGGCAGAGGCTATTCTATACTGCATACATAGGTGTCTAAGTGTAATGCGCGGAGCCAGGGGCCTACCATGGTAACGGGAGCAATGAATTTCATAAGGGAGACAGGAAGGCTTGGCCCTTTGCTCTGCAGCCGGGGATATGTTTACCTATTTCACTAGACAGGAATGTGTTTTCGAGGAGGCTGAGCTGGCTACGCTGATAACTTGAAGGCAAAATACTGTTTCTGGCAGGCAGGTCAGGCCGAGCCGGGCACCTCTGGCTTGGCAGGAAGTAAGGCAGAAGTCAGGGATGCATCTCCATGCTGCAGCTTTCAGAGGCAGAGACAGAAATGGCTCGGAGGCAGAAATCAGGGCCTAGCTCGGCAGAGCCAGGAAAAACGTGAAAGTGCACCATGTAAAGACGGTGGCAAGGCATACTTAGGAACTGAATTATCGATCCATTCATGGTGGATCTGATAGAGGACATGTTAACGTTGGACGCAAATGTATTTGCGTAATGAGATTCGGTTGTGGAGGGAAGTTACATGCACTTTGAACTCGTACATGGAGTCGATGGGGTACACGTTAGGGGACACACTTGACCATAAAAATTTCAATTACCTCATTCCCTCCTTGTCCCCTACGGACCCATTAAGATATATCAATTTTCATGAGACCATCTATTTGTTCATATAACATCATCTGTTCTTCTTTCTTTCGGGAATGGGAACGTGAACTTGGATGGAGAACACATGCTGTGGCGCACAAGCCGCAAATCGCTGGCCCACATTGTAGACATAGACAACAACTGAATACTATGGTCAATATGATTCCTAGAAATGACAGTAGCTTCCATCCCCAGGCCGATACTACACTCCAGAGCCAACCGGACCAAGTCCAGGAGCCTGGATTCTGGTGTATCAGATGAGCAATCTCGTGAAGTCTGGTAATGGCTTTATAGACTGATGGCGCGTTATTAGGAATAAACACGCAACAACTGGATCCGATGACTCTACAAGCTCCGCCCCTATCGGCCAGGATGACGTCAAGGACAAGGCGGTTCTGAAGAACAACAAGTCTCATAGCAGACTGCTCCTCTGTTAACCTCTTGGATGCTAATGACAAGGGTAACTCGTCATGCACCACCCATTCATTTCAATGGAAATCAAATGAAAACCCTGATAATGCCTTAGCAGCCAAGTGGTTAAGTTGCCCAAAGCAGAAGTAGTCTCATTCACTACCGCTTCGAGTGTTCTGGTTAATTTGCGTATCAGTTTACTATTGGAGACAGTGCCTAGATAGGGAAAGAATCCTTTATTGAAATCTATAGATTGTTCCCATGCAGTTTCAGTCTGATCAACTATTGGAAGATCTCTTTTGTGTCTAACAATATTGAGACGGGAATTCCTGTGATAGTCAGATGGGGCTAGAAATACTGGTGGCAAGAGGAATGCAATGAAACAAGTACCATCCCAATCTGGAGGTAAACGGACATAGGCTGTCTGACCACATATAAAATAGGAATGTCGGGAAGCTTTGAATGTAGACTTGCCTTTATCACTGAATTCGACCACAGTAGTACAGTCACTGTGACCTAGATGTACCGAACCATTCTTTTTGACACACAATACACCTTTCGCTGGTAAAACTGATATGGATGGCAAGTCTGGACTGGTCTCTGACTGAACATTTAGAATCATGAGGTTAAGTGTAAAATTTCCTAATCCATACACTTCATTTTCTAGATCTGTCCCTGTCATTTGTGGAAGACCCTCCTCGTTTGGGAAACATGCTTTGTTCATGACTGTGTTCAGATTTCCCCATATCCAATTGCCTTGGGAAACTCTGGATTCGGTGTCTATAGAGGATATTAAACTATACCATGCACCACAGGAACCATTATGTGTAAACGGGTAAGGAAAGAGGGGCAGAGCTCCCTTGTAGTTCTGATAGGGAGGGAGTCGGCCACATATCCAACAATTAGTAGCATTGTTGATCTGGTGAGAATGGTGTAACATACGAATGAATGTATTGTTGCGCAGCGCAAGTCGATAAGACAATTCATGTGGAGGTAGAGCACTAAACGTGTGCTCGGCAGTGTCATTAGAAAAAGAATGTGCAAGAGGAAAATATATGTATAACATCCAACTCATAATAATAACCGTAAGACTCAGAAAAAGCATAATAAGTAGTGTACAGACGCATCTGCTTCGGAGATTTTTACAATATTTCTGTTTCTTAGTCTCCTGTCTATCTCTCTCTCTATTTGGGTCTAACTGGTACATGTCAGAAACTGCCTAACCGCTTCACCCAAGGGGGACTTAAACAATTAAACTGTCTGACTTACTAGACCTCAATTTCATTCGATACTCCTCTTGAGGAGTTTTCTCTAGAAGGGGGAGTTTGGTATCAGTCACTGGAATGTGAGAGTTCTGGGAGTCAGTCTTTGGCGGAAGTCCAAAAAAAAGTTTCACATGGCTGGAGTGGACCCAGCCCTTCCTCCCCTCTAGTTTTACTGCAGTCCTGGTTGTTAACAAGACGATCTTCGGCTCCTTCCAGCGGGGCTCCAGAGGGCTTGACCGGTCGAAATTTCGGACTACTACGATGTCACCCGGGACCAGTTCATGTGGTTTCACCTCGGTGTTGTCTGGAAAGGCTGCCGCAACCTGTGAACGACATGATTGTAGTGCAGACATCAAGGAAGCAAGGTAATCTGTCAGCATATTACTGTCAACATCAGTTAGTTTACGCGGCAGAGGCGTCCCCCACATATTAGGAGGTCTACCGAAGACCACCTCATACGGGGACAGCCCTGTCCTAGAATGGGCTACCATTCGCATATAAAAAAGGGCAACTGGCAAAGCTACTATCCAATCTACTCCTTTCTCTTTACACACTTTGGCAAGACGCGTTTTCAGAGTCTGATTGTGTCGCTCCACGAGACCTGCTGCCTCGGGATGTCGGACACAGTGAAACTTCCACTGGTACCCCAATAGAAGTGAAACCTGCTTCATAAGCTCAGATGAGAATGGCTGACCGTTATCTGAATACACGACACAGGGCAAGCCGTATAGAGGGAAAAACTCATGAACCAACTGCTTGGCAGTGGTCGGGGCAGTGTAATCTGGGACGGGATATGCTTCTGTCCATCGGGATAGGGCACATACAACTACGAGGACATACTTAAATCCTCGGCATCGTTCCATCTGGATATAATCCATCTGGAGGACTTCAAACGGATGGTCGGGAGGATGAAATCCACCTTGCTCAACGGGAATCCCTTTTCCTGGATTGAACTGACAACAGATCATGCAGGTACGCACTTTCTGTTTTGCTGCTGCTCGTAAATGCTTGTTGAACCAAAGGTTCTGTAAACTGTCTAACATGGCTTTTTCTCCTAAATGTGCTGGACTGTGTGCTGTGTTGATGATAACTTGAACCATAGAGTCGGGGAGAAGCCATGTGGTCTTTCCCCTCATCATCCATCCCTGATCTGTCTGGACCCCTCCTTGTTCAGCCCATTTCTTTATTTCATCTGGAGTGGCATGTGTCTGTATGTCGATTACATCTTGTGTGGGGTCCCTAACTGTCATGCAATGTGTCAGTGAGGTTACGTCAGTCTTCGTCATGTCAGTTGTTTGAGTATGAGTCAGTGCAGTATGTTTCGCTGTTCGGTCTGCAAAATCGTTACCCTGAGAAATAGTGTCTGTGACTTTTGTGTGTGCTTTGCACTTCATGATAGCTATGGCTGTAGGCAAATGTATTGCTTCTAATAGAGCTTGTATGAGGGGGCCATGTTGGATCTTGGCTCCGTAAGAGGTCAAGAAACCCCTTTCTTGCCAGAGGACACCGAAGTCGTGTACGACTCCAAATGCATAACGTGAATCTGTGTATATGTTTACTTTCAAGTTCTTGGCACGTATACAGGCTTGAGTCAGAGCAATGAGCTCTGCTGCTTGGGCTGACAGGGTATCAATGCGATGTGTTTCTATGACTTCAGTCTCAGTGGTCACTGCATATGCGACCACTAACTCTCCTGTGCTTGTTCTCATACATGAACCATCCACATAAAGTGTCAGGTCTGGATTGGGTAATGCAACATCTGTCAAGTCTTGTCTGGGCTTGGTATTTGTGTCAACGACATCCACGCAGTCATGTGTAGTAGGATCTGTTGTGCTTGATGGTAAAAGTGTAGCAGGATTTAGTGTATTGCAGCGTCTGATTTCTATGTGTGGTTGAAATAATGTCAATTCATAACCGGTCAGTCGTGCTATAGTCAAGTGTTGAGTCTGTGTTCTGTTTAGGAGGACCTCCACAGAGTGTGGAACCTGTACTGTCAATTGATGTCCTAACACAATGGAGTCACTTTGTCTGATTGCTAGAGCTGTTGCTGCAACTGACTTTAAGCACGCAGGCAAGGCCTGGGCCACTGGATCCAATGTACTCGAAAAATAAGCACACGGTCTGTGTTTATCTGCTTGAAGCTGATTGAGAACCGACAACGCTGTGCCATCGCGTTCTGTGACAAAAAGTGTAAAAGGTTTGCTGTAACATGGTGTTGCTAATACGGGTGCTTGACATAGGGCTTTCTTTAATTCGTCAAAAGCTTGTGTATGTTCCTGAGTCCATGGGAGAACAGTCGAAGACGCTACCTCCTGTGTTGTCAACTGTATAATTATAAGTGGTTTAGCTAGAAATGCATATTGCGGAATCCATTGTCTGCAATAAGAAGTGAGTCCAATGAAGGCTCGTACTTCTTTCTGTGTCTTGGGTTGCGGAAGATGTGCAATTAACTGAATTCGTTCGGGTGTCAGCTGCCTACCCCACTTGGACAGCAAGTGCCCAAGGTACACCACTTGCTGGGCACAGAATTGTAGCTTCGAAGGAGACACCATTCAGGTTCACTACGGGTGGTGATCAATAGATCATCGACGTATTGGAGTAGGGCAGTGTTGGCAGGCATGTGAATACTGTCAAGTTGTCGTTTTAATGCTTGGCTGTAGATGCTGGGGCTTTCTGTGAATCCTTGAGGTGCGCGTGCAAATTTGAAGCTTCGGCCATTTTAACAGAATCCGAAAAGGTATTGGCTTTCCGGATCAATGGGGACACTAAAGAAGGCGTTCTTGAGATCAATTACAGTAAAGAACGTCGCTTCGGAATCAATAGCTGTCAATAGTGACGAAATGTCCGGGACCACTGGATACTGTGGTACAATGCATTTATTTAATTCTCGCAAATCGATCACTAATCGATAAACTGGAGGTGCATTCGGATCAGTGCGTTTAAGAATTGGAATGATAGGGGAATTACAAACATTGGAGTCGGTTTCTACAACCACTCCTTGTGCAATGAGCTCGTCAATGATTTTCAGTAAAGCCACTACAGCATCAGGTGGTAACTTGTATTGTCGGATTCGTGGTAGTACAACTCCTGGCTTGAGTGTGACACGGTATGGAGTAATGTGCATACAACCTACATCAGTGGGGCCTTTTGCCCATAAATGTGCAGGAACATTCTGTAACCTGGGGTCGAAATCTCTCAATACATAATGTCCCTTAAAATCACGAAGGAACAACCTTACTCCTTCCGGAGAACAACAAATTACAGCTCCTAGAGCTTTCAGAGTTTTAATACCAAGCATGTTTTCTGGACATGATTTCGTGAGCAATAAATCTGTAGTACGGGATAATGGACCAACTGCAAGGGGAACTGGTTTCGATACTTCATTAACAATATGCTTTCCTGAAAATCCAAGGGAAACATTCTGTGAGCCTGAGAGGGGTGCCCCTGGAACCTCGTCATGACTGATGGTAGTTCTGCTTGCCCCTGTGTCAATCAAAAACTTTCTATCCTTCCCTAATACCTGACTATGTACATAAGGACCCTCTTGATCTACAGGAACCTCAATAAGAGGCAAGCCAACCTCCCTCTCTAGGCTGTTTCATGTGTACTGCTGATAATCGGGGTAGTCGGATTGTGCATACTGGTACATCTGCTGTGTGACATGTTATGTCGCGGCAATGGGCTGGGGCTGTGGTACCGCTACGGTCTGTTGTGGAATCTGCATAGGCTGTATATTCTGCGGAACGTGTTGTTGAACTTGGTCCTGTCTAGGAGGACGCGGTCTCTCTTTAGTTTTACCTGTAGCTATGTTGTGTTTCAGAACTGCACAATCGTTTACATAGTGACCTGGCTGTTTACAATAGTTGCATATCCCTTTAACAGGAGCTGCTGAATTATTGGATTGTGTCGTACCCCTTTTATGACCATCAGCTGGAACTGACTGAGCAACTAGCACTTTCATTTTCGTGTCTTTCATACGTCTCTGTTTGTGATCATGTTCCTCCCTGATTCTGTTCTGGTGGTACTGTAACATCTGTAACATTTGGGAAGGCGTATTAGCTTGCCATGTGCTCTCGACTTTCAATACACGGTTCTTAACCTGGGGCAATGAATTCTCGACTAATTTGGTTACAAAAAGGTGTGGGTATGACTCGCTACTTGTTTTCAGGCCACTATTAATATTAAAACATTTCTCGAATCTGGAATAAAAGTCACTAGTGTCTTCGTCGTGTTTCTGTTTGCAGGCTGAGATTGCATCCCAGTCCTCCTTTTTAGTTGCCAACAATCTCGGCAAAACCTGTACTAATAATCCTGGTAATGCTTTAGTTTTGTCCCCAAGACCTAAACCTGGGGTTCGACCAGTTTCCTCGGTTTCTAATTCAGCCCAATTGATCTTTTTATCTCCCACCTCCCATTCTTTTTCTTTGAGTTTCTCGTATATACAGGCAGGCAATAACACTTTCAATATTTTCATAATGTCGGGATAGGTGTAATCTCCCATGAGTAACATGTCTTTTATTTCACGGTGAAACCCTGCTGGATCCTTATCATGACTTGGCACTATTTTCTTCATTTCCAATAATTCCATCTTAGTTATGGGCGTGTATACAAACACGCGTTCAAGTGTGTCATCGGGTTTCCGGATTGGATGTACTTCTCGTAAAGGGTTCTGTTTGTCTAGGTGATATCGTTGCCTAACTGGGGGTGGAACAGAAACAAGATGTGGAGTCAAGAAGGTTCTATATTTGTGTTGTTGTTCTAAAATGATGTCAATTAAATCGGTACCTAGACCTCTCCATCTTCTCAGGAGTAAGTCTTGCAATAGATTATATAACGGACCTGGGTCGGATTGTTGGTTTTCATACTGTACAATGAGATGTTGGGTCATGTATATACCAGCTAGTCATTGTTCTTCTGGGGTAAGACTTAAAAAGGTTTGCACTACTGAATCGTCTTTGTATATACTGTCATCCCCGGCCCATTGGACTGCGGACCGGGCTAGTTCCTGCTCACGTAAGGTATTGAGTTCCTGATACCCTACTCTTTCTTTCAGTATTTTATCAGTAATTTGGAAAATGTGTTCAAGGGAACATCGCTCTGGTATCGGACAAAGGTAACGTTTCTTGTTTTCTAAACGAATGGGTCTGTCGAAGGGTCTATCAAGAGGATACGGTCTAGGGAGTTTCTCTCTACCTACGTACGCTATCAGGTCTCTAGTTTCTGCGGTATTCTCTGGTTCTTCCTCATCTGAGGTTTCTTTATCGTCTGACTCGAGATGCCTTTCAGTCTCCCGTCGGGCATGTATTGCTACTTTTACTTTACGGATCTTTCTAGTCATAGCTTCTATACATTTCTCTTTATCGTGTTTACACTCTGCAATATTCTGACTCCATTTTGACAATCCCTCCATCTCTTCTTGCGGAAAGCTTGGCTGGTCTTGTTCCCTTATCAAACAATTAATCAAAAATCGCATTATTAAAGCTTGTGTCTCTACTTTCTGGTGTGCCATGGCTTCACGAACACACTCTGGTCTTTCTCCTGTTCTGATAAAATGATATATATTGTCTAAATGTTCTGGCATTTCTGGTAATAACATCAAATAATCTGTAACCCGTCTTAAACGTAGTGATGCTAGCATCTTGGGTCCTACCTTGCCAGGTACTATATCATATCTACAGTCGGTAAGTAACTCTTTAAGTTTCTCGGCTGGGGTAGCTTTAGGTGTACGCTGCATTGCTAATTCTCTCATTGTCACTCGTTGTAATTGTGGCGGGGTGCGATAACCTCCTGTAGCACCTCCTGAGGCGGAAGCGCGAGCATAACCTGACTGTAGGGCCGGTGTCTGTAACGGGATTGAACCCTGAGTAGCAGCAGGCCCAAAGGGATTAAGCGGATTAATAATAGGGCGAACAGTAGGGGAAGTGACAACAGGTGCGGGAAGCTGGTGACGTGGAGGGGTCGTGGCTTGGTCAGCAGGGATCTGCTGTTGCTGATCATTATTAGCAGGCGGAGGCAGATTATTGTTAGCAGGTGGTATGGGTACATTGGTATATGCGGGAGCTACATCGTCTAAATAAGAAGAAAGGAAAATGTCTGCTGCGGTCTTTTTGTGACGTAATTTAGTCGGAACCAATGGAGGGGGCAGATCTTTCGGTATTTCCGGGGTCGCCTTGGGCAGGCCCTCGGCCAGAACTGGATACAGTCCTGTTATAATTGCATTACTCTGTCTGTCGTGTTGTTCCATTCTGACTCGCTGTCCTTCTTCTAGTAGTTCTTTTTCTTTAGCTTTTTCGGAATCTTCTCTACTTTTCTCTGCTTTTCTGAGTGCTTTCTCTGTCCGTCTATGTGATTCTTTACGCCATAATTCTATTGCATCTTTCTGTGACTGTCTGGCTTTCTTTTTCCATAACACTCCTCTACTCTCATGATGCACTCGGCATCCCATGTCCCTGTAACGGGCCATCTCTGATTCTCTTCCAAGTCTTTGGTATAGTCCACCCACAAATCTAAGTATAGTATGGCATCTAAGCCATGTTTGTGGTACATAAAATGTCCAGGAGTGTCCCTGGGTGGGATGGGGGCTGCTTCTTCAAGTATCCCTTTCCTAGTTCCTATCTGTCGTAACTTTGAAAACAAAGGCATTGCTACCTCGATCTAGACGCAAACACGATAAACACAGTAGAGAAAAGGCAAACAATCACTCATACCACGACATTAAAACACATTGAAACATTTCGAACAAAAATACTGAACAACGGAATAACTGAATACTGAATACTAGATGCACTGCTAAACAGTACAGATACACTGCTAAAACAGTGCAGACCGGATCTGTGTACCCAAACCCGTCTTGACCGGACACAAATTAATGCACCCGTCTTGATGCGTCCCCAGCAACGGTACTCACCGGGAAGCACGGAACGGAAGGCCTCGGAATCTCGACTGGACTGGACCGCTACAACGTCACTGCTGCTGCTGCGCACTACACATGCGCCTCGACGCTACAGGTGGGTCTCTCGATACCTCGGACACTGCTCTCTCGGCTGGGCTCTGGTCGGGATCCTCCGCACTCCTCACCGCCTCGTCTGGATGTCGGCCGCAGTCTCCGTCTCCACCGTAGGCCTGAGGGAGATACAGGAAAACCTGCAGATGCGCATGGGGTCCGTCACGGCTGTGGCAGGGGGCAAGGCCTGCGACGCATCACCGGCGCGTGGGGTGGGGAAGGGGTCCCTGTCGGGCGCCAAATTATGTGGTAAATATATTTTACCGTATACGAGTTTGCCATATAATTTCAGACAGAAAAAAGAATAGCTCAATCAAATGAGAGGCAGAGTCCGTGGTGTCTGAGTCTTAAGGGCTTTAATCAAAATGACTCGAGTCATGGAAATCAAATCCATCAATACAAGGGGTCGGGTATGCAATGATGGCAGAAAGATGTCAACGATTTATTAACAGTACATGACATATATAGTAAAATGACACAATTGCAGTGAATACAGTAGGCGTGACAAGTATGACGTATATGATAAGAACACATGTGCGTAGCAAAAAGGCGTGAACAAGGGTGTGCACGGAGGCGTGTACTAGAAACGTCACAGAAAAGTGTCATAAGTGGGTGGATGCATAGAGAATTCTGCAGAGTCAGCTGAAACCTGTGGCCTGAATGCGCGCGCAGCTAATATGACGTGTGATTGACGTGCATCTGGAGGAAGCTAAGGGTCTGACTTTTAACACTAGTAGAGGAGACAGAAGTCTGGCATGTCAGATCGACCTGTTCCTATAACATATCTGATATCTTGTATTTGGAGTATGTTTAATCTGAAGTAAAAGGTCTCTCGGGCAGAGGCTATTCTATACTGCATACATAGGTGTCTAAGTGTAATGCGCGGAGCCAGGGGCCTACAATGGTAACGGGAGCAATGAATTTCATAAGGGAGACAGGAAGGCTTGGCCCTTTGCTCTGCAGCCGGGGATATGTTTACCTATTTCACTAGACAGGAATGTGTTTTCGAGGAGGCTGAGCTGGCTACGCTGATAACTTGAAGGCAAAATACTGTTTCTGGCAGGCAGGTCAGGCCGAGCGGGGCACCGCTCGCTTGGCAGGAAGTAAGGCAGAAGTCAGGGATGCATCTCCATGCTGCAGCTTTCAGAGGCAGAGACAGAAATGGCTCGGAGGCAGAAATCAGGGCCTAGCTCGGCAGAGCCTGGAAAAACGTGAAAGTGCACCATGTAAAGACGGTGGCAAGGCATACTTAGGAACTGAATTATCGATCCATTCATGGTGGATCTGATAGAGGACATGTTAACGTTGGACGCAAATGTATTTGCGTAATCAGATTCGGTTGTGGAGGGAAGTTACATGCACTTTGAACTCGTACATGGAGTCGATGGGGTACACGTTAGGGGACACACTTGACCATAAAAATTTCAATTACCTCAATCCGGCAAGGTCCAGTGTTTCCATCAGATATCGACGGACCCCTAATAAAAACGGGCACCTCCCCATCGTAAAGCAGATCATAAAGAGAGAAACAGAGACAGGTGTGTGTAAGATTAGACATGGTTTGTGTGCGATGAAAGGCTTGTGGTATGTTGTGCCTTGATACAAATCTCGCTCGGCCAGTGGGTTGGGGACTGCCTGAACAGGTTTGGCTTGAGGCAGTGGAGTCAGCTTTGCCCAGGTCACAGAGGAGTCAGGAAAGGTGTACGTGTCCTTTCAGCTCGAATTCAGCCTTGGTCAATTGACTATGTAAGGGCAATCACAAGATGGATGCCGCTCACAACATAGGACCCAAGGCTCCAAGACAGGAAGCACGATTTAGGGGTGTTCCCGTCACTCAATCGTGACGCAAATGCACAGTAATAATGTCCTAATCATTACCGGTCTGCCAATACCAAAATCGTCATGGTATGATGATATTTTCTGCACGAGGGTAGAGCTGCGGTATCACACCATGGTCGGGTCCAGAATTTTTCAGTACCACAAAAGAAGTTTAATGTAGTCGGAAAGTAAGGAAAAGAGAAGTAAACATGGAGGATAAGAATAAGTGAGGGAAGCAGAGTACGGAAACAGGGGTGAGGTAGGGTGAGAGAAAAGTAGTGAGGTTAAAGCAAAGGGTGATGACAAACTATATTTTTTTGTCACACTTACCATATAATTAATGTAAACTTAATTACATATTTTTTCTATACTTTTTATCTGTGAAAGAGAGAAGAAAAAATAAGTTATGATTAGTAAAATATATATTTTAAAATAGAAGAGACAGGTCGAGAGGTTAAAAATCATAAACGTGTACTAAGAAATAAAGCAAGAGTGAAGGATACAGAAACGGAAATAAAGTAATGTGGAAGGACAAAAAGAGGGAAAAAGAAATAGAAGGAGAGCAAATTCAGTGACAGAGAGGAAGAGAAGAAGAGAGAAATGAACTGAAGGTAAGTATGATACTAAATGAATGTGAGTTAGCAAAACTAAATCAGGAAAAAGGAGTAAGTAAAAGGGGAATGAGTGAGAGGGAAAGGAGTCTGATTGAGGATCCATTTAGAAGAAAGAGGAATGTTAGATGACTGAGAGTGAGTGAAGGGGAGTCACAGAATGAAGGGATGAAGGGAGTGAGGATAATATAGATGGATTGAGGGAAAAGGAGTGAGGAAGTAAGTAACAGAGGGACTAAGGGAAGGACTGGGTGAAGTGGAGTACAATGATTGAAGAAAGGAAAATCAGTAAAGGAGCAAAAGAAGGAAAGAGAGGGGAAGAGGACTAAAGCAGTGGTACTGAGAGAATGTGATTCGGTAATGAAAGTAAAGAGAAGGACACTGAAAGATAGAAAATGTGGGGTAGTAATGGAACCGGAGTAAAAGAACTGGGGTGAAGAATGATGAGAGAGGAGCAGTGAAGTTGTTCTAAGAGAAATGATAGAAGGTAGATAAACACAAGTGAGCATAACTCAAGGAGAGTGAAGGACTGAGGGCATAGAGGTAAAGAACGAAAAAAGAGGACAAAAGAAAGAAGCAAAGAAAGATAAGTGAGGGAGAATGGGTGAGTTATAGTGACAGGGTGCGACAAAAGAGGTGAGTAACTAAAGAGGAATTAGAAAAAGAGCAAAGGAGGAAAAGACAGAAAAAGGAAGTAAAGTAGACAGACTGAAAAGTGGTGCAAGGGAGAGAGGGGATGCAGACAGTTGAAATGGGATTGAGGGGTTGTGAAAGAAGTGGAGTAAAGGAACAGCGATGAAACAGAGTGAGAGAAAGGCAGTGTGAGTGAGTAAAGAGAGCTGAAAAAAGGATGGAAAAAGGAAAGTGAGTGTGAGACAATGGGAATACAATATAAATTACACAATACAAACTATAGAATAACTTGTACAACATGTTAGATAGTTTATTTTTACTGTTCTCAGAATATATCGAATTTCACTAAAAACAGTGAGTCCAAACTATTCATCATATGACAGCGGGGAAAAAAACAGAATCTAAAAGATTGTGTTTAAAAAAACCCATATAAACTTACAAATCATATATGTACACTAATCTTTCATTCACTTACTTTTCCTTGAGGCCAAATAGTAGATCGTGAAGGTCCTTTTCGTTGGAAAATACTCTGCTGTTCTTTTAAATTTCCATTTCATTGACTTTCTATAAAAAAAGCTCTAAGAACATCTGAAATAATTCTCAACGTTTTCATTTCCTCCTTGTGTTAAGTCATGACTCTTTGCTCATTCCTTCACCTTTCCTTACGGCCAAATAGTGTCAGATATATCAGTATGTTTTCAAATTTCTCAAATCAAACTCTGAAATTACCGTTTACCCGATGTTTTGAAAGAAAAGCTCATACGACATTTTCACAATGTTTAAATATTCATATTCCCATATTTGGATCACTCATGTTCAACATTTCCTATAATACTGATATCACTTACTATGAGATCCACTTACAGTACCTATATGAGAACTGGATTTTTTATATTATGGTGATCACTTTTACTCACAATATAATTTTAAACAGTAGACTACATTTTATTAACTGCTCCCGTCTTCATAGGCCAATTACCTTTACTTAAACTTTGATTCTAAAAATACTAGGTAAGAATTTTTTAAGTCAAAAGGCAAACGTTGTTTATAAGTCAAATGAGTATCATTGCAGTAAGTCCAACCTTTTCGACATTTTAAATAAGCTGTATAATGCCCTGATGTTGTCGAAGGACCGTCATGATAAATAATAGCTACAGTTGCAAAGGTTCTTCCTGAAATTGATAACTGAGAAGCCACGAAATTTTTGATACAAGTTGTCAATTTAGTTCCATCAGGTCTACATCGTTGGAACACTAAAATGACATACTGACCATAAGTTTGTATAAATAATGTAGACAGCATTGGACACTTACATTGGGTACACACCATATTATGATCAGCTGCTTTAACTAGATTATTAAATGAGACTGATTTGCAGTCTGGTAAAGTCAAATATATAAATCTTTCAGTGTCTATTCTAGTAGTACTTGATAAACTACAATTTTCGCAGTCATGCTGCCATTGATAAGAAAGGCTAAAAAGATTTTCTACATCTACACCTTCATCTTCCAAAACACCAAATATATTAAAAATTCCTGACAATCCTGCTGAATGTTCTGTGAAAAATGTTCTTGACCAGAACATATGTCTAAAATATTTTGAATTTCTGTAACACTTTCTATTTTTGCTCTATCACTGCTACATTTCTCAAACACAGAATTCAATAAACCACACAATCTTTGATCCCGATTTTCAACAATCTGTTCTTGTAAAGTTTGAAGAAACAAAACAACATTAACCACTACATTAGCATAGCAGTTGACACCAGAACTGTTTTCAAACTGAAATCCAACAACATCTTCATCAGAATCCTTTTTCTTTCTGTTTTCAATTACATTTTCATCTACTTTTTGTCTTTTTGCTACTACCTCCCTGCAATTATTCTCATTTCTTCTTTTTCGGCCTACCAGGAGAAGTGTGGCTCACTGGTTAGAGCAGGCAGACCCTGAAGCAGAGGTCAGACCCGGGACCAGGGTTCAATTCCCGACGCGGCAGGGTCTTGAGCTCAAATGTCCATGGACTCGATAATTCTCGCTTCGGTGCCTGACCTAATCATGAGTTCACACTCTGCAACTCTGGGCATTAAGCTTGCTTAATCTCCACAACGGCCCCCCGCGGCGGGATGCCTGGCTTTCACCTTGGGGATGCCCTGTAGGGGCTATCTCACAGGGAAAAACCAGGACGGGTTCCCAAGGCAAGCGCGGAGATACCCCTTCGGGGGTCGATTCTGGCGCTATATAAGAATATAATAATAATAATAATACCACACGTTTTTCAAACAGAGTATATTGACGCAAATGTGAAGCATACTCTCTTCTTAACCTATTGTATTCTTTAACACAATCTAGACCTGCACAAATCTTTGTCTCATCACACTTAATCAAGTACAATCCTGATAAAGTTCTGACTCGTGATAATGCCACATATGCCATCCCCTCTTTAAACACAGAACTTCCAATGTTCACCAAAGCACTATCTACACTTAAACCTTGAGATTTATGAATTGTCACCGCATATGCCAAACAAACAGGAAACTGTTTTCGGCGAACATATAAGTCTTTTACAAGCAAATATCTAGCAGAACAATTACTGATTTGGTATACTTGCTCAATGCCATCAAATTTAATTTTTAAAAATTAAATTCCATCTCTATTTCTATAATTCACAAAATCAACAACATGACCCATTGCTCCATTTACCAGACCTCTTTCAACATTTAAATTCCTTCTCAAAATAATAAGACAATTTAAACACACATTCAGAGTCTTTTCAAAACCAGCTGTTTTAGATATACTCTTCTCTAATGAATCCAATTTTGATTTCAAATTTTTTGACAAAATAATTGTTGCTCCCATATGCTCAATTTTATCTATTGCTTCCAGTTTCACAATCTCTTCATTTTCTAACTTTAACATTTTGTTGTTAAAGATGGAACATTCTTGCAGAGTTGGCATCAAACATATCCCAGATTTGTTCTCAGTAATTTTCTTAAAAATATTCTCTGGAAGAATGTTTTCATTTGGATACAAATTTGAAATTAATCGTGCATGTAAAGCTTCTTTCCCATGCTCACTTACTTTTCCGATTCTTACATCTTGTAGAATATTTTTATAATCTTCATCCTTTGCCTGTCGCATATTTTGAAGCAGTTCTGCATATTTGAAATTTAACCATATATTAACGTTTCCAATGCTTCCAAGGGACTTCCTGGTATCTTCATGCGTGAGCATTTTAAACACTGGTTGTCCTTTTACTGGAGTCAACTGCAGTAGATCTCCAAAACCAATAATGTGTTTTCCTCCAAATAACACATCATACTCTGTTCTAAGAATTTCTTGCATTCTCAAATGCACAAAAGCAAGCAGTAGATTTGAGACCATGCTTACTTCATCAATGATAAGAAGTTTCATTTTCTTCAGGACTCTGGAAACTTCAGAACACGCATCTCCAGATAGCTTGTTGTAATGCAATTTATTATCATGCTCAACTGGCAGCATCAGTAAACGATGTAGAGTAATCCCTTTAATGTTATGTGCTGCAGGTCCAGTTGGAGCGGTTACAACACAAGACAGCGGTGATTCAGTCCTTTTCTGCAGATAAGTTGCAATTGCTTTAATCAGAAAACGTTTTCCTGTTCCCGCTTCTCCACTTACGTACAGTCGGACAGGCTTAAATGATGTACATGAGCACTCTTTTTTCTCATGTCTGAATCCATGTTCAATCTGTTCTGTGACTTCGTCATATATCTTTTTCTGCTCAACGTTTAGTTGCTTTACCAAATCTTCTAAGTTAACTACATCCTCTTGAGCTTGTTCCATAGCTCTTTCCAAGTCATCCATGGGAGTGGCAGATTCATTTTCGATAATTGGTCCTCCTAGTGGATCCTGACTCAATGAAGTAGATCTCTGACTGTCTTGAGAACTGTCTCTAGCAATCTCTTCAGCAATTGTGGCTTCTTGATCTCTTTCTTCGTTCAACATTTGCAGATAATTTGGAAAAACAGGACATTCTATGGTATCCTTGGTTGCATTAAAAGAATCTTCGTAACAGAGAAAATCTCCAAGTAGTCCCTCTTCTGTACGCCATGGCTTAAAGAGTTGCAAAAGAGCTAAATAGTAAAATTCTCTTTTGTCTGAAGATTCACAACTCAATTTTCGATGATTAATCAAATGGCCTTTTCTCTGCTTCACTAGACATCCTTCATACCCAATGACAGCATATTTTTCATTATTGATATCTTCTGTGATGTTCCTCTTATAACTATAGTTTTGCAGAACTTCATACAAACAAGTGTTCTCCAGGTGAGTACTTCTATTTGGTTAGTATGTATCCAACATGTTTGTCTTCAAAATATCTGTACTGTTTGGTTCTTTCTCCGCCAAATACTCAATTTCTTGTACAGATTTAAAAACTCGGTTTCGTGTTGCAGCAAGACCTAAACTCACCCAAATTATTGTTTTAGATTTGGCATAGAGACTTGCTGATGATAACCGATCAGAACATTCATATGCGCCAATTTCTTGATGCGACAAATCTTCAGACTGAAACTGTATAATTTTCTACTTACACTCTTTTCATGTGAAATGTCCTCCCACATTTCCTTCAGTTCTGTCTTTTCATTTTTTGTGATGTAAGACGCCACATATCGAGCCACAGCAATAGAGTTGTCAGCAACAAACTGAATATCCATGTTAGCATTCCACATGGACAAAATCACTGGGTTGTAGTCGTTAATATACTTGGACTATTCGTTTCTTTTTAAATTGTATGTATTTTTTGGTGATTTTCTCGTCACAACTTGTCCTTGTTTCTAAATTTTCGACGACAGTACTTTCCACAACGATGGAATTGAAAGCGTAAAACTTGTTGCCTTAAATTGTTTTCTTCAGTAGTTTTCGGAACAGCACAAGTTGAATACTCTTCTATGAAACTCATCACTGTGTCATCCGAATCAGTTCCAAATTTGGCTGCATCTTTAATCCATAACAACATATGTATGTAAGGAGCACCTCTCGCTTGATACTCCTTCCTCCAACAGAAATCCAAAACCTCTCCAAGGGGAGGATTTTTTTGTTTGTAATAAAAGACATCATAGCTTCAAATCTATGATTGAAATATCTGCATACATTCACTGGATCAAAAGAACACAGTTCTCCAGGTGTTTTGAATTCTATATTTTGTATGTTTCCATTTGCCTCTCGTAGAAATTGAAGTAAGTCGTCCCATGCATACTCAGCACAGCTAAGAGTGAGGAACCACGTAGAAGTTCCTAAGTTTCTTAGCATACATTTCAATTCCCCATGACGACGGAACCAATACTCATTTGTACCACGCTGACATGCCATGAGATTGATTAGCAGAGATTCCAAAATACTGTCTTGCAGATTGACTTTCTCCATAAAGTCCCTCGCCGAAACATTTTGCAGATGTGCTCCACTTTTCAGTTTATGGTTCACTGCATAAGAAAGCCCAGACAAGTCACTTTCATACAGTAGATGAAACAAATACGGAATGCATTGACGAAACCTTGGATCTTCAGCATATAATCTTAAAGTCCGGTATTCAGCTGCAGGAATTTGAACTGGTCGATCGTCATATCGTCCACCGCGACCTGTTGGAAATAACTGTGGAAAACAACGAGCTTCCAAACTTTCTTCCCATACACTAATGGGACTTCCTTTTGCTGCTTTCATTTGAAACAAGTCAATTGCATTCTCCATTACTTCTTTGGAATGCAAAGGATGAACGGTATAATGTTCATATATTTCTTCACTTCTAGACACATCAACTTTTTCAATTTGGCCGACTGAACAATCACTGTCTTCTTCTGTAGCTGTTTCCTCTGCTCCAACACATACATGTTTTTAGTACTCATTGTTTTTGACCAAATACAACGTTGCCTTTTTGACTTTCCTAACATCCACTAAATCTTGCCAGATTTTCTTACTCTTTGTTGGAACCCCATTAACTAGAATAACCAGAGGATCCTCTTCTACTCTTTCTACACCAATTGTATCAATATTTTTCTTGACATCTAGAGGCAAATAAACAACTCTTGCCTTTAATCCTCTTTGTTAATCTGAAGGAGGCAATTTCCCTATCTGAGGCTCCATGCGAACAATAGCCTGAGAAGGATGGACACATTGAATCAAAATAGATTCATAAGTATTTAAATCCATCAATTCAGAAGGAATATCTACTAACTGAAGATTATTATGAACAGCTCTAGCAGGCATTCTGTTTTCATTTAATTTTTTAAAACAATAATTACATATACGCTGATCAGAACTCAAATCAAAAGAATTCTCCACCAACAAATAAGTTACAAAATCCTGCCATTCACTATTGTTTTCCATTTCACTTTTTGCATATAAATCAACTAACCTAGTCTGAATCTTATAATGAGTCCGTCGACAACACACACAAGTAAAATTAGGCCTTTCGCTTGATTTCACCTTAAACTTGGTAATTTCCATGTCAAACTTTTCTGTACTTAAAAGCTGTACATTGTCTTCCACATTACCATCTATTACTATATCCATTTCTACACTGTCCTCTTTGGCCCCAAAATAACAAAACTCAAATTCTTCACAAATGCTCTTCACATCTAATTCAGATCCATGCAGAAGAGCACTGTTTAACTGTTTAAGCTTAAGTGCTGGACTTTTTGCATAATACAACCTTCTCACTAATTTCCTCACTTTATTATGATGCACTGCTAACATCCTAAAATGATGACAAACACTCTGACATACTTTTATGGAAAGACAAGCCAGTGAATGCCCATGCAAACCTGTGTTTTCTCTCACTCTGCAAGGATCTAACTCTTGCAACATCTTCATTTTCTGTTTTATACTTTTCTTACTATATGTACGTAAGAAATTACGAAGCAAATCGATTGAATCCTGTCGCACACTACAAATACTACTACACTTCCATGTGTACACTGGACCTTTAGTACGTCTCCCTAAAACTTCATCAGCTAACACCTCTTCTGCATCTCTAGACACAAGTTTCTCTTTTTCTATCAGACAACCGTCTTTCACCTCATATGCTCGACCACTGGTGTCAACTGCATGCACCAAATCATTCTCCTGGAAGTAACTCTCCTCATTAAAAAATGGCTCAGAACTTGAACTATGCATCCATTCTCCTGAAAATACTTCACAAAAATTAGTCCAATTAATTATTCTTTTCCAACTACTGTTCGATTTGAAAACATCAATTGCCTTGTTAAGTATCCTAATTCTATTGATTACTAAAATAAATAATTTTTTCTTAACTTCGAAAGCCTGATCAACAATCTTCTCTACACTTTACTTTTTCTTGTAGAAAGGAGCTCTCTGTTTACCTTTCTCATATTTTTTAACAAATTTAAAACTACCCTATTATGAAACATTCATCTACGAATGTCCCTAAATTGGTTTTGTCTTCTAATACTATACATACTGTTCTCTCCTGGTCCAGTAGTAACACTTTTGGGGGGCCTCTCCTTCCTTTTCAAATTTGCTCTCTCCTTCTGTATATTCTCTTTCTCATTAACATTTTTTTTTGCTCTACATATGTTCCGAAAAAAAGACTTAGTTGTCTTACCCAGGAGCATTTTTTGTGTTTTTTTAAGTACTTGTTGTAGGGGAGTGCTTTAATTCCGTTGCTGTTTTTGATTTTTTCCGTATGGCATCTTTCCTTCTCCTCTGCCTTGAAGGCATATTTCCAAACCTTTTGAATTGTTAATGTCAATCTGTGGTAAAGAAAATAATAACACATTATAGACCACTATTAGCAAACAACAAAGGAATGACAATAAGCAAACAATATAAACACTAGTTAACAACATATCTTAGTTTATATCACAGCAACTATATAACTATGGGTAAGACAGAGAAAAACAGCTAGACGGAGTAACACTGCCCTTCCCCCAGGCTACCTCATTCAAACTTTACATAGACCTAAAGGGAGAGGAGGGGGGCTGGCAATTATCCACAGAGAACATCTCGCCTGTAGGACTAGCAACGCCAACATTGCAGACTGCGAAAGCTGCCATTTCGCCCTTCAAATCTCTCCGACACACTCCATCTCAGGACTGTTGATTTATCGCCCTCCGGGGACAACAGGGAATTTCCTCAACACCCTCATTGACATGGTATCACAATCAGCCTCCTCTGCCTCAAACTTCCTCCTGGTGGGCGATCTCAACCTTAACCTTAATGACCCCACCGATCACTTAGCTTTGGATCTCCTGCAGGACCTTAGGTCATTTAACATCCGACTTGTCAACAACGAACCCACCCACGACAAAGGACACCTTCTGGACCCCGTCCTGACCAATATTGGGAATATCACCTCAGATCCCCCCATCCCCCTTCCATGGTCAGACCACTTTCTTGTTCCCTTCTCCTGGGACCTTGCCACAGCACTCCCCCAACCCCCCAAATTCCGAGTGACGGACCGACATTGGCACAAGCTTGAACCGGCAGAGTGGGCCAGCTTACTCTCAGATTTGACACCTGCCCTCTCCATGGATCCGGTCACGGCCGACGAACAATTCAATTCCTGGCTCACATCTTCACTAGACCAACTCCTCCCGAAAACCACCACTCTTAAACACATAAAAAGAGTGCCTCCCGCTCCCTGGTATACTCCGGCGCTCAAATCTCTGAGACAGGAATGCAAGAGATCAGAACGCTTTTGGAGGAAGGACAAATCTAACAAAAATAAGGAAGCCTATCACACCGCCTCCCAAATTTACAAAACCGCCCTCCGCAAAACCAAAAGTCTATTCTTCCAAGAGAGAATAGAACACTCCACTAGCTCCAGTAAAGAATCTTTTACCATTTTAAAAGAACTCCTCAAAGTCCCTGACTCGGGACCGAGAGACCCACCAGACCCCAAAGCCCCAGAGGAAAAGTGCCACAAGCTGGCTAATTTCTTCAAGGAGAAAATCCAAAAAATCCTCGACTCTATTCCACCTACTAGTTCGAGTGAGGAGAGAGAAGCCAGCAACTCTCCTACCCTCCCATGCATCACTTCCTGGGGACAAGTGACAGTAGAAGAAGTCGAAGATACGCTGCAAGTTATTAAAAGCGGATCTCCCAGGGACCCTGCCCCTTTACGTATTCTCAAAAAGGTAGCACCCTCGATCGCCTCTTCTCTCACTCACCTCATCAACGCCTCCCTTCAACAAGGAGTCGTCCCCCCTAGCTGGAAGGCGGCAGTCGTCAAGGCACTTCTAAAAAAACCCTCCCTTGACCCTGTCGACCTGGCAAACTATAGACCAATCTCCCTCCTCCCAGGAACCAGCAAGATCGCGGAAAAAATGGTGAACAGAAAGCTGTCACAATTTTTGGAGAACAACAACCGTCTAAAAAACTCGCAGACGGGTTTCCGCCCCGGGCAGGGCACCAACATTGCCCTTCTCATGGCGGTGGAGGTGGCCAGAGCACTCTTAGACGAAGGAGGATCAGTGGCAGTGATCCTCCTCGACCTCAGTGCGGCCTTCGACACCGTCAACCATCAGCTCCTCATCCAACGACTCATGAGCGTCGGTGTGGAAGGAACTGCTCTGTCCTGGATATCGTCCTTTTTGAGTCAACGCTCCTTTCAAATCTGGGAGAACAACACCTGCTCCTCCGACACTCCCCTCCAATGTGGCGTGCCTCAGGGCTTCTCCCTGAGCCCCACATTATTTAACATCTACATGTCCCCATTGGAGGAGGTTGTTATCCCGTTCGGAGTGAGCATCGTCAGCTATGCCGACGACACTCAGTTAGTGGTGTCCCTTTCTCATCCGATACAACAACCTGCGGACCTTTACAACTGTCTGACGCAGATACAAGGATGGATGAATAGATCGTCTCTGAAACTCAACGGCTCAAAGACTGACATTCTCCTCCTTGGCCAGAAGGGACCCACTTCACTTCATAACATCTGGCCACCCTGTTTAGGCCCGATCCCAGATCCGAAACCAGAGGTAAAAAGCCTGGGTGTCTGGCTCGATAAGGAATTATCTTTTGCAACACAGGCAAAAAAGGTAGCCGGTACGTGTTTTGGACTGCTCAGGTCAATTTGAAAGATCCTGCCCCTACTCCCCCACAACTCTCAAAAACTGCTGATCCAAGGACTGATTCTTTCTAGGCTCGACTTTAGTAATTCCATCTACTTAGGGGCCCCAGAGGCAACCCTGAATAAACTACAAAGGGTCCAAAATGCAGCTGCCCGGATCCTTACTAACACCCCGGCCAGAGCCTCAGCCAAACCAGCGCTGAAGTGTCTCCATTGGCTTCCGGTTAGAGAACGTGTGATGTTCAAGGCCCTCTGAGTAGCACACAGACTGCTCCAAAACAATGGTCCCCCAAGCCTAAAAAAATGTATCAAACCATACAAAGCCCCTAGATCCCTCCGCTCCGACCAGGAACACCTCATTGTCACCCCCAGAATTAAGAAGGCCCGAACAGGAGGAAGACGTTTCTCGGTTCACACCGCACGTCTCTGGAACGCCTTACCGCACTACCTGAGAACCGAATCCTACTACCTACGGTTCAGGAAGCAATTGAAAACCCACCTCTTCCCTTAAACTGTCTCTCCCCTTCCCTTGCTGACTCCTAGTTGTACTGATTTTAGCGCTGGGATACTTACGGGTGACTACGCGCTCTATAAAATTAAATAATAATAATAATAATAATAATAACACAGACAGACAGAGTCAGACAAAGAAACAGGTAGAGGGAGTAAAACATAGAGAAGGAGTAAGACAGAGAGAGTGTATGATATGTTGTAAGACAGAGAAAGGATGCCATAGGGAGAGGAAGTAAGTCAAAGAAAGGGAGAAAATGAGTAAATCAGAAAAAGGGTGTAACAGGGTGTAAGACAGAGAGAGGGTGTTAGAAGGGAAGAGCTTGTAAAAGAGACTTAAACAGAGAGAGTCTGTAAAAGGGAGAGAGAGAGTAAGCTTGAGAGAGGGTGTAAGAGGAAGTAAAAAAAGACAGAGGATATAACAAGAAATAGGTCAGACTGAGGATATAACAGGAAGAAAGGACAAGAATAAAAAAGTCAGAAAGAGGGAGAGAGGGTGTAAAACAGACAAAAGGTGTAATAGGGAGTAAGACAGGGAGAGAATGTTACAAAGAGAAATGTTGTAAGACGGAGTAAATCAGGCAGAGGATGTAAGACAGAGTATGATTTAGAAATTGCTATAAAAAGACAGAAAGGGAACAGAGACAGGGTGTAACAGAAAGTAAGTCAAAGAGAGAGTGTAAGAGAGTGTAACACAGAGTCAGAATGTAAAAAGGAATAAGTCAGAGAGAGGGTGTTAGAAGGGGACAGGTGGAAAAATAATAATAATGCTTGGTAAAGAAATGTTGATGCATAAAGGAATTGTATTTTGAAAATAAGTGCGATTTCAGTAGTGTAATAAAATACTTGTACATATGACCTGTGCTGTTTTTTAATGTTATTTAAAAAAAAGATTTCCAGCACATGAATTAGTTTTACATTATTCACAAGGTTTAGATACTGTGTACATGATTGCACATTTTACCTGTGTTTCCTCAGATTAGGAAGCAGATTGTGCAGATGAGGTGAGGCCTGTCCAGAAGCGCAGAGGAGGTGAGGCCTGTCCAGGGGAGCAGAGATGGTGAGGCCTGTGTCTAAGAATGCAGTGGACTGGACTTCATGAAGCCTCTCCCCCACTGCATTCTTAGACACAGGCCTCACCTCCTTTGCACCCCTGGACAGGCTTCTCTCCCACTACACTCTTGAACACAGGCCTCACCTCCTCTGCACCCCTGTACAAGCCTCACCTCATCTACAACCCTGAACAGACTTTACCCCATCTGCACCCCTAGACAGGCCTCACCTCATCTACACTATTTATTCCTTCTCAAAAATGTAAAAACCATTCATTTGCCCCAAAATTGTTTCTCGCATCACATTTAAGAAACACACCACAGGTCCTATATACAAGCATACAATTTCACTACTGAAACCTCACTATTTCACAAAAGACAATTGCTCTATCTTGCATATGTTGATATCAAGCATTTCCAAAAAACATGCCACAAACCAACAAGAAAGAACCTCAATCTGCTTCCTAATCTGAGGTAACGCAGGTGACATCATTCTAAAAGGTTCAAATATATTTATTTAATGAGGCAAACACTAATAATTACTTCTCAAAAATATAAAAGCCATTTATTTACCCTAAAATCATTTTTTAAATGACAGTTTACAAACACAGCACAGGTCCTATGTACAAGCATTCCATGTCACTAGTGAAACTTCTCAATTTTACATAATACAATTCCTCTATGCAACAAAATCTATTTACCAGATTAGGAAGCACATTAAGCTTTTTTATTCTTCCTTTGTGTCATATTTCTTGATAATACTTGGTAAAGAAATGTAAGTGCATAGAGGAATTGTATTTTGTAAAAAAGTGAGGTTTCAGTAGTGTAATGAAATGCTTGTACATATGACCTGTGCTCTGTTTTTTAATTGTTATGTAAAAATTGATTTACAGCACATGAATTGGTTTTACATTATTCACAAGGTTTAGATACTGTGTACATGATTGCACGTTTCACCTGTGTTTCCTCAGACTAGGAAGCAGATTGTGCAGCTGAGGTGAGGCCTGTCCAGAAGCGCAGAGGAGGTGAGGCCTGTCCAGGGGAGCAGAGGTGGTGAAGCCTGTGTCTAAGAATGCAGTGGACTGAAGTTCATGAAGCCTCTCCCCCACTGCATTCTCAGACACAGGCCTCACCTCCTTTGCACCCCTGGACAGGCTTCTCTCCCACTACACTCTTGAACACAGGCCTCGCCTCCTCTGCACCCCTGTACAAGCCTCACCTAATCTACAACCCAGAACAGGCTTCACCTCATCTGCACCCCTGGACAGGCCTCACCTCATCTACACCCCTGCACAGGCCTCACCTCATCTACACTATTTATTCCTTCTCAAAAATGTAAAAACCATTCATTTGCCCCGAAAAACGTTTTTCGCATCACATTTAAGAAACACAGCACAGGTCCTAAGTACAAGCATACAATGTCACTACTGAAACCTCGCTATTTCTCAAAAGACAATTCCTCTATCTTGCATATGTTGATATCAAGCATTTCCAAAAAACATGCCACAAACCAACAAGAAAGAACCTCAATATGTTTCCTAATCTGAGGTAACGCAGGTGACATCATTCTAAAAGGTTCAAATACCTTTATTTAATGAGGCAAACACTATTAATTCCTTCTCAAAAATATAAAAGCCATTCATTTACCCCAAAATCGTTTTTTAAATAACATTTTACAAACACAGCACAGGTCCCATGTACAAGCATTCCATGTCACTAGTGAAACTTCTCAATTTTACATAATGCAATTCCTCTATGCAGCAAATGGAAAGGGGCGACCACTCGGTCCCCCCGAACGTATGGTAGGGGGCTCGGATCCCCCCGGGAAACCATTTTGGGCGGGGGGCGTGTCTCGGCTGGTATGCCCAAAGCGGCGTAGCCGGGGCGCGCCTTTTCCCGCCCAAGAAGGGTTGTCCTAGACACCTACACCGTTGGCCACACCCCGTAGGCGTACCAGAGGAGGGTACACGCCCTCCCGAAGAGGAATAAAAGGAGCAACAATTCAAAGAAGCATCCTCTTGTTCCTGTGCTTGGAAGCTGCACCCTCTCGTTGCACGTGAGCCCTCGACGGAACAAGGAGCAATTTTGAGAACTTGTAATTTTTGTGTTTCTCTTCCAGGAGCCTTCTCTTCATTTCGGCCTCCAGATCCAGGATCTCGTTGAGCAGCTAAGCAGCAAGGGTCGAGTATCCGACAACAATGCCTGGCAAGAAGGCCGGAAAGAAGGCAGGGACGGAGCAGATGCTCCGCATGCTGATGAAAGATATGGTGAGCATGAAGAAGCAGATGGCGGCAATGAACAATACGGGCAGACCGAAGAAGGTCATCGGACCAGCATTGCCGGGAGTAGTCCCCGCAGGGAGAGGTAAAAGGGCCAGGAATAGGGCGGCAAGGGGGGAGGCCCCAGTTCCCGAGTCACCCCCGGCAAGCCCAGTTAGTCCGGTCGAGGCCCCATTACCGATCCCGGATGCAGGCCAACCGATTCCGGTTTTAGTTACTCCCACCAGCGAGGAGGAAATGCCTCCGGAGTTGGCTGCCCAGTTGGCCGCATGGCTTGGAAAGAATACCGAGGGTGCAGCGGCACCCGGAGACACAGCCAAAGAGGCTAGGTTGCTAATGAAGCAGTTGCGGCAATCGTGAGATGCTGCGAAGGCGAATCTCCCTCTTGTCCCCTCACAGATTCCCTCTTAAGAACCAGCGGCTGGCGGTGGAAAACCAGCGGGACCAGCTATGGAGTCTGGTAAGCAGCCATTGCCAATGGCAAATGGGGGGTCTTTGCCCTCAAGGAGGGAAAAAGTAGTTCAGCATATTCCACTGGCCACGAAGGAAATGATTTGGGCTGATAAATATGTAAATATGTTTTCGCTCCTGACTGACCATCACGAGATTGAGTATGTTAAGGCTCAGAAGGATTTGTTGCATCCGAGTGTGTGGCGCGCAAAAATGGCGGGCTTCAGGGTAGATGAGACGATCTCTAATTGGGCCAAGGCCTTTGGGATGTTTACTGCTATTATGGGTGAACGTAAGCCAGAGATTTTGCGTGAATTGGCCTGTTATCAGACACGCATAATGGATTTCTATGAGACATATGAGGGCGATCAATGGAGGGGTTATGATAGTAAGTTTCGTAAGGCCAAAGAGCACGATTCGTCTCTGACGTGGGACTGTCTCGACTCCGTCTCTTGGCAGAAGCAGCTCTTGCCGGGCACGACGAAGTCGTCCTCGCTCGGCGAGTATGGGTCGGCGCCTTCCCGCCATCAATCGGCGGCACCCTTTCGAGCAAGCCCCGCTGGTGATCACCAACCCAGGAGTGGTGGGAATGGGGGTAGGAAAGGGGTTTGCTGGAATTTTAACAGAGGCAGGTGCACGAGGCCACAGGGGACATGTAAGTTCAGGCATGAGTGTGCAGGATGCGGACACTCTTCACACCCTGAGAGTTCGTGCAGAGCCAAGAATGGGGATACCAGGGGTAGAGGAGGTGCCAAACAGGTCTAATATCGGCCAAGGGGTACCACTACCTACCCCCGTAGATATCATGGCAATGATCCCCTGGCTAAACGAATACCCTGATCATGTCTCCGCTGGGGTGTTACGGGACGGCTTCTCGTATGGTTTCCACATCCCGGCGGGGGATTTTCGGGGGGACTCACTGTGTAGAAATCAACTGTCCGTTCAGCAGCACCCGGTGGTGGTAGAAAGCAAGATTGCGAAGGAAGTGGCCCGGGGCCGGGTCGCCGGCCCATATGGGCACCCGCCAGTGCCTAATTTCATTTGTTCACCGTTGGGAGTAGTCCCCAAAAAGGACCCAGGTGAATTTAGGTTAATTCATAACTTGTCGGCTCCTAGGGGTCTTTCGGTAAACGATGCGATTGATCCAGGAGTCTGTTCGGTGCGGTACGCATCCTTTGATGAGGCTGTCGCCATGTTGAATCGCCTGGGGCCCGGAGCGCTGATGGCTAAATCGGATATTGAATCAGCATTCCGGTTGCTCCCGGTACACCCGCAGGATCAGCGTCTGTTAGGTTTTGTGTTTCGAGGACGCTATTACATGGATAGATGTATGCCAATGGGTTGCTCCATCTCTTGTGCTTATTTTGAGAAATTCAGCTGTTTTCTGCAATGGGCGTTCACCAGAGCTACGGGCTATACACAGGTGATGCACTACCTAGATGATTTTTTGTTCCTGGGGCCAGCCGGTGACACGGAATGTGCGCAGGCTTTACTGGAATTTTGCAATCTCATGAAACGATTCGGCGTGCCATTGGCACCGGGGAAAACGGTGGGGCCATCTACTTCACTCGAGTTTCTTGGAATTGAGCTCGATTCAGTGGAGGGATGCTTCCGTTTGCCCAGGGACAAAGTAATGAAATTTAGGGCCTCGCTAGAATTGTGCATTAGCAAGGAAAAGGTGACTCTCCATCAGTTGCAGCAAGCGGTGGGCCAGCTTAACTTTGCCCTCAGAGTGATACCAATGGCCCGCCCCTTTTCCCGCTCTATTGCACAAGCCATGGTCGGTCTCAAAGAAGGACACCACCGCACGAGACTGTCTGCAGAGGTTCGCCAGGATATGCGCATATGGTTGGCATTTCTGGCGGATTTCAACGGTCGAGTGGTATGGAGCAAACCACCAGCATCCTCGGACGAGCTGGGTTTGTGGACCGACTCGGCAGGGAGCGTGGGTTTTGGCGCCATCTTTGGTAATCGATGGTCGGCGCAAACATGGCCGACGTGGTGGCACACCAGTGGGTTAACAGGTAACATTGGGTTTCTTGAGTTGTTCCCCATTTTGGTGGCCCTGAAGGCATGGCCGGACAATTTCCGTGATCGCTCAGTGGTGTTTTGGTCCGATAACATGACCGTGGTTGAATGCATAAATAACCAGGCAGCACGCTGCAAGTGGATTTTGAGATTACTAAAGGAAATTGTACTACTGTGCATGAGACTGAACGTTCATTTTAGGGCAAGGCACGTGCCGGGTGTACTGAACCAAGCGGCTGATGCACTCTCTCGTTCCCACATGCAGGCCTTCAGGGGTTATCTACCTTCCGCGGATCTAGTGGCGGCACCATTTCCCGAAGCTCTCTGGTCACTCGGTGCCCCGGATTACAGGACCTCGTGGGAGCCAGCTTAGCCCCCAGGACATGGAAGGCGTACGAAGGAGCGTTTCGTTCCTATTGTGCATTTTTGGGTCCAGCAGGAGGGGATAAGTGGGGGCAGGAGGAGTATGTACTGAAGTTTTTGGTAGCACTCCACAAGGCAGGCCGATCAGCAGCAACGGCCAATAGGCACCGGGCCGCCATTGCATTCATGGCGCAGGCGTACTCCCCCACAACTCTCAAAAACTGCTGATCCAAGGACTGATTCTTTCTAGGCTCGACTTTAGTAATTCCATCTACTTAGGGGCCCCAGAGGCAACCCTGAATAAACTACAAAGGGTCCAAAATGCAGCTGCCCGGATCCTTACTAACACCCCGGCCAGAGCCTCAGCCAAACCAGCGCTGAAGTGTCTCCATTGGCTTCCGGTTAGAGAACGTGTGATGTTCAAGGCCCTCTGAGTAGCACACAGACTGCTCCAAAACAATGGTCCCCCAAGCCTAAAAAAATGTATCAAACCATACAAAGCCCCTAGATCCCTCCGCTCCGACCAGGAACACCTCATTGTCACCCCCAGAATTAAGAAGGCCCGAACAGGAGGAAGACGTTTCTCGGTTCACACCGCACGTCTCTGGAACGCCTTACCGCACTACCTGAGAACCGAATCCTACTACCTACGGTTCAGGAAGCAATTGAAAACCCACCTCTTCCCTTAAACTGTCTCTCCCCTTCCCTTGCTGACTCCTAGTTGTACTGATTTTAGCGCTGGGATACTTACGGGTGACTACGCGCTCTATAAAATTAAATAATAATAATAATAATAATAATAACACAGACAGACAGAGTCAGACAAAGAAACAGGTAGAGGGAGTAAAACATAGAGAAGGAGTAAGACAGAGAGAGTGTATGATATGTTGTAAGACAGAGAAAGGATGCCATAGGGAGAGGAAGTAAGTCAAAGAAAGGGAGAAAATGAGTAAATCAGAAAAAGGGTGTAACAGGGTGTAAGACAGAGAGAGGGTGTTAGAAGGGAAGAGCTTGTAAAAGAGACTTAAACAGAGAGAGTCTGTAAAAGGGAGAGAGAGAGTAAGCTTGAGAGAGGGTGTAAGAGGAAGTAAAAAAAGACAGAGGATATAACAAGAAATAGGTCAGACTGAGGATATAACAGGAAGAAAGGACAAGAATAAAAAAGTCAGAAAGAGGGAGAGAGGGTGTAAAACAGACAAAAGGTGTAATAGGGAGTAAGACAGGGAGAGAATGTTACAAAGAGAAATGTTGTAAGACGGAGTAAATCAGGCAGAGGATGTAAGACAGAGTATGATTCAGAAATTGCTATAAAAAGACAGAAAGGGAACAGAGACAGGGTGTAACAGAAAGTAAGTCAAAGAGAGAGTGTAAGAGAGTGTAACACAGAGTCAGAATGTAAAAAGGAATAAGTCAGAGAGAGGGTGTTAGAAGGGGACAGGTGGAAAAATAATAATAATGCTTGGTAAAGAAATGTTGATGCATAAAGGAATTGTATTTTGAAAATAAGTGCGATTTCAGTAGTGTAATAAAATACTTGTACATATGACCTGTGCTGTTTTTTAATGTTATTTAAAAAAAAGATTTCCAGCACATGAATTAGTTTTACATTATTCACAAGGTTTAGATACTGTGTACATGATTGCACATTTTACCTGTGTTTCCTCAGATTAGGAAGCAGATTGTGCAGATGAGGTGAGGCCTGTCCAGAAGCGCAGAGGAGGTGAGGCCTGTCCAGGGGAGCAGAGATGGTGAGGCCTGTGTCTAAGAATGCAGTGGACTGGACTTCATGAAGCCTCTCCCCCACTGCATTCTTAGACACAGGCCTCACCTCCTTTGCACCCCTGGACAGGCTTCTCTCCCACTACACTCTTGAACACAGGCCTCACCTCCTCTGCACCCCTGTACAAGCCTCACCTCATCTACAACCCTGAACAGACTTTACCTCATCTGCACCCCTAGACAGGCCTCACCTCATCTACACTATGTATTCCTTCTCAAAAATGTAAAAACCATTCATTTGCCCCAAAATTGTTTCTCGCATCACATTTAAGAAACACACCACAGGTCCTATATACAAGCATACAATTTCACTACTGAAACCTCACTATTTCACAAAAGACAATTGCTCTATCTTGCATATGTTGATATCAAGCATTTCCAAAAAACATGCCACAAACCAACAAGAAAGAACCTCAATCTGCTTCCTAATCTGAGGTAACGCAGGTGACATCATTCTAAAAGGTTCAAATATATTTATTTAATGAGGCAAACACTAATAATTACTTCTCAAAAATATAAAAGCCATTTATTTACCCTAAAATCATTTTTTAAATGACAGTTTACAAACACAGCACAGGTCCTATGTACAAGCATTCCATGTCACTAGTGAAACTTCTCAATTTTACATAATACAATTCCTCTATGCAACAAAATCTATTTACCAGATTAGGAAGCACATTAAGCTTTTTTATTCTTCCTTTGTGTCATATTTCTTGATAATACTTGGTAAAGAAATGTAAGTGCATAGAGGAATTGTATTTTGTAAAAAAGTGAGGTTTCAGTAGTGTAATGAAATGCTTGTACATATGACCTGTGCTCTGTTTTTTAATTGTTATGTAAAAATTGATTTACAGCACATGAATTGGTTTTACATTATTCACAAGGTTTAGATACTGTGTACATGATTGCACGTTTCACCTGTGTTTCCTCAGACTAGGAAGCAGATTGTGCAGCTGAGGTGAGGCCTGTCCAGAAGCGCAGAGGAGGTGAGGCCTGTCCAGGGGAGCAGAGGTGGTGAAGCCTGTGTCTAAGAATGCAGTGGACTGAAGTTCATGAAGCCTCTCCCCCACTGCATTCTCAGACACAGGCTTCACCTCCTTTGCACCCCTGGACAGGCTTCTCTCCCACTACACTCTTGAACACAGGCCTCGCCTCCTCTGCACCCCTGTACAAGCCTCACCTAATCTACAACCCAGAACAGGCTTCACCTCATCTGCACCCCTGGACAGGCCTCACCTCATCTACACCCCTGCACAGGCCTCACCTCATCTACACTATTTATTCCTTCTCAAAAATGTAAAAACCATTCATTTGCCCCGAAAAACGTTTTTCGCATCACATTTAAGAAACACAGCACAGGTCCTAAGTACAAGCATACAATGTCACTACTGAAACCTCGCTATTTCTCAAAAGACAATTCCTCTATCTTGCATATGTTGATATCAAGCATTTCCAAAAAACATGCCACAAACCAACAAGAAAGAACCTCAATATGTTTCCTAATCTGAGGTAACGCAGGTGACATCATTCTAAAAGGTTCAAATACCTTTATTTAATGAGGCAAACACTATTAATTCCTTCTCAAAAATATAAAAGCCATTCATTTACCCCAAAATCGTTTTTTAAATAACATTTTACAAACACAGCACAGGTCCCATGTACAAGCATTCCATGTCACTAGTGAAACTTCTCAATTTTACATAATGCAATTCCTCTATGCAGCAAATGGAAAGGGGCGACCACTCGGTCCCCCCGAACGTATGGTAGGGGGCTCGGATCCCCCCGGGAAACCATTTTGGGCGGGGGGCGTGTCTCGGCTGGTATGCCCAAAGCGGCGTAGCCGGGGCGCGCCTTTTCCCGCCCAAGAAGGGTTGTCCTAGACACCTACACCGTTGGCCACACCCCGTAGGCATACCAGAGGAGGGTACACGCCCTCCCGAAGAGGAATAAAAGGAGCAACAATTCAAAGAAGCATCCTCTTGTTCCTGTGCTTGGAAGCTGCACCCTCTCGTTGCACGTGAGCCCTCGACGGAACAAGGAGCAATTTTGAGAACTTGTAATTTTTGTGTTTCTCTTCCAGGAGCCTTCTCTTCATTTCGGCCTCCAGATCCAGGATCTCGTTGAGCAGCTAAGCAGCAAGGGTCGAGTATCCGACAACAATGCCTGGCAAGAAGGCCGGAAAGAAGGCAGGGACGGAGCAGATGCTCCGCATGCTGATGAAAGATATGGCGAGCATGAAGAAGCAGATGGCGGCAATGAACAATACGGGCAGACCGAAGAAGGTCATCGGACCAGCATTGCCGGGAGTAGTCCCCGCAGGGAGAGGTAAAAGGGCCAGGAATAGGGCGGCAAGGGGGGAGGCCCCAGTTCCCGAGTCACCCCCGGCAAGCCCAGTTAGTCCGGTCGAGGCCCCATTACCGATCCCGGATGCAGGCCAACCGATTCCGGTTTTAGTTACTCCCACCAGCGAGGAGGAAATGCCTCCGGAGTTGGCTGCCCAGTTGGCCGCATGGCTTGGAAAGAATACCGAGGGTGCAGCGGCACCCGGAGACACAGCCAAAGAGGCTAGGTTGCTAATGAAGCAGTTGCGGCAATCGTGAGATGCTGCGAAGGCGAATCTCCCTCTTGTCCCCTCACAGATTCCCTCTTAAGAACCAGCGGCTGGCGGTGGAAAACCAGCGGGACCAGCTATGGAGTCTGGTAAGCAGCCATTGCCAATGGCAAATGGGGGGTCTTTGCCCTCAAGGAGGGAAAAAGTAGTTCAGCATATTCCACTGGCCACGAAGGAAATGATTTGGGCTGATAAATATGTAAATATGTTTTCGCTCCTGACTGACCATCACGAGATTGAGTATGTTAAGGCTCAGAAGGATTTGTTGCATCCGAGTGTGTGGCGCGCAAAAATGGCGGGCTTCAGGGTAGATGAGACGATCTCTAATTGGGCCAAGGCCTTTGGGATGTTTACTGCTATTATGGGTGAACGTAAGCCAGAGATTTTGCGTGAATTGGCCTGTTATCAGACACGCATAATGGATTTCTATGAGACATATGAGGGCGATCAATGGAGGGGTTATGATAGTAAGTTTCGTAAGGCCAAGGAGCACGATTCGTCTCTGACGTGGGACTGTCTCGACTCCGTCTCTTGGCAGAAGCAGCTCTTGCCGGGCACGACGAAGTCGTCCTCGCTCGGCGAGTATGGGTCGGCGCCTTCCCGCCATCAATCGGCGGCACCCTTTCGAGCAAGCCCCGCTGGTGATCACCAACCCAGGAGTGGTGGGAATGGGGGTAGGAAAGGGGTTTGCTGGAATTTTAACAGAGGCAGGTGCACGAGGCCACAGGGGACATGTAAGTTCAGGCATGAGTGTGCAGGATGCGGACACTCTTCACACCCTGAGAGTTCGTGCAGAGCCAAGAATGGGGATACCAGGGGTAGAGGAGGTGCCAAACAGGTCTAATATCGGCCAAGGGGTACCACTACCTACCCCCGTAGATATCATGGCAATGATCCCCTGGCTAAACGAATACCCTGATCATGTCTCCGCTGGGGTGTTACGGGACGGCTTCTCGTATGGTTTCCACATCCCGGCGGGGGATTTTCGGGGGGACTCACTGTGTAGAAATCAACTGTCCGTTCAGCAGCACCCGGTGGTGGTAGAAAGCAAGATTGCGAAGGAAGTGGCCCGGGGCCGGGTCGCCGGCCCATATGGGCACCCGCCAGTGCCTAATTTCATTTGTTCACCGTTGGGAGTAGTCCCCAAAAAGGACCCAGGTGAATTTAGGTTAATTCATAACTTGTCGGCTCCTAGGGGTCTTTCGGTAAACGATGCGATTGATCCAGGAGTCTGTTCGGTGCGGTACGCATCCTTTGATGAGGCTGTCGCCATGTTGAATCGCCTGGGGCCCGGAGCGCTGATGGCTAAATCGGATATTGAATCAGCATTCCGGTTGCTCCCGGTACACCCGCAGGATCAGCGTCTGTTAGGTTTTGTGTTTCAAGGACGCTATTACATGGATAGATGTATGCCAATGGGTTGCTCCATCTCTTGTGCTTATTTTGAGAAATTCAGCTGTTTTCTGCAATGGGCGTTCACCAGAGCTACGGGCTATACACAGGTGATGCACTACCTAGATGATTTTTTGTTCCTGGGGCCAGCCGGTGACACGGAATGTGCGCAGGCTTTACTGGAATTTTGCAATCTCATGAAACGATTCGGCGTGCCATTGGCACCGGGGAAAACGGTGGGGCCATCTACTTCACTCGAGTTTCTTGGAATTGAGCTCGATTCAGTGGAGGGATGCTTCCGTTTGCCCAGGGACAAAGTAATGAAATTTAGGGCCTCGCTAGAATTGTGCATTAGCAAGGAAAAGGTGACTCTCCATCAGTTGCAGCAAGCGGTGGGCCAGCTTAACTTTGCCCTCAGAGTGATACCAATGGCCCGCCCCTTTTCCCGCTCTATTGCACAAGCCATGGTCGGTCTCAAAGAAGGACACCACCGCACGAGACTGTCTGCAGAGGTTCGCCAGGATATGCGCATATGGTTGGCATTTCTGGCGGATTTCAACGGTCGAGTGGTATGGAGCAAACCACCAGCATCCTCGGACGAGCTGGGTTTGTGGACCAACTCGGCAGGGAGCGTGGGTTTTGGCGCCATCTTTGGTAATCGATGGTCGGCGCAAACATGGCCGACGTGGTGGCACACCAGTGGGTTAACAGGTAACATTGGGTTTCTTGAGTTGTTCCCCATTTTGGTGGCCCTGAAGGCATGGCCGGACAATTTCCGTGATCGCTCAGTGGTGTTTTGGTCCGATAACATGACCGTGGTTGAATGCATAAATAACCAGGCAGCACGCTGCAAGTGGATTTTGAGATTACTAAAGGAAATTGTACTACTGTGCATGAGACTGAACATTCATTTTAGGGCAAGGCACGTGCCGGGTGTACTGAACCAAGCGGCTGATGCACTCTCTCGTTCCCACATGCAGGCCTTCAGGGGTTATCTACCTTCCGCGGATCTAGTGGCGGCACCATTTCCCGAAGCTCTCTGGTCACTCGGTGCCCCGGATTACAGGACCTCGTGGGAGCCAGCTTAGCCCCCAGGACATGGAAGGCGTACGAAGGAGCGTTTCGTTCCTATTGTGCATTTTTGGGTCCAGCAGGAGGGGATAAGTGGGGGCAGGAGGAGTATGTACTGAAGTTTTTGGTAGCACTCCACAAGGCAGGCCGATCAGCAGCAACGGCCAATAGGCACCGGGCCGCCATTGCATTCATGGCGCAGGCGTATGGCATCAGGGACCCGACATCGTCCTTTTTGGTAAATAAGGCACTGCGAGGGTGGCAACGCCTCGAGGGTCATAGAGTAGACGAGAGGCGCCCGATTGGGTTAGAAAGATTGTCCCTGTTGATGTCGGTGCTCCCCGCGACATGTTCCTCCCAGTCCGAAGCATTGCTATTCCGGGCCGCTTTCGCATTAGCATTCCATGGGGCTATGCGGGTGAGCGAGCTGGTGGCAAGAAATAAGAAGGATGTGGGGGGAGGCCTGTGTCGGGAGCACGTCCAGATCAAGGGTGATTCAATGGTAATCACAATCGCCAGGTCTAAAACCGATCAGGCTGCGATGGGGGACAGTATTGTGGTCCAGCGCATGCGAGGGTCCCCCATGTGCCCAGTGCAGTGCGTTGAGGAATATCTGGCACAAAGGGCGGTAGCCTGGGGGGAAGCTTGCTGAGACACACTGACGCCACCCCACTGACAAGGTTTCAGTTTCAGCGGGTGTTAACTTTGGCAATCGCGGCAGCGGGCTTGGACCCGAGCGATTTTGGGACCCATTCCTTCAGGATAGGGGCTGCTACAGAAGCTACAGTCAGGGATCAGAGTGTGGAAATGGTGAAACAATTGGGGCGATGGTCCTCGAACTGTTATAAAAGGTATGTGCGGTTGCACATGTTGTGAAGCTAATGTCATGCACTCACGCTTCTTGTCTTTTGTTTGGTTTACAGTTTCGCGAGCTTGCGAGGCAGGGCGGACTGTGCAGTCGACCCGACACCTGGGGACCAGCGGTCAAAGACCACCAGCTGAGGAAAGAGTGGTGTGGGTCATGGGCCACTCATACGTGAGGCGTGCCGCGGATGTATTCAAAGCAGGTGACATGATTCACGCAGCTGGGGAATACGGGTACAGGGTGACCTTCCACGGAAGGGGCGGGCTCTGTATTGACCAGTTTCAATGTTTTGTCGAGGGACTGTTAGGGCGGACAAGGTCACCGCCGTCTATAATCATAGTGCATCTGGGAGGCAATGATTTGTTGGCGCTCGGTCGGCGAGTACTCCTCGAGCGGGTTCTATCCACTGTTAGCTGGTTGGCAAAGAGGATTCCGGGGTGCACGATAGCATGGTCACACATGATTCCAAGGAAGGTGTGGCGGGGGCCCCTCTCTGTGTCAGCTTTGAATCATTCAGTAAAGAAAGTCAATAACAAGCTGGGTAGATTGTTTCGTTCAGTTGCACTGTATTCCGCATGGATGTATTCGGGGGGGATAACATGTATCTCGAAGATGGGATTCATTTGTCCCGGGAGGGGAATGTCTTACTCATAGGAGACTTCATAGCTTGGTTAAGGGGTTTGTGTAATCATGACCTTTAGTAGGAGTGTGGGGGGTCCGGATAGCCGGTCAACTATCCGGCCTGTGGCGGTAAGGTCATGATCGGTGAGCAGTAATTTCAAGATCCCTAGAGGAGGGGCGCCACCCATTATGGATGGGAGCGCCCGGGGTGAGACGGCCATTGGCCCCTCACACGGGGAGGCGGCACCCACTAAGTTTGGGGTCGCCGAAGGGAAGGCGGTCATAGGCCCCTCCCAGGGGAGGAGGCGGCTCGATGCCCCTCCTAGGAATTTCCCGGGGCCAGGATATCCGCAACGGCGGATGTGATGAACAGTGTGGGGTGGGAGGGGGGTCCACGCTACCTTCTAGACGCCTCACACGAGTCCTCGGACGACCATTAAGATGGCGTCGAGTTAAATAGGGGCCCCCGCTAAGACAAGGGAAATTGGAAGTTGGCACAGAGGTACAGTCCTCTGTGCGCCCGCCCCTCACACCGTGAGGGGGGAGTTCTGGTAGTAGGGATCTGACACCGGTTACGACCTTGCCGTTGGCCCGTAATGTTAGGATGTACAATTTTTATTTAGAAAGTATGCATTTGCAGGATGTTAAGACTCGGCTAGGAGAAGCTTTGTATTAGAGATTTGTTAAGGTTAGCCAATAAACGTGACTGCATCGTAATGTATAAATGAAAAATTGTACATGATATGAAACTGTTATTTTAATGTTTTAATTTTGTTTCATATTTTAATAAATACGGCCGGGAGGGTAACTCCCTCCCGCATTCCAAAAGTTCAGAACTGCATCCGTCTTCCCATCCTTGGGGATTGTGTTGGGAGGGGGTGAGAGGCATCCCGGCCATATGGAAAGGGGCGACCACTCGGTCCCCCCAAACGTATGGTAGGGGGCCCGGATCCCCCCGGGAAACCATTTTGGGCGGGGGGGGCGTGTTTTGGCTGGTATGCCCGAAGCGGCGTAGCCGGGGCGCGCCTTTTCCCGCCCAAGAAGGGTTGTCCTAGACACCTACACCGTTGGCCACGCCCCGTAGGCATACCAGAGGAGGGTACACGCCCTCCCGAAGAGGAATAAAAGGAGCAACAATTCAAAGAAGCATCCTCTTGTTCCTGTGCTTGGAAGCTGCACCCTCTCGTTGCACGTGAGCCCTCGACGGAACAAGGAGCAATTTTGACCCACCCACCAGCCCCTTATGGCAATGATTAGTAGTGCAATGAAGTTGATTTCCTTTGATAATATCTTTTTTCTCAAGGGTTTTTCGTTTATAATAAAGATGTCAATGTTTGAACTGCAATAAAATGATTTGCGTCATAACATGTTTTCTCACTCAGTTGAGCGGAGTATCACAGTCTAATTGGAAAATGTGTTGCATGTGTAGATAAGAGGATGAATATTTCAATGTTCAGTTTAACCGCTTTTCCGCTCTCTTCATTAGGTTCAAAAAACGTTGTATTTATTTTGGTCGGGCGGTAAGGTCATGATCGGTGAGCAGTAATTTCAAGATCCCTAGAGGAGGGGCGCCACTTTTTTATTTAGAAAGTATGCATTTGCAGGATGTTTAGACTCGGCTAGGAGAACCTTTGTATTAGAGATTTGTTAAGGTTAGCCAATAAACGTGACTGCATCGTAATGTATAAATGAAAAATTGTACATGATATGAAACTGTTATTTTAATGTTTTAATTTTGTTTCATATTTTAATAAATACCGCCGGGAGGGTAACTCCCTCCTGCCTTCCAAAAGTTCAGAACTGCATCCGTCTTCCCATCCTTGGGGATTGTGTTGGGAGGGGGTGAGAGGCATCCCGGCCATAATCTATTTACCAGATTAGGAAGCACATTAAGCTTTTTTATTCTTCCTTTGTGTCATATTTCTTGAAAATACTTGGTAAAAAAATGTTACTGCATAGAGAAATAGTATTTTGTAAAAAAGTGAGGTTTCAGTAGTGTAATGAAATACTTGTACAGATGACCTATGCTCTGTTTTTTAAATGTTATGTAAAAATTGATTTACAGCACATGAATTGGTTTTACATTATTCACGAGGTTTAGATACTGTGTACATGATTGCACGTTTCACCTGTGTTTCCTCAGATTAGGAAGCAGATTGTGCAGATGAGGTGAGGCCTCTCCAGAAGCGCAGAGGAGGTGAGGCCTGTCCAGGGGAGCAGAGGTGGTGAGGCCTGTGTCTAAGAATGCAGTGGACTGGACTTCATGAAGCCTCTCCCCCACTGCATTCTTAGACACAGGCCTCACCTCCTTTGCACCCCAGGACAGGCTTCTCTCCCACTACACTCTTGAACACAGGCCTCGCCTCCTCTGCAGCCCTACACAAGTCTCACCTCATCTGCAACCCTGAACAGACTTTACCTCATCTGCACCCCTGGACAGGCCTCACCTCATATACACCCCTGAACAGGCATCACCTCATCTACATTATTTATTCCATCTCAAAAATGTAAAAACCATTAATTTGCCCGAAAATCGTTTTTCGCATCACATTTAAGAAACACAGCACAGGTCCTATGTACAAGCATGCAATTTCACTACTGAAACCTCACTATTTCACAAAAGACAATTCCTCTATGTAAATGTAGTGTATTTTGTAAAGCGAACAGCTGCCCCAACGGGGCGTCCCGGCGCTGTATAACATTTCCTGGCTCTCCCTGTGAGATGCCCCTCCTGGGCACCCCCAAGGTGAAGCCAGGCATCCCTGTGTTGTAGGGGCCGTTGTGGAGATTAAGCACGCTATTGCCCAGAGTTGCAGCATGGGACCCATGATTAGAGTAGGCACCGAAGCGAGAATTATCGAGTCCGCGGACATTGAGCCCAAGACCCTGCTGCGTCGGGACTTGAACCCTGGTCCCAGGCCGGATCTCTGCTTCAGAGTCTGCCGCTCTAACCAGTGAGCCACACTTCTCTATCTTGCATATGTTAATATCAAGCATTTCCAAAAAACATGCCACAAACCAACAAGAAAGAATTTCAATCTGCTTCCTAATTTGAGGTAACGCAGGTGACATCATTCTAAGAGGCTCAAATATATTTATTTAATGAGGCAACCACTAATAATTCCTTCTCAAAAATATAAAAGCCATCCATTTACCCCAAAATCATTTTTTAAATAACATTTTACAAACACAGCACAGGTCCTATGTACAAGCATTCCATGTCACTAGTGAAACTTCTCAATTTTACATAATGCAATTCCTCTATGCAGCAAAATCTATTTACCAAGCATTATCAAAAAACATGATACAAACCAACAAGAAAGAAGCTCAATCTGCTTCCTAATCTCAGGTAATGCAAGTGACATCATTGTAAAAGGTTCAAATATATTTATTTAATGAGGCAAACACTATTAATTCCTTCTCAAAAATATAAAAACCATTCATTTACCCCAAATCGTTTTTTAAATAACATTTTAGAAACACAGCACAGGTCCTATGTACAAGCATTCAATTTCACTGCTGAAACCTCACTATTTCACAAAAGAAAATTCCTCTATGCAGCAAAATGTTTTAACCAAGCATTATCAAAAAACATGACACAAAGCAACATTAAAAAACACAATCTGCTTCCAAATCTTCTCCATAGAGCTTACAAGTCTCTATCTAAATTAAATGAATCATTACTTACCTTTACAAATGCTTTGGGAGATTGAGAACAGTGTCAGACACACACACCAATTTTTCTTTAGCAGAGCAAAAGGTATGCACTCAAGACACTGCAAACATGACTGGCACAGAAAACCTCTAATTCTACACACATATGCCTCATTTCCACCAATCAAAACTCTTCCCTCACTATTTTCAAACCAACACCCTTCCCCCCTCAGACCTTTCTACCTGTTACCACAGCAACTCCCTCCTTACTGAACTCTCAGGTTCAAAAGTTTATTCTACAATGTTGCAAATGAATTCAGCAAGGATGTTTGACCTCTCAATACACCAGCTTATCTGGTGCAATGTTTCTTTAATTGACTTTTTCTTAACCATTCAAATTGCTTCTTTCACAAAACACAACCATGCACCCTAACTTTTAGTTTTCAACTATCTGAATCCACCAATCATTGCTTGTTATTCAAGAGCAGTGAAACTCCACAATTATTTTTTTTGTAAACTCCTACTGTTCTAACTGCCATTTCATTCCCACACTTCATCTGACTGCACCAGAACCTTCGCTCACCATGTATTCTGTCTGGATTATTGGACATAGCTACATCTACTGGGCTCAAAGGTATGCAGCTAGCAGAAATTTTCACAACCTTGATTTACCAAATGTGGAAATCAAGTGGATTGGCCAGAGAGGATTGAGATGTCACCAATTGATACCATTGGGGAAAACCTTTTTGCATCTGCCAAACCCTGACCTCTTAATAGTGCACTGTGGTGGAAATGACATGGGCACTTTGACTGGGGTAGGTCTGGAAATGCTTTTAAAGGACACCTTTGGTCAATTGATGACACTTTTTCCGCAAACTGCCTTGGTATATTCCAATATATGTCAAAGACAGAAATGGAACTGGTCCAAACAATTTTGTCCACAATTTGGGAAAGCACGGAAACATGTGAATAAATCTGTTTCTGCTTACATGAGAGACTATGGAATGGGTTCAATATACAACAATAACTTGCGTTACAACATGCAAGATATCTACAGAGGAGATGGTGTGCACTTCTCAGATGAGGGGAATAGAATATTCCTCCTGAATTTAAGACTGTGCATTGGAACCTACTTGTAGGTACCTAAATCAAACACAGAACCCAAAAGCTCTTTTCAGGGCTACCCTACCTCTGATCACTCAAAATGATTATTTTACTAACTTTTTTCACTATTTTTCACCAAAGTACGCTCCCCGGTACGCTACCCGGTGCGCGTACCAGGCGCGCCTCCCGCGAAATTTAAAATTTTTTGGGGGGCATATATGTACCTCCTAAACTCCCCTCAGAAAACCTAGAGGGTCAGGGGGTGTCTACCGTGCCCCCTATTACCCATTCTCAACATTGTTGTCCTCCATCTTGTGTCTCAATTGTACCAAAACACAAGATGGCGGACTCCCGTAGCGCTCCCGGTGCACGTACCGGAGCGCACACCGGTAAGCGCTTCCTAAAAATGTGGGAAGTTAATTTACATAAAAACCACTGGAGACACTTTCACCAGATATAGAATAGGCCCTACTACATAGCAGTCCCTACCATTTCCCCAAATTTGGTGGTATTCCATTGAGCCATTTAGGCTGTAGCCCTGTCTAAATATCCTGAGGTAAATTACATGACAAAAACACATATGAAAGGAATTTACAACCAATTAAAATGTTACTTACATTTTGTACTTTTATGTGCTGACATTTGATTAGTTAAGTACATGAATATATATGAAAAATGAGAGGGAAACACAGCCATTTTGACTAGTCAATCAATCAATCAGGAGTTTGTTAGAGGGCAACTACTCACCCGTAAGGGTCTCAAGGCGCTAGGGGTGGGGGCAGGTGCAAGTTCCATTCCATCAAGGAGGGAGTTTGTGGAAGAGCCAGGCTGTGAGGTTTCTTGTGAAGATGGGGAGCGATGTTGGCTGTCTGAGGTGGAGCGGAAGGGCGTTCCATGCTTTGGCCGCGAGGAAGGAGAAGAAGCGGCCTCCTGATCTGGTCTTTCTGGTGCGGGACCTCGGCGTAGGAGAGCTGGGCTGATCGTAGGGTCCTTTGGGGTGCGTGGAATTTGAGCCGGCTGTTCAGGAATGCTGGTCCGGTGCCATGGAGGGCCTTGTGTGCGTGGGTGAGCACCTTAAAGGTGATTCTCGCCTCGACGGGGAGCCAGTGGAGTGTGCGCAGGTGCTGGGAGATTTGGCAGTGTTTTGGCAGGTTGAGGACCAGTCTTGCGACGGCATTCTGGGTGTTCTGTAGCTTGCGGTTTAGGTTTTTGTTTATTCCCGCGTAGAGTGCGTTGCCGTAGTCGAGTCTTCTGGTGACCTGAGCATGAGTGACTATCTTTCGGTGTCTGAGGGGGATCCATTTGAAGGTCTTACGAAGGAGGCGGAGGGGGTGGAAGCAGGAAGATGAGACAGAGTTGATCTGGTGGTCCATTTTGAGCTCGGAGTCCAGGATGATTCCCAGGTTGCGTGCGTGGTCTGTGGGGGTTGGCGGTTTCTGAGGGCGGTGGGCCACCAGGTGTCGCTCCAGGTGTCGGGGTTTGGGCCCATGATGAGTACTTCTGTTTTGTTGGTGTTTAGTTGTAGGCAGCTGTTTTTCATCCTTTTGGCGACGGCTTCCATGTCTTCTCGAAAGTTGCGTCTGGTCTGGCGGTGTTGGGCTCGTTGGATAGGGAGAGGATGAGCTGGGTGTCTTCTGCGTATGACACGATGTTGAGTCCGTAGGTTCTGACGATGGGGGCAAGTGGAGCCATGTAGACGTTGAAGAGCGTCGGGCTGAGGGAGGAGCCCTGGGGGACTCCACAGGTGGTAGGTGTGGGGTCGGAGAGCAAAGGGGGGAGTCTGACCCGTTGCGTCCTGCCGGAGAGGAATGAGCAGATCCAGTCGAGGGCCTTGTCCTGGATTCCTGCGTCACAGAGTCTGCGTATTAGGGTGCAGTGGGAGACTGTGTCGAACGCTGCTGATAGGTCTAGGAGGATGAGGGCTACTGTTTCTCCTTTGTCCAGTAGGGTGCGGAGGTCGTCTGTTGCGGCGAGGAGGGCGGTTTCCGTACTGTGGTTTTTTCTGAAGCCGGATTGGGAGGAGTCGAGGATGTTGTGTTCTTCAATGAATGTGGCGAGTTGGCTGTTGATGGCTTTCTCTATGACTTTCGCTGGGAAATGGAGCAGAGAGATGGGTCTGTAGTTTTTGAGGTTGGTGGGGCCCGCTGAGCGTTTCTTCAGGAGGGGGTTGACCTCGGCGTGTTTCCAGTCGTCGGGGAACGAGGCGGTCACCAGGGAGCGGTTGATGGTGTGGCAGAGCATGGGTGCGATGGTGTCAGCGGCTCTGTTGAAGATGTGGTGGGGGCAGGGGTCTGTGGGGGCCCCTGAGTGGATTGACTTCATTGTCTTCAGAGTGTCTTTGGTGGTGAGGGCTGTCCAGTCATCAATCGCTGGTTTCTGGGTGTAGGGGTGGTTGGTGAGGGTTCCGTGTGCTGGTTGTCTTCGTCGAAATTGTCGTAGATGCTCTTGATTTTGTGGTGGAAAAAGGTGCTGAGTTTGTCGCAGAGGTGAGGGAGGGATGTCGGTAGACTCGCTGGTGGGTTGAGCGAACTCCTTGATGATGCTGAAGAGTTCCTTGCTGTTGTGTGCGTGGGTGGAGATTCTGTCTTCAATCGCTTTTTTCCTCGTTTCTCTGATGAGTTGATGGTGAGCATTGGTGGCTCTGAAGTTGTTGTGGGCTTCTGTGGATTTGGTGTTTCTCCAGGCCTTTTCGAGACGGCGGCATGTGCGCCTGGACTCTCGAAGTTCGGTGGTAAACCAGCTTGCTTTCTTGGCACGGGTATTGTTGTTTTTCTTGAGGGGGGCTATGGTGTTGGTGCTGTCCGAGATCCATCTATGCAGGGTTCGGGCTGCGGTGATGGGGTCGTCGTTTTCCGCGATGGTTGGGGTGGAGTTGTTGAGTGAGGAGATGAGCTGGTCGTCAGTAATTTTGGTCCAGTTTCTTTGTGGAAGCAGGTGCTGGTGTCTAGTACTACCTGAGGTACATTTGAAAAGGATTTTCACTGAAAACTTCAACTGCTTTCACAAATGTAGGTTGTTAATTTGGAAGGGGAACTATGTTGTGCACTTTAAGTTAATTTGGGAAAACGTTTTCTGATAGTTATATACTACCCCTCTGTAATAGTTATAGATTGAGATAGGCTTCTCTGTTATAGTTATGGATTGAGTTAGGCTTCTCTGGTATAATTATGAATTTACTTAGGCTTCATCACATACACTTTTTAATAATTCTACTTCCTGCCTGAAACCATACACTGCCCAAAGATAACTTCACTGTTGAAAACTCAAAAGTACCTGTCTGAACTTAAACCCAACAGTGTCCTACCTCTACTGATATAGTTATTTTTTATGCAATTTACAGCAAGAAAATGGAAGGAAAACAAGACAAAATTAATATTTCTTTCGAAGTTGTTGTTGAGAACAATCCTGAGGAAGATATGGATGACTTGGACTTTATGGATCAGTCTCTGGACCAACAATTACTTGACAGTGTTGAAACAATAGAATCATTGAATCAAAATGAGGACATTCCAGATGATCTAATGTTAGAAGTTCTTTTAAATTTTGAAAAATCACAACAATAAATTTATATTTAATAATTAAAAATTGTTTGAGACATTATTCATTATTATATGTAATTCATGAAATAGTACCAAAATGATTATAATATAAAGTGAGACATATAGTATACTGTGCAATTTTTTTGTGTTACATAATAATAATAAGTTTGCTCATAGTTACTTCCTTTCTTCCACTATATTATCTCAAATGTGTATTTGACATCTCTTTTTCATCTCCTGCCTCCTTTCTCTCACTGTCTGTCTCTATTGCACCATATCACCGCCAATTTTGTGTAGATTCAGAAGAGAGTAAAATGTAATACTTGAAAACATCATAAGGGAGCAGGGTAGACTACCCATCATTCCCTAGGCCTTCTCAGAGAGGGCTTAAAGGATCTATTTCTTCTTTCCTGACAGACTATGGTATGGATTCCATATACCACAATAACATATGTAACAACATGCAAGATATCTACAGAGGAGTATCTACAGAGGAGACGGTGTACAACACAACAACTCTATTCAGAGCTACCATACCTCTAAGCACTTTAAATTATTATTTTACTGTTTCACTGGGTTTTACCCATGGTACGCTCCCCGGTACGCGAACCGGGCGCCCCCCCCCCGCGCAAATCGAAAAAAATTGTTGTATTTTTTTTGCCCTGTGGAGCCCTTTAATGGCCCCCACATCAAACCTAGGGGGTCGGGGGGGCTACCCTGCCCCCTATTGCTCATTTCCCCCTTTGTTTTTGCCACCTCTTGTCTCTCGATCCTACGGAGACACAAGATGGCGGCCGCTCCGGACTGTTTGGAATGTTTACAGACACCGAGAGCCATTCAGGTTTCCGCGCGCAAACTCGCGTAGCGCGCTGGTACGCGCCCCGGTGCGCGTACCGGGGTGCGCTTATAGATATATATATTTTTTTGAACCTTAATTACTCAAAATCCACTGGACAACATATCTTGAGACGTAGTAAAGGCACATCGGGCTACCAGTCCCTACAATTTTGCCAAGTTTGGTGGAAATCCATTCAGCCGTTCGGGCTAAAAGTGAGGTTGACCGCCCTATGGAAATGAACATGGGGAAAACACGTTTTGGGACCCCCCTTTTATCTCGGCCCACTTGACGAATCCCCCACAAACTTTAAGGGAAGGACCGGAGCTCCGCGAGGCAAATTTGAGGGAATTTTCAGGCAGATTCGTCAACCGGCGCCAAAGTTATTCCAAATAGAATTTTGAGATTTTTGCATTGAAAAAAATCCTAACTATAACTACCTACTGGCGACCGCCAGTAGGTAATATATGTGCATATATATGTATAAATATATAAAACACTTATAAATATATTACCTACTGGCGGTCGCCAGTAGGTATATATAGTTAGGACCTAGTTACCATAGGAAATTCAAAACATTCTATTGGGAATAACTTTGGTGCCGATTGAGGGATCTGCCTGTAATTCCCTGTGAGATGCCCCTCCTGGGCACCCCCAAGGTGAAGCCAGGCATCCCTGTGTTGTAGGGGCCGTTGTGGAGATTAAGCACGCTATTGCCCAGAGTTGCAGCATGGGACCCATGATTAGAGTAGGCACCGAAGCGAGAATTATCGAGTCCGCGGACATTGAGCCCAAGACCCTGCCGCGTCGGGACTTGAACCCTGGTCCCAGGCCGGATCTCTGCTTCAGAGTCTGCCGCTCTAACCAGTGAGCCACACTTCTCTATCTTGCATATGTTAATATCAAGCATTTCCAAAAAACATGCCACAAACCAACAAGAAAGAATTTCAATCTGCTTCCTAATTTGAGGTAACGCAGGTGACATCATTCTAAGAGGCTCAAATATATTTATTTAATGAGGCAACCACTAATAATTCCTTCTCAAAAATATAAAAGCCATCCATTTACCCCAAAATCATTTTTTAAATAACATTTTACAAACACAGCACAGGTCCTATGTACAAGCATTCCATGTCACTAGTGAAACTTCTCAATTTTACATAATGCAATTCCTCTATGCAGCAAAATCTATTTACCAAGCATTATCAAAAAACATGATACAAACCAACAAGAAAGAAGCTCAATCTGCTTCCTAATCTCAGGTAATGCAAGTGACATCATTGTAAAAGGTTCAAATATATTTATTTAATGAGGCAAACACTATTAATTCCTTCTCAAAAATATAAAAACCATTCATTTACCCCAAATCGTTTTTTAAATAACATTTTAGAAACACAGCACAGGTCCTATGTACAAGCATTCAATTTCACTGCTGAAACCTCACTATTTCACAAAAGAAAATTCCTCTATGCAGCAAAATGTTTTAACCAAGCATTATCAAAAAACATGACACAAAGCAACATTAAAAAACACAATCTGCTTCCAAATCTTCTCCATAGAGCTTACAAGTCTCTATCTAAATTAAATGAATCATTACTTACCTTTACAAATGCTTTGGGAGATTGAGAACAGTGTCAGACACACACACCAATTTTTCTTTAGCAGAGCAAAAGGTATGCACTCAAGACACTGCAAACATGACTGGCACAGAAAACCTCTAATTCTACACACATATGCCTCATTTCCACCAATCAAAACTCTTCCCTCACTATTTTCAAACCAACACCCTTCCCCCCTCAGACCTTTCTACCTGTTACCACAGCAACTCCCTCCTTACTGAACTCTCAGGTTCAAAAGTTTATTCTACAATGTTGCAAATGAATTCAGCAAGGATGTTTGACCTCTCAATACACCAGCTTATCTGGTGCAATGTTTCTTTAATTGACTTTTTCTTAACCATTCAAATTGCTTCTTTCACAAAACACAACCATGCTCCCTAACTTTTAGTTTTCAACTATCTGAATCCACCAATCATTGCTTGTTATTCAAGAGCAGTGAAACTCCACAATTATTTTTTTTGTAAACTCCTACTGTTCTAACTGCCATTTCATTCCCACACTTCATCTGACTGCACCAGAACCTTCGCTCACCATGTATTCTGTCTGGATTATTGGACATAGCTACATCTACTGGGCTCAAAGGTATGCAGCTAGCAGAAATTTTCACAACCTTGATTTACCAAATGTGGAAATCAAGTGGATTGGCCAGAGAGGATTGAGATGTCACCAATTGATACCATTGGGGAAAACCTTTTTGCATCTGCCAAACCCTGACCTCTTAATAGTGCACTGTGGTGGAAATGACATGGGCACTTTGACTGGGGTAGGTCTGGAAATGCTTTTAAAGGACACCTTTGGTCAATTGATGACACTTTTTCCGCAAACTGCCTTGGTATATTCCAATATATGTCAAAGACAGAAATGGAACTGGTCCAAACAATTTTGTCCACAATTTGGGAAAGCACGGAAACATGTGAATAAATCTGTTTCTGCTTACATGAGAGACTATGGAATGGGTTCAATATACAACAATAACTTGCGTTACAACATGCAAGATATCTACAGAGGAGATGGTGTGCACTTCTCAGATGAGGGGAATAGAATATTCCTCCTGAATTTAAGACTGTGCATTGGAACCTACTTGTAGGTACCTAAATCAAACACAGAACCCAAAAGCTCTTTTCAGGGCTACCCTACCTCTGATCACTCAAAATGATTATTTTACTAACTTTTTTCACTATTTTTCACCAAAGTACGCTCCCCGGTACGCTACCCGGTGCGCGTACCAGGCGCGCCTCCCGCGAAATTTAAAAATTTTTGGGGGGCATATATGTACCTCCTAAACTCCCCTCAGAAAACCTAGAGGGTCAAGGGGTGTCTACCGTGCCCCCTATTACCCATTCTCAACATTGTTGTCCTCCATCTTGTGTCTCAATTGTACCAAAACACAAGATGGCGGACTCCCGTAGCGCTCCCGGTGCACGTACCGGAGCGCACACCGGTAAGCGCTTCCTAAAAATGTGGGAAGTTAATTTACATAAAAACCACTGGAGACACTTTCACCAGATATAGAATAGGCCCTACTACATAGCAGTCCCTACCATTTCCCCAAATTTGGTGGTATTCCATTGAGCCATTTAGGCTGTAGCCCTGTCTAAATATCCTGAGGTAAATTACATGACAAAAACACATATGAAAGGAATTTACAACCAATTAAAATGTTACTTACATTTTGTACTTTTATGTGCTGACATTTGATTAGTTAAGTACATGAATATATATGAAAAATGAGAGGGAAACACAGCCATTTTGACTAGTCAATCAATCAATCAGGAGTTTGTTAGAGGGCAACTACTCACCCGTAAGGGTCTCAAGGCGCTAGGGGTGGGGGCAGGTGCAAGTTCCATTCCATCAAGGAGGGAGTTTGTGGAAGAGCCAGGCTGTGAGGTTTCTTGTGAAGATGGGGAGCGATGTTGGCTGTCTGAGGTGGAGCGGAAGGGCGTTCCATGCTTTGGCCGCGAGGAAGGAGAAGAAGCGGCCTCCTGATCTGGTCTTTCTGGTGCGGGACCTCGGCGTAGGAGAGCTGGGCTGATCGTAGGGTCCTTTGGGGTGCGTGGAATTTGAGCCGGCTGTTCAGGAATGCTGGTCCGGTGCCATGGAGGGCCTTGTGTGCGTGGGTGAGCACCTTAAAGGTGATTCTCGCCTCGACGGGGACCCAGTGGAGTGTGCGCAGGTGCTGGGAGATTTGGCAGTGTTTTGGCAGGTTGAGGACCAGTCTTGCGACGGCATTCTGGATGTTCTGTAGCTTGCGGTTTAGGTTTTTGTTTATTCCCGCGTAGAGTGCGTTGCCGTAGTCGAGTCTTCTGGTGACCTGAGCATGAGTGACTGTCTTTCGGTGTCTGAGGGGGATCCATTTGAAGGTCTTACGAAGGAGGCGGAGGGGGTGGAAGCAGGAAGATGAGACAGAGTTGATCTGGTGGTCCATTTTGAGCTCGGAGTCCAGGATGATTCCCAGGTTGCGTGCGTGGTCTGTGGGGGTTGGCGGTTTCTGAGGGCGGTGGGCCACCAGGTGTCGCTCCAGGTGTCGGGGTTTGGGCCCATGATGAGTACTTCTGTTTTGTTGGTGTTTAGTTGTAGGCAGCTGTTTTTCATCCTTTTGGCCACGGCTTCCATGTCTTCTCGAAAGTTGCGTCTGGTCTGGCGGTGTTGGGCTCGTTGGATAGGGAGAGGATGAGCTGGGTGTCTTCTGCGTATGACACGATGTTGAGTCCGTAGGTTCTGACGATGGGGGCAAGTGGAGCCATGTAGACGTTGAAGAGCGTCGGGCTGAGGGAGGAGCCCTGGGGGACTCCACAGGTGGTAGGTGTGGGGTCGGAGAGCAAAGGGGGGAGTCTGACCCGTTGCGTCCTGCCGGAGAGGAATGAGCAGATCCAGTCGAGGGCCTTGTCCTGGATTCCTGCGTCACAGAGTCTGCGTATTAGGGTGCAGTGGGAGACTGTGTCGAACGCTGCTGATAGGTCTAGGAGGATGAGGGCTACTGTTTCTCCTTTGTCCAGTAGGGTGCGGAGGTCGTCTGTTGCGGCGAGGAGGGCGGTTTCCGTACTGTGGTTTTTTCTGAAGCCGGATTGGGAGGAGTCGAGGATGTTGTGTTCTTCAATGAATGTGGCGAGTTGGCTGTTGATGGCTTTCTCTATGACTTTCGCTGGGAAATGGAGCAGAGAGATGGGTCTGTAGTTTTTGAGGTTGGTGGGGCCCGCTGAGCGTTTCTTCAGGAGGGGGTTGACCTCGGCGTGTTTCCAGTCGTCGGGGAACGAGGCGGTCACCAGGGAGCGGTTGATGGTGTGGCAGAGCATGGGTGCGATGGTGTCAGCGGCTCTGTTGAAGATGTGGTGGGGGCAGGGGTCTGTGGGGGCCCCTGAGTGGATTGACTTCATTGTCTTCAGAGTGTCTTTGGTGGTGAGGGCTGTCCAGTCATCAATCGCTGGTTTCTGGGTGTCGGGGTGGTTGGTGAGGGTTCCGTGTGCTGGTTGTCTTCGTCGAAATTGTCGTAGATGCTCTTGATTTTGTGGTGGAAAAAGGTGCTGAGTTTGTCGCAGAGGTGAGGGAGGGATGTCGGTAGACTCGCTGGTGGGTTGAGCGAACTCCTTGATGATGCTGAAGAGTTCCTTGCTGTTGTGTGCGTGGGTGGAGATTCTGTCTTCAATCGCTTTTTTCCTCGTTTCTCTGATGAGTTGATGGTGAGCATTGGTGGCTCTGAAGTTGTTGTGGGCTTCTGTGGATTTGGTGTTTCTCCAGGCCTTTTCGAGACGGCGGCATGTGCGCCTGGACTCTCGAAGTTCGGTGGTAAACCAGCTTGCTTTCTTGGCACGGGTATTGTTGTTTTTCTTGAGGGGGGCTATGGTGTTGGTGCTGTCCGAGATCCATCTATGCAGGGTTCGGGCTGCGGTGATGGGGTCGTCGTATTCCGCGATGGTTGGGGTGGAGTTGTTGAGTGAGGAGATGAGCTGGTCGTCAGTAATTTTGGTCCAGTTTCTTTGTGGAAGCAGGTGCTGGTGTCTAGTACTACCTGAGGTACATTTGAAAAGGATTTTCACTGAAAACTTCAACTGCTTTCACAAATGTAGGTTGTTAATTTGGAAGGGGAACTATGTTGTGCACTTTAAGTTAATTTGGGAAAACGTTTTCTGATAGTTATATACTACCCCTCTGTAATAGTTATAGATTGAGATAGGCTTCTCTGTTATAGTTATGGATTGAGTTAGGCTTCTCTGGTATAATTATGAATTTACTTAGGCTTCATCACATGCACTTTTTAATAATTCTACTTCCTGCCTGAAACCATACACTGCCCAAAGATAACTTCACTGTTGAAAACTCAAAAGTACCTGTCTGAACTTAAACCCAACAGTGTCCTACCTCTACTGATATAGTTATTTTTTATGCAATTTACAGCAAGAAAATGGAAGGAAAACAAGACAAAATTAATATTTCTTTCGAAGTTGTTGTTGAGAACAATCCTGAGGAAGATATGGATGACTTGGACTTTATGGATCAGTCTCTGGACCAACAATTACTTGACAGTGTTGAAACAATAGAATCATTGAATCAAAATGAGGACATTCCAGATGATCTAATGTTAGAAGTTCTTTTAAATTTTGAAAAATCACAACAATAAATTTATATTTAATAATTAAAAATTGTTTGAGACATTATTCATTATTATATGTAATTCATGAAATAGTACCAAAATGATTATAATATAAAGTGAGACATATAGTATACTGTGCAATTTTTTTGTGTTACATAATAATAATAAGTTTGCTCATAGTTACTTCCTTTCTTCCACTATATTATCTCCAATGTGTATTTGACATCTCTTTTTCATCTCCTGCCTCCTTTCTCTCACTGTCTGTCTCTATTGCACCATATCACCGCCAATTTTGTGTAGATTCAGAAGAGAGTAAAATGTAATACTTGAAAACATCATAAGGGAGCAGGGTAGACTACCCATCATTCCCTAGGCCTTCTCAGAGAGGGCTTAAAGGATCTATTTCTTCTTTCCTGACAGACTATGGTATGGATTCCATATTCCACAATAACATATGTAACAACATGCAAGATATCTACAGAGGAGTATCTACAGAGGAGACGGTGTACAACACAACAACTCTATTCAGAGCTACCATACCTCTAAGCACTTTAAATTATTATTTTACTGTTTCACTGGGTTTTACCCATGGTACGCTCCCCGGTACGCGAACCGGGCGCCCCCCCCCGCGCAAATCGAAAAAAATTGTTGTATTATTTTTTTTGCCCTGTGGAGCCCTTTAATGGCCCCCACATCAAACCTAGGGGGTCGGGGGGGCTACCCTGCCCCCTATTGCTCATTTCCCCCTTTGTTTTTGCCACCTCTTGTCTCTCGATCCTACGGAGACACAAGATGGCGGCCGCTCCGGACTGTTTGGAATGTTTACAGACACCGAGAGCCATTCAGGTTTCCGCGCGCAAACTCGCGTAGCGCGCTGGTACGCGCCCCGGTGCGCGTACCGGGGTGCGCTTATAGATATATATATTTTTTTGAACCTTAATTACTCAAAATCCACTGGACAACATATCTTGAGACGTAGTAAAGGCACATCGGGCTACCAGTCCCTACAATTTTGCCAAGTTTGGTGGAAATCCATTCAGCCGTTCGGGCTAAAAGTGAGGTTGACCGCCCTATGGAAATGAACATGGGGAAAACACGTTTTGGGACCCCCCTTTTATCTCGGCCCACTTGACGAATCCCCCACAAACTTTCAGGGAAGGACCGGAGCTCCGCGAGGCAAATTTGAGGGAATTTTCAGGCAGATTCGTCAACCGGCGCCAAAGTTATTCCAAATAGAATTTTGAGATTTTTGCATTGGAAAAAAATCCTAACTATAACTACCTACTGGCGACCGCCAGTAGGTAATATATGTGCATATATATGTATAAATATATAAAACACTTATAAATATATTACCTACTGGCGGTCGCCAGTAGGTATATATAGTTAGGACCTAGTTACCATAGGAAATTCAAAACATTCTATTGGGAATAACTTTGGTGCCGATTGAGGGATCTGCCTGTAATTTTCCTTCAATTTGCCTTGCTCCTTCCCTGAAAGTTTCGGGGCCGAGAAAAAGGGGGGTCTCAAAACGTGTTTTCCCCATGTTAATTTCCATAGGGATATTCTGACAAGGCTACAGCTCGAACGGCTGAACGTAATTATACCAGATTTGACAAAATGGTAGGGACAGGTATGCTGTAGTGCCTTTTCTATATTTGGTGAAAATCCCTCCAGTAGTTGTTGAGAAAATGAATTTGAGCAAATTATATATCTATATGCGCTCAACATTCTATTGGGAATAACTTTGGCGCCGATTGAGGAATCTGTGTGTAATTTTCCAGAATTTTGGCCAGCTCCGCTCCGCTCCTTCCCTGAAAGTTTCGGGGGGATTCATCAAGCGGGGCCGAAATGGGGGTCCCAAAACCTGTTTTCCCCATTGTTAATTTCCATAGGGACCTTTAGACACGGCTACAGCCCGAACGGCTGAATGGAATTACACCAAACGGGGCAAAATGTTAGGGCCTGGTATGCAGATGTGCCTTTGCTATGTTTCGTGAACATCCCTCCAGTAGTTCTTGAGAAAATTGAGTTAGAAATTTTTCAAATGCCATTTTCTATGGGACCTTTAGACACGGCTACAGCCCGAACGGCTGAACGGAATTACACCAAACTTGGCAAAATGGTAGGGAAAGGTATGAAGTAGTGCCTTTTCTATATTTGGTGAAAATCCCTCCAGTAGTTGTTGAGAAAATTGAATTTGATCAAATTATATATCTAAATGCGCTCACCGTACGCGCACTGTACGCGTACGGTACGCGTACTGTACGCGTACGTGCGCGTACCCTTCCGTGCGCGAGCAAGTTTTTGATTGGCTGGCAGTCGACTGCCAACATTCCAAACTGTATAAACCAGGAAGTGTTGGCCACCATCTTGTTTTTCAGGAGAACTGAGGCACAAAGGAGCCCATAACAAGAGTGGAAAACACGAAACGGGGGCAGGGTAGAGACCCCCCAACCCTCTAGCCTTTCTCAGGGGGTCCAAAAAAGGACCCCATGGGCAAAAAGAAAAATCACGGGGGACGCGCACAGTACGCGTAGGGTACGCGTACCGTGCGCGTACCCCGCGATTTAAAAAAAGAAATAAAAAAATGTTTGCACTTGGTGGTCCTTCTGAGACCCCCTGAGAAGAGCTAGGAGGTCTCAACCCTGCCCCCTTTTCACGTTTTCCACTCTTGTTTTGTGCTCCCTTGTACCTCACTTCGCCTGAGAAACAAGATGGCTGCTCAGGTGGTCCCAGAAGGATAATAACATATATAAACGTTATCCGCTAATAGAATTAGCATTTACAAAACCTTTGCAATTTATTGAAAAAAAATATAGATTTCACGCCTGATATAGTTAGGAATTAGCATTTAAAAAACCTTGCAAATTCACTGAAAAGACCATAGGTTTCATGCCTTATATAATTAGGAATTAGCATTTAAAAAACCTTGCAAATTCACTTAAAAAACCATAGGTTTCAGGCCTTATATAGTTAGGAATTGCGATTCTCCTATTAACATGACCAGAGAATCTGGATTTCATTAAAGACACGGAGGCTGACATTATGCATTATCCTTTAATAGCAACTCACACAGCCGCACTACATCATAAAGGATAAGTTCTAGAGTTAACAGTGAAGAAAGGATGTAACTAGGATATGATCTGACTCTTTTAAAAGAATCGCAGCAGCAGGAAGGACTTCACAAACGGAGAGAATCAAGAAGAAACATCGAGGAAAGAACTTCAGTATCTCCAATATCTTAATGAAAAGCTTCTCAATGGAAATCCAGTCAAACAGAATTGCCTGAAAGAAAGAAATGATTAAGAATCAAGAGCCTAGAGAGCTATAAAATCTCATAACAATTAGAAAGATAACATAGGCATAATAATAGATTAACAACAATTGAAACAGTCGATAATTTCAGAAATCATAAAGACATATCAAAGTTGTAAAAGGGAGGAGGGAGGGATAATGTCAGCCTCCGTGTCTTTAATGAAATCCAGATTCTCTGGTCATGTTAATAGGAGAATCGCAATTTCATTACAAGACCGGAGGCTACATTATGCATGTTCCTAGCCCCGAAGGACAACATCAGACATATGCTCGATAGGCTTGCAGTAATGACGAGCAAAGGTGTTAGCATTTGACCAGTCAGCAGCTTTCAGGATATCATCCAACTTACCACCTGACCAGAAGGATTTACTGGCCATAGCTCCTCTGATAGAGTGTGCTTGAAATTTAGAGACGTCGATACCAGCAAGACTCATAGTAGACTTAACCCATCTAGCTATAGAAGTGGAAGAAACAGGTTTAAAAGGTTTCACAAAAGAAACTAACAGTTGATTTGCATTGTTAGGGCGTAGGAGAGACATCCTAGAGTCATACTCTTTCATACAAGCAACAACACAAAGTTTAGGGAAAGTGTCAAAACGAGGATAAAAGATAAAATCTGACATGGTTTTTGTCCTTCTAAGTAATTCAAATTTGACACCGAATATATCATAACATCTATTAGAAATGTCTAAGCTTTTGATGTCAGAGACTCTTCTACAGGAAACTAGGCACAAGAGAGTGGCGAGTTTGAAGGAGAGAAATTTTCTATAAAGGGAAGAGTTATTTGGCCAAGAACAAAAAAGGTCTAAAATACACTTGACATCCCAAAGGGTCTGATACCTAGGTTTAGGAGGTCTCCTCAATCTTATACCCTTGAGGACTCTACAAATAATAGGATTTTTACCTACCGATTTACCGTTGATAGGGGAATGGCCCGCGGAGATTGCAGATCTAAAACAATTATTAGAATGATAAGAAAGGCCTCTGTCAAATTGTCCAACCAGAAAATTCACGATATTGACGACAGGAGTCTCCACGGGATCGAGACTCCTTTCCAGGCACCAATGAAACCATTTCTTCCAAATGTTGTTATACCTAAGGTGTGTTCCTGGTGCCCAAGATTCTCCGAGAAGAGAGAGAGCTGTCGACGAAAGTCCAGACAATTCGTTAGATTGCCTGACACTTTCCAAGCAAGAAGGTTCAAATTCCCCTCGAGAATTAGACGATGATCTTCCCCGTCTGCGTTTGAGACCAGGCCTGGAGAGGCTGGGATCAGAAAGGGAATGTCGCATGCTAGTTCCAGGGCTGTCGGGAACCAAGCTTGGGACAGCCAAAAGGGAGTAACTAGGATCAGAAGGCATTGTTCTAATCTGACTTTCTGGAGGACCCTCTGAATCATGGCGAAAGGGGGAAAGGCATAACCCAGGAAGTGAGACCATGGTTGGAGAAAGGCGTTCACAGCAAGGGTGCCCGGGTCCGGCATCCAACTGAAATAGTTGGGAAGCTGGAAGGTAAGCCTGCTGGCAAATAAGTCCACGTCTATTGGACCCCAAAAGTGGAAAAGGGAATTGAAGACGTTCACATCGAGTTTCCAGTCTGAGAAGTCTAGAAGGAATCTTGAATTCCAGTCTGCAGAAATGTTTGACTTCCCTGGAAGATATTCCGCCTTGAGGGAAATTTTGTGTTCCAGACAGAACATCCAAAGTTTCCTGGCAAGATTGGAGAGATCTGCGGATTTCGTTCCTCCAAGACGATTGATATAGGCAACAGCAGAAATGTTGTCCATTTTCAGAACAACAGACCTCCCTTGGATGGAGTGTTTGAAGCTCATAATAGCGTATAAACCAGCTGTCAATTCCAGAAAGTTTATGTGTTGAGAAGATTCCGTCAGGGTCCAAACCCCACCGGTGTTCTGGTCTTCCAAGCGTGCACCCCAGCCATGAAGACTGGCGTCTGATTCTAGGACAAAATCCGGGGATGAGCCAAAGATAGCTTTGCCATTCCAGGCGTCTAAGTTTTCCAGCCACCAAAAGAGTTCTGCTCTGGCATCTGGGTCCAGAGAAACAAGATCCCCATACCATAGACCTGAATTGAGCGCTTTTCTCTTTATTCTCTGAAGCGCGTGGTAATTCAGAGGACCAGGGAAAATGGCCTGGATGGAAGAAGAAAGAAGCCCGAGAAGTCTGGCCAGTTCGCGGAGTGTGAAAGACTCTTGTTTCAAGACGGACCCGATCTCCTTCTGGATCTTGGCAATCTTCTTGGTAGGAAGAAGGAGAAGACATTTCACAGTGTCCAGAGTGAAGCCAAGGAAATCTATGGTCTTGCAGGGAGAGAGAATGGATTTCTCTTTGTTGATGATGAATCCTAGATTTTCTATTAAGTTCATTTAAGTATTTAGATCTCTTAGAAGGTCTGAATGGGATTGGGACATGATAAGAATATCGTCCAGGTAGATGATGAGACGGATACCCCTTTCTCTTAGAATTGTAACAATACACTTCATGATCTTGGTAAAACACCAAGGGGCAGAAGAGAGGCCGAAGGGAAGAGCTTGGAATTGGTAAAGATGTTCTTTCCAAGCAAATTGAAGGAAAGCTTGATGTTCCTTGAACATAGGGATGGTGAAGTAGGCATCCTTCAGGTCTAACTTGACCATCCAATCTCCTTCAAGAAGGAGATCCCTTAGAAGGTGGATACCCTCCATTTTGAAGTGACGATAAACCAGATATTTGTTGACTTCTCGAAGGTTTATTACCGGTCTCCACCCTTTGTCCTTTTTTTCGACAAGAAAAAGAGTGCTTATGAATCTTGCATCGGACCTGGGAACCTCATTTTAAAAACCTTGCAAATTCACTTAAAAAAACATAGGTTTCAGGCCTTATATAGTTAGGAATTAGCATTTAAAAAACCATTGAAATTGCTCCTATATGGTTAGTTGTACTAACTATATTTCGCGCACCCGCAATCCACTGCTGATGATGTCACATATTACATCATTCATGACATGGTTAGTGACATCACTGATGACATCACTGATGACATTTCAAATGACATCACTGATGACATCTCATTTGACATCACTGATCACATCACTGTAACAGCCGGATTTTTGGACCAGATAGAATCAGACTAAAACACCACTAACCCAGCCGAAACGTAACCCTCTCCCTCCTCAGGCCCTACTTACAAAAGGCACCTGTGTACCTACCTAAGGATGGGGAATTAGCAATATACAAGCTTAGATCCTTTACAACACCACACTCATACCTTATAGTCTCGCGGCAACATGGTCCCAGACTAGACTACCCTGAGGCAGTTCCGATTATTTACCATTACACACTGATCACCATCAGTGCTCGCACAAGCCACAATCCTGTGGGTATAGGCACTGTATCCTCCCAGTGCTCTCACTATTTCATACATACACAAGCCACAATCCTGTGGGTATACACATTGACCACAGTCAATGCTCTTGTTAACGCCGCTTTCCCTAGAGGCGATCTCATTACACACCGTGTCCCCCCGGTGCTCTCGCAAGCCACAATCCTGTGGGTATACACATCGACCACGGTCAATGCTCTCTCTAACGCCGCTACACAATGACGATCACTTTCCTATGAATACCTTCTCCATATTGGGAAATCTCTCTCTACCTACTAGGATTACAGATAATACAATATTATAGATTATGGGACAGATAGACAGGTCAATCCTCTCCCACACAAGAATGGCCAAATTACACTGTGTAAAGGTTATTCCCTATTTTTAGTGCTCCTCTACTCCCTTGCTCAGTTGCCATTTACCTGGACGGGAGACGCCTCCGTTCACATAACAGCATCTGACTAGAAGAAAGGTTAACTTTATCATAAGGAAATTACAATCACACGCTAGTTCACTAAGAACTGGGGTATCTTTATTCATTAATAACATCAACAATATAATACTGTAATATAACACATTGCCTGAAAAGCAAAAGGAAAAGTTAGAATGTGTGTGCACACTAATAAGAAAGGGTCGACGTCACCTTATGAGTATGAAGTCTGGACTCGGTAGTCATCTGGGTTCCCTTCTCGTCTGTGCCTTGGCTCGTCTTAGGATCACCCCTGCAGTCACGGATACACGTCTCCACCGCTATGCTCTGTCTCCTCCGTTTCCCTCCAAGTCACTGGAACCTTCCTCTTATTCTCTGTCTCGTCAGCTGCACTCTCGCTGTTCTGCACTACTCCTCTCTCCTCTCAATCACGGACTGTCTTCACCTTCCAGCTTCGATCTTATAAATCAGTTTCTACCACTCTGGTATTCGTTCCCTCCACTAACTGCTTCACTCTGCATGCTCTGATCTTAATGTCAAAGCTCGCCAGCTGCTCCAGCTAAAATAACTTCAATCTTTCTAAGAGAGTATTAGCCTTCGGTCTTTCTCGGACTTCAAAATGGCGACTGTCTGCCTTAAGTTGATTAACTGCAATGATGCTAACGGCTAGCTGCTGCCTACGAACTGACTCACTGACTGCTTCATGCTTTCGCTAATATGGAACCTTGTTCATGCATGGAAAGTTACGGCCAGTAACCTGCCGCCCACCAAATTCTTGTACCTCCCCGTACCAAGGACACGTTCTCAGCCGGCCGGCCTGATGTTATGTCTTCGATACGAAGAAAAATACAGTTCTTCGATAAGGGCCAGCCTGAGCCGGTTCTCTCCAAGCGAACAACACCTCATAACTAAAACATTACATTTGACCTAAAAGCATCTCAAGCTGCTGAGGCAGAAAGAAAGATGGAGTCTCTCCCGTTCGAGGCCTACAAAGCCCGAAATAAGCATAACTCCATTAGAAGTATACTAGCAATCTTACAAAAGGACGGATCAATACTCATACTAAGGAATCTATCCCTTAACATAAGTTTATAAGCCCTAGAATAAAGAAAAGGGTAGGGAATTGCATCAAACGCCTTGTAAATAGGCCCGGTCTGAGGTTCTAGTCCTCCTATTAGAATGATAGCAGGCTAAAGTCACCTTCAGTCACCTTCACTCAAAAAAAGGGGCAAAAAACTCGGTCAGAACAATCACTGAAGATGTCATTCATGTGTTAATACAATGCACCTCTTCACACTCTAATATAACCTTTGATACACCCAGTGTTAAATACAGACTACCAATTTTGAACCATTAACACACCAATACCAGTTACTACATACGCACTCACTGATTCCTAGGTCTACACACACATTCACTCATTCACCCATAGAATCACTCATACATACAGTCACTCATCAATACAACACTATCATATGCACTCATACACCTTTACATACACTCACACACTGCCACTCATCCATGGAGTTACTCAAACACGTAGTCAGTCATGCAAAGAATCAATCACACTTCCATTTCCTCAACTATACAGTTATACACACAATACCTTACTTATTCAAACATATACTAACACATACTTACTCTCTTATACAATCACTGATAGAAGTACACAATGATCCATATAGCCACTCGCACATTCACTGGCTCTCATGTATAGTCATTGATATATGCCAACTCTCACATGCACTGTGTTTTACATATGTACTTACTTGCACATGTAGCACTGAGATATCCATTCACTCACCAACACACCCATGCACACAGTCAACCACCCATATAGCTGTTTCCACATGCACTCTTGAACTCATACACCTAGTGAATCAACTGCTCACACATCTATACACAGAGTCACACACCTCCCAGCCACCCACACACACACTCAGTCTCCCATTCAAATACCTGGGCAACTAATCAATAACCCATACAGCCACTCATATAGCTACTGATCAACACATGCAGCAGCTTACACAACAACAGACATACTGATCCACACATTTAGACAGTTTAGTCACTAACCCATGCATTTAGTAAGACACATTTAATAACTCACTCATACAGTCAGTCCCGCACCTACTAAATCCTTCATCCAGACACTTATGCATCCACTCATTCTTCAATATGTAAAACATATTTAAACTTTACAGAAACACACGGTCACTGGATGATGTCATCAGTGATGTCAAATGAGATGTCATCAGGGATGTCAAATGAGATGTCATCAGTGATGTCATCAGTGATGTCATTTGAGATGTCATCAGTGATGTCATCAGTGATGTCACTGACCATGTCATGAATGATGTAATATGTGACATCATCAGCAGTGGATTGCGGGTGCGCGAAATATAGTTAGTACAACTAACTATATAGGAGCAATTTCAATGGTTCTTTAAATGCTAATTCCTAACTATATGAAACCTATGGTTTTTTAAGTGAATATATATATATGTATAATCTTCATCTCTCTCTTTCTCTTGTATATTATCCATACTAATTTAATAAAGATAGAGACCAAACCTTTGAGACGGGTAATCTCAGGAACCACAGCACCAATCACAACACCCAATACAGTGTTGGAAAGGGCTTTCACTGATGACCAGATCTCCCGAGGCTTCGCCGGGAGCAACAACGCTACCTGGTGTGGCGCAACTTTGTGTTTTAAACTGGAAAGACTTTTTTAAAAACTTTACCTCCTCCTGCTCTGGGGCTGCGCTCTGGACATTGCGCACCCCTTGCCGCCACTTCATCCCCTTGGCTCCCGCTGCCAGAGCGCCCCACGCTGATCGTTCTCCCCCCTCTGACGGGCAGGTCACTGGGGCGGGGACGGGCGTGGCCACCATCTTGTGCTGCTCTGTGGTTGGTGGGGCAGCTCCTCTGTCCCTCCACCCCCTGCCACGCCCCTTCTACTTCCGGCGGTCTACTTTATGGCTCTCCTATCCCGGCCGCGCAGCGGACGAGCGCAGCGGGCGCGACGAAGTTGCGCCAAAGTTAAGCCCGTCTGCACCTGTCCGCGACAGGCCGGGACCAGGGGCCACAGCCCCTGCCTCTTTACTCACATACTCCTCTGCGCAACTCCTCTCCTACTCTGCTGATGTGCCCCTTCCCCATTCCCTCACGCAGCATCTCACTTCCCTAGGTATCTATGCCCCCCATCCTGACCGTGCGACTTCCCCGCAAGCTATTCCTTCCTTGCCCTCTCAGGATCCTATGCTTTCTACCACCACACCTTCTCCTTCTCACATTGCCTCTGCCTGCCTCCTTAACACTCGCTCGGCTGGCAAGCATCAACTGCAATTATTTAACCTTCTTACCTCCGATTCCCCTGACATTCTGTTTTTAACAGAAACTTGGTTCTCAGAGGCTTCACTCCCCGATATCCTGGCCATCCTCCCCGATTCCTACTACGCCCTCCGGGCTGATCGCCCTGACGGCAGGATCGGAGGCGGCGTAGCCATGATTGTTCGGGCCAGTCTCCATTTCCAGCTTCTCAATCAATCTTCCATAGCTGGAGTGGATTTTTTGGTTGCCCGTTCTACTAATCTTCCCGCCCCTCTGACAGTTGTCCTTGTGTACCGCCCCCCCCCTGAGTATGCCTTTGTTTGTGGCCTCCCTGCAGGAACTCCTTGCTACCCTAGTAGTTAACAACTTCTCGGTTCTCCTGCTCTGAGACTTTAATTACTGGCCTGGTGACCCCAGTGAGGATCTGGCGTCCAAGGACTTCACGGCCACCCTCTCGTGTCTTAACCTCCTGTCTCACGTTTCTGCTCCCACCCATAATCTTGGTCATACATTGGACCAAGTCTGGTCATCTCAGGACATTGTCTCTCCCCCTAGCATCCTTCCCTGCACCTGGTCTGACCACTCTCTTATTTTCTTCACTATTAATCTCGGTTCCCTTCACAAATCCTCTCGCCCCAAGAATATCTTTGCACGCAGCTGGAACCGCGTGGACCTCCCTTCCCTTTCCCTCTCCCTGGCATCCTCCCTTCCTGACCTTAACGGCCTTTCCCTCGATCTTCAGGCCGTCGCAGCCAGCAATTGGTTATCTTCTGGTTGTGATCTAGTTGCCCCTCTTAAAATAGTCAAGTCTATTCGCCCACACCAGGCCCATAGATGGTTCAACTCTGAACTCAAGGTCCTTAAACTGGAACTCAGACGCTCTGAGCGTCTTTGGCGCCGCAGTTACTGCCCCAATCTCAAGGCCAAATATAAACGTCTCCTTAATGATTATAAGAAAGCTATCCTTGTGTCCAAGACCAAGTATTTCTCTGAGCAGGTAGCATTATCCGCTAATAAATCTAAAGAGATCTTTTCCTTGGTCACTAATCTGGCCACCTCTGATCGTGTCTGCCCCAAGCTTATCCCTTCCCAGGCCCTCTGTTCTTCTTTAAACGACTTCTTTATCAAGAAGATCGCTAAAATTAAATCCAACATTCCTACCACTCCCTTCCCTCCCCTTCATCCTGCCCTTCCTGTGTCTAATTCTTCCTTTGCTTCCTTTCCACCTATTTCCTTGGATTCCTTTCTAGCTTTACTCATCAAAATCAAGTCTGGCTCCCCTGCCGATTGTGCCCCTGCCCGCGTGCTGAGAACTCTCTTTACCTCTTGCTCTACTACTCCTCTTTCCTTTCTTAATGCTTCCCTTTCAACTGGCTTGGTCCCCTCCTCATTTAAATCTGCGATTGTTTTTCCCATCCTCAAAAAACCTGGTCTTGATTCTTCCCTCCCTTCTAATTTCAGACCTATTTCTCTTCTTCCTTATCGTGCCAGAATCCTTGAAAGTTATGTCACCTCCTGTCTTTCCTCTTACATTGATCAGAACCATCTCCTTGCTTCCCACCAAGCAGGCTTCCGCTCGGGCCACTCGACCGAGTCAGTGGTGCTTGCGGTTCTCGATGATTTGAAAGCCAAGGCCGACACCAACTCCCCTCAAGCTCTGGTTCTCCTGGATTTATCCGCCGCGTTTGACACGGTCGATCATACCATCCTTCTTGACCGTGTCAGCGCAGCGGGCATCCGGGGCTCCGCTCTTTCCTGGATCACGTCCTTTCTTTCAGGACGCTCACAAGCTGTTCACCTCTCTGGTTTCTCTGCCTCCCCTCTCCCGGTGTCCTGTGGGGTTCCCCAAGGTTCCTCTCTCTCCCCCTTCTTTTCAATCTTTATATTCGCCCCCTTATTGTTTCTCTTCTCGATCTGGAGGTCTCTGTGTACAACTACGCGATGACCTCCAGCTCGTCTTTGATCTTTCTTCCTCGTCTCACTCCTTATCCTTTTTTCGCTCTACTCTGGTTTTCATTTCCGGGTGGATGAGCGCTAATCACCTCAAGCTCAATCCAGACAAGACTGAGCTTGTCTTGACGGGTGGCTCATCCAGCCCCTGGTCCTCTGCTTTCTGGCCCCCTATTTTTGGTCCCCCTCCTACCCCTGTTCCTTCCGTCAAAACGCTGGGCATTAAGGTCATCCATGACCTGTCTATGCACGGCCAGGTCAGTTCTGTAGTGTCTTCTTGCTTTCTTTCCCTCCGTCTGATTCGTAAAATTTCCCATTTTTTTTCCCTTGATTCCCTCAAAATTATTATTTCGGCCCTCATCACTTCCCGCCTTGATTATGGAAACAGCTTGTTCGTGGGTATCCCTGCCTACGAAACCCGCCGTCTCCAAGCAATCCAAAATCAGGCTGCCCGACTTATTTTTCATTTTCCCAAAACTCACCATATCACTCCTGTCCTCAAATCTCTCCACTGGCTCCCCATTCTACAGAGATCCCTGTTTAAAATAGGGTGTCTAGTCTTTCGGGCTGTTGATCGCTTGGCTCCGGCGTTCATCAATTCTCTGGTCTCCACTCACACCCCTGCCCGTACCCTCCGCTCATCTACCTCTGCCCTCCTCACTGTTCCCCGCTTTCGTAAATCCCGCACTGGTGGAACAAGATTTTCTGTCCTTGCCCCCCGGTTCTGGAAATCCCTCACTCTCTCCATGCGTTCTATTCCCATTTTTTCACACTTCCGTAAAGCGCTTAAAACCTTCTTGTTTGCCCCGGCCTACCCCTGCTAACTTCCTCGGCCCTGTCTGTTCTGTTCAGTAGAGCTCTCAGCGCCAGGAAGCCGTTTGGCCACCGTGCGCTCTATAAATACCTTATTTCATTTCATTTCATTTCAGTTGCAGCAGAAGGACATAGGCTATGCAGACGCCCACCATATACATGTAAAAGGTAAAAGAACCATGCCAGCAAAGTAGTCCCTTGTGGGCGTGTCTGCGTTGTGCAGTGGGCGTGTGCTGGGGGTGTGACAAACGATAGGGGAGTGTGGTACGTTCCGCCCTTCATGCCATGTCTCATATCGTTTTCTAATCCCACCCTGCTCCCTTTAAATACCCCTGCACCCCATAATCATAACCCACCCTTACTTTTTAAAATACCCCAACACCCTTAAACACTAACTCATCTTAACCCTATAAATATACCCTGTACCCCAAAACCCAAACCTATCCCGAAACACTAAACATACCCCTATACCCCAAAACCCAAACCTAGTCCTGAACCCTATAACTACCCCTGTACCTCAAAACCCAAACCTACCCCTGAACCCTAAAAATACCACTGCACCCCAAAACCAAACCTACCCATGAGCCCTAAAATACCCCTGTACCCCAAAACCCAAACCTAGTTGCCAATGCTTGTTTTATTTTCAGAGGGAGAGTACCTGCGTTTCTCAAGAGAGGTAATACTGTTAATTGGAGAGAACCAGCACTTCTCAGAAACAGGCAGGTACTCTGATACACAGTACCTGCAGTCCTATTGTTCCATTTTAAGCACTGCCTATAAAGCAACTCTGAATTTACAACTATGAAAATTGTATACTTGTGGATTTTCCACATTAAGTTCCATCAGTGGGTGTAACTGACTGCATATCCTGAGGCTCATGCCGTGGGCACCTTTTTTTACCCCTAAATATCCCCTGGGTGTGCAGTGTGTGTGCATCAGGGGTATTCATTAATTTTGCTGTGCATCCGTCGGGAGACTACTCTGGGTGACATTCCCAATGGATTTTGGCGTCTTGTCTCTCAAGTCGTGTAATTAATGCCAATTGATGCTTTGTTTGCAAACGAGGTCCCCTACACGGCACAGAACATGAAAGTTTTAAGAATCTTCGCTGTGGTCTTCTTCACTTAACCCCACTCGGAACATAATAGTATCCCACTGGGCAGAGATCCCCGCCATCAGCACGCGATCAGATCACCATCACACAGCGTCCTTCGTGAGAGCATATTTAACACTTTTCTCGATCAGCCCAGCAGGCGCAGTCTCGCTCCGTCGTAGAAGCCTGTTTGTTCTCGTGTGTGAGTTGCACTTTTGTGGCCCAGTGAGCATTTTTCATTAAATGGCCAGAGCTCCGTTGGTGTTTCCTCTGGGTTTACATCCGTCTTCTTGGGAGGGAGTGAGGGGTGGCAAGCACGACCGACTACCATTTTGTGTGTGTAAAAGGCCGCTTTATTGAAACAGGTGCACATCACATATATATTAAAACTGGCTCACCGCCTTACAAAACTAAACACCTCTCTGAACATCGAGTTACCTGACCCCCTTTTGTTTATCACCCCCCACCCCTACGATCCCCACATGTTCAAATCCCCCACCCTATAACATAGCAATATATAAATCATTCCCTCCTTGGTATCCAATTTTCTCCCATCCCTCCTACTCCAAAAACCTTCCAAGACCTCCATTCCTATCTGTTCTTGCAACAGTAACCACTACCCTCTAATGTAACCCCCCAAACTGGTTACCCTTTCCCTGCTCCCGCTTCCCAACTCCCCGAGCTCAACGACAAAATACCGAACTCCAGCCAAACTTGGCCAACATCCAAAACAACTCCGCCTGCACCTGTTCCAAGCGACAAAGTACAATTATCTTCCCCCAGTGCACCTGGCCCAATACCGCCTCCTAACACCCAAAAACAAAACCCTCCCCAAAACTCCTAGAAACAGGGAGGGTGGGCGGGGACAAAAAACCCTAAGCTCTCCCCCAGCCACCAGGTCGTAATACCTAAAATGGTGGCTGGGGGAGTGTCGCAAGCCCTTAAATACCTGGGCTGCATTTGGGCTACCTCCTACCAAATTGGGCTGCCTTTGGGCTATTCCCAGGCAGCCCAAAGTGCCAAAATGGCCACGTCCGGCTAGCCCTCCTCCCCCTCCCAAATCTGCCCGGGGGGCAGACCTCGCGGCTCGGCTGCCCCCCAAACCCCCCTTGGGAGGGAGTGAGGGGTGGCAAGCACGACCGACTACCATTTTGTGTGTGTAAAAGGCCGCTTTATTGAAACAGGTGCACATCACATATATATTAAAACTGGCTCACCGCCTTACAAAACTAAACACCTCTCTGAACATCGAGTTACCTGACCCCCTTTTGTTTATCACCCCCCACCCCTACGATCCCCACATGTTCAAATCCCCCACCCTATAACATAGCAATATATAAATCATTCCCTCCTTGGTATCCAATTTTCTCCCATCCCTCCTACTCCAAAAACCTTCCAAGACCTCCATTCCTATCTGTTCTTGCAACAGTAACCACTACCCTCTAATGTAACCCCCCAAACTGGTTACCCTTTCCCTGCTCCCGCTCCCCAACTCCCCGAGCTCAACGACAAAATACCGAACTCCAGCCAAACTTGGCCAACATCCAAAACAACTCCGCCACCCAGGGGAAGGTGGAGGTTAGGCGATTACGCCGCCTCCCCCTTCCCCTCCCCCCCCCCAAAGTTACCGCAGGCAGGACCTCCCCCAATGCCTAGTCGCCCAACAAACCGGACAACACCTCCCGAAGCTCAAACAGATACCAGGCCATCCCTTCCATAGAGACGAACCCCATCACCTCGACACAATTCTAGCGCATCATACCTGAATTCCGTGCACCATGTCCCCCGGAAGCCCAAATGCCGACAACAAGCGCACCATTGCCCTTCAATGTCTCTGCGCTTTGTCCACCGCCTGCGGCAGAACTGCCCCTCCACGCGCCCCCGCGGTACCACTCCGTCTAAAACCCCACACATCCTGCCCAGCAACTCCGCCAATTTCCGGCGCATAGCCTGCAGCCCAAACTCCGCCCCTCTTGACCAAAGAATATCCCCCCAATGTAGATGAACCTGTCCCGAACCGCAGATCCGACCCAAACTTGAAAGAGAAAAGACCGCTGCACCCCCAGGGGTGTGGAAATCCCAAGCCTCCGCCCAGGGCTTATTGTTTGGGGTCAAATGCACCAAACTTTCATGTGCCTTTGTCCTCGCGACAAGTAGGCCCAACCCCCCCGCGCACCAAACCCGGTACCGCCAGTTTGCAGTACCACCTTAAGGATCAGGAAAGGCTACCGCCAGTAGTGTAGTGAATATGCGTGTATGCCTGCGTCAATGCAGTTCAAACTCGTATTTATGGTTCCTTACTTGCCAGCCCGTATTATTCGGGAGAGCGCTCTACGTAATTGTACATGCTGACCGCCCAGCTGACCGTGGTTCCAGCATGGATTGCATATGCACAGTTCCAAAGTGTAGCAACATGAGGCTATGCACGATGCTCACCGAATGCTCCCCGATTACATGCAAGTATTCGCCTACGCTTGAAAGCTATATTAATGTTCCTTTGCTTCCCCTATAAATTGTGACTAAAACCCTGAAAATAGGGAAATAACGTCTGCTAAACTACTGTCATTTCAAGTACCAGCTCTATGCAGCACCCTCTAGCAAAATGTGATAAATGCAAGCTAGTAATTCCTTAAACATTCGCATTGGAAACATATCTGGACCCCGTTCCATAAGACTATGGGCCAGAAAAATACACAGCCCTGGCAAAGCCAGGAGGCCCGACAACGGTGGCCAGCTTTCCTGTGCCGACAATGCATTACTTGTTTCGGCCTGGCTTTTGTAAAAGTTTATTGATGAGAGAGCTGCCGGACCCTCCCCATTACCACAAACAGTGGCAAAGCCAAAGTGTGTTTGATCCCAAAAGAGGCACACCCTGCCATATATGTACTGCCTCCGAACAAAAACACTTTGCGTACCGATATGCTCCTTGTGAGATACCGAATGCTGTCACTCCATTGAAGCCGGCCGCCCCAGAGAGGGAATTTTAATAAACACAAAAGGTCCTGATCAATGCCTGACCGCTCAGGCGCCCAATCGTTAAAGTTTCAAAAATGCCTCTTGGTATATGACTTTCGTGAACTTACCAGACTTTACATTAGCAGGGCAAGGACTTGTACTACCCCAAAATATACGTGAACTGCCTTTTTGCCTGAGCAAAATGCAAGTGTATATTTGCTTATGTGAAAACCTGCATGTGTAAAAGTACCTTGTCCCTCCCCCTACCTTGTACCCTGCGAAAGAAAGTTTACGTATGCCACCCTCAATCGTAAAGTTCCAACATTTCTCCTTATGGAAAAATAGAGAAGAGTTGTTGACAATCCCAAAACCTGCAAGTTAGCCAGTGTGCACAGACGCAAGAGGGCATTCCCAGCCCGGACTCCCGCTCACCAGCATCATGAGTCCCCCATGTGGAGAATCGTACGCGTGGCAGCCGAAAATGGTACTATTAGTCAAACCCTACTATGATATGTGCCCTGGCATAATCGGAGCGGCTATAGAAGAGCTCATATATCGAAATTACCATAACACTTAGTGGCTGCACTACATGGCACCAAAAAAGGGCCAGCGGATTGCGAAAACCGGACTAGTATATTCCCCAGCCCCCAACTGTGCCCATATCCTCGTTAACACCCAGAGGACCATCTTCCCAAGCACCTGCCGCCCCCCTGCCCCGTGCGCTTCTGCCTCAATCCGAAACTAGTGCGAGCCAACGTTCGCCATCCACCACCTCTGCTGCAGTGTTCCCCTGATAAGCATGCCGCCTTCTTCCGGGTCCCACTCCATACCCAAAGGCCTCAACCCGCAACTCCAACGTGCCCCAACAGCACCTGAATGCCCAACATTTCCACTGTGTGCATTGCCACCACACCAGCAGCCCCACTCCGCTGCTACCCTTCCCTCCATAAATGGGCCTCCCTCGACCCAGAGTCCCGCTCCGTACCCAACAATTGACAGCGCCGTGCCCGGTCCCGCCGTCTTCTCCCTCACCTCAGCAGCCCCCACGTGTTACCTTTCAACTGTGAAAATGGGCCTCCATCGCCGCTGAGTCCAGCTCAATACCCAAAATGGACAGCGCTGTGCCCGGTCCCACTGTCCTCTCCGGTGCCCATGGCACCCCCCCAGGACCTCCATGATCTCCTGAGACCTGTCCAGCCACCTGGCAGTCCGTGGAGTCAGGGGCCCGCACCCAACCTCACGCAGCCCATGACCCTATTATCGCGGAGACCTCACAACAACCACCGAAAGATATAACAGCAACACTCCAGATACCCCCCTGAACGACTGCCGAGCCTACAACCCCACACACTCTACCTGCCTAAGATAATTCCCCTTGACAACAAGTAACGGAAAACCACAACCATGATCTCCTGAGACCTGCCCAGCCGCCTGGCAGTCCAAGGAGTCCGGGGCCCCGCCCCCAACCTCAAGCAGCCCATGACCATGCCTTATCCGCAACCCAGCGGCCGTTAACTGGACTCCCAGTAGGCCCTGTCGTCTGGGTGCACCGTGAGGAGCCGGAATCCGACTCGATGCCACACTTACCATGTGCGCACCCCGTCTTGCCCCGCGCAGGCCGTGGAGTCAGGGACCCCGCTCCCCACCTCAAGCCGCCCATGACCATAGTATCGTAGAGACCACGCAACAACCCCCATAAGGAGAAAACGGTCCACGCTCCCGATACCCCCCTGAACGACTGCCGAGCCTACCACCCTAAACAATCCCCCGACCTCAGATAATTCCAAATGACAACAAGCAATGGAATACCACAACCACCCAAGACCTGTCCAGCCACCTGGCAGTCCGTGGAGTCTAGGGCCCCGCCCCCAACCTCAAGCAGCCCATGACCATGCCTTATCCACAACCCAGCGGCCGTTAACTGGACTCCCAGTAGGCCCTGTCGTCTGGGTGTACCGGACTGAGCCGGAAACAACCTCAATGCCACACTCACCACGTGCGCACCCAGTCTTGCCTTCCACAACCCAGCGGCCGTTAACTGGACTCCCAGTAGGCCCCGTCGTCTGGGTGTACCGGACTGAGCTGGAAACCAACTCGATGCCACACTCACTACGTGCGCACCCAGTCTTGCCTTCCACAACCCAGCGGCCGTTAACTGGACTCCCAGTAGGCCCCGTCGTCTGGGTGTACCGGACTGAGCCGGAAACCAACTCGATGCCACACTTACCACGTGCGCACCCAGTCTTGCCTTCAACACCACTCTATGGCTGCCTCCGCCTAGGCGACGACCCTGTGGCCTCTCCATCGTACACCGACCCACATACCGGCCACGCCCATGTTAGAGGAGGCGACCCCGCCCTTCCTCCATCGTGCAACCCCCAATGGGGAAACACAATCCACCACACCCATGGCCAATCCAAAAAATGGGCCCGCCATACGGCCCCTCAAACAACCTCCTTGCCTCGTTCGCTCTACACCACGCCATGCGCTCCCAGGCCGACCGGAAATTGGCCGCCCCCCGAAACAACCACACTCCCTGGTCTAAACTCCCCTCGTAACCCCCTGCAAGCACCCGTGGCCCCGGACTGGCTCCTGCACCTACCCCCCACCCCCTTCAGAGCGGGAGCGGCCTTGAAAGGGCCGGTAAATTAAGACCAGCGGAGCGTAGTCTTCCCCAGGGTTAATCCAAAATCACCCCCGTCTGATCCCCCTTTACAAGTTGCTTCGGCCGTGACTTTGACCGCCGTTATCACCATCTGGTCGTTGTATCTTCATTACCGGCTCATATGTCTCCCCAGATGTGACCTGCTCAGGGAGTTCAGTTTGTACGTTGTCAGTGAGTAGTTCAAAGGCAGTTTGCATATGGCCAGTCTGTCCCCCTGGCCAGCGGGTAAACATTGATCGACCCCCCATCGTTTCATTTTCCCTACCGGCGTAAACAAAGAGCCAGACCGGCATTGTCACAGATTACCCTCAGCCGCCTCCGCGGCCTGGCTACGGTCAAATGTCCAAGTAGTGCCTCATCCACCCTACCTCGCATCCAAAAGAATACAGTCCTCCGCGCTTGTGCTCCCGTTCCATTGCTGTTCCCCAAGCCGCAGGGGGCCTGTGGGTGGAGGGGCCAGCGAGCCCGCCCGGGGCCTACGTGAGCCAGCCTCGCCGTGATCCTTCGCCGACTCCGGGCCTGCCGCAGGAGGCACAGCCCTCCCTTCTCCTTGGTGCAGCTGGGCCGTTCCAAGCCCTACCAAGTCCGCCACCCCGCGCTGGCTCTCACCCTGCAAGTAAAAAAGGTACCTCTGGTGTGCTGGTTCCCTGCCACTGAGCACCCTGCACCCCATATTCCCGAGACTCTAACACATCCAACCCCCCCAGCCCTCTCACTGCCCTCCAACTCTAAAAGGACTGGGGTAACCCCCCTCCTGACCCCCCTGCTAACCCCCCCCCCAACCCCCTTGACTCCCAGACCCGCTCCCTCCCGTACCCCCCCCAACTCCACCTGCCTGCCTTCCTACCTCCCCCTCCCCTCCCTGCCTGACAGGTGAGGGGCACTAATGCCACCTCCTATAGGGCCTGCCACCTTCCCGCTTGCTGGCTGCCTTCATCACCCGACCCCTCCCTCCCCCCCTGCCCCCCACAGTATCTCAAGACGCCCCCTGCCGCCCCCCCAGCGCCACCGCAGCTCCACATGCTTTCCCCCGTGAAGCTCCGCCCCATTGCAGGGCCTCCCCATCTCTCCCCTACACACACGGGCAGCCACGCGCCGATCCGCGCAACCCAAGCCCGCCTACAGCCTCATCACTGCCCCGGAGCCCTCCAGAGCCTCCCGCCACTCCCACTGCTGACACAGACCCGTGCGGCGAGGCGCCGATGACAGCGCGCCTCGCCCGCTCTAAACGCTACCCAACCCCGAGCCCCCCCCGCACCCACCGGGGCCGCGCTCCTGACATCCGCACGGCCCCTATCACCCACCTGCAGCTTTGCCGCTTCGCGGGCGGCGCTGAAGCGCACCGCGGGGGGTGTGCCGATATCCCTGGGCTGACCATGAGATCCATCCGCCCGCTTCAGGCAGCAGGCAGATGGCGTCCCGAAACCACGCGCACAGTGAGTACCCCGCTGTTATCCCAATCCAAAAAAATCACCTATAAGCAGAGACACCTACCTAAGGCAAAAACGCGCAGACTACCACACACGACAAAAAACCCTAAGCTCTCCCCCAGCCACCAGGTCGTAATACCTAAAATGGTGGCTGGGGGAGTGTCGCAAGCCCTTAAATACCTGGGCTGCATTTGGGCTACCTCCTACCAAATTGGGCTGCCTTTGGGCTATTCCCAGGCAGCCCAAAGTGCCAAAATGGCCACGTCCGGCTAGCCCTCCTCCCCCTCCCAAATCTGCCCGGGGGGCAGACCTCGCGGCTCGGCTGCCCCCCAAACCCCCCTTCCTGTGGTTTAGCTGCTGGCCCTGTAATGCTTCTACAGGGGATTTGTAATAAAGTAGGTTCTGCCCTGTACGAGACAAACAACTCCTACATTAACCGAGGCAAAAAAGTGACCTTTATCAGAAGCGGGGCTCTCCAGTGATGTTATGTCTGAGGTACAGTCTCCTAGCAAATAATCTGCTTTATGATTGTGATTTAGCTCACTGAAAGTGTGTCTGTGAGACTCGAGTGCACGGACCCAGTTCATAGCCCATGACGTCAGTGCATCGCATCGCGCGACACACCTACGCATGGGGCGCGACACAGTAACGTGTCGCGCCACACAGTTTGGAAAGCTGTGCCTTAATGCCTCAAGTCATTGCCCCAAGTGTGGCACTCAGGAGACTACTTACTATCATCTGGTGTGGAATTGCTTCAAACTTCCTGCATACAGGGGGGAGGTGGAAGGAAGATAAATGGAACATATGTCATTAACTGTGCCATTGACTTCCTCCGCATGCTTACTGGGAATTGATGTAATTACAAGCAAATATGAAACCAAAAAGAGCTTTATGCAGCTCAGGCTCCTACTGGCAAAGTGCCATGTGGTGATTCATTGTCTGAGCATAAAAAACCTGGAAATCCGAAGCTAGATACAGGATGTGTCAGAATGGACAATGGCGGAGGCCATTGGAATGACACTAGGCAGAACAGAAAAAAAGGCACAGGATGACCTTGACCTGTGGAAATCATTGTTGTGTGCACAAATTTACCTTCGGAGGAGCGTCCTTTATGACACTCGGTCTTCCCCATATTATTGTACGGCCGAGCAGCGGAGAACACTGGGGCATATTACCAAGCAATAGCAATAATTATCGCTATTGCTTGGTTAGAGACAAAAATGTACCGCTGAGCTGCGGCAATTTTTATCGCAGATAAACCTTGGTATCGAAAATGCGATAAAAATCGGCCGCAATGCATGAATATCGCTGAAAAGTCAGCGATATTCATACATTACCAAGCTAATGCTCTTAGCCATGTTATCCACCTCCCATTGGATAACATGGCTAAGAACTGCTCAGGGCAGGTGTTAGCTTTTGGAGATATTCGCGCTTAGCGCGAATATCTCCAAAAGTTGGTAATAGGAGATAGCGATGTTAGCGACTGTTTCCAGTCGCTAACATCTTGGCACGCCCACCTTGCATGTCATTAGTGAAAAATATCACAGACATGCAAAGTGGAGCCCAAGATGGTCGCTATCTCCAACTAGCTGTCGCTAACTGGTGTTAGCGACAGCTAGGTAATAAGGAGATAATTTTATCTCCGCTTTCTTGGCTTTTAAAGCCAAAAAAGCGAAGATAAACCCCCTTGATAATATGCCACTGTTTTTCAGATTGTGTTTGTACATTTTCAAGTGCTCCTAGTGTCTCATGGGGAGCAGAGTAATCTGTAGAACAATCTATGCTGTGGTATTTTGTGTATGTGGCACCAAAAACATGTGTGTGTGTGTGTCATGTGTTAAAACCCAATAAAAAGAGTATAAAGAAATTAAATAACAAGACATACTCAAGCCAATAAATACTACTGCATTCATAGTCTTCTCTTCCATAGTGTTAATGGTGAAATAGTTTGTAATCTCATCATTACAACTATTTGCAATTACATCTGTCACATGAAGAGTAAGGTAATAAGCTCTATATTTGATGTATAGATTACATGCCTTTTGTGGGCGTAGTGAATTGCAGACCTAACCATAACCGTCACATTTAGGTGATTTTCAGTTTTAATTTGTAAGCATGCCTACTTTTTAACTGTTGTTTTTCTATGAATTTGTGAGGTTTTTTAAACCTACGTTTTGTTTAGGTGTAGTAACCAACGCTAACTATAACTTCACTTTTACCTTAGGTTTTTTTCAAAGAATGTATAATATTGTCTGTGTATTTATCTTCTAAATCGAGTCTAAAAACATACAAAAAAGTACTATGTACGTAGGTGTGTGTGTGAGTAAGCAAATATTGACAACAGGGTGCTGCAGTTAATTTGTAACTGCTCTGAGCATGTTTCATGTTAATATTACTATTGCTAGAAATGTACTAAGAGTGAAAAACTAGGCAGCGCATGCCTGAAAAAAATATTTTTTAATGATTACGACACACGCTTCCGCTAAATGTTTCCTTTATTAGTACAACAATCTATTCTTTACTGTCAGTGCTCACAGTTACAAGTAAAACTGGAATTTGGAATTACACGAAATCTGACAATGTTCTTAGTTTCATTTGTGCCAAACAGATTGATTTTTAGCAGCGGTCACAATCGCTTCTCATTTATTTTTAGCAGGCAGAATAACAGCTGCCCAGATGTTAAGGCAGAAATAAAGTCAAGCAGTAAAACGTGAGTTTCGGATATAAGGTTTACTGGTGAAATGGTAGGGTCAAAAGCAATCTGATCAGAAGGCAGACAGGAACTAATTTACTGGACAAGTTTAAGTGCACATTCCCCACCACTCAACAATTGAATCTCCGCAGGTCAATTCATTGAAACGTGGGTGAATTTCTCCACAAAATGTGATGTCGAGTGACATTAACAAGAGCAATCCAGTGAATTGGCGAGTGCAGGCAACTGTATTTAAACTGAAAGCAATCGAAGACAGAGGAGATGAAAAGCAAGACCTTCTAAACCCTAGTAAGTACATTCAAAAGTTGGCTGATGACGGAACATGAGTAAAGGCGAAGAGTAATACACTTTCACAGAACTTGTCACCTCTGAAGGAGGTGGTACAGTCACAGGAAAAGGATTGTGGTTCCGCAGGCAAGACTGACTTCTAAAAACAAAAAGAGCATTAATGCGCCGAGCTCGGCAGTGTGTGCTCATCAGACGCCTTGGAGGAACTGTGAATTACGCGCACCATTTGATTTTGAAATCAAACACAGTTGAATGGCGGGTTTTCAAATCTTATTACATTTGTTCCAAAGGCTAAAAGACCACTTGTCTCATGCGGTTAAGCTCCATATAGAATAGAGCTCAGCTTCAACTTTAAAGTGCAAAGCACACATAACAAGTAGGAGCGATTCTTCGATGCTGACTTGGCAAAAGCTTCAAATAGTATCTCTCAAGAATAGTATGATAATGTTGCACTGGATTTAAGCATTGAAGTAGAACCAGAAAATTGCCAATGGAAGCAGAAGAGACAGCACGCACTCTGGGACCATGATGACATAACAGGGCTGACCCCTTTTGGCTCCCTCAGCTGTTCAATGACTTCCCAGAAACAGGGGTTTACCGAAGGCCCCTGTGGTGCAGTGGGATATCCAACCCATCAGGGGGCCCCCAATTCTTCCCGGGGCCCTCATTTACGGCCCGATTCATGAAAGAACCGTTTTGCGAGTCTGAAATAGCGATTCATAAGGAATCGCTATTACAGACTCGCAAAACGGGATTCATGTAGGAATTGAAAAATTAAATGCGATTCCTACAGATTCCTTATTTGCGATTAGCAAATTGCTAATCGCAAATAAGGAATAACTCCCTATTCATTCCTATGGGCCAAAAGGCCCATAGGAATGAATGGGGAGTATTCCTTATTTGCGATTCGCAATTTGCGAATCGCAAATAAGATAGCGATTTGAAGGGTGCCAAGGGTGTCCAAAGGACACCCTGTAGCACCCCTTAAATGCACATTTCAACAGGTGTTGCTCACACACATGTCCTAAGGACATGTGTGTATGTAACACGCAACTTAGAAAAATGCTTTAAAAGTTTTCGCTATTTACCACGAGGTTTGACCTCGCGGTAAATAGCGGCCGAAATTTGCGATTTCGCTATTTTAAAATGTTTCAAGAATAGCATTTAAGGAATCTCTAATAGAGATTCCTTAAGTGCTATTCCTTGCAAATTTGCGAGTTTCTAAATAGCGATTTTTGAATTCGGGATGAAGAATCCCAAATGCAAAAATTTCCATCGCAAAGGGCCAGATTCTCAGAATCTGGCCCTTTGCGAGCGCAAATATGATTGATGAATCAGGCTGTTAGTCTATGGCCAATGCATATCTGTGAGATATGGGAACATCAGGCGCCCATCACCACATTTTGCTATTGAAACCAAAGGGGTATGTGGGACTTATGATGCATAAGCCCACAGTGATTATATTTTAAACTATTCCCAGAACTGATGGAACTTATTAAAACTCTGCTGTATAGCTGCAATGTATACTTAGACTTTGTGAGATTCACACATATTACTCCACCATGCCTGGATAGAGGGTGCTTTTTAATTCCTAAGAATGATAATTCTACCTATGACTACTGAATACATAACTGGCTCTTCACTTTATGTCTAAAGTAGACAAGCAAAGGATTTTGGGGTGAAGACTTTGAGCCTCATTAAGACTAGCTGCCCGTCTACCATCAGGGTAGCAGTAGCAATTACCTCTGCCCACTTTGTTGGACAACCAGACACCACATTTAGAGCTTTCAGCCATTCAATGGAGATCTCTGTGTCGTCGGCGGATTCATGTTTCAGGTGGTCGCTCCGCAAACTTATTTTGTTTTTCAAAAACAAAGTCCCAAAGCAAATGTTTGCTTTTGAAAAGCAAGAAAATAATGATCCCAAGAGCCTGAGATTTTTCTCCCATAGCGTGCTTGTCATTTTTGGGTTTTTTTCAGTTTGGGATTACCGGGGTTATCCTAGTTTAAAGCACTTATACCGATGATCCCAACTCAGTAGGACTATCAAAGTAAGGTTTCTGATGTGGTGCCAGTGTATTGCTGGCAGAAACATGACAGTTAACCGGACTCAAAATAGAACAAGCGTACCATCAGTTTGGGGGACAGGGTATTCTACCATGTTTGTGGCACAGTAGCCTCTCCAACACTCACCTAACCTTCTTTGCAACTCTATACAGAATTCAAGACAGCTGATGCCAATCATTTGCAGAAGTAATCAGCAGCAATAGTGGAACTGTTTGAAATAAATGGACATTTTTAGAGAATACTCTAATGTAAATGGCATGACCTAACAAAAATACAGGTAGATGTCTCAACTTCCCATGATATTTGGCTGCCATGTAGTGGACATCATCATAGTTAAGCTTGTCTTAGAGTTCTACCCAGATTTAAAAAAAAAACTAAATAGCTACCTCCATCATACTGGCAAAAGAGCTGGCCAAAGTCTATTGCCACCCTGTCAACTGTTGGAATAGTGAGTAGGTCACTCTTGTACAGATTTTATCCAGCTCGGTAATTTTTGGAGCCTGCTTCTGTTTTCTTGGTTGTAGGTGACACACTGGTTTCTTTATGCAGCTTGTCTGTGATCATCCCCTTTTTAGGGCTCGCCTGCAATTACAGCGCAAAAGTGCTGTCTCGCTGCGAGACCTATAGTCACCGGCATTGCTTCCCAGGAGACAGGAGATGGGCACGCGCACACTCAGGAATCGGATCGGCTCGGGTCACGCGCAGACAGCATGCCTGAAACACACATGCGCACACCCATCTCCTGTCTCCACTGCAAGCCTCCTGCTTACTTTCACTTTCCCTCCCCCCTCCGCTGTCGACTCAACTGCCCATCACCGCGCACAGGAGTGATCCTTTCACACAGCAAACCCCCCCCCCACACGGCCCCCCCCACGGCCCCCACACCGAGGACATCAGGAGAAATGGGTTATCTCAGCTGATCCGAGATGGAGTGAAAAGGGTGGGGAAACTGCTCCCAGCAATTGCCCGAGTCCCGGGAGAGCGCCAAACAACCCCCCTCCTACAATGCTGGACATGTGCCTGCAGCGGCACCCAGGCGGCCACCTCCACAGCCCCACAGCCATGTAAACAACAGGCAGCATGTGGTTGAGGGGCCGATGAAGAGGTGATCCAGCAGGCAGTGCCACTAAGCGGCCGCATGACCACGCCGCATCGGAGACCGAAGTCCAGAGAAGCGCTCTGCAACCGACGCTGTGCCCATACCTGCCAGTGAGTGCATCTTCCCCTAGTTATTTTGAGCGGGAGAGTACTTGCACTTTCCAAGAGTGAAGTAATACGTTTATTTGGAGCACTACAGGCTTCTAATTACTTTCAACATGCTGCGTTTACTTAAAGCATATTTTTAATCCCAATCTGACCATGTCCATGCCCCTTTTAGTGTCGCTCTCTCCTACCCCTCTTTCTCTGTTCTAAACCCACCCCTCCCTCTCCTCACCGGACTCCCCCCTGGCTCCGGTCCCAGAGCTGAGAGGAAAATAAAACTAAAAGAGAAAGCATGTCTTCCCTCCCTTCCAGGCTCTGCCCGCCTTCAGTTTCCCCTTCAACCATCAAACACCGCGAAGCCCAGGAGGCAGGAGCTGGTGAACAGCGAGGTGCTGTAGATGCCCGGGGACAGTACCTGGTGAGTAGCGAGGCACTGTAGATACCCCAGGACAGGAGCGGGTGAGAAGTGAGGGCTCTCTGCCCTAATTATTGTGCTCCCTACTATTGTCACCCTTGCCCCACTTGTCTCTGTCCATCTTGTGCTCCGATAGTGCTTCCGCCCTGTTTACCCACAGTCTTCTGTCCTTTGTGCTCTCCTCTCCACCCATGTTCACTTCAACCTCTCACTGCGCCATCTGTCTCCTTCGATCTCTGCTGCCCATTCTCTCTCTGCCCTCTGCCCATTCTTCCCTGTTCTCTTTGTATTATAATTGTAGGAGGTTCTGGATGTCAAGGTTGACGTAAACTGACACTGGGGCATGTTTGTGTGTGTGTACGCTCACTTCGGACATAGACTGTAAGGTAGGGACGCTTACTCTCTCCACAATACATAGCCACAGGCTCTGAGGTACTCTCTATGCCGCTGGTAGTTGTAAGCATGCTGTGAGGTGCGTACAGCGCCTTCGACACCACAGAGCAGACTGTAAACACAGCCTGTGACGTAGTGGCTATCGCTCTGACACATCTATGCACACTTCAGATATGGGGATGATGATGAGGAATTTATTGGGCATCTGTCACCTCCCTGATCACCTCCGCCAGGGCCTGTAAGGCGCTTTGCTCCGCAGTGACCACCCTGCTGACTGCAGGCATGGGATGGGTGTTGCTAGGAGAGTAAACAGCAGACTTTTTTTATTTTGTTGATTCCAGACAAAGAATGTTTCCATAAAATACATTCCTGTCGCAGAAGAGTCAGCGCCAGCAAAATGAATTAACCACACACTGTTGATTCAAGTTGTGACTATTAATACAGCGCTATGAGGCCATACTAATTATTATTATTATTATTAAATTACACTTGTATAGCGCTATCTACCCGGAGGCCTCGTAGCGCTCATGACTTAATCTTTATTATCGCATGCGCAGGGCAGATCAGTGTGCTTTTGCATACAGGTGTGTTTTGAGGATTTTCCTAAAAGCAAGATGATTAGTGATTTCCCGAAGAGATGGGGGGAGGGCGTTCCAGAGCCTGGCCGCGTTATGTGAAAAGGAGCGACCACCCCATCGAGCCTTCTTGACTCTGACGGAGGTGGCCAGCTGAAGGGAGCCAGAACGGAGAGAACGCCCAGGCAGGTAGGGGGTGGCCAAAGTCTGCAAGATTGCGGGACCAGTGTGATGGAAGGCCTTGTGTAAAATACACATAGATTTAAATTGCACTCTCGCCGCAATAGGGAGCCAATGGAGCTCTCTTAAGGCATCCCTAGCTGACTGTCGGCGAGGAAGATTGTAGAGGAGGCGGGCCGCACTGTTTTGGGTGACTTGGAGCTTTTGGATGACAAAGGAAGGGGCTCCCAAAAAAAGAGAGTTCCCATAGTCCAGGCGCGACAATATCAGGGCCTGATGGCAGTCTGCACTAAGCAAAAGTATATAACATACCATGCAAGCCATACTGTACCCTAACATCACGTTACATCACATCACGTAACATAAAATACTGACGTGTGCAGGAATGTGCACCCTTGACTCCAGGCTGTACTCCTCACTTCCAAAAGTGTAAAGACACTCCCTCCGCCCCAGGCCTAGAGTACTCCCCACTAGTGCACATTTACACACATGTACTGCATTACATGAGTATATGCACCACTAGAGTAGATGTACATGTCCTGGCCTGTGCGTTCTGCACTCCTGAACATGTATGCACATACCCTCCATGCCACACCTTAGTGTACATATTACTACTGCACATATAGACATACAACATCTACTCCAGGCCTAGTGTTCTCTGCCTTGCACATATATCACGCACTCTTAAGCTCAGTACTACTGCACATGTTTGAACATATACCACCCACTCCAGGCCTCAGTGTACTCTGTAGTACTGCACATGTATACACATATACCACTCACTCCTAGCCTCAGTATAATCCGCAGTACTGCACATGTACCCAGATATCACCCACTCCATTCATCAGGGTACTCTACGGTACTGAACAAGTATGCACATATACCACCCACTCCAGGCCTTAGTGTACTCTGCAGTACTACACGTGTATGTAGTTATGCACATGTACCAGCCACTACAGGCATCGGTGTACTCTTTAGTGCTGCATATGTATGCACACACATCATCCACTCTAGTCCTTTGTACTCTCCACCACTGCACATGAATGCACATATATCAGCCAGTCCTGATCTGTGTTTAACTTCTGCTATCCCAGACGTTCCGAAAGTTAATGGTTTATCTCTCCCCTTGCTCCTCTTTGCTGACGATGCAGTGCTGATGGTACGAACGCCAAAAGCCCTGCACCTTTTAGTGCATGCTTTTGTGGATTTTATCGGCGCACAGGATTTACAAACTAATTTCACTTAATCCTATATCATGGCTGGTGGCCCGAAGAGAGATGAGTTGTCAACTCTATTGGGTCAAACTGTTTAAAATGCATCAGTACTTTTTCATATCTGGGGATTACTTTTGCTGCAGCAGGATCGTGGGTACCAAATATCAGTTTAGGATGAAACTGTCAAGGGCTATTGGATCTCTACTCAGCTTGCCCCAACCATCCCCTTGGAGAGCTCTTATCCTGCTGCTTCAAATCTATAAAACACAGTGTACGGGACACTTTCAAAAGTGATGCCATTCAGTCTCAAGAGAACAGGATTGCAGAAAGGTCCTGGCAGATCCCATTTCATCCCCCTATTTAATCTGCCATGAAGAACTAGTTGTCCCATACATATAGGATTACATCAAAGAACGCCCCACCTTATTATGGCTAGCAAAATGGAAAATAAGGAGGCCAGTTTGACCAAGGACATCATTATGGACAGCCTCAAATGTAAAAAGGGCCGAACAATCAGATGGCTAGCTGGTGTAGAAACAAGCTGTCATAGGATCGGCATTCCATTTGTCTTTTTGGATCCCAAGCTTAATATTAATATAAACAACAAGCATTTACAATGTAATTGGTCTTGCATTATTAAAGTTTGAGCTATTGGCATTGTAAATGACAAGGCCTTTTATTCATTTGCATTGGTGTGTAAACAAGCACTTTGGGGCAGATTTATGAAGGGCTTGCGCCACGTTTACGCCGCCGTTGCGTGACGCAACGGCGCGGAAACGTGGCGCATCCCTGCGCCCTATTTACAACGTGACGCATCTAGGAGATGCGTCACATTGTACAGCACTGCGCCATGAGGAGGCGTTCCTGCGCAGGGGGGGGCGTTCCTGCGCAGGAACGCCTCCTGAAAGTGGCTGAGTGAAATCTATGAGATTTCACTCAGTCACTTTCAGGGCAATGCTGCGTCAAAACCCTGCGCCTGCTTGAAGCAGGCGTAAGGCTTGAGGCAGCATTGAAAGAATAGGCCCCCCCAGAGCATTGCTGGAGCTGCGTCGCGCTTGCGACGCAACTCCAGCAATGCGTCACTTTTACGGCACAGATGCGTGACGCATCTGTGCCGTTTTTGCCCCATGGTGCGCTGCATCATAAATGCGGCGCACCATGAGTGGCGTAGCTGTGGCGCACTGTGGCGCATGTTAACTGGCGCATCCCTCGGGATGCGCCAGTTAACATAAATCTGCCCCTTTGTACTTATAGTCCATGCTTATGAGAAGCAAGACTGGCAGTCTCTTTTACTGACAGCCTTGCTCATCGTAAGCAAGGACTATAGGTTCAAAGTGCGTGTTTATGCACCGATTACAGGTTTTAAAAACAAATGAATAAAAGGCATTGTCATTTACAATGTCAATAGCTCAAACTTTAATAATGCGAGACCTATTGCATTGTAAATGCTTGTTTTACTGAGTGGGAGGTTTCACAATGGTGGGATTAATTCCAAATTGATTTTCGGAAATTGTATTTACTGTTCCACCTTGTATCCATTTTTCACCTGATGAACTATATGCCACTTCAATATGAGACCTTTCTAATCTATTAGAGTACCTTAATTAGGAGTAATTCCCCTGCTATTGCTTCAGTCACATGCCTTTCATCCTCAAGAGACCTCTGGATTTCTTCTGTCAAGTGTTAACACTTTGTTTACTTTCCCCAACCCAGACTACCCTGTAAAATGTTTTGCCCTTAATATATGGGATTACATTCATTTTACACCTGCACTTTGGTTGCCTTAATCACTTCGCATTGTGCACTGTATGGTTTTATTGTTGAAATGCATGTGTCTAATGAATAGTTATTTGTGATTTCCATTTGCTGATTTGGTCTCTTTGTGATATACTGAATTTGGAGGCTGTGGAACTAGGTCCCCTCTGCAGGGTCACCACCAAAAAGCTTTGCCTCCCCCCTCCTAATTTTTCTCAATTCGTTTTTGTTGGCCTTGTGACTCTGTCGCCTTTACCACTTATAAGCAGTGTTAAAGTGCTTGTGCTCACTTCCTAAAACATAGTAAAATTGGTTTACACCTGATTAGCATAATTCATTTACTTATTTGTCCCTAGTAAAGTGGTATATCATATGCTCAGGGCATATAAATTAAATACTACTAGTCGACCTTCAATACTTATTGTGCCCCCCATTTAGGTGGCCTTTTACAATATGTCTAAGTCCTGCCATTGCAGTATGTATGCAGTTTTAAACTGCCAATTGGAACTGGCAAAATAAACCCCTTGCCAGGCCTAAAACTCACTTTTTAATGCGTATACGTCATCCCTAAGGTAGGTCTTAGGTAGCCCATAGGGTAAGGTGCATTGTAAATAAAAGGTTGGACATGTACTTTTAAGTTTTTAATGTCCTGGCAGTGAAAAATGTGTAAAGTGGGTTTTAACTACTGTGAGGCTTACTTCACTCATAGGATAACATTGTGTTAGCTCATTACATGTAATAAGTGATAACTTATGTTTGGGAACAGGTAGAAATGTCATGGTTGGTGCCTAAAGAAGTGTAATTTGAAGTACTCTTTAATGTAGAGCTGAATTTTAAGTTACAATTCTGAAAATTCCACTTTTAGAAAGTTGGTATTTTCTTGTAACCATTTGGTGCCTGCAGTCTGTTTCTTGGGTCACATACCAGGGATTACCATGGCAGTAGCCCTTTGATTATTCCTCCCAAAAAGTGACACTAAAGGGGTCTAGTTATTAGCAGGATGAGGCATCTTGCAAGGATAGAGCCCTACTTATATTTTGAGGAGCTGCCTCAGCACATTCATAAAGGACTTCACACTAGCCTTTTGTCTCCCCAGACATCCTGGGATCAGGGCAGGAGGAAGGAAATTCAAGACACATCTGTTGGGGGATCCAGAAGTTTATTCCACTTCAAAGCTGGCACCAGGTATAAAAATGGGACCCTCATACCCACTGTTCAATTTGCTCCTAGAATTGCGTTGGGCACACATCAGAGAACTGCCCTGCTGTTTGAGGCCTGCTTTGTACTTCAGAGAACTTCCCTGCTGCAGGAAGATTGCCTTGAACCCTCAAAGGACTGACCTCCTGCTGGAGGACTGCCTTGCTGCTTGAACCCAGTTCTACCGAAGTAACTCCAAGGGCAAAATGGCTGGCCTCCTGGTCTGAGCTACAGGAACACAAAAAGCTCCATCTTCTTGGACCCTGTTCTTGTACTCTGCCTAAAGTGAACTATGCCCTCCAAGTGGTGCCTACTCAGTCCTGTACCATTGGCAGTGGTGCTATATGTGCCAGAACATCCTAAAACCAAAACTTGAGACTTAAAAAAATTCAGCCAACATGTGCCATGAGAACTGAGAGGAGAGCGGGACCTACCTGCTTTCCCATTCGTCCAGGGTGCATGCCCGATTGACCTGACTTTGCAGTACCTCCCACTGCATTCCTGTCTGTAGCAGCAAATCTCGTCCAGTGTTTCTTCGTAGAAGGGGGATTCAGCGTGGTGGAGTCCTCATCAGCTACAAGGTGCAGCGTCTTCCCGCTGGAGGATTTCAACTTCCAAAATCAAAGTCTGGATGTAGAAATCTTCACCGTGACTTCATCCAGGGGCTCTCCTATGACAGTTCCTCCTCAGATACAGCTGGCTGCTTTGCTCTGCTGAACTTTACTTTCTCAGAGATATTTCTTTGAAATTGCTTCTATGTCCATAGGTAAGAGGAGACCAGGCCCAATACACCTCATGTATCTGAAATGCACTTCATCTTGGTAGGTCATAACTTTCAACTTTGTCCTAGTCGTGCCTGACTAGATATCTGCAATTGACGCTTTATTCTTTTAGGCACTAGTATTTATTAAAACATTTCCAAAATTCATAACTCTGGTTCTATTGATAGGATTTTTTTCTGTTTGGAATCAAGTATTACCCTTTTTTTCTAAATTGCTGTTGGATTTTTCTTATATTGTACTTTCACTTTATTGCTGTTTAAGTGCAGCATAAATACTTTACACATTGCCTTTAAGTTAAGCCTGAACACTTTTGGACTAAACTACCAGAGGATTACATTTTATGACTTTTTGTGGTTCACCCTGACAGGGATTGTGGTTGTTGCTTGATGAGAGCCCACAACCCTTCAACCAATAACCCATCTGCTAACAGGTATGGCCCTGTTTTCAGTCCAGTACTTCTTTCTTTTTTCTTGTCTGCCTTTTGAATTTCAAGTGTTTTAGTTGATTCATCCCTGATCAAAGGGGTACAAGTTCCCAGGAGTCAACCTACCCACTTATCAGCAGTTCCTGCTTGCCCACTGCAAACAATCCCACTGTGCATCTTTTTCCCAAAATTCAAGATGAGGGAAGCCTTCCTCCCTTGTGCACAACTTGTGTGGCAGCCCACAGGTGTGTCCAGGGATATGAGCAGTCGGATCCTCTGTGTCTACTCTAAAGTGGTTCTAGGGACAGCTCCCCTCCTATTGGCACTAGTGCCATCCTTTCCAGGTGAACCAATAGCAGGTCTCACCTTACACCTGCTTGTCAAAGAGCAAGCCACTCCAGGACCCATTGTAAGTTAATAAAGGGGGGGCCATTGACTTTTGGCCTGAGTGTTGCACGCTGCATTTGTTTTAAACTGCGACCGAGGAGACTGAGTCCTGATTTGTCCCAGCTCCGGCTCTCAACATTGTCGCACTACTGCACTTTAATTTGCCCCAAGGAGATAACAACCGGACTACAGCGTCCTTAGCGCCTTGCTGCAGGAGCCTCCCATGACCCATGGAGGACTCGCATCAGGTGGCTCCTATAGCGGGCTGACCTCTTGGGAAGTGGGCGCCGTTGACTTTTGGCCAGAGTGTTGCATGCTGCATTTGTTTTAAACTGAGAGCGGGGAGACTGAGTCCTGATTTGTTCCAGCTCCGGTTCCCAGCATTGTTGCATGACTGCACTATAATTTGCACCGCAGAGATAACAATCGGAATACAGCTCCCACAGCGCCTTGCTGCAGGAGCCACCCACGACGACGGAGAACTCGAGCCAGGTGGCCCATATAGCGGGGATGATCTCTTGCATCGTGGGACGTGTGCGGGACATGCCGGGCAAAGCCTGGGCCAAGGGCCGGCCCGTCGAAGCCCAAAGAAGGCTGGGCTGAGCCACATCTCTTGCCCCTGATATCTGGTATAGGAGGAGGATTTGAAGCATCCCTGGAAGCATTGTTAATATAGATATTTGACCTATATGTTTGATAGAGGATGTATATGTGATATTTTATACCCATCATGTAACAGATTGCAGGGGAGGGTAGTAGGGGGGAGAGATAGTAAGCACCGTGCTCCAAAGTCTCAGGTATTATGTAGTTTTCTTTAATTTTTATTTTCTTTTGATTTTTGGTCATGGGTAAGAGGAAACTACAGAGTAGGAATCCAGTGCATACAGGCAGTAAACCAAAAGGCGATAACAGGACTCTGCTGAAATACCTAACTAGGGCGATTGGAGCTCTTGAAAAACAAATATTGACCGTAGAGGAGTCCTTAAGTAAGGAACCACAGGGCTCCTCTTTAAATGGCAAAGAGACCGATGTACAATATATTGAGACTGGGGAGGCCAGTATCTCAATCAATGTAGATAAGGAGCCTTTGAATGGTTGCATTCAGGCCAATAGAGTCAAGATATTCCTTAGTGATCTAGAGACTGAGTTGCTCCCACCGCCAAAAAGAACCTGTAACTCTAAAACGGTAGAACTATCTGATAATCTACCTCCACTTGTACACCTGGCATCCATTGCAAACAAGCCTAAAGCTAATAAACAGCAGGGGAAAGGTAACCAGTTAAACCATGAAGGCAAAGATAAAGCCTCAAGAAATAAAAACAATGGCAACACCGCCCCTTCTAAGGAAATATTTGGACTAGCAGGCCTGATAACGGATCTTATCCAATATATCAGACAATTGATTGGTACCTTGGAGATATGATTAGATAAAATAGAATCCGGGCTGGAAAACCTTATAGAAAAACAACATTTGACTTGCACAAGGATAGCAACCACTAATCAGAAACCCGAGGTAAGACCTGGTAATGTTTCAAAATCCCCACACCGGGTACCGTTAGTGAGCCCTACAAGTATTGGTAATCAGATTACTGAGAGGCACAAAAATATAGTTTGGCAAGACCAAAGGCTTTATATGAAACTCAGAGAGCTAGAGCACTACCCAAGGAGGTAGAGAAAGACATTTCAGTAGTACAGCATGGTAGCCCCTCGACCAGAGATCTACGATCTAGCCCAGGGTCCCTCAGCTCTAATATATATGGCCGTCCACCTAAATCACAGAATTTGCATTTGTCCCCCGCTGCTCCTTCCCATACAATCATTTTGGCCAATGTCCATCCAGCATCCGAAGAAGTTAATGAAACATGGATCACCCTGAGGAACAGTGCTATACATTGTTTGGGACAAAGAGTAGGTTTTACAAGAGAGATGTTCTCTGCTTTAAAGATGGTAAGACGTGTCCCATGGGTGGGTACAAGCAGGACATTTTTTGGAGGGGATTGTGTAGTTTTGTCTCTGGGGAATCCCCTACTGGTGCCAGAAATAATTTATAGAACCAATGATAATAATAACATGATGGAAGATATACAAGTTCTCCCCTTGGGATATTTTTATCAGCCCAAAACAATTTATAGACCTTCGATCTTGCATTGTTCCTCACACCCCACCATCTTTTTAAATTTCAATCTGGAGGTATCAAACAGATTTGGGCCCCTTCAATCTTTAGATGAAAATTATTGACTACTTGATAGTAGTTGCAACCAATGTTTAGGCAAGATAGAATGACCTACCAAATTACCAGGGAGAGAATTTCAATATGCCATGCAGGAGATTTTAATATGGCGCATAAACAGATAATGAATAGCAGGGGGAAACAGGAAGGCATATGCTCTACCGAAAATGGCACAATAAGCATAGATGCTGAGCAAAGGAAGAAGGTCATGGGCCAGGTACGTCAGATTATCGCTATTGCCAATGAAGGTGTACCTATGGGCATCAGATTGCTCTATTGGAATATAGCTGGTATGCAAACCAAGGTGAATAACCCCATCTGGATGGAATACATCCACAGCTTCGATATTTTATGTTTTCAGGAGACCTGGCTGCTAGAGGAAGTAAATATTGATGGGTATAGGAAATATCATACGCCAGCAATAAGGCCAACCCATGGGAGACATAAAGAAGGCATATGCATATATATCTCTAACTTGTTGGGGGTTCTGAGAATAGAAATGAGCATATCAACCACTTTTTATAAAATTGTTATTGTTTATTTGACTTGTAATATAGCTGTGTATGTTGTTAACTTTTATAATAACACTGAGAGGGGCCAACTGGAGGAGGTTCTAAAATCATGTAGTGAGGAATTGGATAAGATAGGAGCACCAAAAAATTCTGACATGATTATAATCTGGGGAGGTGATTTTAACATAAACTTATGCGTCCAGGCCGGATCTGGGCAGTGTGGCATAGTAAACGAAGAGAATGAACCCATGACTCATTTTACACATACCAATAGGGGAGACAAGTTCAATGATTTAATCTCCACACATGGCCTGGGATTTGCTAACATGTGGTGCTCTTCACCTATGGATTTCGATTACATATTTATCGGCAGAGATAGTAAATCCACAATTGATTTCATAGTAATTCCAATTCCCTATGCTTCTTGGTTTGGAAACTTTGAAATTCACCCCAATGTCCTGAGTGACCATTTGCCCCTAAGTATTAAGCTAACCATATCCAAGCAAGGGGCTTACTTTAATGGTTTGGCATTGACTCAGAAGATCGCCCTATCTTGCCAAAACATTTACTCCCTCCGATGGGGTATGAAGAAACCAGAGGAGCCTAATAAACAGATCATCACGAAAGCATATGATTATATAGTAGAAGGCTTAAAAGAAAACACTACCTTTGATGACACACTAAGGGCCTTTGCCCAAATTACCACCGTGGTTCAAGATTCGCTTACATCGAAGATAAAGGGTGCTCTCACCAAGGAAAATGGCTGGTTTGATTCAAACTGTACTAGGTCCCATACATGAATGAAAATTGCTGTCCATCGAACAGTGAGATACCAGGGGGAAATTAAATAATGTAGGAGGGCATACAACCTTGCCAGAAAGGTACATATGAAAGAACTAAAAGATCAAGCCTGGGATGCTCTTTATGAAGCATTCTTACGTAGGGACTGTACCTTGTTCTGGCAGGGAGTAAACGCCCCGTTCTTTTCCAGTAGAGATTGAGCAAAGATAGAGGTGGCAATTGACGAAACATCATGGATTGATTTTTTTGCTAACGTTTATAGTACTAGGGGGGTGGAAGAAAATTATTCAGCCTCTGAATCCCCCTATGGGGAAGGTTTTGATGACTTCTTGCCAATTGATTGAATATAACACACGAGGAGGTGAGTGTAGCCATCAACGCTAGTAAAGGAGACAAGGCACCAGGTCCCGATGGGGTGCCAATGGATTTATTTAAGTCCATTCCATCTGTATAATCCCCGTTGTTGACTAGGGATCTTGATGCTTGTTGTGCAAGGGGATTTATCAGGACTTGGTCTGTATCTGTGATCATTCCGATCTTTAAAAAGGGAGATTGGAATGATCCAGCCTGCTACCCACCAATATCTCTTTTAGAAGCTTTGGTGAAGGTAGCAGACAGGATTGTTTTGAACAGACTACAAACATGGACCGAGGATAACAACATACTGAGTGCGGTACAATATGGCTTTAGTCAGGGGCTTGGGAGCAATGAACAGGTTTTAAATTTAAGTTTAGTAATACAAGCTAAGGCTGGTAGATTTTATGTAGCTTTCGTACACCTCACGGCCGCATTTGACTGCGTCATACATACCAGACTGTGGCAAATTTTGTCAGATTTAAAGGGCACACTTTTTAAGACAACTGTATTCGGGGGCTAGTGCCAAGGTGAGGTTTGGGCTAAAGGGGGAATGCATGGCGCCATTCCGTGTGGAGAGGAGGGTGAGGCAAGATTGCGTCCTGGCCCTGTTCCTATTCTCCTTATATACCAATGCTTTAGAGGAGGAACTGGTGGCCGGGGCGAGAGACCCCCCTCAGAAGTCAGAAGTCAGAAGAAGATTTATATAGCGCACTACATACCCAGAGGGTCTCAAGGTGCTAAGGAGGGGGGAGGATTACTTGTCAAATATCCACGTTTTAAGTTGCTTTCTGAAAGCTAGGTGGTTCTGGGTAAGGCGAAGGTAAGCGGGGAGTGAGTTCCATGTTTTAGCAGCCAGGTAAGAGAAGGATCTGCCTCCCATGGTGGTCTTGTTGATGCGAGGTACAGTGGCGAGGGCTTGGCTGGAGGAGCGTAGTTAGCGGGAGGGGGTGTAGAAGGACAGTCTTGAATTGAGGCATTCCGGTCCGATGTCGTAAAGTGATTTGTGTGCGTGGGTTAGCAGTCGGAAAGTGATTCTCTTATTGACGGGTAGCCAGTGGAGGTCTTTCAGGTGACCAGAGATGTGTTCGTTGCGTGGGATGTCTAATATGATTCTGGCTGAGGCGTTTTGGATTAGTTGGAGTTTCTTTTGGAGTTTAGCGGTAGTGCCTGCGTAGAGGGTGTTTCCGTAGTCCAGTCGGCTCGTGACTAGAGCGTGGGTGACTGTTTTCCTGGTTTCGGTGGGGATCCATCGAAATGTTTTTTTGAGCATGCGAAGAATGTTGAAGCAGGATGAGGATATGGCGCTGACTTGTCTGTTCATTGAAAGTGAAGAATCCAGGATAACGCCTAGGTTCCGTGCATGGTCTGTCGGGATGGGTGCTTTTCCAAGGGCTTCCGGCCACCAAGAGTCGTCCCATGCGGAGGGGGATGTGCCTAGGATGAGGACTTCTGTTTTATCTGAGTTCAGTTTCAACCGGCTGTGTTTCATCCATTCAGCAACTTCTTTCATTCCTTCGTGTAGGTTAGTTTTGGCGGTGCTGGGGTCCTTGGTGAGAGAAAGGATCAGTTGAGTGTCATCTGCGTAAGAGATGATGTTGAGGTTGTGTTGGCGGGCGATGGTCGCGAGGGGGCTCATGTATACGTTGAAGAGGGTGGGGCTGAGAGAGGATCCTTGTGGTACGCCACAGATGACTTCGGTGGCCTCGGACTTGAATGGTGGAAGGCGGACTCTCTGGGTTCTTCCGGTGAGGAACGAGGTGATCCATTCAAGTGCTTTTCCATGTATTCCGATGTTGCTGAGGCGTTGTAAAAGGGTGCTGTGGCAGACTGTGTCGAATGCTGCAGAGAGGTCGAGGAGGATGAGGGCGACTGTGTCTCCATTGTCCAGTAGAGTTCGAATGTCGTCTGTTGCTGCGATGAGGGCGGTCTCAGTGCTGTGTTTAGCTCGAAGCCAGATTGTGAGGAGTCAAGGGATTTGTTGGCTTCGAGGAAAGCGGCGAGCTGGTTGTTGACAGCTTTCTCGATGACTTTGGCCGGGAATGGAAGGAGCGAGATGGGGCGGTCATTTTTGAGTTCGGTGGGGTCCGCTGTGGGTTTTTTCAGAAGGGCGGTGAGTTCAGCGTGTTTCCAGTTTTCCGGAAAAGTGGCGGAGTTGAAGGAGCAGTTGATGACGTCTCGGAGGTGCGGTGCTATGACGGAGTCTGCTTTGTTGAAGATGTGGTGAGGGCATGGGTCTGTGGGGGATCCTGAGTGGATGGAGTTCATCAGGCGGATGGTGTCCTCAGTGGAGATTGGGTTCCAGTCGTTAAGGGTGTTGGCGGGGGAAGAGTGTTCAGCATGTGGTTGGGTGGGTTGGGCTCCTGGTTGGTTGTCGAAGCTGTTGTGGATGTCTGCAATCTTGTTGTGGAAGAATGAGGCTAGGGAGTCGCAGAGGGCTTGAGAAGGGGTGATGTCGTTGGAGTTGGCCGAGGGATTGGAAAACTCCTTGACGATGTTGAAAAGTTCCTTGCTGTTGTGGGCGTTATTGTCAAGTCGATCCTTGAATGCTGTTTTCTTGGCCTTTCGGATAAGTTGGTGGTGAGTGCGGGTGGCGATTTTGAAGGCGTCCTTGGTGCTGGTGGTTGGGTCTTTTTTCCAAGCTTTTTCCAGGGTGCGGCAGAGTTTCTTGGACTTCTCAAGATCATCGTTGAACCATGAGGCCTTCTTGTTGCCAGGTTTGCTTTGACGTTTTTTCAGTGGTGCTAAGGTGTCGGCGGTGTTGGATAACCATAGGGTGAAGTTGGCGGCGGCTAGGTTTGGGTCCGAGGAGTTGGCTGGGGTGTTTAGAAGGAGCGATGAGGAGATCTGGTCGGTGGTGATTTTGTTCCAGTTTCTTTGCAGAAGTGGTTGGAGGTGGTTGGTGGGTTTGGGCTTGTTGTAGGTGAAGTGAACGCAGCTGTGGTCAGTCCAGAGGAGATCCGTAGTGTGGCTGAAGGAGACATGATTGCTGGAGGTGAAGATGGGGTCAAGTGTGTGACCTGCGATGTGGGTGGGGGAAGTGACCAGTTGTTTAAGTCCGAGGTTGGCGAGGTTGTCCAGGAGGGTGGTGGTGTTGCGGTCGTTGATCTTTTCAAGGTGAAAGTTGAGGTCTCCCAGAAGGATGTATTCTTTGGAGGGGAGCGCGTGTGGAGTGATGAAGTCCGTGATGTCTTCACTGAATTTTGCGCGGGGTCCTGGTGGTCTGTAGAGGAGGGTGCCTCTGAGTGTGGTTTTGGGGTCGATGTGGATCTGGAAGTGAAGGTGTTCGGAGTTGGCGAGGTTGGCGTCCGAGCTGGTCGAGATGCGGATTGATTTCTTATGGACGATAGCGATTCCTCCTCCTGTGTGGCTGGTACGGTCTTTGCGAGTGATCTTATAGTCTTCAGGGATGGCAATGGTGATGTCTGGTGCGGAGGAAGCATTCATCCATGTTTCCGTTAGGAAGGCGATGTCTGGAGAAATGGTGTCTAGTAGATTCCATAGGTCAATGGCGTGCCTGTGGACTGAACGGGTGTTGAGAAGGATGCATTGTAGGTGGTTGGGGTCGGGAGTCAGTGGTGTGGTCGTAGCGGAGGTGTTGTCGGTGCCGCTGAATTTGCAGGAGTAGCAGGAGAAAGGTCCATGGGTTTGTCCAGGGGTGGCTTGGATGCAGGTGGGGGCGCGACCGGGGTTAAGGGCTAGGAGGGTGGCGGCAGCGTAAGTAATGCGGGAGGGCTGGGAGGGGCGAGGGGCAGGGGGTCTGGCGCTGGGCGCGGTCCAGGCGCGGACGGGCGTAGACGGGCTTACCTTTGGCGCACCTTCGGCGTGTACGTAGCGCGTGGACGCTGCGCGTGGGGGCATTTGGCCATAAATGGATAGTGGAGGGGCGAGGGCGCTTCAGCTGGGAGGCGGGGCGGGCTCAGTAAGCACAACAACAACAACAGGGACAAAATGGAGGGGGGAGCAGGGCAGGGCGCCGGGGGTATATCGCGCTAAAATGCACTTACAAAGCTGAAATAATACAGGCAGGCGAGGCAAGCACAAACTCAAAAGCAGGCGACAAAATAAACAGTGGCAGAGTAACAGCGCTAGTCAGCACAGCTTCTACGATACCGTGTTTCGGCAGCCTCGGCAGTGAGACAGGGGAGCGAACCACTCAGGGCAGAGGCGATGAGGGGTCACAGCGCTGCGAGGATCGAGGGCGCCGTAAATAGGGAGTGGGAGGGTGCTTCAGCTGGGAGGCGGGGCGGGCTCAGTAAGCACAACAACAGGGACAAAATGGAGGGGGGAGCAGGGCAGGGCGCCGGGGGTATATCGCGCTAAAATGCACTTACAAAGCTGAAATAATACAGGCAGGCGAGGCAAGCACAAACTCAAAAGCAGGCGACAAAATAAACAGTGGCAGAGTAACAGCGCTAGTCAGCACAGCTTCTACGATACCGTGTCTCGGCAGCCTCGGCAGTGAGACAGGGGGGCGAACCACTCAGGGCAGAGGCGATGAGGGGTCACAGCGCTGCGAGGATCGAGGGCGCCGTAAATATGTAGTGGGAGGGCGCTTCAGCTGGGAGGCGGGGCGGGCTCAGTAAGCACAACAACAACAACAGGGACAAAATGGAGGGGGGAGCAGGGCAGGGCGCCGGGGGTATATCGCGCTAAAATGCACTTACAAAGCTGAAATAATACAGGCAGGCGAGGCAAGCACAAACTCAAAAGCAGGCGACAAAATAAACAGTGGCAGAGTAACAGCGCTAGTCAGCACAGCTTCTACGATACCGTGTCTCGGCAGCCTCGGCAGTGAGACAGGGGAGCGAACCACTCAGGGCAGAGGCGATGAGGGGTCACAGAGCTGCGAGGATCGAGGGCGCCGTAAATAGGTAGTGGGAGGGCGCTTCAGCTGGGAGGCGGGGCGGGCTCAGTAAGCACAACAACAACAACAGGGACAAAATGGAGGGGGGAGCAGGGCAGGGCGCCGGGGGTATATCGCGCTAAAATGCACTTACAAAGCTGAAATAATACAGGCAGGCGAGGCAAGCACAAACTCAAAAGCAGGCGACAAAATAAACAGTGGCAGAGTAACAGCGCTAGTCAGCACAGCTTCTACGATACCGTGTCTCGGCAGCCTCGGCAGTGAGACAGGGGAGCGAACCACTCAGGGCAGAGTTGATGAGGGGTCACAGCGCTGCGAGGATCGAGGGCGCCGTAAATAGGTAGTGGGAGGGCGCTTCAGCTGGGAGGCGGGGCGGGCTCAGTAAGCACAACAACAACAACAGGGACAAAATGGAGGGGGGAGCAGGGCAGGGCGCCGGGGGTATATCGCGCTAAAATGCACTTACAAAGCTGAAATAATACAGGCAGGCGAGGCAAGCACAAACTCAAAAGCAGGCGACAAAATAAACAGTGGCAGAGTAACAGCGCTAGTCAGCACAGCTTCTACGATACCCTGTCTCGGCAGCCTCGGCAGTGAGACAGGGGAGCGAACCACTCAGGGCAGAGGCGATGAGGGGTCACAGCGCTGCGAGGATCGAGGGCGCCGTAAATAGGTAGTGGGAGGGCGCTTCAGCTGGGAGGCGGGGCGGGCTCAGTAAGCACAACAACAACAACAGGGACAAAATGGAGGGGGGAGCAGGGCAGGGCGCCGGGGGTATATCGCGCTAAAATGCACTTACAAAGCTGAAATAATACAGGCAGGCGAGGCAAGCACAGACTCAAAAGCAGGCGACAAAATAAACAGTGGCAGAGTAACAGCGCTAGTCAGCACAGCTTCTACGATACCGTGTCTCGGCAGCCTCGGCAGTGAGACAGGGGGGCGAACCACTCAGGGCAGAGGCGATGAGGGGTCACAGCGCTGCGAGGATCGAGGGCGCCGTAAATATGTAGTGGGAGGGCGCTTCAGCTGGGAGGCGGGGCGGGCTCAGTAAGCACAACAACAACAACAGGGACAAAATGGAGGGGGGAGCAGGGCAGGGCGCCGGGGGTATATCGCGCTAAAATGCACTTACAAAGCTGAAATAATACAGGCAGGCGAGGCAAGCACAAACTCAAAAGCAGGCGACAAAATAAACAGTGGCAGAGTAACAGCGCTAGTCAGCACAGCTTCTACGATACCGTGTCTCGGCAGCCTCGGCAGTGAGACAGGGGAGCGAACCACTCAGGGCAAAGGCGATGAGGGGTCACAGCGCTGCGAGGATCGAGGGCGCCGTAAATAGGTAGTGGGAGGGCGCTTCAGCTGGGAGGCGGGGCGGGCTCAGTAAGCACAACAACAACAACAGGGACAAAATGGAGTTGGGAGCAGGGCAGGGCGCCGGGGGTATATCGCGCTAAAATGCACTTACAAAGCTGAAATAATACAGGCAGGCGAGGCAAGCACAAACTCAAAAGCAGGCGACAAAATAAACAGTGGCAGAGTAACAGCGCTAGTCAGCACAGCTTCTACGATACCGTGTCTCGGCAGCCTCGGCAGTGAGACAGGGGAGCGAACCACTCAGGGCAGAGGTGATGAGGGGTCACAGCGCTGCGAGGATCGAGGGCGCCGTAAATAGGTAGTGGGAGGGCGCTTCAGCTGGGAGGCGGGGCGGGCTCAGTAAGCACAACAACAACAACAGGGACAAAATGGAGGGGGGAGCAGGGCAGGGCGCCGGGGGTATATCGCGCTAAAATGCACTTACAAAGCTGAAATAATACAGGCAGGCGAGGCAAGCACAAACTCAAAAGCAGGCGACAAAATAAACAGTGGCAGAGTAACAGCGCTAGTCAGCACAGCTTCTACGATACCGTGTCTCGGCAGCCTCTGCAGTGAGACAGGGGAGCGAACCAATCCAATAGTATCTCTTCTCTATGCGGATGACGTGGGGCTGATGGCCAGAACACAATTGGGCCTACAGTGAGCCCTCGCCACGTACATCAGTTTTATGGACAGCCGAGGATTAAGATTAAATGTCAAAAAAACATTTGTAATGCCATGCGTAAAGGAGAAAAGTAAATGTAGTAGTCTGTCAGTTGCGAAAGACAGGATAGATTCTACCAATACGTTCACCTATCTGGGCGTTGTATTTGAGCGTACCTGTTCGTGGGGAGCGGCGATCATGAGTCGATGCCTCCTTTTTAGGAGATCAGTAATGGCAGTGATTAATTTTGCAAATAAACTAGGCAAAAGGCCCCCAAGGATTCTCCTCAAAATTTATCAAAGAAAGTGCATTAGTATTGAAAGGTTTGGGTCTGGAATTTGGGGTTTTCATGACGTCTCACCAATTCAAGTAATAGAAAATATATTTTTAAGAATTATTTTACTGGTTCTACAAAGTTCCCCAGTTTTTAATTGTCATAGTGAATTGGGGATCTCATATATTTTGGATTTGATTAGCATGCAACCTCTTTTATTGTGGCATCGAGTCTGGACATCTACCAGCACAGGATTGAACAGGGATATTATTAGGGACACAATGAAATTGGATTGCGTCTCTAGGGTAAGCTGGATCAATTATATCAGGAAATTTTTATTAGACATTGATCATTACAATTTTTATATAATTCCTGAAACTATGAATTCCATTTCAAGGAAAGATTTAAATTATTATGTATGACACATTTAGAGTACCTCAGAGTTGTACAGGAAATGAACAAAAGTACTGTGATTCAGCACCAATTGACAATAGTAACCTACTGTATACAACCATATCTGGTCCGGTGCATAGGAGGGTATGACAGATACATTCTTACAAGGTTTAGGTTTGATTGTTTCCATCGTTTGGTCAGCTTTCCAGCTGTCAATGACTGGTCTAGAAATTTATGTCACTGTCCATGTGATAATATTTCAAATCAATCAACTATACACATGATTCTCTTTTGTAAAATGTATTGTAATGAAAGAACTAGATAGATTCTGCCATTTTTAAAGCAAGGGGGTCGGAGGCAGTGCCGTCCGGCCTATTTATATTTACAATTATTGGAAAATGTGTATTGTAAGTCCATCATGACTGACTTCCTGAAAAGCATAATGAGGAAAAGAAAAAGCATAACTGTGTAATAATGTGTATTATCACTTTTGCATTTTTAGATTGATAAAAACCTGATATAAATGTTTTAAAATATAATCTGCCTAGGCAATTCTGTCGAATGAATTATTAATTATAACAAATGTTTAAACTGTGACTTTTATGATTTTAACATGTTTTGAAATCAAATAAAGTTTATTCTGATTCTGAATAGAAAATAATAAAAAATAAAAATAAAGGTTATGGTTCTACTCCAGCTGTCCTGAGAGAATAATACCTCTTTGCACCCAGGCCATTTGCTCTGCTTTGGGATTCAACTTTACCAAATGTATAATCTGTACATTTTCTAATATTCTGTGGAGGTGAAAGTAGCTTTTGAGGCTTAGTTACTTAAGGAACATGAAAATGTTATTTTTGTGCAGGTTCCAGTGCTTTATATAAGGCACCCTGCTTTGTGAGCAGCACGGTTTACTTAAGGTTGAGATGTTAATATTTTTTAAAAAGGGTTTCCCCATGTCAAAAAGGGTTGTTTCAACACATTTGACAGCTAGATTTAGCTGAAGTCAGGCCACACATGGTATGCCTACATCATATTTTCAAGGCCCACTCAGTGTATGCCACAATAGCTACTGCAGTTCACAAGTGGCATTTAACTTTCAGACCATTGGTACATTTCTACACCATATATTAGGTACTGATAGGAAGCAGAAAAAGTTAATTATGGGTAGGAAAATTCAACCATGTTTATGGGTAAGCACAGGCACTTTACTCCTGTAAGGCAAGGGTAAGGTCAGGGGTGGGCTGAGCCCACGTTGTTGCACTATGCAGAATGTAGGAGAGTAGGGTCTGCAATCCTATGATCACCCAGATTTTTTTGCTTTTGTTTCACTGGTTTACGACTTTCTCTGGCTGTGGGCCTGCCAATCAGACCCACAGCCTGGCTGTTCTCTTTCTAAATTACGAGATGTACCCTAGGTGCATTTACCAATTGGTACTGGGCCACCTTATCAGACCCTGTAACTCAGGGCATAGGTGTACCCAGGGCCGCCAGGGGCTGCAGCATGTATTATGCCACCCCTGGCTGGCCTCCTAAATTTGACACAACTGGCTGCATGACAGCTTGGGCGAAGTCGTGTAATCACCCTTTGCTTTAGATATAGTAGCCCTATATCTAACCCTCCAATGGACACCCGAGTTCCTATCAGTCACTCCTATGGCAGGCCTTGACAATCCTGAAGGCAGAGTGCATGGGCTCGTGTGAACTAAGCTCTGGCCCGAGCCGAGCCCGGTTGCAGCTTGCGGAATCAAGACCCAATGGCTGTTCCATGATAACGCGTACCATATCGGTAACTTCGGTGTCGCGTTATCAAGACATGTCGAGTAAGGTGTCATACGAATCGGGATGCTGCCCTCTCACCAACTCTGGCGACGAGGTTAGCATTCCGCCCTTCTAGAGGGACACGACATGTACGTAACTGTGAACCCCGGTTAAAGTTAACTAAAGCCTCAGCTCCACAAAATGGATGCTGCCACCACAGACACGAGTCTGACCTCCTGCTGCTGGGAGTCCTTCCAGCGAGGAGCACTTGGACAAAGGGTTTCCTGTCAAGGGCGGTGTTCGCACCGTCCCAGACAGGGTTTGTGTATTCTGGGTAGGTAGGGCTTTTGCGAGAAGGTGACTGCGGAGTGGCACCCCGGTGCTCACTACGCATCTGCCGGTTAGAACCAGTTCCAGGGGCGACAGCCCTGGCCTGGGGAAAGTCCGGCAGGGGAGAGGGGTGTAACTACCCCCCTTCCTGGTCCCACCCTTAGGGCAGGACCTAGTCATGTACCCACCCCTTTCTTTAGGATAAAGGCCGGAGCGGGGACCCTTCCAAATTAGATCATCTTTGAATCAAGAATACTTTCTACGAAAGGACTTCAAGACTCTTCTCAAGATTTCTCCCTTGTGGCTAAGGAGTAGTCACCCTGCATCAGCGGGCACCATCTAAGAACTCTGCGGTTTGCTGTAAGTCCTTCCTCAAGGAATCCGACGGCCCAGCTCGACGAGAACCGGCTTCCCTGGCACCTCTGACCTCTACCCACGTCATCAGCTCAGCTGTGATCTGTGGGTGCGACGAGACCTCGAGGGACCGGCCATCATCAGAACCTGCACGCTCTTAAAAACCAGCACGACCATCGAGGTAACTCTCTGGTGAGTGCTCTGGGGTCCGAGAAGCCCCGACCCTGAGCCGCTCCAGCACCGAAGTGCAGTCTCCCAGCATCTCCACGATCTGCGTGGGGCCCTTCTGCTCGCTGCTCAGCACGTTGTCTGGTCACTAGCCGCTGGCTTGTGTCCTTCTGTGACGACATCCGAAAATCAACACTGCCGGTCTGGTTGCTCCAGACTGGCCCTTGCTTCCATCTTTTCGAGAAGCACCCCGGACCCTCCTGGTCCACTCAAGACGCCGACAGCGACATCCGTCGTGGGACAGCTCGCACCTCCACCGTGGTCGCCGACAACGCCTCCTGGTCCGTGAGACTGCAGAGCCTAGCGTCGCCCACTCACCTGGTCGAGGTGACGGCCAACCGGTGCCTTCCTGGTACCCTCTGACTACTGGCTAGTAGTACGAACTTGGTCCCCTCTGCTTTCAGGTTTCATCAATCTCCGATCCAGGCTTGGATCTCTACGAACTATTCATCACTGGTCGTCGGCCAGCAACTCCTTTCCTTCCGGCTCCTGGCTCGTCAGCGAAGACCCCGACGCCTGTAAGACTTGCAGCCGCAGCCCTCGTGGCTAGGTAACTCGGCACTTCGGTGCCTGCATAGCCTCCTTACTCTAGGGTCCCGAGTCCCTCGCTTCCGACTTGCCTTAACCTTTCCGTGTCCCCGGACACTTGTTTTAAACTGTGCACTTGAAGTATTTGCTAAAGAGATTTGGTTTGTGCTTAGTACCCTGTCCTCATAAAGAGTACAGGGCTGTTGTGATTCTTAATAAATATACTGTTTATTTTCATAACACTTGTGTGGTGTCCTTTCACTGGGTGTTCAAGGGGTACATGTGTGGTAAACAGCTGGCTTAACGCGCCCTCTCGAGTCTTTAGCCTTAGACTGCTCGTATCCACGCTACTAGGATAGCTGGTCTATAGGTTGACTTACAACCAAACACCATAAGGGTCGTTGGAACGATACATAGCGGTCGCTAGAATAGCGAACGTTGCATATCGGGCCAACTTCTCACATTGGTGAGCAGCGGTTGGGATTTGAGCTTGCTGTTGTTTTACCACACGTATCCTAAGAATATCTTGTTGAAAGATCACACAAGTACTGTTAGTACATATAACTAAAGCTTAGAATACTCTGAGTTCTACTGAACCAGCTGTTGTAGCTCCTCAAGGCTTAGCACACCTTGGCTACAGCTCTTAGCAAGGGAAAAGTAGGTAAACACATAGTGTAGGTAGGTGCATCACTTACACCACACTAGAAACAGTATGTCGGACAAAGGAGGAAACTCTGAGTCTCCCCTTGTGTCAGTTGACCCTCCACAGGTCATCCCGTCAAGATATACTGCGCTTAACTTCCATGAGTTACGACAAGTATGTACCTCTAGGAAGATTAAGCAAGGGGCTAACCCCACCACCTCCTTTCTGATTGGTCTCCTAGAGACTTATGATGCCAGAAAGGCTGAGAAGCTTCTTAGCCCTTCTAATCCAGAAGGAGGCATGCCTCCCCTCGAGGGAACCCGGGACGATCCTGACCTCATTCACCTCGCAACTGAGAACGAAGATGGCGAGGAGGATGAGGATGAGGATCTCTCTGGGGACGAGGCAGATAAGGGACAGGTAGAAGTCGTCAGACTGACACGGTCCAACTTAAGCAGACATGATAGTGGTACTGGGGGACCCCCGGCGCTACTGTCAGGTGCGCTTAACATTGGGAATGGACGAGTTAGGTCTCTATCAAGAGGCTCTAACAGATCCGTTCGAACCAATGGCTCTCGCAACTCTTCTCAAAGAGGGATGACGTCCCCTCAGAGGAGAGTGTACGAAGCTAAGGAAAGGGCAGCTAATCTGAGGATCGAAAGGGAAGAACTTGCCCTGGCCAAAGAAAAGCTTGCTTTTGCTAGAGAGCAACAGTTAAGTGGGGCAGTCCCCACTGGTGGCAGCAATGTACCTAGTAATAGGGAAAAGAGTTTCGATACGAAACACCTTGGGAAGATAGTGCCCCCCTTTAAACAAGGGGACGACATCCACAAATGGATTACTGCTTTGGAGAGGGCCTGCACTGTGCAAGGTGTTCCCCAGAGTCAGTGGGCAGCTATCTTGTGGCTCTCCTTTGAAGGTAAAGGAAGAGACAAGCTTCTCACCACAAGGGTAGAGGACGCTAACAATTACCAAGTCTTGAAGAATACACTCGTTGAAGGGTTCGGCCTAACCACTGAGCAGTACAGGGTGCTGTTCAGGGATACCCAGAAAACGCAGACTCAAGACTGGTCTGATTTTGTCGATTGTGCCACTAAGGCTTTTGAGGGCTGGTTGCTGGGCAGTAAGGTTACTGATTACAAAGGATTGTACAATTTGATGATGAGAGAACAAATTTTAAACAATTGTCAGAACCAGTTGTTGCATCAGCATCTTGTCGACTCGGATCTGACCTCTCCCCAAGAATTGGGGCAGAAGGCAGACAAATGGGTTCGTACGAGAGTTAAACAGAACCAGGGCCAGAATCAAGGTGGTCAGAAGAAAGCAGACCAGAAGGGTAAAGATTCAAAGGGGGAACAAAATGACCAGAAGTCTTCGACAGGTCCCCAACAACCCAAAGAGGGTGGGGGTCAGGCTCCCCAAAAGAAGAAAGAAGGCCAATCCAAGCGATGGTGCCAGTACTGTAAAAGTAAATCTCACTGGTTTAGTGAGTGCACCAAGAAAGGAGGAGGGCAGACTCCTGCCACTGCAGCCCCTAAGGCACCTGTGCCCCCTAGTACAGTCAGCAGTGGTAGTGCGCCTCCCAAGGGTTTAGTAGGGTTAACCCTGGGTTCTGAGGGGCGTGACAACTTAGTTGGCACACTCACTCAGGCTGTCCTTGTCAGTACAGGGGACGTGGACGTGTCCCCTGACGTAAGCCCCAATACTTTGGGCAAATACAGACAGACGCCTTTCATAAATGGAAAGATGGCTCAGGCCTATAGGGACACTTGTGCCAGCGTCACCATGGTGACGCCTAACTTTGTGGACCCTGGACAGATCATGCCAGGTACAGAATTCCTGGTGACCAATGCAAGCAATGTCACTACCAATCACAGTATGGCAATTGTAGCTTTCTCCTGGGGAGGGGTAACTGGCCAAAAGAAGGTTGTAGTTAGTCCAGACCTCCCAGTGGATTGTTTGTTGGGCAATGATTTGGAGTCGTCACAATGGTCAGAAGTGGAGCACCGGACTCACATGGAAATGTTAGGTTTGCCAGCACATGTGTTCGCTGTGACTAGGTCACAGGTCAGGAAATGCCCCACTGAACAGGTGCTGGATCCTGGAACAACGGACCAGACACCTCCCAAGAAAAAGAGCAGTAGGGTTAAGGCTGCGCCTTCCCCCTTGCCCCAGGTCGAGGATCAAGTCTCAGAGGAGGCTGACCTACAGGAATTGAGGGAAACTGAGCCGAGAGAGTTCGAACTTGATCAAGTTGAATTCTTGGGCTCAGGGGGACCCTCAAGGGAAGATCTGGGGAAGGACCAGTTAGACTGCCCTTCTCTTGAACCCCTCAGACAGCAGGCTGCTGCTGAGGCTGCTGGGAACGCCACAGGTACCCACAAGGTATACTGGGAAGATGGACTCCTGTACACTGAGTCAAGAGACCCCAAGCCTGGCATGACCAGGAGGCTGGTCGTCCCCTTGTCTCAGCGTGGTTTCCTACTTACCTTGGCCCACGAGATTCCCTTAGCAGGTCACTTAGGCCAGACGAAAACGTGGGACAGGCTTGTCTCGCACTTTCACTGGCCTCACATGAACGAAGATACCAAGGAGTTTTGCCGCTCCTGTGTCACTTGCCAAGCCAGTGGTAAGTCAGGTGGCACGACAAAGGCCCCCCTTATACCAATGCCTGTGGTGGCGGTGCCCTTTGAACGGGTGGGGATCGACATCGTCGGTCCCATGGAACCACCGACAGCATCAGGGCACAAGTTTATACTGGTGGTAGTGGATCGTGCCACCAGGTATCCTGAAGCTATTCCCCTTAGGACCACTACAGCACCTGTTGTGGCAAGAGCCCTAGTTGGAGTATTCTCCAGAGTGGGCTTCCCTAAGGAGGTCGTCTCCGACAGAGGTGCAAACTTTATGTCGAGCTACTTAACTGCTATGTGGAAGGAATGTGGTGTCAACTACAAGTTCACTACACCCTATCATCCACAATGCAATGGGCTTGTTGAGAGATTCAACAGGACCCTAAAAGGGATGATTCATGGACTACCGGAAAAGCTTCGGCGTAGATGGGACGTCCTGATCCCCTGCCTCTTGTTCGCCTACAGAGAAGTCCCACAGAAGGGGGTTGGCTACAGCCCTTTTGAACTTTTGTACGGGCATCCTGTAAGAGGACCCCTGTGTTTGGTGAAGGAAGGATGGGAGAGACCTCTCAAAAAGCCTGCAACCAACATAGTGGACTATGTGCTCGGCCTCCGCTCGCGGATGGCTGAATACATGGAAAAGGCATCCGAAAACCTTAAGGCCAGCCAAGAACTCCAAAAAGCTTGGCATGACCAAAAGGCTGTCTTGACTGTTTACCAGCCCGGACAGAAAGTGTGGGTGTTGGAGCCAGTGGCCCCAGCAGCACTCAAGGACAAATGGTCCGGGCCCCACACCATCCTGGAGAAAAAGGGAGAGGTCACCTACCTGGTCGACCTGGGAACTCCCCGGAGCCCCCACAGGGTGCTTCATGTCAACAGGCTAAAAGCATATGTCGACAGGAAGGACATGAGTTTGCTCATGGCCCTAGATGAGGGACAGGAAGAGGAGAGTGACCCTCTCCCCGACCTGCTCTCTCAGAATCCTGACGATGGCTCGGTAGATGGTGTTGTCTTTTGTGGCAGCCTCTCCGAACATCAACAGAGCGACTGTAAACAGGTTCTTCAGTCGTTCCGACATCTGTTTTCTCTGACACCCAGTCAGACCGATTGGTGCACCCATGAGGTCGACACTGGTGACAGCTTGCCCGTAAAGAGTAAAATCTACAGGCAGCCTGATCACGTTAGAGACTGCATCAAAAGTGAAGTGCAGAAAATGTTGGAGCTGGGAGTCATTGAACCCTCGGATAGCCCTTGGGCTAGTCCCGTAGTTCTAGTGCCGAAACCTCACACCCAGGGTGGTAAGAGAGAGATGAGGTTTTGCGTAGACTACAGGGGTCTCAATGCAGTCACTAAGACTGACGCCCACCCAATACCAAGGGCAGACGAGCTTATCGATAGATTGGCTTCGGCCAACTACTTAAGTACGTTTGACCTGACAGCTGGGTATTGGCAAATCAGGTTAGCTGAGGACGCCAAGCCTAAAACCGCGTTTTCAACCCCTGGTGGGCATTATCAGTTCGTGGTGATGCCCTTTGGTCTGAAAAATGCACCTGCCACCTTCCAACGGTTGGTGAATCACGTCCTTACTGGGCTGGATGACTTCTGTGCGGCGTATCTTGACGATATTGCTGTCTTTAGCTCCACCTGGGAGGATCACCTGGTCCACCTGCGGAAGACGTTAGAGGCACTGCAAGCAGCAGGTCTCACTATCAAGGCCACCAAGTGCCAGATAGGGCAGACACAGGTTGTATACCTGGGCCACCTTGTAGGTGGAGGTCAGGTTCAGCCACTGGAGAGCAAGATACAGTCAATCAGGGACTGGGCTCCTCCAACCACCCAGACTCAGGTTCGAGCTTTCTTGGGCCTGACTGGTTACTACAGGAAGTTTGTCAGGAACTATGGTTCCATCGTGACACCATTAAATGAACTGACAAGTAAGAAAATGCCAAAAAAGGTTCAGTGGACAGCGAGCTGTCAAAAAGCATTCGATGACCTAAAGCAGGCCATGTGCACGGCGCCTATCCTCAAGAGTCCGGACTACTCCAAACCATTCATTGTCCAAACAGATGCTTCTGAGTTGGGTGTGGGAGCTGTTCTTTCTCAACTGAATTTTGATGGTCAAGACCAGCCCATTGCTTTTATAAGCAGACGGCTGACCCCTAGAGAGAAGAATTGGTCAGCTATTGAGAGGGAGGCCTTTGCTGTGGTTTGGGCCCTGAAGAAGCTGAGGCCATACTTGTTTGGCACTCACTTCAAGATTCAGACCGACCATAAGCCCCTCTTGTGGCTAAATCAGATGAAGGGTGAAAACCCCAAACTGCTTAGGTGGTCCATTTCCCTACAGGGGATGGACTTCACAGTGGAACATAGACCTGGTACTGATCATGGCAATGCTGATGGGCTCTCCAGATATTTCCACTTAGAACAAGAAGACTCACCTGGTCAAGGTTAGCTAGTTGTTCCGACGTTTGGGGGGGGGTCATGTAGGAGAGTAGGGTCTGCAATCCTATGATCACCCAGATTTTTTGCTTTTGTTTCACTGGTTTACGACTTTCTCTGGCTGTGGGCCTGCCAATCAGACCCACAGCCTGGCTGTTCTCTTTCTAAATTACGAGATGTACCCTAGGTGCATTTACCAATTGGTACTGGGCCACCTTATCAGACCCTGTAACTCAGGGCATAGGTGTACCCAGGGCCGCCAGGGGCTGCAGCATGTATTATGCCACCCCTGGCTGGCCTCCTAAATTTGACACAACTGGCTGCATGACAGCTGGGGCGAAGTCGTGTAATCACCCTTTGCTTTAGATATAGTAGCCCTATATCTAACCCTCCAATGGACACCCGAGTTCCTATCAGTCACTCCTATGGCAGGCCTTGACAATCCTGAAGGCAGAGTGCATGGGCTCGTGTGAACTAAGCTCTGGCCCGAGCCGAGCCCGGTTGCAGCTTGCGGAATCAAGACCCAATGGCTGTTCCATGATAACGCGTACCATATCGGTAACTTCGGTGTCGCGTTATCAAGACATGTCGAGTAAGGTGTCATACGAATCGGGATGCTGCCCTCTCACCAACTCTGGCGACGAGGTTAGCATTCCGCCCTTCTAGAGGGACACGACATGTACGCAACTGTGAACCCCGGTTAAAGTTAACTAAAGCCTCAGCTCCACAAAATGGATGCTGCCACCACAGACACGAGTCTGACCTCCTGCTGCTGGGAGTCCTTCCAGCGAGGAGCACTTGGACAAAGGGTTTCCTGTCAAGGGCGGTGTTCGCACCGTCCCAGACAGGGTTTGTGTATTCTGGGTAGGTAGGGCTTTTGCGAGAAGGTGACTGCGGAGTGGCACCCCGGTGCTCACTACGCATCTGCCGGTTAGAACCAGTTCCAGGGGCGACAGCCCTGGCCTGGGGAAAGTCCGGCAGGGGAGAGGGGTGTAACTACCCCCCTTCCTGGTCCCACCCTTAGGGCAGGACCTAGTCATGTACCCACCCCTTTCTTTAGGATAAAGGCCGGAGCGGGGACCCTTCCAAATTAGATCATCTTTGAATCAAGAATACTTTCTACGAAAGGACTTCAAGACTCTTCTCAAGATTTCTCCCTTGTGGCTAAGGAGTAGTCACCCTGCATCAGCGGGCACCATCTAAGAACTCTGCGGTTTGCTGTAAGTCCTTCCTCAAGGAATCCGACGGCCCAGCTCGACGAGAACCGGCTTCCCTGGCACCTCTGACCTCTACCCACGTCATCAGCTCAGCTGTGATCTGTGGGTGCGACGAGACCTCGAGGGACCGGCCATCATCAGAACCTGCACGCTCTTAAAAACCAGCACGACCATCGAGGTAACTCTCTGGTGAGTGCTCTGGGGTCCGAGAAGCCCCGACCCTGAGCCGCTCCAGCACCGAAGTGCAGTCTCCCAGCATCTCCACGATCTGCGTGGGGCCCTTCTGCTCGCTGCTCAGCACGTTGTCTGGTCACTAGCCGCTGGCTTGTGTCCTTCTGTGACGACATCCGAAAATCAACACTGCCGGTCTGGTTGCTCCAGACTGGCCCTTGCTTCCATCTTTTCGAGAAGCACCCCGGACCCTCCTGGTCCACTCAAGACGCCGACAGCGACATCCGTCGTGGGACAGCTCGCACCTCCACCGTGGTCGCCGACAACGCCTCCTGGTCCGTGAGACTGCAGAGCCTAGCGTCGCCCACTCACCTGGTCGAGGTGACGGCCAACCGGTGCCTTCCTGGTACCCTCTGACTACTGGCTAGTAGTACGAACTTGGTCCCCTCTGCTTTCAGGTTTCATCAATCTCCGATCCAGGCTTGGATCTCTACGAACTATTCATCACTGGTCGTCGGCCAGCAACTCATTTCCTTCCGGCTCCTGGCTCGTCAGCGAAGACCCCGACGCCTGTAAGACTTGCAGCCGCAGCCCTCGTGGCTAGGTAACTCGGCACTTCGGTGCCTGCATAGCCTCCTTACTCTAGGGTCCCGAGTCCCTCGCTTCCGACTTGCCTTAACCTTTCCGTGTCCCCGGACACTTGTTTTAAACTGTGCACTTGAAGTATTTGCTAAAGAGATTTGGTTTGTGCTTAGTACCCTGTCCTCATAAAGAGTACAGGGCTGTTGTGATTCTTAATAAATATACTGTTTATTTTCATAACACTTGTGTGGTGTCCTTTCACTGGGTGTTCAAGGGGTACATGTGTGGTAAACAGCTGGCTTAACGCGCCCTCTCGAGTCTTTAGCCTTAGACTGCTCGTATCCACGCTACTAGGATAGCTGGTCTATAGGTTGACTTACAACCAAACACCATAAGGGTCGTTGGAACGATACATAGCGGTCGCTAGAATAGCGAACGTTGCATATCGGGCCAACTTCTCACACAGAATTCCATGGAGGTGCATAAAAACTCCATGGAATTCCACACAGTTCCACGCTGCCCTAGTCCACAGTCCACACCTGCCTAATGAGAGGGTGGTGGAAATAATAAAGGTTTGTTTAGTCACTGCCATGCCTGCCTAATTAAGGGGAAATAATGTTTGCATTTGTAACACTAATAAAAAATGAAAGACCTGCCTGCAAAAGTCATTAGAATAACATCCCACATATATCGGCACAGAGCATAGCCTAGGGGAAGGAGAAATTAAACATACGCACTTTGTTTAACTGAGAAAGCCTCCTGCCTCAGAAAAGAAAACATGGGCTTACTTATCCATTCAAATTACCTTGTTGTTGTTGATGCCCTGCGACCCACCCCAAGTATATAGGCAATGCCCAGCCAGCCCAGCAGACAGAGTAGGGCAAAGCAGAGAAGGGCACGGGTGACGGATTGTACCTCCTCCTCTCCTGACCTTCACATGGTGCGGACTACGAAGTGACTCCGGAACTCCCTCATCCAGGCCACGCCTGCGAGGTGGAGCAGGAAGTGAGCATGGCACAGGGCAAAAGGCGAAAGAAGCCAACAACCAATTACAACCGGGCGGGGTAGCCAGCGCCTCCATGGCGACCGCCACACTTTAACCAACCCTTCTGTCTTGTCTGTCATTCCTGTGCACAACTTTAAGCGGTAAACAGTACACTCTACTCAGCCGGTGTTGGGCAGAGTTTTGCTTAACTCCACATTCAAAACTTTGAGCGCCAAATGGACAAAACTCCATGAACTCCTCCAGTGGAGCAGAGCTCACCGCCAACCCTTAGGTAAGGTGCACAGAGTTCTAAATCCAGCAAACAGTTAAGGAAAACATTGGGGGAGATCACACAAACACAAGATGTATAAAGAAAATCTAGTGGGAAGAAGGAAAAAGGGGTAGCAAACCTTTAACTTGCTCATCTAAAAAAAAACATTCAAGTATAATTGTGTCAGTTACCAATACTTTTGAACAAAGAGTGATCCATGTCAAATATATAAGCACAATATTTATGAAATACTATACACTGCTATTTACAAGAGAAAACCCAAACTGAAGAAGTTAAGACAAGTGCTTTTCTCAAAGTGCTTAATACTCATACTTTTCAGTAAAGGTTTCATGAATTCATGGATAGGCTTTTGCATTGGCATTTGTGTTGCCATAACTTTACATTTTGTACAATCCACCTACTGAATTTTTTCTTTTTTCTCTAAGGTTAAAATAATTTTTCCTTGTGGAAAAGTCTACTCCCCTCCCTCTCCTCCTACCCTGACATGAAGTTTTGGGGGTATTCCACTCCTCTTCCCATACAATAAAGAAAAATTTGGAATTTAGGGCAATATGTAGGTAAAAGTGAAATTCCGAATTCTAAATACCGAATTTTACCGATTCGGTATTGAGAATTCGGAATTTCCGATGTAGGTAAAATATAGGTATTTTTTACCGATTTGTTAATAATCGGAAAAAACATTACTGAATCCTTAATACTAAGTATGGGCGCATTTTGCGAATTCGCGATCTGAGAATTTGCAGATTTGCGAATTCCCAATCCGCAAAATTCACGAATTCGCGCAAATTTGCGGATTTTTAATTTTTGCGTGTTAGCGGGTGTTCGCGGTGAGCTTTGCGTGTTCGCTGGGCGCTTTGCGTGTGCACAGGTTTTTTTTTTGCCTGGTTCATCACTGCCACCCTCTCGTTTTTTATGCCCTTCTGCCCTCTGTACCACTTGTTTTTGTGCCTTTCTGCCCTCTGCCCCACTCTTGTTTGTGCCCTTTTGCCCTCTGCCCCACTGGTTTCTGTGCCCTTCTGCCATCTGCCTAACTCATGCCCTCTGTCCCACTTTGTGCCCTTCTGCCCTCAGCCATAAGTCAGCTTCAACAGGAAGCACTAATAGATAAAGTAAAGCAGGTGCTCGAGTTGAAGGTCAAATTAAGTTACACAGTCATTAATCACCCCAAGTTTGGGGTGATTAATGATTTTGTAACTGAATTTGAGCTTCAACTCTAGCACCTGCTTTAATTTATCTATTAGTGCTTCCTGTTGAAGCTGACTTTTGTAACTATTTTAGAGGCTCTGGCAGCTTGCCGGCGCCATTCTAAAATAGTTACAAAAAGTCAGCTTGAACTTTTGACCCAATCCGTTCCGCTCGCGGATTTTGTGGGAAATTCGGGAATCTCGCGGATTGTGAATTTACCGAAAATCCGCAAAATCCGCGAGCGGAACGGATTTTCGGCCCATAGTTACTTAATACCGATCGGTATTACCGATTCAGTATTACCAATAATGGCCAACAAGGAGACAGAAAAAGAAGGTGCAGAAAGGAATAGAAAGCTACAATTTAGCAAATAGGGCTGCATGTCCTGATTGAGGATGTGGTTAAAGACCACACAAAGCTGTTTGGGAAACAGTCACTACAAGTGCCAGAATCGGAGAAAAGCAACATTTGGCTTGGAATACAAGAACATGTGAATGCAATTGGAGTGACCCACTGTGACATAGAGGTACTAAAGAAAATGTGGTACGATGTCAGGAGCCTCACAAAGAAGAAGATGGCTGAAAGGAAAAAACAAGCCAGCCTGACAGGAAGAGGAAGAAACAGGGCACCTGCACTGACTGCACTTGAACCGCTGGTGGAGTCCACCATTGAGACTGATAGCGTCAGCGGAATTGGGGATGCAGACAGCTCAGCCAGAGCTGCCAACAAACAAGGTAAGTTGCATGCACACCAAGCTGGGCCCCCCACTCCCTTTCCCCATTCCCCAATGAGGCAGTGTGAATCCCACTCCAGTACATGTATAAGTAAACTCCAGCAATGCATTATGGGAGATGTAGTCAGTGTAACACCTATCATAACAGTCATCCCACTGAACACAAAGGCATGTGACACACATCAGTGATAAGCAATCACAGGACAGAAAGATAGATTGGCAGATATGAAAAAAATTGTTCTCACTTAGTGCTGCCAGACTAGTGAGCTAATGTTCAATTTTTGTCCACAGGCGAGACATCGCGCAGGTCTGCACATGACAAGGCAGGAAGCGGGCACCCCGGAGGGAGAGATCGGAGGAGGCCATTGCAACTGCAGGGCACACCACACTACCACAGCCGGCATCACCACCACTGCCAGCATCACCACCACTGCCAGCATCACCAGCAGCATCACCACCGGCAGTAACAAGCCCCAGGAGGTATGCGTTTGCCAGACTCCAAGAGATGGAGTTGTCCTTGGAAGACAGCAGGGGTGGAGAAAAGTCAACAGTGCCAGTGGATGGCAAAAATGCAGGATCGCAGTCCCCCACAGAGCGATCACACACCGGTGCCAGACGCCGCAGGGCTAGGGAACACAGTCCACCTTTGCAGGTTGAGGAGCATGGTGTGTTTGCTGGGCTGGAGGCAAACATGTTAAAGATTTAGCGCCTGCAAGGGAAAGCAATACAATCAGTACAGCGGCAGATGAGACACGTGACTGCACACATGCAGAACATAGAGAAGGGTATCAGCTCAATGAACTTGACGCTGGCTGAGGGCATGCAGGAAATGGCTGAGGGCATGAGGGACATGTCCCAGTCAGTGATGCTGCTGTGCAGCAAGCTTGATGAGGACAGAATGGCAGGGCGCAGGGAGAGGCAGAAGATGGAGAATCATACATCCACTGCCACTTCTCTCCTGTGCAGGGGCTCCGTGGCCATGCAGGAAGGGATGGCAACTGCAGCCGTGATGTTTCAAGGGTGCTTGTTAAAGTTACAACTGCACTTGAAGTGCTCCTAACTACTCAGGCTGCCAATACTGCTGCAGGTGATGTGGAGATAGTGAGTGACAAGTCGCAGCAGTATAACACCCCCTGCAACTGAGACAAAGAAGAGCAGAAGACGTCATGGGGCTGGCACTGGATCGATTGCCAGTGAAGACAGCCTGCAAAGGGAATCCAGTAGTGTTGTGCGTGGCCGCAGGCGTTAATGCAAGCCACACTTTGTCTACTGAACTGGGTGACCTAACCCATGACATCCTCGTAGGGTGGTTACAAAGAGGACTGGCAAGTTGAGCCCTTCGTGTAGTGGCGTAGTGCCAATATATTAAACGACATCATTCAAATGCAACAACTGGCTGTGTCTCCTTACTTACTCAAAAATAGGTGCTTGTGATCTCAGCCCCTCTTTGTCTCCCATCTGGTGCTGGCACCACTCCTGCTGCGTTGGGCTCTGGCTGTGCAAATTCATCATCATCGTCCTCAGAGTCAGTTAGTTCAACTTCTGTACCTTTCTTAGTGGCAAGGTTATGCAGCATAGCACAAGTTGCGATGATCTTGCAGCAGATGATGGGTGTGTACTGAGGTGCACCTCCGCCTTTGTGGAGGCAGCGGAACCTGCTTTTCAATAGTCCAAAGGTGCACTCCACAACGTTGCGTGTTGATTTGTGCGCCACATTGTATCGTCTATCACTTGGGGTCGATGGGTTTAGGTAAGGAGTGAGGATGAATGACCGCACAGCATAAGCGCTGTCACCTAGGTGGGGAAGACAGTGCCATTAATAACAGTCACCAACACATTCATCTGCAGTATACATCAGGGTGCGTCACAGTGATTTACCTAGCAGGTATCCTTTTCCAAATTCTCCCGCAGCCAGGCATGTGTAGATCCCACTGTTCTGGAAAATGTATGAGTCGTGGGTGCTCCCAGGAAAATTGGCCACAATGTCAGTGATTAAGTTGGCTACATCGCAGATTACCTGCACTTTATTGGAGTGGGTGGATTTTCTGTTTCGGTAGATGTACTCAGTGGCTGCAGGTGGGCAGATTGGAATGTGTGTCCTATCAATGCGCCCTATAACATGCGGGAACTGTGCCGCTTGGTAAAAGTCAGTCTTGGTTTTCAGTAGTTCCGCCTGTGCGGTTGGGAAGCTTATGTAATGATGCATTCTCTTCATCATGGCATCCAGGAACTTGTTAAAGAAACAGGACAGTCAACTTGGTGACACCTCTCCTACCGCAGCTATCACCCCTTTGTAACTGCCAGATGCAAGTAGGTGTGGGCTACAGAGCACCTGCACATGTGGTGGTATAGCATGCGCCCTTAGTGTTGGATGTTCCAGGAGTGGGTACAAGTCCCTTATCAGGTCCAGGATGACTTGGGGGTGTAGCCTGTACCTTTCATGGATCTCTGCCTCAGTCAGTTGGAAGAGTGTGATGCGCTGTGTGTAAATGCGCTCCTCCCATCTCCAGATCCTCACTCCTGCTGCCTCTTGCCGTAGCTGCCTTGAAATAACATAGAGGGTTGCCATAGTGATCACACTGTTGCATTTTGAGACTGTTTAAATACACTGCACCTGATTACCACCTGCTTTCAGTCAGTGGTAATTACCGACTCTTAAATACCGAATTTTGGGAAATTCGGTATTACCGATTTTTTTAACATCTCTTTTCTCGTTTTTACCATTTCCTATTTACCAATTCTGTATTTGGGTGTTCGGTAAATCTGAATCGGTAAATTAAAAATCGGTAATAAGGAATCAGTATTTACCGATTCATTATTACTGATTCCTTTCCTACATTGGGGATTGCTATATACCGGTCGGTAACACAGAAATCTACCTATTTTCGGTATTACCGACCGGTATTTGGGCCATCTATATCGGGCCCTTAGTCCTCCACTCTTGTCATGAGTAAATCTTTGAGCATTTTCAAGATGGGGCAAAGGTCACACAGGAGGCTGTGAATGCCCAAAAATCTTTTCATTTCTTGGTGTTCAAAGTCTTTCAAGGCTAAGCCTGCTTTGTAGGTAACTCACCACCCCTTGTGGTGGATTTACTTCCACGTAAAATGAAACAAAAATTATGTAATATTACATATACAACTGCATTGTCACTTTTTACGGTTTACTTTAATTTATAAATCCAGCTTCTTGTGCACTTAATCTTGATTTACAAGTGAATGAAAACTAGTATCCACGGTGTCTCCATTTTTGACAAATCTGGGTTATTTGTAAATTAATCCTAAACGCAATAAGTGCTACCAACAACAATGTATTTAATTAATCTCACATTGCTGAATCGCTTTTAAAAAAAGCAAATGCTGCCGTTCTTTGCAAAATTAAAAAATAATCTAACCACTGAAAACGCCTGCCCCTTTTGGAACTTTCATTCATGATATGGAGCTTATTAGAACATTCTGGTCTGACTGCATAATATGAAATCACAAAACGTTCAAAACTTTCAATTAAAAGGTAAGAACTTGATGACGGAATGGGTTAAATCTTTATTTGCAAGCCACAATATGTTAGCTTCTTGTAGGGTGCACGAAAATGATTGATGCCGATAATAATAACTTAATTTTCCCCCCAGTAAAGGCCATTGTTTTTGCATAATTCCAAGAAGAATATGAATAATTTTGTGCTGACTTACCTTCCCTCATTCTTTTGCAGTGCTCTAGTGCGGAATTATCATACCAGCGTCTTTATCCTTTTTAATGTTGCTTAGCAGCAAGCCTTTTTATTCACAACGGATAACGAGCTTCGCATCTAGCCTCTAAAAAGATAGGTCTTTTGTGATTACCATAATAGAGCAACCATTATTGTGTAGAGATTGGCAGAATTAAGTACACTAAATTAAGAAATACTTATCCCATTGTATTCAGGTCAACAACTGCTTTACAATATGATGGTATTGCTCATCATTTTAATATTAATTTGAAAGAATGTAAGGTGTTACAATCTTTTGCAGACATTATATATCACGAAATGCGAGAAGGTGAATCTTCGGTTTATAGTGTTTATTAATCTGCAAAGGCGCATAATGTATATAACTAACACATGGTACTTTAAAATAAGATGTAGGGTTGGATGCTACATGTTTGATAGTTCAGAAATGTAAAGAGAAAGTCGCAGTATCCCCTTAAAAAATTTTCTTTTCTGCACGTTGTAATCGTTACCTAAAGCAGAACATAACCCTCCGAAGCACCACGAGCCTACCAGTGCACCAAATCAAAAATGTAAAAAAACGTTGCTATAAGGACTTGAATGTGAAAGTGCCCAATGTCCAGTGCAATCACGGTCGGCCCACTGTTGGACGCATACGTTCCCCTACGTGTCGAAAAAGGTCCAGTGAAGTCAGCCAGACGGAGGCCTTTTATAATTAAAATCTTTAATTGTATTCTTTTATCCATTGATATAATATTGTTGTTGCTTAAACTGATGTAGCGTGGAAATGTAGGCAAACGTCCTTTCCAAGGCTGAAACAAATTATTCCATAGTGCGCTACATTAATCCCACTCAAACTTTCTATGAAAAATCAGTACAATAGATTAGTAACTGCAAACAAAGCAACTATATTATCGAAAATGATTAATGCTCATATTTATAAAAATCTAGGGGCATATTACCAAGCAATAGCGATAATTATCGCTATTGCTTGGTTAGCGTGAAAAAATTATCGCCGCGCTCGGCGATTTTTATCGCAGATAAACCTTGGTATTACCAAGGTTTATCGCAAATGCGATAAAAATCGGCCGCAATGCATGAATATTGCTGAAAACTCAGCGATATTCATGCATTAGCGAGCTAATGCTCTTAGCCATGGTATCCACCTCCCATTGGATAACATGGCTAAGAACTGCTCAGGGCAGGTGTTAGCATTTGGAGACATTCGTGCTTAGTGCGAATATCTCCAAAAGTTGGTAATAGCAGATAGCGATGTTAGCGACTGTTTCCAGTCGCTAACATCTTGGCACACCCACTTTGCATGTCATCAGTGATAAATATCACTGACATGTAAAGTGGGGCCCAAGATGGTCGTTATCTCCTACTAGCTGTCGCTAACTGGTGTTAGCGACAGCTAGGTAATAGGGAGATAATTTTATCTCCGCTTTCTTGGCTTTTAAAGCCAAAAAAGCGGACATAAACCCCCTTGATAATATGCCCCCGAGAGTAGATCAAATATTGGGAGAAAAAAAAATAATGCTACTAATCTCAGCGCAGGTCAGAAAAAGGCAACTTAATTATCATTGTGCCAAAGAAAATATTTATCTCCCTTTTTGTGAAAAAATCAGACATGGACATCAGGAGCAAGGTGTTGGAATTCAATACGGTAAACCGCGAAAATTACGTGTTGCTTATATGAACATCTAGCAGCTTTAACTCACGTTATTTGAATCAGTAAATCGCAATGAAAATATGTTCAGGCATCTTCATCTTTTCAATCAATGTAAGTCCTATTGAGTAAAACATCAACTTCAACAGGATGTTTTAAGATATAATTTGCTGCTATGAACAAAATTGCTATTGTGTCTGTTATTAATGAAACTGATTATTACTGACTGTGACCTATTCTTCTCCTTGCATCACTTGTAGGGGAATATTCTCAAGAACGTGTGATAATTACCGCAAAATTAGCTTAACGCAACTCTTCATATCGCAGTCCATCGCAGGAAAATATTGCTGTGTCAACTATGTATTCACAACATGGAGGTAACATGCGATAGGCCCATGACACCGCGTCAAATGTCCGCTATAAAGTCAACTCGATGCCACAAAAATGCAAACCACAATCTAAAAAAAAGTTGCGATGAGGCCAATTGCGATACCAAAATCATCGAAAACCAGTGTCAGGCCTGCAACTCACACACCTCAGGCCGGAAAAATCACCATAAAAGAAGAAAAAAAAACAGACAAACAAATGCCAAACAACAGCTTAGCACAATGGATGTTGACAAAGCAAGTACGTAGGACCACCAGAACCCCAAAAACACTAGCCTGGGACCTCGGGGTCAGGGAAGGGCAAGGGGAAGAAGAGTAAGTAGAAGCGGTTCAGTCCGCAGGAAAACAGGATCCTGATATCGGAGGTGGTAGATCACCATCAACAACTGTTTGTCACCTCCACTGTGTCATTTGCAACAAAAAATGGACTACGGCAGTCCATCGTGGACAAGGTGAATGCAGTGGGAGTGCTGAAGAGGATAATGGAAGAGGTCAAGAGGCGCTGGAATGATGTCAAGCCCAAAACCAAGCTGAAACCTGCGAACAACCAGAAGGCAGCAATGCAGACTGGAGGTGGGAGTCCTGCACCACAGGAGGAACTGGACAACATGGAGGAAATGGTGTCCACAGTCATCAGTGGGGAGACGGTGGCAGGAGTTGGGGGACCGGACACTGCCCAACATGACCGGACACAACAGCACCAGGGTGAGTAACAGCCAGGGACTGGGGGGACGGGGGAGATGGGCACAGTGGCACACATGCACAATTAAGTTGAGCACATCTGCAGACAAACCATGCCCTTGACCCCCAACTCCCACCAAGAGACCAATGTTCCCAAGTATGCAACATCCCACCACTGTATAAGCACAGAAGGCAAAGGCATATCACATGAAAGGGAGAAGGGGCAGCCAATCCAGAGCTTCAGGGGCGACTCCCCCAAAATGCAGCACACACACACATAACATGCAGAGCACATCAACATTTACAACAATGCACTACAGATTGCAACACGTCCACAACATAACACAGGACACAACAGGTGCCGCTTGTGTGTAGAAACTGGCCAATCACATTTGGCATTGCAGGTAAATGTTAGTTGAGAATGTACAAGTACTAACACACATGCGTCATGTTGTCGAAATGTCCACTGTCCACCATCAAATAGGCAGCTACCCCCAAACAGCCACAATGTACACAGTCATGCAGTCTGAATGAAAAATGCACTTTGCGACAACATACATGTGCACACATTGTTAAACTGCATCTCCCTTTCACATTGTAGAGGGACAATCAACACCTCCTGCAGAGCCGCCTGAAACTCTCTTCTCTGATGATGAAGAGGACCACCACAGCTTTGACTCTGACGCCCTCCAACAGCTCGTGGAGAGCCTCCACACTCCACCTCCAGGAGCAGGGCAGCCCAGCTGCTACGAGGAGACCACACCCCCTGCACAGGCCATGCAGCAGGCAGCACCCTCCACCACGGCTGCCTCCCAGGACCCCCATGAAGAACCAATGGGCTTCCAACGTTGTGTGTTGGGGTGCCAGGAGAAGCTGGCTGAACAGGTGGGCTTCAACCGCATGGCAGCCAAACTAGATGTCATACATGGGTGTCTAAGCCCCATCAGGGACCACTCACCATCCCTAACAGACACCCACAGTCTGCTCCATGATCTCCAACGGACCTTGGCTGACATCGCTGCAGCCTCGACTCAGAGACTAGAACAACTGTCCAGTCAGAATGGAAATAGCGATGTCACACAGGTGTTGAAACACATGCGGAGGTCAATGGAGACCATGAAGCTGACGCAGGTGGAAAGAGTGGCTGCCATGGCTGCACACCAGCGAGAGGTAGCTGGGTTTCTCAATGACCTCAGGACCATCCTCATGGCATTGCTGCCACAAGGCCTGGCGCTGATGCATGCTGCTGCCACCACTACATCCACATCTCCGCACCCTGAATTGTCAGTGCCACACAGTGCAGCAGACTTTCCACTTCCGGTCACTGATGTTTCACTTCCATACAGTGCTGGGGACAGAACACCACCACCCACACGTGAGGCACATGAAACTGGAGGACCAAGATGCGGATGAATCTGCCATTGTGGTACGAAGGACGCAGAAGCATGCATCTCCACCATAGGGCCTGTTTCTGCTTGGCTCTGCCCTCAGCATCATCACATTCCACTGTCCCCCAATACACTCTGCAACGCTCACCTTGGACCTCGACATGGACTGCCATATTCCGTTTTGTTACCAATGACACGGCAATCAGACTGCGGACTGAACTCTTCCTCTTCCTTTGTACTTGTCATTCCCTTAAGGACGCGGGCTGGCCCTCCACGGGCCAACATTGTATAGTGGGGTTTGCATGGCCCTGTACTGTCCCAGCTGCAACACTCCAAGGAATGTGTACTAAACCTAGATTATCACACAGATGTGTCAAGTCTTGGTCTTCCAAGTGTGGAAGTATGGATGAATATTTGGGTCAGTGATTCCCCCTTACTTTCATGTTGCTCATGATGTGTGACTTGGGTCACAGGGTGATATATTGCCGAATGTGGTCCAGGTGGCGCTGACACAACAATGGCCGTCCTGACGAGCTCAGAAGCGGTCGCTCCCTTCGCCCTGCTCCTGTGTGGTATCGTTACCTGCATTGTTGTTTCTTGATCTGCCTAACTGCTGCCTAACTGCTACTCCCTACTCAGCGTAGCGCTGCAGCGCGAGTGCCATTGCTACATTCTTGGGACATTTAAAACGCTTCTGGGGGATTGTTGACAAGGCACTCTAAGATCTCTGCCCTGCAACGCTTCGGGGGTATTGTGATAACGGCGCTTTAACCTGTCACTCTGATTTTAATAGCGCGATTCAGCAGCAAGCGTCGTCAATTGCCTGAGCCCCAGCCTACCTCCAGTTTCGTTTTCCCTACGCTGCCGCCATTTTAATTTTGTTGTTGTTGGTGCCTCAGAGCCCGGCGCCCACAGCCCGCCCCGCCTCCCAACTGACCCTCCCTCCCACGGACTGCATAGCCTGCTCTGACCCCATAAGCGTTGTGACCGTCCTGACGAGCTCAGAAGCGGTCGCTCCCTTCGCCCTGCTCCTGTGTGGTATCGTTACCTGCATTGTTGTTTCTTGATCTGCCTAACTGCTGCCTAACTGCTACTCCCTACTCAGCATAGCGCTGCAGCGCGAGTGCCATTGCTACATTATTGGGACATTTAAAACGCTTCTGGGGGATTGTTGACACGGCGCTCTAAGATCTCTGCCCTGCAACGCTTCGGGGGTATTGTGATAACGGCGCTTTAACCTGTCACTCTGATTTTAATAGCGCGATTCAGCAGCAAGCGTCGTCAATTGCCTGAGCCCCAGCCTACCTCCAGTTTCGTTTTCCCTACGCTGCCGCCATTTTAATTTTGTTGTTGTTGGTGCCTCAGAGCCCGGCCCCCACAGCCCGCCCCGCCTCCCAGCTGACCCTCCCTCGCCCCTTCCCCTCCTCCATCCATATATGACAGATGCATTTTCGCGCAGCGTCCACGCGCAGCGTTCGCGCCCCATGCATGCCGAAGGTGCGCCAAAGGTAAGCCCGTCTGCGCCCGTCCACGTCTGGACCGCGCCCAGCGCCAGTCCCCTTGCCCCCCGCCCTACCCAGCCCACCTGATTCACATATGATTCAGCAACTCTCCTCGCACTCAACCCCGGACGTACTCCACAATGCTGCGAAGCCACCCCAGGACGTACCCACGGCCCATTCGCCTGCCTCTCCTGCAAGTTCAACTGTTCCAGGACCCTCACCAAACCCACCTCCTCCATACACAACCCCGACTCTAACCGCCTGAAGTGCATCCTGCTCAACACCCGCTCGGTACACAGACACGCAACGGAACTCTGGGACCTTTCTCGATACTGCGTCACCGGACATCGCCTTCCTCACAGAAACATGGATGAACACATCATCAGCACCCGACATCGCCATAGCCATTCCGGACGCCTACCAGATTACTCGCAAAGACCGCACCAACCAAACAGGAGGAGGCATCGCCATCATCCATAAAAACACTATCAAAGTCACGACCAGCTCCGATGATAATCTTGCAACCGCCGAACATCTCCACTTTCAAATCCACACCGACCCTAGGACCACACTTAGAGGCACCCTCATCTACAGGCCTCCAGGCATCCGCACTCAATTCAGTGATGACATCACTGACTTCGTCAGCCCACATGCCCTCGCTTCCGAGAACTACATTCTTCTAGGAGACTTCAACTACCACCTTGAAAACAAACACAACAGCAACACCACCACCCTTCTGGACAACCTGGCCAATCTCGGACTCAAACAACTTGTTGACACCCCCACCCATGTAGCCGGACACACGCTCGACCCTAAGTTTCACCTCCAGCAAGCACATCTTCTTCGATCGCACCACAGCCCTCCACTGGACGGACCACAGCTGTGTTCACTTCAGCTACAAAACCACCTTGACCCACAACCGCCCACTACCTCTCCCTCGGAGAAACTGGAACAAAATCACTTCCGATCAACTCATCACATCACTCAACCAAAACCCTCCCTGCCTCTCATTGGACCCAAACCAAGCGGCCACCAATCTCAAGCAATGGATCACCCACAGTGCTGACGAATTAGCACCCCTGAAAAAACACCAGATCAAATCAGCCAGCAAAAAGGTTCCCTGGTTCAATGATGACCTTAAAAAATCAAAAAAGTTATGCCGCACCCTGGAGAAAACATGGAGAAAAAACCCGACCACAGACAACATGTCCACCCTCAAGGCAGCCACCCGCAAACACCACCAACTGATTCGATCCGCCAAGAAATCAGCATTCAAGGATCGTCTTGACAACAACACTCACAACAGCAAGGAACTTTTCAACATCGTCAAAGAATTCACCAACCCCACCGCAGCATCCAACGACATCACTCCCTCCCAAGACCTCTGCGATGCGTTATCCTCCTTCTTCTACAACAAAATTGCCGACATCCACAACAGCTTCGTGAACACTCCCAGCACTCAACCCTCCCCACCCCCCTCAGATCCTACCCCGCCAACTAACATCCTTAACGCCTGGAAGCCAATCACCTCTGAAGACACCATCCGCCTAATGAACTCAATCCACTCTGGCTCGCCAACTGACCCCTGCCCCACCACATCTTCAACAAAGCGGACTCCATCATCGCACCCCATCTCCGTGATATCATCAACTGCTCGTTCAACTCTGCCATCTTTCCAGAAAGCTGGAAACACGCCGAACTCAGCGCCCTTTTGAAGAAACCCACAGCAGACCCCTCCGAACTGAAAAACTACCGACCCATATCCCTCCTCCCATTTCCGGCCAAAGTCATCGAGAAAGCCATCAACAGCCAGCTCGCCGCCTTCCTTGAATCCAACAACTCCCTTGATCCAACTCAATCCGGCTTTCGAGTCAAACACAGCACCAAAACTGCCCTCATTGCAGCTACTGACGACATCCGAACACTACCGGACAACGGTGAAACAGTAGCCCTCATTCTATTCGACCTCTCCGCCGCTTTCGACACAGTCTGCCACAGTACCCTTGTACAACGCCTCAGCAACATCGGAATACAAGGAAAAGCCTTGGACTGGATCACCTCATTCCTCGCTGGGAGAACTCAAAGAGTCCGACTTCCCCCATTCAACTCTGAGGCCACTGAAGTCATCTGCGGCGTACCACAAGGATCTTAACTCAGTCCCACCCTCTTCAACGTTTACATGAGTCCACTTGCCTCCATCGCGCGTCAACACAACCGTAACATCATCTCTTACGCCGACGACGCCCAGTTAATCCTCTCCCTCACCAAAGACCCTAACACCGCCAAAACCAATCTTTACGAAGGCATGAAAGAAGTAGCCGAATGGATGAAACATAGCCGCCTAAAACTCAACTCAGACAAAACGGAAGTGCTCATCCTAGGATCTTCCCCCTCTGCTTGGGACGACTCTTGGTGGCCCTCCGCTCTGGGCACAGCACCCACACCCACAGACCATGCACGTAACCTCGGCTTCATCCTAGACTCCTCTCTCTCAATGTCCAGACAAGTCAAGGCAGTCTCATCCTCTTGCTTCAACGTACTTCGCATTCTCAAAAAGATCTTCCATTGGATCCCCCTCGAAACAAGAAAGACTGTCACACACGCACTGGTCACGAGTCGACTGTACTATGGTAACACACTGTATGCCGGAATCACAGCAAAATTACAGAAAAAACTCCAACGCATCCAGAACGCATCAGCGAGACTCATATTAGACCTCCCTCGCCAGGATCACATCACCGAACACCTAAGAGACCTCCACTGGCTTCCCGTCAACAAAAGAATTACATTCCGCCTTCTCACCCACGCACACAAGGCCCTCTACAATCTAGGACCCGAATGCCTCAACACTCGCCTGTCCTTCTACAAACCCACCCGCCAACTAAGATCGTTCAATCAAGCCCTTGCCGCTGTCCCGCGCATCCGTAAATCCACCATGGGCGGCAGATCCTTCTCCTTCCTTGCCGCCAAGACCTGGAACTCACTCCCCACTGACCTCCGCCTTACCCAAAACCACAGCTCCTTCAGAAAAGATCTTAAAACCTGGCTGTTCGACTAATAATGAACCCCTTCCCCAAGCGCCTTGAGACCCTCTGGGTGAGCAGTGCGCTATACAAATGCTTGAACTTGAACTTGAACTTGAATGGGGACACACACTTTTGTTACTTCCTTGTCTAGCCCAGTATGGAACGACGCCCAGCGCCCCGGGGTCATTGTTCACGCCCTTACGCTGGACTGGCATATGCCAGGCCAGCCCACTCCACTTACTCTCACAGGGAGGGGATGACAACGCTACATGTGCCAGGTCTTCCCTGTAGTGATCTGCAGATCACAGGTCTAGTTGTCAGCATGCCACAGCCACTCCCTCACGACTGGTTTAGACCCACACCCATGCAGCACACGCGTCATCAGACATGTGACCCTCCCAATAAAAAGGGCTACGTGCACATGGAGGATGCCATTTCCACTCTCTTTCTGGGTGCATCTGTGTGGTGTCAATGTAGATATGAGTCGGAGTAGGCCTTATGCGGTCCTTTAAAGAAAACAGTGGGTGTTAGCGAGTATTTAATAAGTCGCTAGGGAGCATTGGAAGTAGGAAAAATTGGAGTTTTTTATTTATACTCAGCAGCTCACTGAAAAGAGTCACTCGGACCCCTTGCCTGCCGCACCGTCCTGCAATAATTAATTTCAGGCGCCCATAGCGACGAATGCGCTGTGTGAACCCACACGATTTACTTTCAGGCACGTTTCCCTACCATAGCGACGTTTGCGCTTTTGGCAGTGATTATGTTTTGACTTAATCCTTTAGTCCAAGTAGAATTTCGCCTACATAGAAGTGAACAATCGCCACTTGGAATCCCTACTAATAGCCTGGAATCTAACTGATTTTATATTCCTTGAAAAGCTGCGTTACCTGCCCAGCTGAACTGCACGAATAACCATCCTTGCCCTCTCCACTAGCAAGATTCCTTGAAAAGCTGCGACATCTGCCCAGCAGTATTACACGAATAACTATCCTTGCCCTCTCAACTGGCAAGTTTCAGGAGGCTCAACTGTCCTGATGAAGATCTAAAACAATATAGATCGAAACGCCGTCGACCTACCCAAGGAATTTCACGTGTACCATTGTATATAATTGTTGTGTGTTTTTATCCTTGTTGTGTGTGACAGTTCGTTCACTTAGATCACCTATGTCACGTCCTGCACCGTACTATTCACCTGAGCACCTGCAATACAGTGTATATATATTTTTATATATTGTTAAGAGAAAAGAGTATAAATAAAAAACTCCAATTTTTCCTACTTCCAATGCTCCCTAGCGACTTATTAAATACTCGCTAACACCCACTGTTTTCTTTAAAGGACCGCATAAGGCCTACTCCGAACCATTGTTCCATATAATTATCATTCTACCCCAGGTTCTACTGTATGGGGTTCCCTTGTATATAAGAAACAATGTAGATATGAGGGCCTAGGGCCCCGCAACATCACATTCCCCATGACCGGAGGTGACATGCTGTCGTCTGCACCACGATACTCAATCATAGAGGGTCCATGACTTTTGGGGCACAGACTTGGTGGCAAAGGATGCCCTCTAGCGGGCACAGGCACACCACCACGGGACGGTGACTTTTGGTGCACTGAGGTAGGGGCACCTTAAGTGCTGAGCGGGTGTGCAGCCTGCGATGATGCCCTGTCCTGGCGGTCCGGACTGGTGATGATAGATATGAGCCCTGCTAGTCCGCAATGTAGGCCTGAGCCAGCGGGAAGTGTGCCGCCACCGCCAGGTGGCGTGGCCTCACGGGTCACAGAGTTAGTGGCACCTCAAAGGCTGAGCTGGTGTTCTACCTGCGATGATGCCCTGTGCACTGGTATGTCCTTAGCCATGGCAAAATCAAGACCCAGAATCAAATGTGAGATCTGGTGGCCCACGGAGCGGGGCTGCATGATGTGGAGGGTGCCATGTTCGTGGGCCCTGGGCTCGGGGCTTGCAGCGGCATGTGGAGGGCCCTCATTGCGACATGCCGGTGGCGGAATATGAGCAGGTTGGCCTTGGTGCGCAGGTGCAAGAATGAACCGCTGGGCAGCGGGCCGGGCTGAGGTGCAGCTGCCTGGGTGTGCAGGGGGCAGTCAAGCACCGCTGGGCGGCGGGAGGGGCTGGGGTGCAGTTGCCTGGGTGCACTGGGGCAGACAGGCGATGTTGGCATATGCAATTGTATGTACTTTGCCATTCTTGTATCTGGACTCTGATTCAGATGAGGGATCAGTTTCAGATGTGGGACCTGGTGAACTGCACTACATACCGGCTCGTGGTTGGAGACACACCGGTGTCAGCAGGTGAGCACTGAGGTCTGCGTGCACATTGTCAACACTCCCTCTCCCTGTCCCTCTCTTCTTTTCTCTGCCTCTCTCTCTCCCTCTCTTTCAGTCTTTCTCTCTCCCTCTCTTACAGTCTTTCCCTCTCTCTCACTCTCTTTCCGTCTTTCCCTCTCTCCACCTCTCTTTCCATCTTTCCCTCTTTCCCCGTCTGTTTCCGTCTTTCCTGCTGACCCCCCCTGTTTTCGTCTTTCCCTCTCACCCCCTCTCTTTCCCTCTCACCCCCTGTCTTTCCATCTTTCGCTCTCACCCCCTCTCTTCCCATCTTTCTCTCTCTCCCCCTCTCTTTCCATCTTTCTCTCTCTCTCTGTATCTCTCTCTCTTCTTCGCTCTCTCTCTGTCCTTTGATGACCTTCTTAGGATTTTTGTCTTTCAGGCTGTGACCTACAGATTGTCCCGATGAGAGCCGCCATGTGTCTTCCTTTTTGTTCTGTGTTAATTTGAATAAAGTTTTTTGTTTGGAATTAAACAGTGAATGTGTGATGCTCATTTTTGTGACAACACATGCATGTCACCAAATGTGATTGTGCGACATCAGGCGGATTCTTTGGTACATGATTTTGTGTAGTTGATGTAGCATGTCTTTGCCTGGGGGCGACTGCCGAGGGGGTGGTACAAGGGGTGGTGGCAGTGGTGGTAGGTGTTGTGGCCGTGTTGGGGCTCTGAGGTGCATAATCAGTAGCTCCATTGCATCTGTTGCCCTTCGGGTGGGCCTCTGGCCTGGGCTCCATTTTGTGGTGCAGGCTGTCGTCCAACTTTACACCAGGTCAGAGCAGGTGTTAGTTTCCTGCTGCTAATGTGCCTTATCACCTGTTTTGGGTTCTTATCGCCAAACTGGCTGGTCGTTGAGAATGTTGCAAAGTGGTGTTGTTGCTGCTTTTGGCACGGAAACGCCTACTCTGCATCTCATTAGCAATAGTTGCCGGGGTCATGTGTGGCGATGTTTTTGGCCACTGCTATCGCAGGTAAACTGGTGATATGGGCTGTTATCATCAGCTTGTGAATGGGGCGTTAATTGTATCACAACTTTGGCTGCGATAAAGTGCCGATAATACGGTGATAGTTCCTTGAGGATATGTGCCGTAGTTGTTAAAATATAGCATGTTGTCTTGCAAGATATACCTTTTTTCCTCCAAATATTTTCACACTATTAACAGTATGTGACCTGGAAGGTGTATCACTATCTTGGAGTTAGCAACCATTCACAAAGCCAATAATCTCACTATGAATTTGCCACTTGTAAGAAAATAAATTATTAATTGGGGTGGTTGTTAGTCCACCACTAGTAATAAAGTCACCAACTCTTAGATCCAGACAAACATTTCAATAATTTAAACCTGAGCTCAACCCTGGTAACTATGACACAGAGCAGACAGACTTACCTTAGAGAACATGTATAAAATGTTTAGAAGTACCAAACAGTTAAAAAGTCAAAAAGACCACAGGATGAAAAAGCTAGCCCAATCCAATTTAAAAACAAATTTAGAAAACGTTGTGATAAAAAAACAGAAACCAAAACAACAAAAGGTTAATAAGGGAACGGGAGGTATGAATTTTTTAATTAGTTAGTATGAAAAGTTGCAAGAAAAAGTAGAGTCAATCAATAATCATAGTTTGTGGGTGTCTGGGACCTAGGCATGCTGTCCGGCTGACCACAATGGAGTGCAAGTCAGATATGTCAAGCAAGGGGGATGTGGCCAAGTGTACACCAGATGGCTGTATACTAGTGCGTCTCCAAAGGTCGATGCTGAATACTGGGTGCTACTGGAGCTCTTAGGCTGTTGCATGGCTCTGATTGTGCAGACTGGGCACCGCGGAGTGAGGAGGACCATGGACGTCGCATGGGGGGTTCCCTATTGCTGGAGCCGAGGGCCTGGGCTTGCCGCTGCAATGCATTCATGATGGTAGGCAGAAGAATCATGCATGAGTGAGGAGTCCAGCCACCGACTGCCCCTGAGGTGAGACCCAGACAGAGACTGTGTGGTAAGGCCTTGGACCCTGAGAGGCGCAGCCTTGTGAGGCGAGAGAGGCATTGCTAGTTCCTGGAAGTGAGTAGTTGTGCTCGAGCTCACCAGGTTGTGTTGTAGGCGCTGGTGGCTCCCCTACCTCCCTCCTCTACCAGGGAACCTGAGAAGGGGGATTGAGCCGTGGGGGCTGCATGTCTAGGGTGTGTGACCAGGGTAAGGGCATCATCAGTGCGGCTTGTGGCCCGGCATTGGGGCCTGCTGCCCCTCAGAGACTGGTGCGACCCTCCTCACATTTCCCCTGTTGGAGTGAGCACAAAGCAACACCGAAACACTGGAATGGGCCCTGATGTGCTGCGAGTGTGCACACGATAGGCCCAGGTGAACTGCAACGCTGATATATTTTCTCTTGACTGCAGACTGGGACCCACTTACTTCACATGGTAGTGACTGATACCCGTTGGTGGCTGCCAGCCTGGTGTCTTTAGTCCCCAGGTGCTGAGACGGCAGAGCCCTGGGGGGATGACTGCTCAGAGTGGAGTGCCGACACCAGGACCCCTAGCTTGCTCCGGCCATTAAACAGTGCAGGGGAGATCATGGAGTATTGGGGAAGATACAGATGGCACAGAGACAATTTTGCCACTCATGGATACGATTGGGCCTCCGGTGATATGTGGTACACACATAACCAACTCTGAGGCCTTGCATTTATTAGTTGAATTTTCAGTGAGGGATGGCGCCTGGACGATCCAGAATACCTGCAGCTGGGCCCATGAGACTGGTGATCACTCATTGGCCTTTCTCTTGCGACCTAGATAGTGTGCTCTTGCATAAGTGCTTCCCCCACCGGTCTGAGATGAGTATGCCCGTCGTACCACGCAGAACAGCGACCAGGCATCAGGGTGCACATGAAGGCTGTGCAAATTACAGGGAATCGCCCTGGGACTGATAATGATGAGTAGGGGGAATATTTGCGTCAGACACTGGATTCTCCCGACAAACTGGATATGATCCTAAATGCAAAAATGATAAGGTGTCTTTTGACCTAGGGAAGCTTTGAGAGGACCACGGTCAGTGGGCTAACAGGGTTAAAAGTAACACAGAAGCAGGTATGGACTTCTGGAGACAGTGGCTGCTCTACTCCATCGAGTATACCTCTTGGATAGGCAGGCCTATGATGTTGAGGGACGTAGCCATTGCAATGTCAGAATTGTGTGACTGTCTACTCTTGTAATCAGTCCATACAAGGATAACCTTGGTCCAGTTATTATACTTCTATTGCTGATGTTAGTGTAATGGCTTTGGGTACAGCATCGAGACCACTGGCCCCTGAATCCAACCAGGGGCCGTATTACAATAAGTGCTCCGGGGGTGCAGCAGGCATTTTCGCCTGCTTTGCACAGCGCATACATCCTAGTAGGGCACATTTAGATTGTTTGCGCAAGGCTCACCTTTTAAAAGGTGCGTCGAATGCAAACAATCACAATGCATTATACGGCCCCTGGTGAGCATTAGTGGATAAAATAGCTTGAGTGTATGCTCACTGGAGGTAATAAGAGAGCTAAAAAACATACAGCTGTATTTGGTGGTATGGATGCGTCTATGTAATGGTGCAGCACCTGCAATGCAAGAATATTAAGTCATTAAAAATACAGTTGGTGTTAATTAATGCATACATTGTGTGACATTAACCATGGCATCAAGCAGCAGAACACAACAGTTGAGGAGAGGCAAAGAGCAGCTGCAGAAAATTACAAGGAGCTGACAAATGCCCTAAAGGAACTATGCACAGTCATGCTGCAAGATCATGTTACACACAGACTACACCATAATCAACTAATAGGCAGATTGGATGACTTTACTAGATATGATCAATTTTGCACCAGGTTTCTGGCCTGTATTGTACTGCTCCACCCCTCTTGTGGAGACATCTAAAATGACTCTTCAGCAGCCCAAAAGTAATCTTTTTCACCTTTTGTGTTTATTGCGTGCAGCATGTTATGTTCTGTTCTGTTATGGTATGTAATGTTTATGTTTATGTTTATGTTTATGTTTATTAAGCTTGTAGAGCGCTCAGCTAGTCAAAGTGTCCCAGCGCTAGCTCCTGAAGGAAGGATGAACGTGTGTCAGGTTAAAACAGCAAGGACTTGAGTTTTTTTCTAAAAAGCACTGGGTCCTGGGTAGTCCTCAGGGCTAAAGGCAGTAGATTCCAGGCCAAGCCAGCCCTACGCACAAAGGAGTTTCCACCGAGACGCTGGCGCTTAAACTTCGGGATCTGCATCAGCCATAGGGCCGAGGACCGCAGCACTCGGCCAGGCACATAAAAGGCAAAACTTCTCTGTAGGTAAAGGGGGCCCGTATCATACAAGGCCGGTGAGCAATAGTAAGCATTTTGAATTTCAAGCGGGACTCCACTGGCAGCCAATGCAAGGTGCGCAAGTGTGTCCGCACACTATCTCTAGGAGAGAGCCCCATAAGGAGTCTAACCCCTGAGTTCTGCTCTACCTGAAGTTTTTTAACCAGGGACCCCGAGCAGCTTACCAGGAGAGAATTGGCGTAGTCCAGGCGGTCCAGAATCAACGCCCGGACCACAGTTTCCCTAGAAGCACTCGGCAAGAGATGAAGAAACTTCCTCAAGCTCTTCAATATGCCGAAGCAGGAACCGGCCAACTTCTTCATGTGCGTCTCAAAATGCAGGTTTTGGTCGAACCAGATGCGCAGGTTTTTTACAGCACCTGTTCTTTCAGAGGGCAGAGAAAAACCCAGGGGCCAAAGCCTTTCTCTGAAGTCAGAATTGAAAGGAGTTAAACAGCAGCCCCTCAGACTTCCCTTCGTTGCATTTTGACTGGGCATTAGAAAGCCAGTGAAAGAAAGCGGATAGGCAATTTTGGGCCAGCTCGACCGAGTCCACTTCTTAGGCCAAGTAAACAGCAGCTGGGTGTCATCAGCGTAGGCCATCACCTTGGCCCCCAGTGACTCTGCCAGATACACAAGCGGGGTCACATAGATGTTAAAAAGGAGGGGGCTAAGTGATGAACCCTGAGGCACACCCTTAGACACCGGAAGTGGCGCAGAGGCACTTGGGGGAAGCCAAACCTGCTGCTACCGGCCCTCAAGGAAGGAACTAATTCAAATCCAAGCATTGCCCATGATGCCAATGGCAGACAGGCGGTTAAGCAGCATGGCATGGGGGACCGTGTCGAATGCCGACGAGAGGTCCAGCATGACCAGTGCTGCCCTCCCGTCGGCATCCAGACACTCCCTGATAGCCTCAGCGATCTCAACCAAAGCCGATTCCGTGCTATGAGCTGCACGGAAACCTGACTGAGCCGGGTGAAGCCCCTTGGACTCCTCGATGAAATTAGTAAGTTGAAAAGTGACGGCCTTCTCGCACACTTTAACCAAGCTGGGCAGAAGCGAAATAGGGTGATAGTTCTCCGGCACCAAAGGGTCCAAGGACGGCTTTTTAAGCAGCGGAAGGATCAGGGCTGTTTCCAGGCTCTAGGCACGGAGGCCGAGCAGAGAGACTTATTAATCAAATAGTTCAACTCTGGATTGACGATGTCGGCCAAATCCGACAGAAGCCTGGCGGCACAGTGATCACTGGGAGAGACGGACTTAAGACCCTTCAGGATTTTAAGAGAGCTAGCTAGGTCCACCGGGACAAAGTCTTAAAAAGAGACCCTACCCTACTGATAGATGGAAATAACCCTGTGACAGGATGCCCTGAGAAGATGGAAAGTGAAGCTTGGATGTTAGCTATTTTTTCCTTAAAAAAGGTCGCTAAGGAATTGCACCATGCATCAGAGGCAGGAGTGTCCACCGACTGAGCAGAGGGGGCCAGAAAACTTTGCACAATGGAGAAAATCTCCTTGGAGTTGTTTTTAGACCGCTCAATACGCGTGGCAAAGTAAAGATCCTTAGCTTCTCCGATGGCTGTATAATATAGCCTCTGTCTTGCTCTGAGAGTGATCTTGTCTGTTAAACTGTAGCCTTGGGCACGCCAGGTTCTCTCGGCCGCTTTACACTTCCGCTTCAAAGTCCATAGCTTAGGAGAAAACCAGGGCCTAGAAGGGGATTCTCTCCTCAGCTTGGCCTGGATCAAAGTGGACTGTGCTGAGACTGACCCTGAAATCCACTCTGCAAACTGAGCGACATTGTCCTCAAGCTCCCCACAGAAGGAGGGATGAGAGACAACCAGAGCAGCGCTCAGGGACCCTAAGTCTGGTCTCCTAAAGGCAGGGGGCCGAGAGCAATATGCCGGGTGGAAAGGATTTACCAAGCACGAGGAAAAAAAGATAGGTAAATGGTCGGACCAAGCGACCGGGCTAGGTTTATCAACCAATAGATGAAAATTGGCCCCTATAATATCTAAGGTGTGACCACCAAGATGGGTGGGAAACAAGACTCTTTGAGTGAGGTTCGCCAGACGGAAAGCATCCAACAGGGCAGAGGCTTCCAAGGCTTCCGCGTGGTCAAGATGGATATTCACATCACCAAGAAAAATGAAACGGGAAAAGCGCAGCACTCGCTCAGCTAAAGCGTCCCCACAGTATTCCAAAAAGTCCTTTGACGGTCCAGAAGGTCGATAGACCAATGAGCCTCCGAGCGTAAAGTGCGCTGAGAATTGGATGCAGAAGTTAAGGACCTCTCAGTCACCCAGGACCGAGGAGGGCTCACCAAGCAAAGACCAGCTATCCCTGAGCCAGATGGAGAGTCCTCCGCCCCTGCCTGACTGGCGGTCCAGCCGATAAACTTTATAACCGGCTGGAGTGGCCAACGCCACAGTCGGATTGGAATACGCATCAAACCACGTTTCAGTTACAAACAGCATATCCAAATCATTATCTGAGATGAGGTCAGCAACGTTGACATAGTGCCTTCTTACTGACCTAGCATTGATAAGGCAGGCCCTGATGGTCCCCATTGGAGTGGTAGATGCCGGTAGGGTCGAAGTGCGTGGTTCTGCGGGAAAGGAGTAGCCACATTCAGCACAAACAAAGTCACTAGGGGGGTCAAAGGCGCAAGTGCTAACTGCAGAGCAGCTCAGGGGCCTAAGAGTCTTCAGCTCCTCGTCAGTAAAATAAATGAAGCTATCATGGAGAGTGGTTTCGCCATATTGAACAGGGAGCCTCGCCCTGAGCGCTGACTTGGCGCAGATGGGCGCAGACGGGCTTGCCTTAGCACGCCTTCGGCGCACCACCGGTGCGCCCGCTGCGCTCGTCTGCTGCGCTTCCGTGTCAACATTATTTCCTATAGCGCTCGACTCTCCCGGGGGCATCTCGGTGCTGTTTTGCATCCTGACCTGAGATGCGTACCAAAATGAAATCAGAATAAGTGTCCTTTTAATCATTTTCAGAAATTTACATATGTGGGGATAAATCACAGGGTTGATGGAAGTGTGTTCCTGTATTTTTGCACAAGATATGAGAAGGCCTTGCCCCTCCATGCATGTTTGGCAGAAACGAGGTACATATAGTAAGGCTTTGTCGCTGGATCTAAGGTTTCACGTTGGGCATAAGCCGTTAACTTTTTTTGAAGATAAAACGAACCTTTGACTTATAAGTCATTGTAGGTGCGCCAGCCGTTCTTGAAATGGGAGCGTTTCTTCACTGGAAGCCAGTGCAGTTCCCTCAGTAGGGGCGCTGAGGGAGTTCCTGAAGCGCAGCTCAGAGTAAGCCTGGCTGCCGTGTTCTGGACCACCTGTAGGTTGGAAAGCAGTGATTCACTCACTTCTGCAAGGAGAGCATTTCCATAATCCAGTCTGCTAATCACCATGGCCTGAGTCAGCATTCCCCGAACTGTCATGGGGAGGAAAAGAAAGATTCCGCGCAGAAGACGTAGGTTGAAGAAGCAAGCGCTCATTGTTGCCGCAATCTGATCTTCCATCGTAAGTGCTTGATCTAGTTTTATGCCTAAATTCTTTACAGTTAGTTTGGGCACCAGAACGGTAGCCAGTTGGTGTGGCCACCATTCATCCGACCAGATGGAGGATGCTTTACCCATCAGCATGATCTCTGTCTGCCTTGGATTTAGCTGAAGACAGATCTCAATCATCCAGTTGGAGATTTCTAGCATTCCTGATGCAAAACGTTTTTTTGCTGTTATCAGGTCTTGGCCTAGAGTAAATATTAGCTGGGTGTCATCACCATAAGATATAATCTCAAAGCCAAAGTATTCTGCAATCTTTGCTAACTGGGCCATATTGATATCGAACAAGGTGGGGCTCAAACATGAGCCTTGCGGAACGCCCTGGCCCAAGCTCATTTCACTCGACGAGTATGGGCCCTGGATGAAGGTTTGCTGTCTATCTGTTAGGATATTCTAAAGCCGTTTAAGTGCCACACCCTGCATACCGATTTTCTGCAGCCTTTCCAAGATCCTTGGGTGAGAGATGGTATCAAAGGCTGTTGAGAGATCTAATAATGGTCAGTATAACAGGTATTCCTGCATCAACCCCCAATCTCAAGGTATCAGTCATGGCCAGAAGCGCTGTCTCTGTACTGGACCCAGGGCGGAAGCCCGATTGTGAGGGATCAAGAATATAGTTGGACTCAATATAATATCCCAACTGCTTGTTTAGAAGGCCTTCCAGCTGTTTGCCCAGAAGAGGTAGCAGGGATATTGGGCGACAGTTACCAAGAGATTGTTGATCTAGCGTTGCTTTTTTTTTGGATAGGCCGTACATATGCTGCATTCCATTCTGTCAGAATTTTGCCTGTTTTTATTGAGCAGTTAAAGATCTCCTGGATCATTGGGGCACAGTAGGTAGATAGAAGAGATATTATTTTTGGTGGACCCAGATCCCGTGGGGGCCCAGACTTGGCTGTAGCTTGTGAGCTGTGTATTTCCTCTAGAGTGAGGGGCTGAAATCTGTCTAGTGTACATAGGGGTGCTTTTTTTCTGTACTTTGTTTGGACTGATGGTCACTGTGTTTTGCAAAGGGGCCCTAGCAAATTTTGAATAGATGTGGGTAATTTTCTCCTGGAAGAATTTGGCCAGAGAATTACTGATGTTGAGCCTATAGCCTGAAAGCTTACCAAATCTTTGTGCCTCCAACTCTACCTCGCTGATGGCTAGGTCAGGATTGGGAGTGACAATTGCCACGTCGCCCGCATAAGCTAGTGTTTTAAATTGCATGCCATTTATGGTTACAGCGGTAATATTTAAATTGGCTACTAATTTACGCCGGAAGGGGTCCATATACAGCGCAAACAATAAAGGTGACGAAGGACATCCCTGCCTAGTCCCACCAGTTAATCTGCACCGATGCAGAAAAGCCCCCTGTTAATCCTAATCCATGCTGTTGGTTCCCTATACAAAACTTGTATTGCTCGGATATAGCCATCGCCCAGGCCATACCATCTCAGTACCTCCCATAGGAATTCCCAGGAGACCCTGTCAAACGCCTTTTCTGTGTCTAAAAATAAGGCTGCTAATGGGTCTTCTGGGACTCCGGCGGCATCGAACAGGGTAATGACCTGCCTAATATGCTGAGTGGTGCCCTTGCCGGGGATAAACCTGTGTTGCGTTGGACTAACCATCCCCTCGATTACTCTAGCGAGTCTTTTGGCTAAAATTTTGGAGTAGATATCTACATCCGAGTTCATTAAGGTAATCGGCCTGTATGACCCTGGAGCTGTAGATACCTTGCCTTTTTTAAGAATAACTATAACTTCAGCCCCTCCCCATGAGCTTGAGATTGAAGACCCCTGCTGGGCCTGTAAAACCGTATTTAGTCATTCCATTATGAGGACTTCCTGGAATACTTCATAAAACTCAACATGGATCTGATCCGGGCCTGCCGCTTTTGCTGAATGGAGATCCGCTAATACTAAGGCCAGCTCCTCCAAATTAATTGGGGATTCTAAAATTGCCTTTTCCTCCTTGGGCAGCTCCGGGGCTTGGATGTAGTTAAGATAATATTTTATATCTAAAACACCCCCACCCTCTTCTATACCATAGAGATCCGCGTACAATTGTCTAAATACCTCTCGAATACCCTCGGGATCAGCTACCATATTTCCTTGCCCATCCATGATGCCCTTGATATCTCTTGCTGTAGCTTGCTGCCGGGTGCGGATGGCCAAGATGTGGCCCACCCTCTCACTCAATTTGAAGGATTGTTCCTTCTTATCTAAATAATTTGCTGCTGTTTTATTAGCAATACATTCTATTGCTTCAGCTTTTAAGGAGATAATTCTTAAAAGGTGCTGCTCCAAGGACGTACCCTGTTGAATTAATAAATTCAGGTCTTCCTCAGCCTTAGCCAGCTTTCTCACCAGATCCTCCAATCTAAACCTCTCAACTTTCTGTTTGTGGATTGAGTAGCTAAGTGTCTCTCCTCGAACTCCTGGCTTGAATGCATCCCAGGCAATACCTGAGGTTGTACTCCCCCTGTTGATTATCCAAAATTCCTTTATCCAGTTCCTCATATACCTGACATATCCGCTATCTTTCAAGAGAGCTCTCTCAAAAGTCCAGGTACTCTGCTTAATCGCTACCCCCTCCAAGTTAATAGATAAAATCAAGGGGTTGTGGTCAGAGATTATTCGGGGGAGTTTCTCAATTTGGGATCTGGTTAATAAAGAGTTAGAGATTAAAAAGTAGTCTAGGGGGCGTGGCTAGCAGCTGATCATGGCTGCAAGTATAGAGGACGAGCTCCGTAGTTAGAGCGGCCTCTCCACAAATCAGTTCATTAATCCGAGCAACCCAAGATCTCTAACGGAGGGGCCCGATGCCCAGGACCGGGCAGAAACGACAGCAGCAATCCCGGAGAAAATCTGACACCGGGTGGGGAAATTATTGCTGAATGCCCCTGTGGCCTGCGTAGCGACAGAGATCCGGGGTCTGCCCTCTCCGAAGAGCCCGACCAGAAGTAGCATTGACCTGGGCGAAACTCGACGGAAGTGCTCGGCAATTACTGAGGGAGGCTGCAGCGACTCTAAAGACGGTTGAGAAAGTAGACCGGAGCAGTTTGGAGGAGCAGAGCCGATTGTAAAGGGGAAACGAAGGTGCCGCCGCAGTAAAGAACAGCTGGACTGCGGGCTGCAGTGCACGGGGGGTGCAGCTACGGGGAGGAACAAGCCGCCATCTTAGTGCAAAGCGGCCGACTCAGGGAACGAGCAGGACCTCCCAATAGTAGTGGATGGTGGTGATATAAGAGCGGACAGTGGGTGATGTGGCCAATAAGGATGCCACTGGCCTAAAAAGTGCCCCCGGAGCCGGCTATGGCCGCGAGACCGTGTCTAGTAAATTCTCTGGCACCGTGACCAACGAGTGCGAAGAGAGGCGCCGGCGGGTTGCTACCCGGCCGGGTCCACGTGTATTGAACTGCTCTGGCCCACCCGGGCATCGTGGATACTAGGCAGCACTGGTGAGCGGCGGAGATTGGTGCTGGCGCATAAGGGGTGGTACCAAGGCGCTCCGGAGACCTAGCGCCCATCGGGATTCGCTGGCATTGCTGCGCGTCGGCCCGACGCACAGCCCCGGAGACGGCGCGGAGGAGTAATGGCCGCCTCAGGGACACACATAGCCATACCAGAAGTGCAAGCGGCTATGCCTCCGTGAGTTACCCCTGGGACTGGTACAAACTGGAAAGCTACCTGCATGCTGGGTTCCAATCTGTCCCCCACAGAAATCAACAGGGGACTGCCTGCAGCGACCGGCTCGAATGAGTGGTACTGGCCAGGTGATCAAGGAGGTGCTGTGCTGGCGCCTGGGCAGCAGCGGATCCAGTGGACAGTAACATACACCGGCCTCACTCCTACGGGGCCAGCAGAGGTACAATGCGCACTGAGAAACCTCTATTAAGAGTGGTGCAGAGAGGGACGTCAGCGAGTAAGGTGGCAGAGCATACGGATCTGGGGGTATAGACTGCCAGTTGCAGATTGCCCTTGCGCCGGAGACCGCAGCAGCGGGACTCCCCGCCTGCCCGGAGATAAGGCATAGAAGCACCACAGTGCCCCGAGAGGGACGCTACATCGCCTGCCTGACGACAGCTGAGTGAGCAGTGTGTACGATTTGCTTGCAAGTGGCATAGGGGAGTGGTAGGCCACATCCCTGACAACGCAAAAGATTGATTGTGGTGCTTCCCATAACCTCTTCCACATTGCTGCACAGTGGGCTGAACACGAAGACGAGAAGAATAAGACACTGGCGTGGCGGGCAAGGGCTCAAAAGGTGGCACTACGCAGACCCACATTGATAAATATGCCTGTGACAAAGGCACCTCTTCCCTGACGGAAGGGAGAACACCCGCCGGTAAATCCACGGACGGAGCAGGTGGGAAAAAGGCGACACTGGATGACGTCATGCGGGCTTTGACACAAGTGCAAGCAACAGTAGGCTCGATTTCTACTGAAATCACTCTGATTAGAGCGGACTTCCACAAAATGTCCGAGAAAGTGAGCTCCATGGAGGTGGCTACAAAGTCGCTGATGGAGGACGTGTCGGAGCTGCAGACGGCAATGGAGCGGATGTCGGTGGAGAACAAGACGCTGCAGGAGAGACTGGATGATCAGGAAGGGTGCTCCAGGAGAAACAACATCAGGATCCTTGGGGTTCTAAAGTCTGAAGGCACTAGAGCAACGGACCTTTACGTAGAAGAGCTGATCAAAAGGGGGCTCCAGACTAAGGGCCTTTCCACCTTCTTTTCGGTTGAGAGAGCATACCGGGTCCCTTGGGGGCCGGCCAAAACCGGGCGCAGCCCCACGACCTATCCTGGCCCGACTGTTCAATTTTCGGGACAGAGACACTATTCTGCAGGCGACACGGGTGTCCCCCCCTGTTAAGGTCCAAAACTCCACACTGGCCTTTTTTCCCAACTATACGGCGGAGGTCGCTCGCCGCAGAAGGACGTTCTTAGATGTGAAGAAGGAACAGAGGGCAAGGGAGATTCCGTACTCTATGCTGTTCCCGGCCAGATTACGAATAGTGGCTGACAACAGGACCTGGTTCTTTGACACTCCTGAGATAGCCCAGGACTGGCTGGAAGGATGGAGACCAGCCACTCAGCCTCGCCGTTCGAATAGGACACACAGGGATCAGGAAACAGAGAATCATCCGAACTCTCAAGCTTCAGTGCGTGTGATGGAGGAACGCTTGCCAGTGAGAGAAAGTGTGGACGACGATGTTGAAACAGAGCAGTAGCCACCCGGTGAATGCAAGACATTAAAACGACTATGTTATCTGCCTAACGAACTGCCGGTGGACACTGGGCTGAGGGCATCCGAGGAGGGTAAGAGAGGCCACCGACTCCGGAGAGTCCTTCACCCCAACGTGCAAGTGTTCTGTGTGGGGGATGGGTTAAGCACTCTGCTAAGTTGGGGGGGGGCGGGTGGTTCCATGTCCGTATAGCAGGAGGGTAGGGAGGGGGGGAGTTCAGGGAGGGGTTGTTTTCAGTTTTTCTAATTGTTTGACTCATAGTTGTTTGGTGTGAAACGGTGGCAATGATACATTGGGCAGCACACGGCAGATGCGAAGGTTCCAGTCCGTAACGCAAACATGTCTTCCACTCCAAGAAAGAAATGGCACACAAGACGCAGGCTGATACCCTAGATGGGGGACCCCGCACGGGCCGATGGCACCACTGCAGTTACTGTCCTGGAATGTACGGGGCTGGGGGACAAGATTAAGCGGGGGCTGGTCCTGCAGGGTATTAGAAGATTGAGTCCTGCTTTAGTTCTTCTTCACGAGACACACTTGGTGGGTACAGCTAGTCAGGCGCTAGACAGACGGGGATATCACATGATAGTGCATTCAGACTTCACCTCAGGATCACGCGGGACGGGCATACGGATGTGAAAGTCATCTCCGTTTATACTACAGACCACTAAAACGGATGGTCAAGGCTGCTTCGCGGCGGCGCATGGACAATGGGAAGGCGAACCACTAACTATAGTGTCTGTCTACATTCCACCAGCACTTCACACAATCGCCCTTCCTGACCTAGGGAAATTCCTCCTGGAACTCCCGGAGTGAGACCTTATTATAGGTGGAGACTTCAATGCAGTAGCACACAACAGCAGGATAGATTCCCGGTCCGGACGCAGACCCCTGGACCCTCCCGATTAAGTGAATTCCTGGAAGCGCAGGGGCTGGTGGACATCTGGCGACATATGCACCCTGAGGACCAGCAATACACCTACTACTCCACTGCCCATATTAGTCTGTCCCATATCGACTATTTTCTCACCCTGGGCGATGGCCTCCTCACCATAGATGACTTACAGATTAGACCTAGGGGCATATCAGGCCACTCTCCGCTAACACTGACTTTGTCATGCTCAGAGAGGGCCCGCAAAAGAATATACCCGATTTTTCCGGGATATCTTAAGATACCGTCCATACGTAAGGAACTGAAAAAAAGGTGACCAGGTAGTATTTCGCAGAAAACGAGGCCTCGGTAGAGTTCCCCACGATCTTATGGGAAGCCTATAAAATGGTTCTGAGAGGGCAGGCCATCACGACCATAGTGGGGCAAAGGCGCGCACAGAAAAGGGCACTACTAGAACTAGAATTAGAACTTAACACGGCGAATACAGCCCACATGGCGGACCCGACGGCGGACACATTGCACTTGCTTCAACTCTGCCGGCAGCTCCATGACGACCACCTTAGGCGACGAACAGTTGAAAACATCGCAGCGACCGCACATAGAGTCTACAACATTGGGGATAAGGCGAGTAAACTCCTGGCATGGTTGGACAAAAAGAAGGGAGGTAGTAGAAATATACTGCAGCTGCGGGATCCCGACGGGATGTTACAGAGGCGCCCGTCGTTGATTATAAAAGCTTTGGCCGATCACTTTCAGAAGGTATACACCCCGGATGTCGAAAGAACAGCGGGGGCAGCAATGGCGGCTCTCCGCGATGTATGAATGAATGAATAACTTTTTATTGTTTGGTTACTCAAAACCATTACATTAAAACAAAAGTATAAAAAAAGAATTACAAAAGTTAAAACAGGGAATGTCCACGATGTACTGACTCCAACCCTATCACAAGAAGCAGTAAATGAGCTAGAAGCTGAATTAATGCCGGAGGAGATAAATGTAAATGTAAATGTAAATGTATTGGCATTTATATAGCGCACTACTTACCCGTAGGGTCCCAAGGCGCTTCGACCGCTGCGAAACCCTTCCTGGCTTCCCTGAGAGATGGTCCCTTAATGGGTATCTCCAGGGTGAGACCAGGCATCCCCGGCGGTCTGGTGGGGTCGTTAGTGAAGATGAGGCAAGCTAATGCCCAGAGTTGCCGAGTGTGATCGCTGATCAGAGTGGGCACCGAGGCGAGAGAATTATCGAGTCCGCTGACCCTGGTCCAGAAACCTGCCGCGCCGGGAATCGAACCCTGGTCCCGGGCCGTCCTCTGCTCTCGGGTCTGCCGCCTCTAACCAGTGAGCCACACTACTTCACTCAGAGATACAGTTGGCCATCAACGCAATCCATTCCGGCAAAGCGCTGGGTCCTGACTGGATCCCTATTGAATGGTATAAGGCAATGTCAGAAACGTTAAGCAAACCCTTACTGGCCATGTACACGGAAAGCCTTGAGCGGGAGATCCTGCCTCTTGATCAACGTATGGCCACCATTGTGGCGATCCCGAAACCGGGCAAGCCGCCCACTGAGTGTGTGTCATATCGCCCGATATCTCTCCTCAATGCCGAGGCCAAAATTCTAGCGGAATTACTGACTACAAGACTGATGCCTCACCTCACACATTTGATCCACCCGGATCAATCGGGCTTTATGCCACACAGGAGCCCGGCGTTAAACCTCCGAAGAGTACACGGAGCGGTGGCGCGAGCCCCATTGTTGACGGAACCGGCGGCCATCCTGTCGTTGGATGCCAGGATGGCATTCGACATGGTGGAATGGCAGTATCTCTTTGTGGTCTCGGCCCACATAGGCTTCGGCCTCAAATTCATTTCCTGGATACGGCTCCTATACGCGAGTCCGGTGGCGCACGTGGCGGCGAACAACCACATCTCCCGCGAGATACCATTGGCTAGGGCAGTGGTTCCCAAACTTTTTTAACCTGTGGCTCCCCTGACCTAATCGGCAGTTGGCCGTGGCTCCCCACAAATTTTTTTACCGGTGGGTGGGTGGGTGGGTGGATTGTACCTCCTGTCATCTACCTTAAAGTATTTGGGACGCAATGAAGGTATTATATTGGTTGGAATGCTTAAATTATTAATCTCATCCACTCGCTGCATCCCAATCCATCGTTTTTCCCCCCAACAGAGTACCTGGTCCCAAACCCTTATTTATGCCAGCTGCTGCTTTCAGTACCTTTTGGTACTGAAACCCGCTCTGAGAAAATGGAACATTGAGTTTGGTCTGTCGTAATCAGTATCCCCAGCCTTATTTTTACACTAAAAAGGTCTGTCCTTCCATCTGTGTGCCCATCTATATCCAAACATATTCAACCATTTGCACACCTATCCACCATATATCCTTCCGTCCATCATTTCACTCATCCATCCCTCCATCCACCCTTTCACTCATCCATCCATTATTCATCTACCCACCCTTTCACCCCATCCATCTGTACAATCATCCATGCATCCACTCTTCCACCCAGCCATCCATTCACTTACTCATCCATCCACCCATTCACTTACTCATCCATTCACCGAGTCATTTATCCTTTCACCCTTTCAGTCATTCATCCTCCCTTTCTCTCTCCATCCCCCTTTCACTTATCTATCCATATACCCACCCATTTACTCACCCATTCATGAATCCATCCATTGATCCTATTACTCATCCATTCTTTCACTCATCCAACCATCCGTTCACTCATCCAGCCATCCGTTCTCTCATCCATCCACCCTTTCACTTCACTCATCTATCCATCCTTTTGTCCATCTACCCCCTTTCACTAACTCATCAATCCTTACATCCACACTTTCACCCATCCATCCATTCACCATTTCACTTATCAATTCATCCATCCACCCATTCACTTGCCCATCATCTACCCTTTCATTCATCCACCCATCCATCCTTTCACACACCCATCCACCAATTCACTCGCCCATCAGCTGCCCTTTCACTTATCCATCCATCCTTTCACACACCCATCCATCCTTTCACACACCCATCCACACTTTTACCCATCCATCTACCCTTCTACCCTTCCACCCATCAATCTACCCTTCCACCCATACATCCATCTATTTACCTTTTCTCTCATCCATACTTCCACTCATTCACTCATCCATCCATCCTTTCTTTCATTATCTATCCATTCCCCCTTTCAGTCATGCATTCATCCTTTCAGTAATCCATCCAGCCATTCACCTTTTCCTTCACTTATTTACTCACCCACCTTTCCACATTAAGAGCCGAGCCTTTGTCTGCAGAGTTGCAGGCAGAAGAGTCCCATCAAGAACGAACTACAGCAAGGGGTGGGGTGCGGTGGCGGAGAGTTTTCTATGCCCCTGCACATAGGCAGACTGAAAACGTAGAAGTCATGCATGATGCACAGTGCCAGGATGTGAGGTTACTGTAACATGGTATTGTTTCCAGGGCTTTAAGCGGTGTAAAAAAACTGGGGGGTCTCTTCAAAGGGGGTGTTTGACTTAATTAAGAGCGCAGCTTAAAACACCTAGGCTTAAAATATGCGCTTAGCATAGTGTTCTGCCTCACTGGTATTATGTTGTCTCTGTCATTGCATCCAGATATATAATACAGCAAGTATCATTACACCCCAACAAGCCAGGACTATTGGCTTTGTCAATGGTTGCTAGTTCCTTTAAAAAAAAAAAAGGAGCAACCATGGCTTTGTTGAATACAATATTGAAAATACTTCAGTTCTAAAATGACAGGACAGTGAGAGAACGAAAACCTGTTCTTTTAAACTTATTTTACAGGCTTCTTTGAATGAAGTGTTTTCTAACGTTGCAGCGTGGGCGTTTTACTTTTTATCTTACAGAATGCCCTTCTGTACTCTGAGGCAGGAGGAGGCCGCCACATGGTGTCACAACCCCCAGACTGCCCCATTGACATTCAGTAAGTGGCAATCAGCGGCATACTGAATGACAAAGGGCGGAAGGGGCTGCTCTTGTGCTCCTGGAGGAGTGCGAGGTGTCTCCAGCAGCGGGGGTGAGGCCTCTCACAGGGAGCAGCGCTGCTCCCTGTGATGGCCAAAATTACAGATAAAAGGCCCGTGGTCACCCTAGTGTGCGCGGCGCCCCTGGCACCTCATTACGGCGCACTGGGGCGCCGTGGCGCACAGTTTGGGAACCACAGGGCTAGGGGGACGAGGCAGGGATGCCCGCTCTCACCTCTACTATTCGCCTTAGTCTTGGAACCACTGGCCACTGTCATTAGAACTTCACCATTATTGAGAGGAATACGCCGGGGAGACAATTGGGAGGACAGAATCTCCCTTTATGCTGATGATCGGACCCAGAGAGGGGTATTCCGGTGCTCCTGGCACTATGTGATACTCACGGACAGACCTCCGGATATACGATTAACTGGACGAAATTGGTTATCTACGAGCTGAGAGGTCCTGCTCCGAATCTTCCAAGCGACTGCCCGTTGGCGGTGGCAAACACCTCCTTTAAATACCTGGGAATTCACATCACCCACGACGACACAACCTTTTATAAGCTGAATCTGCTACCACCGCTCACTCGATTGAAGACTGAAGACTGGCGTGAGACACTGGAAGGCCCTTACTCTGACACTGCTGGGGCGGGCAGCGCTGTTTAAAATGATGGCGCTGCCACGTTTTGTTTATGTATTGGAAAATACACCGACCCTAGTGCCACCATCTTACTTCCAAAAAGTAACGGACAACCCGGCCTATCTCGCAGACAGAGCGCAGATGGGTACGCACAGTCTGCTGGCCCCACTGTATCACACGGGACTTGCAGCGAAACTAAAGGGCCCAACTAAACACACAGTGGCACTGTGGCACAAGGCGCAGGCGAGGCTCAGGTGGGGGGGTGTCATAACAAAACTTACACCTCTGTGGGACACTAAGGCATTGGGTCACTTCAGACATAGCAAGGGATTCACTCTATGGGACAACATAGGAATCTCCACGGTAGTAGACATGTGGACAAAAGATGGAGTGGTCCCTTTCTCACACCTACAACAACAGTACAACCTAGGACCTAACGAAACCTACCGTTATATCCAAATACGGCATGCACTGATAACGGCAATTGAGGCAGGTACAGAGGTCCCGGAGTCCTCTCCACTCGAGGATCGCCTGCTCACAGACTACATGCAGCTTGCGCCACTTCCCTCATATACCGAAAACTACTGAATAACCTGCCAGATCCCTTACATGAGCTGAGAGAGAAATGGGAGGGTAAGTTAGGCGATATGGATGAGATGGACTGGAATGCTGCGACGGCATCCCCGAAGGAAGCAGGAATCTCGGCACGATTCTGGCTGGAGCAGTTTAAGATACTACACCGGGTTTACTTCATGAGGACCAGCTTACACAAATTGCACAGGGCTGAACACCCGTATTGTCTTGGGGGCTGTGGGGAGGAAGGTACATTGTACTCTGGGAGTGCCCGACCATTGCTGACTACTGGCGGCAAGTACTACACACAATTTTCCAGACTCTAGAGGTGTCCCTTACACCTGACCCGCGTGTGTGCCTGCTGAATGTATGGGGACCAAATGACCTGACACGCCAGATACAGCAGTGGGCCATTGTGGGTATCATGGTCGCTAAACGAGATATAGCACAGATATGGGGGGCGGCAGATGCACCGACTTTGGCGCAGTGGTGCAGGAACATGGATATGCTCCTGGTGACTGAGCAAGCAGTGTATAAAATGAGAGCTAACCCTCGCGAGTGGAACAAGATCTGGCAGCCCTGGAATAGCTACCGGGGAGACCTGTGTGAACCCCTACTAGAGGCAGACATTGACAGTTCGGAGGACGAGGAAGACGTAGACTGAATAACCCAGTCAATGACCAACAATACTGGCAATGAGGTGAATCGGGGGTCGACAGGTTGATCAGCAACTTACATTAGGGGGCCCCAGGGATTGGGAGGGATACAGCGAGCGCTTGAGCTGACCTACCGGTGTGAGAGACTAGATAAATGATTGCTAAAATGTACGTTGCACACCAAACCTGTTGAGTCACAAGTTGAGTTATGGTTATAATACATAAAAGTAAGACGGACTCTGATTCTTAATTATTGTCATATTTTCTGCCGGAATCTCACTAATTGCTGCCGGACCGAAGGTTGTCTGCTGAATAGCAGTGTATTTATTGTCTCGACTTATCGATGTGTGTGGCAGCCGGCCTCAGGGTTGTAGGCATAATGCTGTGTATAATTGGAAAATGTTAATAAAAGTCTTACGACCAAAAAAAAAAGAAACTGTAGTCTAGCCTTACAAGAATTTTGTGTGGAGCTGAGAAAAAGTGCTACCATCTAACTGGGGACACAGTTTAGCCCAGAGGTCCACCAATGCGTTATGTTGTGCCATAGCTGTTAGAGCACAAAGTGATCTCTTCTTCCGCCCAGTATACCCTCGCCCTATTTGGATCTCATTATTAGGGTTATTAGGGTTATTAATGTTAAAGTCGCCACAGCATATAATCGGTTCAGGCCATCTGGCTAATTCAAATATATCCGGGTCATCCTCTGTGGAACCATATATCGAGACCAGAGTAAATTTCTCCCCCCTAAATTCTAATTCCACTATAACCCATCTACCCCACTGATCCTCAGCCTTCTTAATCACTAAACAATCCCTCCCTTTGCCCAGAAGAGCTACCCCGCTTGTTTTAGAACCTTGCTTTGTATGAGCTAATAAAGTAAATCCTAGTTGCTCCAATAGGAACCCCTTCCCTCCCTCAACGTGTTTTTCTTGTAAACATACAAAATCCAGTTTCATTGTTTTCAGTGGAGCAGTCACCCTTAACCTTTTATGAACGTCATTCAACCCGCACACGTTAATTGAGGCAATTCAGCAAGACATTAAAATGTGTCAAACGTTAGTTCTAACTGCATTACCAATAATTCTTTAAAGCAAACCAAGAAAGTACTGTGCTGTAAGTGCTGTGTGTGCCCCTACTCACTCTCCCCCCTGCCCCCTAACCCCCCTCTCCCCTTTCCCCTTCCACCCCTAAACCTCCCCCTCCTACGGGCAAATAGGTCAAGTATGACCTATGTGTGGTCGCTAATGGATGAAGAAGTTGCCTCCTCACTCCCCTTTACAGAAATCCAAACCAAACCAAGTGTTTCCACTTCCCCAAGATCCACCAAAACCAGCATTGTGCCTACTACAATGAGACGCTACAAACGAACCTAAGGAATCCCAATAATGTAATTTGTCTCGTCGGCCCCCTTCCCTGTATCCCAACACCTCCACCATGTATTCCTTTGCCTTAATTTCGGAAAAGAACAATTTCGTCTGGCCTTTAGTAATCATTTTCAGTTTAGCTGGGTACAGCAAATATGCTTCTGAGCCAAGGGCCTAAAGGGGAGCAATTAGCTGCCTCAGTCTCCATCTACGCTCCAAAGTAACATGGCAAAAATCGGGCATAGCAAAAAAAGTGACATTATTAAAAGATCACTTAGCCTCTGGTTTTGCTTTCTCTAAGATTAATTGTCTCAGTAGAAAATTGCCCACAAAAATGAGGATCGCTCTAGGTCTACCCTCTTGGGCCACACTCTGCCCTCTCTTAATTGTGAGGGGAAGCGATGCGCCCCCTGGATTTCGACCTCCCACTGCCAAGAAGAAAGCTCCGGAAAGGCTCCTTTCAATAAGTTTACAACAAACATCCTAGAATCTTGTCCTTCTAGCCCTTCCGCCACACCCAATAGTCTGACGTTATTGCGGCGTTGGCGGTTTTCATAGTCTTCCATATTCCATTGTACATCTCCTGCTACTTTCTGCTGTTCTTGTTTAAAGGAGTGGAGGCTATTGAAATCATCCTCCAGCTTCCCCGTCCTTTCTTCTACTTGGGTAACCCTTTCAGCGACCTCGTCATACAGTTTGTTCATCTTTCTTAGGGTATTCTGTATTTTTTGCCCCTTGCCTTGCCCTCCGGCTTTCAACCCCAGCCTCACTTTGCATAGATTTGAGAGTACTAAAGAACAAATCCAATGATACTGGTTAGGGTGATAAATGGAGTGAGGCCTGCCCCCCGGGTGCAAGCGGATTAACGTCCATATCTTGGTAGGTCAGTGAAGTGGCTGAGTAGTCCCACAATAGTTTTTTGGAGGGGTCGGAGGGGCTGACTGAGGGGTTGGGTTTCCTCCTGGACCTGCTTTTTTTTGCCTACACTTTGGAGCCGTGGAACTGCTCCCTGAATCAGTGGACTCCCCTGTGCTCCCCTCAACCGTGCCCAGTGATTCTGAATCTTCATTGACCGAGTAGAATCGTTCTGGCGAGGCAGCCCCAACATCAGCCCCATTCTCACAATGTCTTCCTAGGATCGCTTCTTGCTGTAGGGCCGCCAGAGCCGGGTCACTCCCCCATGAGCCCAATGTGCCACCTCTGCCAAGTCTCCCCTCTGCCCATTCAGCACCTGTTGGTATCCCCTGAGTTCTGCCTGTGGGGGGAGCGTGGTTTTCATTAGGGATACCCAAACTGTCTCCAGCACAGTCTCCCCCTGCGCCCTGAAGAGGAATTCTGACCCTGCCGCATTTTTACTCGCTGTAGAACTCCCAGTGACTGTGCCTTTGTTAAATCCTGGCGCACCTTGTGACAAGCTCTCGACTGGGGTCACTGTAGAGGCCTCCGATCCGCACTCCAATCCTTGCAAGCTCTTGATTGGGGGCACTGTAGAGGCCTCCGATCCGCACTCTAATCCATGCACCGGCTTCTGATCCGACACCAGCGCCTGCCCCGGTTACCTAGTAACCGGCGCGCTGGCGTCCTCGAGGGCGTTCTGTGATATGGAATCCTTTTTGCCACTCCTCTTGCTACTGACTGCAGCCTCGGGATTCTCTGTAGGTTTGAAGGAGAAACTCTCTACCACGGTAAGATGCCGCATCGCGTTCTCCTTTGTCTTTTTCTTGCATTGTGTAGAGCGAGCAGGGACAGTTTCAGGCGGGGCGCCCAGGGTAGGTGCGACTTCGTTGCTAACCCGCATTTCGCCAGTTTTCTTCACCAAGGTCCTTTTGGTGATGCTGGTTGTGCTACCTTGCTGGGCAGCGGAGCCGATAACCTGCTTAGGCTCGATCTTGTCTTTGCCAGCGAGGTCTTTATCTTTGTCCTTCTGTGCTGCCAGTTCTTTGGCATTGTTTGCTTTATTTGTACGAGGCGGCATGATGATGATTCGTTTGTAAGCAACCGCGATGAGAGTTGAGATTCTTCTGCGGGCTCGGAGAAACGCTGCTTTAATATACTGGCCAGTATACTGCTGCCACGATCGGACGTCCGAGCTGCTGGTCTTCCCACTATTGAGCTCCCAAAGACCTGATCTCATCGCTGGGTAGGGAGGCAGTGTCAGACCATTGAAGCATTGGAAGGGAGGAGGAGTGAGATGCGACTATTCACTACAGTCCATCAGCGGCCATCTTGCCTCCCAGCTAGTGTGTGGAGTGAACATGTGTCTGAATGCTTGCATGAGTGAGTGATTAGGTTGGTGAGTATCTGTATAAGTGAGTAACTGGTTATGTTTGTGGTTCTAGGGATGAGTGCCTGGGTATGAGTGGTTCTTTGAGTGAGTGACTGAATGTGAGTAGCTGCATGAGTGAGGGACCACCTGTATTAGTTGCTGTTTTAGTCAGCAAGTGGGGTGTTACCTGCAGTGAGAGAGAAATAGTGGGTATATTAGTGCATGTATGAGTGAGTAATTCACTGTGTGAGTGGCTGTATGAGTAAGTGACTGGGTTTGTTAGTGCCTGCATGACTGAGTGTCTCTATGGGGGAGTAAGTGGGTGTGTCAGTGGTTATCTAATTGAGTGATTGGTTGTCTGAGTGGCTGTATAGGTGAGTGACTTGCTATATGTGTGGCTATATGGGTAAGTGACTGGATGTGTGAATGCCTGCATGAGTGAGTGCCTGGGTATATGAATATCTATATGGGTGACTGAGTGCCTGTACGAGTGAGTGAGTGGTTCCAAAAAACCTACCTTTGCCACGCCATCGGGCCAGAGCCGTGAGGGGAACGGCGGCAGCAGCAGGACGCCAGGAGGCAGCCCGGTCGAGCGGACCACACTCCTCAGCAGCCCCTGGGGCGGCAGCGCGCTCGTGACGTGCAACGAGCGCCCGGAGGCGCCTGTAAAAGGCTGACCCCCCGGGAGCCCAGGGGGGAACACCAAAAAACCTACCTTTGCCACGCCATCGGGCCAGAGCCGTGAGGGGAACGGCGGCAGCAGCAGGACGCCGGGAGGCAGCCCGGTCGAGCGGACCACACTCCCCAGCAGCCCCTGGGGCTCACCCCACTCGCCCCGCGAGTCGCGCGCGGGAGCGACCGGGAGAAGCCTGGGACAAGGGCGGGGCCGTCTGTGGCCGTCAGGGGCCAGAAGAGGCCGGGCAGAGCCACCCCCCTTTGGTTTGGTTCGAACTGTGAGTACATACAGGTGATTATTCGTGGAAACAACTTTGTTCCCCTTGTTTTAAAAAACTAATCATTTGAGACCTTTGATCAACCCCAAAATGTCAGTCCAAAGTACTTTACCGGATAACTATTTACTGAAAGTGGTCTCCAGAATCAATAGTGACAGAAGGAAATCACTGGGGAAAAGTACTGTTCTAAACCTCCCACTGATTCAGTCTGCGGATGTTAATAATTGTAATAATACAGATAATATCGTCAATGAGACAGACATTGCAGCGGAGCATGATAATACCAGTGACAATGTTGATTTAACTACGGCCCCAGACAATTTGATAAGGGGGGAAGATGACCCATGTGATAATTCTGGGGGTACTCCTCAGCAATCTGTTATCGGCTACTAAGTTTATGCGAGCCTGTAGGAAAACGGCTCCTAAGCGAGGTAATCACCCCACTAGAAAGAATAAAAAAGATACCACTCACACGGAGAATACCAAGGAAAAAGGGTCTTCGGTAAATGATAAATTTGTTTCCATTAAGCCTGATCAAATTGATCTATTACTGAGTACTATCTACAGTAAATTTAATATGGTGGTAGAGCCCTTGTTAATCAAAATTGGAGATCTACAGGCGGAACTAAGGGGCGTGGTGGACCAGCATGCTGATAAATTGGAAAAGTCTATATCAGATATTAAAATACCAGCATGCACAGCTACTGTTTCTACAAAAGATAGGGTGCAGCCACTATCTACAATTAGTGCCCCCCCACTAACACCAGGAAACAACCATCTAAAGAGCTACCTGTACCGTTACTTACTACGACCCAGGAGGCAGGTAGGCCTCCAAAGCAATCAAATGCTGGGGTGACAAGCACTATGTCGAGTACTTTACAGAGCGATAGACCTACATTACCAACCCCTAGGACAGCCCCGGCACCAGCGGTCTTAGCTCCACCAGCTGTCACAGGGGGAACTAATGGGGTACCCATACGGATATGCAGGCGTCCAGTTGATCTTCCACCCGATTGTGTACCCTATGTTGTGGTTTTAACTAATGTCCCGATCCTAACCCAGCTCCCTAACGATCAGGAGACGGCGGATTCTTTGAGGAATAAAACAATTTCCTGGTTAAATCGCCATTGTGGTTACCCAGTTGGCTACTCTGATCAAATCATCTCTATCAGAAGAGTAAATTGGATCGGTAACACCAAAAAGGCATGTGGGGGGGATTGTGTGATCATTAATTTTAAGCACTCGCAACATGTTGCGACTGTCCTGCTTAGAGCAGCCGCAATCACACAGTCAGAGACAGAAGTAGTTGCTAGACCTCTGGGCTATTTTTATAATCATCTAAGCAGGCAACCTCCTGTCAATTGTAGGGAGAGGGCAACAAGTAATTTTACTTATCCACCTTTTGTAAACAAACCTGCGTTGTCTAACTTCTGCCCTGGTTTACAAAATGGTTTATTCACCCCGCCGATGCATATGGTGAATCCTACGTCAGGCGGGAATAATTCTCTAATACACACCCCCGACCCATTTGTAACCTTTGGTAGTACTCCTTTGTTTGATAGTGGGATGGTCTACCAGGTTCCAACTCAGAACAGGTATCAGTCCCTGAGCTACTTAGACCAAAATGATTGACATGAGATTGACCCTTCACGGGACGCTGTAAATAGTAATAACAATGAAGAAGTAATTATGTCTGTAGATGAATTGGACAACGATGTGTGCTTAGACTGTACGCCGATAGGGGGAGAAGTCTCAAATTCAATATATAACATAGAGCCTTTTAACATAGGGAATAACATGTCCATATTTAGTGATGAACAACTTATTGTAAGTCAAGAGAGAGAAAAGGTAATTTGTCATATCGCTAGCTGGAATATTGCAGGACTAGTGGCCAAGGAGGATACGTTAGGATGGAAGGATTTTGTGCATTTATTTGACATTCTTTGCCTTCAGGAAACCTGGTGCAAAAACTTTAAAGGCATCGACGGTTTTTGTATCCTATGAACTCCCAGCCTTGGCTTCAACCCATGGTAGAGCTAAAGGAGGGTTGCTGGTGTTGATTTCAGTTAAATTACCCATCTCAGTGAAAACGTATGTAAAAGTGGGGGCTCATTCACAAATTCTATGGCTAACACAAGAAGCTGGTAGAAATATACTTTTGATTAATTTCTACAATAATACATTTGATGGCACTAGACATGTTGCAATCAATGAATTGGATAGGACACTGAACAATCTTGTGAAGAATTTTAATGGTGTATTTAAATTTATTTTTGTGGGGGATTTTATTGTTTCTGTATGCCCACTATCTTCTCAGAAGTTATGCGGTGTGTATAACCGTCTGGGGGATGCTGATGTCCATTTTCCTCATCACACCTATGGGGAAACCCTGAATAACCTTTTGATACAGCATGATATGGAAATTATGGAAAATGCTAAAAATGATGTGGGTGAAAATATTCCGACTTTTAAAGGAAGGGGCGCCAACACTATTATTGATTTTATCTGCATGTCTTCAACCCTTGCTCCGTTATGCCCAATGCCCAAGGTTATTGATATTATGTTAAGTGATCATAACTGTTTGACTACTGAATTAACTTTTTGGAACAATGTCTATGTACGTGAACAGGGTAATATTGCTAATATTGAACCCCATAGACAGAATGGGTATAGATTGAGGTGGAAGGGAGAAAAAGCGGACATAACATCTGAATCCATCATTTCTAGTTGTCTGATGGAAATCATGGCAATCTTAGAACAGGATGAAACCTCGGCTGCCAGTATTGACCATTTTAATAGAATCAATTCAACCATTAACAAGAAGTTTACCAAAGAGGCTGGGCACAAGAATAGGTATAAAAGGGGATGGTTTGATCATGCTTGCTCTACTGCCCGGACGGATCTTAAAGAGGCTTTAGCAGCTAAACCAAGGGATAAGAGTCTGGTGATTCAACTTAGGCAGGGTTATAATTTGATCCTCAAACGTAGAAAAGCTGAGTTACAGCAGGAAGCGTGGGACAACCTTAGTCAAGCAGCGGATATGAAGAACTGTACCCTGTTTTGGTCCACGGTGAAGAGTCCATTCCTAAAAGATGAAAAGGCGCCAGAACTCACATCAAATGTGAGTATGGAATCTTGGATCCAACATTTCTCCATTATCTTTGACTCAAGTAATATAACAGTTTCCCACGGAGAAGGTTGGCCCATCATAGCCTTAGATATCGCTACTGATGAGGTCATGGCTAGTATAAGAACCAGTAAAGGAGGGAAGGCCCAGGGTCCGGATGGTGTCCCCATAGACGTGTACAAGACTGCACCGGAGATTTGGGGTCCATTGCTGACCAAAATCTTTAATGCAGCCATTTGTTGTAAAATACCATCTACTTGGGAGGAATCAATAATTGTCCCCATTTACAAGAAAGGTGACCGGGGCGATGCCAAAAATTACCGACCAATATCCTTACTGGACTCATCTGTCAAAATCATGAGTAGGGTCCTTCTAGTAAGACTAGAGGAATGGGCAGAAACCAATGAGATCTTAAGTAATTGCCAGTTTGGATTTAGAAAAGGCCGTGGCACCATTGAACAGTGCCTGAATTTAGAGCTCTTGGTAGGGAAATATACCCAGGCCAAAAAAGGGTCGCTTTATTTATGTTTCGCTGACTTAAGCAGCGCTTTTGATTTGGTAGACCACGCCATATTATGGGTCAAATTATTAGAAATGGGGGCACCTGAAGGCATAATATACTTCCTTGCCCGCCTGTACGAAAAGCTTAGCACCAGTGTCCGTTATGGAGCTAATGGGGAGTGTACGACGAAGTTTGGGATTGGAAGAGGGATCAGACAGGGGTGCATTTTAGCACCCCTGCTTTTCACCCTCTTCATAAACGAGGTAGATTCCGTCCTGCAGACAGTCGCAGCGGATGCCCCTAGAGTTAATAATCTTAACATACCTGTATTACTTTATGCGGATGACGCAGTGTTAGTGTCTAGGACTCCCTTGGGTCTTCAACGTCTGATGGACCGTTTTGTACGATTCATCAAAAGCAGGAAACTGGTGATCAATAAATCAAAAACATATGTAATGGAGTGTGGGCCCGGAACAGCTAAAATAAAAGGTAAAACCCATTATTTTATTGATGGTGAATTGGTCAAAAGAGTTGAAAATTTTTGCTATTTGGGAATTACTTTTTCCAATAATGGGAGCTGGGCCACTGAACATAATGTTGTCAGAACAAAGATGATTAGGAGTGCTAACGGGGTCTTTCTATTTGCCAAGAAGCTGGGGAATAGACGTATTAAAGATATGTTAAAAATGTTTCAATCCAGATGTTTTTCTGCGGCCCTTTATGGGGCTGGTGTTTGGGGTGTGTCACCAGCGAGGAGACTTCAGGTAGAGGAGAATATCTTCCTGAAAAGGCTCCTGTGTTTACCCAAGTCTACCTCCAACTCCCTGGTTCATAAGGAAACAGGGATTCAAGCCCTAAGTGATATGATTATGTTAAGACCCCTATTATTGTGGCGCTCCATTTGGCTCAGTGACGGTACCTCATTGAATAGAGCAATTATTGAGGACTGTCTCTCATTAGACCAGCACTTAAAGATCCCTTGGATTAAATACATTATTGAATGTTCCCAAAAGATTTTTGGGACCAATGTGATTAATGATCCTTACAGTGTCTCGGATATCTCTAAATCAAATATGAAAATAATTTTCTTGAATTATTGCAACGAAAGGCATTTTTGGGAGGATTCTAAATTATCCACATGTGTACTGTACAATAGCATGAATGATTTTATTGGATTTCATCCGTATTTGTCACAGGTAACTAGAGTTTCGCACCAGTTTGTACTAACTAGAATGAGGATGGGAATAGTACATTGTCTCGTTGCGTGCCCTAACATTAAAATGCGCCCTATTGGCCCCTGTGAATGTGATAACAAAACGGAACAGAGCACTAAGCACTTTTTATTAACATGCGAATTGTATAGGGAATTACGGAAATTCTACCTGAAGCCAATGTTAAATAGATTTGGAGTGAGAACAACTACGGACGCTATGAGACTGCTTTTTAATTTGAACCATCCGGACATTTGCTTTTTTACTGCCACATTTTTGCTTAAAGCTATTAGCACCAGGAAAAGTATGTGTTTTTAAATATTTTAAATATTTTAAATATTTATTCCATCCCCCTCTGGATATTATGTATCATGTGTTTCTTTAATGAAATGTGTAATATTTAATGAAATGTTTGTATCTGTAACTGTATGTGCTTTTATGGACATGTTTTTAAAATGTTCCGAATAAAGCTTTATGAATTGAATTGAGTGGTTCCATCACTGGCTACATATGTGGGACACTGCAAGTGTTAGTGCCAGTATGAGTTAGTGATTGGATGTTTAAGTCTATGCATGAATGTGTCTCTGGGTGTGTTGGTGTCTACTTCAGTGTGTGTCTGGGCATGGTACTGTATACAACAGTGTGTGACTCGGTGTGTCACAGTCTGTTTCTGCATGTAAATGGATGTGTGAGTATCTTTATAGATGAGTAAGTAGATGTGTGAGTGTATTCATCAATGAATAATTGGCTGTGTGAGTGCTCATGCAGGTGAGTAAGTGACTTAATCACTGCCTGTATGTAATATTGAATATGTATGGCAGTGGCTGTATAAGTAACTGACTGTCTGCCTTAGTAATGGTTTATGTAAGTAAGTTAGCGTATGCATCACTGTTTACAGCAGTAAGTGGATGTCTTTTCAGCTGTATATGTGAGAGATTGGGTGTATCAGTAGTTACATAGGAAAGTGACTAGGTATATATCTGATCGTATGCATGACTGACTTCCTATGTAAGATACTGTATAGGTGACTGAGTGCATGTTTTAGTAGCTGCATTAGGAATTAAATTTGTGTGTGAATATCTGTATGGGTAAGTAATATCATGGATTACTAGATGTACTTGTAAGTGAGATAGTGGGATACTAACAGTGTCAATTAGTTAGTGGGTTAGTGAGCAATTAAATCAATGAGTGATTGGGTATCTGAGTTGTGTAATCAGTATATGTGTGAATGTGTCAGTGGCTGGACAAGACTCTACCTTGGTGTATTGTTTTACACTGTAAATTTGTTCAACTACAATGGAAGTTATAATTACCAAATGGGCAAAATAAAGTGAGGGCAATCTATGCAAGTGCTCTGCATGTATGAACACACTCTCCTCTGGTATGTCCAAGCAATATTTCTGTTGTAGAAGAAATGTTTTGATACATCTAAAGATGTACAACTCCAGCCACTATTGAAAAGAAAATGAACATAACTATATGTTACTATTTCATTTTCAAAATTACAGAAACATAACAATAAACATTGGTTATATTAACACTATATCACAATATAGTAAAAATATAATTTTCCCTTCTCTACTGTTCTCCGCTTTCATACTTCTTCATTGTCTATATGGAAAATCATCCTTGAACAGTGGGGAAAAACAATCAAATAGATTGCATAAAAAACATAAAGCTGCGCAGTGCATTGCTATACATAAGTAACACTGCATTGCACTCACTACAATTAATTGATAATTGTTTTCATCTGGAGTTACTACACAAATCTAAACAAACCAATGTTTAAACTATATTTTAGATAACTATATCTAGTACAATATAACAAATAAATGTTAACCACGCTTTAATTTTGGAGATCCTTTTGAAAACATCCTCCCTTGTAGGCCAGGTGATGTGTAAAGTGCTGATCATCCATATATGCAACATTCCATACAGTAGTTTTTACAAAAATAGTACATAGAACTTTAGTTGAAGAAACAAAAGGACCATTTTTTTTATTTCATGGGTAGTTTTGGGTTTCAACTTAAGGTTACTTTAATTGGATTGTGTCCACCCATTTTCAGAATTTAAATAGAGAGCATAACATTTAGATGTTATAATTACTCCTTTCTGGAAGATCAAAGGACTGTTGAATTTTGAAGATCTTTTAAAGACATTACTCCCTATAGGCCTTAGAACTTCGTTTGAAGAAAGAAAAGATAAGAGTTTTGTAGCTTGAAATTAAGTTTTGGCTTAAATTCAATCTTGCTGTCATTGCATTCTGTCGATCCAGTTTCACTCTTTGAATATACAGTGTAGTGTCCTGATGTTAAATTGAGTTCTTCATGAAAAATAACAACCAAAGTAGTATATGTTTTTCCATAAATTAATATTTCTAGAGCCTTGAAGTCTTTAGTTTGAGTTTGTTATATAGATCCTTCTGCTCTGCAACATTGCAACATTAATTTAAGGTATTTTCCAGTTCTTCGTAAATGCAATATAGACATTACATCTGATCTACAACTTGGGCAGGTCATATTTAAGCATGGGCGGATTTCGCGGATCCGCAAAATCCGGGAATTTGCGGATTCGCTGATTTTGCAGATTTTTTTTAATGGGGGGGTCTTCTGTGCAGCCTCGACGATGCTCACAATTGTTTATGGCCTGATGAATGAGTCACTGAATTTGAGCTTCAACTAGTTCCAGCGACCATGTGTGTGTTACTATGCAATCGCCCCGAAGGGCGCAGGGGTCCCTTGAGTGAGCTGTCCATCATAGTGGGTAAATGGCGGGAAGACGGTGCGCACCGCGAGTGTGTGAGCGGGCCCAAACGGGCGGGGATTCCATGCGAGTTCACATGCCTCTTGTGTGTATAAAAGGTCAGAGACCGATCAAAGCAGCAGATCAAGAGAAATAAGCTCCTGGTCACAGGAACAGCATGAGGATTGCGCTCGTGAAAGTCAAGTATGCAAAGGCCTCTATCCAGCATCACAGCTGATTTTCGATGGTAGATTTGGGAAGAAGGCACACCTGCCCAGCCTAGACGACGCTCCCTTGAGTGAGCTGTCCATCCATCATCTTCCTGTAACTATTTTAGGATGTCGCCGGCAAGCTGCCAGCGCCATCCTAAAATAGTTACTAAATTAGCTTCACTAATAGATAAAATAAAGCAGGTGCTCGAGCACCTGCTTTATTTTATCTATTAGTGCTTCCTGTGCTTCCTGTTGAAGCTAACTTAGTAACTATTTTAGGATGGCGCTGGCAGCTTGCCGGCGCCATCCTAAAATAGTTACAACAACAACTTCAAGCTTGAAGGCTTGAACTTTTGCCCCCCGAATCGGCTGCTTGCTGATTCGCAGATTTTCCGTAAATTCGCGGATTCCGGATTTACCAAAAATCTGCGAAATCCGCGAGCGGAACGGATTTTGCGCTCACGCTTAGTCATATTTTTGGTGTGCATTTGTAAACAATCTTCCACAAGGCAATCTGGCTGTATAAAGTACAGAAATTGTTCAGAATTTATTTGAATGGTTCAAGTAAAAGAGCAATCTTCACAGCCATGGTTCCATTTGTAACTCAGTCCAAATAAATCATCAAAATTTACTTCTTCTTCTTCTAAAACTCCAATCATGACCATTATACATTATTGTGCATCTTATTCAATTTTGAGAGTGAATATTAGTTATCCTCTACATATATTTAAAAGGACTCTAATGTCTGAAGCAGAATGTATTACAGTTCTGTCAGTGCGTAAACATTGGAGCAACTGATACTGTTCAGAACACAGTCTCTTATCTGGCTTTTGTTAGATTTTGATTTACAAGATGAGTTAAAAGAAACAGTATATTCAGAACAATATTTACAAAGCAGCTGACACCAGAACTGTTTTCCAACTGGCATCCTACAATATCTTCCTCATTTTCAACTTTTTTCTTCTTAATGCCTTCTATGTTTTCCATGTTTCCTTTCTTTTCTTGAAGATCCATAGACTATTTTGTAAGCTTCCGCTTAGGACAGATTATCCATTTCTCATACATAGGATACTGTTGTAAATGAGGAGTGTCTAGACTTCTTTTCCGATTGTACCCTCTGAAACAACTTGCATCTGCATTTATTTTCTCATCATCAAACTCAATCAAAAACATACCGGTCAATGTTCTAACTCAAAACAATGCCCATATGACATTCCTTCTTTAAATACAGTACTTCCAATATTAATAAAAGCTGCATCTACTCACAAACCTTGTGACTTATGGATAGTTACAGCATACAATAGAGAGACTAAAATCTGCTGATGCTGCAGAAATAGGTCCTTCACATGCAAAAAACTTACAACACATCAGTCAATGTGTTTCATGCTATCAATCTGATCACATCGCAAGTATTCAATCTCATCTCTGTTGGAAAAATAAATGAAATCAATATCTTTACCCATTGTGCTATTTACTAACCTTTCTTCTACATTTAGATTACACTGTAAAATTGCTCAACTGTTCTTGCACATGCAGTAAAGCTTTTCTAATCCAGCGGTCCTGTATACAGATTTCTCTAAAGAATCTAATTTTGCTTGTAGTTTTTCTGTGAGAAGTATTGTCACAACCTGATGTTCCATTTAATCGAAAGCTGTAATTTCCCAGCTATCTTCTTTCTACAGGTTTAAGAATTGTTTGTTGAAGTTGGAGCACTCTTAAAGTGTAGGCATTAAACAGACTATGGATTTCTGCTCTTCTGTAAAATTGTTCAATAGTTCTGCTGTTGTATTATTAAATGGAAATAGTTGCTTGATAAGTCGACTTTCTATAGCAGGTTTTGCAATGTTTGTTAGGGCTCCTATTCCAGTGTCCTTAAGAATATTTCCATAATCCAAATCAGATGCTTGACACATATGTTTCACTAGTTCCTTATACTCAAAGAGTAACCAAATATTTACATTGCCAATACTCCCTAAATAATTTTTTGTTTCATTATGGACAAGTGTTTTGAAAATAGGTTGTCCTTTTACAGGAATAAGTTGCAGTAAGTCACCAAATACAATCAAATACTTTCCTCCAAAGAGGACACTGTAGTTTGTTCTTAAAATCTGCTGCATTCTTAAGTGTATAAAGACAAGCTTTACATTTGTTACCATGCTCACTTCATCAGTGGTTAGAATTTTCAGTTTTTTCAATACTCTTGATACCTCATGATAAACTCCACCAGATTAATTCTGATATTCCAGTGTATTGTCATATTCAACGGTAGCATTAGTAGTTGGTGTAAAGAAATTCCTTTAATGTTATGTGCAGCTAATCCTGTTAGTGCTAAGAACTTTACTTAAATTTTTTTTTCCAGATCCAACTTGATCACTAATGCAAAGAAATATTGGTTTAAATAAAGGACATTTACATTGTTTCTTCTTGTGGAAAAATCCATTCACTATTTTATCTTTTCCTTAATTTTAAATGTATTTATGTTCATTGTTCAACTAAATGTTTGAAATGAACAGTTTCCTCTTTTGCTTGCTGCATTGCACTCTCCACTTCATTCATTCATTTTGACTTACTGGTTTTCCAAGAGGATCTTTACTCAGACCTTTGACTACTTTGTGAACTCTCCTTGGCTATCTCAGCAGCTATGGTTTCTTCCTGTTCAATCTCATCTTTCAACATTTTCAAGTAGTTTGGAAAGACAGAGCACTGAATGCTGTCTTCCGCAGCGTTGAAAGAGTCTTCAGAGCAGTCATAGGTCCTCATTATGATGCATTCCGACTGAATCCTTGCTGGACTGGTTTTCGACGAATTGTAGTCAGAAAGTCCGAATGACTGACTATGATGCTTCTGAACGCTGTTTGGGCGGACTTCCATGGACTTCAATGGAAGCCTTTGTTCCGACCCACAACACAAGCTCTCATTGAAGAAAGGGGTGGTTGCGTAAAACCTTGCACTCTGTTGCGTGCCCTCGCATGGGGCTTGCCACACCATGCCTGGTTAGAAAGAAGGGACTCATGGGCACCCCCTGGCCCACCCGGAGGACTTCGGATGAAGGGGGCCTGCTACAGGCCTCCAAAGTTGGTTTCCGACAGCCGATCCATGTCGGACAAACTAAGTCAAAAAGGCTGTCTGAATTGGACATCGTAATATGTCGGTCAGAAACGTGGTCCATAGACATGTAAGAGTCGGTTCCGACCAACTCAGCTTCTCCAAATGCTGGTCGGAACCAAGTCGGAAAGGCCGAACAATTTACGACTATCGTAATCGGTCGGCCAGATATGTTTCCGAATCAGTCAGAAACGTGGGTTCCGACACAGATTTGGACAAATAGAATGCCGTTCGGAGCCTTCCTGACCGACTTCGCAATAAGGCCCACATAATCTTGGTAAATCTGATTCAGCACGCCACGGCTTGAACAACTGCAAAAGTGCCAAGTAGAAAAATTCCTTTGTCTCTGGGTTTGGCAACTAAACTTTCCGTGGGTAACTAGATTTCCTTCGTTGTGTCTCACTAAACAACCATTACATCTAAGTACTGCATCTCTCCCTTCTTCTATGTTATTAGTTATTTATTTATTTATAGTTTTATATAGTGCTGGCTATACCCGGAGGTATCGGAGTGCAACGAAGCAAGTTACAAAAAGTTACAAAACAATTTCACAATGTTACAACATAGAAAAAGGAACACGAGTTAATGATATGAGAATACTCGAGGATGGCAATGAGAAGACGCGTGATGAGGCAACAAACAACAAGAGGAAAAACAGTAAAAGCAGAGGTTAAGCGGCGGCAAGCAACAGCCTGAGAGGCAGGGGAAGAAAAAGGGGGAGCCCAGAAAGGAAAGGGTAAGGAAAGCAGATAAGGACAGGAATGTGAGAGGGAAACAAAAGGGAAAAGGCATCATAGATGTCAACAAAAACAGAAAAACAAGGAGCAGGTCCGTGGCGAATGAGAAACAATCGCATTGTCGCCTAGTAGGAGACCAGCGGGGAAGGAGGATGGGACAGAGATTGCTAAAATGGCGGATTGAGGTTAGAAGAGGCAGTGGAAGATAGTCCCAAAATGGCGGGGAGCATAAGGGTCCAAGTCCAGAAGCCCGGGAGGCTAAGTCCAGAGGAAAATGAAAAATAAGAGCTGATTTCATGGAGAGGCACTACATGGGGAAAAGAGCTAGATAGTCATGGGGGGAGGGGGGCGCAGTCTATTTTCGAGTCACAGCTGTGCCATCCATGTGCAAATGTTCTGGGCAGGGGTGTCCGATCTGTTGTCGATAGGTCACCGGAGGAACTGTTACGCGCCCCAGGGTAGCAGACCAAGAGAGCCGGAGGCAGCAAAGCTGGATTCAGCATGAACCCTTCTCAGGCACGGACGGATGCTCAGAATGCCATGCAGCGCAATGCCAATAGGGATCCCCCGGCCAGAGCTCCTCACTGGGTGGCCATCTTGGTGCCATCACCAGTTAATATTAGATTTCAGTATGTCACTACTTCCTGGGCTAAATTCTTCTAGATATTGTGTTTCTGCAAAATACTTTAATACTCTATTTTGACTGCTTGCAAGGCCTAGACTTACCCATACAATTTCCTAGTGACTTTCAGAACAAACTAGCCAAGCTCAATTGGTCCAAGTACTCATAGGATCCTATTTATCTGTGGGAAAGCATTTTCAAGCTGAATTTGTACAATATATTGGTAAGACTCTGTCCTGCAGAAATCTCTTCCCACATTTCTTTCATTTCTGCCTTCTCTGATTTTGTCATATATGAAGTGACGTAGCAAGCAACATCAATAGAGTGTTGTAGATCCATATTTACATTCAACATCATCGCTTTCCCAGGGTTGTAGTCATTAATATACTTGGGAGCCTCTGTTCTTCTCAGGTTGGTATGTATTTTTTGGGTGATTTCTGTTTAATTGTTTGTCTAACTGCAGGCAAAACGCTGTTCACTCTTCCTTGAAAAATGACAGGTCGTGAGAATCCAAAATGACATCTTCAAGGTCAAGTTCAAGTTCAAGAATTTATATAGCGCACTACTCACCCAGAGGGTCTCAAGGCGCCTGGGGATGGGTTCATTATTTATCGAATAGCCAGGTTTTAAGTTCTTTTCTGAAGGAGATGTGGTTCTGTGTAAGGCGGAGGTGGGTGGGGAGTGAGTTCCAGGTCTTGGCCGCCAAGTAGGAGAAGGATCTACCTCCCATGGTGGATCTTTGGATACGCGGAACTGCGGCGAGGCCTTGATTGGAGGATCTTAGTTGGCGGGTGGGTGTGTAGAAGGATAGTCGAGAGTTGAGGCATTCGGGTCCTAGTTTGTAGAGGGCCTTGTGTGCGTGGGTGAGGAGACGGATGTTATTCTCTTGTTGACGGGGAGCAAGTGGAGGTCTTTCAGGTGGCCGGTAATGTGATTTTGGCGAGGGATGTCCAAAATGAGTCTCGCTGATGCGTTTTGGATGCGTTGGAGTTTTTTCTGTAATTTGGCTGTAATTCCGGCATAGAGGGTGTTTCCGTAGTGCAGTCGACTCGTGACTAGTGCGTGGGTGACAGTCTTTCTTGTCTCGGAGGGGATCCAACAGAAGTTTTTTTCGAGCATACGAAGTACGTTGAAGCAGGAGGATGAGACGGCGTTGACTTGTCTGGTCATCGAGAGTGAGGAATCTAGGATGAAGCCCAGATTGCGTGTGTGATCTGTGGGTGTGGGTGCTGTGCCCAGAGCTGAAGGCCACCATGAGTCATCCCAGGCAGAGGGGGATGATCCTAGGATGAGCACCTCCGTTTTGTCTGAGTTAAGTTTTAGGCGGCTGTTTTTAATCCATTTGGCTACTTCTTTCATGCCTTTGTGAAGGTTGGTTTTGGCGGAGTTAGGGTCTTTGGAGAGGGAAAGGATCAGCTGGGTGTCGTCGGCGTAGGAGATGATGTTAAGGTTGTGATGACACGCGATGAATGCGAGTGAACTCATGTAAACGTTGAAGAGGGTGGGACTGAGTGATGATCCTTGTGGTACACCGCAGATGACTTCGGTAGCCTCTGATTTGAATGGGGGAAGTTGTACTCTCTGGGTTCTTCCGGCGAGGAACGAGATGATCCAGTCCAGTGCTTTTTCTTGTATTCCGATGTTGTTGAGGCGTTGTATGAGGGTGTTATGACAGACTGTGTCGAAGGCGGCGGAGAGGTCGAGTAGAATGAGGGCCACTGTTTCTCCTTTGTCCAGTAGTGTTCGGATATCGTCTGTGGCTGCGATGAGGGCGGTTTCGGTGCTGTGTTTGGCTCGAAAGCCGTTTTCTGAGGGATCGAGGGAATTGTTGGATTCGAGGAAGGCGGCGAGTTGGCTATTGATGGCTTTCTCGATGACTTTTGCCGGGAAAGGGAGGAGGGATATTGGGCGGTAGTTTTTGAGTTCAGAGGGGTCAGCTGTGGGTTTCTTCAGGAGGGCGCTGACTTCGGCATGTTTCCAGCTTTCTGGGAAGGTAGCAGAGTTGAAGGAGCAGTTGAAAACATCACGGAAATGGGGTGCGATGATGGAATCTGCTTTGTTGAAGATGTGGTGGGGACATGGGTCGGTTGGCGAGCCAGAGTGGATGGAATTCATTAGGCGGATGGTGTCTTCGGTGGTGATTGGGTTCCAGGCGCTGAGATTGTTAGATGGCGGTTTAGGTTCTGAGGGGGGTGGGGAGGATTGTTCGTTGGAACTGTTTTCGAAGCTGTTATGTATGTCGGCAATTTTGTTGTAGAAGAAGGAGGATAACGAATCGCAGAGGTCTTGGGAGGGAGTGATGTCGTTTGAGGCTGCGGTGGGGTTGGTAAATTCTTTGAAGATGTTGAATAGTTCCTTGCTGTTATGGGCATTGTTGTCGAGTCGATTATTGAGTGCTGATTTCTTGGTGGATCGAATCAGCTGGTGGTGTTTGCGGGTGGCTGTCTTGAAGGTGGTCATGTTGTCAGCGGTTGCGTTTTTTCTCCATGTTTTCTCGAGAGTACGGCATAGTTTCTTGGATTTCTTATGGTCATCGTTGAACCAGGGGGCCTTTTTGCTGTCTTGTTTGGTGTGATTGTTTTTCAAGGGTGCTAATTCGTCAGCGCTGTGAGTGATCCACTGTTTGAAATTGATGGCAGCTTGGTTTGGGTCCGATGAGAGGGCGGGTGGTTTTTGGTTGAGCGATGTGAGGAGTTGGTCGGTCCATTTTCTTCGGGGAAATAGGTTGTGAGGGGTTGTGGGTCGAGGTGGTTTTGTAGCTGAAGTGAACATAACTGTGGTCTGTCTAGTGGAGAGCTGTGGTGCGATCGAAGGAGATGTGTTTGCTGGATGTGAAGAATAGGACTAGCGTATGTCCGGCTACATGGGTGGGGGTGTTAACAAGTTGTTTGAGTCCGAGATTGGCCAGGTTGTCCAGAAGGGTGGTGGTGTTGCTGTCGTTTTTCTTTTCTAGGTGGAAGTTGAGGTCTCCTAGTAGAATGTAGTTTTCGGAGGCGAGGGCATGAGGACTGATGAAGTCAGTGATGTCCTCAGTGAATTGTTTACGTGTTCCTGGAGGCCTGTAGATGAGGGTGCCTCTGAGTGTGGTTCTGGGGTCCGTGTGGATCTGGAAGTGGAGGTGTTCGGCGGTGGTAAGGTTATCGTCGGAGCTGGTCGTGATTTTGATGGTGTTCTTATGGACGATGGCGATGCCTCCTCCAGTTTGATTGGAGCGGTCTTTTCGGATGATCTTGTAATTGTCCGGGATGGCTATGGCGATGTCGGGTGTTGATGATGCATTCATCCATGTTTCAGTGAGGAAGGCGACGTCTGGTGATATAGCGTCGAGTAGATCCCAGAGTTCGGTGGCATGTCTGTGGACCGAGCGGGTATTCAGCAGGATGCACTTCAGGTGGTTAGAGTCGGAGCTGTGATTGGGGTTAGTGGATGTGATAAGGGTCTTGACGCTGGTAAATTTGCAGGAGTGGCAGGTGAAGGGCCCGTGGGTACGTCCCAGGGCAGCTTCGTAGCATTGGGGTGTGCGTCCGGGGTTAAGGGCTAGGAGGGTGGCTGCGTCATACTTAATGCGGCCGGAGTGCGGTTTGCGGGGGCCAGGGGGTATGGTGCTGTGCGCGGTCCAGGCGCGGACGGGCGTAGACGGGCTTACCTTTGGCGCACCTTCGGCGCGCATGGGGCGCGACCGCTGCACGTGAATGCTGCGCGCGGAGGCATCTGTCATATGTGGATAGTGGAGTGGGGAGGGGCGAGGGAGGAGCAGCAGGTGGGAGGCGGGGTGGAGAGTCGGGGAGGGAAGGCAAGACAACAACAACGATCTGTGCAAAATGGCAGTAGGCCAACAGCGATCCGGGTTGGGGGCACAGAGAGTGAGAAGGAACGCGGTAAAAATAAAGATACAATCAGGCACAATGAATATCAGGCACAGTACAATTAATGCAGGCAGCACCAATAGAGGAGCGTTGCAGCGCATTATGGGACACTAGCGCTATGCAAATTAGATTAAAGCGCACGAGGGTGAATTATAAATAAATATAAATAAATATATATATATATATTATGCTTCTTAGCTGCGGTGGTCTACAAGTAAAGATACCCATCTTGCGTGTGGTTAGGGAGCAGCGTGGAGAGCAGCGACCGCTTATGGATTTTTGCCTACAGTACTTCCCACATCTATGATATTGGGAAGAGGTGTGGCGGAGCAGCCAGGGTGACTGACTCTTGAACCCGGGGGCTCACGGTTTGATCCCCGGCACCAGTGGCATATCTGCCCAGCACTATGTGACTCTGGGCAATAGCTCGCTTAATCTTCCGAACGGCCCCCCCAGCGCCTTGACACCCTCGGGTAATTGTTCACACTTTACAAATACTGGACATTTACATTTATATTTATGAGTTTGGAAGTATACAACACGTTGTCTCAAGCCCTTTTGACTATCGTCTTTTGAGATTGCATATGTCACATACTGTTCTATGAAAGACAAGAGAGACTCATCACTGTCTGTTCCAAATTTCATACATCTTTTACCCATAACAGCATGTGAAAAGTCGAGCACCTCTAGCTTGATACTCTTTACTCTAAAGTAAATTAGTTCCTTCACCCAGAGGAGGAATTCTTTTGTTGCAGATAAAACACATCATGGCTTGAAACCTGTGGTTAAAATATCTGCAAACATTCGCAGGATCCACTGAACAAAGTTCTCCAGCTGTCTTCACTTTGATATCCTTTATGTTTGAGTTTGCTTCTAGCAAGAATTTAAGATCAAACCCACACATACTCACCACAACTGTGTGTTAGAAAGTAAGTACTCCTAGGTTTCTCAACATATATTTGAGCTCACCATGGCGATGATACCAATACTCTTTTGAGCCACGCTGAAACTCCATCAAATTAATCAAGTTGTATTCCAGATTTTCATCTTTACCATGAACTTTCTTAACAAATTCTCTTGCTGTGAGATTTTGCAGATTCACTCCTGTCTTGAGAATGTGGTTTAATGCATCAGATAACCCTGACAAATCACTATCAGATAAAAGATAGAATAAATATTAAATACACTGGTGAAATCTAGGGTCCTCTGAACATACTCTAGTTGATCTTTACTCAGCAGCTGGTATCTGAACAGGCCGGGCATCATACCTAGCACCCACTCCAGTCGGAAACAGATGCAGAAAGCACTGAGGACTAGATGTACGACCATTAAGTTTAGCGAGTCACAAATTGCACAAAATTGCGACTCACAATTTCCAACTTGCTAAACTTAATGTACAAAAGTGGGGTTGCAAATTGCATGCCTCATGAATATTAAAGAGGCTGTCGCAATTTGCAACCCCATTGGGAATGACTGCACTCCAAGGATTGGTGGCCTGATGGGGTCAGCAGATCACCATGTCTGTGACTGCTTTTTTAATACAGCAGGTTTTTTAAATGCAGCCCATATTCCTTAAAGGGAAACGGTATGCTTTTAAAAAATAAAAATGTAACTTTTTAGTTTTATTTTTAAGGGCCGGCAGTGGTCTCTGGGACCACTGCCTGCTCTTAAAAATATTTGCAAACTCATCCACAAAGGGGACGGGGTCCCATTGGGTCCCCTTCCCATTTGTGAGAGGCTTTCCACCCTATTGAAAAGGGTGGTAAACTGCAAGTGTCGCAAAACAATCATACATAGTTTTGAGACTCACTATTAGTAAGGGAGGCCCTTGGCACGCCTCTTCCTAAAAGCAAGTCGCACACCATATTTTGCGAGTCGCTAATAGGTTAGCAACTCGCAAAATATAGTTGGTACATTGGGTAGACCTATTTTGCAGTCGCAGAAGGGCCGAATGCCCTTTTCCAACAACAAAAATGATTGTACATCTGACCCTAAGTTTCTAAACCTTTGTTCCACACAATCAGGGGTGCTTACTTTCCTTCTTTTGTTTGAAAGAAATCAATAGCATCAGCAATAATCTCTTTAGAATGCAGAGGATGATACTGTAGTGTTCATAAATTTGTTCTGATCTTGATCGAGCCACCTTTTAAATCTTAGCTCTTGATATAGCATCCTCCATATGTGTTATATCTTGAAGAACATCTAAATTTTCATAATAAATATTATTTTGTACCACATATAATGTTGCTTTTTTAATTTACTAAGATCCACTAACTCTTGCCATATTTTTTCTCTTGTTAGGGTCACCATTGACAAGAATATTAAATGCTTCTTCAAAATCTCTCTGCACCCCTATGGTCTCAATATTCTGCTTGAAGTCTAATGGCAAGTACACAACTCTACTTTTAAGACTTTTCTATAACTCTGTTGGAGGCAGAGGTGCAACTAGAGCCAAATTTGGGGGGGCGTATACAACTTTGAAGAGGGGGCTAATTCTTCCAGCAATAGGCAGAGTAAAGATGAGGAGATTCTAAGAAGGGGTGAAAAAACAACAAAGCCTTGTTAACAAGTAAATGGTATTTTAAAGACCTGTGAAGTACTCTGCTGTGTGCCTGGGAAGCTGTCTCAACCCAGGCTGACACAAACGACGGGGGTCTGAAGCCCTTTGAGCCCTATAGGCGTTACGTGCCTGGTTGGAGGTAACTTCCCTGCTTTTGGCTCCATGAAAACTATAGCATGGAATTGATATATATATTGTATTAGAATTGATTCATAAACATCTAAATCTTTCAACTTGTTGTCGACTGCTCTAGCTGTATTTTTAATATCCTTCAACTTATCATAACAGTAATTACATATAATTTGTCGTGTGGAACAAGCATTCCTCTACTAATAAATAAGCTGCACAGTCAAGCCACTGATCTCTATTCTCCTCTTCAACATTGAAGACACAAGAACATATTAAGTTTGACTTTGTAGAGGGTGTGTCAACAACATATATAAAAACAGTTCAGTTTCTCTGAACAAACTGCGTTAAACTTTGTAATCTCTTTTCAAAAGTTATCAATAATCAGGCCTACACACCTGTAAATTCCAAGTCCTCATTTTCTCTACACTTCTGTTCAGGACCAAAGAAACAAAACTGAACATCACCACAAACGTGTTCTACTTCTTTTACTGTACCAGGCAAAAGAGCTCTATTCATAATACCTAAACATACCACACAAGTTTTGATATAGTAAAGCTTCCTAAGTAATGTTCTCATTTTAGAGTGTTGAATAGCTAACATACTGAAGTGATGAAAGGTGCTTTGGCACACCTTCTTTGATGGACATGCTAGTAAATGTCCCTGTAAATTAGTATGCTTCCTTACTTTGCATGGAACAAATCCTTGCAAAATCTCTATTTTCTAAGTCACACTTTTGCATAGAAAATGACATTGGAAAATTCTCAATATATCAATATTCTTCTGCCAAACACTGCAAACATTGCTACAGTCCCATTTAAATACAGTGGCCTTTTTATTCCTTCCTTGTACCTCTTCAGCTATCACTCACTCTACATTTCTAGCTCCCATCATCTCATTCATCTCATAAAATTGTCCAGATTCTTCAACTGCATGCACTGTGTCATCTTGCAAGTAGCTTTCTTCATTAAAGAAAGGCTCAGTACTAGAAGTGTGTCTCCATTCACCACTTAAATCTTTTGCAGAAGTTACTCTTATTGACAAGTCTTTTCTTTTGGTTTCTTTTCCTCATAGACAAAACTAGTTGATCGCGTGTCCTCATTCTGTTTACAATCAAAATATACAGCTTCCTGTTCAGAGCAAAGGCCTCATCAACTTCAGCGGCAACACGTTTCTTATGTCTGACTGCTTCTCTTCTTCTTTTATACTTTTTCATCATTCTCATCCTATTCTGAATTACTCTACTGCAGAACAACCAAACTCTGATTTCCTTAAACTGTCTTAGTCTTCTGGTTAAACTTTCTGCTCTTTAGTATGATTTTCTACTTTTGATATCATGCACCTTTCCCTCTTTCTTACTTGATTTCACTAACTTCCCAGTTGTCCACATACTTTTTAAAGAAATATCTTGGTTCTCTTACCACTAGCTCTTTTCTCTTTCACATTTACTCCGCAATTTGCCTCTTTTGTTTCTCAGTTGTAAGGAGATAGTATGCTTGCTTCTTTTTCTTTCTTCTCTCATTTTTTGATGGCATTGTAACTGTCTGTACTTAACTAGAAATTGATGCCTGAAAGAAAAATAAATAAGTACATTCACCTTTTTATTATGTACTTTCTGATTAAATATTTTAAGTATTTAAGTGCTATCATAAACAATTGTCTTATTATAATATAACTATCATTACTCTATTCATTTTCATGTTTATGTCTCTGTCTGTGTCAGGGTGTGCATTAGTATTCACTGGGTATACTACCATATCAAATATTGTGTTCTTATGTATTTACCTATGTTTAAAGGACTACTTGTCTGCATGGGTTACTAGGGTGTGTCATAACTTGCCTACACATCTGAGGGAGTGTAGTAGTCCACCTATCGAAGTGCCATCAGATGTTTAAGTTAGAATGCCAGTATATGGTTGTCAGTTTTAGTAAATCTATGGCTCTCTAAATTTATATGGCAGTGGCTGAACACATAGCTCACTATCTGTGTTGGTGAATTCAGGGGTATGTAAGTGTGTCTACAACTACCTATGATAGTGCTGGATACAAAACTAGTTTCTGAACATGTGAGTGAGTGCACAAGAGGCTCTCTAACTGTGTGACTGAATGAGAGAGAGGCTTTAAGCTTTTGAAAACATGTGTGCCACTTACAATAAAAAATATATACTGTATGTAGTATTTGTCATAGAGATCTGCAAGTACACAAGTAATTTAGTAAAACTTGAAAGTAACATTTATGTCCTTTCAAACACAAAGCACTGTGCTTCATAGCTTACCCACAGCCTATCTCAGTGGTTAGTTATGTATACTAAAAGGTGGGTTGAGAACTTAGCAAAGGGATTTTTAGGCCAAGTCACGCTGTCATTAAAAGTGCACACATACCCTCTGCAGTAGTAGACATGAGCTAAAAATACACAGATACCCTGTGCAGCAGTATGCCTGAATATGTTTAAAGGACTTCTCGACTGGATGGATGACTATGTTGTGTCAGTACTTGCCTGCATATCTGAGTGAAGGTATGATTACACTTATAAGAGGGCCATCGGATTTTTAACCAAGTATGCCGTAACATGACCATCTGTTTTAGTAAGTCTATGGCTCACTAAATTTGTATGTAAGTGGGTGAACAAATAGCTCACTGCCTCCGTGGGTGAGCACAGGGGTGAGTAACTGTGTATGCAACCGCCTTTAATAGTGTTGGACACATAATTAGTTCCTGAGCATGTAAGTGAATACGTAACTGCCTCTGCACTGTTTGACTGCATGAGACAGAAACTATGCTTTTCAGAACATGTATGTCACTTGAATTATCGGTAGTAAACACTATGTACTGTTAGACATAGGGGCCTATAAGTGCACAGGTAAATTAGTAAAAGTGAAAAGGGCATATTTTAGTATTTAAACACAAACCACAATTATGGCATACCCACAGTCTATTTCAGTGCTGAGTTATGTGGACTAAAAGTGGGTTTAACAATTGCAAAAGGCCTTTTCATTCAAAGTCAAACTGGCATTAAAAGAGCACAGATACCTTCTGTAGTAGTAGGCCTTGTCCAAAAAAATAGAAATGTTCTCTGCAGTAGTAGGCCTGAAGATGTTTAAAGGGCTAGTCATCTGTCTTTTTCATGCAAAGTCAAACTGGCAATAAAGCCATAGACACCTTTTGTAGTTGTAGGTCATATCTAAAAAAATGTAACTATTCTCTGCAGTAGTAGGCCTGAGCCATGTTTAAAGGGCTACTCAGCTTGATAGATGAGTAGGTTGTGCCAGTACTTGGCTGCATATCTAAGTAAGTGGAAGAGTTCCCCTGTAGGTGTGCCATCAGATGTTTAACTAAGTGTGCCAGTGCATGACTGTCTGTTTAACTAACTCTGTAGCTCTCTAAATGTATATATACACGTGGCTGAACGAATAGCTCAGTGCCTGTGATAGGAAACACAGAGGTATGTAAGTGTACCTGCAACTGCCTTTGATAGTGCTGGATACATAACTAATTTCTGAGCATGTAATTGAATGCATAACTGTCTCTGTGCTGTCTGGCTGCATAAGAGAGATACTATATACTTTTGGGAACATTTGCATTCTGTAGTGCTAGACATAGGGGTGTTAAGTGCACAAATGACTTAGAAAAACTAAAAAGGACATCTCTTACTGTTTATACACAAACCATTGGAGTGAGTTGGTGCATGAGTCTGAGTGGGTCTCTAAAAGCGTGCATGGGTATCTGAGTAGGTCGGTGAGGGGGTGCATGAGTCTCTGAAAACGTGCATGGGTGTTTGAGTGGTCCCGTGAGTGGGTACATGAGTTTCTGAGTGGGTCTATAAGTGGGTCTGCAACTGAGCACATGAGCATCAGAGAGAGTCTGTGAGATGGTACGAGTAGCTACGTGACTGTCTGAGTGGGTCTGTGAGTGGGAGCATGATTCTCTAAGTCTGTGAATGTGTGAATGAGTCTCTGACTGAGTCTGTAAGTGGGTATGTAAGTGTCTGAGAGTGGGTGAATGAGTGTTTGAGTGGTTCTGTGAGTGGGTGTGTGAGTGTTTGAATGGGTGTCTGAGTGGGTCTGTCAGAGGGTACATGAGTGTCTGACAGGGTATATGAGTGGGTCAGTAAGTTTCTGATTGGGTCTGTGAGTGGGTGTGTGAGAGCTCAGTGAGACTGTGAGTGGGTGCCTTAGTATCTGAGTGGGCCAGTGAGTGGGTGCATGAGGGTCTGAGTAGGTTTGTGAGTGGGTGCATAAGTGTCTCAGTGGGCCTGTGAGTATCTGCTTGATTCTCTGAGTAGATCTGTGAGTGGGTGTATGAGTGTCTGAGTGGGTCTGAGAGTGAGTGCTTGAGTCTCTGAGTGGGTGCATGAGTGCCTGAGTAGGTCTGTGAGAGGGGACATGAGTTTCTAACTGGGTGTGTGAGTGGGTGCATGAGAGTTTGAGTGGGTATGTGAGTGGGTATGTGAGTGTCTGAGTGGGTCTCTCAGTGGGTGCATGAGTGTCTGAGTGGGTCTGCGTGTAGGTGCAGTAATGTCTGAGTGGGTGTGTGAGTGGGTACATAGGTGCCAGAGTTGGTCTCTCAGTGGGTATGTGAATGTCTGAGTGTGTCTCTCAGTGGGTATATGAGTGTCTGAGTGGGTCAGTGAGCAGATGCATGAATGTTTGAGTTGGTCAGTGAGTGGGTGCATGAGTGTTTGAGTGTGTCTGTGAGCAGGTGCTTGAGGCTCTGAATGAGTGTGTGATTGGGTACATGAGTGTCTGAGTGGGTCTACAAGTGGGTGTGTGAATGCCTGAGTGGGTATGTGAGTGGGTACATGAGTGTCTGAATAGATGTGTGAGTATCTAAGTGGGATTCTGGGTGGGTGTGTGAATATATATATTTAAAGTTTTTCTGCCAATATTTACTAATTTGTGGTGAGGTTACACAGGGGCCATGCAGAGCGTTGCAGCGAATTCATGAATATCACGTGTGGTGCAGAAAAACATTTTCTTTAATTTTCTGGCTGCACTATATTCCAGAGACACCGTAATAGCCCACCCATGGGCTCGGGTACATCCAACCTGACCAATAAGGCCTCCTTCTGGCATTTCGGGGTAGACCATGAAAATTTGCTGTTAAACTAAAATGGAAGCCGCAACTTTCTGCTTTGATTGCAACCAGCCAATCACGCCATTCCGTTGCCTAGCGTATTTGCAAATAGTTGTGGAATAGTTGCGAATTCATCAGAACCCTAGATATCAAAATTTGGATTTACACCAAATAAAAAAAGCATAATCTGAGAAGGAAAAGCTACCTTTCTGCCAAATTCGGCGTCATTCTGTGACCAGCGGTTCAGGCTTCAGGAGTGCCTACGACCCTATGAGAGCTAATATGGGAAATGTGTATTTTTTGGCCCCCCATTTTTCATGACCCTTGCTTGATCGCTCTGAAACTTTCCATGCACAACTAGAAAAACCTATGTACTTTTATCAGAAATTTCAGGAAGATACGCCAAATGGAGCCAAAGATATAGGCAATCCAAAAACACTTTTCCTATGGAAACATTGTCCTACCTATAACTGCCTACTGGTGACTTTTATTTTAAAAGTCAGATATGTCAAGCTGCATGGTTTCAGTCACGGATTTTACCTTAGGCCTTACTCTGTGAATTGGAAGTCAAAACTCTCTTGTTTGGCAAGATTGCAGGCTGCATTTCAAAATGTCTCTTGAAGCTGGATAACCTTTGGATGAGGTCCTGCTGAAACTGTTGGTTTTGGTAGTAAAAGCTCAGAGTGGGAAAAGTTTGGATTTTAAGCTGGGGAAATCCTCTCATTGGTCTGATACTTTTGTTGCCTTTGCTTGTAGAAGTTTTCTACATTTGGAGTGAGTCTCTTTTTTGGATACCTGAATCTTCCAGTGGGGTAAGGCTGCAGGATGTATCCAACAATAAGTTCCACAAGGCTGCATACCTTCTTGCTCAGGGCCCACTGAAATGGATTTGCTGCTGCAGAGAAGCTCCAAGCGGGAGAACACTCTTCAACTCTGTGAAGTCACGTCTTGGCCAGATCGGTTCAGGTGGTTGATCCCTGTCCTCTGGTTGGAAGTCAGAATAGCTTTTGATAGGGGGTCATTTCTTACATTTAAGAGGGAGGTTTTTCCCTATTAAAGTCGGACTGCAGCTGTTAAACTCCACTGATAGGCCTGAAACAATGATTTTCCTGTTACACTACTGGATAGCACAATACGTGCTGCAGTCCACATTTAACTTTTTATGACATGAGCGTATTTCTGCATCATATAATATGGTCTTTTAGGAAAGTTAAATATGCTAATTAGGAGTCTGAAAATGTTACCTTGTTTGAGTGGTTAGAGCACATACAATGGGTCCCGAGCAGCAATATCTCAGTGTGCAGAGTAAAAAACAACAGCATCAATTCAAAATAACTATTAGGGCTATCATGCCACAAAGGGCACTTTCCCACACCAATGCTTTGTGAAACTATAATAGGTATATTTAAAAGTACTTTTGACTGCTTTAGGAAATATGTTCAAAAATGCCAAACACAGTTGCATGATCATTCAAAGTGGCCATCTTCATTTTTTCTTAAACATAAGAGAAGCATTTTTGGATGTGCACATGTCTGCTTTGACTATCGCTGAATGAGGATTCTTTAAATGTAACAAAATGCATTCAGAGATGACTCCTGCAAATATTTGCACATCTACAGCAGCTACCTTTGAATGTCTTTTCATATACTTTAATTAAAGCCCTTTGAAGATGCCCTTTTTGGATGCACACACATCTACACACACATCACATCTGCGGTGGCCATTTGTGAATCTATTTTAATGTTTTTAAAGAACCGCCCCACCCAAACATTAGGATGACCATGCATTGTGACAGCCATTTTTGGTTAGGATTTCTTTAAGTATTTCAAAAGAGATTCCTAGATGCCCACTGTGTACACATGCAGATACTCATGTGTGGGCAACCATCTTGGATTGTTTAAAAAACATGTTATGATCGCTGCCTTCCAATAACGCACTGTGAGGTGCCAAAAACAGATTTCACCTGAGGCCGACAAGAGACTGCTGGGCTGGTGACTCTTATTAAGATAGGTGGGTGGTGAAATGGAGCGAAAGTTGAATGAAGAAAGAGGGTATGTAAGGAGGGGGAACTAAGCAAGAGGGAGAACAAATAATTCCTCATGAGCCTTACAATGGCAGTGTAAGGTGTAATGTCAGCAGTCAAAGGATACATGCTATCCAGTCAAAACAGACAGACATTCTCCTGGCTGGCACAAATGCAAAACTAGGGAGCAATCAATCCATTGATTTAGGACCAGGGACGTGCGAATGACAAGAAAGCCATCCAGTTATGAGTATGGAGCCGGCCCACAGCCCCCTCTATATATTGCATATTGCATAATTCTCAGTTTGTCTTTGAGAACAGACAGCTTTAGCTGTTGGCATGCAAGCTCTAATGTAACTGTTATCAATTTTGAGCAGGTTACATTAATATGAATTTTAATTCATATTTGGATGTGAGTCAGAAATTTTGGGCAACTTTCTCTTTATAATAATATTTACAGTGCAGGATTAAAAGGTAAGCCTTTTTTCTGGAGTGTGATTGCACTGATGGCATATACAAATCTTCTGTTTATTCCTTTATTTAGTTGTTTACTCTCCCACTCTCTTACCTACACATAGGCCACAAGTTCTCTTTGAATAGAGTTAGGAGGAGGAGTTGGGGTAGTAGGCAGAAAACATTCTACTTCTGTTTTTCTCATTTAATGCAAAGTCACTAGCGCTGCAAATAAACATGGAGATGGCCTGAATTTGAAGCCTGATATGTGAGAGTTGTCAAGGAGATGACCATCTATCCTCTTCCAACACCTTCACAGCTGATGGACAGACTGTTAGGTAAGAGAAAATTGGAGTTGAATTACCTGCTTCAAGTCTCCTACAAGCATTGCTCCCACCTGGAGATACTCAGGATTCATACTAGTGTTAGAGGCATCCAATCCTCTCTTGCCTCCCTTCTATTATACCTTTGACCTGAGCCTAAAAAAGCTGACAGACAGAGGGTGTGAACTGGAAGAGGTAAATTTGGACACAATCCAAGCCCTTTAATTGATATCCCCTTTCTTTGCACTCTGTGCTTTGTTGCTGAGTTCAATCAATCAATAAAAGACTTTATTTTGGTTTTTGTACAAACCATAAAAGTACATATACAGTAATAAAACAATTTAAAAAAGATTAATTATAAACACATGTCAGATAAAGTGCCAAATGTGTAGGAATGTGCTATCTTCCGTACAATGGAATCAAGAAAGTAAATAATTCATCACAGGGGACCATTACCAGTCCATACAAATTCTCAGCTTCACAGTCAATTTAAAAATTCAGTAATTTGGAGAAAACTGTCACTATGCAAAAGTTGTAAATACATTAATGCCGGTCTGATCTGAGTAAAATTAAGTTTTTTAAAAAGGGTAACCAGATAGCGCTTGCGTGGGTATTCATAAAACCTACATAAAAATATAAAATGCAGCATATCCTGCGGAGACTTTCCGTCGCAGCCGCAGGGTGCTGCAAATTTATAAAAAATATCAGTTTTTGGCCTAATCAGCAGATGATGAAAGAGATTTAACCTAAACCTTGTTAGCAGGAACTTTTCATGAGAGGTCAGTGAGCCCAACAAATACGGCTCTGTAGTTTCACACGTTTTCAGTATAACAAATTTTCTCACACTTTGTTTCTGGAGCTCCACACCTTCCCTCTGGGTCTTCCTGTCCATAAGGACGGCCCGTTCAGTTAACTCCAGATCCCCTTTTACGATCTGACTTGGGTGTTCAAACAGATCCAGGCGGCCAAGCCTGGCAAAGCTGGATTTCAGGTATTTTATCCATGGAGTGCCCATTGCCTTATCCTGGGTCAAATTGACATCCCCTTTCTTTGCACTCTGTGCTTTGTTGCTGAGTTGAAAAGAGCAGTTGGAAGTAACCAAGAGCTGATCTGGAAAGGTCCCTGATCTATCACCCTGCCATGGTAGATTCAAAGCTCTAGGTCACAGCAGGAAAAAATAAAGGTGCGATATGGAACAATTATTACTTGTCTCAGACTCAACTCTTATTGTACCTACATTTAGAACTTCTAAATTATGCATACATTGACCCGTCTGCCACTTTCCCTTCACATCACAGGCACTAACAAAGGGTGACGGATAATGAGCTAAGGAGACAATAGGGAAATCTATGAGAGCACTAAATGTTTTGGAAGCTCTATGACTAATATATCCATGCTCTGAAGAATGAGGAGAAAACAAATCAAGATTGTTTTGCCATTGACATGTTTCTATAGGCAGGAGGAAGATGAGACGTCTGGCACACATTAATATATGTCTTGTAGTGTGTAGAATCAGATAATATGCACATTTCATATTTCCCTACACAAGGTATAAACATATGTCACCAAAAGAGGGAATCATAACACTTCAAGACTCCTTCCTGATATTAGTCACAAGCGCCTCTTCTGTTTTAACAAACGTAGCAAAAATAAGTATATTAAAAACCAGCATATACCTAACATCTCTAGCCTGCAGCAATCAAGGTAAATGCATATCTAGTTCCATATTCCCAACTGACATGCTTCCATGCTCAGTAGGCTGAAGAATAAATCCAAAATGTACACGTATGGATTAGCTGAAGTTGACAAATTATTTGAGGTCTCCTGGCCAGACAGTTTGAGATTCAAGGTTTGCCACCAGTTGATATATTTCTCATGTTTTCTGGAGTATGCAAAATAGGAGGTGTTTCTCTAAAGTTTGGGAAAGGCAAATGAGAAAGTTATGAGCTAAATCACTGGACAATTGAATATGCCAATTTCTGGTAAACATACATTCCAATCCATGAGTCTGTATTGAGCTTTAGGAGAGAAGGAAAAATAGTACAGCAATGTCAACACCTGTTGAATAAAAACAACGTTGCCCCTTGGCATCATTTCAGTTTTATTTTTTACTCTACAGATACCGAGAAATGCTTGTAACAACTTTGACTAACATAAAAAATGAGTAGGAGGTCAATAAGTTAAATGCATTTCAATTGCATGGTCTTCATTTCACTGTCAAGGAGAGAAACAAATAATCTGCATCAGTGTAGATATCATCCCTGTGGGAGTGATGTGGGTCTACTGTGCCCTCTTCCACCTGCAACCATAACCACTTCAATGTATGTGGTACTCCGAGCCAGAGTGAGACCCAAAAGGAACCCTGGCAAAAAATGTCAAACCAAGTCACATGTTCTGCATTCTGTCTCTTTCCAGGTATCCATGTTCTGTCTGTCTTCTTCTCTCCTCTCTCACTTCTCCCCCTGTCACTGATCTCCTCTCTTCCTTTATCTTTACTACTTTCTATTTACTGCATTAAAGTGACAGGGACCCATGCACTTGATGGAATTGCTTCTAAAGGCTCCAACCCACTGGGGAAAGGTGTAGTAGTTAGATTCACTTGAGCCTTCCGGTTGATTTAGTGACCAAATGGAAAGTTCATGTGACGAGGATTCTTTTGAATGTTAGGTTTTGAAAAGTATGTGATGATTGGGTTGTGAGCGAGAGCTGACTGGTAGCGAGTCCACTTCGGGTGTTTGTGGCGTTTACCAATAAATAAACTCACACTTTAAATCTCTCTTTGCATGTGTTCCTGGATTGCTACATAAGAAAAGTGGGTACGAGCATCTTTATCAACCAACGTGCAAAAGAAAGAATCTACTAGAGCTTACACGTGCAATTCTCTTACCAATTCAATGTTTGGTCTTCAAAATGATGAGGGGCTTCTTGTGCGTGTGATATCTTCATCTTGTATGCACATTGCTGGCATTGGTTTTCTTTTTTTTATGTTTGAAAGCTTTATTAGAATAAAATCAGATATTACAATAAGGTGACATCAGCAAAATATTAGAAAAATTAAAGATTGGGATAAATTAAACATAGGTAACCAATATCACAGTGAAAAAACCAAGCATTTTGAATTATTTTACAGGGGGAAGGAGGGGGAAGGGAGGGAGGTAAATAAAAGCATGGTAATAGGATAAGGAGTGAGTAAAAAATAGAGAATTCAATAAATGTAGTCAAAGGAGTACAGTAAAATACACAATATTTAGCGACTATTTGAAATAAGAACCTTTAGCGAAAAGGAAACAAGTATAAAGCTAAAAAGAGAAATCACAATAGTGAAATTGAAATATCATAAACTGCAGGCAAGAGTATATGTGTTCAAGGAGGTTTGAAGTTATCCGAGGAAACTGGAGAATATATCTTTTTGGCAGATTGATCTAAATATAAAGTGAGAGGTAACCAGTAAAGTTCCACATTTCGGGGGGGTTTACAGGAAGAGGCAAAGGCAACATCAAGTCTATGTGATTGACATACTAGATTCCACCAACAATTTAGAGACAAATTGTTCAAAGATTTCCAGTTAGAGACAATGTGTTGTAATGCAAGGGCTAACATAAGGTCAAAAAGGCCGTGAGAGTGTGGAGGGAGATCCAGATCATCTGAAAGGCTACCCAGAAACACAATGGAAGTGGAAAAATGGGTAGAGATGTTGAAAATACGGGAGAGGCGAGAAAATATCTGAGTCCAAAAAATGCGAACTGATGGACAGAGGAAGAAAAGATGTAAAAGATCTGCATTGGGAGCGTTACAGGTCCAGCAAGTAGGGCTAGAATTGGAGTGAAAGCGAGATATAGAAAGAGGAGAAAGGTAGAGTCTGTGATAGAAGAAAAATAGGGATTGAGTAAGAGAGGCAGTGCGGGAAATCTTCAAAGATCTGGCCCATATTTTGTCCCAAAGAGAAGTTGACCATAAAGAACCCACATCTTCCTCCCAAGACAATTCTAACTTCGATTTAAGACGGTGTGGGTCAGGGGCTGAGAAGTAGCGATAAATAAGGGAAGCTTTAGGAACAGTAGAGAGGACGGTGAGTAGAGAGGGAGGTGAGGCTGGTAGGTCTTCAGACGGAAGAGAATAATAACGATCTAAAATGGTTTCCATAAGGATGAGGAATTTCTTTGCAAAAGAAGGAGGGCAGCGGAATTGAGATTGGAGTTGGGGAAACGAACAGGGGGATGAGCCATCAAACAGATGACGTACCCAGATGATACCTTTCGCTCTCCATGAGGGCCATGCGATAGGTCTGTTATTTATTAATATGAGTGAGTTATACCATATAGGTAATAGTAGGAAGGATTCCTGAGTGACCGGAGCAGAGGAGACTAAAGGTCGTAGAAGAGAAGAGGTATGCTTAAATAAAAGGGGGTTAAGACATGGGGCTTTAGAAGTGAAGCGGATAACCTCTTGTAAAGAGTAAGGAAGTAATAACTCCTGTTCGACAGAAAGCCAAAGGGGAGAAAAGGGGGAGGTTTCCTGAGAAAGCCAGCGGGAAGCTTGTCGAAGTGAGAAAGACTTGTGGTAAAGGCGAAAGTCTGGAAAGTTGGTTCCACCATTGAGTTTAGATTTGCGGAGGCGTAAGAGAGAAATACGAGCCTTTTTCTGTTTCCAGAGAAATTTGGACAAAACCGAATCAATGCGGCGGAAATATGAAATAGGGATACGGATTGGAAGCATGGATAATAAATAGATCAAAATTGGGGCAATCATCATCCTGATGGAGTCAAGACGACCCCACCAGGAGAGAAACAGAGGATTCCAAGAAGCGAGTAGTGATTCTATTCTAGAGATGACTGCATTCATGTTAAGTTGAATGGAAGAGGAAATAGAGTTAGAAAAAAGAACACCAAGATATTTAATTTTCTTAGAGTTCCAAGCAAAGCCTGTAGCCGTAAAGAAGTGGGGAAGGCAAAATTTAGTTAACGGAAGAATTTCAGTTTTGTCAGAATTTATTTTATAACCTGAGACCAAAGAGAATTTTTCGAATTCACTTAATAAAGAGGGAACAGAGGTGACCGGGTCTGAAATAAATAAAAGGATATCGTCAGCATATGCAGATAATTTAAGATGATGAGCACCATAAGGGAATCCGGAAATGGAGGGATTGTTACGTATAGAGGTGAGGAAGGGTTCAAGCGCTAAAATAAATAAAAGAGGTGACAAAGGACAGCCTTGACGTACTCCACGTTGAAGTGTGAATGGGGAAGTGAGTTGACCATTGACGAGAACAGAGGCTTTGGGCGTAGAGTATATCAAAGAAATATAAGATATGAATTTAGGGTTGAAGCCATGTCATTTTAAAGAAGCCATGAGAAAGGACCAGTCAACCCGATCAAAGGCCTTCTCAGCATCGACTGAGATGGCGGCAATGGGAATTGATAGTGAGGGGGCTTTACTTAACACATTAAGGAAGAGTCTGGAATTATCTGAAGTAAGGCGGCCTTTAACAAATCCACATTGTTCTTTCCCTATGAGATGTGGTAAGAGCGGGTCAAGGCGGAGAGCTAATAATTTTGCAAAAATCTTATAATCCACATTAACTAAAGATATAGGTCGACAATTTTTACAAAACTTAGGGTCCCTACCGTCTTTAGGGATAAGGCATATGGTAGCGTCCTGAAATGAGCCTTGGGCCGATCCAGTAGAACAAAAAGATTGAAAAAGAGATAGAAGTTTAGGTAAAAAGAGATCCGAAAAATGTAAGTAAAATTCAACTGGAAAGCCGTCAGGTCCTGGAGTCTTACCTTTAGTGAGGGAGGATAAAGCAGTGGATATCTCCGAAATAGTGAGATCACTATCAATGGCCGAAAAATTAAGGTGGGAAGTATCCGGTTGAGGTAGGTTATCAAAATAAGATTGAAGAAGGTCTGGGGTGGGAGGGTTCTCAGGTGTATATAAAGATTCATAAAAAGAATGAAATTGTTCCAGGATTTCTGCATTTGTATGTAAAAGAACATTTGAGGGGAATAGATAGAATCTATGTTAGTTCGTTCC